>NW_028227257.1:132318098-133594348 GCF_978045245.1 Mus caroli
TATATTCAACCTTATAAATAATCAAGTTACTGATATATGTTACGACATGAATGGTCACACACATGCACACATACACAAGTAGCAACTTGGTATACTATTCCATTCCTATGAAATCTTTAAGATATACAAGTACAGAGAAACAAAGAATAAATAAACTATTATGTGGCAGAGGCTGAGCCAAGGAAAGAGAGGAGGAGTATATTAGTGCATATTGAGTTTCTTTTTGAGGTAGAAAAAAATCTGGAATCAGATAGTTGTAAAGTCTGATGTGCATCATTAATGTATTAATACTACAGTATTTTTCAATTTTAATAGGTGGGTTTTAAGTCATGTAAATTATAATCTGAAAGATATTATATATATATGTATATACACACACACACATATATACATATATACATATAGTGAGATTTTTTTTATTTTAGTTCCTTTTGGGTGTTTGTGTGTGTTTCTAAAGGAACCTTAACAAAGAGAAATTGATCTAAGACGGTGTAGAGATTATGAACTTACATCTATAAAAACAGAAGATATGAGCTACAGTTATATGCCAATAAGGAAGACTTGTTTGGTGAAATTGCTATGGATGGAATTAGAATTTCATAACTTCCTTTGCGCCTCTGTGTGTTTTTCCATTTTAAAAATTATGCTGGTCTATTTTGTAGAACTTTGAAGATGAATCTAAGTTTTATATTTGAGGAGAAGAGGAAAATAATGTTAGCTTAAAATGTTAATCTCTATCCAGGGGAAAAACAGTGTGCCCTGAGAAATAAGAATCAGATGGGGAACATGAGATATAGAGCAGGCCAGTCATTCTTCATCATTTACACACACACAGAGAAAATAGTCTATTTAGATGTATTGTCTTAGCATCATAACGGTGATGAATGCGTTAGAAGGACACTTAACCTGGCTGCCGGGCACTCCTAAGACCACTACCTTGTTGGTCACATTAACTTATATATGGTTGAAGAAGGTTACTTTCAGCACCTCTGCTCATATTCCACTGGAGAGATCAGTCATTATGTCGTCATACCTTGTCTGGTTGCAACAGGAGACTAGACAAGGGATTTCTGGTTGGTTGACTGTGTGTCTCACAAAAGCTATGGTGATTCAGAAAAGGAGAAGTGTGGATTTAGAGGAAGGGATGGCTAATATTGATTGTCAGTGTGACCACATCTAGAGTTAATTAAAGTACACGTTGCTGGTCACTCCTGTGAGGGAGTTTCTGGATCCGGTCATTTGGAGCAGGAAGAGCCACCCTGAGTGTGGGCAGTACTTCCTGGTGGCAGAATGGAAGAAAAAAATATTGCTTTTTGCCTGTTTGCTGTTCCTGACACTGGCAAGTTCTTTATCTTGCTGAGGCAGCATTCAGTCCCCAACATATCTTCAGACCTCCAAAGACCAACTCTCCAGGAATCCCCCAGACCCTCAGTTAAGGCTACTGAGGCCTCCAGCCTTGTACACTTAGCAACTACTGCATTGGCCTCCCCTGTGTGAGACAGCAGTTGGGTTTCCTAGACTCAAACGAATATAATAAACCTCTTTTTAATATATGTGTCCATTTAGTCAGTTCTGTTCCTTTAGAGAAACCAACTAATGCAGAAAGGAAACTAGCACACTTCCATACTGTCTATTTAAAAGATGCCTTTTGAGTATTTTCTAAGTATTTGACTATTTTTTCCAAATATAATAAAATTAGATTTATGTGACATAAAGATATCTTGAAACAAATGGCAATTTTAGATTGTACTTGTAGGTAGTAGAGGTTATTGGTACTGTTTAAAATTATGAAACTAACCTTGTGGTTTGAATGGTTTGTAGGCATTCGCTTCTTATATGCATGTTGTGGGACTCAAATGACCCTAGAAGTTTTTTTAACCATGTGCTCATTAATGTCCTCCTTTGCTCTTTCTTGTTTTACCCAGAGAATGGTTGCTTATAAGCCACTCCCATTCTTGATTATCCTTGTATCTAAGTTTTTATAGATCTTTTAGCACCAGGGTTGATTTTTCTGTACAAAAAGCTCTCGTTGTGCCCCATCTCCTATAACAGTGTCTATACTAGTTACAGTAATGCTAGGTATTTCAGTGAGTGAGCTCCAAATTTCAATTTCTTAAGAGAATATAAACATGTTTCTTGGTTATACAACAAGTATAGTATGAGTGTGCCATGGGAGCTTTGAACTTGATGATTGAGCCAGGCCCCTCTCTTCTTTTGATGATATCAGTTTTAAGATCTCTCCCATCCTTAACATCTAGCTATGTATAGGAGGGTGAGAGATAGAAACTACACTACAGTATGCAAGCTTTCTATGGTCTAAGACTACAAATAAAGTACAGAATTTCCACAGCTCTTGACTAGTCATGTCACATGGCCATGTCTAATCAAAGGAAGATTCAAAAACATAGTCCAAGTGAGTCTTTAACCCAGACAAAGGAAATGTTGAGAAACTATTCCTTACCGAGATAGGAGTAAGTCTGCAGTCTATATAATGACTGTATGCTCTTTTATGCCTGGCTCACATTTACTTCCAGAGCCTCCTCTTGCTTCTTCAACTCTATTCCATTTCAAGTCACTAAATCATAGAGAAGTCTGGCCTGGGGTGTTGATAGCTCATATAATAATATTGTTTGCCAGAGGAACAGTGACTAGCAATTATCCCAATCTTTTGATCTTCTTATCTTTAGTCCCCTGGACCCAACCAGCTTTTATCAACAGTTTTCCCACCAAATAAAAAAAGCCAGGGTATTATGAGTACTACTGCTTAACCACTCTTTGATGTTCTGTGATTTTTTTTTTAACGTTCTTTTCATCCTAGAAAATCTTAAAGACTGGGAGAGAAGGCATTTCTTTCTGCATAACTGTGCACCAAAGAAGCTTTCTGGTCTTTGTCCTCTCCAGTGTGGAGAATAGTTTAACTAGAGTTGCCTAAGATACTCGCCCTCAACATTGATGTACTTAAGGATAATTTAGTAAGCTTATGAAAGACTATTTTAAGTTCCCTTCGTAAAGTCTGATTTAATTAGTCAGGTGTGCCACTCATTTATCCATAGTTTTTAAGGTTCTGGTATAATGGTCCGTAAAGTTGTCATTTCAGAATTATTCACCTAGCTGCTTATAGGGACTAAAGTAGAAAACAAGAAAACTATCTACACAAATGTATCCTTCTCTACATGAGTAAGATTTAATTCTCCAAGGCAATACTACCATAAACCTCTATTAATGTTCCCCTCAGTTTGCTCTGAGGTGTCTGTCCTTGAACTTCTAACATTTGTACATTACTACTGCAGCTAGACTCTTACTTTTAGTAGCCACAAGATATTGCTTAAAAAAAGGATAGTGTCACATGTGTGGGCTAGTAAATGGGACTTTTAGGACTAAGATACAGGGTAAGCTTCGTGATGTCAGAAGTCAGGAATCTAGCAACCATCTTGCTTCTCCCACTTTTAAAGTTAATTCTCTGACTACGTGCATCAGGAAGCCTCTGCAAAATAGTTGCTAAAAATGTAACACAATTATGGGTGTCATTGAAGAGGTGTTAATGTCCATCTCCACAAAAAGAAGGTCCCATTCTGTTTTGTGGAGTCCATACAGAGCTAGACCAGTATTCCTCTGTGGTAGCCCACTTAAACAAGGGTGTTTACATTCTACAGTTATCTTGGCTGAACAAAATAGAATGAGTTCTGGAAACCATATCCCATGGAAAAGCGTTCAGTCAACTGGTAGGCTGAGCTTTCTGGTTTCAGGTCTAGGTGAGAAATCCCTTACCTGTCACCAGGGCATGATGATCAACTTAAAAGAGTCAAGAAGATAAAACATTTTAAGAAGACCTCAACTTATTTGATGGCTTGGAGGACAGAATGATGACATTGGGAAGAAAGAGATCAGGGTGAGGGATGTATCTCTGCTCAGAAAAGCCTAACTGTAGGAAGAACACAGATCCTGGGATGGCTGTGAGGAGTATTTCTGCATCAGGTAGTTAAATTACATGACCTGTATGGTCCTCTCTTGATTGTTCATGGCTGGGCTGAGGGACTGAGGGACTTAGCAGTATGCCTCCTGGAGCTTCTAGAAGTTCCTGATGAAGCTGTTGAAAATGTGTCAGGTCATGTGGGGTTCATAGGCTTTTGGGTTTTCCACTACTCTTTGGAAACAGTGGCATTAAAACTCAATTTATGTACTGCTTATAAGGGCAAACTTGCCAAGAGAGAGGCTTTTAAAAAGCACTGCTCTGTCCCCCACCATATTGGAATTTATTTTACAGCCCCTGGGTATAATAAGGTAATATTTTCCTCATTTTGCCATTCCCAGGAGGAGAAGAAAAAAGATATCACTGGTTCCATCTCTAAGTAAAACGAGAGAATTATTTGAAATTGGGTGAAGATTGGGTGATATTTGCAGAGGACTACCTGCGTCCTGTGTTAGTCCAAGCATCATTCTGCTTTAAGGTTTGTGATACACATACACACACACACCCTCAGAGAGAGAGAGAGAGAGAGAGAGAGAGAGAGAGAGAGAGAGAGAGAGCTGGCTTATTAAGCTGGTTAAGCTGGGCTGACAGCTGATGGCTAATAGCTGAAAGTTGCTCTGATAAAGGCTGAGTTCATATTTAAGAAATCTTTGATAATACTAATGTAATATTGTCTTGGGACCTATGCATACACAAATTACACTTTGCTCTGGTCTTACATGCTGTTATAAGTTGCCCAGGAAGCATTATGCCTGAAAAATGGCAAAACTAATAAATCAAAATTTAAATACTACTTTATTACTGGCTAGACAAGTGTTAAAAAACACCTAGTGAAAGCTGGGTTGGCACAAGGGTCTTAATCAGTAGCCCACATGGGACATTCTTACACAAGACCCAAACTTTTACATCTGAATTTTTTGAAAAAAAAAAAAAAACATGACACACTGACACAGGAACATAATCACCATGGTTGGGAAGATGAAGTCTGGCTTCTGGATATTCTGAGATAGCTTACCCCATGATCAATGAAGAAGATAAGCAAACATTATTTAGAGAAGCAAGGACAAAACCTGTCCAGTGAGAGTGCATGACACTTCCAGGAGGACAGAAGCTGAGAGTCATGGGGAACAAAGTCCGGCAGAACACTTGGCTATTCTTCTATCAACTGAAATATGGCCCCCAACCTGTCATCATTGTTTAAGAAAATGAGAATTGTACATCTCCACAGAGGAAGAACAAAGGATGCCACCAAAGCTGGTCTTGGGTCATCTAGAAACTGTCATTACTCAGGAACAGTGGCAAAACAAGTAAGGTGAAGTTGTCAGTAATTTCTGGCCTGATTAGTTGGCTACTAGCTATATGTAAATGGAAGGGAAGACAGAAAGATGGTCAGGTTACAAAGGAGGTCAGCCATAATTCACCAGGCTAACTATGGGAAATGTTTGTGGAGGAGGACCGAGCAAGATGGCCAGTTTGGTTCAGATTTTTACCAGCCAAAGATGTGGAAGCTGGCAGTAGGAAAGTGGGTGTGGCCCTGGGTGGAATCCTGTAATGGAAAATGAACCTCCCCTCTGTGATTCCATCTTCATGCTGAAGCATGCCTAGCAGCATGCACAAACCATCCTCCTAGCATGGGAACGAGGCTGGGTATAAGGAGGGCTAGGGTCACTCTGCACCACCATAGAATGTTCACGCAACATGTGATGGGGAAATTTCCCAAGGGACTCCTAATATTTTATTGGTTCATAAAGGCTGATTTTTCAGGCTTCTTGGGACCCATGTGATGATCTTTGGTCTTGAGAAGTTCATTCCCATGTTATATTAACATGTGACATTTAAAGAAGCAATAAAGGAGAGGGGGGAGTATAGTAGAAAAGTTCAACCTATGCTTTAGTTTGAACGTCTGAACTCAAATATCAGTTCTGAACATTCTTGCCTGTAAATGTTAGTTTTCTGTTCCAGAAAACGGGAAGATGATATTAGCATAAATGTCAAAAGAAAGAGTGCACACAAAATGCAAGATCTGTGAATAATAAGCACTCACAAAGTTCTTTGGGTTTTGTTTCTCTGGAAAAAATACCATAATTTTATAATGGTAAAAAAAATGATTTCTTGGTTTCTTAGACTGTGCATGTGTGTGGGTATAGGTGTAGGTATAGATATAGGTCCCTTCATCTAAGAATAGTCAAGTCCTTGATCAATAGTTAGAATCATTGCTGTCTTTGTGGATCCTGGTAGTAAAGGTAGTAATGTCATGTGAAATAAACAGAGACACATGCAACTTAAAACTAAAACTGAGCACTGCTACTGTGATTATCCCCCCTCCCACTTGGGGACTTGCTTGGGTGATGACGAGAAGTAATGGAATGGCAGACCTATGGTTGAAAAATGCAAACACTTCTATTTCTCCATCATCTTGGGTAAGCTTTTCCTGGTCCTCAGAGTGATTTTGGTGTCCTACAGTCAGCAACACCGGAGCTGCGATTGCACAGTCTGGGCTGTGGAGCTCATGGAAAGAGAGACAACCTACAGCTGACGATGGCCTGCTGATCTTATCTTAATAGGGTTAATGTAAGATACCCAATCTTTCACATATTAAAGGGGCCTGGAATGTCTCTTGTGCTTGTTATAAACTTTTGTCTCTTGTTTCTGGTGACAGCACTTGAGGTTATCCATTTTAAAATTCAAAAATAAACATACCATATCCTAGGGATTCTGGCATTTATGACCACTGGTTGTTAAAAGTTGCAGAGACCAGAAAGGCTGTCTTCTCCTGCAGCTTGCAGATCTCAAAACCAAGTCCTAGAAAGGTTAAGTAGCCTGTCCAAGGTTACACAGCTAATGAAAATTACTAGAATATATAAAATCATAGTGAACATTGTATAATGCAGTGACTGGAATGAGTTTCAGACCTGTTCTTGGAGCTACCCAGCTTGATTCAATTTACCAGAAACAACTCTTTCACATAGAAGCATGTGCTGTACTCTGGTCAACTCCTTTGGCTTAGTTTTCTTAATTATAACCTGTGGAAATCAACAATACCTACCTCGTATGTTACATAAGATTTTAAACACAGATACAAATTATAAAGACCAATATGCCTAACACTTAGGAAAAACAATAATATAACTTTTCACCATTAATTTTATATAACTTCTGTTTCCTCGTAAAATTGTAGTCAACTGTATATATTCACTGAGTCCTTGTATGTCCTGAATCTCTATAACTTTAACTCCCTCCACTGACAGCACCCCAAACCCATTACATATCATCTAGATTTCTGTGATTACCTTGTCTTTGTTCTAGCCTCTCCATCTTCTGAACAGTTCCTTGGTTGTTAATTGTTGTATAATAAACTATCCCCAAACTCATATCCACAGTTATGTAGGCCAAGAACTCAGATGTGGTCAGGAAAGGTTATTATCTGTATTGCATTATTACCAAGATGCCCAAGAGCTCTGTCTAAGCTGGTCATTCACACAATAGACATCAAGCTGGCTCTTGTCTGAGTTTTTCTCTGATGTCACTCTGAACTTGATTCCTTTCCACAGGGACCAGAGCATGAGTTGTCTGGGCCTCCTTGTAGCCTGGTGGGCAGGTACATGGATCCATGTTCCAAGACACTGTAAGTGGAAGCTGTCAATTTTTATAGACATAGGCTGGAAAAACTGGCAAAGTGTCACTTTCACCATATTCTATTGGTCAAAACAACCACAGAGCCTGCCCAGATTCAAGGGAAATAAAAATAGACCCCACTCTTCAATGAGAAGAGTGTCAAAAAAATCTGTGACTGCCTTTAATCTGCCATGCTCCACTATAGCAAATTATTTTCAGAGGATCACAAACTAACTTTAGAAAATGTAAATGAAATCATGTCACACAAACCCTCCCCCATCAGTGTAAGTCATATGTGCCTACTCATCATGCTCTAGATAAAACACAGACTTTTAAAGGTGCTCCATGAGACCCTGCATGCTAGTTTGATTGCTTCCCCTCATTTGTTTACTGTTTATCCTGGGTTGACTGCTCATTCTGTTTATGCTCATTTGTTCATTGTTTATCCTGGGCTGATTATTTATTCTCCTTTCCCTTCCCACCCCTGTGTAGTTCTATTCTCTGATGCCTGTCTAAAGTAACATATTGTCCATTTTCTACTCTCCTGTGCATTCTTCATAGTTGCTTATTGCCTGACATTACATTATATTGTGATTGGTTGATTCGCCCATCTCAGCTCCCTTAGGACAAGGTCTTCCTTTATTTTTATTACATAGAATAGTGTTAAATACGGGGTAAGTGGTCTAAGATTGTTTGTTTTTTTAATGGACAATGGTGGTTTTACATTTTTTTTTCCTGTACAAGAGGGTTTGTCCTTTTTGTGTACTTGACTTCTGCTATGGTTTCATCTCTTTACCTTGAAGGAGCTGCCTTGGTGTCTGTTCTACTGGCACACACAGGTTAGGAAGGAAGTCAAGAAAGAGGATTGAGTGACCTTGCAGAAGCTATAGTAAGGGGCTGCTGTTATAAAGTATCACTGTAAGTTGGGTGTGTAGGTCATGTGTATGTAATGAGAAACAACAGATGGAAATGTCAATGTGATGCTCACTTAAGAGTAGTGGTAGTAAATCCGAATGAAAACCAGATTGGTGGCATTGACATGTAACACAACTGGGCTTCTCGCTAGGCACAAATTAACTTGCTTAACTTCTTTGAGACTTTACCTTCTCTCCTATGAAGGAGAAACAGTAATTCTCTTTGGCAGATTCTATGAGCACTACACATGTAAAAGTATCTATAGGAGGTTTAAATATGACTACAAAATCCTGCTTCCTCTTCCACTGAGCCCTGGGATCTGTGCCCCTCCCCTTGAATCTAGACAGATTGTATCTACTTGGATCAGGTAAGAACATTAGAATAATGCTCTCAGTCCTCCAAGGATAGGTCACAGACAGCCAGACAGCCAACCTGATGCTTGAATCTGGCCTGCCTGTGGCTGCTGTGCTGCTGTCGCAGTCTGGTGAACTGTTCTTTTGCTGTGCCAGCCTGGGCAACCGATAGGTAAACTGAAGAAGACATCTTCAGTGAGAGTCTGCCAAACTGAAGGAAGGATTCCAGCCTTCAACTTTTGAGTCATTCCAAGTCATGAAAGTCTTCTCAGTCAAGGCCCCAAACAGGTTGAACAGAGAATTGTCTCTTTCCAGAACTCTGACATATGGAACTAATGAGTGTAATAAAGTCACTGTTCCAAGGCACTGTGTTTTGAGGAGTGTTTGTCATATAGCAAAGGGGAGCAGGGACAGAATGGAAGCTTTCCATCTCATCCCTTATTCAAGGAAGATGTTCTCAGCATGCCAAGTTTATTCTTCTCCTCTAGGTTTTTCAGAAGTATGGGGAGGAGGGATGGGCTTGTGGCCTTGATGGACTAGTGGGTTGTTTGTTCTTTAAGATTTATTTTATATTTATGAGAGTTTTGTCTGCATGTATAGATGTGTAACATGTGAGTGACTGGCATCCAGGTAGACCAGAAGAAGCCATTGGGTCCCCTAGAATTAGTTATGAGTAGTGGTGAGTCTTCATATGGGTGCTTGGAACCAAACCCAGACCTCTTAGAGAGCAAGTACTCTTACTAATCACCAATTTATTTCTTCCCCTCCAAAGTGGTAGATTTTGAGTTAGGTCTTAAATATATCCCAAAATTTTGACAGGGAGAAGGGAAGATGTCCCAGAAAGACATTGCAGGCAGAGAATGTACTTGGGATTCAAAGTCATCACAGGTACAGACCTGGAGTAAACCTTCTGAAACTTAGTAATATCTACTGCAGAATATTACTTCCTCAGTGTGGGAAGAAAGGTACTCAGAAGGACACATCCTAAGCAGTCACTTCTTTTCCACAAAAGAATGTCACATGATAGGAGCCCTCTCTACAGGCCTGTCCCAGAACCAGTCCTCGCCAGAACTAACCTCAGAAATCTCAGGGGCCTGTGTGGTCAATCCCTTTCCTTCTGGCTCAGTACACGTTGGTTCTGCTCCACTTTGGCCCCACATCAGCCCTTCTCCTCTCCCTTGTCTAGTGTTCATTCCTTGTTTGTTTATTCAAACTCCCTTGTCTGCATCCCCAAAGTATTTTCCCCTGTTGTTTCTTTACAGAACTTAAACAAGAATTTGGTTTTGCCAGTTTAGCATATTTTAAACCTGCATTTACACAGATATGATACTTCTTAACAGAGGTAGTATCTACACATATTTGAATATAGTTACCAATCATGTCACCTTTGGTTCAAAAAGAAGGGCCATGGCTTTAGGTACATTGTGGATCTTGGAGTGAGTGTTCTCTTTGTCTTTTTCTTTTTCTTTTTCTTTCTTTTTCTTTTTCTTTTTCTTTTTCTTTTTCTTTTTCTTTTTCTTTTTCTTTTTCTTTTTCTTTTTCTTTTTCTTTTTCTTTTTCTTTTTCTTTTTCTTTTTCTTTTTTGGGTCTCTTGAGAGACAGGGTTTCCCTGTGTAGCCCTGGCTGTCCTGGAACTCACTCTGTAGACAAGGATGGCCTCGAACTCAGAAATCTGCCTGCCTCTGCCACACAAGTGCTGGGATTAAAGGCATGCACCACCTCTGCCCAGCTTCATTTAATCTCTTAAACAGAGTATTTATATCAAGAAACAGAAAAGGCTTTTCTTGGTCTGTAGCATCATCAGTCACATCCCAGAAGCTCCTACGTTCAAAGAACAGACCAGTCCATGCCATTGGAAGGCGACTCTGTGTTTTTGTTTGTTTGTTTTGTTTTGTTTTCTTAACAATGCTTTATAAACCCAGTCAATTCTTCCTTTCCCCTTGAATAAAATCTTGGCTAATGCTTGAATGTAGCTGCTGCTTCTCCTTCTACTCCTTCCCTGTCCCTTCCCCCCCCCCATCCTCGTCGTCGTCCTCCTCCTCCTTCTTGTTTTTCTTCTTCTTCCTTCTCCCTCCTCCCCTTCTTTTCTTTTTGATTTTTTTCAGATTGATTTCTAGTTACCTTATCTGGAAAGAAAACGACAGGCTCATTCCTTTTTTGAGGTGCAGGTTAGGGTAGAAATGGGGGAAAAAAAGGGAGGAATAAACATTGCCCACACTTAAAAGTAGGGAGATGGAAATCTGACAGAGGGCAAAGTAAGAGTCTGAAAAAGCTCTTCCATGTATCTCCATGTTACAGTTCTCTCCTTCCTCATCCAGATCCCTGACCATTCAGATATGCATAAGAGCAGGGTAAAAGGATAGACAAGATCTTGTTTGGCTGGCACTATTGAAGTCAGTGCTGTAGGATAGAAAAAAGACTCAAGTTTATTCTCTTATGGATATTTTTTGCATTTGGGGTACTTTTCACTTAACACCACCACTGCTGAGAATCCATGCCTTGCCACAAATGAGGGATTCTCTTCCCAGGACAGCTGCATATGTCACTGGCCTCAGCCCTGGACAGATCTACTGAACTGTAGCATGTTTATATTGTTTTTTGTTTGTTTGTTTGTTTGCTAGAATATCACAGAATTAGTTCTCTTTTGCTGTAAAATGTTCACAGACTTTAAAACGATGTGAATTTATTACTTCATTGTTGATGTATGTCAGTCATAAATGGGTCTCCAACAACTTCTCAGGCTGGAATCCAGGAACTGGCTATAGACACACCTCGCATGGCTTGGAGTCTTCTTTTGGGCACACATAATTGTTGGCAGAAATGAAATTGTTCACAGCTCCAGAACTTACAGAAGCCGATCTTCCAGAACAGTAGGACGGCGTCTCTCTGACACGTTGCCTTCTTCTAATGGCTCATTTAATTAGGTCAAGTCTACTCAAGAAATCACTCCTTTGCAACTCAAAGTCAGTTCATTAGCAGCCTGAGATAAATTTCACCATGATTGACCTACAGAAGGGTGGTTCTTGTGGCAGTTCCCACTCTAGGAAGTTGATCATGCAAGGGGAGGGGGCTGACAGAAGTGTATAGGAGAGGTCAGTGTTCTGAAACCTCTTTCTGGAAGGGACTGAAACTCCTCTCTTCTGTACCCGTTTTCATGGCCCATATCTGCGATCCTTTCTGTGGGATGGCATTTACTTTCCAGCACCAGTCTATGTTTTGGTTCCATAAACCATATTAGCCAACTACCCTATTTCCACTATGTTAATCCAGATTTATTAGATCTACAACAACCTCACTAAGAGATTTCCTCCCTAATAAGACTTTCTATTAGTATTGAGAGAGGGTGAGCATTTCTCTAAAACTCCTCTGCTCTCTTCAATTCTCTGTCTTACTAGATTATAGACTCTATTTTAAAAAATCTAGCAAATGAATGCAAGCAATGGAGCTTTACAATAAATTTGATACTTTCCATATCAAATATACTATATAAATTTATCCTCCATGAAAACCAAAAAAGTCCATGACAGTTATTACTAAAAAAGCAATTAACTTTATTTCGTCTTTCATAATACACATTCGTTGCCTGCATTCAACTCTTCTCCGTCCTCTTATATTTAGCCTTTCTTGTTCTCTTTTCTGTACTATATACACTCTACTTTGTGTAATATATTCTCAGCTAGGTCTTTACATATGAGAGACAATATACTTTTTTTGTTTGTTTCCTGAGGTTATGTGGTATAATTGTATACATTCGTCTTTTTCATTTGTCTACATTTTTTCTAAATTTCATTTTTCTTTAGAGGTGAGTAATTTTTATTATTTGATCTGTCTTGATGGACAACAAGATTGATTGCAATTCTTTTTGTAGTGAATAAAGGAACTATTAACAATGGGGCAGTAAATATCTCTATGCAAGCATAGGGAGCTCTTTGGGTATTTGGCCAGAAGAGATAGCTGGGACATACAGAATTCTATTTTAATGTTTTCAGTAACTTTTGGGAATTGGTTCTAATGCTTTGAGTTAATTTGGGCCCCCAAATCAGGAATCTGTATGTCCAAATGCTGAAGGTCGTTGTCCCAAATTGGCTTTTGATGAATCAGTAAAGAGCCAATGGCCAATGGTTGGGCAGATAGACTGAGGTGGGACCTTTAGATATGCATGGGCTAGGGCTGGTGGAAAAGAAGGAGAGGGAGAATTGCCATGACTTGGAGGATAGGATATAAGAGGTGCAGGAGAGAAAGCCAACCAGCCATGTAAGAGTTTGGATAAGTGGCCATTGGCCACTTACCTAATTAGGCCTAGGGTAGCAGGGGAAGTTATAGGAGTCTCAGGAGTACTGGAGGGGAGGGTTTGCTAGCAGGGAGGTTTAGGAGAGGTTTAGAAATGCCCACCCAGTATAAATTAACTGGTGTGTGTGTGTGTGTGTGTGTGTGTGTGTGTGTGTGTGTATGTATGTATGTATATGTGTGTATGTATGTATGTATATGTGTCTTTCATTCATGAACCTAAAGAGATCCTGGCCAGGAGGCCAGGAGTGTGAACTGCAGGGAGCCAAAATTTGCCTACAAGTAACCTAACCAACAAATTGATTTCCACATTGGCTATACTAATTTGTAGCCACACCAAAAGTGAAAAAGGGTTGTCTCTCTCCACACTGACTCCAACATTTGTTGTCAGATTTGTTGGTGATAGCCATACTGACTGGCCTGAGGTGTTATCTTAAAGTAGTTTTAATTTTCATTTCGCTGATGGCTAGAAATATTGAGTGCCTTTCAAAAGTTATTGCTGGTTTGTATTTTAAAACAATTGTTTCTTGAGCTAATCTGCCCATTTGTTGATTAGCAGTTTTATTTCCTTGGTATCTGATTTCAACAATTCTCCTGAGTTTCTGGTTATTTGCTCTTTGTCTGAGGTGTGGCTGGTAAGGATTTTCTCTTGCCCTCTGGGCAGTATGTTTGCTCTGCTTATACATTTCTTTGCTGAAAAAAAGACATTTTATTTTCAAGTAGTCCCATATGTTGATGTTTGTGATTACTTCTGTGATGTTGCTGTTCTATTTTAAAAGCTCTTGGTACCCCGATATTTTCAGAGGCATCCCCTACTTTTCCTTCCAGAGTTTTCTGTTTCTGCTTTGAAATTGAGGGCTTTGATCCATTTTGAAATGGCTCTTGTACAAGGTGAGAGATGTAAATCTATGTTTATTGTTTTGCAGGTAGAAACTCAGTTTGGATAGGGTAACTTTTTCCCAAAGTATCTTCTTTGTTTCTTTGTCAAAAATTAAGTGAGCAAGAGTTTGTAATTATATTTCCTGATCCTCTATTATATTTCATTGGCCAATTTGTCTATTTTTATGCCTTTATCACGATAACTGTCTTTATCACTATAGAATTATAGTATAATTTGAGGTTAGTTATTGTACTACTTCCAATATTGTTCTTCTCTTTAGGATTTCTTTGGCTATTCAAGGCCTTTTACCACTTTACCTGAATACTTGTATTTTTTTCTAATCCTTTGAATATGACGTGAAAATTTTGACAAGCACTCCATTACTTTTTATATTAATTTTAGTAGTATTGACATTTTCATAATATTAATTCTGCCTGGTTAGGGGATCATGAAATATGTCTCCTTTGTGTAGTATCTTCTGTGATTTCCTTTGTCAATATTTTGAATATTCATTGTAGTGTCCTTTCCCTTCTTTAGTTACATATGTTCCTAGACACTTGATTTTGGGGCAAGTTATTTTGAATAGAATCTTTTTCTAAATTTCTTGCTCAGTGAATGAACTATTCAAAAAATGTTGACTTCATATCCTGTAATTTTGCTATAAATGTCTATTAGCTCCAAAAGTTTTCTAGCAAACTCAACAGGATCCTTTGATCAAAGGGATCACATCATCTGCAAATAGGGATAGTTTGACTTCTTTAATACTGCTATCCCTCTTATGCCTCTCCTCTCTGATGGCTACAGCCAAGACGTTAAACACGACATCAGAAAAGAAAGAAGAGAGGGGAGAGTAAACAGCCTTATCTCATTCCTGATTTTCAAGAAAAATGCCTTTTAGTATGCCTCCATTTAATGTAATATAATATTAATTACATTTGTTATATATAGACTATTCTTAAAGTCTGTAGAACTTTTTATCATGAAGGCATTCGTTAAATATCTTTTTAAGCACAATTTTAATAATTATGTGGCTTCTGTCTTTAAACTTGTTTATAAGGTGTATTACATTTATCAATGTACATATGTTGATCCGACTTTGCCTTTCTGGGAGGAAGCCCACTTCATCATAGCGTATAATCTTCTTAGTGTGTCCCTGAATTCCATTTTCAGATATTTTGTTAAGAATTCTGCATCTATATTTATCAAACAAATTGGTCTTTTTTTTTTATCTTTACCTGCTTTTTGTCTCAAGAATAGTAATATCTTCATTGATTAAATATAGTAGTGGTCCTTCACTTTCTATTTTCTGGACCAAATTAAGAACTGGTTTGCTGGGCAGTGGTGGCACATGTCTTTGTTCCCAGCACTTGGGAGGCAGAGGCAGGCTGATTTCTGAGTTCGAGTTCCAGGATAGCCAGGGCTATACAGAGAAACCTACCTCGTAAAACCAAAAAGGAAAGAGAGAGAGAGAGAGAGAGAGAGAGAGAGAGAGAGAGAGAGAGAGAGAGAGAGAGAGAGAGAGAGAATGAATATGAATTGGTTTGAGTTCTTTGTTGGAAGTTTGATAAAATCAGCACTGAATCCACCTAGTCCTGTGTTTTCCTTCAAGGGAAGGATATTAACAACAGTTTAGCTCATTGCTTTTAATGGGTTCATTTAAGTTACTTAACTCTTCAGGGTTTAATTCTTGTAGTTGATATGCTTGTAAAGACTTTTCTATTTTTGTTCTGGGATATCCAGCTTATCAGAATATACATTTCTGAGAGAAAGAAGCAGAAGACGCAAATTATTAAAGTCAGAGAACAAGAGAGTGTTGTTATAACTGACTGCAATGAAGCTCAGAGCATCATTAGGAATGCCTATGAAAACTTATTCTCAAAATTAGATTGCTTCATACTCGAGGACCTGTGAGGACACAAGGGCCATGGAACAGTTTGGAATACCCACTTTACAAATCAAGCTCAAGTTGTTGGATATCTCACTTTAGAATTTGAGAACAACTGGCTACTTTTCTAGGCTACACTAAAACGGTTTCATAATATTCTGATTTGGGAGAAAACTGTGGATTAGAAGTCAAAATATTTTCTCAGGGTCATACTGCTTAGAAATAGTTAATATTAATAGTTCCATTTGAATAATATTTCACCCATCTCATACTGCTGTCTTCACTAGTGTCCTGACATTTTCTCCCAACTTACTCCTTAAATAAAATCGCTTAGAATACATTGGGCAAAATTGCTTGGTGACAGTTATACTGATGAATTTATTATCATGTGGTATGTGACTATATACTCAGTTACATATAATGGTTGTTTTATTTTCTTCTATGTTAGAGGATTTTGATTAAATAATTAGAGGGTTTTGATTGAATAATTTCAACCAACTTACCAAATGCAGGTCAATTTTGCTATTTAGCCTGGCTAGAAAGGTTTATCAAATCAGAAGCTGAGACAGTGACTGGGACACAAACTGACCTGATCAGGAACTCCCTGTCACCCTCCTGCCTTGGGCAATGTTCTTGAGGGCTTGAGCTCATGGCAGTAGCAGGCTGAGAGCTGGTCCCAAGTGGAAATTATGAGAAATTTCATCCCGTTTGAGAGCTAATTGTACTGCTGCTCTGTTTGTATTCCCTGTCAAAACTAAAGAGAGACCATAATTGGTTGTGAATATTTATTGAGTTTGTTTCATAACTGCCTTTCCCCCCAAGTGTCTGGTTGCCTTGTGTTTATTCAGAACACTCACCATCCTGCAATTCACAGGCAAAGTTAACCCACGGCAGGGATCCAAGCCTACAGACTAAAGAGGTTCAGCCTTCCTTTATGCTGGAAACTGTCGTAGCAATAATAAACCACTTCGAGGCACTTGAGACTTGGTTTGAGCCAAGGTGGCAGAGAGCTGTGTAATGACTGCATCTCATGTGGAAGGATTCCTAGAAGAGCCCAGTGGGGATGGAAAGTTTGGGAATGTCATCAGGACTTGAATTAAGACCACATGTGCAGGCAGGAAGGCAACATTTGATAGACTGTTGATTGTTCAGCAGGACACAGAGTGCCATTTCTGAACTAGAGCTTTGAGATCTGTGGGTCCAAAGCAAAGTCATCCTGTTATCCACAGGAATGATCCTTCTGCAGCTCTTTCACGGCAAAAATTTAATCTCAGATCGCCTGTCATTGCCATAGAAAGAAATATACGAGGGGAATGAAAATTAATTTCAATATTCGCCTAAATAAAATCTAATTAAGAAGATAAATTTTCTCCCAGGAAAACATGTGCCATACATTCTAGAACAATGCAGAAATGATTTACCTTGGGTAGTTTGGCATTATTTCAATGCTGTTCTCTCCATAGCTTAATGCTCTCATTAGGGAAATAGCCCAGAATTGGCTGAAGAGAGAATGGATTGCCTTCTGTAACCTTTGAAAGGTCACTGACTTCAGGCCTATGAATTTAAATCCGCGGGGAACGAAAGTGGTGGAGGGCTTCTCGGCTTGATGGGGTTTTGTGGTTACGAGTGATGCAGCCAGGAGCAAGCATTACAAGTTATGTTCTCCAGATGGTTGCACGTCTCAGATCAGGCCAGAGATATTGTTCAATTCCTCTGAGTAGTTTGTGTGAAGTATGTCTGGGATGGAAAGTATAACCATGTAAGGAGTCTATAGAGGAAGAGCCAAGTTCAGAGAAATTCTTTTCCATGGAGCTGGATCCAGCTCTGTGGGTGAGTTTTCTGGGCTCGTTGGAGCAGGAGTCCTGGAGAGTTCATACATGCCCTTATTCAAAAAGACTCTTACTAGGATTTACTGGCAAAACAAAGGCAAGAAAATTCTCCTTTGTTGACAACCTTTATATATAGTGCATCATTATCTGCAAAGATGATCATATCACATAAGGTGGAAGGTAGATTTGTTTTTCATTCCCATTGTTTAGGATGAGGAGATTGGATCAAAGAATGGTTAAAGAACTTGTCCAAGAAGTAATGAGTCCCATGTCCTCAGAAACACCACATCATTATACCATTAATATCATAATCACAATGGTAGTTAAAATGTTTAGCACTTTGAATACTCCAACCTCTTCAGCTAAATAAGTAGATATCACTGGTATATGGAGGTAAGTGACTTGTCTAAGCCAGACAGATAAGTGAGTCCCATGATACAACTAACTCACCAGTGTCCCCCTTGGCTATTTCTTGTCTCATTTCTAGTGGAAGCTGGAAATGTGTTTAGTCCATCATTCTTCTCTGGAAGATACTGTGCCAATTATTGCACAGCTCTTTATCTTCTTCTTCCTTGCAGAAGAATCCTTGTTTCTCTGGAATGACTCTTTCCCTTGTAGAGTTTTGCTGCGGTCACTGTGCTAGATGGGCAGAGGACATCCCTGCTGGCCATCGCCCTTGGTACCTATGCCTATACCTATCCTTTGAAGATGCATGAACGAGCAGCTGTGTCCATTAGCTGACTGTACATGCCCTGACGATAAGTTGCAGAGAAAGGGCAGTGACTCAAATGTTGGGAACACATTTTCCTTGGAGGAGAATCAGGGCTTTAGGCTGACTTTCTACCCTGTGTATCTATGAAGAGCTTGGATCAGCCAGGTCTCGAGTGACTTAGTATGGCTTGGGGTCCTGGTTTGACATGATACCCTGAACTTATTGAAAACTTGGTTAAAACAAGCTATTTACTGCGCCTTGTTGGCTACTCTTGTCTGCTCACCATTCTAGGATTAAATTATAATTAGCCCACCCTCTTCACAAATCCCATTTCAACTGTATTTGTGTACTCTCTGACTCTTAGATAAACCAGTATGTGTAATCGGGGTTACATGTACTGATTTATTGCTGTAAAGTTATATGTAAAATGTGAGGATTCTTTGAAACTGTCAAGGTCAATATTTACATATCCAGGATATTCGAAAATAAGCTAGGCATGGAAGGAGCTGACTGTCCTTAGTCATCTCCCCTTTGATTCTAAGAAATAACAGAAAGCAAGGCTAGTGACTTTGTGCTTTTTAGATTAAAAACAATATTACTATGTTAATAATTGTGCTGGTTTATTCATCAGGCTAGGCTGTTTTGTCAGTAAGAATAAGACTGTGCAACTTCTACAAAATAGTAGAATTAACAACGCAGGTTTCTAGGAAAAACTTTTCTTAACCTGATCAGAAATGATAATTTATCTGTAATCAAAAAGCATAATTTGTTCCCTATGTCAGTGGCCACATTTGTGCCTTGGCCAATGAGAAGCAGTGAGATTAATTAACGGATTGATTTATTTGAGATTGGGCCTCACTGTGTAGCCCTAACTGGTCGGTAACTCACCATGTAGACCATAGTGTTCTCAAACTCACAAATACCTCTATGCTTCTGCCTCTTGGGGTGCTGAGATTAAAGGTGTAGAGAACCACTACCTTACCTTTACTTTATATATACATCATATATATTATATAATATATGCATATATAATTTTATAAAGGTTTCCCATGTCTGGCACTAACATTTTTGCTGAACACTCTATGAGTTTAATAGAGAGCATTGTCACCTTGATTGAAATAATTATATATATTTTATATAGTATATATGCTATGTTATATTATAATTATATAATATATAATTGTACAATAATGTATATAAAATTAATTATATGATATATATATATATGTATAAATTTTCAATTGAGGTAACAATGCTCTCTACCAAAATCATAGTATCTAACAACAATGTCAGTGCCAAGCACAGGAAACCTTTTTAATTTAATTGGTGGAAGGAATCCAAGAAAACTCAAAAACAATACATTCCTTTTAAAGCCTTGTTGTAGAAATTATTTAATCCCAACCTGGGTTTCTACCCCACCTTGATTATTCAGTTCCCAGGTAAATGAGACACAAAGCCTTAATCAGCACTAGAGCTGGGCAGATATGTACCCTCGATCTTGAATTATTACTACTTAGTCTTCTTTCTTCTCCCCTTGTGGTTCTCCTTGACCACCATGCCCAGAAACCCTAAACTCCGCCTATCTCCCCAGCTATTGGCTGTTGGAATCTTTATTTAGTGATCAGAAATATCTTAGGGGCAAGGTCACATAGAATCTATGTGCAGACTTTCTTGTCCCTGAGACCACCAGGTCTTGAGGAAACACTATTAGCATTAGGGTACAAGCAGTATCAGTCCAAAACACCACAGAGTCTCCCAGAAAAGAAGGATTTCAAGGTTAATGACAGCACAGTACCTACTTTGGACACAGGACTTGCGTGATCTGGATCTGACTGCCTGAGTACTAGTCCTCAGAATCAGAGGGAGCTGTGCAAACTGCAAGGGAGAAAATCACATAGCTATCCTACCCAGCTGTAATACCTACCACTCACAACAATGCCCAGCCCAGCAAGATACTCTGAAAGGTAAAAAGATAGCACTTCCTTCCAGGGCAACCACCAAATGCCTAATTAGATGCAAAGCCAGCTCAATAAGAGGGTATCCATTCATTCCTGCACTATAAAATGAGCCAACTACCAGTGTCTGTTTAGGCCATGGAAACTAGAGGAGTTTCCCACCCTGCCATTTTCCTAAACCAGTATAACCTCTAAGTGCATTCTTTTTTTTTTTATTACATATTTTCCTCAATTACATTTCCAATGCTATCCCAAAAGTCCCCCATACCGCCCCCCACTTCCCTACCCTCCCATTCCCATTCTTTTGGCCCTGGCATTCCCCTATATTGGGGCATTCTAAATACTTATCCTTGTACCTACAGGTGGGTGTTGCTCTAAGCCTTCATCAAAGAAGTTTCCTTTTAGAAAAGAAGACTGTTACAAAAAGCCACAAGTGGTCCTCTGCATATATAGTATGGCTGAGTAGCTTGAAGTTCTTGCAGGAATTCTAACAATAGGAAGCAGGGATGGGGGTGGGGGTAAGGTGGAGGGTGGGAGGATCAGAAAGTGTGTGGGGGGAAGTGGGGGTTGGGAGGTGAGGGGTAAGGATTGTCCCTGACTGTTTGTTGTCCTGTCCCACCTTGTTGTGATGGTGTGGACTTGGTCTTCTTGTAGCTTGTTATGTTTGGTTGATGTCCCTGGGAAGCCGCTCTTTTCTGAGAGGAGGATGTGGGGTATGGATCTGGGGGAAAAGGGAAAGTGGAGGGAAGAGACTGGTGGGGGTGGGGAGGGAAAGGAAACTGTGGTCAGATGTAACCTATGAGAAAAGAAGAGAGGAGAGTAGAAGTGGTTTTATTCTTAAAACTGAGCTGCTGTAGAGAAAAGAGGCAGAGAGAGAGAGAGAGAGAGAGAGAGAGAGAGAGAGAGAGAGAGAGAGATTACCATATGATAGAGAACCACTTCCCTGTCGGGTTTATCTTTTTGTATGGAGAATATTAAGTTAAGAGTTGTTTTCTCTTTCTTTCACACAGCTTAGCTCAGAGTTCCCGCGCGCTTTCCTAGAAGTCCAGGTCTCTAACTTCCTTGCTGTGTATCTTGGCAGAGTTCCCAATCTGTGTGTCTTTCTCTGAGTTACTTGTGACTCTTGTGAAGCAGGACCAGACCAAAGTGATCCCTTCGGGTTCTGACTCTGGATCCTGTTTGGAACTGTGAACACCAGATCCCTTCTTCTCTCTTCCAAGTGCTTTGTGGCACTTTTAAAATTAAAGCATATTAACACTGTGTGTTTTCAGAATTTGGGACAGTGTAAAACGGGTTGGAGTTCATTGTCTCGAAGCTTCTGAGAAGGTAATGGCAGTTATGTTAATTGACTTCTTACCTGTGTATTTGGCACAATTTAGTTAAGCCTTATTTTCACCACAGCCTTATTAAGTAGAACTTGCTTTGAGCTTTGAGCTCTGTGTTGGAGAACAGAAACTAATGGACATGTCTGTGGCCAAGGTTGTATAGTAAGTAATGACTGTGAAGTTTGAATGTAAGCATGGGAAAAGAATGGTGTCTTAGTGTAGCTAGGTAGCTGTG
Source organism: Mus caroli (assembly GCF_978045245.1). Lineage (NCBI taxonomy): Eukaryota > Metazoa > Chordata > Mammalia > Rodentia > Muridae > Mus > Mus caroli. Next base: position 132,340,060 of record NW_028227257.1, read on the forward strand.
TTCCCTGGGTTTGAGGGTCACAGACAGTGCATGTTCATGGTGACCTGTGGACAGACATTCTTTGGGAGATCACAGATAACAGGTTGTCAGGATAGCTTTCTCTAATGATTTTAGGATCCCTGAGACCTAATGTAGCAATTGAAAACTAACATTTTTGGAAATCTATAGGAGGTATAAGTTTCCTTCTCCTTAGGGGACTCCTCAAGAAAGTGTTCCTATTGTAGCTATGCTAGACGCAAGGATACAGCCAAATGACTTAACCTCTGAAGTCTCCTGTACAGACTGTCATGTGGTACTGGAATATCTGACAGCATGTAACAAACCTGGAACCTTCTCAATAGGGTCTCCTGTTGAAATTCTTGATATCTGAAACAATCATCTAATCAATAGTCAAGGCCTCTGGTGATGTGGTTAGATTGCCCAACTAGCCACCATATAGGTTTTTCTCCTAGCTTGGAGCATCACACATGGAGATGGGCCTTAGATCAAATGTCACAGAATTCCTCTACTCACCTAAGAATTCCCTGTCTATTCTGAGGACAGGTCAGAAGCCAAGGACACAGAAACACTACATTTCAGTTTTCAGGCTGGCCTAGCACCTCAGTCACTTTTCTCTCAGTGTTGGGATTATAGCTGGTGGTTTCTTAGCTGTGGAAAAGATGATGCTGTATGGTACATTCATTTCGAACCTGGTTATTTATTTTGTAATTGATGGTCCATTGTTCCTTTTTCTTCAGGAGTTTGGTCATAGCAGTTCAGGTTGCTGCATGGTGAGTTACCTCTTGCTTACCTTGTGCTGTTGCTATCTTGAACATTTGTTTTTCCAGCCCTTGTGACCCTGTCACTTTTCTGGTAACACCTTCAAGATCTACCAATATTTCTAGGATGAAGTCCAAAAATGACAAAGTGATTATTGCCAACCTATAATGTGTGCTTTGCATATTCTCTTTCTTTTCTTTGGTGAGCACTTACATATTGTTGAATATGTTCCAGGACTTGGTCTAAGCATTTTGTATATGTCAATGCCTTTGAACAGTGTAGTAATAATCTTCTAATCTTCTAGGGTTGTTCTAGGAATCTTCTCGGAATGCTAATAGTGTCACTCCTAGTTCATATATTAACTATCACCAGCATGAGGGGGCCAGCATGTGGGGCATTTGTGAGGTGGTTTGTTTCTGAGTTGGGTGCTCTTATTATTGACATTAGTGCCCTATACATGTGCCCTAGTGTACTTTCTAGTTCTTTTAATCACATGAGAACACCTTCAGAGGGTGATGCTCATAGGCCAGAATGAGTATCATCAGTGATGGTGTCTGTCTTCACCTGAAATTTCTAGCCTTCCAAAATGGCAAGAAGTATACTTTTTGTGTATATGAGCTATCCAGTCAAAAGGGCATTTTGTTACAACAAACCTAATAGACCAATCTGTTTTTATGTTTCTCATTTCCTTTCCCAGATAGAAAAATGGTAGTGCATATTATATATCATACTCAAGGCCAGATAGCTAATAGGAGGTGGCATCTGGGTTCAACCCCTTTGGGTCAGATTCAGCACCTGCTGAACCCCTTGCCCATGTCAGGTACTTCACAAAGGCCTCCTGGTCAGAATTCAAGCTGACTCCGCTCTTCCCACACCCTTCATCCAGCTGTCTACCAGCCCTTTTCAGTGTGAAGAACAATTTCCCCAACCCCTCCCCCAGCTGACCACATTCCTCACTCCACAAGCACCTTGTATTTTCTCCTTATTGCACATAACACACTGATGATTAAGTAATTAGTTGAATAATGAGGGCATTTTTCTCTTCCATTAGACCTTTACATGACTTAAGGGTAGAGAGCGTGTCTGCTTGTGTCTTCAGTGCCTGGCATAGTGCTCAACAGGTTTTGGTGCTAAATTACCATATACTGCATTTAAGACATTAAACTGTCAAACTGGAACAATTCACCCAGGGATGAATGCCTGGAAGGCAGGCAGGTCTGCTGCAGCCCTGCCTCTCTCACTGCTGGGCTAAGTGTTGGGCAGGGCACTTAACCTCTGAGTCTCCCTTTCTTCACTTATTAGAGGGTCCAAACAACTTTTATCTCTACCAAAAAGTATTTGTCAGGGCCAAATGAAAAGGAGTGTATTCTTGATGCCACTCTAACTTTTTTAGTTGTTATGATCTTTTCATGCTTATGAGAATATATCTCTTAATACATTTTCTTCATGAAGCATTTGGTATAAAAGTTACACAAAAATTCTCTCTGCATCCAGTACATAATTGTCAAGAAATACCTGGGGCAAAGGAATCTTTGGAACTGTATTGTCAGCATGCAGTATGAAAGCTCTAGATTGTGGGCCGTTCTCTGGTTCACGTGATTTGCAGCCTTCAGCAGACAAATTATGGGAGAAAGCAAGTGGTGGTGGTTATGATGTGTGGGTGTGTGTATTGTGTGTATGAGAGAGAGAGAGATCAAAGTAATATGTCTGATATTTGATATATTTGATAGCAAGAAATATCAAAAATTAAAGAAATAAGTGTTAAAACTAATGAGTAAGAATTTAAGTAGGAAAGGATTACTAGAAAGGCTACGACTCTGGGTATGCCTTTGAGGTAAGGGAAGTTTCTCTGAGGTGAGGCACGCAGAAAGGCATCTAGGGCAGCTGGCCGTGTTTTACATGGTGATACATGAGTTTGTCATATAGTAAATTCATTCTAGGACACGTTTGGGTAATTGTCTAGACCTCTATTGTTAGCATTCCTTCTAGGCTCCACCCTCAGTTATCTGGCAACATCCAGATAATACCTGGCTTACTATAAAGGGGACTGTTTGGCCCTTCCCCACTTCCCAACTCTGCCCCTTCTCTCCCTGCCCCACCACCCTCTCCCCTCTCTCCACATGTTCCTGGCCAGCCCCTCCCCCTCCCCCTCCCTCTCCCCCTCCCCCTTCCCCTCTCCGTCCTGTTTACTCTGTCTGCCTTTCTCTGTCTCTATTCCTGTAACTCCCCTCTTTATGCCTGAAATAAACTCTGTTCCATACTGTATCCATCAGATGGATGTATACCTCAGGGAAAGGGGATGCTTCCAAATGGGCCTGCAGAGGCACTCTCTTCCAACTCATCATACCATACTTCTACCAAACATATCCTGGCTCTTTCTTTCTTTTCTTTTCTTTCTTTCTTTTTTTATTTTTATTTTTTTATAAAACACAACATCTGTTTTGTTTCTCAATGAGATGATTTAAAAAGAAACTGAAACAATATAAGGAAATCCTGGGTCATTGTATAAATAACAACACTATAGAACTCTGGCTGCCAAATAAAGGATGGTTTTGGTAAAAATCTATCCTGGTAACATCCTTAGCCAGGGGTGGACAAATATCTCTGAAAAGCACCAGAGTCTGCTGTTTAGGCTTCACAGCTGTCCATCTGTCTTCAGGACTCTGTTCTGTCATGTTGACTAAAGCAACCAGAGACAACTTATCAACAGCGGCAGGGCTGTATTCTAAGCTCAGTTTAGAAACAGGCTGAGGAGTTGGTTTGGCCTCAGGGTGGGCTTTCTAACCCCTATCAAAACTTTAAGTAGTGTGCTGGCTGGCATCCTTGTCCTGGTGCAAAAGCATCACAGCCTGTTTCTAAAGCTTCCTTCAAAGGGGCTGAAGTGGGGTGGGGTGGGGATGGGTGGGGTGGGAAGGGGTGGTGCTTACTCTAAAGGCTGCTATATTATTCAAAATGTCTTGAAAACAAGTTGGGAATTTCCTTGAGATAAAGTGGAAGGGAGACTGTCAGGTTCTAGAAATGCTGGCCCTGGTCATTCACTGGCAAGGCTACTGAATAATGAATAAGGTGGGCAGTCAAGCTTGGGGCTGGCGGTTAGGGGAAGGCTCATCAGCAGCCAGAGCTTCAGTCCACTGGTCACTCCCTTCTGTGAGTGGAGTTTCAGATCCTTCACACACTTTCTCACTCATTCCAATGGTCCAGCTGGCTTTAGTGAGAGATTTTGATCTAAGTAACGCCTTTGATACTAGAGAAACAGAGGTGTCTACATGCTGGTGATAAGGCCACGTCTTTTTGTTGTGACTGTCTTCTTTTGAGGGCTCTTAGGGCTTCATTTTGGAGACTTGTGACCTGTTCTGGTTGTGTTGTTAACTCAGTCCTTTATCACTTCAAGATAGGGTGGTGCTGATTCCCTCATTGATAAAAATGCATGCTTTACTGCTAATAATTCTTATCACTGGTGATGCAATCGACAAAAATTTGACTCATTTTCTCCCCACTTGGAAACCATTTCTTTACCATCACCTATTCAGCTCAAATTCTCATGCTCAAATTTTGGTGTGAATGGCTAAACTTTTTTACTTTTTAAAGCTGTTTTATACAAATTCTGAGGGCAGAAGATAACTTAGATCACTATCATCTGTACCTTGCTTGTCTTTGTACCTGCAAAAACCAAAAACCCCACTTTTCTTATCACTATGTCAACCTAAAAAATAATTTATACTGGCTTAACTTTCTGATTTACTCAGTTCCATGCCATGTTTGGCACTGATGGTTCATTTAAAAAAAAAAAAAAACGCACACCCATGGAAAGGTGTCCTCAGGCAGCTGTGATAAAGCAAGTTACTACGTGTCCTTCCCTAATTTCTACAGCTTTGCTTTCAGGAAGGTTGTGAGAGGAACAGTCCATCATCAACAGAGTGGCTCTTACACACAGACTCCATCAGGAAGTTTGGAAAGACCTTGACACAGTACTTAGGAGAATCCCCAAGGGACCAGAAAGAGGAGTTAAAACATTTGAAGAACACGGAGTGCAGACAGCAAGTAAACCTCACTCCCTCCCCTATCCCCTGCTTTCCTTCTTTTTATCCTATCTATTTTTCTTCATACAATACATTTGATCTTGGTTTTCTTTTTCCTCTACTCTTCCCAGATCCTTCCTACCTCCCTACCCACTCAACTTCATGATCTCTCAGTACCCTCTCTCTTTATTCTGTCTCCAAACAACAACAACAACAAAAACCCGGCAAAATATAAATCAAAATAAACAAAATCCCTTACGACCAAGAAATAACAAAACAAACAAACAAACAAACAAACAAATCCCCCCACCCCCAATCCCACTCTGTTCATTTTGTGTTGGCCAACTAACTCTTGAGTGTGCTGCCTTGGCTAGGAATGGGAGCCCGTGTCTAGTTCCCTTCCTCAGTACTAGGATTTTGTTTGGTTTGAATCTGTGCAGGTCTTGTGCATGCTATTACAGTCTCAGTGAGTTCCTAGGTGTGTCAGCCCTGTTGTATCTGATGATACACTTTCTTTGGAGTCATCTTCCACCTCTGGCTCTTAAAATCTTTCTATCTTCTTCATAGATCCCTGAACCTTGAGAGATGTTTCATGAAGATATCCCCTATTTAGGGCTGAGTTCTCTCAAGTCTCTCGTGGTCTACACATTGTTTAGTTATGAGTCTCTATGTTAATTCCCACCTATTGTAAAAAGAAGCTTCATTAATGAGGGTTGAGAGGTGTGCTAATTTATGGGTATAGCAATATGTCATTAGGAGTCATTGTATTTCTATATTCCTTAAGAAGAAAAACAGAAGTAAGGTTTCCCCTAGACTTGTGACCTACCTAGTCTCAAGTTCTTAGCTGCTTTAGCAGTATCAGGTATGGTTTTCATCACATAGTCCTTAAGTGCAACCAGAAAGTGTTGTTTCTAGAAAGAAAGACAGTTACTCCCATAATATTGGTGCCTCTGTTGCAGGCAAGACACTGTTGTAAGTAACAGGGCTTGTTGCTAGGTAATACTGGTGGTAACTTTTCTCCTCCAGTAGCATGGCGAACACTTTCCAGCACCATGAACACTAGTCAGTAGTGCTGAATCTACTGGTTGGGCACTAGCTTCACTTCTCAGTGTTCAATAATAGAAGTTAAGTGTTGTCTTAAGTGATAAGTCCTTGACACAAAATTTGTTGAGAGTGACCAATAGCCTGTGATGTTTTGGAGGTGTTTGTAACTGTGGGCCTTTCAATGCCTTCCCCATTTCCTGAATAATGACACCTGAGGCATGTATTTCTTTATAATGCTTTTGGCTTTAGCTTAGGCTCGTACCTCAACTAACTCATAGCTCAATTATCCATTATACTAATCTAAGTTCTGCCACGGTAGCTGCTTACTCCCCCACCCCCCATCTCATTCGTCCAACTGACCCAATGTCTTGGTAGTGAATCTCTCGAGTCTCTCTTTCCCACCATTCCTCTCTCTGCCAGATGTTCAACCAATCATAAGGTGCCTTAGGCAGGCAAGGAAGGACAGAGACATGTCTTCACATGGTACATATAAACATTCTTTTTTCATAGATGTCTATGGGACTCCTTTAACCAATGGGTTTCATGATATAACCCATTCTCAGCACTGGAAGGTTTTTTTTTTTTTTATGGTGGCATAAGATGTCTAGTTAGAGTATTGTCATCTCCCCATATTGATGGTTCCATTTAAAATCTTTTTCGCATGTATATATTTTAGGAAGTGTCTACAGTAGTAAGTTTTCATACAATTTTTCAAAAGGCCTTTATTGTTAGTTGTCACTCCTCCTGTTCCCTCCTTTATCTTTCTGTCCTCTCCTCTCCCCATTTAATCTTCCTTTTCTCATTTCCCCTTTATTTCTTTATAAGAGCATATTCTATTTCCTCTTCCTTAGAAGCCCCCCTCAGTTCCTTACTAGATATCCAACATCTGTGGTCATTTGGATTGGAATATACATATTGAAGACTTAAGAGTTAGCACCCACATATAGGAGAGAGCATGCAACATTTGTCTTTTTGAATCTGAGTTACCTTACTTAGGAATGGCTATTTCTAGCTCCACCCATTTAACTGCCAATTTTATAATTTTTCTTAATAAATGAATAATATTCAATTACATGAATGTACTACAATTTTATTAATCATCCATCAATCAATCGACATCAGTTTATAGATTGTTTGGAAGTAGGTAGGCTATTTCCAATTTCTATTATGAATATAGAGGCAATGAATGTGATTGATAAAATACCTCTATAGTAAAATGTAGAAGAATAATGGTCAGAACTGGACACAATCCTAAAATTATCCCTGGGAAGGAAAAAGAGGAACTAAAGCATTTGAAGAACTGGTCCTGTGAAATGCAGGATGCAGTTTGACCTGACTTATTTTCCATTCCTTTCCTCCTCCCTTTCCTTCCTTCTTTCTCTTTACTTTTTTTCTCTCTTTTTGAGATGTGGTCTCACTGTGTAGGTCAAGCTTTCTACAACCTTGCTGTCATACTGATTCAGACTCGTTAGTGTTGAGATGTTTAGGAGTAAATTACTATGTGTGACCCCACAGGCTTTTTCTTTGACCAGAATTTATGGATAGATGTTACAACAACAACAGCAACAACAACAGCAGCAGCAACAACAACAGCAGCAGCAACAACAACAACAACAGCAGCAGCAGCAGCAACAACAACAATAACACCCTTCCAATGGGTTAGGACCAGCCAACTTGACTCACAAATCATTTGTAAAAGATTGTAAAAAAAATTGTCCAATTTGTCCATGGCTTCTTGCACTTGTGTCCTGAAGTGTGATCTCTTATCTTCCTCCTACAGCTGTAGATTCTGCTCTCTTCTCTCTTACTTCTGAATTGGACTTGTCCTTGCTTTCCTAGCAGAATGAAATGGATATGATCATGGTTGGAAAAATATCACATTCTTCTGCTTGCTCTCTTGTTCTTCAATGGCTTACTGGAGGGTAGAAGGTATATCAGCCACACACCACATTTTCTTACCTCACAGTCAATGACCTTCCAGTCATATGAATTAGCATCCAAACCAAATCACCAGGTAATCAGAATCATGGGTGAATGAGTCTGGCATACCTCAGTAGATCCAGCTTGCTAAAACATTGACTTGTAATTAGTAGTTAATATATGTTGCTTACAGTAACCAATTTAATTCTAGAATCTGGAAGAGAACAAACAAACAAACTATATATATATATATATATACATACACATATGTATATTATGTATATGTACATAAATATATACATACATGTATATATTTGATAACAGCACATTGGAAGAATGGTTGAGGATTACAAACTGAATAACTAGAGTTATTGATGGATGTAGAATCCCATTGGAAAGAATGTTGGTTTCCCCTTTGGTCCATGTTCTTGCCTATGGAATCCTGTTATGTTTTGTTTGTTTGTTTTTGGTTAGTCTCTCCCTGCCTAGTGTCAAACACTATTGACTGGTATTGGGATGTCTAGTCACACATTTAAACATTATCTTAACATTCTTCAATCTGACCTTACTCATATTTCTCCAAGGCATCTTGGTGGTGGGAAACCTGTCCTGGTAGGAGTAAAGAATGAATATGAAGAGTTCTGTGATCTTGTCCAGCTCCTGACATCACTGTGCAGTATTATATATCATGCAGGCACTTTTATTACAACTATATAATACATTTAAAAGGTTTCCCCAAGTCAACCTGAACTCCTATTTGTAAAATTGCAAAAAAAGATGACCTAATATCATACAAGAATTTTGTGAAGATGAAAAGAGGCAGACAAGTAAACAATTTCATCAAACCAATGTGTTTCGTATATTTATTTTTGCTTAAATATTATTATACTGAGACAAATGCAAATCAAGCACAGTGTCAATTTTAATTAATATTCATATTGATGTGGAACACATTTTCTTAGGATTTTGTGTGTATGCATGTGCATATATATATATATATATATATATATATATATACACACACACACACACACATACACATACATATGGGAGATATGTGTTAGTGGATGTCAGAGGTCGACCTCAGGTGTTGATCCTTGGGCACTGTCTACCTTGATGTTTGTGGAAGGTCTCTCATTGGCCTGAAGTTCACTAATTCATGTAGGCTGGCTGGCCAGCAAGCTGCAGAGATCCTCCTGCCCCCCACCCAACACTGAGCTCATAAGCTTGCCATCACAGGTACCTTTTTACATGGTGCTAGAGATCAAACTCATGTAAAACAAACCCAAAAGCATAGGGTTCCTGTGCTTGTGTTGCAAGCGTTTACCAACTGAGCCATTTCCCTACTCCCCTCCATTGCATCCTTTAAAATTAACCTATTCATTTTTCTTTTGAACCTAGGCATTTATTGAAATCATTTTATGTGTTTCCACAATTTTTTGTTTAAGAAAGGGAACTATGAGAAAAGTAATAAACCATTTTAGAATTTAAAATATTTCTTCCCATCCTATTCTAATTATATATTGTTTCTCAAAGTTCTTTGTCATCATTAGACAGCTTCACTAAAGAATTTTATTTTATTTTCTATTTTTTTTTTGAAAAATAAAAAGGAGTTGAGAATTGTCTCAGCCTTCATTATCATGCACAAACTTTTTACCAAGGTTCTGTCCTGGCAGGAGGTGCATTCCTGTAGTGCTGGTGATATCACTCCCCAGAGATTTTTGAGTGCTGAGGAAGAGGAAATATGCATAAAACAAGAGTCATGAGAATGGCTGTGCCTAGACTCATGAACACTCCCTATAAGGTTAAATTCCCTACATGCATATTTCATTCTGCACAAATTGCCGTGAGGTTTATTTTGCTGAGATATTTGGAGAATGTCAACAGAAAAGGAAATATCCCTTTACCGGGTACAGGAGGGAGATTTCCCCCATTGCTGTTAATTCTTGAAATGGTGTTTTTAATTGGATGGGCATGGGGATGGTTGGTTGGCTATAGCATCTAACGTTGGTAACTAAGAGTTCCTTGTGCAAAATTAAGTGTGGTCTGAGCACTGAACTTCCCTGTTTGCCCCACTCTGTATCAGTGCTGGGCCTCCAACTTCTCACTCTATCTCACTCTTCTTTTATGCTCATTTTGAGAATTCAGTCATCGCAAGGAGCCTTGGTCCTCAATACTAGTTCTCCAGATGAAGCATGGAGGAATTTTTATTCATAACTGTAGATGCTTGTTCTCTGGGAAAGAAAGAGCTGGTGTAAGATTTTTCTTGGATACTCCAGCACAGTACTCCAAGGCAACTGACTAGTGAGTGCTAGAGGCCAGGAGCCATTTCTTGCCTCAGGCTACTTCAACATCTGGTTTCCCATTCTTCTGGAATCTGCACAGTGCCAAGCTTCCCCTTCCAAATCTCTCCTTTTCCTAAGGACCACTCACTGTCTTACTGCTTTACAGATCTGGAATGGGAACAAGAAAGAGACAAGCAGAAAGAGAGTCTGTGTTTCCTCTCCAGAGATCCCAGGAAAGCTGAGATTTGAAAGACACCAAGAGAAAGAAAATATAGATCATTTCCTGCTAAGTGGGCAAAAAAAATGCATATATAAGATTATTTATTCATGGGCACAAGGAAGCCATCTAAATATTTTAAACACAAATTAAAAATTTAAAAATGCATGAAAGGAGATTACAGTGTTTAAACTAACTTAAGTCATATGTAGTCACAGGTATAAACCTGCTTTTGAGAACAAATGATACCATTATCTTTCTATAACTTTGCCCTTCCTGATGAAATCATAAACACAAAGGCAGTTTTGAGGATAGATGATGCTTTCTATTTTGCCTCACTGTGAATTTCCATATCAGTTTGCTTCTGACTGCACAATGCACAATTTTTGAAATCCTCAGTGCAGTTAGTATAATTCTAGGAGCCTCAGGTTCCAGAACTGATGCAATTGGGGAGAGCTTCAAGATGCTACTGACTCTAAGTTTGCCATCTGGCAACCCTGGTATGGCCTTAGTAGGTACTTTTAGGGGGATAAGTAACTAAAGGTCTAGATCGTAAATAGGGGAAGAAGCAAGTTAGTGTTATCCCTAAGCTCCATCTAATTACGGAGACTGAATTCACAGCCTGTAACTATCGCACAAAGGATCTAGTGCAGAGTCATATCAGTCTACATTAGCACCTTCCGTGGTACAAATGGCATATGATAATTGAAAGATGGGAGGAAGGAGATGGGTCCTCAGAGTTAAGCTGTCTAGTGTTTGAATCCTGGCTCTTTTACTCACTCACCTTCAGGTCTTGGAGAGAATCAAAATGGCATCATGATAAAATGATCATATTTTTCCATACCTGCAGGTACTTGGAAATTAAGTCAGATGCGTATGGCATATGGAAAACACTCATCAAATGCTCCTTCCCTTCCAAGGGCAGGTCCATGGGAAGGATGCTGGATATACAAGCTGTTTTGTGGCAAGGAGTGGAGGGATCAGGGGATCAGGAAGATGGGGAAAGGTTTTCTTTTTCAGTGGGGCACAAGCTGGAGCACCCTTGACCATTAGGTGACCAGTGGAGAAGCTCTGGTTGCATATAACCTGCTCACTCAAACCAATCTAGTGAGGAAAGGATAGAGCCAGAAGCCTGCTAGAGGCTCAGAAAGCAGCCTTTGCTGACGCCTTAATTCTGGGGTCACTGCTGGCTCTCTCTCATAGATCCTTATTCTTCAAACATAGAGATAAGGCCAAATGGTCAAATTACCAACAGCCTTCTAAAAACCTGGAACGTAGTAACATTGTGATTTGCATAGTTGCTTTCCCCCTTCTTCATCCTATAATTCTCTAAAGGTTTGTGGCTTTTTCTCTTTTTTAAATGCTTGATTCTCTCCCCCCCCCCTTTTAGGAAGCAATATCTAAGTGTGAGAATATTCTGTTCTGTTGGCTTCTTTCCAGCCTTCAGAGAGAGAGAACTCAGTCAACATTGGCAATTTCTTGCCTGCCTGCCAGCTACCTCTGGGAGGCAGAGATTCCAGAACCAGGTGCTTTCATTTCATGTTGGTTTCCATTGTCTTTTTCTACCTTACCGGATGTGTATACACACACATTACATATGTGCACACAAGTACATTCATACACACACACACACACACACACACACACGCACACACACAGACTCTGTTGTGTTTCAGTCACTCTATTGACCTTAGACATATAGTGAAGAGTACAGCACTGTTCCCACCCTCAAGCAGCTGGTGCAATGGATGAGATATGTATTTTAAAAAGCTGCCAATTTCAGCATGCTGCGAGTGCAGGATGCTTTGGGAGCCATAGAAGATGCATCCAAGTCAGGCAGAGCTTTGGTAGAGAAGCTGAGCGAGGGAGGAATACTTGAGTCGAATCTTCAAGGACCAGAAAGTATTATTCAAGAAACAAAGGATGCAGCCTGAACAGACAAAAAGAAAAGTGAGAACATTTTAAAACCATTTATTTCTAAGAACTATCACCTGATTGGAAGCATAGCATGAAAGATAATGATAAATGACGAGATAATGAGAAGATAAATGAGACTTGATGGATATCCCTTCAAAAATACCCTAGAAGCCTACTATGTCTTAGACTCTTGCTTCAAGTTTTGTGATAATGAGGATGAGATGTAGGTAGATTATTGAGGATACGAAACAGGAAATGACATAAGCTGGTGTTAGTAGACAGCCCTACTTACGTCAGAGATGGTCAGATTGAAATAGAAAAAAAATGAATGTTGAAAAGATGTTCCTTTGACAGTGATGAAGACTTATGGGTATAACACACAACTAGAAAGACATCCATGTAACAGTCCTTTTCCCCCACCCTTAGGGCTACATCATCACTGCTATAACAAGATGTGCAATGTCTACCAAGAAGTTGAAGAAAGCAAATGGTCAATATTTGTCCAATTTATTTATTTGCTCATTCACTTCTAAATACTCACCAAGGAACTTTAAGCTCTGTAATAGAGTCTTTAAGTTGTTGTTGTTTTTTGATTTTTGTTTTTTGTTTGTTTGCTTGCTTGTTTTGCAAAGAGTTTATATATTTGTATTCTTCAACTAAATTCTTTAAACTCATGGCCCATTTTCTGATGCTGTGCTCACTTGTGAGGCTCCTGCTTGAATCCAGCATATGGGTCTATCTGGTCTGCACACAGCACAAATGCTTAGGGGATAGCTTGGCTGCAGAACACTGCCTTGTTCTGAAATGGCAATGGCAATGAAGAATAGCTATGCTGTATCAAAGTGTCATCATATGTTACCATTTCCTATCTTAGAAGCACTTAAATGGCCTTTCTTCCCTCTTTCTGCTAATCCTTGGTGGGAATGGTTAGACAATGGCAACTAGGATATCTTTGGTCATTGTTGCTTAAACTTAACTTATTGTTCTAAAACTTAAGAGAGGTTCACCATTAACACTTGAGTAGCTCCCGAGGATTGGTCTGGCAACATAGCAGCAAGGCACATGGATGTTTGGAAAACTAACTTCTTTGGATGAGGAACTAAGTTGAAACTTGCATCTTGTAAAAATCAAAGAAACATAATTATTTTTTTGAAAATCATGAATGCTTCCTTCCTTCTCCTCTTTTCCTTCCCTAGCTATGTTTTAAGGTCTAAGCAGCCTATCCCAGAGGATAAAACAGAAAACACAAAACCCTCATTCTTGTCAATTATAGATTAGCTCTGCAACTTTGCAGGAATGGGAAAACTGTACACTATCAATGGAAGGTAACATTCTGCTTGGAAGTAAACTGAAAGAATATCCTGAAAACTGCTTAGAAACTTGGTGTCTCATAAAGTTATCAAAACCATTTTAGGCAGGACAGAAGTTTTATCCATATAGGACACTGTCAGGTCCAAAAGAAGCTAAGAGCAAATGGCTAACTGTAGCACCTATTAGCATACCAAAGAGCATGCTGGCTTCCAGGCTTTCTCAGCATTGCAAGTGTTTGTGACAGAGTCCATGCTGATCTCCCGACTCCTCTCAGCATTTCTTACCCTGCTCCCTACCCTAAACTCTTTTTAGCTCATACCCCCAAGCTCCCAGGTTCCCGAAACATCTCCAGCCCATGGGTTCTCTTCCCCAAGCTTCTGATTTCTATATAATCCTGCCATTTTGGCCATATAACCTCTCGGCTTTCTTGGTCCTCTCTCTCTTGGTCTCTTTTGCCCACAGTCTCTTCTCTCCCTCCCTTGGCCTGGGTTCAGTCTACTGTCACATTTAGTTTATTACTTTCTCTTTCTGCTCTGGAGTTTTCCAGATGCCTTTGGCTCTATTCTCCCTCACATTTACAACAGGACTCTTCCTCTCAGCCTTATCTTGAAAGTGGTCATGTCCTCCCCTTATGCAGACACCATGAAGAAATTGAAACAGGAGGAAATGAAAAGCAGCTGGGGTGTTGATGACTAGGAGAATTTGATGTGGAGAAGAAATGAAGATAATGAGCTACCTACCTGAAGCTCTGACAAAAGGCTGACATCCCCTTGGATAGGGTGCTGCAGAAAAGACCACAGAGCACTGGGAAAGACGAATAGCAAGTGGAAGGTTTTATCACCTCCCACCCCATTACTTGTCCCAAAGGAACGTTGAGACACTGCATAGCAAAGGGAAAAAAAAATGGTTCATAGACAACTACATGGCACTGTCTCCCAAGTATACTGGCTAATCTTTTAAAAATGTCTACTATTTTTCTTTCTATCACTCTTTCCTCCCAGGCACATGGATGTAGGAAACAATCACAGAGACTCAGGGAATCCACTATCCATTTGGTGGGCATTGCTAACAAGCCTCCTTTGCACTTTCCTGTCTGGAAGCATCTCCTGTAGTACTTGCATAGCTTTGGGGTTAGGAGTTTCTCCGACTCACAGATTCAGATACCATTTCAATGGTTGTTTTCCTGAGATAACAAGCCCGATTTTGAAAGAAAGAAAAATTGGAAAAGAGTCATTTAGCTCTAGAGATAGTAAAAGAGAGAGAATGTTATCAAATATGGCTTATGAAAGGAAAGTGGCAGGAGAGGACGCCATACCCAGCGATCCTGGGTAAGGAATAGAGTACAAAGCTGGAAGGCTCACCAATCTAAGAGCACTTTAAATTGGAGGGTGGAAGAAGATGAATCTATAAACTAGATTTTGTAGAAGACAGTCAATGCAGCATAGAAAAAACTGACATGAGAGGAGCCCAGTAATTTCTTGAGGGAAAATAATAGGGGAGTTGTTTGAGGGCTGTATTTATGATCTCAGAGTATACACAGATTAGAAGTAATAAATAAAGCCAGCCTGGAGTTTTGACACTAGGAACTAAGTCGGGTAACATAGAAAATATGGGGATTTGGTGGACTAGACTTTATAACAACATATATGAGTGTCTTATTCGAAGGAAGCAATCTGTTGAGGTAATAGAGGTGATAGACGTGTCCCAGTCTCACCTATTCATTGACAACTGCATAATGGAAGCATGAATGCACAGTGCAAGACATTCCTGAACACAGGAAAGGAAAAAACAATCTGGGGTTGTTAGGATGGGGCATGCTGCGTTACATGCTCAGGTGAAATATGTAAACAATGATGTCAAAATGGGAACAAACTACAATTCACCATGCCATGAGCAAACTTCACCAAGCATTCGAATGGCCTTTGTGCTAAAGGTGATTATTTGATACACTATTCAGGGTCTATCCTCTATTAAAGTCTGTCTTAGTTAGGGTTTCCATTGCTGTGAAGAGACACCATGACCAAGGCAACTTTTATAAAGGACAACATTTAATTGGGGCTGGCTTACACTTTCAGAGGTTCAGTCCATTATCATCATGACAGGAGGCATGACAGTGTGCAGGCAGCCATGGTGCTGGAGGAGCTGAGAGTTCTTCATATTTATTGAAAGGAAGCCAGGGGCAGATTGTCTCTCGGTGAGCTAGGAGGAGGATCTCTTCTGCACAGGGTGGAGCCTGAGCCTAGGACCTCAAAGCCTATCCACACAGTGACCCACTTTCTCCAACAAGGCCACACTCTCCTAACTGTGCCATTTCCCATGAACCAAGCTTATTTAAGTCACCACAACATTATAAAGTATAGAATAAGTGTGATGTTAAACTCATGGAAATTAAAAAAAGCTTCCATATAATTCAATAAAAATATAAGTAACACAATAAACTCAGCGAGACATTAGATGGTCATACAATGATGAGTAAGACATGGAAAGTTTCTCCTGTAGAAAATGCAGTTGCTAAATAACTGTCTTCATGACCAATCACTTACATTTCAACCATGAAACATCACACACAAAAAGCATCAGGTTGTGGTGGACAGGCTAGAGCAACTAATAGTGCTGTAAGAGTCATGGGAAGCTCCCTGTGGGAAATGATACTTCTGGAATCTATTTGGAAGGGAGCCCTGAGCTGGGACCTAGCAGCAAGGCTGGGTCTGGGTGAAGGGTAGGGACTAAGGAAGAGTGTGGGAGAGATAAGAGCTCATCATGAGCTCCTATGCTCACATTATTCTAAACATCTGCAAACTGAAGTTACAAGACCCTGTTAGCACAGAGGTTGTCTGTGGAAACATTGTATGAGCCTGTCCTCTTGGTAAGGATGCTGCATATGGAGAAGGGATAAGGCCAGAATTGTTCTGAGTGCTTCCAGGCCTGAGCTAATTCTTCCGTGTGCTTGTCTCAGGGATGACCACGTGTAGAAGCTCTGCCTGTATCTGCAGTTGCCAGTTTTGGGATGCCCTGGCCAAGAGGAGACTGCTTTATCTGAATTCAGGTAAAAAGATAAAGTGGAGCTACTTGAGCGTCTTTTAGGGTAATCTAGTCAGAACGGAGTACTCACATTTGGAAATTTATGCAGTGTACAATGTTCTTCACTTACAAGGTATGACTCTCTGTGTTTAAGGGACAGAATCACAGACAAGAACAAACATGCTACCTTCCTTCACATAACAGAAAAGGCTGGATCCAATGTGGGCAAGTGCTCCCCCACTTACAGTGTTTACAACTTAAGGCACTCACGAGCCCCAGCCCAATGTCCTGCCACTCAGTGTCATAGCTACATGTAGGCTTAGATTTTTCAAAACCTACTTTAATAAGGGTTGTCTAATGTTTTGACCTCCCCCCCCACCCCCCGCCTCTTGCCCAATGTCCAAAGGTAGGGAAGAAAAGATGGTAAATAGGACAAGGGGATGTGGACTTGTTTAGAAGTAGTTCTTGGGCAGTGATTCCAATCTCCATTGTCAGGATACCATCAGTCCAGTTCAGTAGTGTCATAATACCGATCAAGAATGAGCAACACTGTCACAGTCCAGAAGAAACATCCAGGCCTCTGCTGAGTCAGAATGAGTCAGCAGGGAGTGACCAGAATCAGCCTGGATGCCAGGTTCTCTGCCTTGCCTCTCTCAACACAGTGAAGATCAGTGAAAATGCAAGAGCAATGAAATGTTGCGGCTAGCTATTCAAGCACCCTTTCACTGTCCATGGAGTCCTATTTATACTCTCTCCAAAGATCATGGGTCCTCTCACTGGTCTTACCTCAGTAAAGCACCACGTGAGTCTGCATCACATGACACAATCACAAACTTCTACTTAAGCTACAGTAAGACTTTATCTGCCCTGCTGGTCCTGGACCCCGAGGCTACCCTCCCTGAGTCATCTCCACTTGCAGCTGCCTGCTTTAGTGCTTATCTACTGCCCAGCTTTCCAGTTCTGCCTGCAACTTAATTCTTTATCCCCTACCAGGCTCTTAGACTGGATAGGCTGGTTTTTCTCTTCTAGGAATTGCCTCTGGGTACCACCCATCCTCCTTTTATTCCCAGTTTCATTAATGGTTCCTATCTAATCTGTTCTTGGCTTCCCATCATGCTTCCTTGCCAACATCACCTTGCTGGAGGGGAGAATTCATAGGGGTCCAAAGTTGCAGTCATTTCCAAAGTGGGTTGTGGACAATCCATAAAATCTCCTAAGTCATTTTACACAAAAGAAGAAGGGCTGGCATTTCAGGCAAGCACACCAAACACACACTAATATATTCTGTCTTCTCCGTAGAGACAATGGAAAACCATTAATATCCTGAGGGTCAGAATAACAAGACCCGTACTGCCTCCAGGTTCTTGGCCATCCTGGAATCCCATGCTCCAGCTTACTTCTTGATCATAAATACACCTGCCACACTTGCTGCTACAAGGTAGGATGCAGACAACAAAGTGAGGTAGGATTGTAGCAAATGTATTTCTGTAAATTAATCTATTGAGTAACCATTAAGTGGGATTCCATTCTGATCCACTCTATAGCTTTTTGTTATTGATTTAGACAGTCGATTCTTGACAGAAGAGCCACTTGGGTAAGGAAGTTATTTGAGAAGGTGGGTACTAACATAGCTTGAGCAGCACCTTGCTTTGGGAGGATAGTAATGAAGAAGGTGTCTTCTCTTTGTGGCTCTGGCCTGGGAAGCATTCATGGAGTAGGTCCTCACCTCAGCCTCTTAACCACACAGCATCAGAACATTCTATGCTTTGATAGGATCCTATGTACTTTTTGTCTTTGGAAGTCTTTCACTTTACATAGTTCTTTGGCAAGTACTCTCAATTTGAATTTTTAAATGGAAAGGAATGAAGAAAGGATGTGTGTTAAGGTGTTATTTAGAACTGAGCATTCTATAGTGAAAGTAGGCTTTTGCGACCCAGCATAGAACATTAACACTTAGAGCATTCCAGCTGCTCAGTGTCATCACTCAAAGGAGGTATTTCAGGAAGCATGTGGGAGAGCATCCTTTGCCCTTGAGCTTGTGTGTGCCCCATGATGGATGTGCCTGCATACTTGGGGGCTCAAGGAAGTGCAAAGTGCCAGCAGCACCCCTTGGCACATCTGGTTCTGACACAGAAGAATGGTCCCATCATCTCTGGGAGGAGCTTCAGGCTTACCTTTCAGGAACTGTTCACCTCCTGCTGCTGCCATAATTAGCCTTCAGCCTGGCCACTGACTGGGGGCCACAAGTGAATTGTGTATGTGATACACTGGTTGAATCCATCAGAGCTTTTGCTGCTGAGATAATTTTGAAGCTTATGCAGGACTCACTGGTGAGTGTCTTGCAGTTATGTGTTAAATCTTTTCAGTAGGCCAAATGGTCACAAAACAGAGCTCAAGCCTCTAAATGCTTTCTTCCCAGTAACTGTTTTGAAGATACAGATCTGGTTCCTAAAGGCCCATTTCAGGGATATACCTTGTTTCTTTCCTTCCTTCCTTCCTTCCTTCCTTCCTTCCTTCCTTCCTTCCTTCCTTCCTTCCTTCCTTCCTTCCTTCCTTCCTTCCTCCCTCCCTCCCTCCCTCCCTCCCTCCCTCCCTCCCTCCCTCCCTCCTCCCTCCCTCTGTGTCTCCTTCTCTGTCTTTCTCTGTGTCTCTCTTTCTTTTTTTTTTGAGGGGGGGTGTGGATGTCTGATATAGGTGGTATATTTTGAGCTTATCTTTGCTGACGTCCTAATCATTAGGATAATAATTGTGAATGAGCCTTATTGAAATCGTCTTCACAGATTTAATGATACTCAGATGAAACCATTAATGTGGACTTTAATCTGACAAGACTTGTTTTCTAATAAGAAGAGAGAAGTTGGGACCCAGTCACATCGGGAGATGGCTACATGAGGATGGAGGCCAAAGTTGCAGAAGTGTGCCTACAAGTCGAAAACCATTTGCTATGTACTGCCAGCAAATCTATGTTGGTAACACAGAGCTGAGCTTCCACTAAAGCAACAGTTCCCAACGCGTTGGTCACAATCCTTTTGGCAAACCTCTGTTTCCAAAAGTATTTACATTACAATTTATAACAGTGGCAAAATTACAGTTCTGAAGTATCACTGAAAATCGTTTTATTCTTAGGGGTCACCACAACATGAGGGACTGTGTTTAAGGATCTCAGCAGTAGGAAAGTTGATAACCACTGGTTTGTAGCTTCAGAAGACTAACACCTTGGTTTTCCATCTTCTGGCCTCCAGAACCATCTAGATTGTAGTCATTTGTTCCAGCAACTCTAGAAGAGTGACACAGGTAAGAGTAGGCTCCAATACCAGATAGCTCCATATAAAAAAACCCGTCTTTTGATTATTGCATGTACTGCAAAGTTATGTTTCCTGAGCTACAATTTCCTCATCTATATGATGGGATATAATTGCACTCACTTGCTGGTAATGTTATAGAGGTGAAATGAGGCAAAACAATGGTTTAAGAGAGGCAAGATTGAGATATGTGAACTCTCAGTATTTCCTTGTCTTTGTGTTTTATCTCAGAAGCTGCTGCTCAGGGCCACTCGGCGATAGATACCCACATTGGGAGACATTGCTTTCACTTCGTTAAGAGCCAAGATGAGTGCAATGTTGGATTTGTTCTCTTCCAAGGCTTTCCACCCTGTCCATCATAGGCGTTTCCCTCCCCCCTTGCTTTCCGTTTATGTCTAAGTGTGTGTGTGTGTGTGTGTGTGTGTGTGTGTGTGTGTGTGTGTATGCTGCTACTGGGGAAAGCCAGAAGTGTTAGGTCTCCTGGAGCTGGAGTTACAGGTGTTTGTGAGCTTCCTGGTGTAGGTACTGAGAACTGAACTCACGTCCTCTATAAGAGCATGCATGGTGGTAACCACTGAGCAGTCTTTCCATCCCCTGGGTATTTTTTGCTATTACTCAGGGGACATCGTAATGAGGTGGATAAGACACAGTGCAAGCTAGAATTAACTCTGGTTGTCACTGCCTGGTTTCTTGTCTCTGGAGAGATTATATAACCATTTGAGCTTCAAATTCCTCTCTGTAAACTCGAGATTGGCATTGGACTCAGACACACTAAAAACTGTGTCTTCCACAGCACTGTGTATTGCAGAGGGGCTGAACATGCTTGGGTTTTTTTTTCCCCCCTTCTGAAGTTTTGTGCCTCTCCATCTTTAAACTCTGGATTAAAAAAAAAAGTAGAATTATTTTTAGTGAAAATAGAGCTACATGACACGTACATTTTAAGAAGACTTATAACAGATAATGTTCCTGATTTATAAACACACATTCCCATCCAAGTTCACAAAACAGTCGCTCTCTGTTAAAGTAACACCAAGGGCTGGACTTGACCCTCATCAGCTATTTCAACTAACAGAGAAAAGCTAGTCCTTCAAAGCCCATGGCATGAAGAGTGTGGGGTTGCTGGCTCTCTAGGCACATTTTGTAACGTACATGATGTGACCAACAGGACCCCCATGTAGCAGCTGTCACAGGAGGGGTCAAGTTCAAAGGCTTGGCTGCACTCTTGGTTGACAAACGTTTAAGATCTGTTGGCTCAACATGGAGAACTGAGGAGGGAAAGCTGTTCTGTGAGTTCTAGAGAGGCAGGGCAGAGCTTAAGAGAGTGATGGATGAGGTGTGTTTGGTGAGAACTGTACAAATTGTTTCCTTTTCACAAGATGGAAGCCTCCTGGAAACATCTGTTTTAGGCTCTCTAATTATGTTTTGGCTTTCCCCACTTAGCGGCAGCTTTGATGGCTCTAGATTTCCTTAAGGCCTTGTTAAGAAAAATAATATTAGAATGTAATTATACAAATCCACTATATCTATTTTATCTTCCAGTAGCACAACACATTTATTGGACTCATTCACAATCTTTTACAAGGCCCTGACTCCATCTCAGACAGCTGCTAGGTACCGGCATTGTTAGTTATTTCCAGTGCTGATTTTTTGAAATGCACTCGCGGCTCAGTTTATCGCCACTCTCTTTGTCCCAGCATTAGACAGGGCTGAGCTACAACTTCAGGAGAGACCAGTTTTGTTCTCCAGGCACTTGTCATCTATGTGTCAGAAGAAGAAAGACTGGCTTTCAGCTTTCTCAAGGGCCGCAGCAGCAGTAGCATAGTGATAGTCGTGTTTGTGATAATGGCTACTATTATTTATTTATTGTGTTGTATGTCATACGTGTTTGTTGCATGACTCTTCCTGGGCAGACCTGAACAAACATGTCTATTTACCCGATGGTACTGACAAACCAGAGGAAGGATTCCATTCCTGTGCAGCTTAATGAGCAGACAAATTTGCTGGTGTTACTTACAGGAGCTCAGGGACTGAGCTACAGTGGTTGCTAGCTGCCTCCTCAGTAATGGCAATGACTTTATGGAGTGAAGTTATGGAGAAAGTTGACCTTCAGTTAACTTTCTACCCCAAATGTAATCTGTCATCCCTCCCTTAACTCTCCTATATCCAATTTGACTTGATCAGTCAGAGGGTGACAGAGATGACACTAAGCGCATGTCTTGCTACACAGTCAAGTGTCCTTCTAGATAGACAACTCAGCCTCAGGTACATGTCTTATTTCTTGTAGCAGGGTCAGTGTCACGGTTGCCATGGAATCCCATCAGTAGGGCAGCCATGTGTCGTCCATATTCTGTAGGTCACCATAGACATTTCTATTCTAAGAAGGCTAGTGGTCGTACTGGGCCCAGGAGAGAGAGAAAATATTACAATTTAGCTGGGCGTGGTGGCGCACACCTTTAATCCCAGCACTTGGGAGGCAGAGGCAGGTGGATTTCTGAGTTCGAGGCCAGCCTGGTCTACAAAGTGAGTTCCAGGATAGCCAGGGCTATATAGAGAAACCCTGTCTCGAACAAACAAACAAAAACAAACAACAAACAAACAAAACAAAAAAATACAACTTAATACTCACATAGACTCAAAGAAAGATGGACTAATATGTCAATTTTTTAGATGAGAGAACAGAAGTAGCTTGCTTGCTGAATTGTAGTAGAAAGTGGTAGCCTTAAGATCTATACTGTATAAACAAGTCTTTGCCTTGCATGTATGGACTCTGTTCTAAAGTGCTACCAACTGCATTTGCTAAACTCAAAGGAAAGTTTGGTTGTCAACAACGTTGTTATGTGCTTTTCCTTCTTGAACATACTCACTTTCCACTGGGAAATCCCTTTGGCTTATGCATACACAGTTTTAATTATCTGATATAGATAACACAGGAAGCAAATCACAGTGTGGGAGAAACCTTTTTCTGTCTGCTCATGGAAACATTTTCATTGACAGCTTTCTTCTAATACTGAAACACAATTTAAATTATCCCTCTGCACAGACAATTTCTGTTGATTTTTAAATTCCAATATTAGGTATTTGTATATTTTTTACTTTAAAAAGGCTGAAAAGAATGAAGTGAAAAATAAAACACCCATTTCTACCCTGACACCCTAAACCTGAGCAGTTTCTTTTTTTCCTCTCTATTATTTTTTTATTAGATATTTTCTTCATTTACATTTCAAATGCTATCCCGAAAGTCCCCTATACCCTCCCCCACCCTGCTCCCCAACCCACCCACTCCTACTTCCTGGCCCTGGCATTCCCCTGTACTGGGGCATATGATCTTCGCAAGACCAAGGGCCTCTCTAAGGAAAGTTTCTTGAGTGTTTTTGAGGAAACTATAAGGAATGGAATATTTTTTTGAAGGGGATCCACTTTTGCTTACTTTTGAGACAGGTTTCCTCTCTGTAACTCAAACTAGCCTCAAACTCATGCCCCCCATACCTCAGCCTCCTGAGTGCTAGGATTACAAGCACTGGGCATCTTGCTGGGTTTTTCTACTAAGCCATCTCAGTAGCCCTGAAAAGATTCTGTGTGTGCTGAATCCTCCTCAGGCAGAGTCACAGACATCATACAGTAGTTTTTCTGCATAAGCTGAAACTATAAGTAACGCATACACCTGTGCACTGCTGTAATTTAGATACTCAAGTGTACTAAGGTTTTCGTCTCAGATCAGGACTTTTGGGAAATTATTGAACCTCTCGGAGATGGAGTCTAGTAGAAGGTCTCAGATCATTGTAGTTGTGTCTTGAAGATACAGAAGGACCTCTGACTGTTTCCTCTTTTTCTTCTGAGCCATGAGATTAGATGTTACCAGACAAACAATTCCTCCCACGACGTGCTACCACCCCAGTCTCAAAGAAATGGGTCCACTGAGTCACTGGGTAAAACCTCTGTCACCACGGTGAGCCCAAGCCACCCTTTCTTTTTATATCTTGTTGCTTCAGTCATTCTTCTGTTGATGGACAGCTAACTTCTATACCTTTCTTACAGCATAGCTTAGGGACATAGCACACTGAAGGATAGCAGCTATTTCTCCTCACAAGTATATGTTTGACTGGGAGCTTGGTGCTACATCCACCACTGAAATGGACAGGTGTATGTACGTGCTTGCCTTAGGGGATAATCAGGATCAGAAGGTGAAGTGCAGTTTCTTCTGAGCTCATACTGCAGCATTGCAAAGACTTTATTAATTTATTTGCCTGGTGCTGTGTGAGGTACATGTGGAAAGAGAGTTGCCAGAGGGAGAGTCTTGCGCGCGCCCTACTCACCAGCAAGTAAGACGCCACAACAGGATCCTTCTGCACACGTTTATTGGGAGAGCTTGATTGCAGAGGCGAAGAGACCCCAAGCCCAGAACTGGTGCTGCTTATATAGGCCTAGGAGAGGTGTGTCTCACAGCCGGATTGGTTATGCATGGGTTATGCTTACCACCTCATTTGCATGTCTACATCTGATTGATTAACTTCTCTCTCATCTGATTGGTTAACTTGTCTCTCATCTGATTGGTTAATATATATCTCATCTGATTGGTTAATTCTCAAAACCTCATCTTGGCAAAAAAAAAACTTAACTGCCTATGTATACGTGGTGGCCAGCAGTAGCCAGCGCCATCCTGCAACGGCACATGTGGCTTCCCACAGGAGAGAGTCCTGACCATTGGTTGGGCCCCTAGTTTTCTTCTTGAGTGCCTACTTAAGTGTTAGGGAACCTGAGACCTTTGGTCCTTAGTTATCATCCACAGAACAGGTATGGCTTAACTATTTGCATTTAGACGCAACACAACACATGCATCTGCAGGGATCTCCTTTATTTCCTCATTTTAATTATCCTTACAACTCCAAGGAAAAGATTTACCCTAAAACCTAGTACAGATTCTTTCTTATACCCTGCCCTGTTTTGTCTGTTTCCTTTCTGTAATCCTGCCCCCATGCTACAATTCTGAGAAATTTTCCCTATATCTCAGGGCCTTGTTCTTGCCATTTTCTCTTTTCTATCAGGTGTCCTTGCTGCAGAAGTGCTCATGTGCCTGTGCCTGTGCCTGGCTGGTAACACTTTGCTTGCACGCTTCTGCTGATGTCCTACCCAGCAAGAGAGGATCCTTTGTGGAGGTATCTGGGATCCAAGGATTCCTCCTGCTCGGCTCCCCTTACAGGCCTTTGCCTGTGCTTCTTTCATCAATACACCATTGCTAGGCGTGAAATGGGCTATTTAGGATTTTAAGAGCCAAATGTAAATGTGCTTAATGAGCCTCGAGGGAGCTGCGGCATGGCCAGGAGAAAAAAAGGCTTTTAGCAGCAGATGCAGACAAAAGTATTGGATTTCAGTCTCCAGGTCTCCTGAAAAGTCAAAGACAGAGAAAATAGAGATCCTGGCCCCTGGTGGGGTAGGAATGAGTCAAAACCTAAATCCGACCGAACAACTGGAGTGTCTTGCTGGGGTTTTCTCTGAGGAAAAGGAATTCATGGAACAGCCAAACAGCTAGGGACACATGGGCTGAGACCGTTTGTCACGGTGTGTAAAGCCGGGATCCTGTTGGGCCAACCCGAAAGAAGTTCAAGGAAGCCTGTGGTGGGGAGAGAAAATGTTGCAGTGGTTTTGAAAAATTTTTATGTGAAAATGCTAATCTGAGTCTTCAAAACCTTGCCTGGAATCTCCTCTGGGCTCTGTGGAAACATTCATTGTCTCCTTAGTAGTAAACACAAAGGCTAGTTTGGGCATTTCAGAGCATTAGAAATCTGTTGAATGTCTCAAATTTACTCTTCTGTAGCTTGGGGCTGGAGTCTGGGAGACTTCCTGCTTCTGACAATTGTTTTATGCCTTCACCAGGTTGGGCCAACTCTTCCCTAGCATGTTAAAAGTGGCATGTTTCTGAATATAACAACGCTGACACTTGATCCTGGCAGAGAAAGAAATGAAAAAATAACTCATCTTTTTTTTTTAATGTGGCTTTAGGCAAGTCAGTAACTCTTACAGTAGTACCATATGGGTTACTTTCTGTAACAGCTGAGCGTCCAGCGTGAGCATCCCTGAGAGGAGGGGGAGGTAGGATCACCCCAGTGTTTCCCAGTGAATACTCATGCTCTTCTCTGTGTGGATAAGAAACCAGCACTGACTGTGTGGTCCATATTCAAACTGCCCTAGGCACTGTCTGCAGCTCCTATCATAGCCTTTAGTCACTGCCTTTCTCTGGGCACCCATGTGGCCGCTATGGCTGATGACTTCGGCAGAGACAGGGATGATGCTTTTCCTTATCTGGAAGATCCCCGAAAACAGGTTTTGCACGCAGAAAACGCTACACAGGTATTTGCTAATAAGTTTTAAAGCATCATACCGTATTCTCGTTCTTGTTGAAGGTATATACTTTTTGAAGAGTATGCACTCTTGACGGACATGTCTAAATTTATATTCTAGTCACTACTTGTGACGTGTCACTTAAAATTTTATATGTTCATAAGCTTGAACTCAGTTTGTTTGTTTATTTATTATTGACATTTGGCCGGAAGAATATCTGATTATGTGCTTTTGAACAAGTCACAAGTCTTACTGTTTCTGCCTTTTAAACAAGAGGGGAGTTATACAGTATAGAGATCAAGACTGAGACTGACAGAGATGTCCACTGTGGTACAGAAGCCAGCGGCATGATTTTAGACAAGCTGCCTGACCTTTCTGAACTTCTGTTCCTTTCTCTGTAAGTTGAAGATCAGCTCTCATTTCAGGGCTAATGGGGAAGATAAAGGACATACACATGTTTGATGTACATGAGTTTGCTTGTGCTGCTTAAATGTCCCAAGACCCGCAATGATCCTGATGGCTTTGCTCAAGTAGAAGCCTACAGAAATGTGAGACTGAAAGCCAACTGGAGCAGGGGAGAGGAGATTGGTGAGTCATGGGTGAGCTGGCCCTGGAACTGACTGCCTGGCTGTATCCCCAGGGCAGAGCATTCTCATTGCAAACAGTCGATGGCTGCCAGAGCCACAGGCTGCAGGCCTGGAAGCCAGCCTGGCCTAGAGTCCTCAGGCCCCAAGTGTATCTTAAGGACAACAGAGCGACCAACTAGTGAGAAGTCCTCTCAAACTCCTGAACATCCTGGACAGATAAGAGATGACCCACAATGGATGGGGTTCTGATGACCCCAGATTTCAGCAAAAAACCTGGGGATCTCAGAATACTGGCATTTACGAACACCCAAAGAAAATACTGAAATTTGATTTACAGAAATTGAAGGCATATGATATTTCTTACAGTAACATGGGAAATATTAGATCTGCTGTAAACTTTGATGTAGGTGTTGATTCTGTATAACATATTTGAGGGTATGGAAGGGAAGATGGGTTTTTTTAAACATATTTTAAAATCTTTCCTGATGACAAGTTGACAATTTTTATCAAGTAGCCTTTTCTATTTTTTAAACAATAATTTTATTGTTTAATAAAAATTTATTGTTTAATAAATCTGATAGGCAGATGCTATGGAGAGAATGGTATGTAATGATGTGAAGAGATAGGTCATGGGAGGGGGGAGTTTTAAGACTGAATGAGTGTTATTACTAAAAGAAAAGATA
This sequence comes from Mus caroli, assembly GCF_978045245.1. Taxonomy (NCBI): domain Eukaryota; kingdom Metazoa; phylum Chordata; class Mammalia; order Rodentia; family Muridae; genus Mus; species Mus caroli. Next base: position 132,367,461 of record NW_028227257.1, read on the forward strand.
GGCACAAGAGAAATTATGTCTTCACTATGTGAAGATACACAGAGAGATCTCTGTAGGGCCTTAGCAGCAATGAATTCTACCAGGGCCTTGATTCTGAGATTTCCAGGTCCAGAACTATGAGCAATATATTTCTGCTATGCAAGCTGCCCTAACCATGGTATTTCACTGTAGCAGAGAGCTAAGGCACCTAGACTTCCAGTACATTATGGTTATTTATTCTTTTAATTGGAATGAACACCTTGAATTTTGTGTAAAGTTATATAGAATAGATTACATATTAAATCAATAAATAGGCAAATGGTTGCTGACCACTAGCATATAATATAAATTGCTGTAGGATGTTAGTCTCTTAAGACATATTTGGGAAATAAAATGAATTATTGGGCAGATCCTTACAGAATTTTAGAGTTACTGACAAAATTGTAAATATTATTTTCCTTAGTTTACTTATAAACTATTAATTTAATGCTTATAAAATTAGGCAAGCCATATAAACTATATATCAATCCTTATTATGTTATTAATATTATATACACATACATATGCACTACTTTCTAATACTAGTAAATAATTGAGACCTCATAGAAGTGAGGTTGCTATTGTTAACTATCTCATGACTTATAAACTTACAACATTGTTCTTAGGCAAAACTGAGAAGGGGTAAGACTTTTCCCCATCTACAGACTATTAATATTTATTTTTGACTGACAGATCACAATTGCACACATAATGTTATATTTTAGTGCATGTAAGCAATATGAGATGTTGAGCTGTAGAGGAATTTTTAATCCAGCAACATGGCTTCTGTGGCAAGGGACCACAGCCTTCTGGGCTGTATGATCTGGGTAGAATACAGTCATACTACACACCTTTAGTCTGGAGTCCTTTAGTACACACCTGTAATCCCAAACAATGAGGGGCAGACAAAGTGACAAATCAGAGAAAGATTTGACAAAAGGAGTCAGAAATAAGATATGCCCATCTCTTAGGAGATAGCTATTTAAGAGCAGTGCAGGGAGAGACTAAGTCAGTTCTGTTCCATTCGGAGCAGTTCAGTTGCATGAAGATGAGTTCAGCTGAGTTCATGCAGTTTAGTTCTGTTCAGTTTGGTTAGTTGGAGAAAGTTGGGAATCAGTGCAATGGACTTATTTGTTAGTTCCTGCAGTTCAGTGCAGTTCAGCAGAGGCAGTTGAAGACAGAGAGTAAGGAGGATCCAGAGGATTAGAACAGATTGCTAGAGTTAATTTGAGGCCAAGCAGAACAATTCAGTGAGAAACTGAGATCAGCCAGATTGAATCAGTCCTCTTTGGAAAGGAGTTTGGGCCAGAATAGCTGAGTTGAACCAGCCAGTCAGAAAGAACCAGAAAGGGTGAGCTTATTCAGCAGTAAGCTTCTAAGACATCAATTATATTAGGGGAATAAAATCACATTTACATTAAGCTATCACGGGCTTACTTACCTATTATTTTTTATGGTGAGACATTTGGAATATGCTATCAGTTAATTACAGTCATACAGTTGATTATTGTTGACTAGTCATCCACTGTGCAATAAATCTCAATATCTATTCATGTAGCCTATCTGGGGCTAGTTTTCCATTCCTCCCTCTTCAGCACCTCTAGCCTCTGGCAATCATCATTGTTATTTCTGCTTCTGTGAGTTCAGCTCCTTTTGGATTTCATGTGTAAGTGAGATCACACAGTATCTGTCTCTATGCTTGTCGTATTCCATTTACCAAATGTCTTTCACATTCATGCTTGCATTTTCAAATGACAGGTCTCCCTATTTTAAGGCTAAGTAGTATTCATATGCATATATGTATAAATATTACATTTCCTTTATCCATTCACCCACTGGTGTACAATTAACTAAGTAGCTTGGCTAATGTATATAAGACACTGAACACAGGACTTTAAGTGTCTCTTTTATATATTGATTTCAATTACTCGGTGTATATAGCCTAAAGTGGCATTACTGTATCATATGACTGGGTGTGTTTGTTTGTTTGTTTATTGAAGAATTTTCATACCATTCTCCATAATGGTAACACTAATTTATATTTTCATCAACAACATACAACATGAGTGGTCTTTCCTTTGCATCCTTATAAATTCAGATTCCATCTTATCTCTGACAGAAGCCAGAGGTGTGAGGAAGTGTTTATTTCACTATGGGTTTGACTCACATTTCCCATTGATGAGTCACAGCGCATCTTTTTATTTACCTATTATACACGTGTGCTTTCTTCTGAGAAATGCCTCCTTAAGACTTTTTAAAATTAGTTATTTGTGGTTTGCTACTGAGTCATTTGATGGCCGTATAAGATTTGAATATTAACCCCTTCTTTTCTTTTGCTGTTATAGCTTTTTTTTCTTTAGTGTGGATTTCATTTCACCTAGTAGGACTGTGGGATAGCAGTGGCTCTTTGCCATAGCAACCCACATCTGGCATTTCTTTCTGTTTCACTACTTGTCTTGGCAAAAGATTTGCATTATAAGCATGCCTGGTCTTTTTTTTTTTATATGATTATGAAAATTATAGTTAAAATAAAGTTTTCAGATTCTGGGAAGTCCTTGTATAGATACCACGCAGACATTATAAGTGGTATTTTCGATAGTGATTTAATAACCTAAGGTAGTGTTGATGATGTCATGTCAAATGCAGAAGGAGAGAATGTTTTGTGTTTGCTGCTCTTGTGCCTATCAGACACAGTGCAGAGGACAGGAGGTATCACTGACCATGCTTGTTACCAAGTCTTTGTGCTTAATACTCTATTCTACGTGGAATTTTTTTAAAGTCTTGGGGAACATCTGTGACTCCAAGCTCATACACATTTTTACAAATACCTGGGTGCAACCTTTCCATGCCGATCACTAGAAGAAGAGTGTAATTTTTAAAAATAAAATCCAAGATAGGGTTTGTAGACATTAGAGAGTCTTACTAGGTGCAAGCTTAAACAAAATACATACTTAGGTTTAGTGGTCAATCAAAAGGGCCCATGAGTTGAGTTAGGAGTGTCTTCAGAAAAGTCACAGTTCCTTCCAGCTAAATCTCAAAGGGCAGGGAAGTAGGTACTTTTATTTATTTATTTTTTTAAGTTTTTTAGCTATGAGCATATATTGTCTTATAATTAGAAAAGAGAAAAATAAAAACCTCCAATTTGCTCATATACATATCCTCATTAGTGTGTGTATGTGTGTGGCCAAAACTAGACCATGTGTTCATGGATATGCAAATTATAGTGACTTTACCCAATTTACCCATAAAGAAAGGCTACCCAGGCTGCTTTCCTGGTATTTTAAGTCTCTTCTAGGATTTTCTTCCACTCGGTTGGTTTTGTCAAGCCTTAGTGCACAGATAAACACCGTTCATCTACTACTAGGCCACTGCCTTTTCCTGGGTGACAACCTTGAACTGAATGCCCATCAGGAAAAGGAGTTTATTGGAAGTTTGCTAAAACCATGGAACTATGAAGGCAACAGTGTTGTAGATGTTAGCTTGTAGCAGAGTCCACAAAGGCTTGTCACCAGAACCTGTAGCCCCAGGGCTAACTCAGACTCTCCATCCCCATGCTGTGTGCCCATTCTGCTACCCAAGGTTCTGGGATTCTGAGAGCTGTTAACCCTCAGAGTTCACATATGCAGGTTTCTTAAGTCATTGCTGTACTATAGCTCCCATCCTGTGGCTCCATTTCTGGTCTGTATGGATCCTTCCCAGGACAACTGACAAAGACAAGAAATACCCTTAGAGAGAAAAATCCTAAATCCCTGCCCTGAAAGGAGTGTGGCTGGGTTCCAATGTTAACAGAAAAAGTATAAGTTATCTAACAAAAAATCAATATTTTTCTGAGCTTTTCAGTTATCAGCTCCACATATCAGACTTCAATGATCCAGTTCAGGCTCCTCTGAAATTATCGTTCCATTTTTTTCTCTTTTCCAGCCTGAAATCAAGGTCCAGCCTGTGTAGTTGCCCTCCATTACCCTCCACTTGTAAATAACATAAGTAAAATAAAATGCATACATACACATGCATTTGTCTACATGAACACATACACATAGGGCCAGGCCAGGTATGTACATATATTCACACATCTTTGTGGAAGAAAAAGCAACACGTTCCTTGTCATAGTGGACACTAAAAGAAAATTATCTCACTGAAAAACAAGTGTGTAGAAACTTGCTAAACCCCATACTCCATGAACTTCTGTTGGTTTATATTACCATACAAAACATTTATTTTCTCATTGAAAGCACCGGAATTCAGTTTACTTCATCATTTTCTCTAAGAACAATAATGGGTGGAGACTTCCTTTGCATCTGGGTCATTGATGAGTTCCGCTTGAACCAATTTCCTCCAACCAGAAGAACAATCTATTCAGCTGTGTACTTCTCTTGACAGAAAAATGTGTTAGGTTTTGACATTGTACTTTTCTAGAAGAGGGAAAGGGGAAGTTTTAATTTAGAAGAGACTGGGTCTCCTGAAATCTGGGCTGGCTTTGAACTTGCTGTGTTGTTAAGGATGACCTTGAACTCCCGATCCTCCTGCCTCTACCTAAGTGCTGAGATTACAAATAAGCACCACTGTGACCCAATAGAGTCGATACTTCATGCATCGTGTTCTGTGGGGCTTATTTTCTGCAGCAAGTAATTGGAGAAACAGATGCAGCAGTGACAAATAGTAGCTTCTTTCACCTTTTTGTTCTTCTTTGGAATTATTAGTGCCTTGGACTCTCTACCTTTAAGGTTGTAAGTTAGTGCAGAGACTGGCCTAGGTTCCCGGTTCAGGGTCTTAGCAGCAGCAGAGGCAGAGGAGAAAAAGCAGTGTTCTTCATGTAGGGCCGTATTCTCACAAGCCCTGGATGTCAGATTGTGCACTCTAAAGCGCTGGATATACCTTGGGGGTTCTCAAAGCTCTTCAGGGCTTCTGTGATCCAAGAGATGGACGGGAAAGCTAAAAGACTAAAAGGAGAAGTTATATATATGGGTGATTCTTTTAGGCAAGGTGGGATTTGTCTAGATGGAAATGATCTTCATGCGTTTATGAGTGAAAGGGTGTAGAGATATAATTGGAAAGATCTCACTTTGTGTTGCCCCAAAGTGACATCAATAGAGTATTAACAACCCAACTGAAATGGTAAATTTTTGTATTCTACCCATAGTTCTTAGCCATAGCCAAGTGAGTGTTTCCTTTTTGATATCCACCTCAAGTCCTTCCCACTCTCCTAGTCCTCACACACCATTTTGTTAATTATTTATCTTTAAAACTACTACTGCTTGCCCTAACTAGGATGGCCACCTCAGTAAATATAACATACAACTGTCTCCACCACTAACAGATTTCTCTTCCTTCTCCTCAGCCCCATCCCCCTCATCTAAGAGTGACAGGCTCTTTAAGATTCCCCCCCCCCCCCCACACACACACACACTTTCTTCTAGAGAACTCTGTCTTTGAATGTCTGTTTGGGTGTCGTAGCTATACCTTTTCACATTTACTTTTATGGTAAAATTTCCTCCCTTGAATACCTATGCCCCACTGAATGGGTTATAGTTATTTGTCATCTTCAGTATTAGTTTCTGTTTTACATTCATTCATGTATTCAGTAAGTATTTACTGAATGTCTGTTCTAGTCCAGACACTGTGCTTGGCACTGGTAGCAGGAAGAAGAGCAAAGCCAGAGGGCTGAGCTCAAGGAGAGAAGAGATTGCTTGTAAGATGCTCTGGTTTGGTATGTGCCTCGAGACAGATAAAAAGTGAGGACTTATAGGGATTTTAGAGAGGAGGGGACCCCTAACTTCAGCAGAAAAGCTTCACATGGGACTGGGATGGATCTTGCAAGAGGCGTTGAAGAGGAAGACTGTTCTAGGAAGAGAGATGAAGACATGCTGAGACAGAGGTATGACGTGGCCTTGTGTCTTTGGTGACTGATGAGCTGATAAATGGTGCTTAAGAAACGCTGTGTGGATGTGGTTTGACGGTGGGGAAAAAGAGATGAAGGTGATAATCTGGGACCAGCTTGCCACAGGCCTCATCTGCTGTGTGAGGTAGAGATGTTTGTGCATTTTGTTTTCAGAGTACAGTAATTCACAAGAGAAGAACAGACAGACTCAGGGTTATCTGATAGAAGTAGATTTCTGGTACAGAGATGGTTAAATAAGTCCCAATCTTAATTTAAAAAAAAATCAGATTGGACTCCTGGATTTTGGAAAACAAAACAGGAAACGCTAGGAGCTGTTGTAGATGGGATAACACAACCAAATAGACGACAGTGCTAAGAGACATGCAATAGAGAAGGATAAAGGGAGACCTTAGCTGAGAAAAGAAGGCTTTGCTATAGGTGGGAGGCTAGGGGCTATCTGGTATTCAAGCTATGGTATTCAAGTAAAGGATAAATAAATTGACAATGCTCCCACAAGAACCACGTACTAACAAAACACCTAGTATCAGGCAACATCAACTTCCTTTTGAAGAGTTGGCCAGGGTAGTCTAACTGAATTCCAAAACAAAACAGAATATGGAGAGTAACTCTTTGTTGTCTCTCCAGAGTTGGACCCCCATTGCTGAAGACACCAGTCATTTAAGGTATAAGACTTGATGATTCAAGGTGGATCTGACTTGAAAGCCTCTTCTCTGTGTTCTAGCTTCTATGAAATACTATCAGGGCTTCCAAGAGAAGGAAGCAATAAAGAGGCCTGTTGAACTGTAACACCTATAAACCTTAGCAATGACCAGCATGGCAAGATACCCACGAAGGTGCACTGATTGGCACACAAATGTCAGTCACCAGCTGTCTAATTGAACTTCAGGGCCACTCAACAAGAGAGATGTCACTCATGATACTGAAAAACTAACTAGCTTTCCTAGGATAGGAAGCTAATGGACATTAGCAAAATAGCTGCTACCATCACTTGCTAGAGCAGCATATTCTGTCCTATGTTGTAAATCTTATCCTTATACCCATAGGTAAATGTAGCTACTATCCCCCATCAGATAAGCCTCTCCATACAGCAAACTATCACAGCACACTACAACTGGATACAATGTAGAAATCAACAGATCATGGGATCCTAGCCCCCGTGGATACATCTGCACCACAGCTTCTGTACCTATGGTTTGGGGAACATCAGGGAAAAGGAGGCTGGAAGATTTTAAGAGTCAGATTACCAGGTTGTCTGCTGTGAAACAGTCTCTTGTAGAAATGGCTAAATAAACAAGACCAGAACAATGGGAACATCAAGAGACATATTATTAACAAGAAAGGGGAAATTTTCGCTGGGTCCCAACTTTAGACAAAGAACTGCAAGTAACTAATGTCACACAGCTGGAGGAAGGCATACTAGCTTCTCCCAGGGAAGATCTTTATTGGTTATCTAATGCAAAGAGCCTTGCTCTGAAACCATATACACACAAGCAACAATAGCCTCAGCTGGTTGTATTTTTAGATTTGAATCTAACAATAATAATAATAATTGAAAAAGGGCTATCAACTTATGATTAGAGAGGAGGCTTGTGAGGGATTAAAGGGAGAATACTTGGGAGGGAAAGGAGGAGAGGAAAATGATGTAATCATGTTTCAATTCAGAATATTTAGGAAAAAATTACTTTAGGGAGGGTAGGGAGCTTGAAGGGAAGGAGGGGAGGAAGGGACAGGTGAACAGTACAGGTGAGTAAGAGGTTGCTGGCAGCAAGATCTCTCAGTAAACAAGAGGCCATAGAGTCTAGCAATAAGGTAAAGGTTCTCTTTGACCAAATTGGGGGAAAGGTAAGACTCCAACGACTGAAAGTAGTAAGCCTAGTTCCTTTTCTCTTAAATTTGTTATCCTTGGTTGCTCATATGGCATTGACTTGCAGATAATAAATATCTTAATTTAGAATACTTTACATCTGGATGTGTAAAACTCACGTGTTTCTTGTTACTTCAACATGGTTTCTATTTCCTTATAGGAATAATGCTACGATCTTTCTTTCTTTCTTTCTTTCTTTCTTTCTTTCTTTCTTTCTTTCTTTCTTTCTTTCTTTCTTTTTTTCTTTCTTTCTTTCTTTCTTAATTTCTTTCCTTCCTTCTTTTTTTTTGTTGTTGTTGCTGTAACCATTTTTTTCATAGGTAGAAGTTTTGCATTGTGAAAATTTAAAATCCTAGGGGATGGGCTATAGACACTGGCTGCTAAAGATGTAGTTGGGCAAGAAGCAACAGTAGCTCCCATGGAACTGGTTGAAAATGCAGTTGTGGGCCTTCATGGTAGACCTGCAGTTCAGAGTCAGTTTAGTGGCAACCCCTCGAGATCTGGGTGCATATCACAGTTTGAGAAGCGCTGGGCAACAGACCCCCTTTAGAAACCTCTCCTGCTCCAGATTCTGTTCTTCTACCACCTTTGCTTCTTCACTGGGACAGCACAATGACTGCTGCAATTATTTCCTACTTTCAGGAGCTGTTGCCCCTTGACAAAGTCTGATAAATTTGAGTTTTAAAAGAGATAGGTTAGTTTGTATTGACTCTCCTAAGATTCTTCATTTTAATATTAAAACCAAAGGATTATTAATATATGTATATTGGGCTGGGGATATATTTACCCAACATATGCAGAACCCTGGGTTTGGTCCTAACCACTGGGGGAAATAGATATAATGGAATCCTCTTAGTATATCATATAAAAGAAATTAAAGCTGACATTACTAAAGTACTTTTAGTTTACTGTCCAGGCTCTCTCAATGGTTTATATTTGATATAACTTAGAAGTTCTCAGCTGTGTGCCTACCTGTTAATAAAACAACATTATTGTTCATTGCTGTTGTCTTGCCCCCTGAAATGTAGTTTGTAATATCATCAATCCTTTATGATATGTAGAGCATATCAAAGGCAGGGAGAAGGACATGTTGCTCCCTGAAGAGCTGTCATTTTAATTAGAAGGCAAAGGCAAGGCAGAAACACTGGGAAGAGACAAGCCTAGGGTCTCATGCCCTTTCTGTTTCCAATGCCTTTGCATAGCGGCATTTGGCTCAGTTTCCAATGGGTACCACGACTGCCAGAGATTTGCTTGTTCAATTGACTTTTATTGCTTTGCTTCAAGCTTTTAAAATATTTGCAACTCAGGCAGAGCTTGTGTAATTCTGGGTACTGATGGATGAGTATAAAGATCTTTTGAAAACAGTTTGTTAAGAATGATAGATTATTTCTTCTGGGACTTTGATTTACATCATCAGTAAATGAGCAGTAACTGCTATTTTTTAAGTAGCAAAATAGAGCAAACCGTCTTTTGTTAAGAGTCTCTACAGCAGCCGGGTGGTAGAACTATCTAGACAATATTCAACATGGCTGGCTTTTCTACTTTAGTACTATTGTTAGTTTTTTAAGAGAAGAGGTGAATTCCATCTAATTGGATTAAAATTTGCCTTTAAAAGTAAAAGCAAATTATGCTGAGCATGGAATTTCAAACCTGAACGAAAAACATCTGAATACTGGGTGTTCATCTTTCTAACAAGCTTAGCAGATGGATGGGAAGTGATGTTAGCTGTTTATTTCCTCAACATATCAATATGTGAGGATGTGGTGCAAAATATGGTTTTCCTGCAAATGAGCAGAGCCCTGCAAGCAAAGTGCACGCACTGTGTTTGTGCTCTGAAAGGACTTCAGAAACTGAAGGGCCACTATTACTTAAAAATCTGCTCCGTGTGTGTAGCTCATCAAAATCTTAGAAGGGTTGCGATCAGGGGTTGAAAAGATGGAATTGTTTCAGCTACTCGTCTGAGCATGTTGAGGGTGCTTAAAGAGTCCTTTCAGTCAGGAAACACAAGGACAACTGGAAAGCTATCTGCATTCATGGCCTTTGAATTTAAAAATAAAAAAGAAAGAAAGAAGAACTTGCAAATCTACCAAAAAAGGGCAGTGTGTGTCAATTGATTTCCCCCCTCACCATCTCCACCCCCCACCCCCGCCAGATTTTAGCGTGTATGTTTGTGACCAGAGAGCTTTCTTGGGCTGTCTATCAGTTAAGAAATAGGCCACAGTTGGCAGCAGTTTAATGGTCAATTGGCTTTATTTGAGAATGCTTGTAGAATTAGTCATCGCAGCAATGTGATGATTTTTGTGGGCCTTATCACCACTGATCAACAAAACAATTAGGAAGTTGGAAAAACCCGCATATGAAACTCTGAGAGCTATCTTCTTTTTCAGTATGAAGACAGCTTTCTTAGCTTTTGGGGTGGGTGGGTGGGGGAGCTCATGATAAATTTTCAGTGCTTGTTAAAAACTTTATTCATCCATTGTTACTTATTTTGTTTAAGTGGCTGTTGGTTTTTTTTTTTTTTTTTTTTTTTGCCATATGGGTTACGTACGGGTTGCCTACAGGTCCTGGGAAATAGTAAAAAGTCCTTTAGACCAAATGAAAGTGATCCTAGTTTCCTAAGAATAAAAACGAAGTGATTCAATGTTAAAAAGATTCAGGCTCTGATGCATCAAGGTCAGCCATTCATTGCCATCATCCCACCGTAGGACCGTAATCCATGCCTTGGCTGCCCTAGCCTTGGTTATATGTATGAGCATTCCATCAGCTTAGCACCTCTGGGACAGAGGTGGGGACAGTCTGAGACACTTACACTGGGAGAAATGTTTTTATCTCAGTTTCTGAGTTGAGAGCAACACCTTAAAACTGAGAAATGGCAAGTGTGAAACTTTGCCCCAAGAACTAAAGATGAGTTCGTGCTGATTGGCCGGGAGGCCTGAGGGGTTGCAGATAAGGCCCAATGATATCTTGTTTTCCCTAAACTGTGTGTAGATATTCTTGGGCTTTTCAAACAGATCTCATGGAATTGTGTTATGCTATCACAGTGCATGAAGCAGGAAGCTCACTTGCTTGAGGGTTTAAAAGCTTGTTTTGTGGCTTCTAGAATTCTCCATTTTTTTTTTTTTGAGTTTTTCTGCATATAACAGAGAGAGAGAGAGAGAGAGAGAGAGAGAGAGAGAGAGAGAGAGAGAGAGAGACTGACTACAAGCGAGGGGGTGGGGGTGGGGGGAACATCCTGGTTTCATCATATACCAGAACGCAAGGCAGCGTAAAGGGAGGGCTGAGGTGAGCGCCTCTGCAGGACTCGGCGCATGGTGGCTTGTTTTACTCCCTGTTCACTTGGCATTTTAATCGTGTTCTCTCCACATGTGACAGGATTTATTAAATTTCTGTCAGGCAGTACTCTCACTGTTGCCACTATTAAGGTGGATTCATTACAAGGAATGATTTCTGTCAGCACTTACACCTTACTCAAATAGTGGCTAAAACACAGGGACTGGCTGGATTCCTGGTTTTGCCAAACGTCAGGAGCTGGTGCAGGTAGATCATAAATGCTCTTTTCCATGCATATACCAGACGCTCACACTCAGGCTACTGCAGGAGTTTAATAAGGACACGGAAAAGTGCAGGAAGGCCAAGAGCATGATGGGAAGGGGAGAACACAATGCAGAAAGCCTACCAACTTCTCAATGGTCTTGCTTTATATAGAGTGTTCATACTTTCAATCACTTTAGTCTTTCTAAAAATTTTTATCTCTAATATCAATTGATTTCTTCATTCCTTTTGGTTATCAGAGACCCGTGGAATTGCTGAACTGATGTTCTGAGATGTGAATCATTATTTATTTTCTCTAACAGAACAGCTGACAAATATTAAAAGCTCTTTTCTAACCTTGAATACGCTGTAGTCTGACACACACACACACACACACACACACACACACACACACACACGAAGCTTTGGAATTGACAAGTACTGGTAGGGGGTCATAGTTTTCTATATCTATCGTCTATCTATGTATGTGTGTTTCTGTGCTTAAAAATGTAAAACTTAGCCTTTTAAAAAATTTAAACTTTTTAATGAGTCTGGAAAGATGACTCAGCCAGGAAAGTACTTACCTGTATGCACGAGGAACTGTATTCCATCCTCAAAAACCACATAAAAAAACAAAATTGAGCATAGCTATATGTCCTGGTAATCCAAGCACTGGAGAGGCAGAGCTAAACAGACACCTGGACCTCCAGGCCAGTGAAAGAGCTTACCTCAAAGTCAAAACAAGCAAGCAAGATGAACAGCACCAGGAACTGCACACTGGCCTCCATATGTATCCATACAGAAATGCATGTGAACCAACACACACGTGCCCCGTTTGCTTTGTCCCCAACTCACAAAGTCATGAAATTAAAACTTCATATGTAAAATGCCTAATAGTAATGGAATGGGAAGATGGTTCAGTTGGAAAAGTGCTTGCTACACAAACATGAGGAGGAGGTCAGATACCCAGCACCTACAGAAAAGCTCAGCGTAGTGGCATAATCCCAGCACTGGGTAGATAGAAAGGGCAGATATCTGAAGCTAATTACCAGCCAGCCTAGCAGAATTGAGCTCCACTCCAGTGTGACCTTGTGTCAGAAAAGAGAGTGAACAAGTCATTGAAGAAGACACTCAAGGTTATCCTCTATATTCTATAAATATGTACATATATGCACGCACACGTGCACACACAGGAACCCACATAACACTGTATATATCACCATATACCATGCATATAAAACTAAATAAAATGCATTAACTAAAAGTATCAGTGGTTAGACTGCAGGGCACTAACACTTTGCTTTCTGTTCCTGGCAATTAGTGTCCCCTCGATGCCTCAAGTGAACTCCTGAGTGTTAATGACTAAACTTTTAGTCTTTTGGGCTGTCAAGTAATAAGGTAATGAGGACCATTCAGAGAATTCCTTGCTCCAGTAGCCTTAGTCCTCATCATACCTGTACAAAGTAACAGATAACAGTAAATGTGTTGAACATGTGTTGAACGATAAAACTTTCTTTGATCTACTTGTAAACATCCAGGTTGCTCTTAAACTAGAGACTTTGTGACTCTCTCTTCACTCACCTTTTTAAGGATGCTGAGACCCTAGTCTGTGGATCCTTTTGATCATCCCAAGGTATCACTCTTGGGGAGAACTAATCACTGGCCTGCAGAGTGTGGTATCTCTTAGACCTACGGAATTACAAAGCAACAAGAGAGAGTAATCTGGGTCTGTCAGTGTTTTATCTTGTCACTGAAAAGGATACTTTGATTTGTGGTTGAATATCATCATTGCATACATGTATGAAAATCTCAAAAAATGACAAATGTTGCATTTTTGAAAGAATACTTTAAAGAGAAATCACTAATGGGTTGTTGAAAATATTTTGGGGTATGAGGAGATAGCTCATTTGGTAAATTCAGGCACCCTTGGAAACAGCTGAACACAGTGAGTTGAACTTGTAATCTTAATTACTGGAGAGGTACAGATCCCAGTCAGTCTAGTATAATTAGCAAGCCTCAAGCCCTAGTGTAAGACTCTGCTCAAAACAAAATGAAACTACAAGGTGGACAGCTCTGAGGTTGACCCATGACTGACCTGTGGTTTCCACATGTAGGTTCACACACAAGTACACAGGAGTATGCATCATGTGAAGAGGAGATAAAGACAGAGGCTCGGGAGGGGGCTGGGGTGGGACTTTGAAACTCTTCAGTATTTCTGTGACAAAGACATGATTATGACAACAGGATTTTGGAGGAACGCAAAATGGTTCAAGAGTCAATGCTGTTAATTGTTTGATCTGAGGGAGGACATTTTTTCTTTGGAGAATATAACTGAGAATTAAATTGTAGCTCTGTTTTGTTATATGGCACTGGTCAAGATACTTAGGGTTTCTTTGTATTATCTATAAAATGTATACGTACACCACATTTCTCTATTGCTCAGTACATTGTAGGCTTTCAGGCAAGCATACATTCTTCTCTCCTATATACCTTTCTTCCTTTACTAATCATAGAAGATAGTTTTGATAATCAAGAAATAAAATTAAAAAAATGCTTTACAAATAAGGAAGCATGCTAAATCTCAAGTTCATGACATGTCACATGTTTGTGTTAAGTACATGAGTTTTCCTTTGCACAAGATATGTGGAAAAATTGGTGCACCAACAATTAAGCACCAAGCTTCAGAGTTTTGTCTGATTTTTTGAGCTCTTAATAACACTTTGGGTTAAACTATATAAACATAGCTATTACTTCAGTAAATTCTGTTTATTTTGCATATTTTTTGAAACAAAGAACATTAAACAGTCTACTCATGGGCCCTCATGCGTGTTAAGCTCTTTCAGATATAATATAAAGTCCACTGGAATTGTAAAGTGTTTGGAGTTATATTGCATTAAGTGCTACTGCATTCAATCTTACTGAGCTGTTAAACTGTTTTTTATAATGGATGTAAATATTTATGGCCTCTTTGAGAATAACCGAAGAAAAGTGCTTTTCATTATTTTAATTCATACCCTATTAGTCACACACATCTTTTATTGCTTCAAGTCTTTCTTGCTCTGAGAAGATGTTGAAAAAGTTTTGAACAATATGTGGTGGGAAAGGAATTTGTCTATTTTTTATTATCAAATTGCTCAGGAGTAAATTTCCCTGGTATTTCTATATATTCTATTGCTACTAAATAGAACCTTAAGGATTCTACCACAGGTACATTGATAATTATCCATAGCCAGTGGGACACAAGCCCTTTTCAGGGAAACCTGGAGTGTCTCATTCTAAACCCAGTATGCATGCCTCTTGGGTACACTTTTCAACTGAAGAACAGAATTTTATTTTTTAAAAAGTTGCTAATGTCCCTTCAGGAAAGAAAGTGTATCTTTAGGACTCAATCTTGGTTCCGAAGTGTGCATTTTATTTATTTATTTATTTATTTATTTATTTATTTATTTATTTATTTAGGTTTTCTGAGACAGGGTTTCTCTGTATAGCCGTGGCTGTCCTGGAACTCACTTTGTAGACCAGGCTGGCCTCGAACTCAGAAATCTGCCTGCCTCTGCCTCCCAAGTGCCGGGATTAAAGATGTGTGCCACCACCACCTGGCACATATTATTTTCAAGGGTAGTATAATAATTGGATGTGATTCATAGGACTGAAGTAAAGCCACTGATCACCACTCAGGAGTAAGTGGGTCTAAAAAACATGACTTGTCAAGGAAATGAGGAAAGATGGCGCTGTTCCCATGAAGTACTTGAAAATACGTAGTTACAAAAACCAAAACCAAACCCAAAAAACAAAACAAAACAAAAACAAAAAGAAAAACAAAAGCAACAACAAAATCCAAGAAAGGTCAGAGATCTAAAACTAACTACTTTGTTCTTAAATCTGTTGCTATAGATTTTGACAGATAAGCTTAAGTCTTGGTAATTGGTTTATACCAGAGGACAGAGGACAGCTATTTCAAAGCTTTTCTGTTCATTGTCAGAAATAATAACCACAACAAAGTAGAACACAAGTTAGAAAAAGATCTAACACCTGCTTTAAAACAGAAAACTAACAATAACAACAACAAAAAGAACTTAATATCAGGTCTTGAAATCCAGAAATGGACAGAAAAACAACTGCTTCACGCAGACAGCTGCTGGTAATCTGTGTGCCTGTCACATTCCCCTCACCTCATAAAAAAGTTATTTTCTTTGGAATTATGGTCACAAATGTAAATCACCAATTTCTTTCTAGACCATGAAGACTCTGTAATAAATATCAAATAAGTCCATTTTAGAACTGAACAAGGATTCTTTCAAATACGAAGCCTTGAGAGCAACTGTGAAGCAGGCCTTCATTCAGAGACTTTGAAATAAAAGGCAGTGACCTCAGACCACCAAGGGCTCTGAGGCATGCCAACTGATGTTTATAACAACGTACCCTTCCTGTTCTTCATATCTGATTTTATTAAATGTCTGTCAAGGAGTAGATTTTAACTTTGATGTTTCTAACAGGAATTCATTGTCTTTAACTCTTCTCCTGTGTTTTAACAGGTCGGCAATGAAAAGCATTATTTGCCGGCTGAATACCTCAGGCTGTCTCTACAAAGAAGAGAGGACTGAAGTCATTATTAGGTTGGGATTTCCCTCTTTAGTAACAAATTCTATTAGAAAAGTTAGAGATAAAAAAAATGCTGATGTTTGACTGATTGTTAGATGAAAACATCCATTATTATTTATAAAAGATTTGTTTAAAATGGATACTTTCTAAAGTCAATGATTAAAAATTGAAAAGGAAATACAGAGCTACTTTTATATAATGTGGACCCAAGAGATTGGAATTATATAAAGGTTCAATACATTGTCAGCCATACAGTGAAGACCCAAAAGACTCTAAGAAAAAAATTTAAGGAAATACACAATACAGTAGAACCAATTCAAAACAGGTAACATTCTAATTTGATGAGAAATAAGAAACTAGAAAAAGTCAACCAATAAAAATTCATTGCAGAAATGTATTACTTTTAATTTATAGTCAACACAATTTTTTGAGTTAAATTGTTTTATTTGAACTCAACTCATTAATTTAATTACGTAGGATAAATGAAACAAATTTGTTGTTCTTTCAAACCATGAATCAAACTCTGAAATTGGGTTAGTTCCTTTACACCAATTTGGAAGAAGGCCAGTTTCGTTACGTGAACTCCCATGCTCTCATTAAACATGCCTACTGCATGGGACCTAGTTAATGTCTTTTTCAGAAAGTAAAACAATTTTACTCATAGCAAAAAAAAAAAAAAAAAAAAAAAAAAGAGGAGGGAGTGGGGTGGAGTTCTAGAGTTAACTCCTTCTACCTTTCAGGAAACTTTCCAAACCATTTGAACTCTGAGATGTTCTCACTCCCTGCAGCCACTCCATAATGTAAACACTTTATTTTTTGCTCACATTTCTAATAGATAACAATGAAATGTAAGTACATGCCATAAAGTCAGCATCATGTCAATATTTTAAAATGAGTTCATAGACTTATTCATCCATCACCACAATCCAATTTAAAAATTGCATTCATACTTACATTGCACATTTTTTATATGTGCTTTATCTGTTTGGCTAAGAGCTAAGAACTTGGTTTAGATAACTGGATCAAAGAAGAGGGCAAGGGATATAGGTAACAGACAGGATCATTCTTTTCCTTTGTTCATTTATTTATTTAACAGTTAATGAGTCCTTAATTAACATGAGTCAGGCATAGGTTGTTTACAATAGGAATAGTTTTTTCAGACATAAGCTGATGGATGCACGAACAATTTAATCTTATTTCCATCAGAACCATAAGTATAATATAAATACGCTTGAGATGCAATGAGAATGCATAGACGTTCAACTCCAACAAGGGGTAGCAAAAGGGCTTCCTGGAAGAAGGGCTCAAGCGGTGCTTGAGTTGAATGCTTACTATATTCTCGCTACACTTGTCTCCATGGGATTTTATTTGAGTATCCATCAAGCATTGTGGGACCAGAATTCCAGCCAAGGGAGGTGAGAGGGAGGTGAGGCTGGAGAGGAAAACAGATTCTGCATAAGCTTACAGCTGGGTTTTGTCCTTTGTGCACAGGAAGGAAAGTTCACACTGCACATTAGATTCTCCTTGTAAGTATTAGAGAACAATATATATTGCAAGATTTAGTCCTGCTCAGTGAATGGAGATATCTGACTATAACTAGATTTATTAGTAGATGCATTCTCATACTATATTTCAAGATCAGCACATGAGTGTTTATTAGTCTGACTATATATATATGTATATGTATATATATATGTGTGTGTGTGTGTGTATGTATGTATATGGTGTGTGTATGAAACTTAATATATAGTTCAATTATTCCTGATTCCAAAGAGACAGGGAAGGGAAAGAGAGGGGGATGACTGAATACTAACAATATTTGCTAGCATATTTGATAGGACAGAATTAATGGCAGTTTTCAATTTCAGTATTTGATGCTACTCATTATTCATTATTACAAGATTCACCCCCAAGATTAAAACTTTGAGGAGGCCTAGGGGGAATCTTGGCATGGATTCAACTGGACCTGCACTCTGCTTCATGTAATGTTCAGAATCCTGCCATTGGCACTGCAGATCAAATACCTACGTGGATGTATTGAGTATGTCTTCATCTCTCCCTGCCAAGAAGCCACCAGAAAAGGCCCACACGTATGGCTTCAGTTGGATGTGGATAATTAGGATGTCTGCTCCACATGATGGCCCCCTGGGAGGAGAGCTGGCTCAATCCATTTGTATGGATTGTTCTGTTAGAATAACTCAGTGGTCAATTACTGCCTATCCTGCTTAGCAGACTGTTGTCTCAAGATAATTAAAGTGCAACTGGAGTCTGAGAGAATCTTGAATGTCACCCTCGTCAGGTGAAGCTCTTTAATCAGAAAATATATGTTGGTCTGCCAAGTTAGATGGTCAAGCAAAATGGGCAATTCTAATTAAGGCCACTGGGTGGTTTCAAGAAAACCTTCTTCAGAGATAAGAAGATCTAAATGGGTTGGGTCTTTGACTACCTGATTCTACATACGGGTACTAACTGAATCTATATACGGGGATGCAGGTGAAATGGCCAGTCCCTCTTATCTGGTTTGACATTAATAGAGCTGTTAACAAGGTTCAACTGCAGCAACACTGGATAAGAAAAGAAGAGCCAAATTCCTTACATCAGTCCTATTAAGTTAGACAGATGTCAAGTTTAATCAATCTGGCCACCTTAAGAACCTTGGCAAATGTCCTTTTTTTAGGTCTTAGTGCTGTCTTTAGCTGTTGCTTCACTTTGTGTTGCAAAGACACCCTTATCCTTTACAGAAACTGTGCAACCAAGGCACTTTGATTCAGCTGTTACCTTTATTTAACTCTACCTTATAAAAATAGGAATGTTTTCTAGTGCATTGGTTTCTTTACAGTCAAGATTGAAAGTGCATATAAGGATTGAAAAAAACCTGCAACCATTTATATTTTAAGATACCCAAGTGTAGTTAGATTGTATTTATTTGTGGTTTGAAGAAAGTGGCTGAGCACATGTGTGCGATGATAGGCAAGCCTCTGTCTGCTTTTTGTCAATGGACCAGCACCAGGAGATGTCCTTCAGCCTCTCAACTTTCATCTTAGGGACTCCTTGACAGCTGCCTCTCTTTAGCAGTTTCTTGGCCCAGTGGCTATTTGTAAATCTCAAGTTTCACACCAGGGTTTTGTTTCTTTGACTTCTCAACTTTAGTGACTTCAAGGAAAGTACCATATGCACATTTGGATGTTAACATGTTCTTTGTTTTAGTAAATTCTTTGGAAGGGAAAGAATACTGATAATGGGTTAAGATGTTGGGAAAGAAGTTGTAGAAAGATCTGAGCAGAGAACTGAGGAACACAGAGGAGGTGAGGCCTGGAGATTTTAAAAACTGACTTTCACCTCTTGTCTGAACTTTAAGCAGATTTAAAAAGTGATTTTCTTGGTGCATATTTTAAAACATCCTCCCTATATCTTAACATTCAGCATCACCTGCCATTTTCCTGCTAGAAAGTTAGAGATTCTAGGAATAAGAGTTGTATATGGGAACTAATTTGCCTTGTGTTGCCTTGAGTATATCTTACAGCCTCGGGCTTCTGGTATGCCTCCTTAGAAATGAAAGGACAATTTCATTTTTATTGTTCTAGTTAAAGTAAACTACACATTCATGGATACCTGTGTGCCATGGTGTGCATGTGGAAGTCAGAAAACAATGGAAAGGTTCTCTCCTTTCACTGTGTGGGTTCTAGGGATCCTGGGTTAACAGACTCCATGGAGTGCCCTTACCTGCTCATCCATCTCTCTGGCCCAGGCTCTAATTCAGATACTGGAGCATTAGGCATGTCTGGAAGGTTAGGGATGGGGGACTAAGTGTTGTGTTTCTCAGTGAACAATGAAGGCAATTGTTACAGCTTCCCTGTGGGTGGCTGCAAAGATTACCCAATATGAAAATTCCAAGTACAGTACTTGGAATGTTTTCAGGTCCCTTAACATTTTCTCCAAAGGCAGAGTGTCTAGGAGAAATGGGGGGAGGGGGTCCCCTGGTAAATGGGGCATAGTCTTGGTGCCTGCAATGTGGGAGGAGGAACACTTGAAAGGATCATTAGGAAGTGAGCCTCTTCTCTAGCTGAGTGGTGAAGAGACATCTGCGGCATGGTGGAAACCATAAGCTGGGTGTCATGAGCTGGGTGTCACGGTACTTCTTAAGGGAACAATGCACAGTCAGTGCAAAGTAAAAGATGTCCGAATGCAATTGGTACCCAGAGAGCCAACAGTTATTTCAAATTTGTTTTGGTTCTTAATTTGCTGATATGCACACATAACAATGTAAGCCCAATTCACATGCGATTTTGCAGATTCTGCTTTTTACCTTATGTAATTAAATTAATCTTTTGCTTGCTAGTGCACACTATATAGTTTCCAGATCTTTTTTTTATTATAATGAATCTTGTAGCAGAGAAAACATTTGTTTAGTTTGACTATCTTTCAGTCTGTTTATATAAGAAAAATGTCTAGCATAGACATACTTGGTCAAAGGAGATAAATATTTTGTACTTTAGAGATATTGCTCAATGGCCTTCCCAAGGATGTCCCAGTTTGTACTGCATGTGTAGTGAATGGACCAATGATGCATGGTTTTCCTGACACCTTACTGACTGTGGGAAGGCTCTGTGCTTCTCACTGTCTTCTAGAACAGACAAAGAATGTCAGTGAAATGTCAGTTTTAGTCAGTGTTTGTAGGGTATCTAGTAGGATCGACTATTACCATATCCCCTACCTACCTCCTATTTTCTTTTAATACAAAATGCTTCGTTGTGTTTCCTCATTTTGAGGTTAGAGTATTGGGAAGTATTGTCCCTGCATTTGCTATCACTTCTTTGTTCCACTTGCGACTAATCATCGCATGTGCTGAGATTCTAACCTGCATCCATTGATGAAAAGACAGAGTCAGGAAGAGAGTCAATGTCACACACAAACTGGAACTGCTGATAACTGGAAGTAGACATTTTGTCTTATCATTTTATATGAGTTTTTAAGTAATATAAATATTAACTCTTTGGGGAAAATATTTTCAGCAAATATGGATGACAATCTGTTGTTTTCCCTTTTTTACGAAATTATGCTATTTTTTGCTCTGCAGAGGCTTAAATTTTTTTCCATAAAATGATGGATTTGAAAGATACTGTGGTGGTATATTGGGCTTCAAGTTCTGCTTTATTTAGGTACCAAATCAGATCAGAGAGAACCAGAAGCCAAGAGACAGAGCTGTATGTGGGCCATGTACTAATGGTTCCACAGATGGAAATCTCTCCCACATCGGATAGGAAAGTGTCCACTGAGCCAGTCAAAGGTTATCTGTAATGAGCTCTTTTTCTAAGCTACTGGCTGGGTGGTCCATGCACAGTTATTGGATGGTCATTTTACTACTACTTTTTCCCACTCTGCCAAAGACTATAAAAAGGTCTATGACAGACCATTGTAAGACTGTTGGCCCTCCTAGAAGGACCACTGAGGGTATGTGGCTAGGTCCAGTAAGGATGAGGTCAGTAGTAAGATATCATTTTTAGTCATAGGAAAAATAGCAGTTGCCAGAAATAGTGAAAGATAAGCAAGATTGTGGCTAAGCTGCTTAGACCACCCCGTTGGAAGTTTTTCAGTGACCAGAGAATTCATGCTGCACCAGGAGACCAATGGGACTATCTTGAAATGTCCCGTCATATCACCTAGCATGGCCTGCCTTATCATGCAACTGAGGCCTGTCCAGATGTTTCAGGGCATGGCGGTGTCCCCTAGGTCTGACCTGGTGAAGTGAGAAGATCCAAAAAACTACCTATTAGGGGTTCATGCTAAAGAACGCGAAAGAGAAGCCTTTGCAGCCATGAAAAGAGAGAGCCCAGGAAAGTCGAGCCTGCAGACAGGATTCCCTAGGATGCGCAGTTGTACACCAGTCAGCAATGCAGACACAAAGTCTCTCAAAGCACCTCAGGCACTTGCTTTCATCATAACACTGGGGAATGGCTCAGCCTCACGTCACATAAGAAACGACCTTGCCAGAGTGGTGACTGCTCTCTGATCTGCTTCTGGGGCAGGACAGAATTCTTGGTCCCAAGCAGTCCCTGTTTCATGTACTTCAAGGCCAGTGGCATTTGAACAGAAAGAGGGCAGTGGAGAAGAAAGAACTTTAGGTGAGTCTCTGTTCCTTATGGTCATGTTACTTGACATGGGTGATAGCTCTGCTGGGCTGGGCTCTGATCATGAGCAGAGGGACCTTGTGGACAGAGAAAAGTTAGCTGTCCATAGTTGACATTTTGTAATTTTGTTTTGTTGCTTTGAGCTTTTAGAAGGCTAAAACAAATCCAGGGACAGCTGGGACACGGAAACCTGACACAGATACTGAGACATGCTGGTCTCTGAGTCCCTGTGGTTAACTAGGGTATAATGGTGATGACACTTCCTGGGCTCCCTGAAGGAACAAGAGCCACCTCCAGCAACTGCTGAGTCATAGACCAAATACAGCTTTGCCTTCACACTCTGATAAAAAAAAAAAAAAAAGACATTGTCTCTACCGTTTGTTCATAATATGTAGTCATTATTTCAATTAGCACACTGCTTTATCATGGCCCCCTTTTCATAAGTATGTCAATCAAAGTTGGTGTTTTCTCTCATAGCTTTAGGTTCTGTATAATATAGGCCTCGTCTGCTTAAGCTATTTCATGTCATGTACTTCTCATGTGACTTGCACTCAGGGGCTCTCGAACTACTTTCCACACTGATGGCTTGCCAGCTGTCTCACTATTAAAGCCAGTACCCTCCAACCTTTGGGTGGCAAACATCTCAAGGGCCTCTCGCATCACACCACGGGATGCTTGTAACCCCGGGGCTGTTTAATCCCAAATGTTGTCCTTTGCAAACTCTTCTCCTGTTACTAAGATGTCCCTTTCATCTTCTGATTTCCTGCTTCCTGCATTCCTGTTATTTATAGTAGCCCAGGAACAAGCCACTCCCAAATTTCTCAAGAGGATTTACAGTTGCTACTTGCAATTCCTCACCCAGCTTCTGCCACCACCCCCTGCAGCCCGTGTTCTGCTTTAGCCCATCTGCTCTTTTCCCAGGAGTGAGTGGTGGCATCCTTCCTCAGTCCAAAAGCCTGTTTTTCAGTCCTTGGTATTTTGGCTAATTCATCCCTGTTGGTCCCCTTTAATCTTGGTGTCCTGGCATCTGGACAGTGCCTTTTTTTCTCTCCTTTTGTGAACTATTTTTTGGTTTTTCTTCCAAAATATGAGCAATTCTGAAGTCTGAGCTTCTTTCTAAATATCAGTTCAGGATGACACAGAATGACAGCCGTGAGATCACTTCTTTTTGGACAGCACCTACCGTCTCTACTTAGAGTCTCAAATCTTCAAGCTTTAGACTCATAAGCTCATTCTTTTTTTTTTTTTTGCCTGCTCTCCAGCATGACTGGTTCGACCCTCCAGACCACTTTGGCTTGACTGTACCACCCCAGCACTAGCTCTTAGATAATTCTGAGTAGCTGTCATCCCTAGATGAGCAATCAAGAGACAGCATGAGAGTGGCTTATCAGGAGGAGACTGAGATGCTCAGGTACATCCCTTCCTCAATGATATGTTAGTAATTAACAACATCACAGAGATAGACTTTTCCATAAGCGAAAAGCCACCCATATACCCATACTTACAATAGCCCATGCTCCTGTAACCCCAATTAAACTCATTGGTTTGCCAAACTAGATTTGTTTGGAATCATTTCTTTGGTCTGTTATTGATACCCTGTCTAGGGGTGATGCCATATTTTTTCGATTCTCCTCAGGACCAATTTTGTTAAGATAATCCCTGCCCCATCACTCTTATCAGGGTTTTACATATTTTTATTTCCCACCTTAACCACCATGGTGCACGCAGATAACTATAATGATGGTTTACAAAGACAGTGACTCTCTATGAACAGTAGAACAGTAAGCCATTTCAAGATCTCTGGGGTCAGTGTGTGCAATTTGGAAAGCCCTATAGGTAGTTTGGGTATGTCACCATGGGAAAATGTTTCTCTCTCTTTCTCCTTCTACCTTGAACATCTTTCTCCTAAAGGCTTTACAGTCAGATTTCCTTCTTTCCTGTAAGTTCTGATAGATTCACTTTGATTCTCAGTGAAGATCCAGCAACAACTTTCCCTTCTCCAGTACATTCAATTATTCTCTCTGTTATCGCATGGAACTCTTAACTGCTTAGCTTGGCATCCCTGATATCATCCTTAGTATCATGGCCTTTCACTTCTTCCCTGCTTACTTTATGTTCTACTTACGTAGTTTGTGGCCTAACTGTGGAGTATCTCGATAGACTGCAGGCTGTTGCATCTCTGCCTAAACCACACCATGCCTCTGGTCGGAATGCTCCTTCGCTTTACCTCTACCTGTGAAATCCTACCTGAATGATAGGATCAGTTACAACAGAATCTCTTCTTGCTCCTGGTATTTCAAGGACCCTTTTCTTGTGAACATCCACATTTGTGTTATGTTTGTTATTTCCCCCCTGGATAGAGTTTTCCCTTTCTGGATATCATTTCCAACTTTTGGGACCTTAATAAATCATACCTTGCCTGTTTGTAGTACAGATCACCATTTGTTTCATCTGGAGTTATATTTTATTCCTGAATAAAGTATTTTAGAGTGGTTTGCTGTGCTGAACCTAAGTCAATCAAATATTGGACTAGATGTTAAAAGCAAGTTTTTAAAACTTTTGAATCAGAAATCAGTGTAGCCAACTTTTTTTTTTTTTTGCTCATTGCTGTGCTGAAGAAGAGCAGAGGGTTGGTTTTGGCTCCAATGGTTTGAGGCCCCAGTCTACATCAAGAAAGGGAGGAAGGCGCAGCAGTGCAACAGGCTTCCTGGTCACATCACACTCACAATCAGAAGGCAGGCCATGAGTCCTGACATTTAGCTGGCTTTCTCCTTCTGTTAAGTCCCAGATAGCAGCCCATGGAATAATGCGGGCTACATTTAGAGTGATTCTTCTTACCACAATCAACGCAACCTAGCCATTCCCTCAAGACCTTTAGAGGGTTCTTCCTCACTTGAGTCTATATCCTGTCAAATTTACATCCAATATTAATCACTGCACTAAGCTACTCGCTTGTCTAAATTTAGTTTCTAGGATGTTTTTATAAATAAGGTTTTTCTGGGGCTTTCATTAGTTTATATATTTGTCTATGTTCGCTTTCCGTATTGCAATGGTAGAATTGAATAGCAGCAACCGAGATTTTATGACCTACAAAGCCAGAAGTCTTTACTATGTACTCTCTGGTTCTGTAGATTATTTTCCAACTCTTGGTTTAGAGCAATGACTATTAACTAAAGTCATCTGAGAGAAGGGACAAATGGATGGGAAGGCGTGCTAAGGTAAGAAGCTGGGTGAAGATCTTTATTTCTATAGCAAGCCAGTTATTAATAAGAAGCTGTTATCCTCTTAAACATGCTCAACACAAGGGCCTTTTTGAAGGGACATTTTTCATCACCTCTCGATCAATGACCTCATGGGGTAGTGAGTCAGTGTCACTCAGGAGCTTGTTCTGTATCCATTAGTGTGGCAGAGAAGATGGAAAGATTGATTTAGTGAGAAAACTAGTCATGAGAACTGAACTGCAAGCGTAAATCTTTGATTCCTAGCTGCCAAGCTGCAGATCTATTATGACAACTGAGACCATTCTCCGTAGCTAACACAATGAAACTAGACCCATTTGCTTAAAAATGGACAAAGTTTCTTGATGCTAAGGTCAAGAGTTCCTTGATTACCCTATAAGAAACAGTAGATAATATATTCAGCTATAGTTTTGGAAAAGATTTATCCAATATATTGAAACAAAAAAATTTTCATTAGGGCACACTGTACTTGAGGAAGCAGTAGTAATAGTTGAAGGACTTTTTTTTTTTTTTTTAATGTCTTAACTCATCATGAGAACAGGACTTAGATAACTGGGTACTTCTCATGTCCCTTCACAGGAACTTTAGTGGATGAGCTTTGGCAGGCCCTAGACACAGGCAGATTTGGGGTAGCGTTCCAGTGTGTGCTGGAAGTACTCCTCTGTCATCTAAAGGATTGCAGGCAGAGTGCTGGCTTCACACTTTGGTATGAAAACTTAGAGCTTACAACTTGTATTTTTTGGCTGGCTTGACCAGTTCAACTTAGTGTGACCGCATGTGGTGGAGATGAGAGGTAGAGAAATTTTTCATCAGTCTAGGAGACAGCAAAGTAAAGGAATTGAGGGCAATAATGGCAGTAAATAATTTGTGAGCCATTGCTTGCATTGATACTGTTATTAACACGGCAAATGTATTCTTAAAAAAAAAAATCATTCTGGAGTTCAGAAAACTCTGCATGATGTCAGTCACTACCCACTCACTCATTGTGTGGAGCTAATTATTACAGACAGAGATTATAGGTGGGATGGATTTTTAAGAATTAACATTTGGCATCATTCTGGTAGGCCTTCAGAAAATAATCCAAATTAGAAATATGTAGCTATATTGTTTTCTTATATAAATAGTCCTAAAGATAAGAAAAGTAATGCTTATATTACATGTAAAATGTACACAATAAAATGACAAGTGCTTCCGAAGTGTGTGGAAGGTTATAGTAATGTGAACACAAAATCTATATTTCTTGTCTTTATACATATTATATTTTAAAATGGCGAAATTCTTGTTGGATACTGAATAAGAGAATAATTCCACTTTTAATTTTTTTTATCTTTTCAGAAATTTGTGAAAACGGATGCTAATGATTTAATATAATTTGTGGTCATGATATAGAAGACAGGAGTGGTAGTAGGTAAAAGAATATGTTAATAAATAATTTTCTCTTTAAAATGTAATTGCCACTTTAGCCAATTGATATTAATCTTAATCACAAGGACATTTGTTCTACCAAGCATACCTACACCAGAGCTGTCTCAGGTTGGTTCTTTTAGGGACCTGCTAGTTATAACTTGTTGGTACTAGCTCCACATAGTAAGAGTCAAAGGTCAGGGCAGCACCTGCACACCCAAGGTCAGCTGCTGTAGAATGATGAGTGCATCCAGAGGAATAGGATTCCACACACTGTGTGTGCCACACTTTCACAGAGTCCACGAGGAAAGGCGTATTTAGTCATGCCATCATAAGGGTTTTGAGAGGGTCTGAGTACAGAATCTCTGATGCTCAACTAGTATACTTCCAGGAACAGTTACCACAAAAGGCTTAAGAACATGGCTTCCAGGATCAGAACTCTTGCTTTCGAATACTAACTCTGCCACGTTCTTTCTTGGTCTAGATCTCACATTCATAAGCTCAAGTTAATTCTGGCATATGGTTTAAATGACCATATGATTTTCGCTAAATCTTACTGTATACTAAGAATATTATTTCTGTTGTCCTCAGGGTCTACATGGCTTATAACTTGTAGCTAATAATTCTAGTTGTGAAGTAATTGTTGTCATAAGTCCATCTATCCAATACTAAGCCATGTCAAACACATTTAAGAAATCACATTTTAAATTCAAAAATATAGAGAAAAATATTTTTCAATCTAGAATGCATTCCATTTATTGAAACTGTAATATTGGGAAAAAAAGCATAAAAATTTGTTTTAAATTTTAATTTATTTTAAATTAGATTTTTCTAAAACTTTGATGTTCAATAATATCTTTTGTTGTTTCAATAATACTTTATTAAACTGGAATATATTTGTCGGAATCTATCTGATTGTGTATGTGTAACTCAATTATTTTATATTTGGGATTATTTCAGAATTAGGCTTTGTCAATATAGCCTATAACATTTAAAAGAGAACTGAAGAATTGAATCTGAAATGTATCATCAGTTTATTTGATGTAACCTAATAACATAGGCTTTTTCTTTTAATATTTTTATTCAGTGGAGTAGAGAATCTAGGGGCATTTAAAGGATAATGTAATCCCAGGATACTCTTAATCTTTGAAGCTATACCCTGTGCATCAAAATTTACTCTTTTTATAAATTAGACGTTTATATGTAGCTATGTATGAGATGCGTGAAACTCTAGTCAACTATTGTGTTTTATCAAAATGTAATTGAGCATATTGATTTCCACCCACAATTTATTTTATTACTTACTTTTGAATCAATAACTTTTCTTCTAGGATCTCTGCATTTTGATGTCTTTAAAAGCTGCTAGGATACAAACCTTCCACTTCCACTGTTAAAATGTGTCTTAAGAGAACAATTCCCAGAGAACTTTCTTGCTGTATTTGTTGGTCTAACAAATCCTAGTTGATTATCTCCTGTGGCGTTTTGCATTGGCAACAAAGACTGGTCAGGAATATGGCACAACTGGTGCCCACATAAAATGAAAGTGTAAGAAAGATGTGAATGGACATTTTGTCCTTTTGCATGGTGACAGACAGAGTTGAGTTTCATGAAAGAAATTTTGTTACAGAAATGTATTAGGGGGGTTCTAGCCTAGACTGAAGGCAGGCTCAGAAAATTCTTGCCTATGGACATAAATGTTCATTTGCAACTTAAAGAATAGACATAACTGAAAAAGTGAGAAGCATTTCAGAATGTAACATGGATGTATAAGCCATGGATGAACAAGTGGAAGAGAGTTGAGAGCAGCCAACAGTGAGGACAAACAGGACAACAACAATCATAACATGTATAAATATAAACTCTTGGTGCTGAATACATATATTTATGTATAAATATAAACTCTTTGTCCTGTGTGGTACTTAGCACTGGAAAGTGTTTAAATAAGAAGTGATGTGATTAGTGATACATTAAAAATCACCTCTTCTATTCTGTGTAGAAAGCACTGGGGAAGAGAGGAGAATCAGCTCGGAGGCCGCTGTAGCTGTCCAGATAAAGGGTACTATTGGTTTCAGCTTGAGTGGATGGAGTTTTTGATTTGAGTGAGTTATATTCTAGAGCCCATAGACTTGATATTGTGTATGTACATTAAGTCACATTTGGTGGGGAGATTAGCCGTTGATTTTGAAATATTAAAAGCAAAAACCTTGGGCATCAAGGGAAGTTAACACCAAGAAGTTAGTTGACTGTGCAGTTCTAAAGCCTTAGAGAAGAGTTGGGGCTTTAAGGTGATGTTTTAACGATATCTCAACATCTGAGGTTTACAAATGAGAAAATTTTGTAAGTAGATTGCCTACAGAGAGAATCTAACATGAGAAGAAGTATCTGGAATATTTAATATCAGACGGAAGAGGATCGGCATCAAAGTGGGTTAAGGCAAAGCCAAACACTAGGACAAGCACGTTATGAGACAAGAGAGGAACAGAGAATTGCAGGCACCGAATACTGTGGAAAAGTTGAAGGGGAAAATCTTGAAGACTGATGCTACCAAAGAGTGCTGAAGGGTTAAAGGGCTTGGGATTCAGCATCCATGTGTAAAAATGGTCTTTGTAAAGGGAAAAGGATATCTCTTGTTTGTGATTTGAGAGGAGAGGCAGGATAGATGTGGGCATAACTTTTGTTGTTTCGGAGGAATATTTAAAAGTGCATTGTACTATATTTATAAATAAATGCTCATGCTGTATGATTCATAAACTATCATGAAAGAGGACTTGAGATATGTAAATTGGAAGTAATTCTATGTAAACATCAGCTCTGATACTCCTATTTCCACGTCTCCTTCAAATAGTAATGCCTGGAAATTGAAACAAACGTATCTTTTCTTGCATCTGTACTTCTGCTGAGTGGTTATTATATTGTTGCTGGTTCCACTTTTCTCTTTTGGCTCTGATCTGTAATCCATCAGCTTTCTATACTCCTACCAAGGAGGAGAAAAATCATTCTCTGTACACAAACTTTCAGTATTCATAAAGCTACTCGTCTATAATATTAGAGCTGTCACATGCCTCTCGTTCACCCGGCAGTGCAATTTACCTCCACCTGTAGTTGTAAAAAGGAACAAACTTAATTTTACTCTTCACTTTTCTGACAGTTTTAAAGTTATATAAATGTAACTTTGCTTCCTCTGGCAGTTTCAAAATGTTGTCAGGCAGCCAATCCATCACAAGTAACGAGATTGACTTTAAATTCAATGATTTTATTTCATTCATCCCTGTAACTGTAAGGCAGCTACAAAATTATACCCTACATTTCAGATCCTATTGGGTACAGTCTCGCAAGACACTTCTCATACACACATACAGCTATATCCCACATCAGGACAAAGCTGCATTCTAGAATCTCTTTGCCTAGCCCACATCACCCCACAAACAGTCATGGTTTTGTGCATGAGTCTGTATTGTGCTTATCTTCAGTTGTTTGTCTTATCATTATTACAACAATCATTAAGGCATATTTGAATAGTTTGTTGTAGACTCATAGCTACATTTCCTAAGGTTCTTTCCCAGGTATTCTTCCATATGAGGTAGAACAAGTAGTAACTGTCAGTCCAGATGAAGCCACTAAGGCACAGACATATTACAGTGGTTTGCTGAAAGCTTTGGACCTGTGTGTGCTGGAGCCAGGGCTTTCTTTTGTATTCTGACTCTTGAGCTACAGTCCTTGTCAAATGCCCATTCAAACGTTCACCTTCTCTGAACTTCTCGACCTTTTCCACTAAAACATGGAAAGAAAAAAAAAATCATTTTCTTCCAATGAATAAATGAGACAATATAAACAAAGTCCCTGGGGAAATGCAGCATGCAGTAGAGAAAAAAATATCTTTCCCTTATTATTACTGATAATAATTGAGCACAGAGCACTCAGGGAACGTTCTGTTGTCTGGAGCCATGCTTGCAGTTCTTGAGAGGACTCTAATTCTAACCTGCTTTTGTGTGTGTATCTAGTGCTCTGAACCAGTTTCCCTCTGAAAGCCAGAGGGAGTTGGCAGGAATTGCACCATACCTCCTCATGCATGGCCTTAGAGACAATGTGCCCCTGACCCTTGTGGAGTCAGTTGTGAATGCCTTCCAAGGCAGCTGCACTCTCCCGCTGTCTCATTCCCTTACCAGTATATTCCTTTTCTCCTTCATGCCAGCGTTCTAAGCAGACATGGGGTCAAAGTAGACCATTTGCTCCATTCTCATTTAGGTCAGTGAAAGGAAACATGACGTTTCCTACACTTCTTATCTCTTTTTCATAATAGTCTACTACTTGAAATTTCTAAACCGTCTTCCTAAATAGTTTAGCTACTAGGGAAATTGGAAGGTCTAAACATTTCCTTTCCCCACATGTTGATGCCCATTTTAAATATATCACAGTGGCTGGGTAGGATTTTTGAATCTATCCAGGCTGGCCCTGGGTAAAGACAGCAGCTGGAGTGTATTGTTGAGCAGGACTGTATTGCTCTGAATTATTCCATGCTGACCTCATGACTAGAAAGTCTGACTCCCAAGCCTAGTGCACAGTGCTCTGTCCACTCTTGAGGCCCAATCAACACCGGGAGTTATTTGCCATCTACTTGTTTCCCTTTTGATAACATCATCCATATCTGGTACCTCTCATTCGTAACTGTGAATTGCAATTGTAGGCATAATTGGTGGTCACCTGCTCAGTTGACAGAAGTATTGTGGTCTAAAGAGAAACAACTGGTTGCAATGGAAATGTTTAGCTTAATACCTCAAAGAATGTGATGATAAACAAGGGATGGCAATTTATTGTTTGATCCAATCAACATGCTTTGAAAAGAGCTAGGAGACCTAGCCTGGAACTCTTTTTCTACCAATAAGCAACCCCAAACTAAAGCCCTTCATTCTTATAGACTTTGATTTTCTTATATATAAAATAAGGGCCCAGGATTGGCAAAGCTTTTGCTTTTCCTTAGTTTAAAGGACTGTAAGTGGTGGTAAGTATTGCTGTGTGTGCAAGCTAAGGAGTTGGCTGTGTAAGTATCAGTGCCCTTGGGGGACATTGATCATTTGTTTGAGAACACCACATAATTGCATAAAGTAGGCAAATGTTATCTCAAAAACCAGAGTAAGTGTGTGGTGCTTGTGTTTACTTTGGACATTCTGAGCTGGTGTCAATGAAAGAGCTCTCAAGGAAGGAGGTGATGGATTTACATGCCAAAAGATAAGCATTCTGTGTGTATTATATGCTGATATTAAAGGGAAACTCAATTTAAGGAGGGAGAAGTATAGATCAAGAATGAATGGCGCGCATATAGGGGATAAATATAGCAAAGCATTTATTGTAGTTTAATTTTTGACTTTTTTTTTATTTGATAATATTGTGACTATATTGGAAAAATTTTAACTACAGTTTGACAGATTTGAACTTTATCCTATGCAGTAAGGGAACACAAGTCTTTCCAAAGTAAGAAAAATATCCTGGACTGGTTTGAAAACCAAAATTTCTTCTAGCCAGACTAGACTATGGGGAAACCTAGGGCAAGAATATGAACTAAACATCCAGTTGAGGAGTTATTGGCTAGGACTGGAAATGAAGGACTGGCTACTTGAATAAGAGTTGACTGCACTTGTGAGCCAAAGGTAAGCTTGGGAATAGGAGGGAATTGAGCCTATAACCTTACCAACAGAGAAGTGGAGGCAGGAGCATGGAAACTCAGGCCAGACTGAGCTATGTAACAAGACTTTATCTCAACAAACAAACAAACAAACAAAACAAAAATAACATAGAAAAGAAACAAAAAAATCAAAAGAAATTTAAATTCTTGTTGGTTGAAATGTTATTTTAGAAGATAAAGCAGATCTTGTAAGCTGTTTCTCTTTTCAAAACTTTAATAGCTTCTTGTGATATTTTTGTAAACATCATTTGATTGTTCAAATTCATTTTTATGATGCCCGTCAAAAATTCACATGGACTCTGGCTTCCTTTCTGACTTCCTCCCATTCAAGGTCCCCACTACTCAGCCAGGCCAGTCTTCTCCTAAGGAACTGTATTGACCCCCAGCACCTTTGCCCTGTTTGTTTCTCTTGCCTGAGATACTCTTCCTGGGAGTTGATGGTGTTCTGTGTTTCATTCACACTGGCCTCTGCTCCAGTGTTACTTCTTCGTGGAGGACTGACTATCTTGGTTCCATGGTAACGGTGCAGCTGTCTTTGTCTCAGCCTCTAACCTGCTTTTTCTATAGTTATGGCTACACACACACACACACACACACACACACACACACACAGAGCACTGGAATCAAGTTCATCTGTGTAGGTTCTCTCTGTTGTATGATCTCAGAGAGCAGGTTGCTATCTGCTCGTTTTTTATACTGCAGGGCATTGTGCAGATGCTAAGTAGACACTTATGAATAAGTAGATGGTCTCTTAAAAAGTGGGTACCTCTCAAATTTTTCGTGAAAACTGCTTTGAGGATGGAAGATGCTGAGTTCCCTTCAGTCTTCTGAGTACCAGGAGGACATAAACAAAGAAAGAAAGAATGAAAACAAGAAACCTTTTAGAAATCATTCTGGTGCTTTTAGTAGAAAAAAAGCACAATGATTTTTATTCTAATCAGGCATTAGAGATGTTCAAATGACTTGTTAAATTCATTTTCTGTGGTGCCCAGAGCTTTTAAACGGGGGCTAATTTGAACCAAAGAAGATAAAGGTGATGCATGTTAATTGAATGCCCTATCCATCTGTCCATTTTAATATAAAAATCAATTTCTAAAGTACAGTTATAAGAGAAAGTGATTCGCCTAATTTATAGGGCAGACTGTGTTTCCCTAAAGCTGACACCGCCCCCACTCATTCGGTTCCTTGGCAGCTTTGCTCTATGAAAGGGCCAATTTGATCATCTTTCTGGAGACATTTATGCCATCAAAGTTCCCTTCTGTCACGGCAGCTCACAGCACATACATCTCCTTAT
Source organism: Mus caroli (assembly GCF_978045245.1). NCBI lineage: Eukaryota > Metazoa > Chordata > Mammalia > Rodentia > Muridae > Mus > Mus caroli. Next base: position 132,401,120 of record NW_028227257.1, read on the forward strand.
CACTTAAAATACAAACATGCAGAACATCCTCCTGGCAATCTGCAGCATCGACACTGTAAGTAGAGGTGTTTGATGCCCCTGAAAGCAAGTGTGCACCTCTCTATAGAGCAGTCTACTTTAATAAAGTTTCAGCAGTTTGTAGAGCTATAAAACCCATGACATTGCATAAGGAAGCAAAGCCCCAGGAGGTAAAAGAGTCCCATGGCATGGGACACACATTGACATTGGCTGATTATAGGTTAGTTTAGTTCACCTAGCCAAGGAAAAGTATGCTGGTGGGGATGGGGCACTGATTGTTTAAGGAGTCAGGAATAATGGGTGTGGGTCTGTCTGGAGGCTGCAATGTAGGTTGTGTGGGAATTACAAGCTTCAGCCATGGTTTAGGAGCATTTCTCAGTGGATCACATTTAGGTCTTGTTACATAAGCTAGGCTGAAAAATTTAACTCTGGTCCTGGAAGAAGATTGGAACTGAGAATCAAGACCTTAATTTGAAGGGTTTCTATTTTCATCTGAAGAAATAAAGTTCATTATTTGAACAGGTCTTTACAGCTCCAGATCAGCTTTCAGGATACTCTGCCTGGTCTCTATGGGAAAGCCTTACTGCTGCTTTTAAGACTGCATTCTCTGCAGGGTGCTGGCAATTACATTCAAAATAGCAGCAGGTTCCTTAGGAGGGATGGGGATTGCATTATTGCTGCTTCGGAATGTGGCCAATCAGGGCAGCAGGGGTGGAGGTAAGGGAGGGGGGAGGGAGGGCAGGAAAGTCACTTTTACTTCTTGGGTAAGTATAATACCACTAGAGCATTTGAAGAATGGATTTGTTTTAAATTCCCTTAGGGTGTAAGCATTTGCCTTTGAATGTATGGCTTAAAGTGGGATGTTTACTCTTGAGAGCTATTGAAGGCATCACACTACAGGGCAGAAGAGTCAGGGGTTGTTCAGGTCCTGTAGACTATGATCTTTGCAAGTGCTTGTGAGTGGTATCCACACTGTCAGTCTCAGAGTTTATTAAACTTTTGATGTAGGAGTTGAACCTACAGATGGGCAAGTCTTAATTCTGCGTGTCTTATAACTCCATGCCACTGGGTAGCTGTTTTGGCATCTCTGTGCCCTTCCTTTGTGAATTCTAATGATGTGGGACTTGCTTTTCAACCTGCCTAAGGAAACGGACACTAATAAGACTCCAATAAAGCTATGATTTCCATGCATAGGCAAATTGTTAAAGGATGGTTCACTATAAGACCCCATCATTTTGCCCCCTTCCAAAATTGCATAGCATCAAGAACAAGTACATAATTGAACCCACAGCAATTTTATTGATTGTTTATTTGTAACCTGCTGTCTTACAACCACACTCTCCTATTAGATTTTCCATTAATTATCAGTGAGACTGATTGTTTTGTGAATCAGGCAGAAAGGGCCGATTCTCAATTACCTAAGAATCCCAGGGGGTTGATTTCTAGGGAAGTTCATTACATATAAAATAGTCATGTTACAAAAACAATTAGAGAGCTATGAGCCAGTCCTTTGAACACAAATGTTGTATTGTCTATATCCTAACTATTGGCAAATATCTATCCTAACTGGAATTGTCTTTCTTATACATTTTCTAACAAGTTAACTGTTTAGCAGAGGGTTTATAAATTGATTATGGCTTGATTAATGACCATTGACAAGCAAGTTACTGTTGGATTTTGCAATCAGCACTTTTATATGTCTTTCCTCCTACCATGTATAGATAATGATATACTTTAAGAAAACAAAAACAAACAAACAAAAAAACCTAACCATTAACTCTTGAATCAAAACTCAAACAGACGACAATAAGAAAGCTTACCAACTTACTCTCAGTGAGATAGATGGATCTTACCTAAGAATGCTGGGGCTCTGGGTTCAAGTCTCAGCCCTGCCTTTTCCTTGGTCTGTAACTCTCCAAGTTTAGATTTCCTCCCTTGAGATGGGGATTACATTTAACAGTGTGTCAACGTATTTATTATATTGCTCTTCTAGAAACTGCTCAGATTTGTAGCTTTCCTGCTTCAGTTTTTTTCCTTTGAACACTAATAAAATTATTCTCGAGGTTTCTTCTGAACCTGTTCTCAAATGCTTTATTAATATAACTAAAAACTATGTTTCCCCAGTAGCATGTAGTATCTCAGGTAGGGCCTTCCAAAATATCTGGTAACACAACGCTAGTACCTACTCATTTAGTTCACCTGTTAGTGAAAAGATGTTTATTGCTTGCCTACTATGCTAGGCTAAAAGCTGAACTGTGTTGTCCAAAGACATACTGAAATCTTAGTTTCTGATGCCTCAGTATATGACCTTATTTAAAATACGATCTTAATAAAAGAGTTCAATTTCGGATGAGTTTGTTTGGATGGGTCCTAACCCCCTGGTAACCACAGATTTTTCTGGAAGGGGAAGTTGGAGGCAGAGACACATAGAGTGGGAAGATGGCGCAAAGATCTCCAGAGAGTGTGACAAGGCTGTGTGATGTGCCTACAAGCCAAGGAGGCCTGGGCCACTAGAAGTGGGGAAAAAATCAGGGAGACTTTGCCAGCAAGAGTCAGATGGCCCTACTGGTACCTTGTTTTGAGCTCCTGGCAGCCAAAGCTGGACATGACCTAGTTCTGTTGTCCCAACCCCTTCATTTTACTCTGTAAGACTTTTGTGTGGCATGCTATATGTTAATAATAGACAGTGGCCAATATTAAGAACTTATTACCAGAACTGGAGAGATGGCTCAGTGGTTAAGAGCACTGACTGCTCTTCCAGAGGTCCTTAGTTCAATTCCCAGCAACCACATGGTGGCTCACAACCTTATAATGGGATCTGATGCCCCCTTCTGGTGTGTCTGAAAACAGCGACAGTGTGCTCACATAATAAAATAAATAAGTTTTTTTTCTTTAAAAAAAGAACTTATTACTGTACTTTTGTATGACATAGGAAAAGAGACACAAGGCCTCCTAGCATCTGGTAAGGCCTAAGAAAATAGTAAGGATGAACTTAGGGAATGACATATGGGGTTATACTCCTGCTTGAATTTACTGACCAGCTACAAACCTGAGCATCTCTTGTAATTTTAATGTGAAATAAAGTTCCAGGCCAGGTATGTTGTCTCCAGATCCCTTTTGAATCAAGTTGGAAGTAGTGCAGTTTTCCTTTTGAATTTTAAAGTAACAATAAATTCATATATATATATATATATATATATATGCAAATATACATAATATACATGCACACCTATACATATATGCATATATACACATACATATATATATACATATACACACACATATATATACATATATATGCAATTATAAGAAATAATACAGAATATAGAGATTCCATGAACATCATGGTCTTTGACTCACACACCCCATTAGAGCTTTGCTAACTGAGCAGGTTTTTTTGTTTGTTTGTTTTTTGTTGTTGTTTTAACCACAAGTTGTACTTGCTAGATGACAAATTGGTGATATTCGTCACAGGTAGCTCCGTTTCTCAAGCAGGCTCAAGTGAGGTGGGGTCTGGCCCTTGTTTGACTCAGGATCACATGTTTAGCCTGCTTTACTGACCAGTGCACACACTTGTCTTTGCCCCACCTAACAGCCTTGGTTCAGGTACCTACAAACTGAAGATTGTCAAAATGAAGACATCAGTCACCTTGACAGTCAGGGTCCATGTTTTCATGGTATTCTGATGTCTTGTGGTACTATTATTAATAGTAACAGCCAGGATTCATTGAACATAATCTATGTCAAACCAGGCCCATTTAAGTATGTGAGAACAACACTCTTACCTTTCCTTTTTTCATTTTTTAAAAGATTTAATCAATTTTATTATTTTATGTATATGAGCATTTTGCGTGAATGCATGCATGTGTACCATGTACATGCCTGATATCTATAAGGACCAGAAGAGCAGTTTGGGTCATCTAGGACTGAGCCATAGACAATTGTGAGACAGCAATTGTCGATGCTAGGAATTGAACTCTGGTCCTTTGCAAGGGCAACAAGTACTTTTACCTACTGGGCATTCTCTCCAGGGATATAATTTTCAGCCCTATGTTACTGCATCCATTTTACAGAGGAGACAACTGAGGCCCATATTTTTCTAATGAATGACAATTAGATTTGAAGTGTGACTTAGCTGCCATTCAATGAGTCAAAGCTAGCTCATTTAGAACTCTTATCTATTGGCTAAATTTTCAAACAGAGCTCAAGTCACCTAGATGGCTATGTACTGTTCGATACAGGTAAATTTTTGCAGTGTGACTGTATGGGTGAACAAGTTCTTCTTCCTTGTCAGCCAATACCCTGACTGAAGAGTACACAGTGGCCTTCCTTCAGCTGGGGTAAGGAGGTTGTGAGTTCTGCCACCTGTGGTTAAACCAGGGGAACAAGAGGACAGAGGGGACCTGCTACTGGCAGCGTTCTTCCTCTCCTAACCTTGGCCTCTGCTGTGACTTCATTCTCCCTGGCCAGCAGTCACGTGAAGGAGCTGTGTCTTTCAAAGGTCAGGCAAGGAACCCTGAAACACGTGCAGTAGGCTGCTGTCTAAATTATTTATTTGGTTTGTGCTATCTTGGATTAATGACCTTGCTTGTTAAAAAACACCATAAAATGACTCATAGGGCGGTGTGCTGCTAAAGCCCAAGTCATGTTAATTAGCCGCTTTATTTTATTTATCAGCGTGGTTCAGAACTGGGGCAAAAGTCAACCCACTTTAAAATGTTTGTGTTTTCTTCTCTCGGTGTTGCAATTTAAAACCTTTATGCATTTGCTCTGGGGTAACCCACACTGTTGCTTCTCGTCCTTATATTTTTTGGAATAACCGTTTCTTTGGTCCTCATGAATTCTTTGTCTAGCTTAGCCACATGCACCTTTTCTCCATAACATTTGCATATATTTTGTCCCCGTGGGCCTAAGGGGATATTCTACTGATTAGGTTACATTCAATTCACAGCTCACAGCATTAACTCAAGACATTAACGTATGCAGTATCATGGAGTGTAGTTCTGGCTGTAATGGCCAGATTAATTTACTATGTTCCATTTCTAGGGAGATCCTAAAACATGTCTTCCATGTGCTCCTCATTCCCAACAGTGAAGGGAGACCCTAGAGGCAACCTCACCCCTGAGGTCTGATGCGTGAACAGTCGGCAGCCACTCACTGCAGCTTCTGCTGGTTAATGATTATCCAGGACTGGCCTAGCTGCCCTGCAGGAAATAGAACACAGAAGGGAGGGCGGGAACAAGGTTGTCTTTCCCAGCAGTTTCTGAGCATGCTTGATAACTTAAGCACATGGGAGGACTGGAGAAAGAGAGAAGGGGAGCCCAAGACTTCCCACCTCACCTCTGTGCTCTGCCAACAGTGGGCGGTAGCTGGAGCAGTCTCTGCAGCTATGTCTGTCTCTGTGACTTCATCACTGTGACATGCTTGGAATTTAATACCTTGCTTCACAAAGCAGTTGTGGGGGGAAAAGAATCTGCACTGAAAGAAGTTTACATTAGGTAGCTGAAAAATGGCCAGCAATTGTTCAGAACCAATTAGGTCATGTTCAGCTGCTGATGGATGGAAGGAAGTCTTGGTTTGGTTTTGTCCCCACACCAGGTAAAAAGGGTGTTCAATTGAGACGCAGTTCTAAGGGCACAGAGGACTATATATGGAAGCTTGCCTATCTCCTTAGGGCTGATATTTAACTTGTTTTTATGATTAATTCTCCTGTTAAATATATAAAATATTTACTAAGCCAATAGGAAGGGAGATCTAATTTCTTGAAGGCACATACTCCATTTTTAAACATGGAAAGGTAAAAAGCCCAATTCAGCTTAGAGTTGTATTTACTCCTGCTTGATTACCTATAGCTTTTATCAAGATGGAAGATCCAGTATAAAAATAACTAGAGCAGCCTCTACCCCTACCCCGTATCACTGGACTTGTTGTATTATAACTTACACAGTGCAACGCATAAACTTACAAATGGTTATTCATTTCAGTGTGCAAAATATAAAAGGCTCTACATTAAAGCAAAGACAATGAATCATTCATGAGATAATATCTACTGGGATGGCAGCATAGGTCCATCTGTCACAGCAGGAGCCTTTGTTGTTGTTTATGTATAACTTCATTTAATTTTGTTTATGATGTTCCAAATGAAAGGGGGATTAGGACAGGCAAGCCAGGGATTTGTCTACTCAGAGATAACTAGAGTTAGCAGTTTCCTGTGAAAAGTCAAGTGCTGACCATGTATTCTGAAAAAATACACACAATAAGAAAAGTCTAGCAAGAACTGCATAAATACAAGTTACCTTGTCCATTGAAAGCTGCAACATTGTTCTTCCTGTGCTTTTTCATTTATCCTGTGTGTGTGTGTGTGTGTGTGTGTGTGTGTGTGTGTGTGTGTGTGATGCTAGATGTATTGTGGAAACAGCAAAGTCTCTAGTTTATTTGATAAAAACCATGTTTGTATCAAACACATAAGTCATTGACACCAGCATTTGGGTTGCCCACTGTGTGTTAACCGGCTTTCAGTTAAGGTCAGCTCTTCTGCCTAGGGAGCAAAATGGACATTACTGGCTTTCCCACAAACCTTCAATAAAATAGAGTAGGGTAGGGTGGTGGTGGGGGTGTAAGATAAGGGAACTAGACCCTGAGGCACCATGGCATTTGCTATACCTTAGCAATAGAGGTACAAGGCACAAATAGTTGAAGTCCTGTATATTTAAGTGCAAGACACAAATGGTGGAAGTCCTGTATATTTCTTCTCATTTCACATATTCCTTAGAGCTTCATTCGCTCCTAGAATAATTTGCAATCACTTAAGATCTGAAGTATTCTCATCTCTCTCTTTAGCTTCTCTCAGCTTGACTCCAGATAGATAATACATTCTCAATCTTAGCTAATTCTGGTTTTTACCAAGGGCCAACTTGGGCTGGTCACCCTTATCAGCTCATCTGGTAAGGATGCTTGCCACCCAGCTTGTTGACACAGTTTCAGTTCTTAGTACAGACAAGGTGGTAGGAGAGAGCATCTCCTGCAGCTTGTCCTCTGATCTCCATGGGCATGCTCTGGCACACATCCCTCCCTCAACATTTAAAATGAATAAATGAATGAGCAAATGGATGTAAATCTGACTGACATTTCCTCAGTCTTACAATGGACTGCATGGAAGAAGGTATTTATTAGGTACTTTCTAAGATGTGTTTGTTCATTCACACTTGTTAGGACTCAGACTTCCGTACTCAGTCTCCATCTTACTCATGGCCATGTGTAGATAACATTTCATTACTTCGTACCATTTGCACCCTATGGCATCATCTCAGTGTATGACTAGCCAGGAGGAGGTTTGAGAAGCTTGGAGCAAATGTGCCTCACACCTGGCAAATCAGCTCACAGTGCAGACTGAGGTTCTCTTCTTTACATTTAGGTGGCTACATACTGTGTAGCTGCTAAGTTATCAATCTCTTAAGAGTGACAGGATGCAGAAGACTTGGACACAAAACAACCATAACACAGAGGTGTTTATCATTTGTCCTTACACACACACACACACACACACACACACACACACACACACACACACCCCGAAGAATCACAGAATCAGATGAGCTTGAGCCAGGGGTTCAAGAGGACTGAGTTCCTCCTGGGATACCCAGTGCCATTATATCTGGAATTATATGAGAGCAGCAAAAATACTTTGGTCCTTCTGTGAGAAGCAGGAATATGAATGCATAGGAGTCCAAGGGCAAGACAGGGCCAGTGGTAGAGAGGGTACCTGGTGGAGGAGAAGTTTGAGGCAGCTTGAACAAAGCACAGGAAGGTGAATCCAGTGGATCTGGGTGGGGAGGGTGGGGTTAAGGAGGAGATGCAAAGAGGGACAGCTGGTTTACTGTACGTGGTTTACTGTACGGGGGGTCAAACATCTCTGCCCTAACTACAAAATTGCAGATTAGCAAAGGAATCTAAATCTGAAACCAACTCTCAACTACTGTCTTTGGAATGGGGCTATAAAACTTGAGCCCTTGAACAGTTGTATCTGCATTTAAGGCGTTTTAAATGAGTGAAATTTGACCTTAATATCAGACTTAGGAATTGTGACTATTTGGAAAATCTCTCTCCTTTTATTCTGGAGGGTGAGCTTTCCTCTGGAGTCCTGTCACATGGTTTTTGTGAACTTGAATGGAGGAGTAGAAGGATGCCTCTCCAACTTAATAAACAGCAAAAGCATTCTGTACGGATATCAGTGAGGTTTGGCAAGTTAAAACAATAGCCTTTGCTCTAAAAAATCTGGTCTTCTAAAAGGTGATGTGAAAAGTGCATACATGCCCCTGTGATTAGTGGTATAAAGTTGTCCACATTTCATAAAATGTTTTAATGGAACCTTGAAATCAGGCAACTGTGTTATAAGAAAAGAAACCTTTAATATGCCTTCCTAGATTTGGATTTAGGCCTCTAGTCAGATCAGTGTTTTGAGAGATGACTTGAACAACTGTTTCTTACTGTGCTGAAGCTCTGTTTGCACAAGGATGACCTCTTGGCAAGAACACCATCTTTCCACAAGCCTTTCACGAGTGAAGACACCTAGTGAGGAAAGGAACTTTTCTATTTGTGCCACTTAAAAATTCAACAGGTCTGGGAATGGCAGTGCATGCCTATAACCATATTACTAGGAGACTGAGATGTGACAGCTTGACATCCTATCTCAAAACAACAATAAGCAATAAACCAAACTTGGGCTGAGGATGCAGTTCAGTGTTTGCTTACTAGAGTCTTTGCTTGGCATGCACAAACTCCTGCTTTTGGTCCCCAGCACCAATACACCAGCCTGATGCATACCTATATGCCTATCACTTAGGAGGTGGAGGCAGGGGGACCAGGCAATGTCACCAGGTGATGTCATCCGCATCTACATAGGGGGCTCTAGACTCAGCCTGGAGTGTTTGTGATTCAGATGAAACAAGATAAAAACCTCAACAGGTCAAATATTAGACACACTGTTGAGGTCTCCTAAAAACAAACAGCAAAACCAGCTAACCACGGTTTCAAGCAAGGAATGATTATGGTTTAAAATGATCAGGAATCTTGGTTTACCTGCTTAGGAATTGACTGGCTTTTGTGACTTTTGGGGAATAAGGAGACAGAAGCAGGGAAGATGCAAAGGGCAGAACCTGAGGTTGAAGAGGCTCCAAGTATTCTCTGCCTTCTCATTTTGCTGTGTCCTTGTTATGAGTATTGATTTGTGATCTAGCAGTCATGAGATAAAGCTTGAGCCTCATAACTCATTTTGGGCCCATGTTTCTGCTTATATTCCAGAACACTGTATTCCTTGTATTTTACTGATATCCTGACATCCAAGGAAACTAGAAAGTATTGTACCAAGGTGTCTTGTTCCTTAGTAAGTGTCTTGAAGTTCCACTTGATGAGAGCCTCCAGAGTCTAGCTACCAGGTGTGTTCTGAAGTCATACCTTGTGATGGAGCTGGTCTGACTTCTGTATGCCTGATTCCTATTTACAACTGCCATGTCTTATACTGTGAAATGTGCTTCAGAGGGCATCATCTTAGTCCTTGGTTCCCTTTCTTTCTTTCTTTCTTTCTTTTTCTTTTTCTTTTCTTTTCTTTTTTTTTTTTTTAAGGAAAGTTCCACTGTGAGGCCTCAAATGATTATTCCAAGAAGAAAACAAGACAGTCTTACAGAAATCAGAATGGCTTGCATAATTATCAGCTTGGTGGTGATGAGCTAGAGGCTCTACAGAATAGATAGTGATAGCTGGGAGGTACTGCCTACTTGTATAATTTAAATGCTCATCTTTTGGTCTCAAATACTTGCTCTCTGATCTGGGTTTAAAGGCACTTGAAAAAAAATGTGTGGTAATCCTCATTTACTTCTGATGATATAAGCGTTCTTTGTAAGCTTCTATCAGCAATTTTATATACAGTCATGGCTGAAAATCATTAGTATTATCTGTTAGGTAAGCATGGTCTCTCTCTCTCTATATATATATCTATATAGATATATAGATATATATCTATATATCTATATATATATATATGTGTGTGTGTGTGTGTGTGTGTGTGTGATAACTATTATGATAAAGATAATAGTTAAATTCCAGAAATTACAGAACATGTGTGGATTTATAAAAATTGCTTTTTAACAAAACTAGTTGAGAAATGGAAAGGAAATCAACATATGTGTAATGGTATGTGTGAATGTATGCATGAGAAGGTCATTTGAAAAGAGGATGCCAAATGTTCAGTAATATGAGAAAAATCAAGAAAATTTCAGCATACTCTAAAATACTATAAACTATTATTATGAAGCATTTAAAAGTAATGTTTCTGGAGCGAGCGGGAGAGCAAGAGGGAGAAGAGAAGGGGGGGGGCAAATAGAAATAAAAATAAAAATAAAAATAACATTTAAAACATTACATGGCAAAATGGAAAATGCTTATTTTATAATAATAAATGAAACATACATGAGATGCTATCAGTTATTTTAGGTATATGTGAACTAAGCATGAATCAGAACTACTGCATGGTGGTTTGAATAACAGTGGGCCTCCATAGGCTCACAGATTTGAATGCTTGGTCCTAAGTTGGTGAAACTATTTGAAAAGGATTAGGAGGTATGGCTTTGTTGGCAGAAGTAAGTCACTGGGAGTGGGCTATGAGGTTTAAAAAGCACATGGCAATAGAAAAGTAGCTAAGACCTGATTCAAATAAATTCTGATAGCATGATGGAATTGTGGATTTTTTTTCTCTTTTTGCAGCATAGTTTTATTATATCTATTTTAATGTCTTTAGTCAATTTTACAACTTTTAAAAGGAGAGGAAATGTTCTAAATAGACAGTATTTCATTACTAAAATTAGGGTCAAATGAGATGTCTTTAGTGAGGTTTAAGGTCAAGGCAGGTTAGTGTAGTGCCCTGGGACTAGTGACCGAAAACCTAGAACTGTGCTTTGGAGAGTACTGCTCTAAGGAAAAGTGAGATGAGAAATGGTGTTATCACACAGAAGCTGACATCACAGGGAGGAGCTGATGTGGGTTGCCTTGGTCCTGTTTGTATTTTGATGCTAATCCTGCCTCCTCCCACACCCCAAGGAGCAGATCATGGAATTGGGTGATCCCATGTGAACCTGCTCCCCAATTTAACTTAAAATAAAGACTAGAGCCTGTGATTGGGCAGTGGAAGGGAAAAAATGGCTGGAAGTTTTAGAGGAGAGGAAGGAAAGAGGAGATGTGACAGAGGACAGAGGGAGAAGACGACGGAGGAAGAAAGAGGTAGAAGGAAGATGGAGCAGAAGCACATGACTTGGAGGAACCACAAGTAGCAAGTGATTTCATAGCTGGGGAATAGAATAGTGTAGTGGTATATCTGCTCAGTCTAGGTGTGCAGTTCATAAACATTACAACTGAGTTGTGTGTTCTTTGCATGGGCTTATTGTGGTTGGAGATTTACTGCAACAGAGGAGCCAAAAAGAATTCCATTCCACTGCCCCCTTCCTTCTCTTCTATGTTCTCCGAGAGATCTCCATTCATCAAGCCATGCCAGAAGACAGAACACCCTTTACTGTAACCCACTAGGATCTTGTGGGGTAGAGAGCTGAGTGAAAATGAGTAGAGTTGGTTATGATGGGCATTTAGATCTCATTTTTCCTAAGTTCACAATTATGTCTTTTTGTCCCAGAAACTCCAGATTCATAGCCCATAGACAAACTCATTCATGAGCCATATATTTTAGGATATCTAATATCTGGAATTGGATACCTAGATAGTATGGCTTAGTTCTAGTAGAATAGGATGATAAAGAAATTAAATCTTGAGAAAGGTTAGGATTGAGCAGTCATCAATAGGTTGGAAGACAGTGATGCTTAGAGGGGATTAGCAGGTTATATATATAGAGAGAACAGGAGGTGGGAACTCCATGGAAATCTAGCCTTTCAGGACAAGATTAATTTTAAAAAGGCAGCAAAAAGCATTTAGAACCCTGAATTATAAAATAATTGTTAGGAGTGTATAGTGGTGTGTGCCTGTAAGCTCAATGCACTGAAGGTTGAATTGGGAAGATTGCAAGTCTACGGTCATGCTCAGGCAGATATGTAGAGGAAATTGTCTCAAAAAAAATGAGAAAAGGCAAGTGAAATATTAATTTTTATCAAGTACTTACTTTGTGTCTGGTCATTTTATCAGCTCATCTCTGTGATTTTTATGGGCAACAGTCATTATCTCTACATAAAGTGAGGCTAGACAAGTTGATCCATAGGTCATGTGTTACAGAGAGCTAGTTGAGCATGGAGTTAGGTGGTCTGAGCTGTAGACATTGCTTCTTACAAGGCGAGCAAAGGTGAAGGGGTGGAACTCTAAAATGCCAAGGGGAATTCTTTTGGTGATGAGGAAGGGGAATGTCAGTTGCTTTTAATGTCGGATACGGGAAGGAGAAGTAGGATGATGGCTGAAATGAGTTATTTTCCATGACAATTTCCCACCATTTAAAAGTATTGAATAGATAACACATGTTCTGGTATATTTGTCTTTTCTTTTGTTCTTTTTCGGCAAGTTCCTTCTCTCAAACTTCTTTAGCCCAGGCTGTTCTGGGTTAGTGATCTCAGCTTCCTCAGGGCAGGTATTCCAGGAATGTGCTACCACACCTAGTATATATTGTTTCTATCCTGAGACTAGAATTTGAAATCTACAAATGCTATATTAAAGTGTTAGTATTTTTATTTTGAGTACTATTTTCATTTTCTTTCACAAGCTTATTTTCTTTTGGCTTTCTTTAGATCTTTCTTTTTTCTTTGAAAGGCTTAAAGTCAGATAGGTTAAGTGTTGGCTTCACGAGTGTGTCTGTTGTTAGGTTATGGATACAAATGCGGTGTTTGTAAGGGAATGAGACCCAAGCTGCTGAGAATCATTCCGTGCACATATGCAGACTGGAAGCAGAATGTGTATTAACAAACTGATTGGAATAGGAGTTACATCTTATACTTTCAAACATTTGACTTGGGAGCCATCAGGCATTAAGCTGCTACCACATTAGAGTGCAGTAAAAAGGCAAATTTAAGAAATTCCTGAAAAGATGATTTCTCCCATGTTCTGATGATGGTACAGTAAATTCTTAGTTTCAGAGTATAGATGCCATTTCAAGTTAAGTATATGCAATTTAAATTAAAGATGCTCAGATGTTAGCTGGCTGCCACAGCATATTGGCAACAGCATGTGTTTGAACTAGAGCAGATAATTCAAATGGCTCGTTATCCACTTACATTCTAATCATCTATGAGGTGGCTTTTCTCTGGGCAGGCTCAGCTTGCTCTCTGGGAGGTTTATAGCTTCTGAACTTACAGAACAGAGAAGGTGGTTGCTTGAAGGTGGTGATTCAACCCACCCCACTCAGGCTCTAGATCGCTGTAGTCCCAAACTTGCCTATGTAGCTGGTGACTTCTCAGCTTGGCTCCAGGCTGGGTGTTGCAGTTACCGATGCTGTATAACAAATTGTCCTCAAATACCATGACCAAAAATAATGAGGGGGGAAAAAAAGGCATTATCTTTCATGTTTCTGAGGGCTGATGATGTTCATCTAGATGGCTTTTCCTTGAAGATACCTTATGACATAAGTCACAATGTAGTTGGAGATGAAGCAATTTTGAAGGCATTTACTGGAGACATAGTAATTGATACAGGCTGGCATCTCAGCCTAGGGCTGGTGGCTAGAAAGCCTATACATGCTGTATCCATGTGTCTTTCTGGTACTAAGTTCAGCTATCCTAGGAAGGGCAGTTTGAGGCTGCTCTTCTCTCTGGCCTAGCCCTGGAAGTCACAGTGTTACAGATGGAGAGTGGACGTGGTGGTTAAGACTGCTTACTGCTCTTTCAGAGAACCCAAGTTTGGTTCCTACTATGTATGTTGGGCTGTAGCTCCAGATCAGGGGCAACAAATGCTTAATTTTGACCTTCCTGGGCCCTTGTGTGTATATATGTACACACACTAAACTTAAATATCAAAAAAGAAAAGAAAAGTAAAGAACTCTACAGTGTTACCTGCCTTGCGGTCTGAGGCATGTCCAGAGTTGAGGGGAAGGAGTATCATTCAAGAAAGTTGATAAGGTCATATTGTAAGAACAAGTGGAACAGGAAATTGTGCAGTACTTTTGCAAATACAAGCTGCCTAACTAGATTTTTTTTCCTTTTTTGTAGAAATACCCCTAGACAAATCTGTGAAACTACAAAGTCATTTCTCAGTTTGGTTGCCAGTTTTCTTTCAACAAGCTTTAACTCCTAAATTGTAGGTTCTCCCTGCAAGCCAGAATTCCATGTTGGTCTAGGCCTGCAGCTTGGTATACATAGGCAATGGATAAGCCAGGAAGAAACTCTTTTCCCTCGGGAGGGTCTCAGCTCATCAAAACTGACCTTTTTGGCACATGGAGTGAAAGGTAGATTCTTACACGTATGCATGTGCAAGACTAGAAAGTGACTGCATTTGTACTCATGTGACAGGCAAGGCTTCCTTTTTCTGAGCAGAAAAAAGGGTCCTCTTAGCAAATAGGACCCATTTTAGGGGGATTTTAATAGTTGGAGCCTAAAAGAGCTCTGGGAGCTCTGGTGGACCACCAACCTTTGTGAGTATGAGGTTGGCCTATGTGCCACAGTTTTAGGAAAGCCTGTGTTGTTGTTTTTGTTTTTGACGATTCCATAGATTTACATTAGCCTTCAGTTCTAGAGCAAACGTTGGCACTAGATGCTTGGAATCTACATATATGCATGAAACAAGTATTCTATACTAAAGGTTGTCACCAGGGACATCAGTGGATAGAATTCCTATAAGACACTGCCTGGAATTACGCACTTCTATCCTGCGATTAAGTAGAATTACATTGTATCAGTTCCATTTCTGTTGCTGTGATAGAATACTCTGAGCCCCCAAAAAAGAAACTTTGGGGAGAAAGGGATTTTACTGGATTATAGCTCCAGAAGGATACCTGTCAGCATCCTGGAAGGAGCATGGAGTAGGAAGGTGAGGTCAGCGTAGCAGTCAGGAAGCTGACTGGTTACATTTCTTCTGCACCAAGAAAGCAGAGGAAAGATGAACAGGAAATGAGGCCAGGCTCTGGAAGTCCAAGCTTGTTCTCAGTGAGTGATGTACTTCCTCCTAAAGGTTTCACAACCCTTCCAAACAGCACCACCAACCAAGGAGCAAGTGTTCAAGTATGGGAGGTGGTATGGGACAGTTCTCATTTAAATTAAATGCATTGTTCTCAGGTTAATCCATGTTTTATACATTGACCTCTTGGTTTGAAAACATATAGGACCCCAAGAAAACGAAATACCAGATACATTATCTTCGATGAGAGAAAAAGAAGGTGAGAAAACACCCTAACTTGATGGGAAGAGAGAATGAAATGGGCTTTTGTTAGAGGCCATGGCTTGACCAGACAGCTTTTGTTTCTGGTAGTAGGTGACAGGCTGCAGACCCTGATAGTTAACATCATTGACTCTGAGACCAAATGCCTTGATTTGAAATTTTGCCCTTCTGCTTGCTAATTATATTGTCTTTTGTAAGCTTCTTACTTTCTGGTGCTTCATTTTTATCATTTGCAAAGTGTAGCTAACAATACTAAACAGCTCATAGTTTCTTTGAGCATTAATTAAGCGAAATGCTGGCCAAATTAGCCCAGTGCCAAGTGCAAAGAAAATATACTTTTATGGCTCTTAAACAACCAAGTGGATCATTTTGTCTCAGATATTTTGTACTACCTTGTCAAATTAACTAAAGAACTGGTGTTTTCCTACATTGGTAGCATCAGGAAATGTTATTTTTTTGTAGAAGTATTTCTCTTGTTTTTTTCTATTATTTCATGGGTATGTTCTTGAAGAAATCACATTTCTTTGGTTTTTTTTTGTTTGTTTGTTTTGTTTTTAGGTTTTCTTCAAAATTTCTTTAATATGACTGGGAAATAGCGAGCTATGCTATGGCCTTTCTGTTCTGGGAATTCATCAATTTAATATGATTCTATTTGACAGTTTTATATTCTCCTCTTCTCCTATTCTCTGCCAGTTAACCTATTTGCAAGGTGAAATTCTTGAACAAATTTTCTACCCAAGGTACTGCTCTATAAAATCTATAAAATAGATGATAGGACCAGTGGGGTATGTGTTCTGTTGAGTCATATGAATGGCCAAGGTTGCAAAGGGCACTGGAAGGACCTATTCAGAGGCATGCTGAAACAGTACCAAGTGGGCGAAGCATTCAGCTTGGAGATATCTGAAAATTGCTGATAGCATTTCTGCTTTGATTCCCCTTGGAAATGATATTTTTCTGTTATGGTAACTTAAGCCAGTCGTTGTTTAGAGCTTTGGAAACATGTAAATCTGCTTGCTTCTCATATCATTGAAACCTGATTGTTTAAGGACAGGGTTTAGCTGTGATTTTTCAGGTTCACTTGGGCATCAGAATCCTCTGTGTGCGTTACAAAAATTCCATAAGTATTTTTTTTTTCTGAGACAGGGTTTCTCTGTGTAGCCCTGGCTGTCCTGGAACTAACTCTGTAGACCAGGCTGGCCTCGAACTCAGAAATCCACCTGCCTCTGTCTCCCGGGTGCTGGGATTAAAGGTGTGTGCCACCACTGTCCAGTCCATAAGTACTTAATAGTTCTTCATAGACCAGAACTCCTATTTTTATTTTAGATATCTTCCTAGATGTTCAGAATTATTGGCATAGACACAGAAGAAACAGTGATTAATTCATACCATATACTGACAATAGTGGTAAGTCTGATATTTCTCACATATTTGGTTACATGATTATCATTCTTCAGATTTTTCAAACTCTTTGATGAAAAAATGTATAAAGATTTATAAAGAGGCCTTATGGAAACCTACATTTGTAATATAGTTTCCAAATACAATAATGAGAAAGAGAGTTTGAACCTTGCATGAGTGAACAGTGCTGCTCCCAGAAAACATGGGTTACTAAGTGTTATTAAATGAACATTTCAGCACTAGCTATGAGATGCATCCCTATGAAATTTTGTTCAAAGAGTATCCAGAGTACCCAGTGTAGCCAAAATACTACAGGTTATTTCCATTTCTCTTGGTTGCCCTCTATAACTTATTTATAAGATTCTATTGCTGAAGACACCAAAAACACTGATATAGAAAACATAGAGAAATGACTCTTGAACCAACCAGGAAACTCTCTACCTACTAGCTACCTTTCATAGAGCTAGAGGGTGATATGCAGTCTGTGGGGAAGAAAACACATCAATGATCTTACCTACCATTGGATCCCACATACTATGTTATGATCACGCTAGGAATGATGCACCCACTCTACAATAGTAGCATGATGGTTGGAGAGATAAACAACTACCTTTTCAGTGGATTTGAGGTTTGTTCCACAAAAGGGATTTCGTGCTTGGTGCTCTATACCTGGTGAAAAATCCACATCTGTGGAAAGCATGAACCCTAGGAGTTCATCATCTTGCTGCTTTGCCAAATGGTCACGTTGTCACACTGTCCTTTCAACTTCTTGTCTGGCATGCCAATATTATTGTAGGATGTAGGGTCAAGATACAGATGAAGAAAAATACATTGTGTAAATCTCTGATATTTTCCAAAAATAAATAAAAACTGTCACTTCAAATAGGAAATGTGTTTATGATTAGGTTTATTGGCTTTAGGCTGGAGCTTAGGAGATTGGGAATGTGGGTGAGAGCAGTTCAGAGGTACCCCTTTGTCCCTTAAGCTATTGAGACTTAGATTCAAAACAGCAGAAACACTTCCGTAGCATCGCCATTGACTAGTAAATGGATTAAAAGAATCACCATGCACAAGAAAATATCTTTACTCTTAATTAAAAGAAATCCTTTTTTGTTCCAAAGAAGAGTAAAAAACTAACGCCTTACAAAGACAGTAGGAGAATGGTAAAGGCTGTCTGCCAAAACTCTTAACCTGCTTTATTCCACATGTGGTGCCAAAGGCCAATTACAACTGGTTTTGTGGTAAGATATGAGTCTGCATTAGACAATAGATGATTATACTATCATACAAAGAAGTTTTACAGGACAAATTATATTTATCTTTCAGGAGTTTTGTAATGTGACCCTGTGTTTTCCTTCAAAGTTTCAAACCTTTGTGCTTACACATTGCTGCTGTAGTTCTTCCAGCACACACTTATTTTGGTGTGAAAACCGTTAACAATTCTAACAGTTACTTATTCATTTTTTTTTTTTTTATCTTTTGAGACAAGGTCTCACTATGTAGCCCACCTGGCTAAACTGGAACACTATGTTGATCACACTGGACTTGAATTCCTAGACATCTACCTGCTTCTGTCTCCTCAGTGCTGAATATAAAGATGTGGACCTATGACTGGCTAACGATCACTGATTGATAGGAAAAAAAAAATCAAACACTGAAAACAATGTTGACTCTAAAATTTTAATAAATGGAAAAATTATCCCAGGAATTAATTTTACCAAGTAATATTTTGATTGCAAAAGAGTTGGGTTAATTTTCTGTCTACATAAGATATACTTTTCCCAATGCAAAGGGAAAATACGTTCTTCTTGATTGAATTTCTATTCTGTTTAGTTTGAATGAAAAAGACAGCTGTAGCTAGCTAATCAGAGAATTTATCTGCATCACTTGGGGGACAAAAATGACCACGTCTACCTGTAGACGAAGGAAAGAAAGAAACAAGCATGGTATTTTCACTTCTAGGTCAGGCCAGTCTAGCTCTGGGCTTTAAGCAGAGTTAGCTGTATTTCTGAGATAGTCTTCTTTCCAGCCTGTGTCTGGGAAAACCCCTCCCTTAATGTCCTTCCTCAGCCTCTAGAGATGAGAATACACCAGATGGCTGTATTGCTCTCATTCTCTGGTTAGTTCTTTTGTTTCTTTGTAGGGTTGGATTTGGAGGAGAGCTAAGAATTACAGTTTCTAATCTCTATCTAAAGGACTCTTGAGTCTCAGTCTGATTTTGATTCTCTAAACACAGGTTGAAATGGATTCTTAGCCCTTTTCTTCATACAATGCCAGTGAAGGTCTCCAGTAAGTAACTAAGAAACTAGTATTGACTAAGCAGTGCATTGTTGTGGCTTTCAAATTCATTTTCTCCATTCCTCTTGATCTCTATGTCTTCAATATTTACATCTCCCTAAGGACTGGGGTTGTGTCCTATTCTTTTATATGTAATGTTGTGTATCATTGACAAGTACTTATTAGAACAGGAAGGACACAAGGCCTGTTGTCCAGCTGCTTTTTGAGTCCTGATACTTCCCTGACTCCCTCCCTCCTGCCTACTTTCCCTCCCTCCTTCCCTCCCTTCTGGCTTGTTTCCCTCCCAAACTCTGGGCTAGTGTTTTTGTTTTGTTTTGTTTTGTTTTGTTTTTGGCTTAAACTATCACAATAGAGTACAAGATAGGGTTGGCAAATTGTGTCAGGTGAATTTACCTAGAGGTTTCATTAGCGGTTTACTGGAGCAACCAATTTTTAGATTTATTGTGAGGATAGGCAGCAATGTTGTGCCCCTCCACCAATACGAAGACCCAAATGAGGACATGGTTAAAGATGCTGCTGAACAGGGGAAGCTGGAAATCATTTGCGAAGCCATTTTACAACGTACGAAATTTAGTTTCAGTTTTCAACCTCTAGCCTGACACAGGAGCCCATTTGCAGTCATTAGTGTGTCACAGACATTCTCTTTGCAAGCACATTAAACTGTGGTAATGGTCCAGTGAGGAAGGCTTGTCCCATTACAGTATGCATGTCATCATGATCCACTTTTGCCAAGTGATCTACTTTTTTGCCCCAGAATTCCTCTCTTGGCCTGCTGTGTCACTGGTGAGATGTCAGAACTCTGCTGAGTTTCGCTAGGAGGGTACACAAATTTGTTCTTTTAATGGGTTGGTTTACAGGGGACATGAAGAACGTAAAAACGGTGAATGGAAAGGTCTGGCTTTCAGTGTGATCGCTTACTTTACTGATGGCTTGCCTGCTCTATACAATTCCTCCCAGACTTTCCTTTTTCATCTGTCATTCTCAAAGAGAAAGCAGGAAGAACATTTGTGTCTCTGCAGTCCTTGTTGGGAGTAGAATTTGTACCTGGAGTTTTGAAATGAAAGCACTTTCCACTATTGATTCAGGCCTAGCAGACCTTCTCTGCTGTTGGCTATATGTGAGAAACATCTGCCTTGCAGGACGAGCTAGGTAGTGAGCTAACTGGCTTCCCAGCATCCCATAGACTACCTCATCATGTACCATTCTAAGTCTCTGATGGTCTTCTTCAGGGAGAGCTGCTGTGGAGGAGAGCTGACTCTAGCCTAGGATGTGGATTGAGTTCCTGAGATTTATAATAATCAAAATATTAATGAAGTAGTCGATACAAATGCTGTTTGTGTAGAATGGCTAAGTAACCGGTTGTGTAATATATCAGGAAGAGATCCAGAGATGAGCGAGGCAGAGCATAATAAATCAGGTCATTTGTTTTGCAATAATGGAATGATAATTGTGATAATTTCAGAAGTCACTATCGTCCTGCAGCGTGAAAGAATCTTTTTGCTGGCTTCCCATTGTTTAAATATTCATGCGATGTCTATGAGTGACTTCCTGCTGAGAAAAATCTTTGCATACCTCCGGAGGCTGGCACAAGAACTCCAAATTGCTTGAAACCTGGGAAGGCTTTGCGGGAGGCTGGGTGCAGGCTTGGCTTTTTTTTTGGCGGGGGGGGGGGGGGGGGGGAGGGGTGAGGGGGAGTAATTCTTCCAGGGAAATAAAGGCCAGTGCTACTGAACTATTTTCCAAATGCCTTCTTGCAGCTAGCAGCTGTGTGAATTCATAGCCATTCACCTCTGCCCTCTGCACTGAGCGATGAGGCAGAGGTAAAAATAACCATGCTAGCTTGTAACGCAGTTATGCTATAGAAATATAAACAGGGATAATGACCCAGGGAAGAAAATCCGCAGTTGCTGTCACCTCTGCCCACCCTCCCCTTTCCCCAGCTCTCAGCTCTTTCTTTTTTTTTTAAACTTGGGGTGGGGAAATGGAGGCTGTTGTAATTGAGTTATCTAAATTTGGCAGGCCACACATCCCACTGTTTCAGTATCCTAGGACTTAGGTTCACCTGTTGCCCTTATAACCTCCCCTCCTCCAATCAGCACAGTGGGAGATAGACAACAAATGCTTTCAAATTCCTCTTCTGGATAAACTCCCCAAAGAATGGTAGAGAGATTTGGGGATTATTTGGGTCTTGCCACAAACTGGGATGTGGATTCCTTAACCGGGGGGCTATTAGAAGGATCTAGTTAAATGGATTTGAGCTGGTTATTTCATCAGAGGGCATATTACATTGTGTTTCAGATACAGTAGTCCATTTGAATGTGCTGGGAGTTGGTCATCTGGAGTTTTATACTTTTAGTGTTAGAAGCAATTCTTAAGGGACCTACCAGGCAGAGAATTACAAGAAAAAACTAACAGCAGACCTTTTTAAAAATAACTTAAGGGCTGTGTGCTCCTTGCTTGTTAAACTTCCCAATTCTTATCTGGTATAAGGAGAGAACTACAGTTCTCTTCTTGAGGAGAAAATAAAAGAGCAAAACCATGGCAACAAGGACAACAACAAAATACCCCATCACCACCATCACCACCATCCTCAGCCATCAATCAGCCAATCAATCAGTCAAAGCTCCCTGAACCAGAGAGAGCCAAAAGCTAAGTGCAACCCCATGGTCTACAAAAAGGAAGAGCTGAGGCAGCACCAGTGTCTCTGATAGAATTCTGGCTGCCAACTGGGTTTCCTACCTTCAGGAGTTAATGGCCTCTAATGGCGGTTTGATTTGGAGGTGATTATGCATCGGAACGACCTGATTAAAAGGTACGCTTCCAAATGTAGCTGATTACTTATTTACATATTGCTAGGGTTTAGGTGAAACCTTAAAGTTTAGCCGAAGGATTTTCTGAGAAATTCTGCTCTGTGCAGAAACGAGTTCTGTTTTTAACTTCATGATTAGATTGGACACCAGTTAATGTTTAAATTGATAGTCATTTTTCCACTGAGTTAAAAGAAACCAGTCTTGCATATATTCTTTCCATCATCAAGATAAAAGCAATTTCTGGGTTGGGCAGAGGGTGGTTGGCTGGGGCTGCGGAGGGGGAGGGTTCTGGTTTAATCACCCAGACCAAGATGAATCCTCAGCATTTGTTTAGTATCAGCCTTGAGGAGGCAATGGCTACGGAAGCGCTTTGCTATCTACTTACTAGCTTGCTCCTGGTATTTTAGAGTCTAAGGCCAACACACCAGGCTGAGATAATCCTACAGAAAATTCAGACACTTAAAATTGCAAATAAATTGAATAACAATGCAGGAATAGAGTAATCTTACATATCCAAAGAAGGGTTGCTAGGTAACAAGTGAGGAGGCGTCATGGCTTCAGATCAGAGAAGGCTGGTTAGAAAATAAAATGACATCCTCTCTTCTAATTAGTCCTTCCCAATCATATGCATCAAGATAATCTTGTGGTTTGGGGCTGTAGCCTAGTTTGCAAAGCCTGGTGCTTTATTCTGTTTTGAATAGGGCCGCTTCTCATTCTGTTTTCTAAGGTCCAGCGGCTGCTGTTTCATGCTGGCAGGCTATGGGCAAAGTCAGTTATAAACATGACAGAGGTGTTTGGTGAAAACAGGCAACTCAACAGGCCCAGTTATCAAAGCAAATGTTTCCAATTCGATGAAAGACAAAGCAGGCGTGTTTGTCTTTGTAGACAAAGAAACCAGGCTCGCCCTGCTGTTAGAGCTTTAACTGTAAATTCAGCCTATTGGCTCTCTAAATTAATTTGAGTTTTCTCACTTCACATAATTTTTAGAAGAAAGGAGAAAATAGTCCCATGTCCAAATGTTACAAAAACAAACACATTCAAGGCCCCCCCATTGCTGAAGACAGCACCTGAACAATTCATTGCACATGGAGAAGTCGAGCCCATGCCTACAAAGAGCCTTCACCCCTGTGTGTCTTCATTCCTATCAGCCACAAAACCTTTGATCTACAATAGTGTCCTGGCTGCACGATACACTGGGACAATGGTGACACAAAGCTTGTATGAATAACCAACCAACACTTGATTTGACTTAAGGCCCACTCTGTGACCTGACACTACTTGGGTGAAAAATAACCTGAGACTAGATGGGTGACCCAGGGACCTATGATAAAACCAAATACTAATGTCCTTTTAAAAATGACATGTTACACTCATATTCATAGGTGACCTTATTCAGTCATCATCAGAGCAGCTTTCTCCTGGAGCACATACAGAGACCCACAGCTAGACATTATGCAGAGAATGAGAGGCCTAGGAACACTCATCCTTAAATGGGATATCTCTATCAAATCCTCCCCTTCAGCCATCAGGGAACCCTGGAGAAGGGGTGTCGAAAAAAACCCGAAGAGTCAGAGGGAATGCAGAATACCAGCAAGGTCCTAGAAATCAACAGGACGGATCAACAGGATGCATATACAAACTCACAAGACTGGAGCACCTTGTTCAGGGTCTGCACACATTTGCATGAAGTGGGGGGTCCTCAGTCCTCCATTCAGTCCTCCCTATTCCAGAAGGTAACTCCATCTGATAACCACTCACAAATGAAAAGTTTGTTTTTTCTAAGGCAGCCTCACTGGGAAAACAAACTCCTCTTAAGGGTAGACTGCATGACCAGCAGGAGATGGCCTCGGTGGAATCATTGGGTTCCTTTTAGCTCTTTTTACCCCACAAGACCTTTGCTTCCAGTTCAGTGTGTGAGCAAGTGGATCTCTGTAGCTATGAGTGTTTCATGTGCCATTTCTTCTGCTCTTTTTCTTATGTTTGCTTTTTCCTTTTCTGATGAATTCGGTTTCATTTCCCTTCATTTTGTTTTTATTTTATTTTATTATTATCCCTTAGAAGCCCACTTGTTTTCTAAGTAGAGACAAAAAAGGGGGGTGGATCTGGATGGTAGGGGATAGAAAACAGTAATCAGGATATATTATGTGAGAAAAAAGGGCTATTTTCAATAAAAGAAAAAAATGTAAAAAACACATTAAGGGAGTTACCCAATGTGCTAAAGCGTAGAATCTTGGAACCATGAGAGGAATTTCTTCAGACCACAGAGTGTTCTGAAATCTCAAATGAGGACACACATATGTAGTTTTACATACTAAACCTTAATCCATATCATTTCTCTGTCATCTATATTGATACAGAATACCCATCCTGAAGCAGATAAAGGCTTCTCACTTAAAAGGGAGGGTCAATTATTTATAATAATATTACACTTGCTATACTAGCAGATTTTACTTCTCTTTATAAAATTTGTCACAAAAACAATGCTGCCTGTGAAATTGCTTCATCAGAAGGCTGAAAACAATTGGAAGCTCGTGAATCACTAGAGTTAGGCATGGTGATACATATCTGGAAATCCTAACACTTGGGATTCTGAGGTAGGAGAATCACGAGTTCAAGGACAGCACTTGGATCATAGTGAGACACTGTCTAAAAGATAAATAAACCAAAAAAAAAAAGTGAATTAAGTAGCTTTAAATAAAAATCTATTTTTATCTTGTAGTTGGGCATGGTGATGCCTGTCTGTAGTCCTAGTATTAGGGAGACTGAGGCATGAAGATCACTGAGTTTGAGGTCACCCTGGTAGATATAATGAGTACCAGGTCTGATAGGGCTAAATCCCATGGTTGTGTTGTTGTGTTTCAAAAAAAAAATCAATCTCTCTCTCTGTGTGTCTCTCTGTCTGTGTCTTTCTCTCTGTGTCTCTCTCTTCTGTTTCTTATCTCTGTCTCTCTGTCTCTGTCTGTCTCTCTCTCATATAATTCATCATCCAACTGAAGATTAATTATTTAAGGTTGGGGAAAAAAGCAAAGCTAAACCACCTTCTAAAGATTTACTAATCTGTGAACGCCATGTGCAGTGCTCTATTTGGAGGGTGCACAGTTGTATAAATAATATTGCTGTATATGCCTGTTTATTAAAGATATTTTGATTCAAGTAATGATGATGGAATAAAGAAGAATCTTATGGGAACAGCTGCCTTTTATGACAAATGACTTATAAACAAAAAGGCACATTTGAGAAATAGAAATGACGAAAAGAGAGGTCCTTTGAGTCTTTATCACAAATAAAGGAAAACTAACGTTTAAGAAACAATGGAAATGACTCTTATTGTACTCAGGAATGTGTGCTTTTTTTCTGGTATTAATATGTGATGACAATAAGCTGTCATAACTTCTATTTGAAGTATGGTGTTTATGTGCTTATTATATGGCTCGATATGGTCAACTCCCAGAACCCTACCGTGTTTTCTCTGCTTGGATCTGCCCTTGTTATTATCTGTGCTTTCCATAAGTGGAAGTCGAACAGGCTATTTCTCATCCAGGTTCACTGTTGTCCATTCAACTGGACTGAAGAATGAAAACACTTTTGTTTTTGACTTTTCTTCAAGTGGGCTGAATGTCAAGTTTAGGAGAGGATTTTTGCCAGATTAAGAAACAACATATTAAAACTTTGCCAGGATATTTCCAGAGCACAGGGATGGAGGGGAGTTGGAACTAGTGGTTATGTTATTACATGGAAGATGCCAACAGCTGGATGAGACCTTGTTCTGGAAAGGCTAGGCAACATTTTTTTTTATTTAAATATAGAAATCATGTATATTTAGTTCTTTTCCTCAGCTCAAAAAAATGGATGTAAAAATACTACTAGATCAATGTATCTACAGATTTAATTTCATGGGAGTTCTAGGTTTATACACTTGCTTTGAACTGGCTAAAATTTTATTTGTTGCTAAAAATCATGAGTCGCTCAACTGCAGGATATTGAAGATGATAAAATAATCATGACAACAATAATTCTGTTTTGCTGATGTCTACTTCTGGCAAACATACAGCTGCTATATACTTGTAAAAGTTATTCACTAACAATAATCTAGCCGGGCATGGTGGCGCACGCCTTTAATCCTAGCACTCGGGAGGCAGAGGCAGGTTGATTTCTGAGTTCGAGGCCAGCCTGGTCTACAAAGTGAGTGCCAGGACAGCCAGGGCTACACAGAGAAACCCTGTCTCGAAAAACCAAACCAAACCAAACCAAAACAAAAAAACAAAACTAACAATAATCTTTTAAGATGTCTTGTGATGAGGACAAAAACATTTCTCTATATAGAAACATCCTACTAGGTATTAATATGGAGGGAAGTCTATTGAGATGATGGTGTGACAGATAAACTACTCTCCTAGGAGGCCATCGTGTGTCCTTCTAACAGGTCTCTGAAAAGCTCATTTATTTGCTCAACAGTAGAGATTTTGGAAAATTAACTATAAAAGACATTATTTGAAACTCCTTAAATTTACCATAACTAGTAAAAACTCCTGTGTCAGATAGGTTTAAGCCTGTATTATGCTGCAATACGAGTCCCCTAAGTCTTAGGGTCCCCAAACAAAACTGTTATGTCTGGTTCACTGTGGTGGGTCTGCTTCAATTTTTCTGTTTGGAGTCAGGCTGATGAAATCTGTGTTTGCAGATTTTTAAAGTCAAAGTTATAGGAAAAACGAAGTCTTTTAAAAAACTGCTTCTCAATGTATATTGCCCCAAAGCAATGGATATTATCTTTGCTTACATTCCATTGGTAAAATAAAATGCATGTCTTAACCCAATTACAAGGGTTACAGGAAGTCCCATCTCACCTTGGGATTTGTTAAAAAACTTGAAATTAGTGAACAGGCTCAATAAGAATATTAAAAAAAAAAAAGGAAACAAAAACTTTGGTACCACTTAGTATTTCATCACTGAGTGAACAAGAAGAGATGTGTGTGTGTGTGTGTGTGCATATACAATAATTAAAACACAAAAGTAAAATGATAATTTAGTGCATAAACATAAAGGGAGGCTTTTATTAATCTTTAAATACAAAAAAATGCTTTCTCCCTGTCTTAGTCAGGGTTTCTATTCCTGCACAAACATCATGACCAAGAAGCAAGTTGGGGAGGAAAGGGTTTATTCAGCTTACACTTCCATACTGCTGTTCATCACCCAAGGAAGTCAGGACTGGAACTCAAGCAGGTCAGAAAGCAGGAGCTGATGCAGAGGCCATGGAGGGATGTTCTTTACTGGCTTGCTTCCCCTGGCTTGCTCAGCCTACTCCTTTATAGAACCCAAGACTACCAGCCCAGGGATGGTCCCACCCACAAGGGGCCTTTCCCCCTTGATCACTAATTGAGAAAATGCCTTACAGTTGGATATCATGGAGGCATTTCCTCAACTGAAGCTCCTTTCTCTGTGATAACTCCAGCTGTGTCAAGTTGACACAAAAATAGCCAGTACACTCCCCTATGTGTCTGTCTTTCTTGGCTTTCTGTTTCTTTCTTCCACATAATTTTGCATGCTCCTCTGCCTTGGGGTGGGAATCAGATAAGATGCTCAATGCTCATTTAGCTTCAGCTGAAGATGTTGCTGTTCTAGGCATTCAGTACTGTCTTATTTGTGCCTGTCCTGGCACTGGGAATAGTTCTTAGAGCATATCCTATCAGGGAAAAATGTCTGAAGTCGATCAATATTCTGGGAAAAATATCTAGAGCATGCATTTTAGAGGTATGTCTGGATCCATTCTTTTATGATCAGGGGCCTTATGAAAACAAAGATGGGATCCTCAGTTCGAATATTCTATATAGTCACAATTTTTAGATTTCAATTCCCCTTAAAATGAGCATAGTTGTAGACACCTGTAATCACAGCACTTGAGAGGTTCAGGCAGATAGGTCCAGAACTTGAAGCAAGTTTGAGGTATATATGTAGCACGATTGTTCACGATTCTGTTCAGGAAAGTAGACAAGTAAATGTGGCCCATAGCCCTTTCTTCTGGACCATCCCACCATCTTGGTGGGAATGATTATGGGAAGAATTGATTCGATGGAATGTTCTCAGTGTTTGCCTGGAAGTCTCATCCCTTCTTTCTCTTCTCTAGACACAGTGTAGCACCCTAGTAGGGAATCATAAGGAAAGGCTGTAGGAAAGATGACAAATCTGAGTTCTGGAAGATTGTTGACTTCACGCGGCAAACGCTGAGTCTCAGGACGACTGAAGTCTTACTTCATGCTTCATGCTTGCTTTGAACAGAGGCCCCCAACTCAGATTTTACAGCAATGCATTCATTCGTCTCCTCCCACCTCATCCTTATAACAGAGGTCAGCACACCATTGAAAATTCTTTCTCATAAAACAAACTCAAGCCGAGGATGTGCTTCGGGGGTTACAAGTGTGACAAGCTTTTTGATGGAAATCCTTCAGTGCTGTGATATGTGGGTATTTTTCATGGAAAGGCATATTTTAATAAGACCTGGAAAATTCCATAAAGAGGGATTTATCCCTAAACTACCCAGTAAATGAACTCACTGTGAGCGAACTCAGGGTTGGAAGATATTAATAGGTAAGCTGAGGGGGACATGATTACTTATTTCAATCCCAGAAAGCCACCTTTAAATGTTTATTCTCATTAAAGGACCTCACTCTTGCATCGCTTTCTCCTGAAACTAGCTTCTATTTGAAACTGTTATTGGATAGAAAGGATAAAATGATTGAAAAGGAGCTTGAACTGAATGACACTAGGCTATAAACGCCACCATAAACAACATTAAACATTGACTTTTCTTTTTTGATGGTCAGTCTTGCAAGACTATCCTTTTTTTCCTCTGAATGATTTCTTTCTTTGTCTTTCATTTTCTTTTTCCTTTTGCCTCTTGCTTTTAGCAGACTCTTTGTTTTGTTCTCTCTGGAAAGCAGGCAAATTTCATTGATGGTCCCCTTCATTCTGCACAGGGTGGGCAAACTGAGTATCCTGTGAGCAATGATGCCAGAGTGAAGACTCCACCCACTTATATCAACACATAGCTTTTATGGTGTTCCATAGGTTTGTTCTTCTAGACAAACCAAAGAACCAATGATTCCAGAGACCATTTTTTTTTTTTGGAGGTAATTTGTAACTGGGATATTTCCTGAAATAAGGAAGCTTTAATCTGGAGCCGAGCATTGCATTTGTGTTTCTTTGAATTAATGTTATGATTAGACTATGTTGTTAGTGTCAGTGCTATTGGCCATGGCTACTTTTAGCTTATAACATACTTCAACATTGAATATACATATCTGTTGATAATGGCACTTCAACAAATGATGTAACTCCTGCCAAGATTAGAACACAGAATAAAGCCACCTCCCTTTTTCTGTGCCTGATGGCTCATCAGCTAGAGCACTGTTCTCCACTCTCAAGAAAGTTCTATGTACAGTGGCCTGGCAGCCTCATTTCCTAGGAGGCCAGTGAAGACCAGGGCTATCATTTTCCTGAGAGGCACAGAGGTGATTGCTCTCTCCACATCAGTCAATGATGATGCTGAGTATTAAAATGGATACTCCACAGAGGTTTGAGCCTGGACAAGCTGGGTTAGGCAGCTGCTTGAGGTAATTAGGAACTGGAAGGCAACTTTCAAAAGGCGTCCAACAAGAGAATCGAGCACCCATAGTAGGGAATGGCTCTCAGGATGACAGAGGAGTTGTTGAAAGGCAGGCTAGGCTCCTGGGGAAACTGCTGCAAGTGTGTAAAAATAGACACTTGTAGCTTATGTTTAACTGCTTATAGTTGAGTTCCATGCTGTCAGATGATGTTAACATCAACACCAGATTCAGTGCATTGACGAGAGCTTGGAAAGTTTGGGTGAAAGGCTAAGTTACATTCTGGGGATACATTTTCCTGACTCAGTCTTTCTCTCAGCCTTTGCTAAATTAGCACCTGAGTTAAGTTATGCAGAGTTTTTTCTCTTCTCTTCTCTTCTCTTCTCTTCTCTTCTCTTCTCTTCTCTTCTCTTCTCTTCTCTTCTCTTCTCTTCTCTTCTCTTCTCTTCTCTCTCACCCTCTCTCTCCTCTTCCCCTTTCCCTCTCCCCTCTCAATTTTTGATTTTAAAAATATGTGCTGACACCCTGAATTCTGAAAAGAGCCTGAAGGGATATTGGATATTCTTTTGACTATAGTATTAATTCCTTTCTGACAATCCAGATAAGATTATCTTTAATACAGGCAAAACAAAAGAAAAAATTCTATTTTTTGTGTGTGATGTATTATTAAAAATGCTAGGAAAATGCTAGGGTGGGTTGTGCATGGCTCAATAATCATTTTTCATTGTCTTGCAATTGATGCTATATAGTCATTAAGGTGGCACTATATGGAGGACATTTATTTTTCTGTAAGAGCTCCTTCCCTTGAGTGAGAGTTGGGCTCTCTGTCACAATGAAATATGACAGGAGGTGGGTTCAAGCCTTTGCTGCTCAGGGAGTCCTCCACAGAAAGTCTATTAATGTGGCAATCTCCTGACCTGGAATATTCTAGTGGTTCAAATCCTGACCCCCTAGAGAGCAACTGTCAATGGTAATAAATCCAGCTTCACTGTACGGCATGAGTGCATTTCCATGAGAGTTTCCAGTTCTCTGAATCCCGGGTCTGATGGGCACCATGTCTCAGAGGTTGGTGATGAATTCATTGAGCTGCCTTCACCAGGGAGGACTGGAAACTGTCTTGGCACATGTGATAATTCAACACGCCTGCTTAGGAAATCAAAAAAATGAAAACAAGTTATATGTTACAAGGGATAACTGTTTCATGGGCTGTTACTAGGTTTTAGAAATTGGGATTTCTTAGAAATGCAGTGACCATGACCATGTATATCAGGTGTGAGGCAACCCAGATGTTATTCTACTTCATCCTTAGGATAGGCCCTGGCAAGCAGTGCTGCTGTTTGTAATTGCTACTAGTTAAGACCAGCTAGGTCCTCACCTTGAGGCCCTATTGACAATGTAGGAGGGTTTTTTTTTTTTGGGGGGGGGGTTCTAATAGGTGGGTGAGCCAGATTTTAAACTAAGTTTCCTCCTTATATTGGCATAGTCTGCCCGGTCTCTGTTCCTCACACACTTCTTGCTTTTAGTACATCAATAAAACACAAGCTGGTGCAAATAGATTCCCCATGACCTGTGCAAAGAGCTTAGGCCACTGAATCTCAACCACAGCCATTGTATTCCTGTCTGTCTTTCCTCTCAGTACCCAGATGGGAATATCCTTGATGAAGGGACTAAATCTCATTTATCTCGTCTCCCTAACACCTACTGTAGAGACTGACTGTTAAAATACACTCAGAAAGTAAATATTTGATGGAATGAATGGGAGTTAAACATCTGAGCAGAATGTTTAGTAGGAGGAAAGCGGAAAATGGAAAAGCTGAGAGCCACTCACCAGCTCTTACACCATGTGAATGACTCACTGAAAGCAGCTTCTGTGAGCCAGCTAAGGCCGTGCACAAATGACCTGAGTCTTGTCATGGGGACCTGGCCACGAAACAATGGGAAAAAGAATCACACAAACAGCAGCTCGGGGACCTTGAGGGAAGGAGAGGCAAGGAGAACAATCAATAGGTATCTCTTGTGGCAGCTGTTGTAAAGGTCCCTCTGTTAGGCTCCAGAGTAAGATTAGAGAGGGCGGCCATCTTGTCATTATCAGAAGCAAAGTGAAATTGGAGCTTAATGACATGAGTGTTCAAAGGGCAGTGGGAGAGAGAACAATGTCATTAGAACAGGTAAGAAGGGGGCCCATAAAAGGGGCACTTTTAAAAGCCATTGGTGCACTGAGACTAATAGATTTAATGGGCATGGTAAATAGGGTGAGACAAGGCCTATTGTGCAGTGCTCAGCCAACAGTGTCTCTCAGAGAATGATGGATTAAGAGGAGAGGGGGAGAGGATGAAACTGGAGACCTGGTGAAACAAAGAGGCTACGAGAAGGAGAAGCCATGGTAAGGAAAGAGTGCAAGTGAAATTGCAGGGGGAGTTCTTTAGTCAAGCTTGTGAAGAAAGGAACTGACTAACCAGCACAAGAGTAGCTCACAATGACAATAGTCATGGATGAGGTGGAGTGGAATGTGGCTATCCGATATAGCATATCATAGATTAACAGGATGGGAGCGTAACTTATCTATACCTATGCAGGAATAAATTTAAAGATTAACCCTTCCATTTCAATGTATGTCTTATCTATCCATCTCTTCATCATCTATCAGTCTATATTATATGGATACACAGGCATAAACATACAGACAATATTGGGTTTTACACATGCAGTTTGATGAGAAACTTAAGAATCCAGGGAAGATTTCTAAATGTCCTTCCATAGCAGGTTTTATTTTTCATAAACTGCACTGTTAGGCAGTTTTGTTTCCTGCTATAACCCCACTGCCTTTTAGAAGTATATGGGAGTACATGCTCACAGCAACGGTCCAGCCACCCTGATAGACAGAGGCCATTGCTGTCAGTTTCTCCTTTCCCATGAATTTTCATATAGCAGCTCTAAAGAACTTTTGTCTTTCATGAGTACTCTTACACTGTTTTTCTTTCTTGGGAACTCTTTTTGTTTTTGTTTGTTTGTTTGTTTTTAATGGTATAAGCTTTGTTTTGTTTTATCTTATTAAATTTTTTATTAGACATTTTCTTTATTTACATTTCAAATGTTATCCCCTTCCCTAGTTTCTCCTTTGAAAATTCCCTATATCCCCCCCAACCCTCCCACTCCCACTTCCTGGCCCTGGCATTCCCCTATTGGGAATTCTTTAGTTATATTTCTGTAGTTAAGTGTCACAGAAACAGCATATTGGATTTTGTTACCTTGGGCTTCTGAAGCTTAAGCCAAAACCTAGATTCCTGGATTTGGGTATCATAGAAGATGCAGGGGCCAGTAAGATGGCTCAGCCTCTAGAAGTAAAGTATGTGATGACCTGGGTTTGATTCCTGGAAGGACAGGACTGATTCCTGAAAACTGCCCTCTAACCTCCATGAGATACATCTGTGCACTTCCTCTCATGACAATAATAATAAATAAATAAAATTTAAATTTAAGGAAAAAAATATTCATTCAATCATAGGGAATAGACCATCGAACTTCAAGTGGTATGAATGTTGTGTTTTTTAAAATGTGGTATAGTGTGGGGTGGGGTGGCAGGTGGGGTAGAAGACACCTCAGTGGGTTCAGCCAAGGTGTCTCTCTGAACAGACAGGTCCTGGGACAGAACTAGTCTGAAGAAGTTTCATTGGTGGGAAAGGAAGGGCACTTGGAAAAAGAATAGAGGCAGGCACAGAAGAGGGACAGAAAAGAACAGAAAGAGAGAGGAGAGAGGAAGAGAGAAGAGGTCTGCTGGGAACACAGGGTAGAAAGAGAGGGGGAGGGGAGGGGGAGAAAGAGAGGAGGGAGAGGGGGAGGGAACAGTGAGGGGTAGAGGGGTAGAGGGGTAGAGGGAGAGGAGGAGGGGAAGGGACAGGGAAAGGGAAGGGGAGGAGGAAGGGAAGGGGAAGAGAGAGGGTAGCCAAGCAGTCCTTATATGCCTGGTTGGCTTGCACCTGGCAGGCAGCACTTGCTAGGTAGCTGTTGGGCAGCACCTAGCAGAATGGCCAACAATGAGCAGTGAGTAAATGAAGTGGTTTACTGGCAAGACTACAGGACTTCTTGTTAGGGTACATTAAGGTTAATTATTACCTTCAGAGGCACATTAAAAACTGTTCTCCACATTCCTTTGCTCCTGTTGATTTCTTTTTTATTTCTCTCTCACTTCTTTCTCTCCCTCTCTGTCTCCCTCCCTTCCTCCCTCTTTTCCTTCTTTCCTTACTCCCTTCCTTCCTTCTTTTGTTTTTGAAAAGTTCTCTTGTGGTTCAGGCTGGCCTCAACCTCCCTACAAGCCAAGAATCACCTTGAGCTCCTGTTCCTTTCTTCACTGCCTCTAAGGGCTGGAATCCCAGGTATGGCAGGTGTGCAACACTGTGTCCAGCTTTGCTAGTGTTGACTTATTGCTCGTGATTACTGATACACAGATTTCCTATCTTGCAGCTTACTGTCTCTAGTTCGAGACTATTGTGATTATTTAGGTAATCAGGTAGAAGCCAAGATCCATTGAACTTTTTAAAAATAGTGCTGGACCAAAGATAAACCCTTGACTGGTTATCTTTCAAGAATTTGACTCTCTGACTCTGCTCTCAAAATAGGGAAGGAAATTAAAATGGAATTGTGATTCTCCTGTAAATGAAAATCTGGCATTGATATCTTTCTTCTTATTGAAAGAACGGTAGCATTATGACTTAAGGAGTGAACTGTCAGTCACTGCTTAATCATCATAAAAACAATTACCTATCATGTATGGCCATTGTTTATTTAATGATTGATTACCTGCTGCAGTCTAAACATATATCATTTGGTTTTCCCATCAATTTTGTAAAATAAATAGCATAGTTTCTAATTATTGGTGGAGAGATTGGGTCCTTTATAAGCGATTTTGGCTACAGACTAGCTCCAAGAGAGAATGGGACATATATCATGAAGATTACGAGACATGATAGTTATTAGACCAAATACTGTCTTCACCCCTTACTGTGATCTTGGCCAAGCTGCCAAAGTCTACATTGTAGTTTTTTAATCTATAAGATGGGGACAATAATTGTAC
Source organism: Mus caroli (assembly GCF_978045245.1). Classification (NCBI taxonomy): domain Eukaryota; kingdom Metazoa; phylum Chordata; class Mammalia; order Rodentia; family Muridae; genus Mus; species Mus caroli. The sequence continues at coordinate 132,435,661 of NW_028227257.1, forward strand.
TTAACTCAATAATTATGAGCTATTAATGATCACAGCTTAGTGAGCAAGTGTGGCGGGGCTGGAGTGTTGCCCAGTCAGCTGCAGCTGCTGCTTCCCTTTCCCAGGCTGCCCCAGGGCCTGCCTGTGTAAACAGTGGCCTAGTGGCCACAGGAATTTTGCTCCATTGAACACTGAGGAGGCACACTTTTCCATGAAGCATGGAGGGTGAAACATGTTTCGCTGTAAGGGTAAGAGGGGGAGGCGTGGAAATCTTCCATCCCCATGTGTTCCGTGGTTGTTTTAGTGGCTTTCCATCTTGCTTTTAGGATAGTCATTTTGAGAAACTATATAACCCAGAGACATACATTTATTTATTTATTTATTTATTTATTTATTTATAGAATCCCCTATCCATGCCAAGCAATTTTGGTTAGCTGAGGCTCATGGGGATTGAGCTATCCGAACCTCAGACGTGTTATTTTAGCTCAGCAACTCATTGCTCAGTTATTGCTAAATCTTTTTCTAAGAACCATAGAAGTAGTTATTTCCTTCTTCTTTTTTTTTAAATCTCTGTTTCCATGTAGGGTTTTAAATTTGCCATTATTTCCTTTTGATTGGTTTCTCAGAGTATTCTGAGTTATGCCAGTGGTAATCTTATACTATTGCCCCTCATTAACAGCTTCCTTTCAAGGTGGACCACCATGAAATGGTGAATGGCTGCTAGCCATTTACTCCTAAGTAAGATCTCCACACCATTTTTCCCCCTTTGGAATGTGGGAGGTGATGTTCCAACCGTATGGCAGAGCAAATGCAGGTAAAAAAGAAGCAGCTCTAGAGCTTCCTCCAGCACTGGGCTTGCATCTGGGCTGGGAAAGAGCAGACTTCGCCTCCTGTTCCTGTATCACCCAACTGTCATCTTTCACATCCTTCTTTATCCCTTGTGACTTCCTTGGATAACACTCCTAGAGAACACCCCCTTGACAATTCCATTTATCCTCTCTCAGACTTCTTTGCTTAGTTGTCTATACTCTCTGCCTAGATCTCTAGTCCTGACATTTAAAATATCTTATTGGAAAGCTGTGGGCGGTTCCCTGGGGTTCAGTTATGGTCTTCTGTACTTTGTGCATTGTCCCCCTTTGACCCCACTTAAATGTCCATATGAGAGTCCTGTGATCCATCCAAGATCAGATCCTGGCCCTACACTCTTGACTTTTGCTTGGTATTTAATTCTTGGGGTTCAACTCACTCTGTGTGTGATGTTGTCTGGGTCTTTTTGTTTCCCACTACTTGCAGCATCACGGGAATTCAGATTCCTACTCGGTATTCCAGGTTTTTCTGTTTTTCCCCTCATTCTTCACTATAATCATAGTAGACAATCAAGCTGCCATAAGTAATGGTGCACAAGAATCAGATGTAGAAAAAGCTTTAGGTTGTGTCAAGAAAGGGAAGGATCTTGTAATTCACTGTAATGTGCCACACTGTCATTCTATTAACTCCATAATTGTTTATTGCTTCACCCAGTTCCGTGATGCTTTGGTTATGCCAGGTGTATAATTATTCAGCATCTTGTGCAACCAGTTTGGCACACTCGGTTGTCAAGCCTTGGAGGAGATTTCTACCCAGCATCCAACTCTCTTCCCAGCATACTTCTTTTTAGGCCATGTTTGTGCTGCTGCTGATCTGTGAGGGCACAGAAGAGGAAGATGACTGGGCTTTGCATGAACAGGACTCTGGCATTAACACATCTAAGCTACTCCTTAGCTGTCTCAGAAGGTTTGTGGTTACCTGGGTGAGCTCATTCTTTAAGATCAAGGCCCAGTGAATAACAGTGAGGCCGGTGCTACCTACTGCTCATCAGTTCCCTGACTTCATTGTGGCCTGACTCTCATTCTTAGGTTTCACTGACTTTGAAGACAATTCCCCAATCAGGTGTGTCAATAGTTGCCTTCTGTAGCATCTTTAGCTGGGCTTCCATGCTGCTGACGTGACTTTTGATGGTTTTGTCTGAAATTTTTTCCCCCAAAGTGATTTCAATTCACACTAATCTAAGCTTGAATTTACTGTCCTGGGTTTGAGGTTCATGGTGTAAAGTAATCCTGCAGTTACTATTATGACTATGCCTGTTTAAATTCTATGTTAAAATTAAAAAAAAAAAAAGAAAAAAAAAGAGAGAGAGCCTAACACATTTTAAGAAACTCACAAACACCTTGTAAAAAGTCAACTTGTAAAATCCCAGCTGTTGAAGTAGTATATTTAGCAACTCTTTACACCTGCACTAGGCAGGGACACACGGGTCTATGTGTGCGCACATGTTTTGGATTCATTTCTGTCAGAAAAAGAATGGTCAAGGACAGCTAGCCAAAGGTCTGTCTATTACGTTTTCCTTCTGTGACCATCCCATGCCGACTGGATATTCTGGGAAAGCTGTTTCACTTTTTTTTTTTTCAAATCTTAGTCTCTCGTGTCTAAAATATGAGGATATGACCATATGCTTCCCGAGACTTGCTCCAGCTCTCCCTTTATGATTCATTGTCAATAATATAGAAGAGTCGTGAACAGCCTGTGTTCAGAAGATGCTGCCTGGACCCAAAATAAAGTCTGATGACCAGTGGCTATAGTTTGCCCCGAGAAGAACAGAAGAGAGATGCGTATCTATTCAGTGCTATATACAGACTCGCTTGCTTCCACCTCTGATTCATGCGATGAAATCTATTCCCATTGTGGTGCTATTAGCAGCTGAGGATATTTGGCAAAAATGATTATAGCAAGGGCTCTTAGGAATGGGGTTCATGCCTTAATAAAAAGGTTAGAGAATTCCTTTTGTCTACTATCTTTTGATGATACAACCAGGAATACCTGTCTATGAACCAGGAAGCAGGATTGTAGCAGCCACAGGATCTTTCATGTCCTGGTTTCCAAATCTGTGGGGGATTAGTTTCTATTATATTACAAACTCCTTGGACTGTGGTATCTTGTTGCTGCTCAAACAGGTTGAGGCACCTAGCATTGAAGATCTCTTACCTCTTCTTCCTCTGGTCCTACCTCTGCTCCACAAATGTATTTATCCCCGCCCCCCCCCCCACCACCACTTCCCCATCTAATTCATTTACCTGTTCATTCAGTTCATCTATTGGCAAATCCGTTTAACCAGAACCTGCAGAGGAGACTTTCTTCGGCCCAGTTCCCCAGCAAGTGAAGTGATGGATTTGGGCTAGGTAAAGTCTCAGGTGTCTGGCAGTACTTAGAGTCTTTAACTCCATGAAGACCATCCCTCCACAAGCCTGTCAGGATGGGGAGTGCATCGAATCCTTCACCCCCTGTGCATTCGTTCTGCCTACAGGTGCACTGTTTTTCCTGCACATTCTCTCAGATGGCAGTGGAGGAAAGAATGAGGTAACTGCTGAGGACTGGCTGCCAAAGCCTTATGTGGGAAAACAGTTTTCCAGAATTGATATTTCTAGGAATGATTGAAGAAAGAAAAAAGAAAGAAAGAAAGAAAGAAAAAAGATGCAGCTCAATTTGGCAAGGTTAACGGCACAGGCTGCAGGCTCTCTGGCTCAGCTGCCAGCGTGACCTAGAATAAACTGCCTTTGCCTGACAGGACACCTGGCAGGAGTTTAGGGTATAGAATGGCCTGGCCTGCAGGATGCATGGATGACATGAGGAACACAGAGAATGGGAGCATGGCTGAGAGGACGTGGTGTCTCTAGTGGTTAGCAGCAGCCAGGGATGACTGCCGTTGTCTTTAGAGTTGTAGAAAGTTATGGAGCCTGCTCTAGGAGGACAGTGGGGGTGACCAATTGCTGACTTTTCTCTCTGGTTTCCTTTGAGTCTAGTTTCTGCCTCTGGGAGGAGAGCTCCCCATCATAATTTTGCTGGAGACTGTTCTCTCCTATGGACTGAGCCATCTAACTGAGAAGTCTCTCCTCTTTGACTATCTTATTAACATTTTCTTTTGTATTACCCAACTTTTTCACTTCTAGTCTTAGTTGGAGCTCATGTAGCTGGAGAATTTGAGTGCCATGCCTTGACTTTTCCATGTGATTGACCTCCCCTTGATAAAATAACTTAGAACTTGATGCTCTTAGTATTCAAGCTGGGGACATATGGATGAAGTGGACACATCACAGTGAACTTGGCTGCTAGGTTTTCCCTGCATGCTACAGGGCCTTCCTGGCTGGCATACTTTGCTCTCTACCCTAAATTCTCCAGCCCAGAGTCTGGGCTGCCCTTCTATATAATACAACCATGCTACCTGGTATTTTTTCATCTCTCTTTTGGGCCTCCTGGTTGATGCACCAGGTTCTCCTCTTTTCCCTCTCTGTTCCCATCCCCTCTCTCCTCACATGTCCCAGCATAGTCTGATCATGTCCACTCTGTACTTTCCCAGATATCCCTGCATCTGGCCATGTATGTTCTCCCTCATATCCATAATAAACCTTCTCTTCCACCATACCTAGGAGAAGCGCACTCTCTCTCTCTCTCTCTCTCTCTCTCTCTCTCATCCTTCCCTCCCTCCTTTCTCCCTCTGTCCTTCCTCCCTCCCTCCCTCCCTCCCTCCCTTCTTTCCTTTCTCCCTTCCCTTCTTCCTTTTTCTTTCTTTTCTTTTTCTTCTTGTCATTCAGATACCAGTAGGGCTGAACAATGCTTCCAGGATAACACATCTGGCCCCTCTCTTCTCAGAGGAAAGAACCATCCTGAGTTTGAGTGGGAGACTTCAAAGCTAGGGCTTCAAAACTTCTGGCTGCTTTCTGCCATCTTTACCTTCTCAGTATGAAAAGGCAAATATACAATGAGTATGAACAGAAGACCTTCTGGGGGATGTGAGGTAGGTTCTGTTATCAATTTTGTCAATCAGTTTTGCTAGTCATTGAACTACTTTCTATGTTTATCTCTTGTTTTCAAATGTTTCAAACCCACCAATATTACTAGACACCATGTCCTCCTCACCTTTTATGGTAAAGGTAAATGAAGTATTTGTCATCCACAGGACCCACATGGCTTTCTGTGACCGCAATTGTTCCTTTGCCACACACACATTCTTGGACTACTGGCTATCCTTCCTGGTCCTCCTGGCAAAAAATGTGTTTTCAGAACTTTTACTATGTTATCATCTTTATTCCCCTGCCCCAGGCATATTTGCCCAACCTTTTTAATGCCACATTTCAGTTGATTTCCTCTCCTTTGTTGTCAGGGTTTTTTGCCTCCAGCTGCTGGAGACAAACCCGATTGTAATCATAAGAGTAAGAGTGATTTAGCTGATAATTCATAGAACAATATGGCACAGTCATCTCCTCTTGCTCAGGCCTTTTCTATTCAAAAATGCAACTCCTGAGAAGTCACAGATTTGTAGAAATTTCCTGATCCAAAAGTTTGCGCTGCTTCCATTGGGACTTTTTTTCTGTGTGCCTCTCTTAGATTTTTTTCTTTATTGTTGCTCCTTTTCTTAGATGTGTCCCTTTCCCCCTGACTGGCTGACACTGTGTCCCCCAGGCCCCATGGTTTTAGGAGCAAGGTGAACCTAACTGACTTATCATCTAACTATCCTAAAGTTTCATGGCTTTTGATAAGAATGAATATGATAGTAAGGTAACCCAAGCACTCTCGTCCTCAGCACTGTTGCTGTGGGTTTATGTACACTGATTCTGGGGACCCCTCAGTTTGTCTTTCTCCAGCAGCCAGTTCTGTAGCACCCTCTGCATTTCATCTACACTGGCCAGTCTTAAGGAACCATCTTTCTCTTCCTACCCATAAACCACTGTCTACTATCTACTTAGGTTCTAACCAGTTTCTTAGATGTAAACTGTATAGATGGCTTACAGTACCATATATAGCTGAATGTGCCAAATTTATGCATTCTTTATTAAAGTATGAATTATTACCATTGGGTTGGAATCTCTTTCTCTCTCTCTCTGTTCTTTAGAAAAAAATACTAACTAGACATCACTCAGTTTAATTTCGCTTCAAATGTAAAGTCTTTAGTTTCTTCTGTTTCCTGGTTTTTATTTTGTTAAAGTTAGATGTTACAGTGAAAACATATTAGTTGCAGATCTATACTAGAGCATCAGTCAGTCTTATGTGATATTAACCTCAGGACAACAACAACAACAACAACAACAATATTCCACCCATAACAAGGCTCTGTGTTTCTCAAAGAGCTTGTTTCAATGATTTTGCTTTTAGGTCTTCCCTCACACACAAAGGCTCCATCTTTGGCTGGGGAATAGGATATCCTTTCATAGAGAACAATTTTGTCTAAATGAAATTCCTAAATTTTATTGTCAGTTAAACAGAAGTCTAAATTTTAGCACAGTTCCATTAAACCTACTCATACGAATCTCAGCAACCTAGTGTTTTTCTGCTCCCAAATATACTATAATCCTGTAGATGGCTTACAGTGTCCTACACAGATAAATGTGCATTCTTTGTTAAAGTATGAATTATTGCCTTTGGGTTTAAATCCTGCCCCTTCTCTGTGTGCTCGCGTGTGTGTAAGCTATCTGTAAGCTATCTATTTGTAAGCTATGCTGCAGTAGGACATGAAAATCTTATTTTCTTTTGCTATTTCACTGAGGATGTGATTTCAATGCCCTTTGCTAACCTTATCTCTTCCCCTCTCTACACAATGTATTTTCTCTGAATCTTTTCCTGAGCATTGCCATAAGTCACAACTTTAGTTTTCCTTTAAAAATCTATCAGGTAATACTATTTACTTCACTATGGAATCAAATATTTGTGGCAATTTTTATTCATTGTTGCCTAGAGAAGTCTTCTAAGATGCATAGCAAAAGTTACAAGGAGATAAATTAGGTCCAAATGTCTATCTGATTTGCTTAAGATCTGATTTTGAGGAAGCCCAAATTATTGTATAAGAAGAAAAGAAGATAGAAGAGGACAAGAAAAATGTTGTGACCATTGACTTCCTGTCTGCCTGCACTAGTACATTAGCCCTTATCAAAGCTGGAGAAGCTGGTACGACACAGCCAGCCATTGTAGGTACAGGATCGATACCTGGCAAGCAGCCTGAAGGTCAGATAAAGTACTTAGGCAGGCAGTTTGCCAGGCTAAAAAGATGTCAAGAAAATCAATTAACTCTAAAGAAAGAGTAGCGAGCTAACTAAAATCCCATTTTGAAAGACTCTGTATTTCAGAGGAGTTTATATGCATTCACAGTATCTCTACCTTGTCCATAAAATTACATTTGATAAGCAATTAAAATTTTATCCTTGGGTCACTGGAGGTCAAGTCACAAAAGATTGTAAACACCTGCACTATCCTAGATTAGAAACAGCTGCAAAGGAAGACGATTTAATCAGCTTCTTTTCAGGGTATAAGATTACATAACTTTCGATTAATTTGTTCTTTTTCTATATTGATTATTTTCTGTGCATTTCAAATGCTAAAGATGTCCTTGCTCTTTGAGTAGTGACAGGCAGTGTGGACACTGAGCACGACAGTGATGCCAACCAAGTAGTTGACTTAGCAAATTATAGTCATCTGCAGTCAAAAAACAGGAGAAAAACAGGAATGATTACTTTGGTAAGGTTTTTTTTTTTTTTCCTTTTTTTTTTTTTTTCCTATCAGCAGGCAAATAGAAGCCTAGTGCTCACTGTGTGAAAGGCAGAAGAATTCCAGCTATTTGTTTACCAGTAAAACCTTTTTTGTTATTTATATAGTCCCTTTTCTGTCCTGGAGACCTTGTGGCATATTTGGGTATAAATAACATGATGATACTCTATCCCATGTCTTGTGATTTTCCTGGTATTGTTACCTAAGACTGCCAGATAACTGGAAGTACATATTTTTCGGGTTCAGGGAGATTTCATCCAATCTGGTGGGGAAAAGAATACTTAGGTATTTTAATACCCTGATTCTCGAAATTTATTCATAGAGGATAATCATTAAAGCGGTGCTAAGGACCCTGAAGAGTCTGTGATGAGCTAAACAGATTTAGTGCCTGCTTTGTTGAAGATTACAATCTAGTGAATGAAGCAAGCAATAAACAGGCAGGCTAAAAGGCCAGCTAAAAACTGTCGAAGTGAGACAAAGGTGAAAAATATGGAAGAGTTGAGTATGTGAAGACTGCAGAGAAGAGGGTAACAGAAAGGGCATGCCAGGGCAAGAGTACAGAATGCATAGAGGTTCTCAGAATGTCTACGTTTTTAAACTTTTCTATTTTTTCATCTGTGTTAGTAATGGGACTATATAAGAACATTAATGCTAATTTGGCACTTTTGGAAATTAAGGATTTTTTTCTTTTGAGACAAATCTCATTTGGTCAAGGCTGATCATAAACTGTAGATCCTCCTGCCTCTACCCACTGCTAGGATTACCATCATGCCTTATTTATATGATGCTGGGGATCAAGCCCAGGGCTTCATGCATACTAGCTAAGCACTCTACCAACCAACAGCCCAATTTTAAAGAATTTTGAGTAAGGTTCATATAATTAAAAGATCTAAGGGTTTTTTGTTTGTTTGTTTGTTTGTGTCTCTATAAGCCTGTCATGAACTTTACTCCCTCTACCTTGAAGATGAATCTACCTTTCAGCTAGTGCACACCCAGGGCAAAGAACAACTCTCACTCATGCAATGGCTGCAGCCCAGCCCTCAGTCCTCTTGTTTACCCAGGGCACATATAGGACATCAAGTTTCCTGCACTTGTGAATTTTAATTGTGGTTCTCAGCACCAATCTTCTAGCCTCATGAATGCCTACTGATTATTTCTGATTAGGTCTTTACCTGTTTATATGTAGACTCTCAATTAAGACTGTTAGCTCCCTTGACTGGGAATAACTATTATCTGATCTAGTGTTTTCTTCTGCCACAGCATGGCCACCCTATCTATCTTGCACACTGATAAACTGATGGAAGAGTAGACTCAACGTATTGTAGTGTAGATGCTTCAGTCCTATTATAGCAACCTGTTAGGAAGCCTTAGTCTGACAGGATAAATGGACTATTTTATTGATAATAATTAATACAATTCCTTTTGATGTGCAAATGCATCAGACAGCCTATTATTAATTTTAATAATTAGTAGCATATATTTAAAACCATAGATTTTATAGCTCAATGGCCTTGGCTCTATTGATTTCTTGCTGTGTGAAATTTGTGAAAGTTATGTGAGTACTCTGGACCTCAATTTTCTTATCTGGTAATTGGACACAGAATTATCTGTCAGGGTTTCCATGAGGACTGGCTAAGTAAATATATGTGAGACATCTGCACCATTGGCTGACACTTTGTAAACTCTTCATTAAATATTAGCTATTAAGTGATGGAACTCAGATTTAAATTGAAATCAAGTCTTCTGTCTGTGCCTTATCTATTTCCCTGTAGTCTCAAAAGACAGGGGCTTTGAATAATCTGTAAATCACTATCTTTGGGTCACATCCAGTCATGAAGATCAAAACAAATGTTGCATTTTTCAAGGGTGGTAAAATCCAATTGGCTGTGAAGCGAAGAAACAGAAACATACATGCCAGTCCTCATGTGATTTGTAAAGCTCAAAGTATTTACGGGTTATACAAAAACATAAGCTGATGCTATGAGATCTTGTCCTGCTTTCTCCATAATGTGTGATTTTGGATACTATATTAACTCTGGATCTTTATAATTATAACATCCATGTGACAAGGCTGTGTAAAGACTGACCAAGATCTGCTACAAAAAGCTACTTAACAACCTCTTCCTGACATTAATAGGCACTTGTTATATGTCACCTTCATTCTTCCTTTTCTTTAGTTAGAGTTGATGTACTGAAACTATTTTTATATTTGGCTTTGGGGCTAGATGGCCTAGATGCTATGCTATAACTTACTTGCTGTATAAAAATTGGGTATATAAAATCACATGGTTTTGTCAGCTGTAGATCATATTTCCAATTGTATGATGTTTGGAATTCTGGGAACTTTTCAGAGGGTACATGAATGCTGGAGCCAGTTAGTCAGGGGTGGGGGTGATTGTTGGTTCTTTAGGGACATTGGTTGTGGTTTGTTAGTAGCTGTGGTCAAAGAAGAAACAAAAGGAAAGAAATTAAGAAATTAGATTCAGGGATTTTCCTAATTCCTCTCTTCCCTCTACCCTTGTTTCTCTCCTATCTAGTGTTAGGAGTTGAAACTTCAGAGCAGGGGTTGGGGGTGGGGTGGGGGGTGTAAAGGGTGGGGAAGAAGAACCTTCAGAGTAGCAAAGCCCTGCTGCAAACATTACTTTCAGTAAACACTGTGCTGAAGGCTTCTGTACGATCATTGACTAAAGTGGAAGAATGCATGGAAAGGGCTGCTGAGGGGAAGCAGCTGTAATTTGGCCATTTCTGGATCCAAGTCTGTCACTCAATTCTGCACAGTGAGTGCAGTGGGCAGAGCAGGACAGGGAAGACAGAAGTGAGCTTTTCCTGCTCAAGTGGATAGCTAGGTGTCACAAACTGGTCCCCCCCTTTAATTGACACAAAGGAGTTCGAGTTCTGTAAACTGCAGGTGTCAAAGAGAGAAACCATTTCTCAGAACATCCTAGAGAAAGACAAAAGTGACTGTGTGGTCACAGAGAATGCTTTGTAGGTAAGACACTGCTTGGAAACCAGTTGGAAGGAGCCTTGGCTAGAGGCTACAGTCAAAGGCATGATTTTGGAGGCAATAGCCTTGTAATGGAAGTCGGGCATTATGAGCAGAAGTGGAGTGGAGAGATTCAGGCACGACAAAAGCTAAGGGCCCTGTGTGTGGAGGCATGAAATCTCATGAGCTCCGAAGCCCACATGGATTTTGGAACAGACATTTTAGTCCATATTGATTGGAATGTAGATCCTTGCTCAAAACTTTTCTCGCCCACATGTGACATTTTATACAGTCCATTTTAATCTCTCCCAAAATTAGCTATTTAAAATTTCAAGCCTCTTGGGGCTTTAACAACTCTTATTGAAGTATATTATACATATAGAAAATGAAGTCAATTAATTTTTTTTCAAGGTAGGATAGATCCAACCAATATTGTGGTTAAGAAATAGAATATTAGCAACATTTTAGAAACTCTGTTTGTATCCTGTTTCCACTACTCTTTAAGGATGGGGCCTACTCTGACTTCTAATATAAGAATGTAATATTGCCTCTTTTGTGCTTTCCAGATAGGATCACTTGCTGTGTACTCGTTTGCATTTGGTTCCTTTTCCTCCTCGCCAGACTTATGAAATCCATGTCTGTTGTTGTATTGTGCTTACACTTACTCCTTCCTACCACTGTCAACTACTCCACTGTGTGAAGACAGAACAATATATCAACCCTGTGGTAGCTTGGCATTTATATTATTTCTCTTTGGACCTCACAAATAGTCCTCACTTGAAAATCCTCATTTTGATTGAATATATGCAGGTGTTCTGTTGCTAGTCTACAGTAGGTATATGAATTAAGTTTTACTAATGCAATTGCACAAAATCTCATTCTATATTCATGTATATTTGAGAACAGATGTTTTTAGGACCCTACCAGACTATAATCTACTAAAGCAATTCTAGGAACCAAATGTGATTTACTATTAGTGACTTGATTAATTGTGGAGTTGAGAGAACTTGAAGAAATGGGAAAATTGATGTCCAATTGATATGTTATTGCTTTTGGTGCTCCCTCACGTTAGGAATTTTCTCAGAGTGGCGGACTACAAGAACTAGTTAAACATTAAGTCTGTAGATGAATGAGGGTGACACAAGTCGAATATACAATTTTAGATATCATCTGTTGGTTCTATGCAGTACACTGATTTTCATGGATTATTTCCTCTTCCTATCTGAATGCATATTAAATATTGCCTCCTTTTGGCAGAAAACATTATCAGTAAACTATCAAAATAGACACTTAAGTTACTTCTGAGTGTGTTGTGTGCTTAGCAATATGAACTGTAGATTTTCTTTTTGCCAAAGACAAAACTCCTCTAAATTAAAAAAAAAAAGTGGACATATTTTAAGGCCAGAAATTAAAGATGAATTGTTACAGATTTAAAACCTGGATGTGTAAATAGTAAGCCATTAGCTTAAATCCAGGGTCTCAGAAAATTACCAGAACAGTCAGGGACATGCTTTTGGTCAGTTTGATGTCAAGCCTTGGCCCGGTGGCACCTGAAGAGGAATCAGGCATATTTTCACTTATAAAATTTAGATTTCTCTCCATGTGGCCTTTCTGTCAGCGTATCAGAAGCACCGGGCATACTTCAAAGCAAGGGCTGAAGTATGGACTTTGGAGTCATATAGATCTGAACTGGAATCTAATTCTGTTACTTATTCACTAGAGATATGCAGCCTTAGATGAGTTTACCTTTCCTAGTCAATGCTGGCTTTCCTCATCTATAACCACCTTGCATGGCTGTTATAAGGATTAAAGGTCTGATTTATATATTTATACTAATTCTTATTCTTTTCTCTTCTCTGTATCTGTCTCTTTGGAGTTCACATGATATTGTAGCATGGAGACCCAAAATCTAGTTCCATGATTCTATGGTCAAATCTCCCTTTGACTGCTGCTGACTGCTGGTGGTTTTCTATCTTCTTATCCACATCTCTGAAAGACTGTAATGCATTAGTAGCTAAACCAAGTTTGTTTATCCCACACACCTAATAGAGAGCTTCCCATGTAATTGCAAATAGTCACGTGAGTTTCCAAACTCTTATGTATTCTTTGATTGTTTGGAACTTAGAAAAGAAAATGTTCATTTTGATGATGTTATTGATGTATGGAAGTCAGGGCAAACATTCAATAGACCTTTGAAAAATTTAAAGAATTGGCCAAGCTAAACAGGATGGGACTAGAGAGAAAAACAAACCAAGCTGACACAAGAAAGGGAATAATTATGTAGGTAAGAAGGAAGTAGAAACTTGCCTGCATGTGAGTCAGCAGCCCAGTGCTATTATTAAAAGTGCGAACATGATCCTAAGATGTATTAATAGATGCATGACATGCAGAAGCCATGGAGTAATCTGCTTATTTTGACTTGGCATGGCCTGAGTCCTTATTGGAGAGATGTGTGTATTTTTTTTTTAAATTCTATTTATTAGAAGTTGCAAAGAATTTGAGGAGGGTTTAACTGTACACAAAAATGGTGAAAGATGTCAAACATTACACTGGAAAGTTTAAATATGCTGGGATAATTTGCTTTAAAGGAGAACTTGAGAATGTTAAGTAAGCATAGAACATGCTGTGCTTTTTCGGAGATCGTGTAAATATATGATATAAGATAACCTCATTATCTCACAGGACTGGAAATACTCAACCGAGAGGACAGAGTATATCCTTCTTCCTGCAGATAACTGAATGCTAAGTTTTACGAAGTAGTTTCCATCCTCTCCCTGAAGGTTGCATATTCTTGCACATAGAGTGTTATAACTCAAAAAAAAAAAAAAAAAAAAAAAAAAAAAAAAAAGCTGAGTGAGACCTTTCCCTAAATCCAAACATTTTCTTCTTTAATATTGACAGTACCCTCTGGTTTGGGTCCATCACTGGCACTAGGAGTGTGGATGTTCTTTCTAGTGACTTTTGTTTGTTTGTTTGTTTTTCGAGACAGGGTTTCTCTATATAGCTCTGGCTGTCCTGGAACTCACTTTGTAGACCAGGCTGGCCTTGAACTCAGAAATCCGCCTGCCTCTTCCTCCCGAATGCTGGGATTAAAGGCGTGTGCCACCATGCCCGACTTTCTGGTGACTTTTTATTGTTTCAGACATCATTAGAAATCTTCTTTGTCTGATTTTTTTGTCTTCTTTGCTTTAGGCTGACATCACTTCTACTTAAGGACTTGGTAATTTCCCCTAAACATTCCCTCTGATATCCATGCACCACAAGAGATAGCCTGATGCTAAAGTGTCTAACTGGCTACAAGCAGCAACAAAACAGGTTTCTACCTATGGTTACCTATGCTTTTTCTCCTTTAAAAGTTTACTTTCAACTATTTGATTCACTTTTATGACAGTGATAAGCTATTGACCAAGTGAGGGCTCTAGAACTTAAATGGAATCACACTTAAATATGCTTGGCATCTTATGTTGTTCAGGTAAAGGACTAGGACATGCGGTAATTTTAGACTTTATTGTTAAATGTACGTAATAAACTTGCAACTGTAGCAGTGACATAATAGAAATAAAATTTAAAGAGAAGACATGGAAAACAGGGCGTGAAAAGTGTAACCGAGATGATACCAGGTAATAGCAGTGACAGTAACCTTGACAAGGGGATATGGGCAGAGAAGAGGAGTTAGGTGTCAGAGGATGGATCCATGAATGGATGAGAAAGCAGAACAGAGAGAGATGGGTTAGGGAAAGTGTTCTTCATGCAGAATGTTCAAAGGGGAAAAAGTGAATGAGTAAGGCTGTGTGGGATTTGGGCACCTACCAGGAGCTCTTGTGGCTTGGATAAGGTTGCAGCACAACACATGGAGCAACTGCTAATTACATAATGTTTAAGAGCTGAGACCTAGGCAATCCTGGAGTCTCCTGAAGAGTCCCTAAAAATTCCAGGCCTTATTACCTGTAACAACTGGAAAAACAGCAGTGGAGCTAGTGCAAAGAAGTGTGTGTGTGTGTGTGTGTGTGTGTGTGTGTTGGTGTGTGTATGAGATGGAAGTAATACCAATGGAACTACATAAGGTACAGATGAGAAAGGAAAAAGAAAACTAAGCAGGGAGCAGGGCTGTTTCTTGGGAGCATGGCCATGGCTGTGCCATTTTTCAAGAGATGGCCTGTATAGGTCATGAATGTAGGAAGAAAACAATGAAACAAGTGTAGCAAAACTGGTAACTAGACGCTGGCAAGGATGCTTTAGTAGAGATGTCTAGAGGAAAACACTGATATGTTTAAAGAGCTTTAAGTAGATGACTCTCTGTTTTATAATGATCTCCACTGGAGAATAATAGCTTATAAATGCCACAGAAATGCAGGCTTTAATACCTGAGTATTTTTAAACAAAAATGTGACTTAAAATAGAACACTGAGGAGTTTCTCAGAATCCATACAGCTGCGCACGCAGTTTGTGACTGTGTTTCTTATCCTCCACCAACTAAACAATGAAATGTATTCTGTTTCTTCACACCACCTTCTGTCTTTCATGCCAGATTAGAGACTTTGTGTGGCTAGATTTTACTCTGGTTAACAGAAGTAGGATTAGATATACGTCTTTTGATTATAAAAAGTACTTAGAATTTTCTTAAGTTTGTTTTAGAACAGTAGTTTTCAACCTTTGGGTTGCAACCACTTTTTGGAGTTGAAAGAGATATTCATAGGAGCTAGGATCACCAGAAAACACAGTTGTTTACATTACAATTCATGACCATAGCAAAATATAGTTATGAAATAGCAATGCAAATAATTTTATGGTTGGGGGGTCACCACAACATGAGGAACTGTGTTTAAGGATCTCAGCATTAGAGAGGTTGACAAACACTGGTCAGACACATCTGCCACTTCAGTCCTGATGATGTATCCTTTCCACCTCTATTCTCCTGCCAACAGCAGCCTGGGACTCTGAGCAGGTGAGTGGAGTCAAGAATACTACCCTGTAAGCAGATCTGCAGATTTGCTTCCCTGAAATGCAAATGCTATAACCTGTATCGCTTTTATTTGTGAGGATCAAAAGGAATAAAGCTTGCAAATGTTACAGTTGTTATTACTGTTGTTCTTCTCCTTTTGTTTCCCCTTCAGCTGATCCTCTTCCAGTTCCTCCTCCTGCTCTTTATCCTGCTCATTTTCTTCTTCCTGCTCCTCTTCCTGCTCATCTTCCTATTCATTTTCCTGCTCTTTATTCTACTTCTCCTGCTCTTCCTGTTGATTTTCTTCTTTTTCCTGCTCCTCCTCCTCTTCCTGCTCCTTCTCCTGTTCATTTTTTTTCTTCCTGTTCCTCTTCCTGCTCCTTTTCCCGCTCCTTCTCCTGTTCCTGCTCTTCTTCTTCCTGCCCCATCTCTTGCTCCTCCTCCTTACTTTTCTCTCCTTTCCTTCATCATTTACAATGGAGGACTGTAAATACAAAGAGGTAGAGAATTCAATCCATTTTTAATACAGATATGTAACTACAACACTTTGGCAAGTTTCTTTATTCTAAGGTTGTTTAGTCTGAAGTAGGACTGTGGGGGGAGGGTTTGATTATATGCAATTTCTTGGGTACTCTTGCTTAAAGATACATTTATGTTTCTGTGACCCAATAACTCTGTGTATTTCAGTTCAATTAAACTTTTTTACAAACTTGTCCCATTCTTATCATTTTTAACCCATAAATTCTTAGTCCTGCAGACTATAATAATGATTCAGAATTCTGAGGCCCACCATCTTGGAAATCAGTTTTGAGATCTGCCATCAGGAATATGCTGTGATGTCATTTCTCCAAGGGTGCACATCACACATGCTCTCACTGATTATTTTGTTTTGCTCTGTATACAAGTTTCATTACATTTTAGGAACCCAGGACCAGGGTATCCATACTATGTAATCTCTAGCTGAGCATTGTGGGGAAACACCAGGTGCCTCTGAGGAGATATTTATTGGCATCTATATAAGACCAGGTTACAAATACTGAACTAGGAACCATTAAAGTCACAGAGGGACAGTTTTTTTAGGTACTGGGGTCCTAGTTATGTTTTGTTTTTTCTTAGCTTATTCACTTTATATCCCACTCACTGCCCCATCCTGGTTACCCCTCCCACAATCTTTCCCCTACCTTTTATTTTATTTTATTTTATTTTATTTTATTTTTGGTAAGAGGAGGTAAACTGAGTGAGGTTCACAGCTCCTGATAAATAGGCTTATCTAGTTAAATCACTGAAACCACTTAACATGGTGAAGTTGTTAAAAGTCTAATATTAAACTTTTGTATACAAATAACTGGTTTTAACTTGGTGCTATGGAAGTCTTCATTACTGTATATAGCACCGGTTTGTTTTGTGTTCCTTAACTGGCTAACCAACACAGGTACCATTGGTCCTTAAACTTGAACCCCATGTTTGTCTGGAAAAGAAATTTTATTAAATTATCCTAAGGCAAAATGTTCACATAAAAAGTAGAGCTATGCATTAGCTTTGAACTCTCACAAGAACGTATGTTAGATAAATATATCATAAGACTATACTGATGCTGGCTTGGTATCATAGGGCTCATACAGTTTTTATATAAAAGAACAGTGTGTCTTCCACAGAACAATTATACATGTGTTTTCCATGAAGTGACTAGAAAATGGACACCTGGCAGAATCTTGTGGTTGTTTGTGTGGGAATTATATCAAGTCACATTTAATCTTTTAAGGTTAGCAAGCCAATTTTGTGACACCCTGCCTACATATAAGAGAAGAATTTGGAAGGATTCAACTCAATAAGCAAAAGGAGTTTTAAGTGAATTTAGATTACAAAATCACATCTTAATGAAATAGAAATAGCTTAGAGAAAAAAAAAAAACCCAAACCACAATCAGTGATGGAAGCATCCTTCAGTGTGTTTAGCTTATCAAAATGTTCCTAAACGATTCAAAATGTGGTTCATGTGATAAATATTTTCTATACTGCAGCTATATGTTGACAAATGAACAACATGCACTGTTGGTGAAGAGGCTGTAAAGTGTCAAATACTAATTATCATGATTATGATTTGAACTTGTCAGAACTAACATCTTGACATCTTGGAGAGGATTTGCAGAAGGCTGGGAGCAGAACACGCTACAAATTCTTTCCCGTTTGGCTATTATTAAACTGGTGAGGCTATACAAGCACAAGTCAGGCACACCACAAATGCTCGTGCCCATGATAGAACTACTCGCCTATAAATACTGTTCTACACAACACCATGCTGTATCTTCTTACACACGGAATACTGCGTTATACTGCCGAGCCCCTGCGTTTGTTTTAAGAAGTTTTACACAGATTGTACAAAGATTTCTTATGTGTTTTAACTTAAAAAAACAATGTGATAAATTTTCAGATGTGAGTTTCTTTTTGCATTTTCTTTCACCCACACTTAATTAGCTTAACATTAGGAGACTAATATTCATCAGAATAGGAGATAGGATTGAGATGTCTTTCTTCTGGTATCTAACATAATTTGATTAGACTTAAAAGAAAAAAAACCTCTTTACTCTGAAGAAAATTTCCTTTTTCCCCCCTGTTTTTTTCCTCCTCTCATATCAACTGTTGACCCTAATCTATATAACTTACACCAAATGCTGTAAGTGACAGCAGGCTACAGGAATGAGGAGTTTAAGTAGTAGAGGGGAGTTTTGCGGAAAGATTTTATGGGCAATGACACAAGCCAAGGTCTATTCTGGAAAATGAAATGGTCAGTTCAAGTTTCAGAATCAGTGTGCAAGTTAGGATGGAGATTTGGGATGAAGAGGTGACGTTGCTCATTCCTTTGTATGCCCTGAGCTCTGATGCACACTTCCAGTGTTGTTCGAACTCGTAAAGCAGCATCACTTCTCGAAGTTGAGAGCCCTTCAAATCTGTCTCCCTTTTTCCGAGGCTCCATTTCCTGCTCCCTGTATTCAGCTCACAGATGGCACTCTCCCAGGGTTATTTGCTGTTCCTGGAACACTGAGCGCTATGCAATCAGGTTTTTGTGTTGGGCCCAGACTGGTTCCTGTGTCTCTTCCTTTGGAAATCTCATCTATCTGTTTCAGCCTAATTCAAACTCCCAGGTGTGTGTCCAAGTGTCTGTACGTGTGAGAAAGATCTGACCCTTCTCTCACCCTAGCTAGATTTAATTTTATCTTCATTGTGCTACCCTGTAATTTGCTAAATCCCCTTGGCTTGCATTATAAGCTAGCTATGCATGTCTGGATTGTCCCTACTGACTGATTGTTCATTGAAAATATGAATTATATTGATATGTTCATTCATTCACAACATGTACTGGGCGTTTTGTATGTGTTGGGTGCTGTGTTGAATTTTAGACATGTCGGAGTGATGATAATAAGCAGAATATATTTTCAAAAAGCTCATACTCTAGTCAGGAAGTAAAGAAAATAAACACAAAGATGACTCTGATACTGACATTATCAAAGAACATTGCTGACATTAAAGGGAAGGAAATGGGGACACATACACACATATGTGTCCCCATATGTATGTGTGTGTGTGTGTGTGTGTGTGTGCACTGTTCACAAGAAGCCACTCTGAAGATTGATTTTTTTTTCTGTTCAGAACTAAAGCAATTATTTAGGAAATTGGCAGAAGAAAATTTTATGCAGAGAGATTAGCAAGTTCTAGGACTCCAAAACAAGAGGGGCTTGTAAAGTTTGCTGAAGGACAAAGAGACGAGGGTGGGTGGGGCAGAGGAAGCTGTTGAGAAGTCGAAAGAAAGTGGAGACCTATCAAGTGATGCCTTATTTGCCACAATACATAATCAGGATTTTATTTCAGATGATCATAGAGAGTCTTCCATGAGTTGTAGGTTGAAGAGTACTATCCACATATTCATGCTTTAAAGGCATTTCCTTGTCTGCCTGTGTGCGGAATTGTAGAAAGGCAAGTATATATGATGATCAGCTAGAATGCTAGTAGTGCAACTGCTCAACAGGAGATGATGGTAGGTTGTACCAAATCGATCAATATGGAATCTCCAAGCAGTTCCCTCTGGAGCCCCATCTCATCTTCCGGATACGGAGGTGATCCCACTCTTTGATTTTTGCTATACCTCTACTCAGAATGTAGAGTCTTGTGGCTTATCACCTTTTCAGGGTGGCTTTGTAGTATTTTTCAATGATTTTTTTCTAGTTTGGTAACACATCTTCATTTGATCAGTCTATTAAGACACAGTTGGTCCTGAGGCCATCTCAGGTTCCTTTGGTGCATGAGCCCAGGATAGCACCTTCATCACACTTACCCAGGTTCTGAGCATAGCTTCGTCAAATCCATCACTCACTTTGGGTTTCCACCTTGGGTTGTGCTATTGCCAAGTGTTCCAAATGTTTCTGAGGATGAAAATGAAATCTGACTCATTGTGAGCCTCAGAACTCACTCACTAGAGTAGTGGAATAAGAAAGAAGGTCAAACTAGAGTTTTGTCTCAGTAGTATGTCTGTGACTTTGTACTGCACACTTAACTCACTCCGTTCCTTTCTCCAACAATATTTAAAACAGCCAATGTTGTGAGCATGTTGAAAGCACATCTTACTCCAGGCCTGCTAGTATCTCTTAACATCTAAGTGGAGGTTACATGTTGCTAAAATAATGGTCAGTTGAGACTGACACCACAAAAGCTTGATAGAGAAAAC
Organism: Mus caroli; assembly: GCF_978045245.1. Lineage (NCBI taxonomy): Eukaryota > Metazoa > Chordata > Mammalia > Rodentia > Muridae > Mus > Mus caroli. Next base: position 132,455,853 of record NW_028227257.1, read on the forward strand.
TGAAACATATTGTCCAGAAAACTATCAATTTGATTCTTTGAGAGTGATACCTAACAGGAATATATGTACTATACAAGATATATTTATAATACTGTATATATGAGGATAATGTGCATGTTAAATTTGATGCTTTTACAGTAAATTTTTATGATTTGTTTTCTAAATACTTTTGTTTTGGGGGCACATATTAGATTTTACTTATCTGTATTTAGTACCTAATCCAAGTTAAGTATAAGGGGAATGAGGTCATATTGGTAAATTTGTTACTAATCTATGGAGTACTAGTCCATGCATATCTATACATGAGCACAGAATATTTTATAAGTTAATATGCAAAGAGGAAAGACTGCTTAATTTAGCCATCTGTCCATCTACACACAAATGTCTACATGTGTTCACACATTCATAGTCTAGAGGCATATACACATAGAATATCATAGATGTCTCTATAGCAGTGTCTATATTTTCCATACATACATCCACACTGATAGACATATATATTTATATTATATATAAGTACACCATATAGTGTATATAGTTAGTCATCAGTTTGTATTTCAAGCTGATTCTGTTGTGAAAGTCAGTTGAAGTGAATTAAGAAAATATTTAGCCAACCTTATGCTGGTTATTTCATAAGTGACCTTTGTGAAATAGAAAGTGATTGCCTCCAGCCTAGGATTGAGAAAGGTCAATGGGCAATTTAAAATTTAAAGCCAAGTATATTTTTTGCAGCTTGCCCATGGAGAGGCGTTGTTTTGCTCTTTGTTGTTAAGACTTATGTGAGTGTCTCTTGACCTCTGTCAGGAACAATGGGGACAGTAATTTTTAGTGATTATAGATCAAAGTAGAATAAAAATAATTGTGAAAAACGTTAACAGCTACAGAGCATGGTTAATTAATGTCATTTGTTCATCATTGTATCCCACGAGAAAGGCAGTCTTACACTTTCATTGCATCAAAGTAAATGGAGACATAGAGTGGGTAAATGATGTCACAGAGTCATTAAACATACTCTGTGGATCTGAGACAGGAACCTCAGTGTGATTGAAAGACTATTCCCCCTCTGCAGTAGTCTGTTAGCCAATAAATTGATAATGATAATGACTGTTCCTCATATATTTATGGGAGAAAACCTTAAAAAAAAAGAGTTTCAAATGCAAGTATATGCTTGGAGAGGGCTACATTTTTCTTTTCTTTAGAAGCTGAGCTGAGAAGATCACTAAAGAAGGGGACACCCAATGAGACCATTTTACAACTGTATGAAACTTTGATACATATGAGAAGGCACAGCAGACATCGGAATGGCCTAGGTTCATTCTGTTGTGCTGTCCAGTTCTGGGAAGAGATACAAGTTTATTGTCCATAGAGTCTCAGACACTATATACATTACAAAGCAATTTATGATGGCATATATTAGTGCTGCAAAGTTCAAATGAAAAGATACATTTGAAAGTAACAAAGAGGAAGAACAATCAATAAACTGGAGGCTATGGGAGACATACTACTTAAAGAGAAACTGCCTCTCCATCCAGTGGCTTTCAGCACTGCTGCATGCCCTAAAGTTACAACAAACAGATGAAATAGTTAACTCTTAGCAAAGCTATGGCCTGTCACTCATCTGTCTTGGAAATAATGTAGTGAAAAACATCCTTAGCCAAGTGTTCTAGTAGAGACATTTTTTTTTTCTTTTTTCTTTTTGAGTAGAAGATTCTGTGAGGAAAAACTGAGCAGCTTCAGGGCTTAAGGGACTCATGGGACAGTGTGCTGGTTTGAATAGGAATGGCTCTATAGAATTGATATAATTTGAATTCTTGGTCCATAGGGAGCAGCACCTTTAGGAAGTGTGACCTCATTAGAGTGGGTGTGGCTTTGGTGCAGGAGGTGTGTCACTAGAGGATGGGCTTTGAGGTCTCAGTAACTCAAACCAGTTTTTTCTTTTTTCCTTTTTTTTTTCCCTCTGCTGCCTGCAGATCAGGATGTAGAACTCTCAGCTCCTTCTCCAGCACCATGTCTACCTTCAGGCTGCCATGCTTTAAATATTTTCCTTTATAAGAAGAATTGTCATGGTTACGGTGTCTCTTCACAGCAATGGAACCCCAACTAAGACAGACAGGAAGCAGAAAGGCACTTGAGATACACTTGCATGATGGGGTCTGACAGTGGGCACAAGTGTCAGTGCACTGGTGATGCTAAGATCTACTGGATCGCATACGAGTAGACCCAGTTTTTGGCTGCATTAGTTAGATGGACACTGACTCTTCAGGACAAACTCTTTGCTTCCAGCCTCCAGTCTCTCTCCTCTCTGTAGCTAATTAATGATCTTAACATTTTGGTGCCTTCCCCAGCGTTTTATTAAAGTCAGACTCTCTTTTACACACTAACATTAAGTATTTGTAAAATTATTCAACCTGAGCGCAGTTTCTTATTAAGAATAATAGGTATTACAATTATTTTTGCTTGAATACGAAATGTTTCATGCTGAAAAGAGATTATCCCTGGTCAATAAGCATTATTATGAATAATGGTATGCTACCTGAAGGACAGAGTAGACTTCTTAGAAGGAAGAAACTGTTCTGCTCTTCTGTGTTTCATGGATCTTCTGAAAATGATGTTTATTATTTTGATTTTGATTAAAATATTGCCAAGTACGAAGAGTGACAAATTGTCTGATCATAGCTTCTGAAGATAACTGCCATTAATATTTGTCATGTGGTTTTATGTTTATTTAATAACTGGGTCATATATATATACATGTATGTACACACACACACGCGTGTGTATATATATATATATATATATATATATATATATATATATATATATATAGTTTCATAGTCACTTTATATCCAGCAGTGTATGGGTTTTCCAGGTATTCAGTACTATGTGAAAACAGTGATTTTTATATTTCTTACATATACAATTATTAATCAAATTATTCTTTACCCACATGTGTGCTGCTGCTGCTTTTTTGTAGGAATGATCTTTTATTGGGGGAGGGTTCATCAATCCTTCTTGGCCGCCGCCTTCCTCATGGCTGCCAGCGCGTTGTTCAGCTCCTTCTGCTTTCTCTTGGCACGGATGTGCGTGCCCACCCTCTTCTTGATGAACTTGAGTGTACGCTTGTCCTTGGACACTTTGAGCAACTCCAAGGTGCGTCGCTCATGGGGCGCAAAGCTGCACACTTCCTGGATCATGTCCTGTATGAACTTGGCGTGCTTAGTGAGGCGCCTGCAACGGCAGCTGTGTCTCACTTGCTGATGTTCTTTGTCACCTTGTGGCCCTTGCTGAGTCCCACGGCCATGAGGTAGCACAGGGCCATGGCTGCTGCTCTCCGATGGCGGCCAGGACAGGAAGCCACATGTGTGTTCTTATCTATTGTTTATTTTATCCAGTAAATAAAGTTGTGATAAAAATCTAGTTCTTTTAAAAGTTTTTAAGTTCTACTAGTGTGCATTTGTACATATGTGTATGATGTGTGTGTGTGCATGTGTGGAGGTCAGAGGGCTATGTTAAGGTGGTCAGTTCTCTCCTTCCATCTTTATGTGGATTTTGTGAGTTAATAAGCACCTTCACTGGCTGAGTCATTTTGCCAGCTCCCTGTATCTGTTTGCATATTTATTTATCTAATTAAGTTTTATTTGATTTATCAGTAGTTTGTTGCTTCTAACATAAAACTTTTACATACATTTAGGTCATATAAGCAAAATTATAACTACATCTTATCTTCAGCGCTACGGCAAATGATTTTGCTTCTTAAAATGTAAATTTTAATGTCCCTGTAAGCCTATAGAATTTAGTCTTAATAAAGCAAAACCACTTTATTTGATGTACATTCCGCATCTCATAGAATATATTTCATGCCTTGCTTCTTCCAGTTTTCTATAGAATGCTCACGTGGGTGAATGACTATTCTGCTAACTAAGGTTTTTGCTGCCTTAAAATAAGGTTTTGAAAGACAGAGGTGAACAAACATTTTCACCCAAAGGCTTCTCAAAGACTTTACTGTCTGAATGTGTGCTATAAGCCATCACCAACGAAATCAGTTACTCAGTCTATAGGAGTCACAGAGCTATCGTTTTGTGTGTGTTCACTTTGGAAAGCATACACGTGATTCTGCTGCTTTCACACAGAATAGACATTCTTTGTCCTTGGCAATTCAGGAGTGTTGTATTCGAGATACTTTATGGAGGGTAACCCAAAAATCTGTTATAATAGCAAGTGCATTTTGAAGTCTCTGTGTCTTTTACTCATGTTGGAGTATGTGTAGGTGATACTCTTGGTGGTTCTTTTCCAAACAATACCGAGAGCAGAGACTGCTTCCAAAATTGAACCTCACTAGCTATAAATTCTCTCCCTCCCTCCTTTTCTCCCTCCTTCCCTCCTTCCCTCTCCCTTAAAGAAATGTAGCCATCTGAATGGGGTTATATGTGAAGATAACGTAATGACTCTTAATATTTATCTCTATGTTCAGTTAATGGATGCCACTTATACTCCTGAGACTGAGAATATTAAAGAAAATCCTTTATACATATTTGATGACTGATAACAGAGTTTGCTCTCTTATTTTTTTTTAAAAAATGGATTTTCAATTTTATTGCACGCCTGTTTAGAAAGCTATTACGATGGTAAATTTTTATTATTTTAATGGAATGATCTTATTTAAAAATTATCCCAAAGCTAAACTCTCTGTAGTCAGCAAATACCCCTGCTGAGATGCGAGCTAGTTAATTCCAAGTTTCTTTGATTAGATTTGTTAGCATCTGGACCTAGGGTTTTATATTTATATTAGTGGATGAGAGTGGCATGGGCCTTAGGCACTCACTACTTAGCTTTTGTACAACCTGCTCTGTCTCTGTGATGTTACTTGTATGTATGTTTTCAGGGCTGACCATTTGAGGTTGGGTAACCAATTTCTGTGCTCTTTCATGAGAAGGACTATTTCTTCCACGTTCAGCTTTTTATAATGTTAACTTTCCTAAATCTAAGCAACATTATGAAAACCAGCTTTGGCTCATTCAAGGTAAGAACATTTCCATCACTACCAACCTCTGCTGTGTACTTTTACAGTCAGAGCCACGAGACTCTTCTTTCTACCACCTCACTAACTCCCGCCAAAGGCATCTGTTCCATGCTTCCTTAATTTTGTCAGTTCAAGAATATCTTACCTGTTTGTTTTCTAAAGAGAGAGAGAAAGAAAGGGTGAGGATTTGAGTGGGTGGGGAGGATTTTGAGAGGAGAAACCATGATTAGAATATATTGTATAAAAAATATATTTTCAATTAAAATAAAATTATATAAAAAGGAATATCTCACAGTGAATGTGACAAAGTTTTGCCATGTCTTCAGGGGCAAGCTTCTTTTCTCAGTATATAATGTCCTTCAGTGGCCTGGTGAATTTCTGTGTTCTGTAGTGACTTTTATATGATGTCAGTCAGTCTTCTTTATATAATACCAATAAAACTCCTTTTCGTCTGATCAGCTTTGAGCAGCACAACTTTTCTATCCTTTTATTTTCAATTCTGTCTCTTTATTGTATTTTGAGGTGCCTTATTGAATATATGCATATATGTATAAAGTTGCATTATAAAATCACTGCCAATTGTTTTGCTCTTTTGTGTATTTATTTTTTTCTGGTAACATGCATTTTTGTTTACATATTCAATGCAATTATTTCTGTGTGGGGGCTTAAATTGATCCCTTTTTTTTGATTTTTAATATTTTTATTACATATTTTCCTCAATTACATTTCCAATGCTCTCCCAAAAGTCCCCCATAGCGCCCCCCACTTCCCTACCCACCCATTCCCATTCTTTTGGCCCTGGCATTCCCCTATATTGGGGCATATAAAGTTTGCAAGTCCAATGGGCCTCTCTTTCCATTGATGGCCGACTAGGCCATCTTTCGATACATATGCAGCTAGAGACAAGAGCTCCAGGGTTCTGGTTAGTACATCATGTTGTTCCAACAATAGGGTTGCAGATCCCTTTAGCTCCTTGGGTACTTTCTCTAGCTTCTCCATTGGGAGCCCTGTGATACATCCAATAGCTGACTGTGAACATCCACTCCTGTGTTTGCTAGGCCCCGGCATCGTCTCACAAGAGACAGCTATATTTGGGTCCTTTCAGCAAAATCTTGCTAGTGTATGCAATGGTGTCAGCGTTTAGAAGCTGCTTATGGGATGGATCCCTGGATACGGCAGTCTCTAAATGGTCCATCCTTTCATCACAGCTACGAACTTTGTCTCTGTAACTCCTTCCCTGGGTGTTTTGTTCCCAATTTATTTGTCTTCTTTTCTCTGATTTCTTTTTCCTATCTCCTTGTGGATTATATCAACACTTTTTTAAAATGTATTTTAATTTGTATTCTTTACGTGTGTATGTAAGTGAGCATGTATGAATGTGAGTGTGTGTATGTCAGTGTGTGTGCATGTGAGTGAGTGTGTGCGTTTGTGTGTGTGTGTCTGTTTTTATGCTAGGAATTAAACTAGGGGCTTCTTGGTGTATTGAATGCTAGGCACACATTTTAGCACTAAGCTGCACTCCACAGCATTCACCACATAGAACAATTTTTATATAATAGTACTCTGTTATATAATTGTTAATTGGTGTCATTTAAGTTAAATATAGAGATCTTATCTCTATCATTTAACTGTCTATACTTTATAATATTTACAGTTTCCTTGCAAATGTTTACAGCCATGTCAGACAGTATTATGTTTCTATAGTCACCAAGCACTGTTGAAAATCCACAGAAGGAAGGTATATGACACTTACCTATACTTTTGCAAATATGTCCTTCATGCTGTTTCAAGGGTCATGTTTTCTTTCTATTAGAGAACTTCCTTATCGACTAGTTCAGAATAGGTCATCGACCGTTCTCTTGATTATACTTTATTTGAGGGTACCTTGCACTCCTGTGTGTTTCTGAAGGATATATTCTCTGGATAGAACATTCTTACTTGACAGTTCCACTTTTTGATTTTCACAATTTGAAAAATGTGACACTTTTCGTTGGCCCAAGGATTTTGATAAGGAATTCATTGTCATTCAGATAGATTTTCCTGCCCAGGAACCTATTTTATCCATTTCACTAGGTTTACAAGTTCCTTTCTTTGTCTTTCATTTCATAAGTTTGACTATAGTGTGCTTATTGTAATTTTTCACTGTTAATTGAGCTTGGGCTTTGATGGATTCTTAGATTTGTAGGCTTCTGTCTATTGCAAACTTTGAGTTTTTTTTTTTTTTGTTTTTGTTTTTTTGTCTTATGACTTTGCAGTTGTCAGTTTCCTTAGGTATGAGTTTGCGGTGTATGAAGCATAAAGCACAGGGAACTCACTGTCATGCTAAGCACAGTTCAGTCTGTCTTCTGCTTTCTAAATTGTGGAGTGTTTTCATACATGTCTGGCATATAATGTACAGGGTTGTTAAAAGTTATTAATAAGAAATAGGGAACTTTCTGTTCCATCTTCCCTGAAGCTGAATTTGTATGTATTTTTTCTTAGTATATTTCTCAGCTATCTAGCATATAGAATTACTTGTTCTTTAGTGTGTTAAAGTGATTTTCAGATGAAATTAGCTGGCTGATTTTTTTAATGTGTTGTATGAGAGGAAAGAAGGTTCATACTCCTATTGAAAGGCAGTGCCCTTGGGTCTAACAGGCTGCATTGCAACCTGCTTTGTGGCAGCAAACCACTGATTTTTAGCCTCTGTGGTAGTACACACTTTTAATTCCAGCACTTAGGACAGAGGCAGGTGGATTTCTATTGTCCAACACCAGCATAGTTTAGATGGAAAGTCACATATGAGCCTAGGATTCCATACTGAGACCCCAACTTTAAAAACTAAGAAAAAATTACCTGGATGCTTTTAAAAAAGCACCAAAAAGAATTTACTTCTGGAAGTAAAAATGGTCTTCTAGTGACAGATATTTCAATTGGGCTGTAAAAAAAGCTAAAGTTAGCAAGCATGAAAAGCCACAGGTCATATCAGGTGGGAAGAACAGTAGGGGTCATCAAACCACAGAAAAGGTTATAGATCAAGAGAAGACAAAATACGATTGAAGGTTCCCCAATCCACTCATAAAACAAACAAACTTAAGACCACAGTAGAAGAGTTCCCTGCCCTACCTATAGCACAATGTTGGCTGAGCCTGTCTTCAGATGTTTTTGTAATCGTGCAATGGTTCACAAGGTCCTGATAGAGAAGGAAGCCCAGAGAGCTTCCCACCCGTTTCACTGTCCAGTCTACACAAGTCTGAAAGTAATTCCCATTTGTTCCTTTGAGTGTCTTCTGCATATGAAACACATACAGATACTTCTAAATGCTTGTAATTTACTTTGTTTTTTAAGAGTTATTTCACAAGTGTTTTTATAGAGTGATATATATATATATATATATATATATATATATATATACTTTATATTTTCTGGGACATAGTTGAACTATGGAAGAAATACATAGATTTGTAATTTTTTTTTCAAACTTGAAATGTTTTCTTTAGTGCTGTCTTTATGTACTTCCTGAATTTCTTGAGGAATTCCTACAATTCTGAGTCTGATTTGTGCTTTTTGATTAAACTTGTACTGACTATATCATTTTACACACATTGGTATAGTTTGAACCTGGACTAGATCCTAAAGGCCTACATGTTAAAGACTTGGTCACCACTTTGGTGCCATTGCAAGGTGGTAGAAACCTTTAAGAAGTATGGTCTATTGAGAGGGTTTACATACTTGGAGGTGTTCTCTTGTTATGGGTTGTGGGGCATTTGTCTTTTTCCTCTTTCCTCTTCCTAGTCACCTAGTCAAGACATTTCCACCTGAGGTGTTCTATGTTGCCAAATGCAACTGAGCCAACTCATAATAGATGAAAACTTCCAAAACTCGGAGCTACGATAAACTGTTTTCTTTACAAAGTGATTTATCAGAGATTTTTTTTTGGTAGAGTTTTTATGGAAAGCTGGTTAACACACACACACACACACACACACATGCATACACACACACATATACATGGGGCGAGAGAAAGAGAGAACAACAGTATTCATGGACACGTATTTCTACACACATATAAATATGTAGTAAGCACAAATTTATGTAGAAACACACATAATAAGAACATGCAAAGACACAGTGGTTTATGTAGTTTGTGTACCTATGTGTAAGAAAAAAGAAGAAAATATTATTTTCCTAACTTCTTAGAAATTTTCATAAAAATTTAGAAGACAGTCTCATGCATGACAGCTAATTGCCATTTTGTACTGAAATTGCCATTTCTTTTCGAGGAGGCTTCTACTTTTTTGTTATACTTTTTTTATTTATATTACTATTTTTTATATCCCACTCACTATCTCCATCCGGGTCACCCCCTCCTCAAATCCTTCCCCACTGCTGACCTCCCATTCTTTGGAAGGGTGGGGCTCCCCTGGTATTCCCCCTCCTTGATGCATCAAGTCTCTGTGAGACTAGGCACAGCCTCTCTTCCTGAGGCAGCCCAGCTAGAAGATAGCATCCCATGTACAGACAACAGCTTTTGGGACAGCCCTCATTCCAGTTGTTCAGGACTCACATGAGGACCAAGCTGCATATCTGTTACATATGTGTTCTTTGGTTGGTGATTCAGTCTCTGAGAACTCCAAGGGTCCAGGTTAGTTGACTCTGTTGGTCTTCCTGTGGAGTTCCTATACCCATCGGAACCTTTATTCTTCCTCCTGTTCTTCCATAAGTGTTCCCAAACTCCATCCAGTGTTTTGCTGTGGGTGTCTGCATCTGTCTGAGTCAGCTGCTGGGTGGATAGAGGCTTCTAGTTCAAATCTGTGGCAGATAAAATCTACACAGAACCGTTTCAGTGATGTTAAGAATATTCTCAAAGGAGAGAAGAAAACAAAGTATGACTTCATTGTCTGCAGAATTAGGCTCTTCTTTCACTTTGTTCCAAATACTAACCCCTCCCCCCCACCCCCCTCACCCCCCACCCCCCCCCCCACACACACATGGGGCTGGGTTTGGTCTCTTACCGGAATTTGCTAAACACGAGTCTAGTCTGGTATTAAAAACCGAACTAAACCAAGCAAAATGCAAATGTATCTAAAAGAACAATTTCCATAAATTCATTTAGAAACTCATTTGGCAAGGAAGTCTTTTGAAAGTCCAACCCAACCTGAACAGACTTTTTTAGAAGCCCGTTTCCTGTTTTTCTCTCCAGGAAACACAGAGAATAGTGTTTTTGAAAAAGTTCCAAGTTCCTGGTTGGAGATCAGTTTCCTCAGTTAATTTCGAATCTCTTATGATTGAGGTGTATCTGAACGTCAGAACAACGTTTGCACTCAGCCCCCTCAGGTCTAGTGTCTATTTGTCCTCCCCGCCTTACATGGGACTCTTATGTAAATCCTCTTCAAGCATAAGGGGTTATTACTTCCTGTGATTGTTTGTCTTCTTGGTACTTGATGGGCACTTTTTCCTCCACATATACATTATTTAGGAGTGGCATAGCATCTTGCTGAAAAACATGGGTCATGGAGTCAGAGGTTTGGAGGAAGCCTAATTCCTTCCCTTATCTGGGTGGCCTTGGACGAAAGGTAATGTGTGTGCTTCAAATTTTCTATCTAAAAGAAATAAAAAGCCGGGCGTGGTGGCGCACGCCTTTAATCCCAGCACTTGGGAGGCAGAGGCAGGCGGATTTCTGAGTTCGAGGCCAGCCTGGTCTACAAAGTGAGTTCCAGGACAGCCAAGGCTACACAGAGAAACCCTGTCTCGAAAAACCAAAAAAAAAAAAAAAAAAAGAAATAAAAGATCTCTTCATTGAAAGAGCTTATGTACATTAAAGCACACAAGAGGACACCAGAAACATTTTGTGCCAGATGTACTTCTGTTATTGCCTTTTTAAATAAAATCATCAGTCTAAGAAGACTGTACTTTAAGTTGATGTAATTCCTCCTGCAGCAAAGAATTCAGCACTTAATAGATACCATCTGAGGAAAAATCTAGAACGTCCCAAGTTATACAGGTTACCTTTGCTAAAAAGAGGCCAGCTGCTTCATTACTTTTAAATGTTTACCAGAGTATTTGGAACTTAGTTTATTTCTAAGCACGCTTTATAGTTGTTGGCCTTGGCAGTAACATGTTGCAGGTCATCAGGGAAGATGACTAAGGTCTTGTGATAATTTAACCCTTGATGCTGTGAGAACTTAATCTTCACTAATTAATTACATTCTCATGGGTATTTAGGGTTTTTTTTGTTTTGTTTTGTTTGTTTGTTCATTTGTTTTGCTTCATTTTGTTTTTCCAGTAAATGACTTCTTACTCTATTATTATCCCCTCCAGTGCCCATTGATTCACAGAAAATAACAAGTGGAGTTTACTGCTTTGATTTTGAACTAAATCTTGCGGCTGTTTTCATTGTGATCCAAGGTTCTGTTTAATCAGAAGCTATTGGAGCGAAAATGTTCATGTTGCAGATTTCCTCTTTGACAATGGTGCATGGGAAGAGAATTCTGAAAGAACTAGAAAATACGATACTCACTGGAAGAAACTGAAACAAGGAACACCCAATCCCACGTGCTAACCAAGTGGGGATTCCTTCCTGAAGCTTTGTACTGTGCAAGGATACTTTCCTGGTGTGCCGAGAAGTTGTCTCTGGGACCGTCACACTTGGAATTCCAGCAGATTACCCTGTCATCAAGTCATCAGTATGCTGCTATTTGAATAAACACAGCTGTTGTTTTCCAAGAAATATGGCTAGGAGCAGCAAGGGAAAAAAAAAGGGCAATTAGTGTTATTGAAATGGTGGGGTACTCAGGGTGGCATATATATATTTATGAGAGTTTTCATTTCCGAATAGCTATTTGCCATGCTGTGACTGAGCGGTAGGGGGTGGGAGGGTGGGCAAAGGTGGTGGTAACAAGCCTTTCTACAAATCCTTGCTACTTTGCTACATTCTGCGATCTAATATTAATTATGAATAATTTTCATAATTAAATACATATTTTAATTCATGCGACCTTGGTGTTTCTTCTCCGAAGAGAAACCTTAAAATTTTTTATGACATTTAAAAAATGACATTGATGACTGCTGCCAGTTTTCTTGTGAGACTATCTGAAGAACAAAGGCATCAGGTCTCAGAATCAGGGCAGATGTTTACTTTGGAGGCTTGGGGTGTGGTGGACATGAAAACTTTCCTCTTGGTATCATAAAAGGCACAGTGTATCAGAAAAATCATGTTTTATACCAGTAGTGTGGTCACAGGTGAAAGGTCCTTTCTCCTGCTTCTTACATACTTCATCTGTGATGTGGTTGTTGAGCAACGTAACCGTTAAAGACCCTGTAGATTCCATGTTGCTTTCAATACAGATCTTTATGATTCAGCTCTGATATTCAGTGCTAATCAATAGACTTATTAGAGATTCATGAGGACCTGAGCTGTACTCTTCTGTTTAATCAAATGTTTCTACCATCTAGCTGGTGTGCTTTTAGCATAGACAAATATAGGGACAAATAGTTAAGATTATTCTTGGTGCTTTATTTACCTAAAGCACCTTATTTTGATTTTTACATAGTCTTGACTCTTTAGGGCTCTTAACTAAGTGCTGTGGTTTAAGGATGTTGGCTTGGCACATGGAAGGGTGAAAGACTGGTAGGTTAGAGAACAGGTTTCAAAGTCCTAGGATTTCTAGGATTACATTTCCAGGAAAGAGATGAGATTGGACAGGTGAAACCTTCTGTGTCTGTGGGCATTGCTGTGCTTTAGATTAAATCATCTCACTGAAGTTCAGAGGACTCACTAGTTCCCACTTGCTTCATGTTTTGAGTTGATTTCTAATTTAAAAGTAAAAGTAATTCTTATGCTTAGTCCAATTAACCTAAATGTTTTAAAGACAAGAGAGAAAAATAAATAACCCAGGACAAGGGTACTGGAGATACTCTACCATTAGGTAGTGTTTCTAATGGGGATGTAAATAAAAGATATCATTTAAAAACTAGCAGAGACTTTGGAAGAAGAATGACACAGCTTTCTGAGTAACATTCAGGAACTACTGGGGAGAGAGGATGACAAAGGCTTTGGCTTATCCTTCAAAACAGGAAGTGTCTATGCTGTGTCTGAGACCTGATTGGGTGACCTTGGGTCCAGCCAGGAGATACTGTGTTCTGAAGCCAACCCTCCTCATTAACAGTAGCAACACATAGTAGTGCACTGCTTTATTCGTCCAGAGCTCTTTTGCATCTATTTTCTCATCCCGGATCCATTTTTAGGATGGTGTTAGCCTTACCTCAGGCTCAACATGTCATCATTTCCTTGGAGACATTGTGGCTTTGCTGATAGGTCTGGGTTTTCTCCTCATGCTTTGGACAACCTCTGCAGGATGCTGAATGTGGTAGCACCAAATAACAAGTTAGCCGAAACAGAAAGCTTCTAGTGGGACCACATAATGCATTATAACAGATGGGATTAAGGAGGGTTTATGTCATGGTGCCTGTCTAACCCATTTTGTCCCCATATAAAGCAAATCCCCCACTGTTTTTCTTGTCTTCAGGCACCTAGCCACTGCCTCTAATTCTGTTCTCTGTAGATCCGACTTCTTTCACTACATCCAATGGTTCTCTACATGTAAGGGAATTGACCTTTTGGGTTTGTGTATTTTTCTTGTATACACCATTTCCTTTCTCAGAATTAGCATGAGTAATTGATTCTCAGCCTGGGCTTGTTAGGACAGCATGGTTTATATAAGAACTGGGGCAGAATCTGAGAGACAGTTTGTACTGAAAGAATGCTGAGATTAAGCCTTCAGTCTGTCATTAGATCTTTACTTTCTCTAAACAGAGTTCCTGTTTATTTTGCATATTAGGTCACCCCTCTTTTTTGAGTCCTAGAGACATAGACATATTTCTCATAGGTTAACAGCAATTTTTATAGTTAATATTTGATGTTTAGTATTATGCGTCTTGCAGGGCTGTACTTTGAGAACAAAGTGCATTACCTACTGCCTATTTGGGTGTGAACTGCATGCATTCCTGAAGGTTATGAAAGCCAGAGAACTGGCTCATGGATGGTACTGAGGAGTGGTTTTCTAACTTCAGGATCTGTGGGGATGCTAAGCAACACATAGTAGTGCACTGCCTTATTCGTCCAGAGCTCTTTTGCATCTATTTTGCTGTTGCTACTGATGCTACTTATATTGTATAAGTAATATACAATATGCACAAGCAGGGTGGGGTACTCACATGTTTAGGTGACACCCACTGTGGGAATAGAAAGGTTACTTCTTCCACTCTGTTAATTCTTGAAAAAAAAAAATCTCTTGTACCAGATGGGATGTGGGAAAAGAAGTTCAAAAATCAGCAACATGCCCAAGGCACCATTGAGTCCAACTAGAGATTTCAAGGTTAGAATATGGTCAATGTTGAGAGTTCATCAGCTCAGATCTTGACAGAATATAACAATCTCAGACAGGATGCCCAGTAATAGCCTTTCCATAACTTTGTAAAGCCTTAGTTTCCTACTCCAAATATAGCCATCCAGGGTTAGGGCTTCAGCATATGAATTCAGAATATGTATGTATGTATGTATGTATGCATGTGTGTATGTGTATGTATGTATATCTCTATATATTATCTATCTATCTATCTATCTATTCCATATGAATTCTATATATGGAATATGGAATTTCATATAGAGAATATGGACTCCATATGGAATAGATATGTTCCACAATAGTATCAGATTGAAGCTATCATACTGTAGTCTATGTTTTTGCATATTAGTGGAGTAGTTATGAACTTTGCAGTATCTTTGCTGCTCTGGCATAATGTAGGGTTGGGGCCAACATGAGGAAAAAACCACTTCTCTTCAGTATATTCATTCAAAATAGCTACCTCACCTTTTTAGAGACATCAGAGGTCTGGCTGCAAGTTGTGCTCATCTTAGTACCTCCTATTTTACCCCGTTGAAACACCTTGTAATACTTAAAGAAGGGATCCTAAGAGTTTCAGGTCATTCTGGCTAGAGCTGATAGTGGCTCAGAAGCCACAGGTAGCTTCTTAGCCGGTCACCCAGACATGTGCTTCCCTAAGGGGATCAGCTCTTAATTTTGTGTCAACAGAAGACATTAAGCCATAGTGAATGCATCCTGTCTGGGAATCAGTTTTCTGTATCACCACTGTGCCTCAAGTCTATTGCTCAGTTATAACAATAGTTAACATCTGAAAGCTCACTTTTAATAGATATTATACTAGCACATTGCATTAGTTTAATATGCAATGCTGTAGAGGCAGGTGATAAATGCCCACCCCATACAGAGTGGAATAGGCTCAGATAAGTTAAATAATTCCTACAAGTTCACAGATAATGAGAGGTGGAGCTTAAATTTAAAGCCAAATAGTTGGAAGTCAGAGGCTGTATTCTGTTCTATTCTATTCTGTTTTATTTATTTATTTATTTATTTATTTATTTATTTATTTATATTTTATTTATTCACTTTACATCCAACTCACTGCCCCCTTCCAGCTACCCCTCCCACAATACTTCCCCCTTTCCACTTCTCTTTCTCCTTTGAGGGCAGGGGAAGCCGTCTGTGAATTCTTCCACCTGGCACATCAAGTCTCCCATGGATAGCCACATCTTCTCTCACTGAGGCCAGACAAGGTAGCTCAGCTATAAGATCATATCCCATAGAGAGGCAACAGCTTTTAGGATAGCCCCTGCTCCCATCCCATGGGCAAGCACTAGTTCCTGACACTATTCGCTATTAATGATATTCTGTTATACTTGCAGACAGGAGTCTAGCATGGCTGTCCTCTGAGAGATCCACCCAGAAACTGACTCAGACAGATGTAGACATGCACAGCCAAACAGTGGATGGAGCTTGGGGACTGTTGGGAAGAGTAGAGGGAAGAACTGCAGCCCCTGAAGGAGATAGGAATTCCAGAGGAAGTCCAACAGAATCAACTAACCTGGACCCTTGGCGCTCAAGAGAGACTGAACTACCAACCAAAGAACATACACAGACTGTACCTAACGCTCCCCACACATACTTTCCCACGGGTCCGCAACAGAGGCCGTATGTAACCACTCTGCAGACCACATGCAAGTCTGGCTTTCAATCTGTGTGATACAGGAATGCCTTTCTCCTACATTAATCTCTTACCTTTCTTGACCCCCCAGCTCAAGAATGAATGCACTTTCATGTTAGCAGGGTATGATTTTGGTATGCCAACAAGGAACACAGAATTTGCACTTTAATTTCTATCTAGTATTCTCTGTAAGCAAGATGGAGTCGGATTAGCTTGGTTACCCTTATAAGACCCTTGGGAGAAGTTTGACTACATTTCCAGTCTAAGCTAAAAATACTCTAAAGAGGTGCCCACAGCAATAATGCCGCTAGAGATTTTATCAGTGATGCTGTTATTGGTATTTGGGTCAACTGTTGCAATTACTGTCTCCAATGACAACACTTCCTTTTAGCTTTCATATGTCTTCAGTCTTGTTTCTTCGTCTTGCTCTTCTTGTCTTCAATTTTTATGAATAAATATCATGTGACCTGTACTATCAAAATACAGTACTTTTCTAAATATATGAAGTCCTTTTATAATAGAACTAGTCTATTTCTATGCAAACAATAACTGTTTAATTATCTTTGTATTTTTGTTGCATGCATTTTTAAATCCTGCAGCACCTGCAAAGTGATCATCTTTAATTATTTTCAAAATAGGGCAGCAGGTACCTAGGCTGATTTGAATAAAAACTCAAGAGCAGAAGCTAGGTTAAGAAAATGGGGTGTATGAATCACTCAAAGAAAAACTGTTTTGAAAGAGAACATTTTATGTGGCCTCCCTTAGAGTCAGGGGCACTTTAAAGAGCTTGCACTGCATCTTGACTTACCATCCACCCAGAAGTTCAAATCCAAGGTTGTTTCACAATGATGCCATCTTTTCAAGGTGTTCTCATTAGGAGCTGAGAGCACCCAAACAGTGAGGCGAACATTTAAAGCACGGAGCACAAAACAGAGCTGCACGGATACGAAGCAATTGTTCTGCTGTAGATTTTGAGAGTTGAATTATACAATTCATGCCTAAGAATAAGATGAGCTCCATAATAAGCGTGTTTCTCTGTCTCTGAAACTAGGCAGAAAACTTATAAATGTACCTTCCTAAAAGAACGCTATTACTGGTTTACAGATCTGAGCACTCTGTTCCCTCCTGGATGTACCTGATTGTTAATTCTCAAGCAGTTGAAAGGAGGCCTTGAGTTAGAGCTCAGCCCACAATATGCTCTATGTGGTGTGGTTCCCAGTGGTCCTACCTACTCTTTGGTAGAAACTCATTTAACCTGAGATACTTTTGTGTTATGTTCTTAATAGCAGGGCCTTGGGCTAAGGCTGGTGTGGGGATGGGAGATCCCGGGTTAAAGGTGTTGGGAAGAATGAGGAAGTCTAGAACAGGTACGAGAGGAAAGTTTGCAGGTATAGTGTTGCCTCATACTTGTTCTGGAAATAATCCTACCCATGGGCACATATGAACATCATCTGTAGTGGAAGGGAACAAATGTCCACTGAAACCTTACAAGGAAAATTCCATGGCAGCCTCGTGTTTGCATATCTAAATCTGCAGTAGTGCCTTATCTCTGTTTACTTATGCTTTAGTGACTTCCTGAAAGTTTTGTGGTCTCTTTGTAAAAAGTACAAGACACAAAAACGACAGCTACTAGAAAAAGTATCCAAGGAGCTAAAGGGGTCTGCAATCCTATACAACAATATGAACTAACCAGTACCCCTGGAGCTCGTGTCTCTAGCTGCATATGTATCAGAAGATGGCCTAGTCAGCCATCATTGGGAAGAGAGGCCCCTTGGTCTTGCAAACTTTATATGCCTCAGTACCAGTACGGGGAATGCCAGGGCCAAGAAGTGGGAGTGGGTGGGTAGGGGAGTGGGTAGGGGAGGGTCTGGGGGACTTTGGGATAGCATTTGAAATGTAAATGAAGAAAATACCTAATTAAAAACAATAAGTTTTAAAAAAAAAGAAATCTAGTGTCCCACTTTGTTATGTTTTAACTTCTAACAAGTTTCTTCTGAGGCTTCCATGAACTTTCAACACTTTTTCAGTGACAGTAGTTGTGTACTCTCTTGGCTGTGTGTGTTATTTGAGTAGAGAACAAACAGACTCTTAGAATTTGAGGAGTACATCAGGGCTAAGTAAAGCTGGTAGGGATTTTGTTTGTTTGTTTGTTTAATGATATTGATTATTCTCAAGAATTAGCCAATAAAAAGAAAGGAGGAAGTAGTTGTGAGATGTGGCTATAAAAGGAAGAAAAGACAGAAGGCAATGAGGGAGCTTGGGTGGAGATGGCAGGAGTGAGTGTTGCCCATCACGAGGGGGTACTTTATTGAGTGCCACATTGACAGACTTGTCAAAGCTGATCTCCTGTTCTCTGCAATCCTACTCAGGGATTTCATACCTGTAGTTTGAAATTGGTCTGGCAGGAGTCTTTATAACACAAAAGTTGGTAGTCAAGACAAGCCAGTGCTGTTTTGGTTTTTGCCTTCCAGAAAGATGGCTGTTACATATTTACTCATGGACTGTGTCTTTATATGTTTCTTTGTAATACTTAAGACCTATACTGTTAAGGGTGTCACTGCAGGAGAAAATCTGAAAGAGGCTAGTTTAGTTGGGCAAGGGTTAATTCCAGATAACAAACTGGAATCCACAGTCCCATGGGTTACTGAGATCAAAAGCAGGCCAAGGTCTCAGAGAGGTTAATCTGGTTGAGAAAGTATGAATTTCAAGCTCTAATGCCAGAAGAGGAGGAAGATTATGGGAATCCAGGAGGTTGGAGAGATTTTGAAGAGCTTCAGGCAGGTAAGATATAATTTATATACTCTGGACAAAGGCCACCACACAGACTGCTAGGTAGGAGGTAGGTGCTGGCAGGCACCTAGGCACATACTGCACATAGCCTGTCACAAGCAATTAGGCAACACAGATGTAGGCACATAGGCCTGGCACAAGCTATTAGGCAACACAGATGTAGACACATAGGCCTATATGCAAATCCTTGGTTGGACAAAGGTGAAAAAGGTTCAGCTTTTGATCCCAAGGTCAAATTTATATAGAATCATATAAAAGTGGCAATTTGTGAAAAATAGCTACATGACAGATTACTTTAGGGTTCCTTGGACATCTGGGGTCAGCCATTTTGGTCCTGACTCATAGTACCCCTCACCCATGGTTTTTATATTAGCCATCTGGACATAATCTGGAGATTCATATCAGTGCCATGTTGTCTAAATGTTAAGTGGCCTCTGTTCCCAACAGAAAGGTATATTTGAGGCATTATATAGAATAGAAGCTCTCATAAAAGAGAAAAACTGACTTTTAAGGCATTACCTTGGTTACATATACTACACAGGTAGGGCTTAGTCTAAATTTGCCTTCTTCCAATATGCTACCTCCTACTCCCTGCACTGGAGGACTCCTCTGCAGTCGAGACTCCCTAGAGTCTCCCCCTAGTTTCCTCTTTTTCGATACTTCAGAGATCCTCTGTGTACAGTCAGGCAGGTGAGCACTTCACAATTTTAGAGATAACATTCCCTATGTGATCTGTATGAATAGAGCCTTGAAACTATGTGGTGTGTACCTGTGTCCCTCTATAGACAGCAGCTCTACCTGGGGTTTACTTTTGTCTAATGCTACACATGAGAATAACATCCTCAGCCCAGAGATAATTAGTTCTACTCAAGAGTAAGAATGAGCTATCCTCCACTTTCTGGGTTTCCAATTTTCATTTTTTGTCATTTATTTATCCCATAAACCTTAGTTAAGGGTCTGCATGTTCTATGACAATTATTTGTAATACAACAGATAGTGATGTATGGAAACTAGAGGAAAATCAGGTATGTTTTTAATTTGGGAACTATAGAAGCAGAAAGTACAACTGAAGGTTTGAAGACATTGTTGGGCAAAGGTATTACTTTCTAATTTATAGGATAATTTTTTGCTCCTCCTTTGACCCTTGTGCCTTGGCATCTTTTTGAAAACCTCTCTTTAAAATGACAAAGCCTTACTCCATGTGGTGGTTTGAACGAGAATGAACCCCATAGGCTCATATATTTTAATATTTAGAGCCCAGCTGGTAGAACTGCTTGGGAAGGTTCAGGCAGTGTGGCCTTGTTAGAGGTTTGTCATTGAGGTAGGTTTTGACTTTCAAAAGATTATGACCTTTCCAGTTGGCTTTCTCTGTTTCATGCTTGTAGCATGAGATAAAAGCTCCCAGGCTCCAGCACCATGCCTGCTTATCTGCTGCCCTGCTCACTCACTGCTATGATAGTCATGAGTTCTAACCTTCTACAACCATGAGTGCAAAATTAAATGTTTTCTTTTATAAGTTGCCCTGGTCATGGTGTTCTGTTACAGCAATAGAAAAATAGCTAAGACACTCTGGTAATTTACCATTTTTTATTCTCCTTCATTTTTGTCTGTTGTCCTTGCCTAAAACACCTTGTTTGAAAATATCTCTGGCCTAAGCATTCTACTTCCAGAGATCCTGGCAACTTCTCTGTCCCTACCCTCAAAGTGAATCCACCTCAGATATAATACTATCATACATCATTTCATTGAGCTAAAGGGGCATAATTATTTCTATTTATTGACACAGATTTAATTTGTATTAATTTTATATTTAAAATCACTTAGACACAATTTAGTAAAATGGCTTATGGTCTTGAGAAAACTTTACAATTCATTTCATGTGACATTACCAATTAGATTGTTTTTAACATCTTTAATTGTGTACTTATTAATGATAGATGCTGCTCAGCTAAAAGCAATTATAATATTAAGGGTTTTCCTGGTGATGAATTATGCAGAATTATATGAGATATTCCTAGAAGAGGTTATAGTTAGGACTATAGGCTAGTGGGTGGGAGCCCTGGGTATAAGGATAGTTAAAGACAGACAGTCGTCTCACAGTTCAGTCCTTGTATCTGAAAAATGAGCATAAACTTCCAATCATCAAAACCACAACCTTTTTGTCCCTACCCCAAGCCTGAATATAAATTCTGGAAGTGGGTACCAGTAATCTGAGTTTGGACAAGTCCTCTATGTGATGTTGATGTTAGTTACATGATGAAGAAAGACTTCTCTTTTAAAGGGAAGCTACTAATGATCAAATGAGGCCACTATCAACAGAACTCATGGACTTTGTACAGATTGATGCAGGTTTGGAGGCTTAGGCTTTTTTTTTTTTTTTTTTTTTTTTTAAAGTGTGCTCTTAAACATGCAAAACATTCCAGCATTTAAACCTCTTTTACATATAATGATAACACAGATTCATCAAAAAATTGATTGAACCTCTTTTCCTCCTGATGATTGTTGAGTCTTTAAGATGATACTCATTCTCTAGATAGCAGATAAGGGACTCGAGGAAATGAAGAGGCCAAGAGAACAAAAGTGTATATTGCTGTGGTCCAGCAGTGTTTATGGGGAAGCCGTGTTTGAGCTGCCGTGCTGGTGTTTTCATCATAGCTTTCAGGAAATGAATGTGTTTTCTCCTTTATGCCTCAAGAAACTTGGATTAATGATTTTCTTTGGCACAGGATGTTAAAGTGAAGCATATGAAAAACCAGCCCAGTATAGAATCCAAGTCCACAAATATATTTATGATCTCCCCTGGTTGGTTGATCTTCCATGATGATATCAACCTCTCTGGGCCAGTTGGTAAGGGTTATACCCATTTTATAATTCTTGGTATATCATGAACATCACAACACTAGAAAGTTTCTGTCCATCCATTTGGTTGATCAGTAGTTATTTATCATAATTCATTTTTATTGACCTACTCAAGAGACTATGTGGAAAATACGAGAGAGTTTTCAACTACATTTCCATGGTTGTTAAGGACGCTAATCACTTTTAATGACAATTCTTACTCATTTTTCTTTATTCTTTTGAGAACTTTCTGTTAAGGTTCATAGTATTCCAGGTATATGAGTTTGTGCATCTTGGGGTTTGAACTCAGTTTTGAATCATTCCAACATTTCCTTTTGGTTAAAATTATATTTCATGATAGTGAATAATAATTATGTAATACATTGATATATTATTTTATTAAAAATAATTGATAGTACGCATTATTTTATAAAAAAATAATTGGCAACATCTGGGGGGTATAGTTTAGCGTGCATGAAGTTCTGGGTTCAATCTCAGAACAACATAAAAACAGATGTGTTGGTTCATGCCTATAATCCCAGCATTGGAAGACAAAGTCTGAAGGGCCAAGCCATCTTCAACTATATAACAGATTTGAGATTCTATATAAAAAATAAAAAATAAATGACAAGCAAAGTAATGAGAAAATGTGATTTAAAATAATCACGTTGAATATAATATTTTATTTATTTATTTAAAATTATTTTTATATGTATGTGTATTTAGCCTGCATGTTCATCTGTGTACCATGCACATGCCTGGTGCCTGAGAAGAACAGAAGAAGACATAGGAGGCCCTGAATCTTGAGTCATGGATGATTTTTATCAGGGTTAAACATCAAATCTGCTACTTAAACACAGCACACTCAGGAGCACAGACAAACTTTTCTCAATCATTATGAATCATATTCTCAAAACAAATACTCTTAAGTGACACTGTATGCACTGGGGTGGGAAGTGATTATAAGTGGGTTTCACAAATTAATTTCCCTGTGAACTACAACTTTTATTAAAAGATAAGCAATACAATTTGTAAATATAGAACCTATTAAGATGAATTCAAATTCAAGAACTCTACTAGTTATTTAGAAACCAGACCAATAGGTTGGGCATGATTGTACATACCTGTAACTCCATCTCCTGAGCAGCAGATGCAGAAAGATCTCTGTTCTAGTCCTACCAGGCCTGAATTGTAAGACTCCATTTTAAGACAAGACAAGACGACACAATACAAAGCAGGAACCAATGCAATAAAATGTTCTTCTTAAATTTTATTTAAGGAAGAACAGTTTGTTATTGACAGTAAATTTGTTGGCTCATGATGGTACTCAAAAGGGGAACACTTAGTTATTTTAATTATTACTTTCCAGTTCTACAGTTTAGGCTATCAGTAGTCCACACCCTAGATAGTTTATAAGGCCTTAATAAGTCTGTGTTACTTATTAAGGTGGATGAAATTTTATAGAAAATAAATGAGTCAAGAATAATACAAAATACATTACAAATAATTCATTAATATAAAAAATAAATGGGTCAAGAAGAAAGAGAGAAATGTGTAGCTATTAAAAGTTTAATTCAGTATAAATATATTGCCTATTTTCTATTGCCTCACCCAGATAGGTTTCTGTTTTTTGTCATTGCCTGTGACTCCAGAAATGATGTTGGTAGAGCAAGCAGACACGCAAAGTCAGCTCAAAGAAACATCAGAAATAATTTATGGTTTCCCCATGCCATAGAGTTTTGGAATACTTAGATAGCCATAGGAAACTGATAAAGGAAATAACTACTGAGAGCAAATAGCTCAGATTTTCTTCCTGAAACTCATTTGTGTATGGGTTTCAAAGCTGTAGGTAGGGATGTTGAGAATGCCTCCCTATGTTTTCTTATTAAGGTAAATAAAATTTTATTTTAAAAAATGAATAAGGTGTGTCAAGAATAAAGAGAGTCAAGAGTAGATAATAGAAGTTTAAATTCACCATAAATATGTTTGTGTGTATGGGTGTGTGTGTGTATGCGTGTGTGTGTGTGTGTGTGTGTGTGTGTGTGTGTGTATGCGTGTGTGTGTGTGTGTGTGTGTGTGTTGGAGGGACATGTTTGAAAGAAAATAGAAGAAAATAGTCTGCTAACCTCTTAAGCTAAGTCATTTATAGTGTTTGAGTGGATAAAACTGGATTTTGTGGATTGAATCATATCTTTGAAACAATAAGTGATGCCCCCAGGTACCAGCAGAAACTTGAAGTTCTGTCCCAAAGTCCAGAAGGGAATGACACAGTTTGGAAATGTTTTCCTGGTAGGAAGCTGTAACATACTTAGTTGGTAGACAATTTCTAAGAAATTATCTAAGATATGATTGTAAAAAGTTGGCATAGAAAAGCCTACTAATTGCTAATAACTTTTAAATCTGTGGGGGCAAATTATATAACCAAAGACACAAGCTGTTTCCACATCCTGTTCCTGAAGTCTGCAAATAGGAAGCTACAGTCACATAAAACTTGGGTGTTATTTTAAACATTTCAGCCAGTTTGTATTATGATTTTTATGACTTTGATTGATTTTCATTCTATCTCAAACATATCTTTCCCAAAGAATGAATTTTTGGGGAACCATAATTGAGGGAAGATGAAGTATATACTATAAAAATCAGGAAGGCTGGTTATCAGAAAAGGCACTGATCTACTCAATTAAGGTAAAACCTGTAGGGAGTCAGAATAAATTCCTGGAATAATTAGGAGCTGTATGTTCAAGCTATTATGGACTACAACAGATGTCTGTAGGTAGAGGAACAATGATGGAGGATGTGCCAATAATAAGGAAGTTAATCAGAGCTGAAAATGCTGATCTCCGTTAGCCAGTGACAAATTACACTTGAACATTTAATTTTAGCAGTAAGCATAAACTACCATGTATCACTGAGATTTAGTGAACAGACATTCAGGAATGCAACACTGCAGTGAGAAGTGTAAACCTTCTTCAAACAACCTGGTGTGAAGGGCACAGTTGAACAATCCATTTTTAAAGCATAGAGTTATGAAAAATGGTGGAGAAATTTCTGGAAATTTTCAAAGAGGGATTACAGTCTGAGTGGTCAGCAGAGAATTTAAACGAGGTTTTCATTATATAACCTACTGATTTAGTATTATTCTTTCCCAGAAACTCCTTCAGAGATAATATTTTACCAGCTATCTGGACATTCTTAAGCTACATTGGTTTATAAAATTAATGATCATGCAAAAATAATACAAGTAGAGAAATACATTTATTTTATGATGAACTATGGTTTCAGAGACCTCTGAGAGTTCTGATTTCATTTGTCATGAATCCAGATAACTATTTACCAGCCATTCTAGCGATACTGAATAAGTCATATTGTGCTGAAATCATTTGGGACAAACTAACCTGATTATTTTCTCTACTGGTCATGGAATATTGCTTTACTAGGCAATATAAAAATTATGGCAACTGAATTTCAGTAAAGCATTTTATAAGCACTTGCTGTATCTTAATGGAAAACATGAAAATATCATAACTGAATAATCTTGCCATTAAGTTATTTGTAGCGTGTTAAACAACTATACCTATGGTGTGTTGATTAGTGGATCAATATTATCTTGAAATTACCTTATTAGAAGTTAGTTCAATGACTGAGCTCTTGGCCAGTTTTTCACTAGTTACTCAAAGCAAGTTACAGAACAATCAATTTTCATATGTGTAACTGATTATAAAATGTACACACAGAAGTATATTGTATTGATGACATTTTGACTAATAAAGACTTGATAGTTTCTAGCAATTTCGAAAGAATCCATATAATTAGAGTTTAAAAAGTATGAAGTCCACTAGTATATGTGTGTGGGATTATTCATAGTCATGTAGAAAACAATCTTAGAGGCTTCACTTGATGGCATGTTCAATATGACCTTATAATGTCTCAAGGTTGATGAGACATTTAACACAATCTTTAGCTCCTATCATATTTAGAGCATGCAAGGTCCTAGTCTCCTTGAATATCACATAGATTTTACTGTATCTAGAATGACCATCAGTTGAAATTGATACAGAAGAGAGGCTTAAGACCAGATGAGGATGTCCATAACAAATGAAATAATCTAGACACTGTGTTATGAGAGGAGAGGTGGCATTTCAGTTGAAGAGAATACTGGTGGTGGAGGACCACTCTTTTCAAACATTTGAATCATTCAATTTTGTCTATGCCTATTTCTACAAGTTATACTTAGTGTAATTTTGGGTAAGTATTTAAGTTAAAAAATATAGACTCATATTCAAATTATAAAAAAGTTAATGAGGTGGACTCTAAACTCACCACTACTGAAAATACTTGCATAGAGATGTATGTGTGCTGTATAAAACATGCTTATCTCAGGGGCTGAAAAGATGCCTCAGTGGTTAAAAGCACTTGCTCTTTCAGAGGACCTAGATTAAATTGCCAATACATACATGGCAGCTCACAACTGTCCATAATTCCATGCCTTAGGAATCTGAACTCACTTTAGACCTTTGTGGGCAATATGTATAGTACTGGTACATTGAAAACAGCGTACACATAGAATATAAAGGAAAAAAATTAAGTATGCCTTGCATAGGTATATTATACTTTATTGTTAATGCCATATTACAATATGGCATGTACATGTGCTCTTTTCCAAGTCAGAATTTATTTTTCTTCATTATTCACATCATTCATTAATTGCTATATTTAAACAATCACAGGATGTTCAGGCAATTGGGCAAACTGTCCTAAGAAAACCATATATCAATGGTTTGTGGGATCTGGAGCATAATCTGAGTCACTCGCACAAATCATGAGAATATTTAAATCACTTTCAATTATTATTAATAGGATTTTTAGTAAAACATTTCATGATTTTGCAGAGTAAGCCTCATAAAAATTTTTACATAAGTTATTTCAGGTAATATTATTCTGTGATTTTTGAACTCTCTTCTATATTCAGTCAGGGTACACCAGTGAGTTTTATGAAAAATGCCAAGACTCATCACTTCACAAAGGGCTTCATGCTATGATACCTGCCAGTATCTCTGGGCTCATCTTGCATGGTTGTCACCTATACCCTATGCCACAGACATATTAAATCCAATTCTTGTAACTGCATCTCTTTGCTCTCACCTGATTTTCATCTTTTCTTTCATAACATCAATCAAGCAGATTTTTGCTACATTTTGTTCATCTTTCAAAAAGTTTGATCAAATAATTTTAATGATGTCAAGGTTTCCCACATAAATAGATGTGTAATCATTATTCATCCAGTGAGTTATTTACTAAGAATGATGCCAACATAGACAATGGTAGAAAACCAAGTAAGTAATCATCTTCTGTAATGTTGCAGAACTAATAAAACTGAGAGGTAAACAAACAATATGATGTGGTCAGACTGCTAACTGAGACCAGGGTGACTGGAAAAACATTTTGAAGATGAAGAAGAGGTTCAAGGTAGGAAAGAGGAATTGAGGGGGATGGAAAATTGCAGCTGAATTGGACTTTAAAATATAAGTAACAAGCTGGGTGGTGGTGGTGCATACCTTTAATCCCAGCACTTGGGAGGCAGAGGCAGGTGGATTTCTGAGTTCGAGGCCAGCCTGGTCTACAAAGCGAGTTCCAGGACAGCCAGGGCTATACAGAGAAACTCTGTCTTGAAAAAAATAAAATTATATATATATATGTGTGTGTGTATGTGTGTGTGTATGTATGTATAACAGTTATCAATTGGAAAAGGCAAAAGAAGATAGTGAATATCATAGAAAGGAACAAAAGTGTGAGAATTCACATTGTATAAGGAAGATGTTCACATACACACACACACACAGTAAGGTACAGGTAAGTTCGGAAATGCAGGAGGGTACTACTTTGTGAGGAATTGCAGGCTGGTATCCAGTTGAGCTGAGGCCTGAACCCTGATGGTCATAATTCACCTATGACACAGTAGGCATTCCCTCATGCTCCTGGAACTCTGGCTCCTGCCTAAGTTACCGCCCCCCCCCCCCAACCCCCACAAGAGAAGCATGGTCAGTAGACACGTAGACAATGGCCCAAGCTTCTGACCTTCAGGCTAAACTCCTCCCCAGTTACCTAGCAACAGTGAAGACCATAAAAGGGACTGTTAGACCCCCACCTTGCTCTCTTACCCTCTCATTCCTTTGCTCTCTTACCTCTCACTTCTCTCTCCTCTTCCCTTTCTCTTTGTCTTTTCCTCTCCTCTCTCTCCTCTCTCTCCTCTCTCTCCTCTCTCTCCTCTCTCTCCTCTCTCTCCTCTCTCTCTCTTTCTCTCTAGCCTTCTCTCTCTCTCTCTCTCTCTCTCTCTCTCTCTCTCTCTCTCTCTCTCTCACTTTCTCTCTTTCCCCCTGCATTTCTATAATAAAGCTCTTAAACCATGGAGAGTCTCTGCTCCATCAAGATCCGCTGCACACTCTGGTCAGTGTTGGGAATCTCTTCCCTTATCCCTCTCTCCCATAACCCCGGGGCTACAGGGTGTGGCCCTGGGGCCCCCAGGTCGGGGGCTGCCTCTTCTCCACCTCCTGTGGAGTGGGTCAGAGGCTTGGATGCCCACTCGGGGCAGCTCTGCCCCCATGCCTGTGTCCACCTGCCCAGAGCACAGGAGGAACTCTGGCAGGACATGGACCCCTTCCCTTTCCCTTCTTCCCTGGGCCCTTTTATTTGTTCCCAAGGATTTACACCCTTTGTGAGCTGGGAGAGTTCATGCTGTTACACATTTCATTGACAAGTCACTGATGTGTATTTGTGTGGAGCAGAGAAAACCTGAGTGACTGACTGTGTGCTATTGAGAGATCAATGACCAGTACAAGGACCCTGGAGTCTCAGTCCCATGGTTATAGCAAAGCTTTCCCTCCCCCTCTTAAGTATGAATATAAAAGAATACACAGAAAATGTCCCTGGTAGTTTCCTCCCATGGATATTATATTCTGAAGATGACTCGCCTACAGAGTCCACTTTTACTAGGATTAGCTAAACCTGTCTCCTTGTTTAACTGTAGTTCATAAATCCTGCCTCCTTGCGTCAGCTGGATAATAACTCTCCCTTTCTATTCAAGTGTATAAAACAAACATTATGAATGTCAAGGAGTTACGTGACTTCTCCATCAGACCACAGTCCATCTTATCCCAGTATGTCTATCTTTTTTTTTTTTTTTGGAAATTTTATATAATTATGTATTAACCCTTTCCTGATTTCCCCTCCAGAACTCCTCTATCTTATACCCCCTCCCCTGCTTCTATGAGGGTGCTCCCTCACCCACCCACTCACTTCCACCTCACTGCCCTGGCATTCCTGCACACTGGAGAATGGAGCATTCACAGGACCAAGGGCCTCTCCTCCCATTGATGGCAGACAATTCCATCCTCTGCTGCATATGTGACTGGAGTCATGAGCCCCTCCATGTGTGCTGTTTGGTTGGTGTTTTAGTCCCTGGGAACTCTGTAGGGTCTGGTTGGTTGATATTGTTGTTGCTCCTATGGGTCTGCAAACCCCTTTAGATCTTTCAGTTCTTTCTCTTATTCCTCAATTGGGGACCCTGTGTTCAGTCCAATGGTTGACTTTGAACACCCACCTCTGTATTTGTCAGGCTCTATTCATCTGTGTATCCATCTTTTCTTCCTTCTCTTGCTGCCTTAGTGAGGGCCAATCCCTGAATCTCTGAGGATGCAGCAGGAACAGACCAGAGTGCTCAAATACACTTTATCTGAATTATTTCCAGTATTGTAGTAAATGAACAGAGAGTCCACGAATGGCACTGAAGGAATTAGACAATGAGTGAACAACAGCAGGGAGTGTAGCTGTATGTTTAGAGTCATAGAGATGCCATAAAAAGTACTCCCCGATGGGAGTTTCTCAATATACATCTGTTGAATAAAGAAATAAACGAGATAATATAGGGAGCATTTGGGATAATTCCACAAGAGACAACAAAGGTCTGAATGAAACCATTGTTAATAGAGAACATGTTACTGAGCATCTTCCCCTGGGTTAGTGGTTGTCCTTTTCCTAGTGTATGTCCATATGCCTGGTCATATTTGTAAGTCACACTAGATTATCACTTGCCCTTATGAGTGCACTTTACCCTAAGTGCCTTATTGAATAATCTCTTGAGATTATAATCTAATTACAACATTTATTCCTCTCCCTTCTTCCATCTAAACTAGTAGTTTTAACCTGTAAGTAGTAATCCCCATGGGGGCTGCATATCATATATACTGCACAACAGGTATGTATGTTATAATTCATAACAGTAGCAAACTTAATGTAAGAAGTAACAACAAAACAATTTTATAGTTGGGGTCACCACAATATGAGTAACTGTATTAAAGCATTAAGCATTAAGAAGGTTGCGAACTACTGCTCTAAACTCTCAAACAGGCCTGTCTCTGCCCTCCTTCAAATTTCTAGCCTCTTTTTAAAAATAACTGTCATTGCATATATATATGTATATACATATACATATACACATACACATACACATTCACATACACATACACATACACATACACATACACATACACATACACATACACATACACATACACATACACATACACATACACATACACATACACATTCACATACACATACACATACACATACACATACACATACACATACACATACACATACACATACACATACACATACACTTACACATACACATATACATATACAACTGCACAGCAAACTCCTTGACCCTCTGGTTCTTACAGTCTTTCCATGCCCTCTTCTGCAGTGTTCTCTGAGCCTTCTCATTGAGTCTGAACTCCACAATTCTACAGTTTGGTTGGTTTTAGTTTTCCTGTAGTGCTCTTTGCATGTTACAAAGAGAAGTATCCTCGTTGAGGAGTGAAGGCTTCACATATATGAGTATAAGGACACAGGTTTATAGAAGATTGTTAAAAAGTATGCTTGTTTAGTAAATGAGTGGTTGTAGATTCTCCTCCAGTAACCATGACTTCACTGTCTCTGAAAGAGCTTATCCTTGAATGAAATCACATTTAGAGACACTGGGGATTCTGCTCATACATTTATTGAGGCCAAATAACAACCCATAACATACTGTCCTCTATCAAAAACATTATAGTATATATTCTGCAGATTTAAAAAATATGTAAATATATGTGTCTGCTTCCATAGCAACAGATAGAAAAGTTGCATTACCCCACAATTCTTCTGCTATACTTCTTTGTTCCTTTCTCTATCCAAACCTCTGGCAAATACTTGCTTATTTTTTTTTTTAATGTATACGTAGTTTCAGCTTTTCTAGGCCATACAGCCACAGAGAACCATCATCTTTACACTTTACAGATTGGCTTCTTTTCCTTACCAATATTTCATACTAAAAATGTAATTCATACCTTGATAATTGATTTCATAACCAATGAAGTATGCTGTTTTCTCCTTATAAAGCACTGATGTGAAGAGGTCTGGAGTAGACTGTTAGGTTATCAGGAGAAGGGAGGTTAGGGTCTGAAAGCTGGGAGACTCTTTGGGATGAGTGTTCAGCTAGCATGTAAGTGTTAGTTGAAGTCTAAGATGTGATGAGATCCACCCAGAAAGTGAAGAGATGGTGAAAATTGGTCAGATGAGGAATAAATTCCACAGGTGTCAAATCTGCCACAGATTCACTTTGATTGGACATGTGAATTTAATTTTTACTGAACATAGTTAACTAGGTTTGTGTCGCAGACCCTCTGGGTCCCGTGCCTGCGTGAACCCATAATAATCAAATTTCCACCGCAGGTTTGCCAGTTTTTCCCCATTAACTATTTGTTCATGTCTTCTTCAAACATTTTTGTGGGTTTCTTGGTCTTTGCACTAGTTTCTAAGAAATAATTCTCCATTAAAGGAAATTGCCCATTGGGTGTTTTAAAATGTCTTTCTAATTTTTTGTGTGCCTTAATGTTATATTAATTGATATGGTGAAATGTATATATATATACATACATATATATATATATACATATATACATATATATATATACATACACACACATATATATATGTGTATATATATATCAATGTGTACTTAGCTGTCATCTATATCTTATTGCATGCATATCAAAGCCCTCTCCCATGCTCATGTTGTAACTCAGTTGCTAAAGTGCTTTCCTAACATGTAGAAAGCCCTCATTTAATCCCTTGTACTGTGAAATACTAAAAATTGCAATCCATGCTATTACCAGCAAAGCACCAGCAGGCCTTGTTCTCATCTTGTCCAGACTCTCTGACCCAGAGCTCCAAAATCTCTCCACCCATCTTGCTAAGTTCCCATGGTGGGTCATTGCCACACCAGCCCAACACTTCCAAATACCACTGGCTGGCTGGGGTGCCCAACATCGTACCTTTTCTCTGGAACTCAGTTGAATCTCCGTGTAAAGGAAAACACCACAGAATCTTAGTTTAGAATCAAAAGGCAACACAATTGCTGGGCGCAACAACTAGCATCTTTATAGTAAGCCTAAGTTAAATCCTCCAGTAGCAAATTCCAATGTCCTTCCTGTCCAAAAACCCATATTCTTCTCCTGCCTAAGCTGGAAGTCCTGCCTACTCGCCCATTGACTGGTTTCCTTGAAATCTTTATTCATTAGAAGGGTCACATGAAGTCCTGAGTATGTGAACTCCTCATCCCAGGCAGCAACTCTTGGGGAAGCGGAATCAGCACTGAAATACAAGCAGCACCAGTCTATCCACCACAATCTTAGCACCATATTTCTTCTGTACCTGGTACAGAAGGTTCTTTATCACAGTTGATGGAGACTGTTACAGAGATGCATAAGTGGTCAAAATGGAAAGGGTAAGTTAACATGGAGTACCCAGTCTCAAATGGTACATCTAAAATGCAATCCCTACATCTGAGCTAAGAGATAATTTTAGAATAGGGGTGGAGCAGAATGGCTATAAGAGCCAGAGGATCAAAACACCTGTAGTGACATTGAACCTTCTCTACATGACAGGGAAGATGTACCCATGAAATCTCAACAATGTGCTTATCCAAACCAAACCTACATAATGAC
Source organism: Mus caroli (assembly GCF_978045245.1). Taxonomy (NCBI): domain Eukaryota; kingdom Metazoa; phylum Chordata; class Mammalia; order Rodentia; family Muridae; genus Mus; species Mus caroli. Next base: position 132,488,592 of record NW_028227257.1, read on the forward strand.
AACACATTGTTCAGAAACAAACACAAATAGGAGAAATCTCACAAGGCCCCAAGCCGAGATGTAAAGCTAAAGCAGTCAAAGGCTGCTCAGGGGGAGAGTCAGTCTCCTCCAGGGTTAAACTCCACCATAGGTTGTATAATCCCAAGTGGTTAGCCCTGGGTACATGTATATACAAACAATACAAAATGGGATTCAGTAGGGTATCTTTGCAATAATAATGATTACAAAAGAAGTCATGACCTTGAGCATTTGGGGCATACAAAGAATCAAAGATTGAAGAGAGAAAAAGAGGTAAAATTTATATAAATGAGTATATGAAATCCTCAAAAAACCCATTTAATGTATGAGTCATTCTTACTATCTTTTAAGGAACTTAACTTGCTCCCCCCCCATTAATGTTTTGTTATTTTTTTTCAGTACTTAATTTGATTTATTGCATCACAGTCTGATATAAATATTTGAAGGAGTATGTAACTTTCTATGCATATGCATACCAACTGTAAGCAAAGTACATAAACCCATTCAAGAACAGTCTACCATTACTATGTAATCATTCCTTCTACATATAGAAAGCTACAGTTAATTTTCAAGTAAGTCAATCAAGTAGATGTCAATCACATGTGCTTAGACTAAGTACCTGTGTCACCTCAAGGAAGCTCATGACATTCAGATTGTGGTTGCTTTTATTTATTTATTTTTTTGAAGTCATGTCTATAGAATTTTAACATATTAATGCTTTTAGGTTTTGTAACTAACCTATATTTTTTAATACAAATCCTATATTATTTTTCTTAATGTTAAACCATCCTTGCATTCTTAGTATATTAGTAGTATTATTTAAATATTAACATTACAATAAACTTATTACCACTATAATATTTTAATGACATTGTTTTAATATACAGTGAAGTCTGTCTACTCCTATTTATTTAGAATTTTCACATTGAAATGCATGTGTCGAATTAATCCACTTCATTTCTGAACTGCTTTCATTGTGTTTTGGCAATTGTAGTAATCTCTTGAGGACTCTATAAATTTAAAAGGCAATGTTCTCTGAATTTTGTTATGAATGAAAATGTAAAATGAAGTCTTATAGGAAGAGAAGCAAAAACAGTGAACATTGGTATCAATCAACACTACCTATTTACACTCAACCTTCCTTAGGTTGTCACAACCTCTAGTGGGGAGCTTCTGCCATTATGTGCTTCACTCAACACAGTGGTGGTAAAATAAAACATTACATTGTGTTTTATCTGTTGAGCAAGTGATGAGATTTGGGGTAGCTTTTCCAATATACATAAAACACACACACACACACACACATATTCTCTACTTTGGATTTAAGAGAAGTCTAAATTATTTTTTTTCTCATCAGGTTCAAGGTTTCTAGAAAATTCATCTTCAGAAATGGATACCGATAATAACTAAGTTTTTCAATATTATTTTTCTTGACACAAACTTTCTTCACATGGGGCAGGAATAGAGTTAAATCTATGAGAAAGACAAACAAGGCAGTTCTTTTTTATTTTAATTGAATTTTATTTTTATGTTTTTATTTTTTATTTTAGGTTGGGATATGTATTTGCCAAGGACCAGCTTCATCGTGGAGAGGGCTTCATGAGAAAAAGGGTGTTTGAAAGCAGGACAAAAAAAAAAAAAAAGAAAAAAAGGCTCAAAGTCAATCATAGTGTACAAGTTGACAGCCTGTGTTCTGCTTGAGATGGCTCTCTCTGGAGATCTCTAGAAAGCTCATTCAGATAGCTTGGCTCTTAGCAGACTAAGGCCCAGTTTTCCATTTAAATATCAATTCAATCACTTACTCCAAGTTTTCTTTTGATTATCCCACAAATCAACCAACATTCCACGACCCCAGCCCACTGATTCTTAGAAAAAGATAGCAAGTACATTTCTTTTTTTTAAACATTGCAAATGAATTGATAGATCTGCCTATCTTTCTTAGCACAAACAATATATTTAGCTGGGTGGGATCTCATCCTGAGATTATCATTCCAACCACACCTGGACCTGCATTTGTTCTGTTCCAGGCTAAGGAACTCAGAAACCTGCTTGCCTTTGTATCTGCCTGCCTTTGTACCTTTCTGACAGGCTAGCTCATAGTGTATATGTCTCTGTTCTTTTAAATCCCTGAAGTGCTTCATATAATTCATATTGAATCTTTCTATCTTTCATAGTTGAGAAATCATATTTTTAAACCCATGTTTTCAGAGTTTTTTCCCATAGCCTTAAGGGCTGTCCTGAAGGCCACAGCATTTAACGTTCTTGCTATAGACACACCCTCGACTCCTGGAATCACGCTGTTTCTAATTAACATACAGTCATCAACCTTGGCAGGGAGAATATTCCCCAATAATCCTGGCAGGGAAAGCATCTCCCAAAGGAGGAGCATAAAGTTAATCATACACACTACCATGGAAACAAGCCCTCTGCCCACAGCAACCATCAGTGTTCATGGAGGCTCACACCCTGCTGCGTTCCTGGGGCAGGAAATCATGTCACACTGTCTCATCCATGTGGCCTTGTAAGACTCAGCACATTTCATCACTTTTTTTTTCTCTAAACTTAACTATTTATTAAATTTACTTATCTACTTTTTCAATAGAATTTTACTGCGGTATGACTTACTAGTTTCTAGAGACATGACTTTCCCTTCCCCCTCTACAAAGTAGTATACAAAGGGATTCATAGAAAAGAGCAGGGATTTTCTAAATTAAAGGGATATATGGCAATATATTGTGTATATTAAAGTTATCTGCATCATGGTAGAGGTGAAAGATGTTTTGAATAAGTAAAAAAGTAGATATGAGTGTAGTTACTACACTTGTTTTGAAAATCAGACATTTTACTATTGGGAGATAATTTTTCATCTCTGGTATATGTGTAATTTTCCATTTTTGAACTTGGTAAACAAGATATGCAAATGGTATATTTAGTAGCTACCCACATTAATACCTATGTTTAATTTAGAATCAAACATACCTCATTATCATGCAGAATTCATTTAGTATGTTTTTTTTTTGTTAGTAGACATTATTAAACATTTGAAGTATCATAAATTATGAATAGTGCTCTAGACAGCAGCCTCTTGAAGTACTTGCTGATCTATCCAGAATCTCCATTTTTACCATTTAAGATGAGGGGGAAAAAATCCTTAACTGTTGTCTATGAGAATTATATAGGAACTGAACTCACAAAACAGAGGTGTATTATATCCTAAGTGTGTGATAGTTGGTCGGCCATGGAATCTGGAGTAATTATAAAGCAATAAGACATGTAAATGTGGAAGAAACACAACAAAGAGTTCTATTGTAAACCAATAAGAAATCTTGCTAGAGATAAAGTGTTAACAAAGCCATAATATGAAAGCATTTGGCACCTTCCTGTTTTAACAGAAGAAAACTATTGATACAAGTCTGGGAATGATAAGGCAGAAATAGTGGCATGCACTTTTAATCCCAGTACTCAGCGGGGAGGCAGAAGCTCTCTGTGAGTTCCAGGCCAGCCTAGTCTACATAGGGGGTTTCAGGACAGTCAGAGCTACACAGTGAGACTCTGTATTGAAGAAATAAATTGACAAACAACAACAGCAAAAAACCAAACCAAACCAAACCAAAACAAAAAAACAAACCAAACAAACAAAAACAAACAAACAAAACAGAAAGAAAAAGGAAAGGGGAAGAGTAGGAATAATAAGTTTGTGTTATTTAAAAATTAGTCATGACATTGAATAATAAAATAATTCATTATTTCATTTCTTTTGGAATTATTGACATTTTTCAAATTGCCACTGTTGGCTATACTGAGAACTACCAAAAGTCCTTTGTTCATGTACTGGCTAGTTTTGTGTCAACACAGTTGGAGTTATCACAGAAAAAGGAGCTTTAGTTGAGGAAATGGCTCCATGAGATACAACTGTAAGGCATTTTCTTAATTAGTGATCAAGGGGGAAAGGCCTTTTGTGGGTGGCACCATCTCTGGGCTGGTAGTCTTGGTTCTATAAGAGAGCAGGCTGAGCAAGCCAGGGGAAGCAAGCCAGTAAAGAACATCCCTCCATGGCCTCTGCATCAGCTCCTGCTTTCTGACCTGCTCTAGTTCCAGTAGTGACTTCCTTTGGTGATGAACAGCAATATGGAAGTGTAAGCTGAATAAACCCTTTCCTTCCCAACTTGTTTCTTGGTCATGATGTTTGTGCAGGAATAGAAACCCTGACTAAGACAGCCCACATTCCAAAATTTGGTTCCTTTCTGCCTTCAGTGACTCAGCATCAACTTCCAGTCATCACTAAAGACCAATAGAGTAGGGTTCCACTACAGCATCTTCTCTATATACAAGCTCCACTCTGCCTATAAAGCCCATCGTCACAACCTGGTTTTATTGTCTCCATCCCTGCTCAATGACAGCCATTTTGTGAATGTTCCCGGGCCCCCAAGTAATCTCTTGGTCTGTTGCATGGAGTGAATTTTGTAGTATTACCTGGCCCCCAATTACCATAACACTCTTTTGTTGCAAAACCTTTTAAACCAGAACTTCTTTAAGGGAATTGTCATGTACTTTATTTGGGCTAATTTGGCTTTAGTTGATCTCTCTTCAGTTTTGTTTTGTTTTTTTTCCAATTTATAATTAATAGGGTGAAAAGAAAAGCTCAGTTGTACCATCCAGGTCTGTGTAATAGTTACTATGTGGCACTGAGTATTAGACAAATACATCTCTATACTTCTATCTGGAGTCTAGCAAAAATGACTGTAGTCTGTTGCCTGGCAGAATTCCCAATTGCTTATAAAGAGATCATGATCTCAACAAATAAAAGTCCATTCCAACACACTGAACTGAAAATCTTGTCAATTATAAAAGAATTGTTAGTCATTGTGGAGTTTGAGGCAGTAGGGATTTACAAGATTACAGTGGAAATATATATATATATATATATATATATATATATATATATATAAAACTCTGTAGCCAACAGTTCTTGGCAGCATTTTAGACAGCATTAAGTTTCCTAGCAATGCCAAAGGATCAGGTCCGTGGAAGCTGACTTTGTCACTAATTACTCCAAGTTTATTCTATTCCCAAACAAAGCCATTTGAGGACAGCTCTGTTGCAATGCTGAGTGGATGCAAAACAACCCTGAGAGTCTCTTCTAGACACACACATTTGAATCAATTCAGATACATTTAAAAAAATATTTATTAATTAGCATTATTGCTACACTTTCAGTATGGTATTTTGAGACTTAGTCTTCTAAATGAAAATAATTCTCTAATTCCTGTTCCACTGTAAGAGAGCTGTTAGCAGGTGAACCCTTTCAAAGAATGACTATCATATCAAGTATAATAATTGCTTCATATCTGTCCCAACAGCCACACATGGCCCAGTTTTTATCTGTATATGGAATGAGGAAGGAGAAGCACAGATTTTGCAGATCTTACCCTTAATAGAGCATTGCTAAACTTGCTGAACAAGTTACTGAGTTTGGGGATGAGATACCATGTTAGCCAGTAGTTCTTGACCTGAGGGTCACAACCCCTCAGGGGATCAAACAACCCTTTCACATGGGTTGCATCTCACATGTCCGATATGTCAGATATTTACATAACAATTCAAAGCAGCAGCACAATTACAGGCATGCCATAGAAATGAAATAATTTTATGGTTGGGGTGTCACCACAACCTGAGGAACTGTATTAAAAGGTCACAGTGTTAGGAAAGTTGAGAACTGCTAATGTAAACCATTGTGAATATGTTGTTTAAATTCTAGGTTCTTAACAGATAAAACTGCCTTGGTGTGGAAAGAAGTGACTCTGTGAACCACTTCCTCTCACATTTGGTCACATTACTGTAAGCTAACTGCATGTGCACACACCTCTACTCCCTCTCCATGCCACACAGGGATTTGAAGCCCAACCCAGACATTTGACAGCACACACTCCATAATGGGTTGCCTTCAAAACAGGTTTCAAGGGTTTTTCACAGTTTATACAGAACGGATGTGAATCAGTATTTATATACAAACTCAAGAAAATTTAGGCTTATGTATTGTATAATTGGTTATTTCCTTGGTAAGTTGGTGTGTGCAGACCATTTTATGTATCAGTGTGTAAAGGACAAAGGAGCTATAAGTTGTGAGTGCCTTTAGAAATCATTATTGAACTTTCTGTATGTAAATATACTGAGATGCTGAGATGCAGAGAAATGATATTTCTTGGTCTCATTCATGCTGTGAATAGAGCACAGATCTTCTAACTTGATGTTTTACTAGACAGTAAAAAACCCCAACAGGGTTGAATTCAGCAGGAAAATAGAGATCCATCTTCCTGTACCTCGGACATCTTTCTAGAGTGGCCCCACCCTCTGAGAGTCATGGCTGAGGTCACCTCTCTGTAGTCATTCCAGCTTAGTTCCCTGTTGAGCCTTGGGCTCAGTAATTTGAGAAACATTATCTTCAGTGAAGTCCATATATTTGTTTTCTACATCAGTAGTCTCACTTTGTTTCTTTATATGTTTATTACAGGAGGACATCTTTCAAAACCTCCTTTTATTATTTTTATATTAGTAATAATAACATTTATGATAACAATTATTTGAACCCAGACATTTTATTTCAAAGGAATTGGTTTAAAATAGAATCTATAGTATCTTATGGTTGAAGATACTTGATCTATCTCTAAAGGTCTTGTATCTTTCTGCTAAAATCCATTACACACATGGTCTTGGTAATTGCCTGAGGATAGAAGTCAAGTTTGAAGCATAGCATCAAGCCCACACACTTGTTGGTAAGCCATCAAACTTTACACTGTTTTAAAAGATTATAATACTTTCCTTACTCATATCTAGATGTTTTAGAAATACATTATCTAATACACCAGTCACTAGCTATAGACGACTACTTAAGTTAAAAGAAATTAGTTACAATAGGCTCTGAGATATCTGACTGTCATTCCAGTACTTGAGACGCAGAGCCAAGAGGATCCCTATACCTTTTAGGCCAGCTTGGTCTCATAGTGAGTTTTAGGCTAGCCAGGGCTAGGTGGTGATATTCCTTTTCAAATAAGCACATGAAACAGCAAAGATAATTTTCTCATTTACATGAGACACGTTTTGAATAATTAATGGCTATGTATGTTAGTAGCTATCATATTAGACACTACGTATGTAGGCTAATCTCTTTTATTATAAAAGTTTCTATGGGGCTATTTTACTGTGGAAATAAGAATGGCCTATTAGAATCCTTACTCTCAAAATTCCTGCTGGGCTTAAGGTTTCAATACCAATTTAGTAAATGTACCAAGTATATGGGCTGTGATTAGTAACATGAGTGACATTAGATTTATTTGTTTGTTTGTTTTTTTGTTTTTGTTTTTTTTGTGCTATTCTGTTTACTAAGTCACTTTCTAGGTTAAGATTTCTAATATTTCAAATCTTAGGAAATTTACTATTTTTAATTCAATTTATATCCATGCTACTGGATACGATGGATACCAAAATAAGATGTATAATTTAACTGAAGTCTTTAGGACACAATCTAGATACCTTACAAGGCATTCACCAGGCTATTTAAGTTACAGTCTCCTCCTCCCATAATATACAGAAATGCTTAGTAATTGTCATCCAAATATTTACATTATAGCTCTTGAGAAAACCCAGAGGATAAAAAGAAAAGGCACTGGGTGATTCACATAACAGGAAATGTTTCTAATGTTTCTTAAAGCACTGACCAGCGTTAGAGGAAGTCAGTAGTAATGTGAAAGTTTTTGGCTATTTACAAGACCAAAGCTCGCTGAAAACTCAAGGAGCTTATGCAAACCATCTACACTCACATTTTCTTTCTAAATGAAGTTTTAAAAAATACCAGCGGCCAGTTGTTTTCCTTCCCCAGCGCGTTCTTGCTCTGCGCTGCCATTCAGTAAACACTTACATTCTGAACTTGGCTTGCCTTTACTTTTGGCGTAGAGTTCACCGTTGGCATAGATTTAAAAAAAAAATTCATTTCAGCGTTTAAAGTTTTTGTTCACGTTTTTGATGAGGCTGTTTTCGTGCTTCAGCGGTCACGTGATTGCAGCTCCTTTGAAAGCGCCATTTCCAGTTCCCCCCAGTTCCGGTGCTTTGGATGCTTTCAGCTTGGCTTTGCTTACCCAGTATTTGGACAATAACAACCTAGATGTGGCTTTACCTGTCCTTGGTCTAAACTATTTGCAGCTTCAGCTTTCTGGATTTGGTCAATTTGGGAAATGTATGGGTAACATTTAGGAACTATCATTTTGTATCTTCTTTCTTCAGTCTCCTGGGATTCCTATATATTTTTTATATGATTGATGTTCATTTAATTTTCACTTCTTATGATCTCTGTGAGCTCTCATCTGCATATTTTACTCCCTTAAAATTTTGTTGAGACGGTGTCTCCTGTAGCCTAAGCTGGTCTTGAACTTGCTGTGTAGCTAGGGATGACCCTGAACAAGAGTCCTCCCACTGTCACCTCTAAAGTACCTGGATTACAGATGTACAACACCTTACCTTGCTAGCTACTTTATTATAACCTATTTATAAGGCATAATCAATTATCACCCTTTCTGACAAATGCTCTGTTGAAGCAGTCTACTAAATATTCACCGAATTATTTCAATTAATTTCAGTTATTCTGTTTTCTATTCCAGAAGTTTCATTTGACAAAACAAAACAAAAAACAAAACTTTTTTGATGAAATTTTCTGTAGTTTGATTGTTTTCTTGATTTTATTAGTTAATCCTACTTTATATTCCTCCCAACATAATATTTTATTATTTGGGAATGTCATACAATGCGCCCCAATCAAACTCACTTCTCATCTCTGCCCCTGCCCTCCCCCCAAGATACTCACAAAGCAAAACCAATCCCAGAAAGTCCAATTTGTGTTGCCCATATATTCATTAGAGCATGGGAAAACTCTCAGAGACCAGACTGTTAAAAAACTGACTTTTTAGTCTCTCCATCCCCCACCTCCACCAGAAGCCATCAACTGTGAAAAGCAATATTTTTTACTTTATCACAATTTTAAAGAACTCTGTTCAATAGCTCCATGTCTGGATTGTTGTTTTCTTTTTTTCTTTCATTTTGTGTGTGTGTGTGTGTGTGAGTGTGTGTGTGTGTGTGTGTGTGTGTGTGTGTGTGTGTGGTCAGGGGAGAGGTTGTCATGGAAGCTTTAACTGTCTCTGTCTCAGTTATGAGTCTGCAGTTATCAACACCACTGCAAAAGCAGCTTCTTTGCCCAAAACAGTTAGCAGCAGATGCTCATGGATATCACCATGGTTTCTGGTGGCAGCTCAGATCACAGACATCGACCTGGTCCCCAGTGCAGCTATATTTTAATTTAATTTACACCAATCAAATGAAATTCTATTCTTTCATTTGAATATTTCTAAAGACAGACTACTCTTGGGCAGTACACAGGATGGCTGTCCAAAGACAGTGAAAAGAAGAGATGGTTGATCACTACTAACCAGCAAGAAACTCCTGGGGTCAGGCTCTGATTATCCCATACTATCCTCCGTCACTTTTGAAGTTTTTGTCCAGAAACACAGTTGAGCCATCCTTACCTCTAAACTACTCAGAGCGGTTTGTTCTGGGAGGTTGGTCCTCTCCACCAACTGCTGAGCATCATATTTCAGTGCAGAAAGGTGTCATGCTGAGACATGAAAAATTGCTCTTGACTCTGATCAAAGGGGATGGTTTCCAGCAGCTGAGCTTCATAACTAAACTCTGCAAAAATCACATGGTTTCCATTGATCTCGAGTGGACATGATATATAGTCATCATATTTCTTCACTGATGAATGATTCTTTATAATCAGGTAAGTTCTATGTGACATTCTTGACCAAATGGTTTACTGCAGCAGAGGTCTGATATACAAAGTTTAGTGCAGCCTCCAATTCCCCAAATCATGGGCATTTCTGTAGTATTTCTATAGAATACTACAGAATATAGAATTTCTATAGAAACCTTCACTTTCCAACTGGGTTCTGAGAGAAATTCTAGCACATTTGAAGCAGATCATCTGGCTGTTGTCTCTGTCAGTACACTTATCTGGGTTAGCTAAACCACTACAACATAATTTCTATAGCAGACAGGCCCACACTCACTATGTAATAAGCAGATAAGCTCCATTGTTTTGCATCAGTACCTACCAACTTCCAGATTGGGTGGTGGAGCTATCTTTTAATGGACCCAACAATAGCCACATTTACCGTCTTTCTTTTTCTTTCTTTCTTTCTTTCTTTCTTTCTTTCTTTCTTTCTTTCTTTCTTTCTTTCTTTCTTTCTTTCTTTCTTTCTTTCTTTCTCTCTCTCTCTCTCTCTCTCTCTCTCTCTCTCTCTCTCTCTCTCTCTCCCTCCCTCCCTCCCTCCCTCCCTCCCTCCCTCCCTCCCTTCCTTCCTTCCTTCCTTCCTTCCTTCCTTCCTTCCTCCCTCCCTCCCTCCCTCCCTCCCTCCCTCCCTCCCTCTCTCTCTCTCTCTCTCTTTCTTTCTTTCTTTCTTTTTTTCTTTCTTCCTTCCTTTCTTCCTTTCTTTCTTCCTTTAACAGACAGCCATAGTGGTCCATATTGCTGTCTCTCTTAGCACAAGTACCTTGTATGGATTCTTGTGTTGAAGGCTGACCTGGATATGCAGTTAAGTGCCCAGTCTGAGGAAACAAGTAAAGAGCTGGTTACCATAGTAACCAGTAGCCAACTTTAGGTTTTTGTTTTCTTTTATTTATTAGGTATTTTCTTCATTTACATTTCCAATGCTATCCCAAAAGTCTCCCATACCCTCCCCCCCTCTCCCCTACCCACCCAAACCCACTTCTTGGCCCTGGCTTTCCCCTGAGCTCTCTCTTGTGAGACTATGCCAGTGCCTAGCAAACACAGAAGTGGTTACTCACAGTCATCTATTGGATGAATCACAGGGCCCCCAATGGAGGAGCTAGAGAAAGTACCCACGGAGCTAAAGGGATCTGCAACCCTATAGATGGAACAACATTATGAACTAACCAGTACCCCTGAGCTCTTGACTCTAGCTGCATATGTATCAAAAGATGGCCTAGTCGGCCATCACTGGAAAGAGAGGCCCATTGGACTTGCAAACTTTATATGCCCCAGTACAGGGGAATGCCAGGGCCAAAAAGTGGGAGTGGGTGGGTAGGGGATGGGGGGGAGGGTATGGGGGACTTTTGGGATAGCATTGGAAATGTAAATGAGGAAAATACCTAATTAAAAAAAAAAAAAAGTTTGCAAGACCAATGGGCCTCTCTTTCCAGCGATGGCTGACTAGGCCATCTTCTGATACATATGCAGCTAGAGACATGAGCTTGGGGGGGGGGGGTACTGGTTAGTTCATATTGTTGTTCCACCTATAGGGTTGTAGACCCCTTTAGCTCCTTGGGTACTTTCTCTAGCTCCTCCATTGGGGGCTCTGTGATCCATCCAATAGCTGACTGTGAGCATCCACTTCTGTGTTTGCTAGGCCCCGGAATAGCCTCACAAGAGACAGCTATATCAGGGTCCTTTTAGCAAAATCTTGCTAGTGTATGCAATGGTGTCAGCATTTGGAAGCTGATTATGGGATGGATCCCTGGATATGGCAGTTTCTAGATGGTCCATCTTTTTGTCTCAGCTCCAAACTTTGTCTCTGTAACTCCTTCCATGGGTGTTTTGTTCCCACTTCTAAGAAGGGGCAAAGTGTCCACACTTTGGTTTTCATTCTTCTTGAGTTTCATGCGTTTAGCAAGTTGTATCTTATATCTTGGGTATTCTAAATTTCTGGGCTAATATCCACTTATCACTGAGTACATATCATGTGAGTTCTTTTGTGATTGGGTTACCTCACTCAGGATGATGCCCTCCAGGTCCATCCATTTGCCTAGGAATTTCATAAATTCATTCTTTTTAATAGCTGAGTAGTACTCCATTGTGTAAATGTACCACATTTTCTGTGTCTTATTGTCTTAATCAAGTATCTGTAGTTTAGGACATGTCAATTATTTTAAGATAAACTGCACCCTGACTTTGGGGCTCACCTGATTTGGATCTTGGTTCTTAATCTCAGATGACTGAGAGTACTGAACACTAACCTCTCTTTTCCCTGCCCTTTGACATTTTAGCAAACTCCAGGGAAACAACTTTCTACCTGAGTATCCTTCTGTTTGCTGTTCCCCAAACTGCAAATTCCTCAAGTAGATGCAGAGACTCCTGGTGGTGGCATGTTTTGCTTCTCCTCTTGAAACTCTGCCCCTCAAATTCTGATAGCTTTGCCTGTTAACTCAGACCTTTTATTCTGATTACATGATCGCTCCTTTTAGGATACCCAGTGTGAAAGGAGGCGCTTCATGTGGTTGGATGAAGGAAAGGATCTCGCAATGTACTTTTTCCCAATGAACTCGTGAAGTAAGCCTGGCATGCAGATGAATCTGAGAAAAGTCAGGCAACTGCTATAGTAAAATGGGAAAAGTAGAGATGGGCATTTGGGATGTCCTTGAGGATAACAGAGGCTTAGCTATAACTCAGTGGGATGGGGTGCCACATAATCAGTAGGCAGTAAGCCCCACCCAGTTAGTGGGTTCTAGGTCTTTTGTCTTATGAACTTAAAGAATGATAGTTCATACACCGAGGAGTTTTAGAAAGGAGTTTTATTTTAGGTGAGGGGTTATCAGAAAGGAATCGAGTAAAAGCCCTGCACAGACAAATAAGTCCCAAGAAAGGGTGGTCACTGAGAGTATCAAGGGGCTAATAAGGCTTTACTGGGTAGAGAGATGGAGAGTAAGCTAGTGGGTCCAGATAGCCTTGACACAAGATGTCCACGTGCCTTTCTAGTCTAGTGTGTCAGACATACCTTCAGTGTTATGTCTAATCTTGTATAACTTTCTATGAGCTGCCAGAGCTGTGTAAAAGGAGAAGGGCGATTAAACAACAATAACAATAAACAAACAAACAAACAAACAAACAAACAAACCAAAAACAAGAAACCAGAGCACAAGCCCAGGCATTTTTGGTATTTCTAGCCTCTGGCTAGGTCACAACTGAGGATAGAACCAGGAACTTGGGGTTTGTCCAATTCCTTAACTGGTTGTCAAGAGTAAGAAGCAGAGTCCACCCTGATCTACTTAACATTTTTTCTGTTCTCATCAATGACACATGCTAAAGGTCAGGTCTAGTGTGTTGATTCTTACTGTCAGTCAAAGCCTGAGATGTTTCATATTTCATTTTTAGTTTGTGGAGACTTTAAATAATACATATTTAAAGCAATATAGTTATATATATATTTTCTTTCTTTATTAGTATATTCTGCTAAAAGAAATTTCTGAGCATAATATGAAACTACAACACATTTATTATTTTAAAATTGACACAAATGTATGTGGTTTGTACATTTTCCTATTTTAGTTTGGATAGACTGCTTAAAGTCTCCCGATGCATTTTCTGTAGGATTATGGATTGTGTGCTTCATAATTTGGCATGAACCAATCATTATCTGATTGGCTGGTACTCTCATCGGCATCATCTGACCATGATGGAGATTAGCAAGAAGAATTTAACATCTACAACTTCCATGTTTTGTTGCTTACATTCTCTCTTAAGATCTCAATTTCTTCTCTGATGATCTTCACTCTAGTTTTAGGACTCATATCCCCACCATCACCACACATACACACACACAGATACACAGACACACACACACAGACACACACACACACACAGAAACACACACACACACAAAGAGGGGGAGAGGGAGGGAAGGGGCGGGGAGAGGGAAGGGGAGAGGGAAACTAGAATTTGGAATCCAGATATGAGAGAAAAAGAAGGCTTAGATTTTTCAAAATCTACTTTTAATAAGGATACTTAAATTCTTTAACCTCCCAGCTAGTCCCTCCCCCCAACCCCCACTAGAGGGAGTGGGAAGGAAAGGTTAATAGGGCAAAGGAGGATGTAGACCTGTTTGGAAATCGTTCTTTGGAGTGACTCCAATCTGCACCGTCAGGGTATCAGCAGTTCAGATCACATGAATCAGCAGTGGTACTTCAGTCCATTCCAACACACCATCCATGAATCAGCAATGGCAGTTCAGTCCAACAGAAATGGAGAGACTCTGCTGATTGGCCAGAGTCAGAGGAAGCAGCAAGCAGCCTCGGGAAATACCACCAGAAGTCCTTTGGTGCACTTCTCTGTATGAAGTCATGACAAATAACGACCAGCAAAGAATGGAAAGGGGAACCAATACCACACACTATTGTCAACTGTGTGTTGGGTTCTATTTATATCCTTTCCAAACATCATGTGTTCTCTCAAGGATCTAGCAAAACATCATATGTACTTTTTCTAGGTGGCTTCCAGAAAAAAAAAAACCCACATGTCTGTTCTCAGTAAAATATCCTCCCACATGTTTGCTTCAGCAAAAACATCCTCTCATGAGACAGTTTTCAAGAAAAAAAAAATCACATCACACAACTGAGACTCCAAAAGAAACCAGGAATTGCCTCTTCAAGAAAATATACAGTACTTGTCCATGTGATATAATATTTCCAGATTCACCCTTTCCTACAAATGCCATGATTTCATTTTCCTTTATGGCTGAATAAAATTCCACAATGTGTAAGCATAACATATTCTTAATTCATTCCTCTGTGATGGACACCTAAGCTGGTTCCACTTCTCAGCTGTTGTGAATTCAGTAGCAATTCAGTGCAGGTTGCAGGTTTCTTTGCACTAGGGTTAGATTAATGTTGCAGTTAAATATCCTGGCTTCTGAAATCTTAGTCATGTTCTAAGAAGCTTTCTAAACAATGCATGGAAGGACAATAGAAATAAGAACAATGGTTCAAGGAAATAACACACTCCCTGGGAGTCTGTATGGCATCTTGTATCTCAATATGGAAGCAGAAGGCAGTAGAGTTGTTCAACTTGAAGAACTCCTCAAAATAGACTCCATGAATTAGCACGTTATAATCCACAACATCCACAGGGCAGGACTGTAAAAGAGTCACGTAGTATTCTTAGCCGAATACTTAGATTATAGTTGTTGATATCTGTAATATCTTTCAAAGTATTTTACAGTAGTTACTTCTCTGAATCCCCCCAAATACATGGCCAGGAAATAGAACAGACCTGTGTCCATCTTAGACTTGAAGCCACAGATGTTACCTGTACAAAATGAAATTGTCCAAAGCCCGGTAGAAGTGGGACTTAATGCTGAATTTTATGGCCTTCTCCCTAGACTTTTCTACTAGAGAGTTTCTGACAGGCAGAGGAACTCATCAAGGAACCATGGAAAGGCCAACAGGAGAGATGATTGTGGCCAGAGAAACATTTCCATGTCACTCAAATTGTACCTATTAATTTTCTATCTTCCCCATCCCCACTTTCTATTTGTTTTTACAAAAATGTCTGAGTAGTCAATGCAATCAAAGTCTCTCACAGAACTTTTTATAATAACAAGCTCTTTGCCTGAGGGAAACTCAGGGTAGCCATTTGTCCGCTGGAAGCCAGTAGCAGACGTTTTCTTCAGAGAAGAGCTGGTGTACACCTTACAGATTCCTGGTGTTTTTCAGGAGAATAAAATTGTACAGGAGTAGAGATGTGCTGCTGTTATAAATATTTACCTTTCATAGAGGTTTTGTGTGAATTAAGAGAGTTGAATAGCATGATTTTATGTGAGGAGGTGACAGTTTATTCTCTGAAATAGCCAGGTGATACTGCTCAAGTCTCCAGAGATAAAATAAAGTTTCCAAAGGGTGCAACAGCGCCATGTCATAGCCACTTGTTTTTCCTTTGATTCTGCTTTTATCATCGAAAGACCCAACCCGTTTGGCAAAGTTTTAAAGAAGAAGAATGTGTAGCAGGAAATGCATGGAAGTCAGAGCACTGAGCTAGCAGAATGTTTATTCAGCTATTTAGTTTTGGCCAAATCCTTTAAAAATCTGACAGCAAGCACAACTCAGGGATGCTCAGGAATTTGGTGTCATTTAAGAATGCTTTGGAAGGACTACTTTTCAGGATTAGAGTTCAATTAGAATTTTAATTTATACTTGTTTTATTTGCATAACAAGGTTATGAATGATGAAGCAGCTAGAGCCAGACTCATTGGCTCCAAGGTTTGCAATTTAAGTCCAGAGTATTTTGCGAAAGAGAGGGCAGGAGCGGGGAATTCACTCTCAATATGCATAGCTTGCTGAAACCTGAGTTTCTCAGATCATCTTCCTTGGGCTCTCCTATCTGTGAGAATGAAGGCAAAGCAGGAGGCAGCATGGCCGATTTGGAGAATGGATTAGCTTTCTTAAGTGCAGGGAATATGGCTGCGAAGCAGAAACACTCCCATGATGCCCGGTGGCTGCCTGGCGTTTCCAGGGCTGCCTGATTTCTGCAGGAAAAAGATAGACCGGTAGACAGTTACACCATACTATTACTCTATTATTTTCTAACATCATGAGTTCGTTCCGAAATGAAAGTGTCAGCAATTGAGCTTTGCATCTATCACTGTTGTTCTTCAAGTTTGCATCAAGTAAGGGGCGGGGGAGTGCAGTTCTCAGAGATTCTTAGTTCTCTTTATGACCCTGCCCATATTCTAACAAGGTATCTCTGACATAGGGGTGGCCTGGTCTAGCCTGTCTTCTTGGATGTAAGCAGACAGAATATCTAATACTTACGTCACTGAGTATACACATATCAAGAAGCCCTTTGGGCTTGGCTTTTTTTTTTTTTTTTTTTTTGACGACTCTATTTCTTATTGTTTTACTTTCACCTAAATTCACAGGAAATTCTACACATGTCAAAGGGAGCAAAATGTCTGCTCTCCACGTTTATCTGAGGTGGTTACTTAGAAGGGGCCTGCTGTGGTCGATCTTTAATAGTGATCTTCATATCTTTGTTTTTGGAGAAATGGCTGGAGTTTGAAGCACCGGGAAGATCATGAAGGGTGATCTATTTAGGATCAGAAGCATTTTGAACATCCCACACAAGACCACTTGTTCTAACTAAGCACAAGAGGTTTGCACACAAACTTTGCGGGGCCTAATGTATTGATAAAATTATCGAAAGAGTAGGCTGCAATGTGATTGCCTTGCTTTAAGGCAGCCTGAGGCAAGGGACCTAGTTGGAAATTGCCATTTGGTTTTCCAATCCATTAAGGGCCCGGGAGATTTGCCCTTTGCTGCCAGTTTCACTTTCAATTTCACATTGACACTTCCTTTAATTTTGTTTAGGAAACCGAGTTACCAAGCTACAGACGTGATGGAGTTAGAAGCGGATAAGCTTCCAGCGATAGTGCAGTTTAGAAAGAGAGAAAACTATTGTTCATCCAGCGTTCTCTGGGGAGGGTAAGCCTGGACTTTTTCCGCCGTTTCCTGGTTGGCAGCTGCAGAGAAGAGGCCTAGTGGCTCTGCATTCTCTTCTGAGAGGGTACCCCCCTCCCCCCAGCCCCTTGTGGCTAAGGCAGGCCTCCTCGCAAAAAGCATCTCAGATACCAACTGGCGATAGCTCAGGTATCAGAAGGAAAAGAAAGGGGAACAGTTCCTTCAGGCTATCAAAGCACTGTTTTCTCTTTCACCTTGGTGAGCATCTGAAAGACATGCCTATGCTTTCAGTCTTGGGGAAAGTGATCCCCTTCGCTGATCTCTCTGGAGATGAGGGATCGACCAGTTTCCTACGTGCTCCTGATGGCAGAGAACAGTTCTCGGAAACAAGGAGCCGGACACACTCCACTTTGTGTTTACTAACGTGCTGCATGCATCCAGCAGGTAGCATGCTGTAATGGCCATCAAGAGTACAAAAATATTTTATACCTTATTTTAAAAATAGTACATTTATCCTAGCAGTCCCCACTTTCTGGAAGATAAAGCTGATTTGTCATTTGCAATTGAAATAAGAAAAGTCCATTCTTGATAGAAGTTGAAGAGGGGAGTCACCTGAAAGTACTAAAGAAATAGCTGAGTATCGATCTGCTGGGACAGGTATCTATGAAGTCCTGGTAAATTCTAGTATGTAAATTGAGTTAGGAGATGTGGACACAGGCCATAGCACAGAGGATCCAGAGGGGGAAAAATAATTTGAAATTTCTTAATTTAAAAATTGTTCGTAGGTCTATATGCTACATAAATATTACACAAAGAGGTTGTGGTCTGACCTTCCATGGTCTCTCACAACTTCAGCTTCTAAAAGATGCCATTATTAGAAATGCTATCAGGAGTTTAAAATTCACAGCGTGGATTTTAAAACGAGAAAAAGGCAGTGTTCAGCTCTGGGCTTATAAAGCTCATACTTGATGTGTCTGTTGAATATTTGAAACTAATTCTACAGCATGGAGCTGTGAGAACCCATTTGCTTTCCTGATTTAGTGCCTCTAAATCCATTCATTTCCATGCCTGGAGCTAATATTGTTTCCTTACGCCCAACTCAACTGGGTAACACCCTGGGAGGCTTTATGAAATTACCAATACCAAAGGACAAGTGCAGCTATTCATTAATTAGAAGAGACAATTTATAGAGACAAAAAAAAAATAGAAAGTGCAAACTTTGTATTTATTTATTCATTAAAATATGCCAAACCCTGCCCCCTGGAAGATAGGAAGATAGTCACATTTGAGAAAAATACTAGAGGAGGCAGAGCAGTCACCATGTCCTTCCAATGTGAGTGTGTGCTATGTGTAGTATCCCCTAGGAGGCATTCCTGGAGATGGGTGGTGTTTGGCAGTTGTGGGTTTGATTGGTAGTGTCTCCTATGCACAGCCATATGATACTGGATCTCTCCATTCTAAGTCATAGTTTCCTCAGCTATGAAAAGGAAATAATGGATCTCTCTTGAAGAGACTGCTTTGGGAGTAATTTTAAAAGAGTATAAAATGGTGGCTAAAGATACTTGAGTGTTGCCTGGTTCTCTCTTTTCATTAACCACACATGGAACCACTGAATTTGGCACATGTTTATGTTGATCTATTGTATTCTTTTTAAAATTCTGCCTTTGTAAGTCCACTGTGGGGACAGTGTCTTACCATTGTGCCATCTTCAGCTTTGAATCTGAATCTGCAATCAATGTCCACAGCTGATTAGACGGGGGCAAGGTGACTAGGAGAGGTGGCACTTTACTGGAAGCTCTGTGGAGTCAAGGGACCTTAGCCATTTCCTAGAGCATGCCTTTGGCATGAATCATGGCAGCCTGCAACAGAATCTCAGGTCGATGGATTTGCAGATAGATAACCCCACCATTTATTCTAGTCCTCACTGCCTTGGCTACCCTGGTACTAACATCCACCCTGTATATGGTGTATCTGTTGTAACAGTTGGTAATCCCTGTTCTCTTTATGACTTCCATGAAGACAAGAGGGTAATCACTGTTCTTTGTAAAATCTTTCTTTGCCTTTCGTTTTCTACACATTGTATTTGTCTATAGAAACCAGGAGTTTTGTGTCTGTTTTCAAGACATTTGGGGGTCTGATTCTGGATTCAGTTCTTGCTGATTGCTGCTACAAGAAAATCATCAGATACAATAGGAGCAAGTCTTTAAAACCGTGTATCTGCGGAGTGGTGCTTCTGTAGGGAAGACACTGTGACTAAGCTATTAGGAGAGTTCAATTCTTATAAAATGAGAAATTCTGAAGTCAATTTTATAATTAAGCCTCAGTTCAGCAATATTTCAAAAACGTGATGCATTTACTGAAATGGCACTCGAAAAGATGTTCCAGTTTGTCTCATTTCATGTGATTTAAAGCCAGTTATATGTTCTAACAGTACTGGCTTTGGTTGTTCTAGTTGATTTTCTCCTGCTGTGGTAAAACGCTGACCAAAAGCAATTTAGGAAAGAAAAGAGGTGATTTAGGTTAGAATTTCAGGCCCCAGCTCTTTATTTAGGGAGGCCAGGATAGACAGACAGTCAAGAAGGATCCATTGAGGGACATCACTCATTGGCTCACTCACTGGCGAGTCTAACTAGCTTAACAAAGAATTATATCATTTCCCCCCTTCCCCTTTCTTCCCTTAACCACTGTCCCCATTTGCAGCTAGCTTTCTTAGACAGCCCAGGCCTACCTACCTAGGTATGGTGCTCCCTGTGTCCTGAGTCCTCCCACATTAATCATTAATCAAAGCAAATTCACAGGCTAATCTGATAGAAACAACTCTTCAAAGTTCTCTCTTTCCAGGTAATTCCCACAGGGTAACCTTATATATTCATTTACGACAAACCTTATAGATAGCTGCCCTCAGAGAGTTTTTGTAAAGATAAATGAAATAATCTGTATAATGAGTCAGTCTGCCAGACGACTGTAGCTCAGTAAGTAATCAAAACCATTATTGCTTGTATTATTGCTGCTTTGCTGAGGTATGAGGTGGAAATGAAGAGTATCAACTGTTTGGAGCCAGGATACCCCTTTCTAGTCCATATCAATAAGATTGGCCAGTCTCCCTCCTTTCAGACTTCTTGACAGTGACAGCTTTTAGTTGTCTTTAGTTTCCCTTACCTGGTATGATGATGGTGGCATATTTTCAAGAAATATTTAGTGACTGAAAACAAATGAACTTGAAAGTTGTACTATTTTCGTGGGCCATCGAAGATATTTTCAAAAGTCAAAATATTCAGTGTTAGAGTTTGTTTTATGTGATTTCAGAATCTCTAAAACTTCTAAAACAAAATGTTTTTGTTCAAAATTAAAATAAAATAAATGTCCCTAACACATAATTGGCCATATTTATTTTTAGAAAAGAAGCTACAAATGGTGTTTGGATAATAACAATCTGTACTTCTCCATAAATACACCATGATTTTGAACTACAGGATAAAAGACAATGGAGAGACTCAATCTGACCATTGTTTCAAGTTCTGTCTACTTTGGAGATTATTTATTTATTTTCCCACACTGTGTCTGTGGTCATTAAGGTGACAATGGGCTGAGCCTTTGTAAGTCCATCTAAAGTTAATGCCTACAGCCAGCAGCCAGCCACCTATGCATGGCTCTTGACCCTCACCAAGTCTACCTGTGCCTGATGTGTTAGCTATCAAAACCCTGGGACCCCCAACATCCCCTCTACTTGGGATATGTGCTATTTCAGCGGCAGAGTCCTCTAACACTGGCCACTTCTCTACTGACTCAGGGATAATTCTTTCAGCATGCCTTTCTTCTGCTGCCTGCATCTGGTTGGAGTGGAGTCATTTGCTTTTGGAACTCTTTGGGTAGCACTGATCCTTCCTAATTGTTTCAAGGATTCTCTAGCTTCTCCTCCTCTCACGTGTGTTCTTCTAGCTCCCCTAGGGTGGCTTTTCTCGCTTCTGTTCTTCCTTCAGATTTGAGGTAGTGATAACCGTGACATGCACAGAGTCTTCAGACTGCCACTGGAAACCATTTTCCAAGTTCTGTAATAAAACATAAAAACCACAAAGAAAGTCCCCATATCTAAGAAAAGAAAAAGCAAGACTTGGAGAAAAGGCCTATGATGTGTGTATGAACTGAGAACACGTGAAGGACTGTGTTCTCTTCTAAGTTTTCTTCATGTTCATGGTGAAGGACTGTGTTCTCTTCTAAGTTTTCTTCATGTTCATGGTTCTCCTCTGAGTTACATGCAGGCTGTCCAGGTATTACCTGATAGACATTACATAGAGCAGAAACTTTCATCTGTCAAAGGCCTGACAACTAATAGTTGTACAGTTACTTGAAATTATAGTTGGATCCCACTAAGCAAATACTAGTACTGGCTGCTTTCAACCCCACAGATACAGTACCAAACTATAGACACTTATGAGCTGGAGGGCTGGAGCTCTGTAGAAGGCAGACTGACAGGCAGGCTTCCTACAAGTGGTTAACTATGAGCCCAGATGAAAGTGAGTGGGAAGTTATTGTGACTCATGGTTGGAAGTGGTGGGTATTTGTCACCTTTGTTCACTCCTCTGGGGTGAAAGTAACATGAGGTAGAATATCTGCTAACACAGAAGAAGCAGAAGTACTAAGAAAAAAGAAACAAACATCTACTTGCTCATAAGTGAGTTGCTGGTTCCCATAACTATGCCTCATGTCCTTTTTGAACATTGTTCTTAGTACTTTCTTCTTCTTCTTCTCCCTCCCCCTCCCCTCCCCCTCCCCTCCCCCTCCCCTCCCCCTCCCCTCCCCCTCCCCTCCCCCTTCTTCTTCTTCTTCTTCTTCTTCTTCTTCTTCTTCTTCTTCTTCTTCTTCTTCTTCTTCTTCTCCTTCTTCTTCTTCTCCTTCATCTTCATCTTCTTTTTATTTTTTAATAAATCAATATAAGATAAGCTCCAAATTGAGAAAAAAGTTAATGATGATCAGCTAGTAGTTTTTATTTATTTTTATCTAGGTACCATACTCAGCTTTTCTTCCATTGTGAAAAGTAATAACAACATTGGTTGTCTTCAACCACTCCAATAAGTAAAAAGTAATTACTGTCATTGGGTACCTATGGGGAATCACATTTCCAGCCCTGTTTAACTAAGGAAGGAAAAACAAACAATAAAGCCCCCCCCCCCCCCCTCCAACCCCGGTAGTCAGTCACACAACCCTGGATGAAAAGCAGTCTAGTAGCAAGACAAATGTCTTCATGGATGTGAAGCATAGCAGGACAGGGACTTTGTAATTCTTTGTGAGGACTGGGGTATTCTCAGGGGTGGGGGCAGCCTTGTTCACTGTCCCCCCGCAGCACCTGATATGCCCTTGAGGTGCTCTACCTTGGCTTGACATCTTTATTTTCTCAGTTCAGGTGAAATGGGCAGTCTTTGGGTATGACACAGCACTGACAGCCTGTTCCCTGCCTGTTTAAGTCTCAGCACTAGGACTTCTTTACAGTTGCCAGGGATTTGTTTCTTTTCTCTTTTGGTTGTGGGGAAGGTTGTTTTTTTAAAACCAGTTCATAGACTTTTTTTTTTTTTTAGTTTTCTAAATCTGAGAGTATAGTCTCTTAGAAACCTCACTAAACCTCCTGTTGTAGGCTGCCTAGCTAGTTTGAGAAGCTAATAATGATCTTCCTTCTCTGGTATGATTCTCAATTTGACACATGCTGTGGTCCCTCCTGTCCTCATCTGGGTGAATTCTCCCAACTCTACGAAGACTCAACATCTTGATTCATTTGATTACACTGTTGATTTAAGGACAACATCTTGATTCATTTGATTGCCAAAAATTAAAGGACCTTTTGTGAAACTTTTTCACTCCAAGGCCTTTGTCATTTTATTCATTTCAAGTTTTAGGGGGTAATTTTTGGAAGCTATTGGCATTTTCAAACTGTGAAACCTCAAATTTTGAGCTTACTTTAATACTTTAATCCTGGAGTTCTCCTGAAGACTTGTTCGTTCCTGTCTGATCTACAATCTCCTTCACAATTACTCCCCCTCAGCTGTGTCTAGCAGCCAACAGACACTAGTTTTTCTCTTTTCAACTATTTCCCCTAGAGCTAGTTGCACTAGACACCTGGTCTCCCTTCTAGATTCCCAAAGCCAGACCGTTTTATGAATCATTTGGTTACAGCAAACAGGCTCTCTGGCCTCCTAGCTGTCTACCACCCCAGTGCTAACCCCAGTGCCAAGAACTTATTTCATGGTTTTATTGGGGGGGGGGGATACTCTGCTTTGAAAGGGATAATGTTAGGACTTGGAATAATGTCCACATTTCCCATCGACTGAATTGTAAGTCTTCCTCCCCCACTTTTATTTAAAAATACAAGGCAAAACAACCAGATACCCACGCTGATTGAAGCTTTGTTTCCAGCATGTGGCTTCTAAGCTTTATAGATTTGATTGTAGCTTTGTCTATCAGTTTCTAGCTAGCAGAAATAAAAGAGCAAGGAAATGTCCATAAAGGAAAATTAGGTAGCTCTAGCGGAGCTGACTGCTTTTCCACATGCTGTTATTGTGACTGAATCTCACTACAAGAAAAGGCCGGGACAATAATCTGGCTGTAAACTCAGGAGGAACAGAAATAGAGCCTGCTTAACAGCATTAGTAGTTTCTAATACACTATCCTAAAGAACAGAGGAGTTTGCTTCTCTGATGTGACAAGAAGCCCCAAAGTAGATAGCCCAAGTTGATGGACCATCACTATGATGACAATAAAGAGGTTCTGTTTTCTCCCCTATCCTAGCCCTGACTTAGGAAAACTGTGAGCTCTCACGAGATTTCGAAAACCTAAGTTAAATGACCATCATCATCAGCAAGGGAAGCAGAGAAACTGAATGCTTTAAACAGCCATATTGTCATTGTGATTAACATCCAGTCAATTAATAGGTATAAAAAAGAGAATATGGACGTGAGGAGATAATTATCAGTGTCTGCATGCTAGGCTAACTAAGGTGATTGCATACTTCAGGAAGACACTCCTTACCTGGAATAGACCTCTTCTTATTGAAGTAGCTAAATGAATGAGCAATGCTCTGATAAGCCTGTGTGAACAGAAGAGTTCAAAGGATATGCCCTCACAACTCTGACAAACACATGTATGCAAAGATCAGGATATCTGCTGTCTGAGATACATGTAGACATGCTGTTTTGTGCACTATGTAAAGTTTATCCTTGTATTATTCAAATACTCATTTCTCTGAGCTCATATCTTATTTCAATCCTTACATGGATTTGTTAGGTTTATTCTTAGAAGCTCCTGTCTCAAGTTTGTATAAACATTGTTCCTCATCCATTCTCTACCTTGTCAATAAAAGCCAATGAGCCAATACAGAGCTTTAGATTTTGAAAAGGTGGGACTTCAGGTTCTAGGAGGGGTGGAGAAAGAGGATGAGGAAAAGGAGAGATGGAGGTGGAGAAAAACATCAGGAATAGAGAGAGGAATCGAGAAAGGATAAAAAATTTCAAGTGAGAAAGGAATATAGTCTAGGAGGAAGCTGACAAGCTTGGAGGCTTAGGACAGAGTGATGATTGCTCAATATTTGGCTTAAGGCAGTTTTAATAAATCTTAGTCTCTGTGATTATTGTGTTATTGGGGAATTAACTGGTTAAGAAATGTAGCCACAAGATTAATTCACTGCTTATACTTACATTAAAGATAATTCCTTTTACAAATATACATCATCTTTCCTCAGTATTCCTTATGAGATACTTGCCCTCAAATATCCACTGTTTTGCATTCCTACCGAATAAACATTAAAAAGCTAATAAACTTGTGTTGATTTGAATAAGAATGGCTCCCACAAGCTCATATATCTCAATGCTTCATCATCAGGGAGTGGAACTACTTAAGAGGGATTAGGAATTGTGGCCTTCTTGGAGTAGCTGTGGCCTTGCTGGAGGAAGTGTGTAGGTGGGCTTTGAGGTTCCAAAAGCTCAAGGAGGCCCAGTAAAGCTTTCTCTTGCTGCCTATGGATTCAGATGTAGAACTCTCAGCTATTTCCCCAGCACCATGTGTGCTTAGATCCAACTATGCTTCCTGCAAGGATAATAATAAACTAAACCACTGAAACCATAAGCAAGCAACAATCAAATGCTCTCTTTTATAAGACTTGTTATGATCATAGGGTCACTTCATAGTGATAGAACACTAAGACAGAAGTTGGTACCAGGATAGTGAGGTAATGTTATGACAGAAGTATGTTGTTTTTGGGGAGGATTGTGGAAGGGCTTTGAAACTTGGGACTAGAAAAGCCATTGGGGGTTGAAAGCTCAGTGAGCTGTTCTTTAGGAGCTTGCAAGATAAGAATGTTGAGATCAGTGCAGATGGTGGAGGCCTGGCTTGTGAAGTTTCAGAGAGAAGCAGACTCTATTGGGCCTTTTGTGTGATGAATCTGTGGTGTCTGGTCAGTTGGAACTGTGAATTGGCTTCAATGAGAGACTAGAACGACAAGATAATACCTTTGTTTTACTGGCAAGATGGATGCTGGTCAACTGGGGACTAAGGATCAGCTGTGATTAAGAAGAGACCAACATTATTGAGGTGATGTCTTCTGGGCAGTATTCCCTCAGAGTCAGCACACAGACAATGTATTTCTGAAGTGGCTAAGGTTCTAGCTTTTGCTCGAGGCTGAAGATGGTAGTGTAAGAGTCATTCAGCTGGTACTGGTTTTAAAGGCATGAAGGGGTGCACTGAGGTTTATCACTGTGTGGTAGAGCTGGAGTCCCTGAAGAGAGCTCAGGAGAGGCTAGTAGTGAAAGTGGAGCCCAGCTGCTGTAGGGGATGATCAACAAGAACAGCAGCAGCAGTGGAGTGGAGCTGACCTGAGTCTAGAAGAAAAGCTGTGTGAGCTGCAGAGATCAAAGTGGGAACCACATCCATTGTTGGAGCCCAGCAGATTGTCACTGAATCCCAGATAACTGGACATTGAGTTGAACTGTTGAAGTTTATTTGTGCTTTGTCCACAGACAATGACCTGGTTCTTCCCTCTTGGAAAAAGTACTTAATTTTGATTTTTAAAGACACACAGCTGGAAGACTAAACTTTTAAAAGTGGGTTTGAATTTTTAAAGAGATTGGCTATTTTAAAGAGGCTGAACTTTTCAAGTGTTTGCATTTGTAAAGACTGTGGGACTTTTAAGGTTATTGTGTTTTGTCAGATTAATATTAACCTGACATCTTGGGGATAAAAGAGAAAGGAAAGGTTCTAATTTAAAAGTGATATGTTGTGTGTCAGGTTGACAAGGGGTTAGTTGGCTTTGTTTATGTCAACTTGAGCCATCAGAGAGGAGGAAGCCTCAAGTGAGAAAATGTCTAGATAAAATTAGATGGTAGGCAAGCCTGTGGGCCATTTTCTTAATTAATGATCTGTGGGGAGGGCCTGCCCATTGTGGGTGGGTCCATCCCTGCACAGGTGGTCCTAGGTTCTATAAGGAGCAAGCTGAGTAAGCCAGGAAGAGCAAGGCACTAAGCAGCACCTGCCTAAGACCGTGCATCAGCTCCTCCCGTTAGGTGACTGCCCTGCTTGAGTTCCTACCCTCACTGCTTTTGATGAGGAGTTATTATCTGGAACTGTGAGTGAAATAAACCCCATTCCTCCCCAAGTTGCTTCTCGTCATAGCATTTCACCCCAGCAATGATAACCCTAACCAGGACACAAGTTATTGAACGCCCTCTTTTAGAAGAGTTGCTGTGATCACGGTGTCTCTTAGCAGCAACAGAACACCCACTAAGACAAAACTGAAAAGAAGAGCAGAAAAGGGGGTCGCTCAAGAGCTGAAAAGAACATGCCCAGCAAGGGCTCCAGAATTTAGAAGGCAAGAGATAGTTCTTCTTATTTTATTTTAAAATTTCGCCCCTTTTTGTGTTTTGTTTTAGAGGCCAGTAAAATGAGAACCCAAGTCATAGTTCTTTGGCTGAAATAGATGGTGTTAACAATGATTATTAATCTGCCTTAGAAAATTATTAAGTTAAAAATGGTGAATGCCATGACTACAGGCCCACCAGGTGCGTGCTTTTTAATTTGCTTTGTCTGGTGGTTAGAACAAGCAGGGACAGACGTGTGGGCGATGGTTGTCTACACTACTGTCACTGAGGCTGCCATCGTCAAAGGATGAGGCCAAAACTGTTTCACTGTTCTGCCTCATAAGCCACAAAAGACTTCCTGTGATGTCAGGCAGCCTACAATAACACAAATGGTGGCCTGAAAATTCACATGTCTGATATAAGCTGCCATTATCAGGCAATAATTATTTCTTCTTCTGAGAAGTCAGCTTGCCAATCATCCTGACGTGCTTTCAGTTTGTTTCAATGGTACACATTTTCCTTTTGCATTTCTGCAGGAAGAGTCTTTGACAGAGAAAGTTAAGTTACTTTCAGCACCAGTCAGTGCCTTGTGGGAAATGTGTCTGGCTGTCCCTTTGCAAAGCAGCTCTGCCTCTGAGGTGTCAGAGAATAAAAATATCTTGACAGCCCTGTCTTCCTTGTTGTATCCCTTGTGTAATGGGAATGTTGTGGTTCAGGCACAGAATCAGGCTGGGACCACAGGAGTCCAGGTCTGTGGAATGTGCTCTTGGGAATTAAGTAGCCTTGTGGGGAAGAGGATTTGAGCTAGATGCAGTGACTAAGGAGAATGAGGCAAATTGTTCTCAGATTTGTATGAAAAAAATATTTTTTTCTAAATTAAAAATTCTCATTGTGAAATTTCTTGTAAGAAAACAGGAAAACATTTTGACTTAGCTTGTCAGAAAGCATACAACTTATTTCAGGTTATTTCTTCTTGCAGACTCGTATTTTAAAAATATACCAGGAACAAAATTAAGACCGGTTCACCATTTGCTGACTAGAAGAGTGGGAACATTGTCTTGGGCAATGGCCTCCCCTGGCATGCTTGCACAGCCCTATTTCCACACCTGCTTCTGGGAACACCCTGAAGTGAGATTTTGCTCCCTCATGGCGACTGAGATCTGTTACAGTCTGCCTTCCTAGGGTTCCTTCATATTAGAACTTTCTTGTTTTTTTGTTTTTGTTTTTTGTTTTTGTTTGTTTGTTTTTTCTTCTAAAATCATGATTAGAGTTGGCATGGCATTTTCCGTTTTGAATTTTTGCGGGGTATCAGATTTCTGTTTTGCCTTAGGACTCTGATATTTTAAAGAAAGTAAAAGACAGATTAAGGGTGATATGCGTTTACAATTGCCTAGGCTTTTGTTCACAAATCTACATTGCCTTGGTTTGGCTTTTATCTTTTATTCTCTTTCTGTGTGTTTGTGTATGTGTGTGTGTGTGTGTGCATGAGTATACACATTCATGCACAATATGTATACTGAGGTGTGTGTGTATGCATGTATGTGTGCACGAGTGTATGCACATACATGTATGTATGTGTGTGTTTGTGCATGTACACAAGTGTGTATACTCCCCACTTCATGTGTGAAAGTGCCTTGTTTGAGACAAGGTCTCTTGTTGTTCAGTGCTATACATGCTAGGATATTGGTTCCAAAGCTTCCAAGATTCTCTTGTCTTCTCCTCCCATTTTGCTTTAGCAGCGCAGGAGTTACAGACATAGGTTACTGAGATATGTTGTTCGGGTCCTGGGTTATGAGCTCAGATCTCACACTTGTGTAGTAACTGTTTTACCCAGTGGGCTATCTTCCCAGCAACCAGATATTATAAACCTGTTATTTGACCTGTTTCTGCCCCCATAGACATTTACCTGTATTTAAAAAAGATATTACCACTATCCATACCACAGGTGAACCGTCGACAACAGGGAGGGACACCCCTACCCTCTCACTACATTCTCTCAGTTAGCAGGTTTTTTTTTTTTTAACCTCTCCAATGCCTTTCAGTCTATTGATTTATTTTCACTAATGTAGCTATATTCTTAGTCTAAGCCATCATGAGCCATAACCTGAAACACTGCAGTAATATCCTTATTACTAATATACATGCATGCTTTGTGCTTTTTGGGCATGCTTATCGAGCCAGTATGATCTTTATAATATAACTTAAATGTGTAATTCTTCTTCCTAAGATCTTCCAATGGCCTTTCATATAAACACAGATTACAGGCTAAAGTCCTTAACATAATCTAATAGTTCTTCATGACTTTATCCTTTTTGTGGTTCAGTGGTTTGAGGACATTGCCCTTCCATGCTTCTGGGATCTCTAACTTTGTATCCCATTTGTATGGATCATTTCTTGCCCTCTCCTGTGCCCTCTCCTGACTCTTACATGTGCTTTAGAATGCTACTAAAATATAAGGAATTCTTCCTTTACCCAGATAGCATTTATCCAGTTCTCATTTTAAAAGCCTACCGTATCGTTCACATGTCCTTGCTCACAGTTCTCATCACAACAGTGATTGGCTAGCGTGCTGGCTAGATTTATGTCAATGTGACAAAAGCTATATGCATCTAAGAGGGGGAAACCTAGAATGAGGAAAGAACTCCATATTTTCCTAATTAGTGATTGATGTGAGAGGGCCCAGCCCATTGTGGGTGGGGCCACCCCTGGGCTGGTGATCCTGGGTTCTATAAGAAAGCAGGCTGAACAAGCCACTAATCGACACCCTCCATAGCATCTATATCACTTCCTGCCTCCAGGTTCTCACCCTGTTTGAGTTTCTGTGCTGGCTTCCTTCAGTGATTGACTACAGTGTGGCCTTATTTATTTATTTATTTTAAAGCCCAATAAACCCTTTCTTCCCCAACTTGCTTTTGGTCATGGAGTCTGATCACAGCGTTAGTAACTACGACAGACAAGAATTAGTTTTTTTCCATTTATGTAATGTCAGTATCTGTTGAGTGATTATCAGTTGGAAGAGTCCAGGGCTTCTCTGGATCTTCTTCATTTCTGGACCTTCACATGGGCACACTGCTTGGACCACAATTCACCCAGCCAATCTGTGGGAGAAAGCAACATTGGAGAGAAGTTCAACACAATGAGCAGCTGGTCGTCACCCAGTGACAATCAGAAATGATTTGTGGACATAGAGAGTTTCTCCAAGAAGTATTTTTGGGAAGAGAATCTGACAGAAAAATCAGATTTTCAGTTAACAAGCTAACAAGAGTGGCAGCAATTGTCACCTTGACTTTAAAAAAGTCTTGTGACTCACACAGTGGTCACAGTGCTATGCGATTCTGAGTCTTCAGATGATAAAACTCTCTAGAACGAGTGCCTTTCTTTTGCTAGGTGCCCTGCAACAATTGGGTAGCTCATTCCTTTGGATCAGTTAAAAACCAACCAACCAAACAAAACCACAAAAACAAAACAAAACAAAAAACCCTTACTTGGATACCTTTCTTTACCAAAGCGTATATGTTGCATAGGCCTCAGCTGCCCTGGCCTGAGAGAAGGGAGCGCCTCACTCCAGTTGATGATGCTTAATTGGAACAATCCAGCAAACGAGTGTCAGTTTTGGGGCCCGCACAACGTGTCTGCTGAGCGGAGTTTGTTTACACTTTGCCAGTGTCATCATTTACAAACTTCAAAAAAAACACATTGACAAATTCCCTAGCTGTTTTGGCAGCGTTTCCATCAATCACCCATCTAATAGCACCAACATTTCTCCTGGGCTATTATAGTCACTTCAATCGCTGCGGCTGCAGCTTCAGGAGAAGATAAATCAGAAGGGCTCTTTCAGATGGCCTGAAGTACAGCACCATTTCTATTAACCAGCACTTCCTTTCTCGCGCCTCTCTCTCTGCCCTTCCTCCAACCTCCATAAACAATCCTTTCTGCTTTGTACTGCCTTAGATAAGTAAGCTGGATCTATGGCTCTCCTTTTGAGGCCCCCTTTGCAACGTCATTGGGTAATGGGTCCATTTATTACTTTGGATTTTTTGTGTGTCCTCTCTAGTTACTCTGTGCAGCCCTCTCAAATCAATAAGTGTATTGTGTTTCTGCCGACAACAGGTGCCTGGCTTCCCAGGCCCAACACACCCTCTGAGAGCAGCTCACATGTCTAATGACCACAGCAGGAAAACCTGAAACCGTTTTGCCTTTCAACCAGGTTCTTTGTGCTGCAGTGTCAGGCGGCAGCTGGATCTGCGAGTGGGAGGCCAGAGTATCCCTGCTTTTCACTGCTACGGTTGCGGGTTGCTGTCTATTGCTAAAGCCCTTGCTTGCTTTTCAGAGGGAAGAAATGGAAAAAAAATCCTAGTCAGAACATCCTTCATTCTTGCTAGATCATCTTCTCATGCAAACAGTGTTTCTCTTTTTATCCTTACTAACTGACCTTCTTACGTAAGATGATGGTACAAGGCAACCAGCCCCGTCCCTCTTCCTGCTTCCTCACCTTTAAGAAGCATGGCGTATCTTCTCCTTTTCCTTCACAGGGGAGCCTGGGTAGCAAATATCAGGCAACTGCCAAACTTGGCAGCTCAGGTGAGGAGGGCTGGCTGAAGTTCTGCTACCCAGCTGGAGTGCTTGCTGGCTGTGGTGCCAAATGGAGGGCAGACAGACAAACTGGAGACTGAATTGCAAGTTGCTGCCTGAGTGATGTTCCTAGCTCTATCGCTGGGTGCCCCATTCATCCCTCATGAGCCACCGTTCTGGACAAAGCACAGCCAGCAGCAGCCTGTTTGCAAATCTTGGCTCGGTACCTGAGCAACCTATTAATCAGAATTTCAAGTGGGCCTTGGGAGCGTTTTTTTTTTTTTTTTTTTCCCTGTGTAAGTCAGAGTGCTGATCCAGGGGTTGGGGGTGGGGTCTCGGTGTCCACGTAAACGAAGCCATCAATTGGATGCATGAGGTCCCAGTCTGTGGTCATAGCGAGTATAATTTGCCCTAAAAATCGATCCTTCTGTATGCCTGAGCTGCTTGAAACTATCTCCACTATTAGCAGCAGGAATTTTAGTTGTTTGCTGTGTCTTGATGCTGAAATGACCGAAATATGGTCATTTTTACATTAGAAAGGCTTTTTTTTCCCAGTTAAAAAATCTTTGACTTCTACATCTCTCAAAGCACTCTTAACCAAGGAAGACTTTCGCCTACCCTCTGAATGATGGATTGAAAGCTGTTTTTTGTTGTCTTACAGAATTAACTACTTGTGTAAGAGAAAGCATTTATAGAGACAACTGGCTGATCAGAATTCAATGACCTCATAAGGAAGGAATATTTTTGAACTCTGCTTCAGCCTCAGTAATATGAGAAACACACAGGGAAGTGAAAGAATTGGCATTTGTTCCTTGTGTATGTTCATGATTTTATTTATATGAGATCTAAAATTGTGGGGATGAGTGTAAGTATTTACAGTAGACTGTATTTTTTTTGTTGAAAGATAAATTTCATACAGTATGTTTTGATCATGTTTTCCCCAACCCTTCTTCTCAGATTCTCTCCACTTTCCTACTTACTGTAAAATAAGTTCTTTTTCTGTCTTAATAAACAAAACAAAACAACCAATCAAACAACAACAACAAAACTCAATAAGCTGAATTACAATAAAAAGAAAAAGCCCAAGAAGCCCACAAAAACACAAGCAAAAAAATAACCCCCCCCCAAAATAAACAAAACCAAACAACAAAAATCAAGCAAAGGATCAGTAAGACAATAGGAAAGACAATAACTAAGTAAGTAAATAAATCAACAAATAATTAAAACACCCAAAATAAAGTCCACAAAAGTATCCGAGTCCTTTCTGTTAGTCAGCTACTACTGCACTTGGGGCCTGCCTTGGAGTGAGGTTGATATACGCACTGGCATTCCACTGGAGAAAATTGGCTTTCAGTTTGCCAACAGGTATCAAGTACAGATAGTTGCTTGGTTAAGGGCGGGGCCCCGTGTTTACTTCCGCTCTCAAGGCTGGGACTCCATTTGGCTTGGAACTGTACAGCCCTTGTGCACACTGTCGAGATCACTGTGAGTTCCTTTGTACATAAGTCTTGTTGTGCCTAGAAGAGTCATAAACCACGGTAGTGTGTAATTTTAAAAACATGCTTGCTGGAGCTCCCTCAACCAACAACCCCCCCCCCAGACTGTGCTGTTTCTCCTGCCCACCTTAGTCCCCGTGGATGGAAGACACCAGTCAGTCTTAATATTTTAAAACTAGCCAGATAACTCAATGGCTGGACAAAGGATATCTTGCCCATCCTCCTTGGCCTCCACCCATGGTGGAGGCTACAACCTATAGGTTCCCTGAGTCCTACATGTCTGCTGCTCCCTCTATTCCACCACCTGCTCTGCCTCTTCCCTCTCACCTCCCCCCCCTTCTCTTCCTCCTGGGGCCAGGAATCTTTTCCCCTTTGCCCAGTGATTGGCTCCTGCCTCATTTATTGACACAATCAAGAACCAATTAGGGTTGCAGACCCCTTCCACTCCTTGGTACTTCTCCAGCTCCTCCATTGGGGGCCCTGTGTTCCATCCAATAGCTGACTGTAAGCATCCACTTCTGTGTTTACCAGGCACTGGCATAGCGTCATAAGAGACAGCTATATCAGGGTCCTGTGGAACAACAGTATGAACTAACCAGTAACCCCAGAGCGTGTGTCTCTAGCTGCATATGTAGCAGAAGATGGCCTAGTTGGCCATCATTGGGAAGAGAGGCCCCTTGGTCTTGCAAACTTTATATGCCCCAGGGCCAAGAAGTGGGAGTGGATGGGTAGGGGAGCAGGGTGAAGGGAGGGTATAGGAGACTTTTGGGATAGCATTTGAAATGTAAATGAAGAAAATACCAAATAAAAATTGGAAAAAGAAAAAAGTAATAAAGGAAAAATAAATAAATAAATAAATAAATAAATAAAAGTAAAAAAAAAAAAAAAACAATTAGGGAAGCAATACCTCCCCCTACAAACCACTGCTGGTTATTACAGTGTTTCTGCCTGCTCTTCTGAGTAGATCTTGAACCCTGATGGGAGGTGTTTGATGGAAACATCTTATTAGTACTGCATATGTTAAAGTTTCTCATGCTCTGTAAATTTTCCAGTTGTGGGTGTCTGGGTTAGTTCTCGTCTACTGCAGAAGTTTCTCTAACGTGTGTTGAGTGGTGCTCTCATCAATGGGTGTAGCAGTATGTCTTTTTTTTTTTTTTTTTTCTGTATTCCTTTAGCATAGTAGTAGGTTAAATCCTAGGCCCATGACCTATCTAGTCTATGCTTCATGACTAAGTTAGCAGTGTCATGGTGTGGGCCTTAAAACCAAACAGGAAGTGGTTGGCTACTTGTATAACATTTGCGCTATGATTGCGTCAGTGTATCTTATAGGCAGGTCACTGTGGTAGGTCCCAGGTTTTGTACATAGGTGATATTTATGATTATCTTTCTCTCCTTATAGTTTGCATACTTCTCTATAGTAACATGAACACTAGTTAGTATGGGTGAATCTTCTAGTAAGACCCCATCTTGAGCTCTCTGTGTTCAATAACATAAGTAAACATGTCTTTTTTTTTTTATTGGTTCACCCCACTTTATTCAACAAGTCCATTGAGTTATTTGTGCCTTATTTTATAAAATTGAGGGTTGTCTTTAGGATGTAGCAAACTTTGCATTTAGGATTTTTTTTTTTTTTTGGATAGGTACATCCATTTTATTTCATCCTGTCCCAGTGGTTTTTTTTTAAATTGGGTATTTATTTCATTTACATTTCCAATGCTATCCCAAAAGTCCCCCACACGCTCCCCACCCACTCCCCTACCCACCCACTCCCACTTCTTGGCCCTGGTGTTCCCCTGTACTGAGGCATATAAAGTTTGCACGTCCAATGGGCCTCTCTTTCCACTGATGGCCGACTAGGCCATCTTCTGATTCATATGCAGCTAGAGACACGAGCTCCGGGGGTGGGGTATTGGTTAGTTCATATTGTTGTTCCACCTATAGGATTGCAGATCCCTTCAACTCCTTGAGTACTTTCCCTAGCTCCTCCATTGGGGGCCCTGTGATCAATCCAATAGCTGACTGTGAGCATCCACTTCTGTATTTGCCAGGCCCTGGCATAGTCTCACAAGAGACAGCCATATCTGGGTCCTTTTAGCAAAATCTTGCTAGTGTATGCAATGGTGTAAACATGTCTTTAGCAGCAGGGCCACATCATCAAGCTTTAGAGATTAACCAATAGCTTTGGCAGTAACCTATGATATTTGGCAGTTTCCACGGGGCCCCTTTGGTCCAGAGTCAACAAGATGTAACCCACTTCTGGCACTGGGTGTTTTACCTGGTGGTATAGTGTGTTTAGTTAGAACATTGTCTCCCTTATTATTTGGTGATGTCATTTAGATTCCTTTCACACACACACACACACACACACACACACACACACACACACACACAGAGAGAGAGAGAGAGAGAGAGAGAGAGAGAGAGAGAGAGAGAGAGAGAGAGAAGTTTTTAAAGTTTCAGGTTTCCATATGGGTTTTCAAATGGTCATTAGTTTGGCCCTCCCCATTTTCACCCCTTTTCCCTTTATCCTTTTCTCCCAACACTCTCCTTATTTAATTCTCCTATTCTAGTTTCTCCATAACATTCTATTCTATTCTCCCTCTATGGTAGATCCTCTCTTCTTCCCTGGTTTGTTACTAAGAATCTAACACCTATGGTTATTCAGACTATAGCACACATATCAAACACTTAAAAGCTTATGTGCATATATATATAAAAGAGAATATACAATATTTGTCTTTTAGGATCTGGGTTACTTAACTTAAGAGTTCTTTTTTTGTTTGTTTGTTTTGTTTTGTTTTGTTTTGTTTGTTTCATTCATCTGAAAATTTCACATTTTCATTTTTCTTAACAGCTGAATAATAATCTCTATAAATATACTACATATCATTATCCATTCATAAGTATATATATATATATATGTGTGTGTGTGTGTGTGTGTGTGTGTGTGTGTGTATGTGTGTGTGTGTGTATGCTGTTTCCAGTTTCTGGGTATTATGAAAAAACAGCAGTGAACATGGATGAGCACATGATACAGGGAGCTCACCAGAGTTGACACAGTTTACAGTCAATTGTAGTCTTTATTCTAGGTAGCTGGGACTGCACTCAGGTATTTGGAAGAGAAATGGAACTCTTAGTGTCTAAAGCATGGGATTTATGAAGGAAAAATCATGTTCTCCCTTGCTCTGGGGGTCTTTGCAAAAGCAACTGGTTTAAGAGGAGCTAAGATTAGCAGTTAGTTAGAGGGGGTTCTGCATAAACAGGTAGTTTAACAGAAACTGAGATAAGCTTGCTAGGGCATCTTTGACCATTCATTTTCCATTGTATTCTTCATCAAGGAGATTGAATTCTAATTTTATCTGAAATGCCTCAGCAAGAATACAAAGAGGAAGTAATCTCTATGCTGTCTTGGGCTGTTACACAAGTATCAGGATGTAATAGGATGTGGAGTTCTTTGGGTATATTTCTAAGAGTGGTAAAGCTTGATCGTGGGGTAGATCTATTCCCATCTGCCTGCAAAACTTCCCACTGGTTTCTACAGTAGCTGTTCAAGTTTACATTCCCACTAGCAGTGAAAAAGTATTCTCCTTTTTGCACATTTTTACCTACATGAGCTATCATTTGTTTTATTGATCCTGGCCTTTCTGGCTGGGGTAAAATGAAATCTCAAACTAGTTTTGATTTGCATTTTACTGATGGCTAAGGATGTCGAACATTTCTTTAAGTGTTTTTCAGCCAGCTGTGTTTCATCTTTTGAGAACTCCATGTAGATCTGTACTACATTTTAAATTGGGTTATTTGTTTTCTTAATGTCCAGCTTTTTGTTCTTTATATATTTTAGATACTGGATATGTAATTTCTAAAACTTTTTTTTCCATTCTATAGCTGCCACTTTTACCAAATGGCAGTGTTGGTTGTAAAGAAAATTTTCAAGTTCATGAAGTCCTACCAATTAATTGTTGGTCTTTGTGTCTGTGCTATTGATATCCTGCTCAGAAAGCCCTTTTCTGTGTCAATGAGTTCAAACCTTTTCTTCCATTCTCTTCTATCAGGTTCAGAGTACCCTCTTTCATGTTGTGGTACTTGATCCACTTGTGGTTGAATTTTGAAAAATGTGAAGATATGGATCTATTTGGATTTTTCTACATTTAGCCATCAAGTTTGACCAACACCATTTGTTGAAGATTCTGCATTTTTCCCTGTGTGTATTGTTGGTGACTTTGTCAAAAATTAGCTGTCCATTGGTATGGAGACTTGTATTTATATCTTTAATTCAATTTCATTGACTAACATGTCTGTCTTTATGCCAATACCATGCTGTTTTTTATTACTAAGGCTTTGTAATACAGTTTGAAATATGGAAGACTTATGTGTCCTTTCGTTTTATTATTTAGGATAGTTTTAGCTCTCCTGTCAGTTTTCACTCTTGGTGTGTATGTGGGTGTGTATCCATGAAACTGAAAATTTTTTCAATTTGTATGAAGAATTATGATGTAATTTTGGTGGAGATTGCTTTGAATCTGTAGATGCTTTTGGTATTATAAACATATCAATCCTACTGATCAACGAGCATGGGGAATCTTACTGCTTCTGGTGTCTTTTTCAGTGTGCTAATGTTCTTATCATACAATGCTTTTACCTGCTTGATAAGAATTATCCCAAGATTTATTTTTGAGGCTACCATGAAAGGCATTATTGCTTCTTTGATTTCTTTCTCAATCTGTCACTTGTATATTAGAAGGATACTGATTTTTGTGATAATTTTATATCCTGCTACTTTGTGAAAATAGTTTGTCAGTTGTAGAAGTTTCCTGGTCAACTTTTTAAAGGATCTTTTACATAGAAAATTATCTGTAAATCATCTGTAAATAAAAACCCGTGTCTACCTGTGTCCTCTTGCTTTCCTTCAGTTTTCTTACTGTTCTACTGTATAAGACTTCAAGTACTATGAGTGGTTAAATAGGCATGATGAGTGTGGACATCTTTGACTTGTTGCTGATTTTAGTACAAATGCTTTCTTTGACTTTATCTCACATCATTTAGTTTTATGTTAGCTGTGGGATTGCAATAAATTACACTTATTTTGTTGAGATGTGTCCCTTGTATACCAAGTCTTTACAGGACTTTTAGAATGAAAGGATGCTGGATTTTGTAAGAGGTATTTTGTGTGTCTTTCAGTCTGTTGTATGTGGTGGATTGTATTTATTCCTTTATGTATGTTGAATCATCACAGCATCTCTAAGGTTGATCATGGCAGATAATCTTTTAGATATACTCTTCGATGCATGACATTATGTCAGTTTTATTATATTTGTTGAGACTTGCTTTATGCCCTAGAATATGGCAAATTTTGGAAATGTTCCATGAGCTTCTAAGAGGAAAGCATACTCTTTAGTGTTTGGTTGAAATGTTCTATAGATGCATGCTATGTCCACTTGATTTATGAAGCCATTTAACTGCAGCATTTCTCTTAGTTTTTGTTTGTGTATCCTGTTGAGAGTAGGGTATTGGGTTACCCAGAATCACTGTCAAAAGTCAATATGTGATTTTAGCTGTAGTAGTAGTCTTGTCATGAACTCATGTGTCCTTGAGTTTTGTGCATAAATATTTAGAATTGCAGTATCTTCTAAGTAGATAATTTTCCTTTAGTAAGTATGTAATGTCCTTACCTGTTAATTCTGATTAGTTTTGTTTTGAAGTCTCTTTTGTCAAATATTAAAATGGGCATACCTACTTGCTTCTTGAGTTTATTTTCTTAGAATATCTTTACAAATAATTTTACTTTGAGCTGATGTCTACCTTTGATGTTAATGTATGTTTTTGTATGAATCAGAAGATATATCCCTTTTTTTTTCTAACTTAAACTGTTAATTGGTGTTTTTTTTTTTAAATGGGAAAATAAGACCACTTATATTGAAAGTCATCAATGAGTAATGTGCATTGATTCTTGTTGCTATGTTTTTATGGTATGAGTTTCTTCACTCCTGATTTACTGTTCTGGGACAATTCCTTGTGTCTTTTTGGGTGTGGCTAATCACTTCAGATTAAAGTTTTCCTTTTATTGCCCTCTGTAGTGCTGGATTGGCAGATAGAATTAGCTTAAATTTGTTTTTATTGTGGAATTTTGATGGATTGTTTGCCGGATATAGTCATCTGCACTCGTATTAGTGGTCTATCAGCATTTGGAGAACATCTGTCTAGGCCCTTCTGGCTTTCAGAATCTCTATTGATAAACTAGGGGCTGTGTAATGGCCCTGGCTCTATATATGACTTGGTATTTTCCCCTTGCAGCTTTTAATATCTTTCTTTGTTCTGTACATTTAATGTTTTGATTATTATGTGGGGCATTTTTTTTCTGGTCCTCTCTATTTGATATTCTGTGTACTTCTTTTACCTTGACAGACACCTTCTCTTTTAGATTGGGATTTTTTTTTTTTTTTTTAGTGATTCTATCAAAATTTTTTTTCCTGTGGCTTTAATTTGAATTA
The DNA here is from genome assembly GCF_978045245.1 of Mus caroli. NCBI lineage: Eukaryota > Metazoa > Chordata > Mammalia > Rodentia > Muridae > Mus > Mus caroli. The sequence goes on from NW_028227257.1 coordinate 132,528,291, forward strand.
CTTTTCTTTTTTTTAAATATATTTTATTACGTATTTTCCTCAATTACATTTCCAATGCTATCCCAAAAGTTCCCCATACCCTCCCCCCTCTCCCCCATTTCCCTACCCACCCATTCCCATTTTTTTTTTTTTTTTTTTTGGCCCTGGCGTTCCTCTGTACTGGGGCATATAAAGTTTGTGTGTCCAATGGGCCTCTGTTTCCAGTGATGGCCGACTAGGCCATCTTTTGATACATATAAAGCTAGAGTCAAGAGCTCTGGGGTACTGGTTAGTTCATAATGTTGTACCACCTATAGGGTTGCAGGTCCCTTTAGCTCCTTGGGTAATTTCTACAGCTCATCCATTGGGAGCCCTGTGATCCATCCACTAGCTGACTGTGAGCATCCACTTCTGTGATTGCTAGGCCCTGGCATAGTCTCATAAGAGACAGCTACATCAGGGTCCTTTCAGCAAAATCTTGCTAGTGTATGCAATGGTGTCAGCGTTTGGAAGCAGATTATGGGATGGATCCCTGGGTATGGCAGTCTCTAGATGGTCCATCCTTTCGTCACAGCTCCGATCTTTGTTTCTATAACTCCTTCCATGGTTGTTTTGTTCCCAATTCTAAGAAGGGGTACAGTGACCCCACTTTGGTCTTCATTCTTCTTGAGTTTCATGTGTTTAGCAGATTGTATTATATATCTTGGGTATCCTAAGTTTTGGGCTAATATCCACTTATCAGTGAGTACATATTGTGTGAGTTCCTTTGTGATTGTGTTACCTCACTCAGGATGATGCCCTCCAGGTCCATCCATTTGGCTAGGAATTTCATAAATTCATTCTTTTTAATAGCTGAGTACTACTCCATTGTGTAAATGTACCACATTTTCTGTATCCATTCCTCTGTTGAGGGGCATCTGGGATCTTTCCAGCTTCTGGCTATTATAAATAAGGCTGCTATGAACATAGTGGAGCATGTGTCCTTCTTACTGGTTGGAACATCTTCTGGATATATGCCCAGGAGAGGTATTGCTGGATCCTCTGGTAGTTCTATGTCCAATTTTCTAAGGAACCGCTAGACTGATTTCCAGAGTGGTTGTACAAGCTTGCAATCCCACCAACAATGGAGGAGTGTTCCTCTTTCTCCACATCCTTGGCAACATCTGCTGTCTCCTGAATTTTTGATCTTAGCCATTCTGACTGGTGTGAGGTGGAATCTCAGGGTTGTTTTGATTTGCATTTCCCTAATGATTAAGGATGTTGAACAGTTTTTCAGGTGCTTCTCAGCCATTCGGTATTCCTCAGGTGAGAATTCTTTGTTCAGTTCTGAGCCCCATTTTTTAATGGGGTTATTTGATTTTCTGGAGTCCACCTTCTTGAGTTCTTTATATATATTGGATATTAGTCCCTTATCTGATTTAGGATAGGTAAAGATCCTTTCCCAATCTGTTGGTGGTATTTTTGTCTTACTGATGGTGTCTTTTGCCTTGCAGAAGCTTTGCAGTTTCATGAGGTCCCATTTGTCAATTATTGATCTTACCATGCAAGCCATTGCTGTTCTGTTCAGGAAATTTTCCCCTGTGCCCATATCTTCAAGGCTTTTCCCCACTTTCTCCTCTACAAGTTTCAGTGTCTCTGGTTTTATGTGAAGTTCCTTGATCCACTTAGACTTGACCTTAGTACAAGGAGATAGGAATGGATCGATTCGCATTCTTCTACATGATAACAACCAGTTGTGCCAGCACCATTTGTTGAAAATGCTGTCTTTCTTCCACTGGATGGTTTTAGCTCCCTTGTCAAAGATCAAGTGACCTTAGCTGTGTGGGTTCATTTCTGGGTCTTCAATTCTATTCCATTGGTCTACTTGTCTGTCACTATACCAGTACCATGCACTTTTTATCACAATTGCTCTGTAGTAAAGCTTTAGGTCAGGCATGGTGATTCCACCAGAGGTTCTTTTATCCTTGAGAAGAGTTTTTGCTATCCTAGGTTTTTTGTTATTCCAGATGAATTTGCAGATCGCTCTTTCTAACTCGTTGAAGAATTGAGTTGGAATTTTGATGGGGATTGCATTGAATCTGTAGATAGCTTTTGGCAAGATAGCCATCTTTACAATGTTGATCCTGCCAATTCATGAGCATGGGAGATCTTTCCATCTTCTGAGATCTTCTTTAATTTCTTTCTTCAGAGACTTGAAGTTTTTATCATACAGATCTTTCACTTCCTTAGTTAGAGTCACGCCAAGATATTTTATATTATTTGTGACTATTGAGAAGGGTGTTGTTTCCCTAATTTCTTTCTCAGCCTGTTTATTCTTTGTGTAGAGAAAGGCCATTGATTTGTTTGAGTTAATTTTATATCCAGCTACTTCACCGAAGCTGTTTATCAGGTTTAGGAGTTCTCTGTTGGAATTTTTAGGGTCACTTATATATACTATCATATCATCTGCAAAAAGTGATATTTTGACTTCATCTTTTCCAATTTGTATCCTCTTGATCTCCTTTTGTTGTCGAATTGCTCTGGCTAGGACTTCAAGTACATTGTTGAATAGGTATGGAGAGAGTGGACAGCCTTGTCTAGTCCCTGATTTTAGAAGGATTGCTTCAAGCTTCTCACCATTTACTTTGATGTTGTCTACTGGTTTATTGTAGATTGCTTTTATCATGGTTAGGTATGGGCCTTGGATTCCCTATCTTTCTAAGACTTTTATCATGAATGTGTGTTGGATATTGTTGAATGCTTTTTCTGCATCTAACGAGATGTTCTTTGGGTATTTTGTGGCTTCATTTTCATTAAACTATAAAAAGTCTTTAATTTCTTTCTTTATTCCTTCCTTGATCAAGGTATCATTGAGAAGAGTGTTGTTCAGTTTCCATGCGAATGTTGGCTTTCCATTATTTATGTTGTTATTCAAGATCATTCTTAGTCCATGGTGATCTGATAGGATGCATGGGACATTTTCAATATTTTTGTATCTGTTGAGGCCTGTTTTGTGACCAATTATATGGTCAATTTTGGAGAAGGTCCCGTGAGGTGCTGAGAAGAAGGTATATTTTTTTGTTTTAGGATAAAATGTTCTGTAGATAGCTGTTAAGTCCATTTGTCTCATAACTTCTATTAGTTTCACTGTGTCCCTGTTTAGTTTCTGTTTCCACGATCTGTCCATTGATGAAAGTGGTGTGTTGAAGTCGCCCACTATTATTGTGTGAGGTGCAATGTGTGCTTTGAGCTTTACTAAAGTGTCTTTAATGAATGTGGCTGCCCTTGCATTTGGAGCATAGATATTCAGAATTGAGAGTTCCTCTTGGAGGATTTTACCTTTGATGAGTATGAAGTGTCCCTCCTTGTCTTTTTTGATAACTTTGGGTTGGAAGTCCATTTTATTCGATATTAGAATGGCTACTCCAGTTTGTTTCTTCAGGCCATTTGCTTGGAAAATTGTTTTCCAGCCTTTTACTCTGAGGTAGTGTCTGTCTTTTTCCCTGAGATGGATTTCCTGTAAGCTGCAGAATGTTGGGTCCTGTTTGTGTAGCTAGTCTGTTAGTCTATGTCTTTTTATTGGGGGAATTGAGTCCATTGATATTAAGAGATATTAAGGAAAAGTAATTGTTGCTTCCTTTTATTTTTGTTGTTAGAGTTGGCATTCTGTTCTTGTGGCTGTCTTCTTTTTGGTTTGTTGAGGGATTACTTTCTTGCTTTTTCTAGGGCATGATTTCCTTCCTTGTATTGGTTTTTTTTTCTGTTATTATCCTTTGAAGGGCTGGATTCGTGGAAAGATAATGTGTGAATTTGGTTTTGTCATGGAATACTTTGGTTTCTCCATCTATGGTAATTGAGAGTTTGGCCGGGTATAGTAGCCTGAGCTGGCATTTGTGTTCTCTTAGTGTCTGTAGAACATCTGTCCAGGCTCTTCTGGCTTTCATAGTCTCTGGTGAAAAGTCTGGTGTAATTCTGATAGGCCTGCCTTTATATGTTACTTGACCTTTCTCCCTTGCTGCTTTTAATATTCTATCTTTATTTAGTACATTTGTTGTTCTGATTATTATGTGTCGGGAGGAATTTCTTTTCTGGTCCAGTCTATTTGGAGTTCTGTAGGCTTCTTGTATGATCATGGGCATCTCTTTCTTTAGGTTTGGGAAGTTTTCTTCTATAATTTTGTTGAAGATATTTGCTGGCCCTTTAAGTTGAAAATCTTCATTCTCATCAACTCCTATTATCCGTAGGTTTGGTCTTCTCATTGTGTCCTGGATTTCCTGCACCTGAGATTCTCTCTTCCATCTCTTGTATTCTGTTGCTGATGCTTGCATCTATGGTTCCAGATTTCTCTCCTAGGGTTTCTATCTCCAGCGTTGCCTCACTTTGGGTTTTCTTTATTGTGTCTACTTCCATTTTTAGGTCTAGTATAGTTTTGTTCATTTCCATCACCTGTTTGGTTGTGTTTTCCTGTTTTTCTTTGAGGACTTCTACCTGTTTGGTTGTGTTTTCCTATTTTTCTTTAAGGACTTGTAACTCTTTAGCAATGTTCTCCTGTATTTCTTTAAGTGAGTTATTAAAGTCCTTCTTGATGTCCTCTACCATCATCATGAGATATGCTTTTAAATCGGGGTCTAGCTTTTCGGTTGTGTTGGGGTGCCCAGGACTAGGTGGGGTGGGAGTGCTGCGTTCTGATGATGGTGAGTGGTCTTGATTTCTGTTAGTAGGATTCTTGCGTTTGCCTTTCGCCATCTGGTAATCTCTGGGGCTGTGCAGGATACACTGGGTGGGGTCCTGGAACCAAGATGTCTGTTGCTGATGCTCAGGCAAAGTGCTCCCTCTCTGCTCAGACCCCTTTCCTCTGTCCGGTTGGTGGCCAGATGTCTGGGGCCTGTGCAGAATACACTCGGCGGGGTCCTGGAACCAAGATATCTGCTGCTGATGCACAGGCAAAGCGTTCCTGGGCTGGTCGGATCCCTAACCACTGGCCAGAAAAGTGGCCAGCTGTCTGGGGCCCGAAAAGGGGGCTGCCTTAGAAGCTCTGTGGCTCCCCCCATCCCAGAAGCTTTTAGCTTATGTATTCCGTACTCTCACCTGTGCAGAATACACTTGGCAGGGTCCCGGAACCAAGATGTCTGCTGCTGATGCTCAGGCAAACCGTTCTCGGGCCTCTGTGCAGAATACACTCGGCGAGGTCCTGGAACCAGGATGTCTGCTGCCGATGCTCATGAATTACTTTTCATTCCTCTATCCCTATAATTCGTAAGTTTAGGGTTTTCATAGTATCCAAGATTTTCTAAATATTTCATGCTTGAATTTTTTTGATTTAACATTTTCTTTGACTGAGCAACTTGTCTTTTATGACATGGAATTCTTCCATATCTTGTGATCTACTGGTGAGGTTTTTTTTTGACCTCCTAAGTTTTTCATTTCCAGTTTTATTTCAGTTTTGATTTTCTTTGGTGTTTCTACTTCTATTTTCTTGTTTTAAACCAATGGTTCTCAACATTCCTAATGTTTCAACCCTTTAATACAGTTTATGTTGTAATGACTCCATAAAATTATTTTCATTGCTACTACATTACTATAATTTTGCTACTGTTATGAATCACAATGTAAATATTTGATATACGAGACACCTGATTTGTGACTCCTGTGAAAGGGTTGTTTGGCTCCCAAAGGGGTTATGACCCACAGATTGAGAACCACTGAATTAAACTGGTTTTCTTATTTCCTCTGAGTGTCTTTTTATGATCTTTATTATGGCATTTATCTATACCTTCTTTAAGTCCTTGAATATATTAACAATTAATATTTTGAGGTCTCTGTTTTGTGTGCCAGCTAAATTTCATGTATAGGGCCTTTAGTACAATTACTGGATCTAAAGGAGCCATACTATCCTTGCTGTTCATGTGTCTGGTTTTGTGCTTATACACATCTGGAGTTATCACATTTGAGATGTCTATTCGTCTAACTATCTGGTTTTGTCTTTTTAGGTGTGTCTTCCATTATTTGGTTGCTGCTACCCTCTTTGGGTCCCAAGAAAATATGGTGGCTGTGATGTTCCTGGTAGAGAATCTTTCTGTAGGTCAGTAGATGACAGAGTAATGGAGATGGGCTAGGATGGCAGGCTGAGCAAAGTGGTAGAACATTGTAGCTAGTTAGATCCTTGGTCTGCACCAAGATACAGCTTCCCAAGGGAATGGGGTAGGGAAGGAAGAGACAATCTGGCTGTCAGGATGCAATAGAATGAATAATAAGCCTGGAAGAAAGGAATGAAAGCTACACTAGACTGTTTTGAGTAGATATTTTAAAAGGTGCAGTTTTATTCAGAATTGAATGTTGCGTATATTCCATTAGAAAGATACAGTTCTATGGCCTTCAATTGTTTTCTTAAATGTATTAAGTGATGAATATTTTTCTTAGCAATTAACCTTTTACTACTGTTATAAAATCTTAAAACAAATAAAAGATATAATCAAAGTAAAACAATGAATTCAGTAGAATGTAAATTGACAGCATTACTTTAATATGCAAGAAAATGGTGGTTTACAAAACCACTTAGAGTGGAGATATAGTGGTAATCCCCATGCTAGCTTTATAGAGTGCAATATGCATTTTAGAGTAGTAGATAAAATTTTTCTCTTGAAAGAATTTGAAAGAGTAATTTTCAGTGACATGATTTTTTTTTTATATTTACAACCAACCAACCAACAATCATTAACCAACCAACCAACCAACCAACCAACCAACCAACCAAAGAAACAAACAAACCAAAACCAAACCAAACCAACAGCAAACAGATTAAATAAAATTTATTGTAAATATATCCAGAAAACATCAAGATGTACAGTTAGATGATGTGTGCTGTGCTGGTGCTGATGGGATAAGCAGTGTAGTCTCCTCCCTGTTATGATGCTGTTTGGTATTGGTGTGGATATATCACATAGTCCATCAATCAGACATTTTGCTCTTTGGGTTCATGATCATTAATGAGGTCCAATCTGGCCTCACTTGATCATCTGGTGTGCAAGACCTGATTTTTAAAACATGAGCAAATGGTGATTAGGAAGCTATGCTACTAATTTTCCAAATAATTCAGAATATTTCCATGTCATTTCTAGAACATTGCTGAGTGCAAACACAGAATTCAAAATTTCTGTTAAGTAATTTCTTAATTCTGAAACTATACCTCTTCTATAATTGGACATATACTTTGTCAAATACAAACATACCTAAAAATATTCTAGTCTTTACTCCTTGACCAGCCTGTAGCCAAAATCCACTCAGATATTCAAGTAATTCTCTTAGACATTATCACATTTTATGAAATAAGACCAAAAATCTCACAGGTTGCTTCTGGGTTATGTATGTCATGTATACTGTGTGCTAGTTATGTGAAAACAGTTGGGACCATAGGAAGAAGAATAAAAGTCTACTACAAAGTATGCTGATTCTACTACCCCTCCAAGTTGAATTTTGTAAATTTTGATAGTTTGAAGTTGGCTAAAATTTAACTTTGTCCTACGTGAAATTAGTTTAAGAACTTAAACTTCTTTTTTTTTTTTAAGTCATGGCTATGACACTATTGATTTCATTAACAGTGGATAAGAGATTCCCTTTGAAAGAATTTGAAAAGTCATTTTTCCCAAATGATGAGATTTTATATTTAAAAATAAAATGAAACTCCACCCAAGTAACTCACAAACAAACACAAAAGATTAAATAAAAACTATAATACATCAGCAGTTGATGTTTTTCTATGTCATAAAACATAAGGAAAATATACAAGTATTCTGGGGACTGGGACTAGGAAGCCCCAAGAATAACTCTTTAGGGTTTAGAAATACAAAAAACGGAGAAAATGAGAGAATAGGGAAATCAATGAATTTCTTTTCTTTTCTTTTTTTTTTTTTATTTTAAATCTGTCCAAATAAATACTTTCATCTGAGGCCAAAAGAGGAAAGGGAGATTGGGATGTTGGGGAAATGGAAAAGGAGGATGTGTGGGACCTTCTCAATTCTATCTGCCCCCCCCCCAAAAAAAAGAGGGGAATTAAGTTAATGGTTGGAGAAGTGGTTGAAAAAAAGATAGAGGAGATGGGAAGAATAGGGAAACAGAGGCCTAACTGGGGAAAAGGTGACCCAAGGAGTAGAAAGGAGTCCAGGGCCAGTGTAAAACTCTGCTTCTCTCTTCAGCCATAATATGATAGGCTCCTATCTGGCAGCCAATCTGTCTGTCTGTCAGGAGGTGGCTTGCTCCAAGATCCTCAGGTCAGAGTTCTTTTAAGACCCCCCCAAAATTGGAATGACTTACAGAGTTTTTGATGAAATGCAAGAAGTTATGGGCATCCAGGGGACTGAGGAATATAACCATACTGGAATGCAAGACTGGGTGGTCCAAGGCATGTGGAACTGGCTAAAGAGTTTGGATGCTTTCCTATGGATGAGGCCTTCAGGGAGCTCTGAAACCTCTAGCATAGACTCTGTTGTCCTTGGTCAGTGGCAATAGATTTGAATGCTGTCTCTTGCCCCAGTTTCCATGCTTCAATCCAGTCTGTCCCGATGTATCATGTAAGTTAACTTGTCAAAGAGCAAGAGTAGACAGACAGAAAGATTCTGCTACAGTGGCTGTATGATTAAGTAAGTAGTAGTGTTTTTGTTGTTGCTGCTGCTGCTTCTTAACACTATGAAGGAGAAGGTCCTAGATAGCCGAAAATGGAGATTCCACTGAAGCTGCTTGTAGGGAGAGGGTGGAACTGATGTTAAGATCCTGTTCCCCAATTGGTTCTTGATCTGTCAGTAAAGAAAGCCATGGGCCAATTGCTGGGAGGAAAGTACAGGTGGGAATTCTGGGAAAAGGAGGTGCAAGGGAGGACAAAGGAGTTCACCATGCTTTGGAGAGAGAACTGAGAGCCACGTGAAATATCAAAATGGAGTATCTACACAGGCTGCTCCTATAGGTGGACACTCAGGGAAGTTTAGCAACTAAAGTTTAGGGCAGGTAGGAGAGATAGAGATAAGAAATTGATGAGGGCATGCTTTTCAAGGCAGGAGATAGTAGCACCCAGCAATTGTACTAGAAGACAAGTTAAAATTGAACAACTGTGTGTCTGTGTCTTTTATCCATGGATTCAGGGGAAGCTGGGAGGGAGGCTGATAGTGTGGTCCCCTCCTAGAGCTAAAGGCGGGTAGAACTAAAACTACATGCTACAACTGCTGACTTTGTTGACAGGAGTCAAATGCTTTGGACAGCCACATGAATCTTTGGTGTTCCAAGGCAGTGTCTCCAGGGATCTGTGCTACTCTGGTGGCTGTGTGGCTCCGTACTTGACAGTTTCCTCTAATGTCATTTAGATGTCTGTTCTGTCTAGTTTGCTTCTCGTCTTACTGGCATCATCTTTCTTGAAAATGAATCTGTTGAAATTCTCGTCTTTCATATGTTCTGAAAATCTGTTCATAGATTCTTATGTTGCTGGCTTGGTTGATGATGACAGTGTTCCCAGTTTGACCCAGAATACTGTGGTCCATATCAAATTAGGTAGCTATAGGTGTAACAACATTGTTGTCATCAATGTATTTTATAATCCCCTGTTCTAATTTTAGCTGCATCATTCGATTTCAATGTATTTACAAGAAATCCACCTGAGTCTATTCCCATGGAGTTTCATATCCTTGGCTGGAGTCTCTAGATAGCATCTTCCTTGGGACTTTTTCTTTGCTTTTATCTTTGTCTTCCTTTTCAGAGACATCTTTTGTGAACTTTTCCCCCACTCCCTCTTAGTCAGGACAGCTGACATTCAATTGAATTTTATCCTGAGTGTCTAATGGCCCATCAGCAAATAATGGTAGAGGACTCCTTACATACTGCCAGACTGACCCAACTTGAGCTTGAAATTCGACTTAGCTCTTTTTCTGGTGTGAACTTGGCTTGATGTCTATTTAAGTGTCTTGTGATGCAAAGTAGCATCTTGACCCTCTTTCTCATTGTCTTCCTTACTTAAAGTCTTTGGCATAAACTTGTTTTTGTTTACAGACTCTTCCACCATATTTTTTTCTGATTCTTTCACTATTTCAGGGTCTTCTGAATAGTGTTTCTGTTAGATATATTCTTCAATGGAACACTATAGCTCCTATGGATTCCTGAATAACGCTTTTGGCAAAAGACCCAGGTTAGCATGTAGAAGGGAATAAGTTTTCTATAAATCAGCAGTGAACCTGCCAAGAAATAAATTAGGAATGCAATTACATTCCCAATAGCTCCACAAAAAATACCTAAGAATAAACCTAAACAATGAGATGTAGAACTTCTACAATAAAAACTTTAAGACACTGGAGAAAGAAATCAAACAATACTCTAGAAAATAGAAAGGGTTTTTATGCCTATGGATGGACACAGTTAATATTGTTAAAAACTTTAATTCCCAAAGGAATCTATAAGTTCAACATAAATCTCATCAATTATATTCTTCAAACAATGGGAAAAAATAGTAAGTCCAATGGAGGTAAAACAAAACAAAACAAAACAAAACAAAACAAAACAAAACAAAACAAAACACACAAAACTTCCAATTAGCCAAAATAATTCTAAGCAGAAAAAGCAATGCTAAGAGTATCAAAATACTCGGCCTTAAACTGTACTGCAGAGGCATAGTAACTAAACAGCATGGCCCTGGAACAAAGACATAGATAAGTGTAATATATTGGAATATATACATAAAACCCATACAACTACAGCCACCTTATTTTATGATGAAGATACCCAAAATAGACATTGGAGAAAAGAGAGTCTCATTAACAAATGGAGCTGTAAAAATTTCATCTTTTTATTTCTCACCCTGCACAAAAGTCAACTCCAAATAGATGATGGATTTTAATGTAAGACCCAAATAGGAAAAAAACACTTCAAGATATAGCTCTAGACAAGGGTATTCTGAATAGAATTCTATCTAATTGGGAAATACTGCCAACACTTGTTAAATAGGACACCATGAGATTAAAAAAGCTTCTACATAATAAATGAAACATTGGAAGTGACTATCTATAGAATGGGAAAATTATTTGCTAGCTATACATGAAACTGATGGTTTATACCTACAATTTATAAAATCTTCAGAACAACATGACAAGAAATCAAATAATCAAGTCAGTAAATGGGCTAATGAAACAAACAGTTCCCAAAAGATGAAATACAAACTGCAAACAAAATTATTAACAAAATTCAGTGACATTTGCCATCAGACAAATTAATATTTAAACTACAAAGATATTCTATCACACCCAAAGCAGAATGGCAGTCATTAGCAAAACAAATAACAACCATTTTTGGCAAGGATGGGAAAGAAGGGAACCATTATATAATGCTGGTAGAAGAAGAAAAATGTCAGTCATTAATGCAATTAGTTTGGTAGTCCACAAACAAGAAATGCACCATATGACCTATCTATACCACTTCTGGGGGTTACTTGAAAAATTCAAAGTCAACATATTACAGAGTAACTTTCATACCAGTGTGTATACAGCACTATTCACAAATTATGGAATCAAACTATGTATCTATTAGCACAGAAATGGATAAGAGAAATGTGAGATATATATGAATTTGTTGTTCAGCCATAAAAATGAAGCCATGTTGTCTGCAGGAAATAACTGGAGATAATCATACTGAGTGAATTAGTTAATTTTAGAATGGCAAATATCTCAATCTTTTAAATCATTTGTTGTTCCTTGATTGAATACCATAAAATTATGTATATATATATATATATACATATATATATATTCTATGTGTGTGTGTGTGTGTCTGTATGTATGACATATAAGTAGAAGTAAAATTGTCTAATGGAACTAATGGGATGGAGAGAAAGAGAAGGAGAAGGGGAAGAATAAAGAGGCGTGAGTGGAGAATATACTCCTACTACAGTATATATTTTCATGAAAAGATCCTTATTTAACACAAGTCCTATATACAATTAGTATATACCAATAAAAAGGAAAACTCATTTTTATGAGTGTGACAGCTTGACATGGTTCAGATCTCTTGATTCATAAGCACCATAACTGTCCCACAGTTATTCTCATCAGGTTTGCCTATGTGAATTTTCAGTAAACTATCCATAGACAAATCCATTACAGTAGCATGTTGAGCTTTGCAGTCAGACCTCTGATGCCAGCAACACAACCAGATCTTTGACATTAGCTTAAGACAAAACATGTATGACGCACTGGGATGAAGTCACATTTGCCCTGGCCAACATAAATGCTCTTCCTTCTGAACCAAATTGAGATGTCCCAATTGAACCTGTCCTTGCTGCTCAGGACTGCATGCCTGTCAGTAAGTCCCAGTGAAATGTGCTGTGTGAAATCCTAGGCATGTTGGCTTTCACTCTTTAGTCTCACAGCTTACACTCCTGCTACACTACAACCAGGCTGTTCCAAAATATGTCTCTCCCAGTCAGTCCTGAGTTTGAAAGTTTGAATTCAATGTGTCTTTTGGATCTGATGCACTGTTGTTTCTTTTGGACTATAGTATGCAATGAAAGAATGCATATAAATATGCATGTATTTATATTTTTATTAGTTATATAGCACTCAAATTATAAATAGGATGACCAATAGTTTGATTACTGGTTTCCAAGAGAATGGCCAAATTAGCAAATGATGAAATAGTATTCCTTATTGTAAAGTGTTTTTAAAACACATTTTTATTTTGGGGAATTGAAACCTAATTACATGAGTTTTTTCACTTATGCTTTCTATCCTCAATGGCTTCAATGTATCTCACCTTCCTTTCTTTCAAATTATGACCTCTTTTCCTTTAAATGTTATTGCCATGTAAGCTTCCAAGAGAGAAGTAACCAGTAACTATGCCCAGCTATGATACCTATGATCTTCAATGACTAACCTGGCACCATGTCCCTAAAGGTGCCATAGTGGCATGCAGAAGTTGGAGGCAACCAACAGCTGTTTAATTAAACTTATGTCTTCCTCAATACAAAAGAAACTATAGAGATGTTTAATGCATAATTTAGTTCAAAGGATTATTTCATGCCTTGGGAAACAATAGGATTCTTTTTATTTGTTTGTTTGTTTGTTTATTTATTTTATTAGATATTTTCTTTATACACATTTCAAATGCTATTCCGAAAGTTCCCTATACACCCCCCCACCCTGATCCCCTACCCACCCACTCCTGCTTCTTGGCCCTGGCATTCCCCTGTACTGGGGCATATAAAGTTTGCAATACCAAGGGGCCTCTCTTTCCAGTGATGGCCGCTAGGTCATCTTCTGCTACATATGCAGCTAGATATATGAGCTCTTGGGGGTACTGGCTAGTTCATATTTTTGTTCCACCTATAGGGTTGCAGACCCCTTCAGCTCCTTGGGTGCTTTCTCTAGCTTCTCCATCGGGGGCCCTGTGTTCCATCCAATAGATGACTGTGAGCATCCACTTCTGTATTTGCCAGGCACTGGCATAGCCTCATAGGAGACAGCTATAACAGGGTCCTTTCAGCAAAATCTTTCTGGTATATGCAATAGTGTCTGGGTTTGGTGGCTGATTATGGGATGAATCCCCAAGTGGGGTAGTCTCTGGATAGTCCATCCTTTCATCTTAGCTCCAGACTTTGTCTCTGTAACTCCTTTTATGGGTATTTTGTATTTTGTTCCCTATTCTAAGGAGGGTCTTCCCTCTTCTTGATTTTCTTGTGTTTTACAAATTGTGTCTTGGGTGTTCTATGTTTCTGGGCTAATATCCACTTATCAGTGAGTGCCTATCTAATGACTTCTTTTGTGATTGGGTTACCTCACTATGAGACCTCATAAAATTGCAAAGCTTCTCTAATGCAAAAGACACTGTCAATAAGACAAAAAGGCCACCAACAGATTGGGAAAGGATTTTTACTGATCTTAAATCTGATAGGGGGCTAATATCCAATATATACAAAGAGCTCAAGAAGCTGGACTCCAGAAATTCAAATAACCCCATTAAAAATGGGGTTCAGAGCTAAACAAAGGATTCTCAACTGAGAAATACCGAATGGCTGAGAAGCACCTGAAAAAATGTTCAACATCCTTAATCATTAGGGAAATGCAAATCAAAACAACCTTGAGATTCCACCTCACACTAGTCAGGATTCTGGATCAAAAATTCAGGTGACAGCAGATGCTGGCGAGGGTGTGGAGAAAGAGGAACACTAATCCACTGCTGGTGGGATTGCAAGCTTGTACAACCACTCTGGAAGTCAGTCTAGAGGTTCCTCAGAAAATTGGACATAATACTACCAGAAGATCCAGCAATACCTCTCCTGGGCATATATCCAGAAGAAATTCCAACTGGTAATAAGAACACATGTTCCACTATGTTCATAGCAGCCTTATTTATAATAGCCAGAAGCTGGAAAGAACTCAGATGTCCCTCAACAGAAGAATGGATACAGAAAATGTGGTACATTTACACAATGGAGTACTACTCAGCTATTAAAAACAATAGGATTCTTTAAAGGGGTAAATTTTGATGAAGGTTAATAAATTCAGTTAAAATAACATATCTTAATCTGACTCATACTCTATCTATCTGAAGTTGACAAATGATTTGGTCACTGTAGTCAAATTAGAACCATAAAGTTGAAAAAGGCCCAAATTTGACTAACATCATTATTAAGGCAAGAAAGAAGGGGTCATGATGAGTACAGTCCATCTTTTAAAGCTCCTTTATACAAATGTCACAAGTAAATTGTTCAAATTTGCATTAATAAAATATCACATTTTACTTCCCGAAGAGAGAGTTGCTTAAACATACTCTACTTTTTTGAACTATGAGAATTTCAGTTCAACTAGTACAGAACAAGAATAAAATGTGAATAGTCCAATATGATTAATGATCAAAATTATAATCCATGTGCAAGAATTAACTGAAGCATGAACAATTCATCTGACAGAAAGCACACAATCAAATAAACAAAAGCACTCAGAAAAAGTACTTAAGCCACATGCCAATTGTGTTATGTGACTTTGTAGATAAGCATAGAGCAACAAAGCTTATGCTTACTGAATGGATAAAGAAGAAACAAAGGGGAAAAATGTAAACCAAAGGTCAGTGATCCAAAAAAAAAAAAAAATCAGAATGAAATAGAGGTCTGAGAAACCATCTAAAGTACAATATAGAGTGAAAAATAGGTGGAAGACAGAATATAAACAGATGAGAGGTAAGAGAGGTAAAAACAATTCACCTAAGAACTGAATGAAATGGTCTAGGAGAAGTTCAATGGGAATTAGAGGTTGTAAGATCAGAGGGGGTAGTAGCATTAACACTGGCAATATCGGCTGGACATGTCAGTAGCTGAACAGCATGATGACATCAGTGTAAGAGATTATCAAGCGTATCTGTGCAGGATAACTGAATTCGCATTTAATCCCATCACAGTAAAATCTCAGAAAATGATATGTACAGAGAACATAATGAAAGCAACTAACAGCAGATAGGAGACTGGAACTTCAGGCTCCCAAATCTTCTAGTCTTGATCAGCAAGGAAGATGCTTTGACAGGTTCATGTTCTGAAATTGTGGACTCTAAAATATTATGGTCTCAAGACAGTAAATACATATTTTCATGATAATACCATGTGTAAATGAAAAAATGTTATGCTATAAAAGTATCAGTTTATAATGGCATGTATATATAAATATATGTAATATATAAAAATATATGTAAACTATATTTATATATTAATATATGTAAAATATATATGTATATACATATATATTTATAAATATATAAATTGCAAATATATTCTGAATCTCAACTTTTACACATACACACACACATACATATATCTACACACATGTATGTATATATATTAAAAAATATTTAATCCCAATCCTGAGTTTTTACCTCACTTTTGATTATTTAGTTCCGGAAAAAAGATAAACACAAACTTTAAATTTATAATTAGTCTTAATCATCAGAAGAGCCAGGCAGATATCTAGCCTCTATGCTATTATATCTATTTCTAGCCAATAATCCTATTATATAATTTGCCATGTTTTGTCTGGGCTGCTCTTAACTCCAATTAGCCAAGCCACATGACTGACCCCAAGGCTGGGAACACCAAGACTCACCTATCTCAATTATGCCCAGCTATAAGCTATAGAGATCTTTATTCAGCAATCAAAAATAACTTGGGGGCAAAGTCATATAGCATCACTTCGATCTACATGCAGACTCTCGTCTCTGGAGCAACCAGGTCTTAGAGACCTACACTTAGCATTATAATACATAGCAACAGACCAAACCTCAACATGCATATGTATGTGTATGAGTATGTATATGATGTATACATATATGTATATAAGTATTACTAAGTATATACATTTATGAATATAAGATTGAGACTTAGAATATAAAAATTTTGCTTTAAAATGATTTAATGCCATATTCATAGCAATTTTTTTCCAGGAAAGCCAATGCTTTTACTATTATTATGGAGAGCAACAGCAGGGACCTTAAGGTTTAGCCATGTCTACAAAGCAACGCTGTGGGTTAAGAGGAAGACTGAGAGACAAAGGAGCTCCCTTGATTCACATTTTAAAACAGGATTTGTATAAAGAAAATATTTGGTTTTGTGTGTTCAAATCATGCCATATTGAAATGAGACATTATTAAACAGAAATTATTTGTTAGTTCCAAACAGTTGCCTCAGAGAGTAACACTAGGTTTGCACTTAGCCTTTTTCCAGCAGTCATATTTGAATACAGATATTCTTCTAAGAAGGCAATATGTTTCTCTAAACATGATGCAGACACTTATTTTTCTAAAATGCTCTTTACTAAAAGGATGCTTGATTCCAGACTTGTGCACAATAGCAGAGACTTCCTAGGTTATAGTTTTAGGCTAAGGGCAAGACGAGGAAAAGAAAATGAAAAGGAATTGATTGGTAAACTAGTAAAAAGGACTAGAGATTTTCAGGCATGAGATAGAACAAATTTATTTTTCATACATCAACTTAAAAGAATTATAAAGTTTTAATAATATGTTCACAAAGCATCCTCAGCGTCACTCTGCATGCTGTTCCTCGCTCTACAAGGTGATTGTTACCCATTCTTCTCAATCTGGGCTGTTCTGGGAGGAGGCTTGTATTAGAACAGAGACTCTTCGTGCATGATAAGATGCTGATCTTCAAACTGGGTTTGATATCATAAAGTTATCACCTGCCAAGTGCTGACAAGAGTGCACACCATGGGAGTGGGATATCACTATGGGGCTTAAAAATTGATATGATACCCTGGAGGAAATTTTCATTTATTGTATAAAGATGGCAATGACTGTAGCCCCACTGGGGCTAATGAAAGCGTTCTCAATCTACTATATTCATTATATTATCCACACACTTACACTTTTTATATACACAGGTTT
Organism: Mus caroli; assembly: GCF_978045245.1. NCBI lineage: Eukaryota > Metazoa > Chordata > Mammalia > Rodentia > Muridae > Mus > Mus caroli. The sequence continues at coordinate 132,545,655 of NW_028227257.1, forward strand.
GTATATACACAACAATATCCAACTCAGGCTAAATGGTCATGATTTGTAGTAACTTTCTAAGGTAACATCTCTAATACAGAGGGAATTAATTAACAAAAACATAGATGAATCTCAATACAATCTGAAAAATAGCGCACAAAGAAAATTTAGCAATGGAGTTTTAAGCATGTAAAAGCACAAGTGCATATGCACATGTATGCACACACATGTGTATATGGATAAAGTTTTAGAGACAAGAAAGAAGTATCAGGTGAAAATACCCATTGGGTGGATGACACATAAATTATCAACTTCATTGTTTCAGTAACCATATTTATTAAAATTTAATAAGACAACCATGGCAAGACATGCACATTTCAAGAAAATAAAATTATATTTTACATTGTAAGCTGAGAAGGAAGAGAAGAGCTTCTAAATAAAACTGTGCCTGTTGCTATTTTGATCTTTTTTTTTTCACCCATCATGCATTATGTTACTGTTTTTCTTCCCTCCCCCAGGTTTCATAATTTACCATACAAAAATTCTAACCCATTTGGATGACAAATGGCTGCTGTGTTTCTCCATTGGCTGGGGCCTAGCAAACACAGAAGTGGATGCTCACAGTCAGCTATTGGATGGACCACAGGGCCCCCAATGGAGGAGTTAGAGGAAATACCCAAGGAGCTAAAGGGATCTGCAATCCTATAGGTGGAACAACAATATGAACTAACCAGTACCCTCCAGAGCTCGTGTCTCTAGCTGCATATGAATCAGAAAATGGCCTAGTCGGCCATCAGTGGAAAGAGAGGCCCATTAGTCGTGCAAACTTTATATGCCTCAGTACAGGGGAACAACAGGGACAAGAAGTGGGAGTGGATGAGTGGGGGAGTGGGTGGGGAAGCGTGTGGGGGACTTTTGGGACAGCATTGGAAATGTAAATGAAATAAATACCCAATAAAAAAATAAATTATTAGGAATACCGAAAAAAAAATGCTAAGCAAGTGTTTCCATCCATACAACCATACAATAGATCTTCTCATAGGCTGAAATGGTGACATGAACCTAGTGTGTAATTTAGGCAACAGTGTAGTGGTTATTGGTAGAGTCATTTTTTTTTTCCATTTTTTTTCAAGGTCTTTTCACCCAGTATCTGAAACTATGATTAACTAATTAATGGTACAAGAATTGTGTTCAGAATAGTTTTTGCTATAAAATAAATGGCTTGCTAGGAAAGAAAACGTGGAAAATATTTCATGAAAACGTAGGTGCTTTTTAGAGTGAATTTAGAGCATCTTTGGGGGAATTATACCTTTAGAACTTTAGAGACATCAATTTGCCAAAGCATTGTTATGATGCTCACAGAGAGAGCAAGAACAAGTGAGAGGAGAGTCAGTGAGTTCACTGCACTTGCTGACTACAGGATCAACTTAAGCTAGGATTTTTTTCTTAGTGTCTTTCAGTGAGGAAACGAAACTATTCTTGGGATTCAGCCAAATGAGGTGTTTTTCATCCAGTCAGTAATAGCCTCTCCATATGCCAGCTTGTCTTTCATAGTGGGAGGACACATTCCGACATGTGTATGAGAGCCTTCTCTAGAACCTAGGGTAGAAAGCCACAGCTTCTTCAATTTTCAGATCTTGAAACTTGGCTTTTCCTTACGACAATAGTAGATGTCTACCTCAAATCCTGAGGATGTTTGAGGCATTTTCATTCAGTGGAGGAAATTCTTAATTTAGTGACTTCATTCAGAATTACAATTCCTTCCTGTCATGTCCTGTCCTGTCCTGCTATGGGATTGATTATAGAGTCATTCTCTTGAAGAATGAACTTCATGGTTTCCCTTAGTTGACCTTTGCAAGGCAGGGCAATCTCTACTGTTGCCTCAAACTCTTAAGACACTCATGATCACCATTGTGCAGGGTAAAGCAAGTTCTTTTCTCATTAGTTCCACAATTTACTTAGCTCTAACAGGTAGATTTCTGTAGGTATTCTAGAGAACACATGGACCAGGCCTTGTTTATCTTCTAAGCTCTGATTTCCAATGACTTTATTATATCAACTGGTCTTTATTATATCAAGTCTTTATCATATCAACTAAACTGGGGTTATTTTTTTTTTTTTCAAAACATCTATCCTGATTCTCTCTGCAAGGAGATGGTCTTGTTTACCTGAGTGTGCATAGATTTTGTCTGAGTCTGTTATTCCATGTGAATTTCTAGTGAATTTCAGAGCCAAGGGACAGCTTTTGTGAGGTTTGAGAAGCTGGCTGGTTATGTCCAATTATCAGTTTGAACCTAAAGTCTACATTTTTGTGCTACTGTTTTCTGTTGGTCTATTGTTGAAAAGTAGACATGGTTTGAAGTCACTAGATTGTGATGTTTGATTTCCTCTGTTTCTGACTCCAAGGCTACATTATATATCTATATGTATCTATATCTATATATCTACATATATATATATATCTATATATGATATTCCAGATATAAAATTAGCAAAGGATAATTCATGATAAATTTTGTGTTCTCTTTCAATGTTAATGCTTGACTAGGAAAAAGCAAAAGGTGACTTTAGCAATTCTAGGATATAACCTACTCAACTCATATTATATATTTACTAAAAAAATGAGATTTTGAAGTAGTATGATTTATATAATGTTTAGGTAGATAACATACAGTATTGATTGAAGATAGTATCACCCATTAATGCAAAGTCTTTCTATGCCTCTCAGTCAAACAGTCCTTTGAACTTAGAAAGTTTTCATGACTTTTGAAGTAGATGTTCTATTTTATATGTCTTAGTTAGGGTTTTACTGCTGTGAACAGACACCATGACCAAGGCAACTCTTATTTGGATATTTTCTTTATTTACATTTCAAATGTTATCCCCTTTCCTGATTTCCCCACCAGAAAGCCCCTATTCCATCCCCACCCTCCCCTGCTTCTATGACAGTGTTCCCCTACCCACATACCCACTCCTGCCTTCCCACCCTTGCATTCCCCTATACTGGGGCATCGAGCTTTCACAGGATCAAGGGCCTCTCTTCCCACTGATACCCAACAAGGCCATTCTCTGTTACACATGTGGCTGGAGCCATTGCTTGCTCCATGTGTACTTTTTGGTTGGTAGTTTAGTCCCTGGGAACTCTGGGGGTGGGGGGGTGGGGGGTGGGGGTGGGGGTCTTGTTGGTTGGTATTGTTCTTTCTATGGGGTTGCAAACCTCTTCAGCTCCTTCAGTCCTTTCTTTAACCCCTTCATTGGGAACCCCATGTTCAGTCCAAAGGTTGGCTGTGAGCATCTGCCTCTGTAATTGTTAGGCTCTTGCAGAGCCTCTCAGGAGACAGCTATATCAAGCTCCTGTCAACATGCACTTCTTGGCATCCACAGTAGTGTCTGGACTTGGTGACTAGGGATGGATCTCCATGTGGAGCAGTGTCTGGATGGCCTTCCCTTCAGTCTTTGCTCCATACTTTGTCTTTGTATTTGCTCCCATTAGTATTTTGTTCCCCCTTCTAAGAAGGAGGAAATCATCCACACTTTGGTCTTCCTTCTTCTTGAGCTTCATCTGGTCTGTGAATTTTATCTTGGATATTCTGAGCTTTTGGGCTAACATCCACTTATCAGTGAGTCAAGGCAAATCTTATAAAGGCAACATTTAATTAGGGCTGACTTACAGGATCAGAGGTTCAGTCCATTATCATGAAGGTGAGACTATGACTGAGTCCAGGCAGGCATGGTGCAGGAGGAGCTGAGAGTTCTACATCTTCATCTGAAGGCTTCTAGCAGAATACTGGCTTCCAGGCAGCTCAGATAAGGGTCTTAAAGCCCACACTCGCACAACCCTCTTCCGGTCAGAAAAGCGCCGGGGCAGCTGGGGCGCAGGGTCAGCTGACACTTGCCAGCTACCCACAACACCCGCCACAGGATCTTAAGACTTCTGGTGAGTGGAGCACAGCTTCTGCTCCAATCCAATTGCGCGGGACCTGAGACTGCATTAGTTAGGGAAGCAGAAACCGGCCTGAGTAGGGCCACAGGCCTCATCCGGCCAGATCAGCGCCGGGGTAGCAGGAGCGCAGGGTTGCCTGACACCCGCCAGCTACCCACGACCACCGCCGCAGGATTTTGGGACTGCTGGGGAGTGGAACACAGCTTCTGCTCCTGTCCAATCACGCGGGACCTGAGACTGCTCTGGTTGGGGAGAGAGAAATCCGGCCTACATAGGGCCACAACCCTCTTCCGGTCAGAAAAGCACCGGGGCAGCTGGGGCGCAGGGTCGGCTGACACTCGCCAGCTACCCACAACACCCTCCACAGGATCTTAAGACTTCTGGTGAGTGGAGCACAGCTTCTGCTCCAATCCAAGTGCTCGGGACCTGAGACTGCATTAGTTAGGGAAGCAGAAACCGGCCTGAGTAGGGCCACAGGCCTCATCCGGCCGGATCAGCGCCAGGGTAGCAGGAGCGCAGGGTTGCCTGACACCCGCCAGCTACCCACGACCCCTGCCGCAGGATTTTGGGACTGCTGGGGAGTGGAACACAGCTTCTGCTCCAGTCCAATCACGCGGGACCTGAGACTGCTCTGGTTGGGGAGAGAGAAATCCGGCCTACATAGGGCCACAACCCTCTTCCGGTCAGAAAAGCACCGGGGCAGCTGGGGCGCAGGGTCAGCTGACACTCGCCAGCTACCCACAACACCCTCCACAGGATCTTAAGACTTCTGGTGAGTGGAGCACAGCTTCTGCTCCAATCCAAGTGCTCGGGACCTGAGACTGCATTAGTTAGGGAAGCAGAAACCGGCCTGAGTAGGGCCACAGGCCTCATCCAGCGGAGCAGCGCCGGGGTAGCGGGAGAGCAGGGTTGCCTGACACCCGCCAGCTACCCACGACCCCCGCCACAGGATTTTGGGACTGCTGGTGAGGGGAACACAGCTTCTGCTCCAATCTTTAAACAGTGACAACGATAACAACTAACCCCAGAGATTACCAGATGGCGAAAGGTAAACGTAATAATCTTACTAACAGAAACCAAGACCACTCACCATCATCAGAACCCAGCACCCCCACTTCGCCCAGTCCAGGGCACCCCAACACACCGGAAAAGCTAGACACGGATTTAAAAGCATATCTCCTGATGATGATAGAGGACTTCAAGAAGGACTTTAATAACACACTTAAAGAAATGCAGGAGAACACTGCTAAACAGGCAGAAGACAATAAAGAGGAAGCACAAAAATCCCTTAAAGAATTGCAGGAGAACACTGCTAAAGAGTTACAAATCCTTAAAGAAAAACAGGATAACATAATCAAACAGGTAGAAGTCCTTAATGAAAAACAGGAAAACACATCCAAACAGATGATGGAAATGAACAAAACCATACTAGACCTAAAAAGGGAAGTAGACACAATAAAGAAAACCCAAAATGAGGCAACACTGGAGATAGAAACCCTAGGAAAGAAATCTGGAACCATAGATACGAGCATCAGCAACAGAATACAAGAGATGGAAGAGAGAATCTCAGGTGCAGAAGATTCCATAGAGAACATCGGCACAACAATCAAGGAAAATGTAAAATGCAAAAAGATCCTAACTCAAAACATCCAAGAAATACAGGACACAATGAGAAGACCAAACCTACGGATAATAGGAGTGGATGAGAATGAAGATTTTCAACTCAAAGGACCAGCAAACATCTTCAACAAAATTATAGAAGAAAACTTCCCAAATCTAAAGAAAGAGATGCCCATGAACATACAAGAAGCCTACAGAACTCCAAATAGACTGGACCAGAAAAGAAATACCTCCCGACACATTATAATCAGAACAACAAATGCTCTAAATAAAGATAGAATACTAAAAGCAGTAAGAGAAAAAGGCCAAGTAACATATAAAGGCAAGCCTATCAGAATTACACCAGAGTTTTCACCAGAGACTATGAAAGCCAGAAGATCCTGGACGGATGTTATACAGACACTAAAAGAACACAAATTCCAGCCCAAGCTACTATACCCAGCCAAACTCTCAATTAACATAGATGGAGAAACCAAAGTATTCCACGACAAAACCAAATTCACACATTATCTCTCCACGAATCCAGCCCTTCAAAGGATAATAACAGAAAAAAACCAATACAAGGACAGGAACCACGCCCTAGAAACAACAAGAAGGTAATCCCTCAACAAACCTAAAAGAAGACAGCCACAAGAACAAAATGCCAACTTTAACAACAAAAATAACAGGAAACAACAATTACTTTTCCTTAATATCTCTTAATATCAATGGACTCAACTCCCCGATAAAAAGACATAGACTAACAAACTGGCTACACAAACAAGACCCAACATTTTGCTGCTTACAGGAAACTCATCTCAGAGAAAAGGATAGACACTACCTCAGAATGAAAGGCTGGAAAACAATTTTCCAAGCAAATGCTATGAAGAAACAAGCTGGAGTAGCCATTCTAATATCTGATAAGATTGACTTCCAACCCAAAGTCATTAAAAAAGACAGGGAGGGACACTTCATACTCATCAAAGGTAAAATCCTCCAAGAGGAACTATCAATCCTGAATATCTATGCTCCAAATACAAAGGCAGCCACATTCATTAAAGAAACTTTAGTAAATCTCAAAGCACACATTGCACCTCATACAATAATAGTGGGAGACTTCAACACACCACTTTCACCAATGGACAAATCATGGAAACAGAAACTAAACAGGGACACAGTGAAACTAAGAGAAATTATGAATCAAATGGATCTGGCAGATATCTACAGAACATTCTATCCTAAAACAAAAGGATATACCTTCTTCTCAGCACCTCATGGTACCTTCTCCAAAATTGACCACATAATTGGTCACAAAGCAGGCCTCAACAGATACAAAAATATTGAAATTGTCCCATGCATCCTATCAGATCACCATGGACTAAGGCTGATCTTCAATAACAAAATAAATAATAGAAAGCCAACCTTCACGTGGAAACTGAACAACACTCTTCTCAATGATACCTTGGTCAAGGAAGGAATAAAGAAAGAAATTAAGGACTTTTTAGAGTTCAATGAAAATGAAGCCACAACATACCCAAACTTATGGGACGCAATGAAAGCATTTCTAAGAGGAAAACTCATAGCTCTGAGTGCCTCCAAAAGGAAACTAGAGAGAGCACACATTAGCAGCTTGACAACACACCTAAAAGCACTAGAACAAAAGGAAGCAAATTCACCCAAGAGGAGTAGACGGCAGGAAATAATCAAACTCAGGGGTGAAATCAACCAAGTGGAAACAAGAAAAACTATTCAAAGAATCAACCAATCAAGGAGCTGGTTCTTTGAGAAAATCAACAAGATAGATAAACCCTTAGCCAGACTCACTAGAGGGCACAGGGAAAGCATCCTAATTAACAAAATCAGAAATGAAAAAGGAGACATAACAACAGATCCTGAAGACATCCAAAACACCATCAGATCCTTCTACCAAAGGCTATACTGAACAAAACTGGAGAACCTGGATGAAATGGAGAAGTTCCTAGACAGATACCAGGTACCAAAGTTGAATCAAGATCAGGTTAATAATCTAAACAGCCCTATATCCCCCAAAGAAATAGAAGCAGTTATTAATAGTCTCCCAACTAAAAAAAGCCCAGGACCAGATGGGTTTAGTGCAGAGTTCTATCAGACCTTCAAAGAAGATCTAATCCCAGTTCTTCACAAACTATTCCACAAAATAGAAACAGAAGGTACTCTACCCAACTCATTCTATGAAGCCACAATTACTCTGATACCTAAACCACAAAAAGACCCAACAAAGATAGAAAACTTCAGACCAATATCCCTTATGAATATTGATGCAAAAATCCTCAATAAAGTTCTTGCTAACCGAATCCAAGAACACATCAAAACAATCATCCATCCTGACCAAATAGGTTTCATCCCAGGGATGCAGGGATGGTTCAATATACGGAAATCCATCAACGTAATCCAGTATATAAACAAACTCAAAGACAAAAACCACATGGTCATCTCGTTAGATGCGGAAAAAGCATTTGACAAGATCCAACACCCATTCATGATAAAAGTCTTGGAAAGATCAGGAATTCAAGGCCCATACCTAAACATGATAAAAGCAATCTACAGCAAACCAGTAGCCAACATCAAAGTAAATGGTCAGAAGCTTGAAGCAATCCCTCTAAAATCAGGGACTAGACAAGGCTGTCCACTTTCTCCATACCTATTCAACATTGTACTTGAAGTCCTAGCCAGAGCAATTCGACAACAAAAGGAGATCAAAGGGATACAAATTGGAAAAGATGAAGTCAAAATATCACTTTTTGCAGATGATATGCTAGTATATATAAGTGACCCTAAAAATTCCACCAGAGAACTCCTAAGCCTGATAAACAGCTTTGGTGAAGTAGCTGGATATAAAATTAACTCAAACAAATCAATGGCCTTTCTCTACACAAAGAATAAACAGGCTGAGAAAGAAATTAGGGAAACAACACCCTTCTCAATAGTCACAAATAATATAAAATATCTTGGCGTGACTCTAACTAAGGAAGTGAAAGATCTGTATAATAAAAACTTCAAATCTCTGAAGAAAGAAATTATAGAAGATCTCAGAAGATGGAAAGATCTCCCATGCTCATGGATTGGCAGGATCAACTTTGTAAAAATGGCTATCTTGCCAAAAGCAATCTACAGATTCAATGCAATCCCCATCAAAATTCCAAATCAATTCTTCAACGAATTAGAAAGTGCAATCTGCAAATTCATCTGGAATAACAAAAAACCTAGGATAGCAAAAACTCTTCTCAAGGATAAAAGAACCTCTGGTGGAATCACCATGCTGGACCTAAAGCTCTACTACAGAACAATTGTGATAAAAACTGCATGGTACTGGTATAGTGACAGACAAATAGACCAATGGAATAGAATTGAAGACCCAGAAATGAACCCACACACCTATGGTCACTTGATCTTCGACAAGGGAGCTAAAAACATCCAGTGGAAGAAAGACAGCATTTTCCACAAATGGTGCTGGCACAACTGGTTGTTAACATGTAGAAGAATACGAATAGATCCATTCCTATCTCCTTGTACTAAGGTCAAGTCTAAGTGGATCAAGGAACTTCACATAAAACCAGAGACACTGAAACTTATAGAGGAGAAAGTGGGGAAAAGCCTTGAAGATATGGGCACAGGGGAAAAATTCCTGAATAGAACAGTAATGGCTTGTGCTGTAAGATCGAGAATTGACAAGTGGGACCTCATGAAACTACAAAGCTTCTGCAAGGCTAAAGACACCATCAATAAGACAAAAAAACCACCAACAGATTGGGAAAGGATCTTCACCTATCCTAAATCAGATAAGGGACTAATATCTAATATATATAAAGAACTCAAGAAGGTGGACTCCAGAAAGTCAAATAACCCCATTAAAAAATGGGGCTCAGAACTGAACAAAGAATTCTCACCTGAGGAATACCGAATGGCAGAGAAACACCTGAAAAAATGTTCAACATCCTTAATCATCAGGGAAATGCAAATCAAAACAACCCTGAGATTCCACCTCACACCAGTCAGAAAGGGTAAGATCAAAAATTCAGGTGACAGTAGATGCTGGCGAGGATGTGGAGAAAGAGGAACACTCCTCCATTGTTGGTGGGATTGCAAGCTTGTACAACCACTCTGGAAATCAGTCTGGCGGTTCCTCAGAAAATTGGACATAGTACTACCGGAGGATCCAGCAATACCTCTCCTGGGCATATATCCAGAAGATGTCCCAACCGGTAAAAAGGACACATGCTCCACTATGTTCATAGCAGCCCTATTTATAATAGCCAGAAGCTGGAAAGAACCCAGATGTTCCTCAACAGAGGAATGGATACAGAAATTATGGTACATTTACACAATGGAGTAGTACTCAGCTATTAAAAAGAATGAATTTATGAAATTCCTAGCCAAATGGATGGACCTGGAGGGCATCATCTTGAGTGAAGTAACACAATCACAAAAGAACTCACACAATGTGTATTCACTGATAAGTGGATATTAGCCCAAACTTAGGATACCCAAGATATAAGATACAATTTGATAAACGCATGAAACTCAAGAAGAATGAAGACCAAAGTGTGGACACTGTGCACCTTCTTAGAATTGGGAACAAAACACCCAGGGAAGGAGTTACAGAGACAAAGTTCGTAGCTGTGATGAAAGGATGGACCATTTAGAGACTGCCGTATCCAGGGATCCATCCCATAATCAGCTTCTAAACGCTGACACCATTGCATACACTAGCAAGATTTTGCTGAAAGGACCCAAATATAGCTGTCTCTTGTGAGACGATGCCGGGGCCTAGCAAACACAGGAGTGGATGTTCACATCAGCTATTGGATGTATCACAGGGCTCCCAATGGAGAAGCTAGAGAAAGTACCCAAGGAGCTAAAGGGATCTGCAACCCTATTGTTGGAACAACATGATGTACTAACCAGAACCCCGGAGCTCTTGTCTCTAGCTGCATATGTATCGAAAGATGGCCTAGTCGGCCATCAATGGAAAGAGAGGCCCATTGGACTTGCAAACTTTATATGCCCCAATATAGGGGAATGCCAGGGCCAAAAGAATGGGAATGGGTGGGTAGGGAAGTGGGGGGCGCTATGGGGGACTTTTGGGATAGCATTGGAAATGTAATTGAGGAAAATATGTAATAAAAATATTAAAAATCAAAAAAAAAAAAAGCCCACACTCACAGTGACACACCTACTCCAACAGGGCTACACCTTTTAATACTTCTACATTCTGGGCAGAGCATATACAAACCATCACATTATGGAATACAGTTCCTTGTATTGTATTGCTGCTTGCATTCTTAAGAGTGTTGGGGTAATTTTTCCTTGGGTACAAAAATACTAATTACCCACCAATACTTAATTGATTATAGAAATATAGTTGATTAATAGGTAAAAATTAATTTAGAGATTATGTTATCAAGAGAGTCAAATTTTTATGGCTTAATATATACAATTCACACGAATTATGAGGTCCTTAATAGAAAAGCAAATCTCCAGTTCCTATCATGACTTCATGCACTTCAGAACTATAATTCCTTGCCTAATATTTATTCTACCTATAAGCCCAGAGCAGATTTTGAAAGCTCAGAGGTGCATTTATTATACATTTTAATATGATCTCTTCTTATAAGTTTTAATATTGAAAGACTTTCTGATTTATTATTTCATGATTTCTAAGTAGTAAAATTTAAACTATAGATACCTGAATTTAAACTATAGATATTAGAATGATCTCTCCTTTCCTCTCTTCTCCTCGCCTGGCCTGGTTCCGCCCCTGCCTTCCCCTCCCCTCCTCTTCCCTCCTCTTCCCTCCTCTTCTCTCCTCTTCCTCTTCCCTCTTTCCTCTTTCCTCTTCCTCTTCCTCTTCCTCTTCCCCTCCCCTCCCCTCCATTCCTTCTCCTCCCCTCTCCTCTCCTCTTCTTCACTTTTAAAAACTAGGTTATGGTTATGTAGCCCAAGCTGGCCCTGAATCCACAATGTATTTAGCCTGAACTACACATTCCCAATATTCCTTCTATTTCATGCTCCTGATTATTGGGATACAACTACAGCACCTAAAATTAGGTGGTGCCTCAGCTATTAATACATTCACCTGTAAACAACAACCTTGGATTAAACACCCATGGATTAAAATGGTTGGGGTTTATACATAGTACGATAATAACAAACCACTATCTTTCATTTCCTAATGATTAAGCCCCAAATTCTACCTTTCATCAAATATTAGTCAAACGGACATCATCAGTCCATGAGGTGATCATGATGATCTGATCTCAGCCTGCTAATACAAGTCATATATTTGAAAATTCTTTATATTACAGCATGTATATGAAGGTATGAGAAGAAATGGTAGAACAAAAACAAAGAATCCAAAAACAGAACTAAACTATATTTCTCAGTGAGGTAACATATTCACAAAGGAACTCACACAATATGTACTCACTGATAAGTGGATATTAGCCCAAAAACTTAGGATACCCAAGATATAAGATACAATTTGTTAAACGCATGAAACTCAAGAAGAACGAAGACCAAAGTGTGGACACTGTGCCCCTTCTTGGAATTGGGAACAAAACACCCATGGAAAGAGTTACAGAGATAAAGTTTGGAGCTGTGAAGAAAGGATGGACCATCTAAAGACTGCCATATCCAGGGATCCATCCCATAATCAGCTTCCAAACGCTGACACCATTGCATACACTAGCAAGATTTTGCTGAAAGGACCCAGATATAGCTGTCTCTTGTGAGACAATGCCGCGGCCTAGCAAACACAGAAGTGGATGCTCACAGTCAGCTATTGGATGGATCACAGGGCCCCCAATGGAGGAGCTAGAGAAAGTACCCAAGGAGCTAAAGGGAACTGCAACCCCATAGATGGATCATTATTATGAACTAACCAGTACCCCAGAGCTCTTGTCTCTAGCTGCATTTGTATCAAAAGATGGCCTAGTAGGCCATCACTGGAAAGAGAGGCCCATTGGACTTGCCAACTTTATATACCCCAGTACAGGGGAATGCCAGGGCCAAGGGGTGGGGGTGGGTGGGTGGGGGACAGGGGGGGGAGTGTATTGGGGACTTTTTGATAGCATTGGAAATGTAATTGAGGAAATCACCTAATAAAAAAAATTAAAAAAAAAAAAACAGTTTCCTGTAAGAAGAGACTCAAATTATCTTTGTTGAAATTCCTCAGGTACTATCACTTTATGCTACTCACTGTGATATCAGTCTACTCTTTAAAAGTCCACTGTAGAAAGTAAACTAAGTAAGTCAAGACCTCTTGATTTCTCAACTTCCTAGGGTTGGCCATTTATGTCACCAATCTCTGAACAATTTAAATCTGAAGAGAGATTCATGGAAGTGTTTTACCTTTTCTGGTAAAAAAAAAAAAGTTCAATGAGAAAAAGAACTAAGATATTCCCACTGTGGAAGAGGACAGAGAGAAAGGAAAGAAGGAATAGAGAAGGGGCTAGTCATATTATATGTACTGGAAATGTGTCACATATGAGGAAACTCTGGAGTGATTGCATTGGTTAGAATTTAGTTCTATGATTAAACCAGTGAAGCTTGAAAATGTACTTTGTTTCTGAGCAAGGCTCTCTCCTATATTTTGAGTGCTCTATTATCATGGTAAAGGAAATGGGAGAGCATCTGCAGCTTGCATAGTACACTTGTCTTTAGACTATACGATGCTTTGTTCTGGGCACAAAGAAATGAGACTTCACCTTTGATATCTTCTATGTGCCTAGTGTATGTCATTTATTTTTATTTTCATCTTACCTGTTGAGTCAGTGCTTCTTAGGTACTTTCCCCTCATCCCAGTTTTCTAGCTATCACTTTGGGGTCCTGTATGATATTTGAGAAACATAGAGATGCACTTTGGAAGATCTGCACCAGGACAACTTATAGTAACTTCATTTAGTTCAGAATTCAAAGGAATAAGGAGTTTGGGGGAGGGGGATCATAGAGCTTTGCAAAAAGACAGTTTATAAAGTAGTTAAACAAATCACATCCCCTTGTAAATTCTACAAATTCCTTATCTATTTTATTTACATGTCACATCCTGCTTTGCAAAGGAGGAGAAACTTTTAAATTGTACATTTTTCTTCATAATGTAAGTTGGCCCCAGGTAGTTCTTCCTATCCCAAGCAGTACTTCTGCTTTGTCCTTGGGGTACTGATGTCCAAACAGAAACTTGGCATGGGAAGCTGAAAAACCTATTTGTATTGATAGATGCCACAATTTTGACCATGAACTACATTTTTCTAGTCATCTTCTCAGAATATAGGTAAAAAAATAAAGATCAAGGCATCCTGCTACCAGTGATGAATCCATCCACCTATCTGCTGGGATACCTGTTTACCTCTTCAGATTCCTACTAAATAGAACTTAGCATCTAGTTTCTTACAAAATATTTCCTAATGCTTTCTGTCCACTGGTGGGCTTTCAGAAATACTGAGGGATCTAAAAGAGAGTTCTTCACACTTATATGCATCTACATTTCAGACAAAGCAAGCAGGCTTCATCTAGTTAGGATTCAAATTCCCAGTGATGGCAGTCAATTTTACAGAAGAATTTAATGTGTTGATGATCATTTTCTGATAATTACCCAAGGATACAGTCTTTTCATGGACAGAGAAAAGGTAAAATTCTTTGATATTTTCAAGATGTGACTTGTATTACTAATTGCACAGTGTCATTGGATGTCAAGATTTGTTTTTTTTCCCTTTTGAAATGCTAAAAAAGCCCATAAATGTTTTGGTTAGATTCTTTCTAAAGATCTACTTCTAAACATTCTTTTTAAAGACTTTAGGAGGAAGAAATAAGGTAGAAGATATGTGGCCTTTAGCCTTACATTGACCAAGTCTTAAACTGTAGCTCAGTTTTACACTATAATTGGGTACCTTTTCTTATTCTCTCTAAGCCTTGGCTTCCCCTCTTCCATGTAAAAGCTTACCATTAAGAAACTATTTATTAGATTGATTTGAGAGAAAATATCAGACTATCAAACATCACACTTCTGGTTTTGTATAGGACTCAATCCAAAAGGAGTTTCTTAAAAGGAATGGCAGTCGTCATTCGGCTCAGCCATTTGCAGTTTGTGGAGGCCAGTTAGTCTCTGCTCCACTGGACAGGCTAAATCCAGGGGCACTTTCCTTTTCACCACTGATTAGGAAGTAAGTGCCTTCATCAGTAACAGTGAGGACTCCAGCAATGCCTTGGGTGGAGCCACCATGGTGCTTTTCTATCTGGCCAAAGCCTTGTAGCATTACGCTGGCTTTGTTTCAATGATGAGAATCCTAAGAGAGACAGCCAGGAAGACAGGAGCTGGGGTACCTTGCATGACAAGACCTTAAAAGATGCACATTTTTACAGTCACCTCACTTGATTTGCTAGAATTCAATTTAAGGAAAAGGAAATAAACACATACCCCGCCAATATAATATTTTGATTAATGCTTTGGGAATTTCATATAATGTACCCAGCTCACATTTACTCGCAGTCCTCCAAGGACCTCCTACCTCATAACCTACCCCTTGCCAAAGGGGAAAAAAAAAAAGAAGACCTCTAATTTCTGTTGTTTGTATACTCAGTGGAGTATGGTCAAACAAACTCCCAGTGGCCAGCCCTTTAAAGAAAACTGATGGAAATGGAGAGCAGCTTGAGGAAAAGAGGGCTTAGCGACAGGCCCAAAGTGGAATCTCGTTCAAGGGGAGGTCCCAAGGCCTGTCACTACTACTGAGGCTATAGAGTGCTCACAAAAAGGGACCTAGTATGACCACGCACTCCTGAAGACCCAACAAGCAGTCAGAAGTGTCACATGCAGATATTTGCACCCAACCAATGGACAGAAGCTATTGACCCCTGAGGTTGAATTAGGGAAAGGCAGGAAGAAGCTGAGGAGGAGAGTGACCCTGTAGGACCAACAGTCTCAATTAATCTGTATCCCTGAGACCTATCAAATACTGGATCACCAAACAGGCAGTATACAGCCAGGGAATCATGGAGTTTGCTGTGAGACTGTGACTCTAGTAGTGTCAGAAGCTACACCTATAAAGTCTCATCAGCGTGACTGTGTAAACATGATCTGAACAAGCACAACAACAATAAACTTGCTTAAGTGGAATAGGAAAAACCCATGAGGTCTTGAATTTACACAAAGAATTATAGGCAAATAAGGAATACTGGGAGCAGAAGAAATAGTTTTCTCCAGAGAAGATGACACTAATTGATTTTCCAATGTATCTAAAGGTAACATTAAATGGGTTAATCATGTTACATTTAGGAATATATATATATACATACACACACACACACACACATATATGTATATACAATGTATATACATATATACATACAATATGCTATACATATATATATGTATATATATACATATATATATGCTTATGATGATATTCAGTGGAACAAAAGGTCATAAATTTGAAAGAGACCAAGGAAGGACATAGGAGAGGGTTTGAAAAGATGAAAGAGAAGGATGAAATGATATAATTATATTACAATCTCAAAAATAAAATATAGAAAACATAAAAATCTTCAGTGTCAAGTCAGAGAAGTCCAGACATTATTTTGTAACTGAAGCAGTTTTATTGGCAGGAGAGAGACATAAATAGGACTGTACATTGGCTAAAGTATTCAGCAATCATTGTCAAAAATAGATCAGAATCAGAATTCTTAGAGACTTTAAGTTCTGTTATAATAACTGTTTATGTCAGAAGTGATGAACTACTAATGTGGTGGTTTTCCCAATGGTGGAGAAAACATGTGCATTTGGAAACATTGTAGGGGTCTAAGTAACCACATTTGGGCAAGAAATAAGAAACTTGAAAGCTGAAGACAAGATTTTAATCCCAAATGAGCATGACATTGGAACTGATACCAGACAAGCTTGTAACATGACAGCCCCAAATAGGAGGTTTTGTACTTGTGTGCCTGTGTGTGTGTGTGTGTGTGTGTGTGTGTGTGTTTGTGTGATATGCATGTATGTTTATGGGAGGGAGACAGAAAGACAGAGACAGATAAAAACAGAGAAAGAGAGCGAGAGCGAGAGCGAGAGAGAGAGAGAGAGAGAGAGAGAGAGAGAGAGAGAGAGAGAGAAAACAAGATGCAAGGATGTGTTCAGCTGTTCAGATCATGGCAGTGGGTGCAAACATAGACATGCAGCAGTCTGTAGCACTCTGAGAACTCACTCCTCTTAGCTCTTTAGGGACTTCATTCATATAACACTAGATCTGTAGCTTTGTTACAGAAAATAATTTTACAACATGAAGAAAAAGAGGATTTTTCTTTTAAAACTGTTATTTCGAAATAATTTAATAATCACTTAACAAAATGCTTTGTTGTGTTAAAATAATATATGGGCCAGCAAGATGGCTCAGTAGATAAAGGCACCTGCCTCCAGTCTAAGCAACTGATTTCCGGCCCTGGGACTCACAGGGTGGAAGGAGAGAACTGTCTCCCACCAGTTGTTCTTTGACCTCCATATGCTCACTGTCAGACACCAAAGTACTTGCACACACACACACACACACACTAATGATTTCAGGTATTAAAGATGGGTTCTTTCATACAACAATACTACTTATGTTAATATTAAGCTCAAGCACATGATTTTATATAATTTTCAAAGTACTAAAATATATTTATATTCTTTTTTAGCTTTTAAAATGTTTTATTAAATATTCTTTGATACTTATAATATATATACCTATAATGTATTTTTCCAGTTTCAAATTCTTGTTACTATCCTCTTTCATCTCTTTCTTTCTCTCTCTCTCTCTCTCTCTCTTCCTCTTCCTCTCTCTCTCTCTCTCTCTGCAGGCACATGTGTGAATAGCTGTGTGAGTGTGTCTGTAAGTGTCTAAGTGTCTGTGTGTGTGTGTGTCATGGGAAGGAGAGTCCCACTGAATTTAACTAGGATTGCTGGCATGAAGCCTATGGGAATTATTTATTGGGGCACGAGCCACTTATGAGTGGTTCACCACCAAACAAATGGCATCACTGGAGCTTACATTAGAAGAGACATTTAATTTCAGCATAAATTAAGCACAGAGGTTAATGGAAAATGACACACTTAGGGTAAGAGTGAGGCATTCCTAAGAACAGGAGCATGGCTTCTGGATAGAGGGTCAACTTCACTACCTCTCCAAGAGCCACAGATAAGATTTCATGATTTAATGGTTGTTAACAATTTAAATAAGACTCCAGGTGGTTCCGAAAGGGCAGGTGACAAGATTACAGTTGGTAAAGTAACTGTGTAGGTCATGTGGATGATGGAAGATAGGCTACTGTACTGTAAATAGAGTTAGTGACTTTGACTGGGGGAATCCCCCAAAATATCTGTAAGACGAGGATAGTATACTTCACAAATTTCACATGTATTCAGGCCTTCCTTCTGGTCTATTGTTATTCAATATTCACATATGAAAATACTTTTACATCTAAAAATACTATGTCTTTTTAGGCAGTTTTCACTGCCAATGTAATAGTATAGGAATCCTTGATTCTCAGCTGGTAAGACTCTTCCAAATTCCAAAGTGGAGGGTCTCCTTTCTATTCCTATATCCCTATTTTCCTCCTATCTTTTCATCCTGCCTCAACAAAAGGACTGTCTCTTATTGTAGGATCTTAAGTGCCATTAAGTGGTATTTAGAATGCTTGGAGAACAGCTGCAGACTTATATGCTTGGAGACCTAGAAAAGTTGAAAACTTGTCTGTTTGTCATAGACAGAATAAAACTACTAATATCTGTGGGATCAGAATGAGAGAAACAGGCGGGGTCTGGTGGCACACGCCTTTAATCCCAGCACTTGGGAGGCAGAGGCAGGCGGCTTTCTGAGTTCGAGGCCAGCCTGATCTACAAAGTGAGTTCCAGAACAGCCAGGGCTATACAGAGAAACCCTGTCTCAAAAAACCAAAACCAAAACCAAAAAAAAAAACAAAACAAAACAAAAACAAAAACAAAAAAAAACCCCAAACCAAAAACAAAACAGAATGAGAGAAACACATAAGAAAATCTATGCAAAGAACAGTGTGCCAGCTCTGTAGATTTGCAATGAATTCTAATCTGGTGACTATATTGACAATGCCAAGGTGAGTTAAAAATGTCTTTATCATCATCATCTGTCTAAGGCTAAAACTTGTAGGAATCAATTGTTAGGGCGCAATTGTGGGATTGAGAATAATCTTCAAAGGATCCTGACATCTGGAAATCAGACTTCTATAGGATGACTACACAGCAACAGTGCCACCAGAAAATTTAGCAGTAATAACAGCAATCTCTATATCCTGTTATGGTTACTATTTTAGCAGCAGTACTTAATAACAATTCTCATTTTATCTTTTCTTTGTGTGTGTGTGTATTTATGTGTGCATGTGGTGTGTTCAAGGATACTATATTGAAATAGCAGAAGCACCAGATTTATAAACTAAATGTTCCCAGGAGTAGTAGCTCATACCTTTAATCCCAGGACTAGAAGCAGAAACATCTGGAACTTTGTGCATTTAAAGCCACACTGGTACTTTATAATAAGCTCCTTCCAGCCCAACCACAGTTGCATGGTGCGATCTTGTCTCAGTGAACAAAACAAAGAAAAACAAAATAAAGACCCAACCAAACAATGGCACCAGCAATAAAAAAATAACAAAACAAAAAAACCAAATGCAATGTTTCAGCTCATGCTCTGTCTCATCTGCCTTCTGACTTGGGTGTTCCTAATCTCTAAACTTCAATTGCCATATAAACCTAAAACACTCCCCTGGTGTCATTCTGAGCACTGAAGTATATGAGAGCCCTTTATAAACCACAGCTCAAAATGTGGATATGATTTGCTTAATCATGAAAGGCATTTGCATTTATGCCATCATAGCAAACAGGATTTGCCTTGAGCGCTTGTAACACCTAGCTTAGAATTCTGCCTTGAGAAGAATTCCAGGCCGAGTCTGTATTTAGTGGGGAAATTACCATGATTACTTAGCAGTGATTTAAGTGGTATGGGAGGAAGCTATACTGCATTTTCTAGTCTTAATTTGTAAGTTGATATGCCTTTTTTTCTTCTTTAACTCCTTACTCAGATAAAAGGACCTCAAGTGTTTTTTGTGTCCTGCTTAATAGAGTGTGAAGGTAGGTGATACATAGAGAAGTCCCACTTTTCTTGCAAGACTCACCTGAGGCAGCAAGATGAGAGTACCACATAGCTTCTTGAAGCAAAAGTCCAAGACTGAGGCAACATGTTTGATCATAAATTATTCTTCTTCTGTGTCTTTTATATACATGAGTTTGTAGACCATGTTAAAAGTGAAGGCCATTATTCTTCTTATTCATGAGTCAGGTATCAGTTATAAATTTTAATCTAGAGACCATCTTGAAAAAGTAAATGCACAATGTTAGCTATTTTGGTTAGAATTTCATTTCAGAGTGATTGCTATGATAATCAGATCTATTGGCATGGACACAAGCATATTGGCTATCAATTCAATTTGCATTTATTTCTTTCATTGCCTTCATATCTATAACACTAGAAAACCCTATGTGTACCCTGCTTTATGTGCCCCATTGAGTAGTTTCTGACAGCATCTTACAGTAGGCATTACCTACCTTTGCATTTATATGTCAACTTTATTCCAAATTCTCCTGATGTCAATGTAAACCCTAGCTTGAGAAATAGACCTGATCAGGGTCACTTGATGATGTGACATTTCTATATGTGTTTAAATCCTATCAGAATTTATACCTTCTAAGGCACAACTGTTAATTAGAAAAAATAATAGTGTTATTAGAAGCATGTGATTGCTTAAAGTTTCTCTATTCCTCAATATTTGCCATGAGTCAAACTTTTAAAGATGTTTCACTATATACCATTTAACATAAATAATCATCATACATTTAAAAATTGCTTAATAGTTGCAGTTAAATTACTATAGAGAGAAACAGAACAATGAGTTTCTTATATCAGATCTTAATTTGAACCTTTACTCAGTTAAATGAAATACACTGAACATCTGACTTTGGTTATGTAGAGAAGAAGCAAATTTTTGTCAGGTATATCTATAATCAGTGATGTAATTTAAAGCACAATTAAAGAAATCAAGCTAATTAATTAGACTAATGTCTTTACTTCTACTCCAATTCACTAGAAATCACTGCAATATAATTGTAAATCTATTAAAGAATGTATGTAGTTCAAATTATGATAAAATAAGAAAAGATAAATAATTTGGCCTTATTAGAGATTTCGATGAAATTTTTAAAAATAGAAAATAGAAAATGTCAGATCCATAAGTACAGAGGAATTAGGGAAATGTACCAACGAGAGACAGAGAGAGAGAGAGAGAGAGAGAGAGAGAGAGAGAGAGAGAGAGAGAGAGAGAGAGAGAGAGAGAGAGAGAGAGAGAGCACCTGTAAATTTTGTAAGTAGAAATGTTTGTTATGATGCTCCAGACTTGAAAATAATAAACTAAGGGTCTGAGTGGGGTGTAAATGGCGCAGGTATGCAGCTCTACAAAGGTATAGCCATATGTATTTTTATCATCTACACCTGTTATGCAAGTTGATAAATAATTGATTGCTGAACCTCCAGTTCCCAGGTTCCCTGAGTTTCCCTATGATTCAGTATCCATAGGGTTAATGGTTAATACTGGCACACATGTGACTTTTCAGGAAACTTTTTACCTATTCTGATTCTTAGCTGCCCAGATCTAGGTGGAAATATCTCATCTGAGATAGAATAATATCTGGAAAACTTAAAGATGCCATTTGATGGAAACGTCACTAGAGTGACTAGTCTCAGACTAGTCTCAGCCTTACACAGAGAAGTTTTGATCATAGCATCAATTAAAACAGAGACTCAGAAGTCAAAATTATTTTTATAATTGATGTGCTTGTTCTTGGCCTAAATGGAAGGCTCAGAGAGCATTAAGGATGGGATTGAGGTGGAAAGAATATGAAAGGCAATAAAGAAAAAAAAAGGTGGAGACTGCATTAGTTAGGGAAGCAGAAACCGGCCTGAGTAGGGCCACAGGCCTCATCCGGCCGGAACAGCACCAGTGTAGCTAGAGCGCAGGGTCGGCTGACACCCGCCAGCTACCCACGACCCCCGCCACAGGATTTTGAGACTGCTGGTGAGTGGAACACAGCTTCTGCTCCAATCCAATCACACGGGACCTGAGACTGCTCTGGTTGGGGAGGCAGAAATCCGGCCTACGTAGGGCCACAAGCCTCTTCCGGTCAGAAAAGCACCAGGGTAGCTAGGGCGCAGGGTCGGCTGACACTCGCCAGCTACCCACAACACCCGCCACAGGATCTTAAGACTTCTGGAGAGTGGAACACAGCTTCTGCTCCAATCCAATTGCGTGCGGGACCTGAGACTGCATTAGTTAGGGAAGCAGAAACCAGCCTGAGTAGGGCCACAGGCCTCATCCTGCCTGAACAGCACCGGTGTAGCTAGAGCACAGGGTCGGCTGACACCCGCCAGCTACCCACGATCCCCGCCACAGGATTTTGATACTGCTGGTGAGTGGAACACAGCTTCTGCTCCAATCTTTAAACAGTGACAACGACAACAACTAACCCCAGAGATTACCAGATGGCGAAAGGTAAACATAATAATCTTACTAACAGAAACCAAGACAACTCACCATCATCAGAACCCAGCACTCCCACTTCGCCTAGTCCAGGGCACCCCAACACACCGGAAAAGCTAGATCTAAAAGCATATTTCCTGATGATGGTAGAGGACTTCAAGAAGGACTTTAATAACACACTTAAAGAAATACAAAGGTACACTGGTAAACAGGTAGAAGACAATAAAGAGGAAGCACAAAAATCCCTTAAAGAATTGCAGGAGAACACTGCTAAAGAGTTACAAATACTTAAAGAAAAACAGGATAACCTAATCAAACAGGTAGAAGTCCTTAATGAAAAACAGGAAAACACATCCAAACAGATGATGGAAATGAACAAAACCATACTAGACCTAAAAAGGGAAGTAGACACAATAAAGAAAACCCAAAATGAGGCAACACTGGAGATAGAAACCCTAGGAAAGAAATCTGGAACCATAGATACCAGCATCAGCAACAGAATACAAGAGATGGAAGAGAGAATCTCAGGTGCAGAAGATTCCATAGAGAACATCTGCACAACAATCAAGGAAAATGTACAATGCAAAAAGATCCTAACTCAAAACATCCAAGAAATACAGGACACAATGAGAAGACCAAACCTACGGATAATAGGAGTGGATGAGAATGAAGATTTTCAACTCAAAGGACCAGCAAACATCTTCAACAAAATTATAGAAGAAAACTTCCCAAATCTAAAGAAAGAGATGCCCATGAACATACAAGAAGCCTACAGAACTCCAAATAGACTGGACCAGAAAAGAAATACCTCCCGACACATAATAATCAGAACAACAAATGCTCTAAATAAAGATAGAATACTAAAAGCAGTAAGAGAAAAAGGCCAAGTAACATATAAAGGCAAGCCTATCAGAATTACACCTGATTTTTCACCAGAGACTATGAAAGCCAGAAGATCCTGGACGGATGTTATACAGACACTAAAAGAACAAAAATTCCAGCCCAGGCTACTATACCCAGCCAAACTCTCAATTAACATAGATGGAGAAACCAAAGTATTCCATGACAAAACCAAATTCACACATTATCTCTCCACGAATCCAGCCCTTCAAAGGATAATAACAGAAAAAAACCAATACAAGGACAGGAACCACGCCCTAGAAACTACAAGAAGGTAATCCCTCAACAAACCTAAAAGAAGACAGCCACAAGATCAGAATGCCAACTTTAACAACAAAAATAACAGGAAACAACAATTACTTTTCCTTAATATCTCTTAATATCAATGGACTCAACTCCCCGATAAAAAGACATAGACTAACAAACTGGCTACACAAACAAGACCCAACATTTTGCTGCTTACAGGAAACTCATCTCAGAGAAAAAGATAGACACTACCTCAAAATGAAAGGCTGGAAAACAATTTTCCAAGCAAATGATATTAAGAAACAAGCTGGAGTAGCCATTCTATTATCTGAAAAGATTGACTTCCAACCCAAAGTCATCAAAAAAGACAAGGAGGGGGAATTCATTCTCATCAAAGGAAAAATCCTCCAAGAGGAACTATGAATTCTGAATGTCTATGTTCCAAATACAAGGGCAGCCACATTCATTAAAGAAACTTTAGTAAATCTCAAAGCACACATTGCACCTCATACAATAATAGTGGAAGACTTCAACACACCACTTTCACCAATGGACAGATAGTGGAAACAGAAACTAAACAGGGACACAGTGAAACTAACAGAAGTTATGAATCAAATGGATCTGGCAGATATCTACAGAACATTCTATCCTAAAACAAAAGGATATACCTTCTTCTCAGCACCTCATGGTACTTTCTCCAAAATTGACCACATAATTGGTCACAAAGCAGGCCTCAACAGATACAAAAATATTGAAATTGTCCCATGCATCCTATCAGATCACCATGGACTAAGGCTGATCTTCAATAACAAAATAAATAATAGAAAGCCAACCTTCACGTGGAAACTGAATAACACTCTTCTCAATGATACCTTGGTCAAGGAAGGAATAAAGAAAGAAATTAAGGACTTTTTAGAGTTCAATGAAAATGAAGCCACAACATACCCAAACTTATGGGACACAATGAAAGCATTTCTAAGAGGAAAACTCATAGCTCTGAGTGCCTCCAAAAGGAAACTAGAGAGAGCACACATTAGCAGCTTGACAACATACCTAAAAGCACTAGAACAAAAGGAAGCAAATTCACCCAAGAGGAGTAGATGGCAGGAAATAATCAAACTCAGGGGGGAAATCAACCAAGTGGAAACAAGAAGAAGTATTCAAAGAATCAACCAATCAAGGAGCTGGTTCTTTGAGAAAATCAACAAGATAGATAAACCCTTAGCCAGACTCACTAGAGGGCACAGGGAAAGCATCCTAATTAACAAAATCAGAAATGAAAAAGGAGACATAACAACAGATCCTGAAGACATCCAAAACACCATCAGATCCTTCTACCAAAGGCTATACTCAACAAAACTGGAGAACCTGGATGAAATGGAAAAGTTCCTAGACAGATAACAGGTACCAAAGTTGAATCAAGATCAGGTTAATGATCTAAACAGCCCTATATCCCCCAAAGAAATAGAAGCAGTCATTAATAGTCTCCCAACTAAAAAAAGCCCAGGACCAGATGGGTTTAGTGCAGAGTTCTATCAGACCTTCCAAGAAGATCTAAACCCAGTTCTTCACAAACTATTCCACAAAATAGAAACAGAATGTACTCTACCCAACTCATTCTATGAAGCCACAATTACTCTGATACCTAAACCACAAAAAGACCCAACAAAGATAGAAAACTTCAGACCAATATCCCTTATGAATATTGATGCAAAAATCCTCAATAAAGTTCTTGCTAACTGAATCCAAGAACACATCAAAACAATCATCCATCCTGACCAAGTAGGTTTCATCCCAGGGATGCAGGGATGGTTCAATATACGGAAATCCATCAACGTAATCCAGTATATAAACAAACTCAAAGACAAAAACCACATGGTCATCTCGTTAGATGTAGAAAAAGCATTTGACAAGATCCAACACCCATTCATGATAAAAGTCTTGGAAAGATCAGGAATTCAAGGCCCATACCTAAACATGATAAAAGCAATCTACAGCAAACCAGTAGCCAACATTAAAGTAAATGGTGAGAAGCTTGGAGCAATCCCTCTAAAATCAGGGACTAGACAAGGCTGTCCACTTTCTCCATACCTATTCAACATTGTACTTGAAGTCCTAGCCAGAGCAATTCGACAACAAAAGGAGATCAAAGGGATACAAATTGGAAAAGATGAAGTCAAAATATCACTTTTTGCAGATGATATGCTAGTATATATAAGTGACCCTAAAAATTCCACCAGAGAACTCCTAAGCCTGATAAACAGCTTTGGTGAAGTAGCTGGATATAAAATTAACTCAAACAAATCAATGGCCTTTCTCTACACAAAGAATAAACAGGCTGAGAAAGAAATTAGGGAAACAACACCCTTCTCAATAGTCACAAATAATATAAAATATCTTGGCGTGACTCTAACTAAGGAAGTGAAAGATCTGTATAATAAAAACTTCAAGTCTCTGAAGAAAGAAATTATAGAAGATCTCAGAAGATGGAAAGATCTCCCATGCTCATGGATTGGCAGGATCAACATTGTAAAAATGGCTATCTTGCCAAAAGCAATCTACAGATTCAATGCAATCTCCATCAAAATTCCAAATCAATTCTTCAACGAATTAGAAAGTGCAATCAAAGAATGGGAATGGGCGGGTAGGGAAGTGGGGGGCGCTATGGGGGACTTTTGGGATAACATTGGAAATGTAATTGAGGAAAATATGTAATAAAAATATTAAAAATTAAAAAAAAAAGAAAGTGCAACTGCAAATTCATCTGGAATAACAAAAAACCTAGGATAGCAAAAACTCTTCTCAAGGATAAAAGAACCTCTGGTGGAATCACCATGCCGGACCTAAAGCTTTACTACAGAGCAATTGTGATAAAAACTGCATGGTACTGGTATAGTGACAGACAAATAGACCAATGGAATAGAATTGAAGACCCAGAAATGAACCCACACACCTACGGTCACTTGATCTTCGACAAGGGAGCTAAAAACATCCAGTGGAAGAAAGACAGCATTTTCTACAAATGGTGCTGGCACAACTGGTTGTTAACATGTAGAAGAATGCGAATCGATCCATTCCTATCTCCTTGTACTAAGGTCAAGTCTAAGTGGATCAAGGAACTTCACATAAAACCAGAGAAACTGAAACTTATAGAGGAGAAAGTGGGGAAAAGCCTTGAAGATATGGGCACAGGGGAAAAATTCCTGAATAGAACAGTAATGGCTTGTGCTGTAAGATCGAGAATTGACAAGTGGGACCTCATGAAACTGCAAAGCTTCTGCAAGGCTAAAGACAACATCAATAAGACAAAAAAAACCACCAACAGATTGGGAAAGGATCTTCACCTATCCTAAATCAGATAAGGGACTAATATCCAATATATATAAAGAACTCAAGAAGGTGGACTCCAGAAAGTCAAATAACCCCATTAAAAAATGGGGCTCAGAACTGAACAAAGAATTCTCACCTGAGGAATACTGAATGGCTGAGAAGCACCTGAAAAAATGTTCAACATCCTTAATCATCAGGGAAATGCAAATCAAAACAACCCTGAGATTCCACCTCACACCAGTCAGAAAGGGTAAGATCAAAAATTCAGGTGACAGCAGATGCTGGCGAGGATGTGGAGAAAGAGGAACACTCCTCCATTGTTGGTGGGATTGCAAGCTTGTACAACCACTCTGGAAATCAGTCTGGCAGTTCCTCAGAAAATTGGACATAGTACTACTGGAGGATCCAGCAATACCTCTCCTGGGCATATATCCAGAAGATGTCCCAACCGGTAAAAAGGACACATGCTCCACTATGTTCATAGCAGCCCTATTTATAATAGCCAGAAGCTGGAAAGAACCCAGATGTCCCTCAACAGAGGAATGGATACAGAAATTATGGTACATTTACACAATGGAGTAGTACTCAGCTATTAAAAAGAATGAATTTATGAAATTCCTAGCCAAATGGATGGACCTGGAGGGCATCATCTTGAGTGAAGTAACACAATCACAAAAGAACTCACACAATATGTATTCACTGATAAGTGGATATTAGCCCAAAACTTAGGATACCCAAGATATAAGATACAATTTGCTAAACGCATGAAACTCAAGAAGAATGAAGACCAAAGTGTGGCCACTGTGCCCCTTCTTAGAATTGGGAACAAAACACCCAGGGAAGGAGTTACAGAGACAAAGTTTGTAGCTGTGATGAAAGGATGGACCATTTAGAGACTGCCGTATCCAGGGATCCATCCCATAATCAGCTTCTAAACGCTGACACCATTGCATACACTAGCAAGATTTTGCTGAAAGGACCCAAATATAGCTGTCTCTTGTGAGATGATGCCGGGGCCTAGCAAACACAGGAGTGGATGTTCACAGTCAGCTATTGGATGTATCACAGGGCTCCCAATGGAGAAGCTAGAGAAAGTACCCAAGGAGCTAAAGGGATCTGCAACCCTATTGTTGGAACAACATGATGTACTAACCAGAACCCCGGAGCTCTTGTCTCTAGCTGCATATGTATCGAAAGATGGTCTAGTCGGCCATCAATGGAAAGAGAGGCCCATTGGACTTGCAAACTTTATATGCCCCAATATAGGGGAATGCCAGGGCCAAAAGAATGGGAATGGGTGGGTAGGGAAGTGGGGGGCGCTATGGGGGACTTTTGGGATAACATTGGAAATGTAATTGAGGAAAATATGTTTTAAAAATATTAAAAATTTAAAAAAAAAAGAAAAAAAAAAAGAAAAAAAAAAGGTATAATAAAAAAGACATCTTCTAACATGTCCGTTGCACTATTGGGAACACTGAAGCTGTGATTGCCAGCATAAGATTGTGTCTATCAGTGTTCATCACAGACAGAAGAGGGCTAGTGGCAGTGTATAGTTGTTGAGGAAGGAATGTAATTTTCTTCAGTGGTATAGTCCCTGAACTATATCCTAAACTCCTATAAAAACCTTCCTACCAATGCTCATGCAAGCAACCCTAGTTAAACTTGGTGGGTCACACACATAAAAGGACATGAAAGGAAGATGGGAAAATCCTGGAAAAAAGAAGAGGGAGGGCACATTGTCACATTGGCACATTTAAAGAAGCCAGTGGGGATTGTGACAGGGGCTGGAATTCACTATATACGAGTATAGAACTCTCAAAGGATATGTTCTTTGAAGAGATATCATTTGGAGTGACTAGCCTTTATTCCTGGTTCTATTTTTTTTTTTTTTAGTGCACCTTCAAGACTATATTAGTTAGGGTTCTCCAGAGGACCTGAGCATATAAAACTGAATATATATATATATATATATATATATATATATATATATATATACACATATATACATATATATATATATGTATATATAAAAAGGGATTTATTAGACTGACTTACAGACTGTGGACCAACCAATCCAACATAGGCTGCCTATAAATAGAAGGTCCAAGATTCCAGTGTATGTCTCAGTTGGTCTTCCCTATACACTGGAATCCTGAACAAGTAGTCTCTGATGCTAGTGAAGGAATGGACTTGCTAGCCAGCTGATAGCAAGCAGGCAGAGCGAAAGCTTCCGTCTTCCAAGTCCTCATACAAACTTCCAGCAGAAGGGATAGCCTAGATTGGAGGTAAGTTTCCACAGCTCAAAAGATCTGAATTAAAGATATGTCTCCCTACCTCAAAATCCAGATTAGAAGTAAATATTTATACTTCCAATTATACAAATAATACCCCATAGAGGTACCTCTCCACTTTTGGGTTTTAGTTAATTCCAGATGCAATCAAGTTGACAACAAGGAATAGTCATCCCAAAGATATTCACTAGTGACATCTTTTTCCAGAAAATAAAACATCTTACTCTTAGGTAGACTCTAATTTGAATATTGAGCCCAAGAAAGATGTGGAGTAGAAATTAGATTGGTTCTGAAGCCTTCTCCACAGAATAGAGGATGCTAGATGGAATTAAAGTTACTGATGAAAGGTACTCTAATAATTTGCATCTTTTAAGTATTTTGTGTGTGTGTGTGTGTATTTCAGGAGCAATTCTTCAGAATTTATTTGAATAAACAAACATACTGATTCCATCTATCAAACCAGTAAAGGAGGTTACCATTGGGATCTCTATTCTGTGTTGAGAAAACTAAAACCAGAGATGTATAGATTTTGTGTTGGGAAGTGGTCCTAATACTTTATCTAAAACAGGGTGGGGGGAGGGTAGAGGGAACTTTCGGATAGCATTTGAAATGCATATAAAGAAAATATCTAATAAAAAATAAATAATTTTTTTAAAAAGATAAAAAATTAATAATACAAAAACAAGGCTCCCAAATACTGTGCTTCCAGATGCTGAGGGTCCCTACCCCCAGATTGCTTTGATTGGTAATAAAGAATTACCATACAGCTAATGACTGGGCAGGGAGATGGAGGCGGGACTTTTAGATTGCATAGACAAGGGACCAAGGAAGAAGTATAGACAGAATCTCCATGACAGGGAAGCAGAAAGATCAGACTAAAAGGTCTGCCGACGTGAAAGAATCAGGGTAAGTGGCCACAGGGGCCACTCCTCTGACTGAGTCCAGGGCAGCAGAGATAAAATATAGAGTTAGCAAATATTAATTCAGGAATACTGAAGGGGACTGTGTGCTAGTGGTGGGGAGGATTAGAAGTGCCCAAACATTCAGCTAGGGAGCCATTGTAAAACCTAAGCTGACATGTGTGTGTTTGTGTGTCTCTGTGTGTGTATGTGTGTGTGTGTGCGCATGTGTGTGTATGTATGTATGTTTCATTTGGAAATCTAGAGCTCTTGGGCAGGTGCAGAGGAGATGCATCAAGTTGGGAATCTGAAGCAGATTAACTACCATCGATACAATTCTTTATAGACGTAACACATCTAGACACTATAAAGTTAGAGTTTATATGATGGTACTCCAGTTCCCTTAGGAAAGATTAATTTTTTATTTTTATGTATGAATGTTTGCCTGCATATATGTTTGTATGTCATGTATGTGCCTGGTACCCACAAAGGCTAGAAGAAGATGCTATCTATTCCTTGAAACTGGAGTTACAGACAAATGTGAGCTATCATATAGGTTTTGGGAACTGAACATGGGACCATTGCAAGAGCATCAATTGCTCTTGATCACTGAGCCAGATCTTTAACCCCTCCAGCCACATTTTTATCTTCTGAAGTCTTTTGCTTCTTACATACACTTAAATCTTACGTTCTTAGTTGGGAAATTTTTCATTTCATTTGTTAGGTGTCATAGCTTACTTAGTATTATCCATTGACATTCTTTCAATAGATCCTTCATGGTTAAGACAGACAGTATTGGTTTCTATTGCCTTAGCAGTTAATTGCATTCACTAGCTAATAAAAAATTGAAAATAAATGAACCAAGAAAATATTTTGGTAGTAGCGAATGCAATAAAATATATCATAATAAATGAGTGAGAATCAACCAGAATTAATAAAACAAAACATGTAATTAGACTAAGTAAAAGCAAAAATGTTTCCTCAATAGACTGTAAAATAAGCAAAATATCCAAGGAAACATAAGCAGTTCCCTAAAAATTACTTACCATGAAGCAACTGAAAAATATCATTTTCTGAGAACAAAGTCTCATAATTACAAAAACTGTATTCTATTTGTCCATATTAGGAGCACCATCTCTATATCATTTATTTTATGATGTATGTAAGTACTCAAGTCTGACTCCAAAAGAAGTAGAAAAACTCTGAGTGTTGTAATAAGAAGAAAAAATTGAAAATGTATTTGATGACCTTAAAACATTAGCACAAATAGCTTTTCCAAGAAAAAATATCTTTAAGTAATATTGTTTCAAAGTATTGAAACAGACACTAATTGTTACAACGTGTTATATAAGTTTAGTAGATTTTTGTTAATGTTATTATCAGGAATAATAATAAAAACCATAGATTTATGTAAGATTAAATACAAACACTTACTAATTTATAACTCAAGTACAAGTACTGAAACATTTAAAAAGAATAATACATTATCATGAAATAAATATTGAGCACAAATGCTCAATGAATATTGGCCAGAAGTGCAAGAATAGTTCAATATCAGAAAATTCATAACTGTAACTTGTTAAAGAGTTAAATGGCATTATCAAGGAAACAAAAATCACTTGGTCTAATTTAGAATTTCTTTCAAATAAAAAACTTTAATTAATTTAATTTTTAAAATCTTTGTTAAATTATTTTATTTATTTACATTCCAAAGATGGTCCCCTTCCCGGTCCACCCTTCCCAAGTTCTTCACCCCATTCCCTGTCTCCTCGCCTCTGAGAGGGTGCTCCCCCACCTGCCTACCCACTCTCACTCACCCATCCACCTCCATCTAACTCCCACCAGCATCCCTTTTCCCGGGGGCATCGAGTTTCCACAGGATTAAGCTCTTGCTCTTCTACTGAGGGCAGACAAGGTAGTCCTCTGCTACACATGTGCCACAAACCAGCCCATGTATGCTCTTTGGCTTCTGGCTTAGTCTCTAGGAGCTCTGAGGAGGTCTAGGTTGACACTTGTTCTTTCTATGGAGTTGAAATCCCCTTCAGCTGCTTCAGTCCTTACTCTCTTCCATAGGGGTCCCAGACCTCAACCCAGTGGTTGGCTATAAGTGTCTTCATTTGTCTCAGTCAGTTGTTGGTAGAGCCTCTCAGAGGGCAGTCATGACAGGCTCCTTTCAACAAGCACAGCGTAGCATCAGTAATAGAGTCAGGATTTAGTATGTGTGTATGGGATGGATTCCAAGTTGGGCAGGTCATTGAGTGGCCTTTCTTTCAGTCTCTGCCCCATTTATGTCCCTGAATTTCCTTTAGACAGCAACAATTCTGTGTTAAAATTTTTGAAGATGAGTGGGTGGCCCTTTGCCTCAGCTGGAAGCCATGTCTATCTACTGGAGGTAGTCTTTTCTGGTTCTATCTCCCCACTGTTGGGCATTTCAGCTAATATCATTCCCATTGAGTCCTGGTAGACTCTCACATCTCAAGTCTCTGGGACTTTCTAGAACATCCCCTACCCCCCTAACCCCCACTGCTGAATATTTTGATTCATTCTTCTGGTCCTCCTGTCTCTTCCTATACCTGATTATGCCCCTACTTTTCTCTTCACCCCTCCCCTCTCCCGTCCCGTTTCCTCCCTCTCTCTGTCTCTTGTGATTATTTGTCCCACTTCTAAGTGGGGTTTAGGTATCCACACTTGGACCTTCCTTCTTGCTAAGGTTCCTATAGTCTGTGAGTTGTAGCATGGGTGTTCTGAACTTTTTGGTTAATATCCATTTATCCATTTGGTTATCATCCATTTATTATGCATGTTCTTTTGGATCTGGGTTACCTCACTCAGGATGATATTTTCTAGTTCTATGCATTTGCCTGTAAAATTTATGGTGTCCTTGTTTTTAAAAGCTGAATAGTATTCCATTGCATAAATGAACCACATATTCTGCATCCATTCTTTGGTTTAGGGACACCTGGGTTGTTTCCAGCTTCTGGCTGTTACAAATAAGGCTGCTATGGGTTTAGTGGAACATATGTACTTATGGTATGATGGAG
The DNA here is from genome assembly GCF_978045245.1 of Mus caroli. Lineage (NCBI taxonomy): Eukaryota > Metazoa > Chordata > Mammalia > Rodentia > Muridae > Mus > Mus caroli. The sequence goes on from NW_028227257.1 coordinate 132,578,503, forward strand.
TATCTTTCTAGGTATATTCTTAGGAATGGTATATCTGGGTTTTCAGGTAGAGCTATTTCCAATTTTCCAAGTAAATGACAGATGGATTTCCAGAGAAAACAATTCTCAACAATAAAAGAACTTCTGGAGAAATCACCATTCCCTGACTTCAAGCTGTACTACAGAGCAATAGTGATAAAAACCTCATGGTGTTGGTATAGAGACAAACAGGTCCATCAATGGAATAGAATTGAAGATCCAGAAATAAACCCACACACCTATGGACACTTGATCTTTCACAAAAGCCAAAGTCATACAGTGGAAAAAAGAAAGCATCTTCAACAAATCCTGCTGGTGTAAATAGAGATTTGCATATAGAAGAATGCAAATTGATCCATATTTATCTCCTTGTAGAAAACTGGGGACCAAGTGGATCAAGGACCTCCACATAAAACTGGATACACTGAATTTAATAGAAAAGAAAGTGGGAAACAATTTTGAACACATTGCCACAGGGGAATATTATCTGAACAACAATGGCTTAGGCTCTAAGATCAACAATTGACAAATGGACCTTAAGAAAAGTAAAAGTTTCTGTAAGGCAAAGGACACTGCCAATAGGCCAAAACGGCAACCTACAGATTGGGAAAAAAAATCTTCACTGACCCTACATCTAATAGAGGGCTAATATGCAAAATATACAAAGAACTCAAGAAGTTAGACATGAAAAATACCCCAAATAACCCAATTAAAAATGGGGTACAGAGCTAAACAGAATTCTCAACAGAGGAATATTGAATGGCCGAGAAGCACTTAAAGAAATGTTCAACATCCTTAGTCATCAGGGAAATGAAAACCAAAACGACCCTGAGATTCTACCTTGTTCAAATCAGAATGGCTAACATACAAATCTCAGGCAACAGAAGATGTTGGTGAGAATTTGGAGAAAGAGGAACACTCTTCTATTGTTGGTGAGATTGCAAACTTGCTGACCAAAACTTTTAAAACCTTTTATGTGTTTGCTAGAGTAGCAAAACCTACTGCAGGTATTCCACACAGAAACTTAATAAAGGCAATTGGTTATTTTTCAAAGCAGAAGTAAGTACTTTGCTGTACCTTTCCCACTGAAAATTCTAGTAACACATTAGTTGACAGGACAGGGAACTGAATGGTATAGAAAGTCTCCTATTGGAGTTCATGTCTTCCCCCAGTTAGAAGGAAATAAAGTTCTTGCAAATTTAATTTCCTAATTAAGCACTTGAGGAAGTCATTGCTTCTGCTAACAGCTGGCTGCTACACTGAAATGGTTGACTCCAGAGGAAAGTCAGGGATTGCTAGAAAAACTCAAATCTGTGAGACCAGAATTCTGCAACCTGTTACTGAGTGAATGATTCCCCCATCCATCTTCACCAGAAAAGTGCTCTCAATGAAATATAAACTAGAAGCTCTTGGGCAAATGCTTTAGAAATGCTGTTCTCTGGTTTCCTGCATCCGTAGTATGCAGAGAGTGTCAAAAGGGGTTTCCATTGCTTTATTGCAGATACATAGAACATAAATCACAGTCATATTTATAGTTCCTGTTGAGTTAGGAAGAACATATCTATTGAAATCAACAACAACCGATGTCCACTGATGTTAATATTTTCATAATCCAATCCCTAGAATGTGACATGAGATGGTGAAAGCATTGAAGGCACCATACTTTTAATATGATGTATATTGTGTTAGGTATAACTTACTAATTAATATAACCATATATAATATAGTATATCATGTAACAGGAATAACGAGGTTACATGTTATCAGTTTGAGTGGTAATATATTTAATGACTGTCTTCTGAGTTAGGGATTTGGAGCAATGTTAGACTGCTTGCCCCCCTTGTATGAGACCTTGTATTCAATATTCAGAGCCAGGTAACAGTTTTTAAGTTGTAACTTTACGATTAGAGTGAATGGCTTTCTCTACCTTATAGAACAGTAAAAATTAAAATAAGAAAATAAATATAAAATATAAATTAGCATGTCATAGAAAATGAAAGGAATGAATAAACATCATGCCTTTTCAAGTTAAAAGTTTAAGTAAAAATAGAAAATGCATAAGGTTATCAAATAAGAATGTATTGGTAAAACCTAAGATTTATTACATGAGAGGAGAAACATCTCCTCACACTTGTCATGTTGTTATTAGTAAGCATAACATTTTTGAAAGAAATTTGTGTCTATGAAAGCATGTATTTATAGTCAGCACTTCTAATTTATAGGAAACTCATGCATGCAAAAATATGCACGTAAAAGGATGAACTGATAATCCAAGATATGTTTTAAGCATACCAAGTGGAAAATTTCTAAGATTCTCTCATATATGATTTACATATATGTTATAAAATGCTGTTCAATAATTGAAAGAATGTGCCTTCTTTTAAGAAATTAACTTGGAGTGATTCCAATTATATATTGTTACATGTGGCAGTAAGATGCATAAAAGCCAGTATAAGATGGTATCCTATATGTTTAAAAGCATATGCTTACACATTTGTCCACGTATTAAGGAAATTATTTTTGTAAAGGTGTTAACTGATATATTTTAAACTGTGAAAATGTACTGCTTTTAGAAACCAGAGTGAGATGGAACAAAGATCTGGGATGACAACATGAGATAATTTCTTTTATTTTTTTTTTAAAGAATATATACTTACTTTTTGATGAAAGATTTTATTTAATATTCACAACACATATATCTTTAGAAGAAATCATCCCCAATTTACTCCACTCCAATTCCTTCCTTACATTTTCCTCTCAGCTTTATGTTTACTCTCTTCCCTTCTCTTTGTTAGTCTATTCCCACTGAGTTCACTTAGTACTGTCTGTATACACATGGATGTTGGACCATCTGAAGAAAAGTAACTCTCTCCCAGAAGCCATCGATTGCCAATAATTCTTCATGGAGAGGTTGTGGTTCATGACACCCTCCTGTCTTCATGCAGGGATTTTGTTTGTCTTGATCTTGTGAATGCAGTCCCAGGTATTATAAGTTAATATACTACATTGTCAGGTACAGCAAATAGTCTTTTGCGACAGACATTCTCTTTCTCTAGCTCTTAATCCTTCCAGTCACTCTTATACAAAGATCTTTTGAGCTTAGTGATCCAGTCTTTTATTCTCTGCATGTTTACTGGTTGAGAGTATCAGTATTAATCACCAACTACTGCAAAACAAACTTCTCTGATGAGGGTTGAGAGATACAGTCATCTAGAGGCATAAAGATTAAACAGTAGGCACCTTATTACTGAGAACTTTTAACAGAATCACAGTACTAGAGTTTCAGTTGAGGCCTGTAGTCTAGACAACCACATATTTTTTGGCACAGTTAACAATACCAGGCATGGGACTCATTTATGGCGTATACTTTAAAGACACTCATAAAGTGGTTGGATGCTTCAATAATATACATGACATTATTGGACAAGTTGGCATATGTTCCTGGGCTGGTCATTATTGTGGTATCCAAAGCTCTCTTTTGGGTAGGACTGATGGCTACATTTTCACTCTACATGATATCTTCCAGAACTAGTCAGGGCAGATGAAGGTTCCAGGTTGATACTAGCTTGATTTCTCCATGTCTTATGACTTAGGTGTGTGGAGTCTTCAACAATATGGCCTTACCATCAAGTTCTGGAAGATAACAAGGTCAATGGTAATGTTTTAGGGGAAATTTTTCGAGCCCCACTGGGCAACAACTGAAAAATAGATAATTTATACCTGGCACTGGTCATTATTTTTATTAGTTTTTTGAGAATTTCAAACAATGAGTTTTGATCATATTCATTCTCCCTTTTCCAAGGGTTGGGCATTCATTTGACAACCAGTTGTGTCTGGTGTAAGATATTGTCCTTCCATTATTGGATAATTTTATTTAAACTCCTTTTATGTATGCATTTATTATGGAAGCTTCTGTGGTACTAGGTTGCCACACAACATTTTCAAAGTTCTTTGGTGTTGAGATTCTAATTTCTTACTTTCCAATTTTTAATTTGGTTGAAATTTCATAAATGATTATGTAAAACTCATGAAGTTGCTCAAAATAGAAAATTCAAATTCTATAATTTTCTCCCTTCTATTTTTATTCTGACAAAATAAAAAATTATTTTAAGCCGTTTTTAAAAATTTATATGTTTAAGGTACATGTTGAAATGTACATTGGAAATTATGTATTTCCAATGTATTTCCAATTATCTAATTGATGTATCCTTTACTTCATTCTTGTGTTAAGTTATTCTAGGAAAATACAAGTAAATATCTGTTTATTTCAGATCAAAGTAATTATACCACTAAAATCCAATATGGTAAATTAGTACATTCACTGAGGTTGCTTGTATAGAAGTATGAATGACTCAATAGCTATGCTACTGGAAATTTCATCCACCCTTAGTGATACCTCATGAAAAATGTGTTATTCTGTAGCTTTTTGCGGGATTTACAAACAACTGAACACTTTTGAACATTTCTTTAATCTCTTAGTAATTGCTACTGATTATATAATCTGGTAGAACCTCATGGATCCTGTACGTTTCAGGGACTTTTTGGGACTTGTAAAAGTGGCTTAAAACTTCCTTAGCTAGTTCTGTTTACCTCCTGGGCCTAGTGAGAGCTCTTCTTCATGGTGGAATATTTCAGTTTGGAGGAAATTGCTATAATATCCTTACATAGTTACCTTTCTGAGAGAATTTATACAATCTTGGTTATGTAGTATATTGATTAATTTCTAGACATTTATTGCTCAGCTGTGTTTATGGGTAAAAAAATGTGTTATATGCACATGACCATTCAAAACTCATGCTAAGGACAGAATTCAAACCCTTGTAAGTGTTAAGCAAACATTCTACCACTGAGCTGTATCTTCAACCTATGTCTGTGAATTTTCAAGGGATAATAGTTTACCTTACACTTACTGGAGAGTAAGCAGAGTCCTTTTTCCTGTTTTATAACTGGATCCTACCAGAATCAGTTTTGAGCTTTCTAAGTTCAATTTCTAGTCTTTTGATTTTGACACTATGCAGTTTTTCAGTAGAATTCAAGACTCAGTTTCCCATTCTACACAATATTTTTGTTTACATTACATAGTAGTTTTATTACAGAGTTTATGCATACTTTTGTCATTCAGTAGGATATATTGTGCTTTTAAAATGTCATGATGCTATTATACGATCTACATACAAAACGAGCAACTGAATCTCAGGGATCTTGACTGACAAGGAATACCATTTTTTCACTATCCATGTGACATTGAGCCTGATTTCTCATTTGTTTTGATAGGTAATGTTGATTGCTAAGTTGACAGGTTCTAGAATCACTTAGGAGAAAAACCTCTGGGCATATATGTGATCATGTTTCTAATCTAGGCTAATTACATTGGAAATGAAGCAGGAAAGAAGAATGGAAAAAAATTATAGGGATAGGGAGGGAAAAGAAACCTCTAACCCAGGAATCTTTGTGATATTTCTCACAATCTGAGAATCAGAAATTCTGCCACAATTAGGATAAGAAGACTCTTTGAGACCTTTTGCTTTTCTACCTGAAAACTTGCAGCTGTCTAATGATCTTACTAAAAATTCCCTTTATAATAAAGAGTATGCCCTGTCTCCCCTTTGCAAATCCAGGGCATTTTGGTTTTACCTTCTACTCCCTCTAACTCCCTTCCAGACCGACTCTTTAATGTCACTTATCACAAAAAGGGAGAAAAGAAGAAGCAAAGATTTCTTGGCAACCTTAGTGATGTTGCTGGATATCCCCCAACACGCTCTAAGTGGCTAATGCTAAAACACTTGATAGCAGCTCCTACTTGGGATGTCTATACTCATTCTTGGCCATGCTTCATTCTTTCCCTGAGCATCTTTCTTTTGCTTAAACTTCAAGCTTAAAGTGTTTGTTAAAAAATGCCATTTTAACAAACTGCAACTCTCCTTTAAGAAGCCCACATTCACACTTTCAATGTCTTTTATTCATGAGTTCTTCTTACTATTTTTAATAAAATCCAGGTTCTGCTTCACACTGGCTAGTCCTGACATCCTTTCCCGCACTGAAACTACAAATCTAGGGTTTGCTTCAGCCAAGGTCTTTAGAAGGACAAGTGAATTCCTCTAGCTGCTGTGGTGACATTGTAGAGCTGCACCTCTGTGTCACCACTGACAAGAAGATTTACCTTATATGTAGGTGGTATCAAACTATGGGTTGGGTCCCAGGACTGAATAAAAGAGAGAAAATGAGCCGAGCAGAAACATTTGCCATTCTCTTCTTTTTGACTACAATTCAACATGAGCAGCTGTCTCACATCTTGCCACCACACCTTCCAAGTCACTATGGATGGACTATACTCAGGAAATGTGATCCTACATAAATCCTTCCTTGAGTTACTTATCAGGAATTTTGTTGCAGCAATGAGAAATGTAATGATTATGTCCTTGAAATTATAATTTGTATAATTTGTATGGTTCACACGATCTTAACGGGTTTGCTACTTTATACTACTTGATTAAAGGGAAATGCCCACACCTTTAAATGAAAGACCGTAGATTTAGGTAGAAACATTGTACTTGTTACTTTTTGCCACATATTGTTTTTTCATTAACTAATTAATTAATTAAGTGTATGTCCTGATTGCAACTCCACTCCTCCTGGTTCCCCCATGTTCATAAGCCCCTCTTCTAGCACCACTCTGCTTTTCCTCTGAGAAAGGAGACGCACCCCCTGGGTATCAACCCATCCCGGCATACCAAGTCATTGCTGGACTAAACATATCCTCTCCCACTGAGCCCAGACAAGGCAGCCCAGATAGGGTCATGGGGTCCTTGAGCAGGCAACAAAGTTAGGAACAGCCCCCACTCCCAGTTGTTGGGGGATGTGCATGAAGACCAAGCTGCTATTCTGTTACATAAGTGCTCAGGGTTGGGGCAGCGCCTAGGTCCAGCCCATGCTTGCTTGTGGTTCAGTCTCTGGGAGCCTTCAAGAGTCTAGGTTAGTTAACTCTATTGGTCTTCTTGAAAAATCCCTATCCCCTTCATGTCCCTCAATTCTTTCCCTAACTCTTTTCCATGAATCCCTGAGCTCCATCTAATATTTGTCTGTGGGTCCCTTTGTCTGTTTCCATTGGCTGTTGGTGAAGCCTCTCAGAGGACAGTTACCCTACGCTCCTGTCTACAAGCATAGTAGAGAATCATTAATAGTGTCAGAGACTGATTTTTGCCCATGGGATGAATCTCTATTTGGGCCAGTCATTGGTTAGCCATTCTCTCCATCTCTGCTCTATTTTTGTCCCTGACATATTGTAGATAGGACAAATTTAGGGTTGAAGTTTTTGTGGGTGGGTTGGTGTCCTATCCCTCCACTGGGAGTCTTGCCTGCTACAGGAGGTGGCCACTTCAGGCTCCATTTCTTCCACTGCTAGGAGTCTCAGCTAGAGTCATTCCTATAGACTTCTTGGAACTTTTCCATCCCTGGTCTCTGACCAGTTCTGGAGATGCTCCCCTCCATCCCCACCCGTTCCTGCCACTGATTTCCATACTCTTTCCCTGGTTCTCCCTATACCTGATCCTCCTGCCCTGTTCCTTCTCCAATGCCCTCTCCCACCCCAGATCCCTCCCTTTATTCACCTCCTATATATAGTTTATTTTCCGTTCTGAGTGAGATTCAAGCATCCTTGAATAACAAGGCCTTCCTTGTTATTTGACTTCTTTGGGTCTGTGGATGGTAGCTTCATTATCCTGTACCTTATGGTTAATACCAATTTATAAGTGAAAACATACCATGCATTTCCTTTGGGGTCAGTATTACCTCACACAGGATGGTATTTTCTAGTCTCATTCATTTGCCTGGAAGTTTCATGATGTCCTTGTTTTAGATAACTGAGTAGTATTCCATTGTGTAAATGAATCATATTTTCTTTATCTATTTTTCAGTTGAAAGGCATCTAGGTTGTTTCATTTTCTAGCTAGGACAAATAAGGCTGCTATGAACATAATTGAGCATATGTCCTGTGGTATGGTGGAACATATTTTGGGTATATGTCCAGGAGTGGTATAGCCGGGTCTTGGGGTAGAACTATTCCCAATTTTCTGAGAAACCACCAAATTGATTTCCAGAGTGGTTGTACAAGTTTGCACTCCCACAAGCAATGGAAGAGTGTTTGGGTCCCCTTGATCTACATCCTTGCCAGCATGTATTGTCACTTAAATTTTTGATCCTAGCCATTCTGAGGGATTTAGGTGGAATGTCAAAGTGGTTTTGATTTGCATTTCCCTGATGCCTAAGGATTTTGAACATTAGGTTAAGTATTTCTTAGCCATTAGAGATTCATCTATTGAGAATTCCGACTAGCTCTGTACCCCTTTTTAAATTGAGTTATTTGGGTTGTTGGTGTCTATCTAAAGCCCTTTATGTTTTGGATTTTAGCTCACTGTCAGATGTACAGTTGATGAAGATCTTTTCCCACTGTGTAGGCTGTTGCTTTGTCCTATTGACAGTGTCCTTGACCTTATAGAAGATGTTCAGTTTCCTGAAGTCCTGTTTATGAGTTGTTGATCTTAGTGCCTGAGATAGAGGCATTCTGTTCAGGAAGTTGTATTCTGTACCAATGCATTCAAAACTATTCCCCACTTTCTCTTCTATTAGATGTAGTGTATCCAGTCTTATGTTGAGGTCTTAGATACATTTGGACTTGATATATGTATAGGGTGATTAATGTGGATCTATTTGCATTCTTCTACAGATAGACATCCAGTTAGACCAACACCATTTGTTGAAGATGCTTTTTTTTTATTGTATGGTTTTGCTTTCTTTGTCAATAATCAAGTGTTTGTAGGTGTGTGGGTTTATTTCTTTCACTTAGATTTGACTCTATTGATCAACATGTCTGTTTCTATACAATACCATGCAGTTTTTTTTATTACTATTGCTTTTTACATTTTAGGATCATGGATGGAGATAACTCTGGAAGTTCTTTTATTGTAATGATTTTTAGCTATCCTAGATTTTTTTCTTTCTCCACATGAAGTTGAGAATTGTTCTTTCAGGGTCTGTAAAGTATTGTTTGTGTTGAAAATTTGATGAGGATTGCATTGAATCTATAAATTGCTTTTGGTAAGATGGCCATTTTTACTATGTTAATCCTACTGATCCATGAGCATGGGAAATACTTCCAACTTCTAATATCTTTTTCAATTCCTTTCTGTAGAGACTTGACCTTCTTGTCATACAGGTCTTTCACTTGCATGGTTAGAGTTACGCCAAGATATTTTTTATATTATATGTTTGCCACATATTATTAATCACATACCAGTTATAATCACAGTTTTATGGGTTAAGTCAAAAGCATGCCTTAATTAAACCATTCCCTGAGTTCTTCAGACAGATGGGAAAACTTTTCAAGATGAGGAGGTATAAACATACATGCACACATGTACACAAATGACATATGCAAACACATACACACTTATTCACACAACACACATATGCATTAATGTGCCTATATGTGCAAACACAAACATACAGCACACATAACATACAGACATACATGCAGGAATACCCCCCAAACATTTATAAGCACACAAAACACATGCACACATATATGTATATTTGTATATATGCACACATATAAACACATATACATATGTACACATGCATATACAGTTAACTATTAATCCAAACCATACTGTATTTGATTGCATTATAAAATACTTGAATACTAACTTTCAAATGGTAACATTTCCCAATTTCTTAATTATCATTGTTATTATAAAAATATGTATGTTTCTGCACAAATATAATAAACTGAGCAAAATATAAACTTGTAGGCTTCAAAATAGCTTTTGCCTTAGTTTAGAAATTAGAATATATTTCTTAAGGCTTTTGAAAATAAAATACAATTATTATATTCTCAGATTATAATAGCTAAAGTATGAGTACTGTGGTATTCACATTTCTACAAAATGTATTTTCCCCATTAACACAGTTATTCCCCTCAAAATACAGGGTTATTCCAGTGTTTCGGAAGACAAGTAAATGAATTTACCTACATTTTGCTTCTCGGTTTCTGCTATGTTGCTTGATGGTGAGACCCCAATTTTGGTTGAACTAAAAGTGCTTTTAACAGATATAACTGTATAATATGCTTCATCTCTACCAGTGTGGGGGCTAGTGATGGAAGACAGTATTTTTTTATTTCTCTCAGGTGTACAAATGATTATATTACCAGTCATCTGAATTTATAATGTAATACAATTTTTAATATGAGACTCGAATGTGAATGCATGTATATTCTGAGGAGGACTTAATAATTCTTAAATTAATGTGGGAAATGGAAAGAAGAAAATGCCTGGTGATTTTAAAGAATAAAGAGTGGGCACTTCATTGCCAGATTCTGAAGCTAATTAGAAAGCTTTTTTTTTTTTTTTTTTTTTGGTCATAGGACTGTGCTCATTCCAAATGAGATGGAGAAATGCAAATGAACAAAATTGAAGGCCAAGAAAGAGACCTAAAACATAATGGACATGGTGTAGCAAATCAGCGACAGCAAATGGATTTGGGAATTAGTGTCTGGTAAAATAGTAAGACATCTTCAAAGTCATCACAAACGAACATCAAAAATCGTCAGTTTTAACGATAAAGCACGAATTCCAAGGCATCAGGTTAAGACCTCTGTGGTGCTTCACTATTCAAAGACCTTCTTTTTCTCCCTTCAAACCTTCTATCTTTTGCTACTCCCTCTCAAATTAGTGGCCTATTTATTATTATTATTATTACATCTATAGCAAGTAAATACATAAACACAGACTGTTGTTTTCCTTTAGTATTGTGTTCTGTCTATATTTTTAGGGCTGGCTACTTGGTATTGCATAACCATACTAGGGGCTTGTCTCTGGGGAAGATGAATTTTCAGTCTCTCAGCAGTCATTAGTTACCTGTTGTTCTTCTAGGAGTGGAATTATGCTTTCCTCTCCATGTTGCCATGTCAACGGGTGTTTTCATCATTCAGCCCTTGTTTAAGGAACCATATTGTTAAGATTTCCTATGTGTGGTTTCTCTGTCAGGGAAGTTGGTCTCAAACTTGCTATCTTCCCGCCTTAGCCTCCTGAGCCCAGGGATAACAGGCAGATGGCTACACCTGGCTTGACTAGCTAATGGAGTCATCACTTTCTTTAAAGCAGAAGCAATATAAACACTCAAAAGACAAATATCAAACTCGAAAACATGTATTTGCATTATGAAATAAGATAAAAAAATGATAGTTATTTGCAGTTAAAACAAATATGGAAACAAATAGGTGACCCTTCAGCACAGGGCATGATAATCAATAATACTATAAGTGAAGAAATAAAAATAGCTAACAAATAGCAAAATTTTTTTCACTGACTATTAAAATTATGGAAATGATGGAAAACTACACAGAAAATATTTCGTCACTCATTTATCTATTTTATTATACTAATTAATGTTAGGGTATTTACAGATATTTTTTCCTATAACTATAACTATAGAGTGAAGAACAGATATCATCGGAATCTTGATTTACACTTGGAGATCTGAGGAGAACTCTGTGGAGTCAGTTCTCACCTTTAACCTTCACTTGGGTTTATGAGGTGGAATATAGGCTGTCAGGTTTATGCTGCAAGGACCCATAGAACCTTCTCACAGACCCAGCACCATGGCTTTACACTGAAGTCTTTGAGGAACAATCCAGGAGCAAGATACAGTACTGTTTAGTGATCTTTAAATCATTACAAATATTCAGTGAATATACAATACAGTATATTTACATTGCCCTAGTCCAAAAATGCTTCAAGATGTGTATAGAACTCCTAGGTAAATTAAAAACTCCTGGGATTTTTAAGAAGAGAAACAAAAGAGTTAACATCATAGACAACAATAAAAACAATACTATTTGAAAACATGTTCAAGGTCTAATTTCCTCAGCATTGCCTTCAAAATATTTGCTTTTTAAATAGCTGATAATTAAGTACATTTTAAAAATTTAAACACCCTAAAATGGTTACATCCTAATGACTTTTGCCATTGTATAACTAACAACTGGTTTGCCCACAGGAACTGGTCAATTGGTCATTTAGGGAGGAGCAGAGGAATGGAGGGCTGCTGTTTATAGTGTGCTGTAAACATTTTTCATTATGTTTACTATCAGCTATTAGTAGTTATCAGGTTTACAAGCTTTTGAATATTTAATAATCAGCACTCTAGGAAAATACTAGCTGTGTGTGTGTGTGTGTGTGTGTGTGTGTGTGTGTGTGTGAGAGAGAGAGAGAGAGAGAGAGAGAGAGAGAGAGAGAGAGAGAGAGAGAGAGAGAGAGAGAGAGCATGTACCAATTTGGAAATAACATGGGCTTTATTTATTTACAAATGCAAAAGCTAATAAGAAATACATGACAGACTTATAAATATACAGGATTTGTTATGAATCTACTTGCAGATAAAAAATAGAAATACATAGGGATTTGTTATGAATCTACTTGAAGATAACATGGAACCTGTTTGATCTCAGTGGCAAGAATATTTAGACTCCTCGACACCTATAAATGTAAGCTTGTGTCCATTGTGTGTTCATGTTTCACTTTTGTGTTTAACACTTGACAATATGAGAAATGCCAATGGCTTCATACCTTGTTTATTATAGATCTATTAAAAAGTGTGTGTGTGTGTGGTGTAGGTCTATGTGTGTGCATGGGGTGTTTCTGCTTGCGAATAAGCATTTTTATATATTCACATATTTGCATAAACTATTTACAGTTTATTTTGATGTCATATATAAAAAATAGGGCAGAATCTTCATTTTCTTAAAGCTACTAGAATATATATTCTTTTTATTATGCAAAATTTCTATTGATCTAAGTGTTTCTGAATCATTTGCCACTTTCCAGGAATCTAACCAACATGTAAATTGAGAGATGTTAATATATATGTCACTAAGTTGTTTTTTAAGAATCACAGCCCAGAAAAAGAAAAGGCAAACAGACTAAATGAGAGAGATCACTGCTCAGAATCCAGAAAATTTCAGGCAAAAGGCAACTGTGATTAGATCATTGCCATCACCCTTGAAAGGAAGTGTTATATCTTTTAAAGAAAAGTGACATTTTCCCGAACTCATTTTTAAAAGAATGTATCAGCTGACCATCTTAAAAATGTTGAGCATTATAATATCTTATTAGATCTTTTTTTTTAATTTTTAATATTTTTATTACATATTTTCCTCAATTACATTTCCAATGCTATCCCAAAAGTCCCCCATAGCGCCCCCCACTTCCCTACCCACCCATTCCCATTCTTTTGGCCCTGGCATTCCCCTATATTGGGGCATATAAAGTTTGCAAGTCCAATGGGCCTCTCTTTCCATTGATGGCCGACTAGACCATCTTTCGATACATATGCAGCTAGAGACAAGAGCTCCGGGGTTCTGGTTAGTACATCATGTTGTTCCAACAATAGGGTTGCAGATCCCTTTAGCTCCTTGGGTACATTCTCTAGCTTCTCCATTGGGAGCCCTGTGATACATCCAATAGCTGACTGTGAACATCCACTCCTGTGTTTGCTAGGCCCCGGCATCGTCTCACAAGAGACAGTTATATTTGGGTCCTTTCAGCAAAATCTTGCTAGTGTGTGCAATGGTGTCAGCGTTTAGAAGCTGATTATGGGATGGATCCCTGGATACGGCAGTCTCTAAATGGTCCATCCTTTCATCACAGCTACGAACTTTGTCTCTGTAACTCCTTCCCTGGGTGTTTTGTTCCCAATTCTAAGAAGGGGCACGGTGTCCACACTTTGGTCTTCATTCTTCTTGAGTTTCATGTGTTTAGCAAATTGTATCTTATATCTTGGGTATCCTAAGTTTTGGGCTAATTTCCACTTATCAGTGAATACATATTATGTGAGTTCTTTTGTGATTGTGTTACTTCACTCAAGATGATGCCCTCCAGGTCCATCCATTTGGCTAGGAATTTCATAAATTCATTCTTTTTAATAGCTGAGTAGTACTCCATTGTGTAAATGTACCATAATTTCTGTATCCATTCCTCTGTTGAGGGACATCTGGGTTCTTTCCAGCTTCTGGCTATTATAAATAAGGCTGCTATGAACATAGTGGAGCATGTGTCCTTCTTACCGGTTGGGACATCTTCTGGATATATGCCCAGGAGAGGTATTGCTGGATCCTCTGGTAGTACTATGTCCAATTTTCTGAGGAACCGCCAGACTGATTTCCAGAGTGGTTGTACAAGCTTGCAATCCCACCAACAATGGAGGAGTGTTCCTCTTTCTCCACATCCTCGAAAGCATCTGCTGTCACCTGAATTTTTGATCTTAGCCATTCTGACTGGTGTGAGGTGGAATCTCAGGGTTGTTTTGATTTGCATTTCCCTGATGATTAAGGATGTTGAACATTTTTTCAGGTGCTTCTCTGCCATTCCGTATTCCTCAGGTGAGAATTCTTTTTTCAGTTCTGAGCCCCATTTTTTAATGGGGTTATTTGACCTTCTGGAGTCCACCTTCTTGAGTTCTTTATATATATTGGATATTAGTCCCTTATCTGATTTAGGATAGGTGAAGATCCTTTCCCAATCTGTTGGTGGTTTTTTTGTCTTATTGATGGTGTCTTTAGCCTTGCAGAAGCTTTGCAGTTTCATGAGGTCCCACTTGTCAATTCTCGATCTTACAGCACAAGCCATTACTGTTCTATTCAGGAATTTTTCCCCTGTGCCCATATCTTCAAGGCTTTTCCCCACTTTCTCCTCTATAAGTTTCAGTGTCTCTGGTTTTATGTGAAGTTCCTTGATCCACTTAGACTTGACCTTAGTACAAGGAGATAGGAATGGATCGATTCGCATTCTTCTACATGTTAACAACCAGTTGTGCCATCACCATTTGTTGAAAATGCTGTCTTTCTTCCACTGGATGTTTTTAGCTCCCTTGTCGAAGATCAAGTGACCGTAGGTGTGTGGGTTCATTTCTGGGTCTTCAATTCTATTCCATTGGTCTATTTGTCTGTCACTATGCCAGTACCATGCAGTTTTTATCACAATTGCTCTGAAGTAGAGCTTTAGGTCCGGCATGGTGATTCCACCAGAGGTTCTTTTATCCTTGAGAAGAGTTTTTGCTATCCTAGGTTTTTTGTTATTCCAGATGAATTTGCAGATTGCACTTTCTAATTCTTTGAAGAATTGATTTGGAATTTTGATGGGGATTGCATTGAATCTGTAGATTGCTTTTGGCAAGATAGCCATTTTTACAATGTTGATCCTGCCAATCCATGAGCATGGGAGATCTTTCCATCTTCTGAGATCTTCTATAATTTCTTTCTTCAGAGACTTGAAGTTTTTATTATACAGATCTTTCACTTCCTTAGTTAGAGTCACGCCAAGATATTTTATATTATTTGTGACTATTGAGAAGGGTGTTGTTTCCCTAATTTCTTTCTCAGCCTGTTTATTCTTTGTGTAGAGAAAGGCCATTGATTTGTTTGAGTTAATTTTATATCCAGCTACTACACCGAAGCTGTTTATCAGGCTTAGGAGTTCTCTGGTGGAATTTTTAGGGTCACTTATATATGCTATCATATCATCTGCAAAAAGTGATATTTTGACTTCATCTTTTCCAATTTGTATCCCTTTGATCTCCTTTTGTTGTCGAATTGCTCTGGCTAGGACTTCAAGTACAATGTTGAATAGGTATGGAGAAAGTGGACAGCCTTGTCTAGTCCCTGATTTTAGAGGGATTGCTTCAAGCTTCTCACCATTTACTTTGATGTTGGCTACTGGTTTGCTGTAGATTGCTTTTATCATGTTTAGGTATGGGCCTTGAATTCCTGATCTTTCCAAGACTTTTATCATGAATGGGTGTTGGATCTTGTCAAATGCTTTTTCCGCATCTAACGAGATGACCATGTGGTTTTTGTCTTTGAGTTTGTTTATATACTGGATTATGTTGATGGATTTCCGTATATTGAACCATCCCTGCATCCCTGGGATGAAACCTACTTGGTCAGGATGGATGATTGTTTTGATGTGTTCTTGGATTCGGTTAGCAAGAACTTCATTGAGTATTTTTGCATCAATATTCATAAGGGATATTGGTCTGAAGTTTTCTATCTTTGTTGGGTCTTTTTGTGGTTTAGGTATCAGAGTAATTGTGGCTTCATAGAATGAGTTGGGTAGAGTACCTTCTGTTTCTATTTTGTGGAATAGTTTGTGAAGAACTGGGATTAGATCTTCTTTGAAGGTCTGATAGAACTCTGCACTAAACCCATCTGGTCCTGGGCTTTTTTTAGTTGGGAGACTATTAATGACTGCTTCTATTTCTTTGGGGGATATAGGGCTGTTTAGATCATTAACCTGATCTTGATTCAACTTTGGTACCTGGTATCTGTCTAGGAACTTCTCCATTTCATCCAGGTTCTCCAGTTTTGTTGAGTATAGCCTTTGGTAGAAGGATCTGATGGTGTTTTGGATGTCTTCAGGATCTGTTGTTATGTCTCCTTTTTCATTTCTGATTTTGTTAATTAGGATGCTTTCCCTGTGCCCTCTAGTGAGTCTGGCTAAGGGTTTATCTATCTTGTTGATTTTCTCAAAGAACCAGCTCCTTGATTGGTTGATTCTTTGAATAGTTCTTCTTGTTTCCACTTGGTTGATTTCGCCCCTGAGTTTGATTATTTCCTGCCGTCTACTCCTCTTGGGTGAATTTGCTTCCTTTTGTTCTAGTGCTTTTAGGTGTGTTGTCAAGCTGCTAATGTGTGCTTTCTCTAGTTTCCTTTTGGAGGCACTCAGAGCTATGAGTTTTCCTCTTAGAAATGCTTTCATTGCGTCCCATAAGTTTGGGTATGTTGTGGCTTCATTTTCATTGAACTCTAAAAAGTCCTTAATTTCTTTCTTTATTCCTTCCTTGACCAAGGTATCATTGAGAAGAGTGTTGTTCAGTTTCCACGTGAAGGTTGGCTTTCTATTATTTATTTTGTTATTGAAGATCAGCCTTAGTCCATGGTGATCAGATAGGATGCATGGGATAATTTCAATATTTTTGTATCTGTTGAGGCCTGTTTTGTGACCAATTATGTGGTCAATTTTGGAGAAGGTACCATGAGGTGCTGAGAAGAAGGTATATCCTTTTGTTTTAGGATAGAATGTTCTGTAGATATCTGCCAGATCCATTTGATTCATAATTTCTCTTAGTTTCTCTGTGTCCCTGTTTAGTTTCTGTTTCCATGATCTGTCCATTGGTGAGGTGCAATGTGTGCTTTGAGATTTACTAAAGTTTCTTTAATGAATGTGGCTGCCTTTGTATTTGGAGCATAGATATTCAGGATTGATAGTTCCTCTTGGAGGATTTTACCTTTGATGAGTATGAAGTGTCCCTCCCTGTCTTTTTTAATGACTTTGGGTTGGAAGTCAATCTTATCAGATATTAGAATGGCTACTCCAGCTTGTTTCTTCATACCATTTGCTTGGAAAATTGTTTTCCAGCCTTTCATTCTGAGGTAGTGTCTATCTTTTTCTCTGAGATGAGTTTCCTGTAAGCAGCAAATGTTGGGTCTTGTTTGTGTAGCCAGTTTGTTAGTCTATGTCTTTTTATCGGGGAGTTGATTCCATTGATATTAAGAGATATTAAGGAAAAGTAATTGTTGTTTCCTGTTATTTTTGTTGTTAAAGTTGGCATTCTGTTCTTGTGGCTGTCTTCTTTTAGGTTTGTTGAGGGATTACCTTCTTGTTGTTTCTAGGGCGTGGTTCCTGTCCTTGTATTGGTTTTTTTCTGTTATTATCCTTTGAAGGGCTGGATTCGTGGAGAGATAATGTGTGAATTTGGTTTTGTCGTGGGATACTTTGGTTTCTCCATCTATGTTAATTGAGAGTTTGGCTGGGTATAGTAGCCTGGGCTGGAGTTTGTGTTCTTTTAGTGTCTGTATAACATCCGTCCAGGATCTTCTGGCTTTCATAGTCTCTGGTGAAAACTCTGGTGTAATTCTGATAGGCTTGCCTTTATATGTTACTTGGCCTTTTTCTCTTACTGCTTTTAGTATTCTATATTTATTTAGAGCATTTGTTGTTCTGATTATTATGTGTCGGGAGGTATTTCTTTTCTGGTCCAGTCTATTTGGAGTTCTGTAGGCTTCTTGTATGTTCATGGGCATCTCTTTCTTTAGATTTGGGAAGTTTTCTTCTATAATTTTGTTGAAGATGTTTGCTGGTCCTTTGAGTTGAAAATCTTCATTCTCATCCACTCCTATTATCCGTAGGTTTGGTCTTTTCATTGTGTCCTGTATTTCTTGGATGTTTTGAGTTAGGATCTTTTTGCATTTTACATTTTCCTTGATTGTTGTGCAGATGTTCTCTATGGAATCTTCTGCACCTGAGATTCTCTCTTCCATCTCTTGTATTCTGTTGCTGATGCTCGTATCTATGGTTCCAGATTTCTTTCCTAGGGTTTCTATCTCCAGTGTTGCCTCATTTTGGGTTTTCTTTATTGTGTCTACTTCCCTTTTTAGGTCTAGTATGGTTTTGTTCATTTCCATCATCTGTTTGGATGTGTTTTCCTGTTTTTCTGTAAGGACTTCTACCTGTTTGATTATGTTATCCTGTTTTTCTTTAAGGATTTGTAACTCTTTAGCAGTGTTCTCCTGCAATTCTTTAAGGGATTTTTGTGCTTCCTCTTTACTGTCTTCTACCTGTTTACCAGTGTTCCTTTGTATTTCTTTAAGTGTGTTATTAAAGTCCTTCTTGAAGTCCTCTACCATCATCAGGAGATATGCTTTTAGATCCGTGTTTAGCTTTTCCGGTGTGTTGGGGTGCCCTGGACTGGGCGAAGTGGGAGTGCTGGGTTCTGATGATGGTGAGTGGTCTTGGTTTCTGTTAGTATGATTATTAGGTTTACCTTTCGCCATCTGGTAATCTCTGGGGTTAGTTGTTGTCGTTGTCACTGTTTAAAGATTGGAGCAGAAGCTGTGTTCCACTCACCAGCAGTCTCAAAATCCTGTGGTGGGGGTCGTGGGTAGCTGGAGGTACGCCCTAAGAGGCCTGTGGTCATACTCAGGCCGGTTTTCTGCTTCCCTAACTAATGCAGTCTCAGGTCTCGCGTGCAATTGGATTGGAGCAGAAGCTGTGTTCCACTCACCAGAAGTCTTAAGATCCTGTGGCGGGTGTTGTGGGTAGCTGGCGAGTGTCAGCCGACCCTGCGCCCTAGCTACCCTGGTGCTTTTCTGACTGGAAGAGACTTGTGGCCCTACGTAGGCCGGATTTCTGCCTCCCCAACCAAAGCAGTCTCAGGTCCCGCGTGATTGGACTGGAGCAGAAGCTGTGTTCCACTCACCAGCAGTCTCAAAATCCTGTGGTGGGGGTCGTGGGTAGCTGGAGGGTGTCAGCCGACCCTGCGCTCTAGCTACCCTGGTGCTGGTCCGGCCGGATGAGGCCTGTGGCCCTACTCAGGCCGGTTTCTGCTTCCCTAACTAATGCAGTCTCAGGTCCAGCGCTCAATTGGATTGGAGCAGAAGCTGTGTTCCACTCACCAGAAGTCTTAAGATCCTGTGGCGGGTGTTGTGGGTAGCAGGCGAGTGTCAGCAGACCCTGCGCCCTAGCTACCCCGGTGCTTTTCTGACAGGAAGAGGCTTCCTTATTAGATCTTTACATTCACATGTGAAGGAGTTATTCAGGACTACCTTATATATCTTCAAAAAATAACCTGAAAACTTAAATAAGCAAAATGATCCTGCTGTGACAAAGTTTGGTAATGAAGTTCAGAAATGAACTGGTGATTGAAAGCATTAACAAACAATATGGTAGTCTGTACTCATGTCTGCTGTTGGGACTAAACCCTGGCCTTTGGTCAAAGGAACACACAGTGACATCAGAACAGTGAGTGAGTGAGTATAGAGGCCATGCTGTAAACGCTTGAGGAAAAAGGATGGAGAAATTTGGGGAGTGTGTCAGTTTGTACTGAGAAGTACAGGACATACATCGTTTGTGAACTTTAATGACCATGAGCTGATTGCTGGTCTCTAGAACTAAGTGGCTAGGACACAGCTTGGTTCTGGTATCTACTAGGAGGTCTGTAATTACTTAAAACTGATCTTGATGCTACAGATTAGGATAAAAATAGGCTTCTGTATTTGCAAGTTCAAACAATCTTTTATTGAAATGTTTTAGTATTAAAATTTGTTTCTGGGAGGCTGGAGAGATGGCTTAGCGGTTAAGAGCACTGACTGCTCACCCAAATGTCCTGAGTTCAATGTTCAGAAACCACATGGTAGATCAGGACCATCTGTAATGGTATCCAATGCTCCTTTTTGGTAGGCCTGAAGAGAGCTAAACTGTACTCCATATACATAAAATAAACAAGTAAATTTTTAAAAATTTCTTCTGCATTCAAATGTGGTTTTTATCATGACCTTCCTAAATAATGTTGTATAAAAATTATTTACATAACATTTATACTATATTTGTCTTTTAGTTAATTAGGATGCTTTTAAGCATATTGGAAGATGTGTATGCATTAGGTACAATAACAATCTCATTTTGTATAAGGGCTTGACCAGCTAAAGATTTTAATATCTATGGGTGTCTTAGCCAGTCTTTTATGAGTCACCATGAACACATCAGAGTTTATAAAGGAAAGCATTTGATTGGGTTTGCTTTCAGTTTTAAGTACATTGCTAGAGAAGTTTTGGGAATAGTACATCTGAATCCAAAGGCAGTAGGAAGAGAGAGATTTCAGGACTTGGGATCTTGAAATTTCAAAGCCTACTCTCAGTGGCAAAGTCCTCCAACTTACCTACTCTACTAAGTCACACCTCCTAATTCCTCTTCAGTAGTGCCACTCCTTGATGACCAAATATAAGAGCCTATGGGAGCCATTTTATTCAAACCATCAGAGTTGGGATCTTCACATCAATCCTGTGGTTAAACAATAGCTGACTGCATATAAAGTGAGTATTTCTGATCTCAGAACAGCAGAATTATCACAAGCAGCATTACTTGCCCTGAGTTCAGATTCCAACTACAGTTATATGATCTTTATCAATTAATGCTCTAATCTTTACTTTCCTAACTTCTGTAATAGGAGTAAGATTATGAGTATATCTAATCTAGTGTGAAGATGAGAAAAGGTAATGTATACAAAAGAACTTTGAATTCTATTTTAAACTTATTTAATGTTCTACTTGTAAAAGGGAGAGACATATATGATGAACTGCATGGATATGCTTCTTCTGGATAGCTACTTGTTATATGCTTTTGCCTGTCTCCTTTTCTCTGTGTATACACAGCTAGACAGCATTTTCTAGCCTTCCTTGCAGTCGAGCAGTAGAACTGCTGCCCAGTCTCAGTAATATCATATTGGATAAAGTTAACATATGCAGCGGAAAAGACTGACCCATGAAAATCTATGATATACCCTTTTGCATTCTAATTTTTCATTTCACTTGGATAATGGAAAGGACTTTCATGACAGACAGTGGAAATAAATCATTCAAGGAACTTGGGTTCTTAGGCCAGCACTTTGCGGAAAGCCACCTGGAGGGCCAATTGACCACAAATGCTTCTGCTGAACAGCTGGTAGACTGGGGTTGCTTTTATAGTAGTTCTTCTGTCTAACCTGTGGAAACTTTTCAGACAGTAAAGGTCTTGATCAGACAGTATCAAAAAGGAAATAGTATCTTATAATTGTGCAGTTACATTGGGCAGGGATTAAATAGAAATCAGTAAATGAAGTTCTTGTAGGAATTAGACACAAACTGCCTAAACAATAAGATGGTAGAATTGTGGGAATGTGGGAAAGCAGAAGATACCTTGAGTCAGGATTAAAATCTACATTATCCTAAGTGGATAAGTACCTGGCAGATAAGTAATAACACGTAGAATTAAGAAAAATAATCTGGACCGATGGGTCCACACAGGGAATCTTCCTTGTCAAAATATGAGCATGGTTCAAAGTATGGCTGGGTTTGGATGAAATTATAGTTCAAGAAGTTACCAATAGCCATTTTTCTTATTGAAAAAATGGCCCATAGATTATTGTCTTAGGATTTTTATTGCTGTGAAGAAACACCATGACCATGGCAAGTCTTAGAAAGAAAAGCATTTAATTGGGGCTGGCTTACAGTTCAGAGGTTTTGTCTATCATCATCATGGTGGGAAGCATGGCAGCATGCAGGCAGTTCTACATCTGAATCTGCAGAAAAAGAAAGTAAGCCACTGGGCCTGACTTGAGCTTCTGAAACCTCAAAACCACCCCTAGTGACCCATTTCCTCCAAAAGTCCACATCTACCCCACATCTACTCAAATGTCCTAATCCTTTCAAATAATTCAACTCCCAGTGAACCTATGGTGCCCATTTTCATTGAAACTACCACAATCATACTAAAGAATTGGTACACAAATATAACTTTCTGCATCCCAGTTGTTCTCTGGTGGCCATCGGTGATTTATCATCAATCCTTTTACATATGCTGATTATTTTCCTTTAAGAACATATTTTTCTTTTGTCTTTATTTTCGTTATCCAACACTGCAATCTATTTTTTTAAAGCCATGTAAGATTGAAGGAAGCTGATTTTATATAAACTGAAACATTAGTTCACAATAATGAGAGAATTCTAGAAGGAATTATTTGTGACTCAGCATGAAAATGAATTCACAACTTTTTAATTTATATATGGTACTATGTTCTGTTTCTCAAGAGCAAGACCTATACAGGTAAACAAGGAAAGTTTTCCTTAATATCTTTTTTGAGAACTTCCTTGACAACTATTTCACTGAATCTCTGTTTAGTAGGAAAAAGCAGATTTATAAAAAAATAATAAAAATATGGTATAAAAACTGAATATTCTAAAAATTCAATAATCTGATGAAAAATGAATTGATATTGGGCAGTAGAGAAAAAGTTTCTTAAAAGACAAGCATACAAATACCAATGGTAGTGATTATGGAATGAAAATGAACGATCCCCACCTTCAAATTATTCTTTGAAACTAATTCAGTCAAGATTAATAACTTAACAATACTCAACAAGCAAACAAAATTAAAATTGAGGCCTAGGAATATTATAATAAAATTGTACAAACATGTATATTTGATAAATAGTTAGCAGTACCCAACAGAAGAGAAACACCCGTGAATTCTCTGAACTGCAACATAGGGAAGACTCAAGTTAGTCCTGAGCTTAGTCAAGATTTCCAGAAACAGCAAAGTAGAGTTCTGATTGTTCTCTGAAAGCACAGCCACATTTTGTGTGAGTGCTCCAAAGTTTGTAGACCCTACACAACGTTCTCATTGAACCCTCACAACAATCTCACAAGGAAATGAAAGATTTTAAAAATATGAAGAGGCTTCCATATCTTATCAAATATGTCCACCAGCTTAAATGAAACAAATTTCATTTCTTTAAAAAACAAGTTCTGTATAGTATGATCTCCTGTGCAATGCCCTTCAATCTTTAAAAGAGCACTGCTTTTTAATAAGCTCTAGTATAAGGTACTATATATATATATACGTATATATGGTATATACATATATACATATATACACTTCCAGGAATTGATCAGTTTACTTTAGGAGCAACAAAATAGAAGCTAAAGGTCACAAACAGTTGGTTTCATTTATTTTCTAGACTTAAAATCTATTAATTAAGATTTTTTTCTCTCAAAGAACTTCAGGAAAAAATTATTTCTACTTTTAGAGTTTTAAAATATCTTTTAGTAAATTATCTCTAGTTCTACTGAGAGAACAACATGTGTTTCAGAGCTGTAATTATGTATAATTTTTTTCAATTTCCATGTTTTACAGAGCACTGGGCTCTGAGTATCTACCATACTATAATACAAGTGATTAATTAATTAATAATTGGCTTTACACTGCATAAGATCCACTTTGTCTCTTTGCCATGGGGGTAGATAGACTTTTATTAGGGATTTACCAGCAGTTTCAAGCTACTGTCTTGAATCTAATCAAGCTACTGTCTTGAATCTAATCAAGTTTGATCTCTGATTTTTATAGTTTCCAAATTTTCATTGGGATCCAGCCATGCTCATTCTATCATATATTTTCCATGGCTGCTCTCAAGATACAATGGCTACTTGGAGTAGACCATATTGTCTAAAGCCTTTATAGCAAAAGTTTGTCAAGCTATCGTGTAAAAGATCATGATTCAGGAATGTATCTTAAACTTTTGTTGTTTATTAATAAATCCAGAAGGGACCTAATGATGATTTCATAGCTAATCCTCTGATAACTGATGTCAAGTGTTGAGAAGCACATGCATGAATATGTTGGAGCTTGGTTTGAATTTTGATTTGTCTCTGTCTTACCTGTGTCACCTGAGACAAATTATTCATCTTTGCTTCACTTTCTCACTGATGACACCCGTACAATCTCTCTCATATTTGGGGAAGTATTAATTTTCAGTAACATCTAAAGTCGCTCCTATGGTTATTACAATTAATGTAGAGTACCTTAAGCACCAGAAATAAAAAAAGGAACAATTTAAAAAATTAACACAAGTTTCTAGGAGTGTTTATACTCCCTGTAAGGTTTTCTCATTATCTAGTTCATGTGACCTCCCTGTATTGTATTATCTACAAGGAATAGACAAGAAGAGGAGGATGGGAAATGAATGCAGACGGTGAAGAAGGATAAGTTCTGATTCAATTCAGCCTCTGGGGTTCTAAGTCTAGTATTATATCATACTACAGGTGCTGTTTAGAAGAGGAAGGCAAATGAGCAAGATAATTGTTTGATTTCTGGCCTGGGTGAGATTTGGAATTCTAAAGAGCAATTGCCTTAGAGCAGAAAATTATGGTTGATTTGTCATTTAAAGGCACAGGGATCTACTGTTGTTTTCAAGAAAGAAGGAAAGACGGAGAGCTCAGAGATTTTGAAAGAATGCTTCTCCTGGCCTGCAAGCCCAGTTAATTTTACATGTGTTGTCATTTCCATTTGCTGTTTTGCTTGCTCATTCATGTTTCAATGACTGAGTGGCCTTGGACCTTTAAAGAGAGATATACAGGAGGATTAATGTCAGCATGCACTTTCTAGGCCCACACAGTGGTTCTCTTATAGCTACTTTTGGGGATGAATCCTAGGTCATGAATTTTATTCTAAAGGTTTATTTATTTATTTTTATGTATGTGAGTACATTTTCGCTGCCTTCAGACACATCAGAAGATGGCACTGAATTCCATTATAGATGGTTGTGAGCCACCACATGCTTGCTGGGAATTAAACTCAGGTCCTCTGGAAGATCAGTCAGTGTTCTTAACCCCTGAGCCTTATCACCAGCTCCTAGGTCTTAGATTTTATAGGAACCTATATGAAACTTTTGGTTTCAGTCTCAAACATGAGATTGAGGAATAGTAGGCATGTCTTAAACTCCTTTCTTGATTATACCAAAAGTCTTCTAATAAATTAATTATTAATATTACTTATTTGTTTACTTATTTATTTTGAGACTTACTGGAGAGACTTGAAGTGCCTGCAGGGATACCCAGGAAAGGCGAATTTAAGCAATTATGGCTGGTCTTGGTGGTCCATGACTGTAGTTCCAGCTACTGTAGAGGCTAAAATGAGGGGAATCAATCGAGTGTCCAAGTTTAAGTAAATACAAAACAATTCTTAAAGTTTAGTAAACATCTGTCTTAGGTGCTGGCACAGTCTTTCAGAGGATAGCTATACCAGTACTTGACTAAGACAAATGCAGATACTCACAGCCAACCATTGGATTGAGCCTGGGGACTGCAATGGAATAGTAAACAGAAGGGCTGAAGGAGCTGAAGGGGGTTGCAACCACATAGGAAGAACTACAGTATGAACTAACTGGACCCCTCAGAGCTCCTACAGACTAAACCAAAGAGTATACATGGTCTTGTCCATGGCTCCTGATATATATGTAGCAGAGGACTGCCTTATCTGGCATCAATGGGAGGGGAGGCACTAGGTCCTGTGGAGGATTGATGCCCCAGAGAAGGGAGATGCTACAGGGGTGAAGCAGGAGTAGGTAGATGGGTAGGGGGTTACCCTTATAGAGGGAAAGGAGAGGTGGATGTGGGGGGGTTGTAAAGGAAAGACTGGAAAGGGGGACAAAATTTGAATGTAAACAAAATAATTAATAAAAAATCTAGTAAACAAGACTAAGCTACATAAATAATAGACTTCTTGAATATTATATACTCAAAGAATGGACAACTGGTAGAAAATCTTCTGGGTATTTCACTTAGAAAGGTTTCATAAAGTTCTTAATCTATAAAGCAGAACATGGTCAAATAGAGATGTATATTTTACACTAGGCTCTAAGGCAAACTAGGTGAGTGACTATTCATAAGTTTATTTTCTGTAAAATAAGGCAGTATGATCAAATTCTCTGAGTTGCAACAAGTGAAAGTATTATAATAAAGACTGATGTGTCCTCTGAATACACTCTACAGAGAAGAGGCTCTTCTTATTATGACAACTCATTATATTTTTGTGCTTTTCAAAGCTCTCTCATTTTGATCCTCTTTTGGGTCTCTCATACCTATGGCAATGATTCCAAATAGGAACTAAGAATAAAATTACCAAAATGCACTATTCGATCACCCTTGCATCTCAGTTGCTTAAAAGGGTCAAAAAATAGTATAACCATGTGTTTTTGAACCCACATAGTTCTTTAAATAAAAGGGAAAATCCTGATAGAATCCTATGGCATTGACATAGTAGGGAATTACTGTAATTATGCAAATTAAAATAAGTCAACAAGATTCAGAACACAATACACGATAAGTAATGTTTTTTAAAATAACAGTCACGGAGCCTGGTCATTTGCACTTAATAATAGGATCAGGAGGGAGCCTAGTGTCTGAGGAGAACAGCTGTGGTAATAGATGTATTATAGCTTTGATAGGTTCACTCGAGTAGTTTTATTTTTTTGTTTGCTTTAGATTATAGAATGCTCCCATAGCGCCATGCTATTGAAATTCCCATCATTCCCAGGGCTTTAATTAAATGATTGGATTTGACAGAACTTGAATCGAGGAGGCCCAGCACTATGTCAGTTTATGCCAGGATGATAGTATCAGAGCCCTGGCAAGTACATGCTTGGTTTTAATTTATGTCTCATTGTGACGCATAAGAAACATATGCCTCTGTGTGATTTGTACTGGATAGGCCATATCACAGTGATACTGTCCTCATAAAACCCACAAGATGGATGATATATTTCTTGGTTTAAGGATAAATTTGGACATAAAAATGCAAGGTTGACTGAGGTTGTAGCCACTTTAATTCTGTTCTGTAAAGAAATTAGACATCACTCACAGCAGTTTAACACCCTCGCTTATCCACAATCTTTCCATCTATCCCATAGATACCTTGTTGAATAACAGGAGTCAGTATTTTATTCTACCCGAAGTAGGAGATGTTGGAGCAATAATCTATGGAATGGAAACACTGATTATTAGCAGGTTTGTGGTTTTTCTGTCTCTAGTTAAAGCACCTTTGCATGTGGATCAGTATCTACGTCCTGGATAACAAAAACACACCCATTTCATTATGAGTAACTGAGCTTGCTAAATTTTAAACCAAAACTAGTACTGAAGCTTGGGTGTATAGATAGAAGATGTGTGACTTAACAGCTCATATTCATAGCACAGGCATGACAGAAGCAAGTTTCATTTCTGTCTTGTTTGTTACTATTTTACGTGCAGACCTAGGACTTTGATGTGAGTTTCATGATTGATAGAGAAGAAAATACATAATAAACTAGAAAATATTGGACTAATAAAAAAGCATTCCTTTGGTAAAAGAGAAAAATAGGAAAATAGAGACAATTTCATGTCTGGTTGGGTTAAGTGCCCTCTAAAGCAGACAAAGAGATTTGTCTATAGCAGCACCCATGAAGAGTCTTACTGTATAGTTTTACAATGTTTATTTATGCAGAGGTAAGTGATGTAATGATACTTAACTGTTTTGGTCCAAATTGTGATATAGGGAAGGTAGATCCTCTCAGATTATTTTTCTTACAATGTGCCTTCCATATTTTCTCCTTTGTGCCTATCTTGAATCTGGTCTTATAATTCCCTCCATAGTAAGATTCAGACACATATTTTTCTACTATGCCTCTCTTCCTTTAAAAGCCTGATCTTTGTTATCTTTAGTGACTGCCAATCTTCATCTAGAAACATTGATATATTAGCAGAGATAGTTTCCTGAATATATTTCCTATAGTTGGATCTGAAATAACAGGTATATGTGAATCAAACATTCTGAGGCAGGCATCCTTTTACCACATTATTCAAATCACATCACAAGAGATAATAAGATGCCACAGAAAACTGGAGACAGGAATTACAAACTTTGTTTTATGAACTTGCACTTAAGTTGCATTCTTTCAAACTGTGATGACTGCTCAGATTAAAAGCTTGTCAAAAAAGATCCCAAAGTGCATGGTGTATTATCTTATTGTTGAGTAAGCCTCCCATGGAGAATGATGGAAAAGTTGGACAAAATATAAGAACATTTGCGCAAAGAATTTGGAGAGCACCTGAGGCAACTTAGGAATCATGTTATTTTTGGATGCCTAATTAGACAGGCAAATAGATGATAGATAAGTAGAAATAAATAAAGGTAGATAGATAGATACATAGTTAATTTCTAATGCTATGGTTGAACTCAGCAACTGGCAATTTGCTAAGCCAGTGCTCTGTACAGATCTTTCCTCCTAGTTTCTGGCCTGATATTTTGTGAGCTGATTTTTTTTTTCTTGGAAGATATTCACTAGTTCTTGCAGTTGTGAGGCAAAGAAACCTATGGAATTCTGATGACTCAATATATAAAAGAAAGGAAAATTGAAGTTCAGAGTTCTAAAAGCTACCAAGACTTGAGAGACCTAGAGGCCAGAGTTAGAAAGTATAGAGAAACCAGCTTCTCCCTTGATGTTTTGTAGATTTGTGCATGCTCATTTTTCTGTACATGTGTACCATGTGTATTCCAGAGCCTACATAGGTATGAAGAGGGCACTGGATGCCATGGACCTGGAGTTAAGCTGCTTTGTGTGTTCTGGGAACCCAATGAAGATCCTCTGCAAGAGCAATGAATGATTTAAACTGTAGAGTTATTTATCTAGACTCTTTGTTGAATTCTTATACAGAGTAAAGTTAGGTATTATGAATTAATTTGAAAATATGTCTTAGTTACCTTTCTAGTGCTCTAAGAAACACTCTGACCAAGGAACCTTATAAAGGAGAGAAAATGGTATGAGTTCTGTAACCTTTAGGCCCACCTAGGAACATACCTTCTCCAACAAAGCTACACATCCTATTTCTTCCCAAATATTTCCAACAACTGGGGACCACATATTCAAATACATGAATCTATGGGAACCATTCTGATTCAGTCTCCATAGCTTTACTATGTAAAACAAAATAAGATTCTATAAGATGCGGATCAGATTGGTAAATGACAGAATGATAAATAACTATAAAAGTTGAAAACCCAGATTTGACTTAGCTTAATCTAGGATTGGGTTAGGTTAACATAGAACTAACCTAGCTCGCTATTGTCTTAAATCCATATTGTTTCTTTATGCAGAAGAGCTCTGCAAGTTTATTTTATTTTTAACAAAACAAGAGGAATAGAAGATGTGGAGATAAAGAAATTGTGGGAGTAAAAATGAAGGGTATGTGAAAAAATCATTTGGAAGCTTACTGTCTGGTAACACAATTGAAAAACAAAAAGACTTTGAAGGTATACAGCACACAATGACAGAAAATAGCATCCTTAGAAGTAATAGGTCATTTAATAAATACTTCATTGTCAAATGTGGACTACCACTGCAGGAGATATTGGCTAGAGAAGACCTTGAGGTACTCAGAAGTAAATAGAATTGTGTCATTTACTTTTCTACTCTGTGATAAAATACCACAATCAAGGTAACTTGCTGAAGCTATGGTATGTTAGGCTTACAGGACCTGAGGGATAAGAGGCTCTTATGGGAGGGGAGCACAATAGCAAGTTGAAGACTGGAGAAAAATGTTGAGGGTTCACATCTTGAATGACAACCAGGAAGAAGAGAGTTAACAGGGGCTGGCTTGTTTCCCTGAACCCTCAAAGCCCATCTCCAGTGACATCTTCCTCCAGCATAACTCTCAACAGTACCACAAACTAGGGAATAAATGCCAAAGTATATGGAAAACATATCACTTGTACTCCATTGCTAGTATAGCCTCTGGGCATATCAACATGCAAAATGCATTTGGCACAACTTCAAAAGTCTCCATAGTCTTTTAGTATCAATGATGTTTAAAAATTCAAAGTCTCTTCTGAGATTCAAAATAATCTCTTAACTGTAACCCCTATAAAATAAAAGAAGCAATTTTCTACTTCTGGTATATGATAACCCAGAATATAAGTAACAATAATAAAGTATGTTTATTTATTTCATTGTATTTCTTTCTTTACTACTTGTCTTTTCCATTGTGGACCTCCATAAGAGGGCTTGCTTATTATCTGTGGACAGAATTAATACTAGCTTGTCTTGAAATCCCTACCTCAAATGAAATTAATGCACTATTCTTAAATTTAGACACAGGCAGTTTTTAGGACAGGGACCGAAAACAGCCACATTTTCCCCTCAGATTAACAAGACCAGTCTTTAGTTTCAGTTGCTATCATTTTCCCTCTTATATTTCTATTTTTTAAATTTTTTTATTACATATTTTCTTTATTTACATTTCAAATGTTATTCCCCTTATTTCCAGGAAAAGTTATTTCCTGGTTTCCTCTCCAAAAACCTTCTAACCCATCGCCTCTCCCCCTGCTCAACAAACCACCCACTGATTCCTTGTCCTGGTATTCCCCTACACGGAGGCATCGAGAATTCTCAAGACCAAGGGCCTTTCCTCCCATTGATGTCCAACAAGGACATCCCCTGCTACATATGCAGCTGGAGCCATGAGTCCCACAATGTCTACTCTTTGGTGGTTTAGTCCCTGGGAGCTCTGGGGGTACTGGTTGGTTCATATTGTTGTTCCTCCTGTGGGGCTACAAGCTCCTTCAGCTCCTTTGGTCCTTTCTATAGCTCTTCTGTTGGTGACCTTGTGCCCAGTCCAGTGGTTGGCTGAGAGCATCAACCCCTGAATTTGTTAGGCACTGGAAGAGCTTCTCAAGAGACAGTTGGATAATGCTCCTGTCAGCAAGCACTTGTTGGCATCTACAATAGTGTCTGGGTTTGGTGAATGTATTTGGGATGGATTCCCAGGTGGGGCAGTCTCTGGATGTTCATTCCTTCAGTCTCTGCTCCACACTTTGTCTCTGTAGTTCCTTCCATTGTGTTTTCTTCTCCCTTCTAAGAAGGATCACAGTATCCACACTTTGGTCTTCCTTCTTCTTGAGTTTGATATGTTTTGCAAATTGTATCTTGGGTAATCCCAGCTTCTGGGCTACTGTCCACTTATCAGTGAGTATATTCCATGTGTCTTCTTTTGTGATTGGGGTACCTCACTCAGGAAGATATTTTCCAGTTCTATCCATTTGCCTATGAATTTCATAAATTCATTGTTTTAATAGCTGAGTAGCATTCCATTGTATAAATGTATCACATTTCTGTATTCATTCCTCTGTTGAGGGACATCTGGGTTCTTTCCAGCTTCTGGCTATTATAAATAATGCTGCTATAAACATAATGGGGCATGTGTCCTTATTACATGTTGGAGCATCTTCTTGGTATATGCTCAGGAATGGTATAGCTGGGTCTTCAGGTAGTACTATATCCAATTTTTTGAGGAACTGCCAAACTGATTTCCAGAGTGGTTGTATCAGTTTGCAATTCCCCCAGGGCGTCTTCTGTCACCTGAGTTTTTTTATCTTAGCCATTTTGACTAGTGTGAGGCAGAATCTCAATTTTGTTTTGATTTGCATTTCCCTGATAACTAAGGATGTTGACCATTTTTTTAGGTGCTTCTCAGTCATTCAGTATTCCTCAGTTGAGAATTCTTTGTTTAGTTCTCTACCCTGTTTTAAAATAGGGTTATTTGGTGTTCTGGAGTCTAACTTCTTGAGTTCTTTGTATATATTGGACATTAGCCCTCTATTTGATGTAGGGTTGGTAAAGATATTTTCCCAATCGGTTGGTTGCCATTTTGTCTTATTGACAGTGTCCTCTGCCTTACAGAAGCTTTGCAATTTTATGAGGTCCTATTTGTCAATTCTTGATCTTACAGCACAAGCCATTGGTATTCTGTTTAGGAATTTTTGCCCTGTGCCCATATGGTCGAGGCTCTTCCCCACTTTCTCCTCTATAGGTTTCAGTGTCTCTGGTTTTATGTGAATGTCCTTGATCCACTTGGACTTGAACTTTGTAGGAGATAAAAATAGATCAATTCTCATTCTTCTCCATGCTACACTGCCAGTGGAAGCAACACCATTTGTTGAAAGTGCTGACTTTTACCTCATAAATGGGGAAAGCTTCTGTAAAGCAAAGGACATAGTCAGTAAGACAAATCTGCCACCTGCAGATTGGGAAAAAAATCCTCATTAAACCCATATCTGATAGAGGGCTAATATCCAAAATATATAAAAAACTCAAGAACTTAATCACTAAAAACCCAAACATCCTAATCAAAAAATGGGGTAGAGAACTAAACTGAGAATTCACAACTGAGGAATTTTGAATGGCTGAGAAGCACCTCAAGAAATGTTCAAAGTCCTTAGTGATGAGAGAAATGCAAATCAAAAGGACCCTCAGATTCCACCTTACACCAGTCAGAATGGCTAAGATCAAAATCCCAGCTGACAACACATGTTGGAAAGAATGTGAAGAAAGAGGAATACTCCTCCATTGCTTGTGGGATTACACACTAGTTCAGCCACTCTGGAAATCAATCTGGAGGTTCCTCAGAAAACTGGAAATAGATCTACCTGAAGACCCAGTTATACCATTTGGGAATATACCCAAAAGATGCTGCATCATGCCACAGAGGTACTTGTTCCACTATGTTCATAGCAGCCTTATTTGTGATAGGCAGAATATGCAAACAACCTAGATGTCCCACAACAGAAGAATGGATACAGAAAATGTGGTTCATTTACACAATGGAACACTACTCAGCTTTTAAGAACAAGGACATCCTGAGTTTTGCAGGCAAATGGATGGAACTAGAAAATAACATCCTGAGTTAGGTAACTCAGAGCCAAAATGACATGCATGGTATGTACTCACTAATAAGTGGATAGAAGGAAAAAAGGGAAAAGAAAGAAAGAAAGAAAAAAAATCCATACAGAATATACAAAATATAGTCCACAGAATTCAAAAGGCTCAACAAGCTAAAGTGCCCAAGTGAAGCCCTTTAATTTGGGAATCTTCACTCTCATCTATACATATTATCCTTAGGATTGGTCTTCTCATTGTGTCCTGGATTTCCTGGATGTTTTGGGTTAGAAGCTTTTTGTGTTTTGCATTTTCTTTGTTGTGTCAATGTTTTTTATGATATCTTCTGCACCCGAGATTCCCTCTTCTATCTCTTGTATTCTGTTGGTGATGTTTGCATCTATGACTTCTGATCTCTTTCCTAGGTTTTCTATCTCTAGTGTTGTCTCCCTTTGTGATTTCTTTATTGTTTCTATTTCCATGTTTCCATGATTTTGTTCAGTTCCTTCAACTGTTTGGTTGTGTGCTCCTGTAATTCTTCAAGGGATTTTTGTTTCCTCTTTAAATTCTTCTACCTGTTTACCTGTATTGTCTTATATTTCTTTAAGTGATTTATTTATGTCCTTCTTATAATCCTCTATCATCATCATGAGATGTGATTTTATTTTTTTATTATACAATTTTTTGTTAGATATTTTCACCATTTACATTTCAAATGCTACCCTGAAAGATCCCTATACCCTCCCCCTGCCCTACTTCCCAACCCACCCACTCCTGCTTCCTGGCCCTAGCATCACCCTGTACCGGGGCATATCATCTTTGCAAGACCAAGGGCCTCTCCTCCCAATGATGGCCGACTAGGCCATCTTCTGCTACATATGCATCTAGAGACACAAGTTCTGGGGTTACTGATTAGTTCATATTGTTGTTCCTCATAAAAGGTTACAGACCCTTCAGCTCTTTGGGTACTTTCTCTAGCTCCTCCAATGGGGGCCCTGGGTTCCATCCAATAGATGACTGTGAGCATCCACTTCTTTTGCCAGGCACTGGCATAGCCTCACAAGAGAGAGCTATATCAGGGTCATGTCAGCAAAATCTTGCTGCGTTAGTGTCTGCGTTTGGTGGCTGATTATGGTATGGATCCCTGGGTGGGGCAGTCTCTGGATGGTCCTCCCTTCCTTCTCAGCTCCAAACGTTGTCTCTGTAACTCCTTCCATGGGTATTTTGTTCTCCATTCTAAGGAGGAATGAAGTGAAATGTGATTTTAAATCAGAGTCTCACTTTTCTGGTGTGTTGGGGTAACCAGGGTTTGCTGTTGTGGTAGAAGTGGGTTCTGATGATACCAACTAGTCTTGGTTTCTGTTGCTTATGTTCTTGTGCTTGTCTTTTGCCATATTTTTATTTCTGGTGTTAGCTGGTCTTGCTGTCCCTGAATGTGGCTTTTCCCTCCTGCAAGCCTGGGTGTCCATAGTCCTGGGAGACCAGTTCTCTCCAGGAGGAATTTAGGTATTGAGAGCTGTGGTACAGTTTCAGCTCTGGGGTGCAGACTGAGACCAGAAAGATCCTGTCCCCAGCTGATCCTTGGTGTGGGGTGGTGGGCTGTGCACAGATAGCTTGGTCTCTGGTTGAGCATAGGTCTGAAATTCTGGAGCCCAAGTGGGCAGAGATTTCCATCTGCATGGGATGGCAGGAGTTTGGCCATGCCTCCTGGGCACTGAGCTCCTCTCTTGTAGCTATAGCCTCCCACAGCCCCCCTCCAGAGAGGTATGTGTCATCCATCAAGTAGTAGCTACACCAAGCCCTCCCACATGCAAATAAGGTTTCTCTAAACTCTCAGTCCAAGCCAATGAGAAGTACCTGAATTATCCCCCAAACCGTATAGATCCAGGGAACAAAGGTATATGAGAACTACTCTATTGTCCGAGCCTTTGTCCTAAGAGCTGTAACACTTGGGGAGAGATCGGTACTCCCTAAGTGCCGCCTGAGGCCCTGCCACACTCCTCACTGGCTAGTCTGCTTCTTGTTGGCCCAGCCGGACATGACTCAGTGCAGGACCGCACAAAATTATGGTGGTAGAGATGGAGGTGGAGCCGACTGGCAGAGTGGAAGCGGGGAGGCGACTTCCCCTCCCTGCAAGCATTCACTTCCCTTTATTGGAACCCTCCCAACAGGCCTGGCCAAAGATCTCTTTGGAAAACCTCTGGTACCCAGGCCCACACCTTGGTTCCTGTGTCCTGATGGCTCTGTGAGGGTCCCTCTTGGGTCAGGAATTTGAACAGAAGTGGTTCACAGATGAGTAGGTACTCCTAGGAGACCAGCTCTTTCCTGGTCGTATTTGTGTTCTTAGCTCTGTGGCACAGGATCAGGTCTGTGTGCAGACAGGCAACTGG
This sequence comes from Mus caroli, assembly GCF_978045245.1. Classification (NCBI taxonomy): domain Eukaryota; kingdom Metazoa; phylum Chordata; class Mammalia; order Rodentia; family Muridae; genus Mus; species Mus caroli. The sequence goes on from NW_028227257.1 coordinate 132,614,016, forward strand.
AAAACTCCTGTTCCAGGCAGCTCCTTGGTTCCTGTGTTCTGAGGGTTCTGGACAGGTTCCCCTGAACAGCAGTGGTGGTCATACCTGAACTCACATGCCTGTCTGCACTCCTGGAAGGCTTGCTCCCTCCAGGAGCTATTTGGGTATGGAGTCCTATGTCAGAGGATCTGCTCCAGGTCCCCATTGGAAACCAGAAGCCCTCCTATACTTCTTGATAAGGGTTTCCACAGTGATAGCGCTGACTTCCAAGCTTCTACATGGAGAAACCATTAAGTTTTATTTACTTTCTGCATTTCTCGTTCGAAGTCTTTCATATTCCTTGAAAATTTAGTATGGTCAGGTTTGCCAGGGTAGTAGACCACTCTCTGGTACCAACTGTTTTACTAGTTACTTTTCTGTTGCTGTGATAAAATGTCATGAGCAAGACAATTTGTAAAGAGAAGGATTTATTTGAACTTTTAGTTTCAGACTTGAGTCCATTATGGAGGAGAAACATGATAGTAAGTAAAAGGATGTTGCAGGCTCACATCTTGAGCCTTAGGCAGGAAGCAGAGAACAAATTGGGGATGATTCATGGCTATGAAACATCTAAACCTATTACTAATGACATGTTTGCACTGACAAGCCCACACTCCTAATTGCCCTAAAACTTACCACCAACTAGGGATCAAGTATTCAAATTTCAGAGCCTATGGGAGACTTCTCATTTAAACCACCACAAAGCTTTCATTCCATTTGTTCATATACTGGGATTGGTTGATTACTGAAGGCTTTACACACCTTGGATGCAAGATATAAGGAAAGCAAGCTGAACATGAGCTTCCTCTGCTCTGGCTAGGACAGATGCCAAATGATGCTATTTAGATGCTATTGGAAGTGGGCTGGATAAAAGCATCATTGATTTTAACCAGTTGTGAACTCTCTGAGTTATAGTACCAACCTCACTTGTAAGATGTGTTCATTGATTCAATAGTGACACAACTATTATAGGGTGTCTTAGTTTGCTGTGATAAAATACCTTGACCAGAATGAAGGGGAGACACTTTATTTCTCTTTATAGATCATGTCCTCCATGAAGAAAAGACAAGGCAGGCACTCAGAGTAGAATGTGGAAGGAAAGGCTTGTAGAAATGCTGCCTATTGGTTTGGTTCCCATGGCTGACTCAGCCTGCTTTCTTATACAGGTCAGGACCATCACACTATCCAGAGTAGGCTTGGCCCTCCCACATCAATCATCAATTGAGAAATGCCCTACAACCTTGCCTATAAGCCAATCTGATGGATGCATTCTCTCAACTGAGCTTCCTTCTTACCATATGACTCTAGCTTGAGTCAAACTGACAAAAAACAGAAAAGCAACAAACACACAAGCCTCCCCCCCCCAAAAAAAAGAACAAAAAAAGCCTCCCCCAAGCAAAAAATCAAATGCACACCAAAACACCCCCTTACCCCCAACATAAAACAACTAGCCTATGGGTAGCTAATTGTTCCTGATAGTTTTAAAGCTGGCTTTATAAGGAATCCATATCTTATATTGTATACCTAATTTGAAACTCATAGATGAAGATGTTTTAAGTCTTTGGGGGAGACCCTTAATACTATTGCATAGTGACAATTGAGGTCTCAGTCATAAGCAAGGCATTTATAAAACCCCTTAATGCTCAGGAAACAATTTAGAAGAGGATAGAGAGAACATAATCTCTGGATGATAGGAAGTTCTGTAAAATGTTTCAGCATATCAGGACCACAGCAAACATGAACTCCTAGCAGCTATATTTACTAGCATTGAGCTCATACAAATTGGCCCTTCCTAGGTGCCAGCTATGAAAGAGAAAGGAGCCCTGCCACCTACATCTGATTTACTAGTCAATAAAAGATTCTGCAAGACAGGAAGGCACAGTGCATGGTTGTATAATCACCACTGAGCACTGAGCACCAAACTCTGATGGACATTTATAAACCTAGGGTTACACAGATGGCCCTAGTTAAATTCAGTAGAAAACAATACAAACTGAAATAGTAGTGAAAATGGTGAATACTCACAGACACACAGATTTACAGACACACACGCACATACACACATATGTTAAAGAAGGAATTGTGGTGGGTGAAAGAAAGGGGTGATGATCTGGGCAGAAGAAGAAAGTAACAAGGTAGAACTAAGTGCTCCTGATTGCATACATGTATGCATAAACTAAACTTATTGATAAAACAATTTAGCAGGGCAGTGGTGGCACACGTCTTTAATCCCAGCACTTGGGAGGCAGAGGCAGGCGGATTTCTGAGTTCGAGGCCAGCCTGGTCTACAGAGTGAGTTCCAGGACAGCCAGGGCTACACAGAGAAACCCTGTCTCAAAAAAAAAAAAAAAAGTAGGAATAATTTTGTGTTGTATACAAATGTGAATCTGCATATTTCAAGAATACAAAGTTTAATGATTACCCCACATGAGCCATTTAGTATAGGGTCATGCGGCACTATTCTGATGGCCTTGGATAAGCCTATATATCTTTGAACACCTAGAATTTCATGATCAAATATAAATTGTCTTTTTATCTATATCTAGGCAAACAATCTGTTTGTACAGCATGGAAGCATATTTTAAGCCATAAGGACTAACAAAATCAGCTGATTTGTGTTTCATTTTCTCCCTGTGAGCTACACATCCTAATGACACATCCACTCCCACCATACATAGTAACAACTACAAAACATATGGGATCATGGAAAAAGGAATCTTCCCAAGACTCAGAGAATGTCAGGGCCTTTGGGCAGATCATTTGATCATTTGATTAGGGAAGTCTCTGTGGGCTGATTTCCACTGGGTTTGTTAGCATAGGAAGTGGGCAAGAATCACATGTGGATAAAGCACACTAGAATACAAAAGCCAATAATGCAATGTACAAAGGGGAATGTTTACCAAATTAGCAGTTGAGGTAACTGTGTAAAGCTGTATACTGACCACTGAGACATGCATTTTTTTTAATTAGATATTTTCTTCCTTTACATTTCAAATGCTATCCTCAAAGCCCCTTATACCCTCTCCCCACCCTGTTCCCCAACCCACCCACTCTCACTTCCTGGCCCTGGCATCACCCTGTACTGGGGCATATGATCTTCACAAGACCAAGGGCCTCTCCTCCCATTGATGGCCAACTAGGCCATGCATTGTGAGGAGAGTAGTGGCACTAGTGGGCATCCCTGAGAAATGAGAGCTATGTGGAAGCATTGTACAGATTGCCTGGATAACAAGATTGTATAGATCTTATATTTTAAACACACTATCTGAAACATTAAATTTAAACTCAACTATTTATTTACTTTAAAAAAATTCTTTAATCTTTTTTTTGCAGTCCAGTCTTTATCTCCTTCCCTGTCTGCCCTCTGACTGTTCCATATCCCATACTCCCCCATCCCCTCTCTCCAAGAGAATGTCCCCACTCCCCTAAACCCCCACCCCATCCCACCAGACCTCCCTGGGGTCTCAAGTCCCTTGAGGTTTAGGTGTATCTTCTCTTACTGAGTCAACACCTGGCAGGCCAAACTCAATTTTATTGCTAAATTATCTTTTATTTCTAATTATGCCTATTTGTGTGTATGTGTAAGCTAGAGATAGAAATAGAGCAATAGAGAAAGCATGCTCATGAGAGAGAGAGAGAGAAGGGTGGATGCCCAAGATGGCCACAGTTATCTGAAAAGAGTATTTATTGACTTGCCTTAATCAGGAGTTATACATGTGTATGTAAGTTACCCAGGTTCTGGGAACCAAACTCTGTTCTTCTAGAAAAACAGAAAGGGCTTTTAGCTGCTGAATCATCTCCCTGTAGCATAAAATTAATTTTTAGTAAATGTACTCACTGTCTATTATATATAAATCAATTTAGGCAAGACATTGGCTTATGGAGTATCGTTGAGAAGTTTGGAATGCAATTCATAGATCTCCAGTAAAATAAAATTACTATAATTTTTAGAAATAGTTCAGTTTATGAAAGACTGTGCATAGCAATGTATTGTACAGGCATATGGATATATTTCTTCTGAGTAATGACAGTTAAACATGAGAGAAGTCATTGTGTCTTATCTTTGATACCACAAGAAAATGCTGTAGTCACTTAGTCATTCACCAGAATGAAAATTCCAACGAAAGAAAGATGTCAGAAGATGAATATATAGTTATATTAAATCTAGTCCTGGATGTAGGTTCCATTTGACCAAATTCTTTTAATCTAACACCTTCATATTAATTACATTTTTAGCATTTTTGATTCAGAAGCACTATAAGCCTAATGGATGTTTGAGAGACAAGTCACAGACCTTTGAGAGGTTCGGGCACAATTATTCTCTACTGTTGTGCTACCCACTCCAGTGGAAATGGTAGATAAGAACAAAGCCTGAGCTCTCTTATTTATTAACTTCCCCTTCTGACTGTGAGTGTACATATATCTATCTGTGCTTGTGTCTGTTTCAGATCTGACCTTGCAAATTATCTCTTTCTAAAGATCATCAGTCTTTGTTTCTGTAATTGGAATTCATAAGACGAACTGGCCATACTTTCATCCTCTATATTTCATGGTATCTGGCATATTCTTGGTTCTTATTAGGTACTATCTATTCATCTTGACTGGATGGATTTTAAAAAAGAAAGAAAAGAAAGAAACTGACAGAGTGCCATGGGCTCAGTAAATGTGGGTAGGATAAGACAAGGCCAATCACTTTCTAAAGAGGAGGCCAATAAGACAAGAATACAGATAAACAAAACCCTAGACATTTAAAAATGAGTTGTCAATATTTTGAAATAGAAAATTGTATTCTTCACAATTTTCTGTGCCAGGTACAGAACAAGCCCATGTGAAGAGTCAGACTGAACCTAGGACTCACCTCACTGAGAGTTAAAGTACTTGCAGTTGGAAGAGAAATATACTACCACGTACAACTGGGACTTATTTTATAGGGTTCTTCTATGCATGACTCATTCTCAGGCAACATAGTTTCTTAGTATGAAGAACTTCATCTGTTCCATTCATATATGAGTTGCTGTTTACATGCTAGAAACTCTGGGCATTTCAAGGTTTCTTTCCCATTGTCAAAACATTTCTCCAAGTAACCACAAAATAACCATCAAAATGAGGGAACTGGCATTGATACAGCACTGTTACGTAATTCCAGACCCTTGTGAGTGGTACAGTTCTTCCAGCTGTCATTCATCAGAGCCAAAGATCTAGTTCAGAATCATGTCAGCTTTCAGCTGTTGTTTGTTTCCTTCAGCCTGAAATGACTACTTCATTTTTCCTTTCATGACCTCGACGTTTCTGAAGATTATAGAGTAGTTATTTTGAAGAATGTCATTGAGTTTGTTTGATAGTTTCTCATGAATTGATGCAACTTATACATCATTGGCAGTAACACAGAAACATGATACCATGCTTTTATTTTTCATGTCAGATATATACAATTTTGATTCATCATGTTGCCAGTGATTGAAAAGATTTTTGCCTAAATTCACCACTGCAAGATAATCCCCCCTTTTGATTTACAAGTATTAGGTATAAAGATGATTTGATGCTCTATCAATGCCCAATTCATCATAAAACTTGTCATCCATTTATTCAGTCATTACCTCATAAAATTTTCAAACTATCTATTTAAGTATATTGGTGTATGTTTTTATTATTTCCTTATGCAATGAATTTTACTTTATAATTGCTATTGTTTACTTTGATATTTGAATTATCTTTTATTTGTCCAGAGGACATTCCTTCACTTCAGCGTCTACATTCTTTTAACATAGTGTATGAGCATGCCTTTGCTTTTTGGTGTTAAAAGGTGTTTTAGTCAGATTGTTGTAGTCCTCAGACACTTCTCTGAGGGTCTGGGTTCCATTTAGTAACCAATAGCACTTAGGATTTTTAGCATAAGCTACATGTCAAACACTTCAATTCTCACCTTTCTATGGATTTCTAGATTAACAAGATGAGGAGCAGCCAAAGGTATAATGACCAAGGGCCAAGCTATTTTACTTGTTCAAATGTTCCATACTCTGTTGGATTGCTCATCCTGCACTGTTCACTCTGTCTTCAGCTACTCTCCTAGTCTCTGCAGATATGATGTGTGTGATAACATCAATTACTGATATGTCCTATGTGTTTTGTAATGGCTTCCCCTCTCTATTTGTAACCCACTCATTTGTTGGAAACTTGGGGGTATAGTCCTGTTCTCATTGAATTGAAGCCTAGCAGAAGTGACTAAGCAGTCACAAATGTGTGCCGCATTATAATGAAGTGTCTATTTCAATGGCAACATCTTATGGGTGTACTTACTTTCATGTAAGGAAAGGGCAGGGGGCTGGACAACAAGCAGTGACAATTTGTTGCAAAGATATATTTAAGGTGAGACCTAAAGATTAATTGGATGGTAAAGAACAATGAGTTAAAATGGAAACATATTTTGCAAGGGAAGAATATAGCCTGTATAGAAGTCCTGTGGCAAGAATATATTAAAGGAGTAGACAAAAAAAAATGCAACATGTTGGAAGAACAGAGATCTAAGTGGTGTGAAAGTTGGTCTTGGAAAAGTCCCAGGGATGCAGACAAATGTGTTTTCATCTTAAGGGCAATGGTAATTATTAAATGGATTTAAGCAAGAAGTAAAAACATCTTGTGTTTCATGAAGAAACCTTTGGGTGTTTTGTGAGGAATGAAAGTATGTCAGTAAGAGAAGATGCACTTGAACTAGCAAGGGTGTATTCACTGATCAAAGTGAGAGATGCTAATCATTTGGACTAGGCTATAAGCATTTAGTTAAAAACAAGAAATTACTGTGTAATACATAGAGATCATAGAACTGGGGATGGGGAGTGCAGGAATGTGAAGGAGAGAGGAGCTGAATATGCCAACTTCACAACTCACATGCCCCCGAGAATAGTTTGCTGATGGATGCTGCTCATCTTGAGGGTGAGACAGGCCAACCTTCTGAAGTTGAAGGAGTCAGAATCCCATCTGTATGGCTACCATGATTTCTACAAGATACACTTATACCTCAGGTCAGTCCTTAAGACACAACAAGTTTTAATTTTTGGTCTTCTTCTTCTTATCAACGATGCTGACTCTTTATTTTCTATTTTTTATTTCAATGTCTAGGGGATGAAAGTACCCTGAAACTGTCTGAATTCTTTATAATCTCTACATGATTTTTTTTAACACAAGCTCATGTTTTATTTCTTAAGACAATTAAATACTTCCATCTCTTTCATTTCTATGTTCAACCAGGTCTTCTTGTTAAAAAATTTGAGTGTTCTAGTAAAATGTTTATCCCAAAGACGTATTAAACATTTGTTCAAAGATACACACAACTCCATAATGTGAATCAAGGTGGCTTTGCCACTTTAGTTTTGAACATAGACACCAATAAGAGTCTTTACATGAATTGTGAATCAGTTCGGATCCTTCACTCTGTACTTCTTGTATGTACATTAAAGTATGATCTTCTTAAGAATTTATTTCACAGCTACGAACTTTGTCTCTGTAACTCCTTCCCTGGGTGTTTTGTTCCCAATTCTAAGAAGGTGCACAGTGTCCACACTTTGGTCTTCATTCTTCTTGAGTTTCATGCGTTTATCAAATTGTATCTTATATCTTGGGTATCCTAAGTTTTGGGCTAATATCCACTTATCAGTGAATACATATTGTGTGAGTTCTTTTGTGATTGTGTTACTTCACTCAAGATGATGCCCTCCAGGTCCATCCATTTGGCTAGGAATTTCATAAATTCATTCTTTTTAATAGCTGAGTAGTACTCCATTGTGTAAATGTACCATAATTTCTGTATCCATTCCTCTGTTGAGGGACATCTGGGTTCTTTCCAGCTTCTGGCTATTATAAATAGGGCTGCTATGAACATAGTGGAGCATGTGTCCTTTTTACCGGTTGGGACATCTTCTGGATATATGCCCAGGAGAGGTATTGCTGGATCCTCCGGTAGTACTATGTCCAATTTTCTGAGGAACCGCCAGACTGATTTCCAGAGTGGTTGTACAAGCTTGCAATCCCACCAACAATGGAGGAGTGTTCCTCTTTCTCCACATCCTCGCCAGCATCTGCTGTCACCTGAATTTTTGATCTTAGCCATTCTGACTGGTGTGAGGTGGAATCTCAGGGTTGTTTTGATTTGCATTTCCCTGATGATTAAGGATGTTGAACATTTTTTCAGATGCTTCTCTGCCATTCGGTATTCCTCAGGTGAGAATTCTTTGTTCAGTTCTGAGCCCCAAATATAGCTGTCTCTTGTGAGACGATGCCGGGGCCTAGCAAACACAGGAGTGGATGTTCACAGTCAGCTATTGGATGTATCACAGGGCTCCCAATGGAGAAGCTAGAGAAAGTACCCAAGGAGCTAAAGGGATCTGCAACCCTATTGTTGGAACAACATGATGTACTAACCAGAACCCCGGAGCTCTTGTCTCTAGCTGCATATGTATCGAAAGATGGCCTAGTCGGCCATCAATGGAAAGAGAGGCCCATTGGACTTGCAAACTTTATATGCCCCAATATAGGGGAATGCCAGGGCCAAAAGAATGGGAATGGGTGGGTAGGGAAGTGGGGGGCGCTATGGGGGACTTTTGGGATAGTATTGGAAATGTAATTGAGGAAAATATGTAATAAAAAAAAAAGAATTTATTTCATTATTTATTTACATGTGTGTATGTGTGTGTGTGTTGTATGAGTGTACACGATAATGTAGGTGTGCACAGAGGTCAGAAGAGGGCATTGGGTTCCTTGTAGTTGTAGTCATAGGTATGTGGTATGTGTGGGCTCCCCTATGTGGGTGTGTGAATCGACCTCTGCTGTTTTGGAAGAACAGCATCCGAATACTACTTCTTATAATACTACCTTAGGATTTGTTTGCTCTAATTTGCAATGGAAAATTTCTTCCTTCAGCTATTTACCATTGAAAGTAAATTAATATTAACAGTGTAATCCTGTTTTCCCAGTCTCTCTGCAAAGGATCTCTTTTACCAAAGTTGATATCATACTTCATCTTGTTTTATTGCCCAGTACTCTCATGCCTTTGGGTCCTAATTTGTATTCTTTTAGAAGCAATCTTTAAAATGAGCATATGCTTACAGATAGTTTAAGAAGTCATCAGTTGCAGAAAACAAAAGCAATAAGATCAAGAAAGGAATGCATGAATAAAATATTTGTTTTAAGAAGCTAACATAGTGGGCATCTGCAGTTAAAGCTCGCTGAAATTTCTGGGAACACTATAGAGTGTACCTCTGTTAATCTGAGTTAGGAGGAGATTCAGTGAGTTACTGATCTAGTAATTTCTCCTCCTTTGTAATATGGTAGGGAGCACTACTCTTTTGGCACTTTAGCCCCTACATGTAGACCAGCCTTGCTTTGGTTTCTGAAAAATAGTACTTGTGAGCATCTTCCTTAGCTGTCACCCTCAGTGTGGGTATAGAAGGATGTACACAGAGCAGTACCAAGGTCTGATTCAGCCTTCTCACCTCTCAACCTCTGCTAGATTCCAGTTTTGATTAATAAAGTGTTTTCAGTGCTTTACATATACATTGAATTCCCTCCCAATACCAATAATTTTGTTTCTTCTTATTGACTGGTTTCTCTTACTACGTAAGCTTTAATTTCTCCCAACATAGTGAACTTGTTTGCAAGTATCCTTTTGGTTTCTATATTATTTTATGATGTCTCAAGAGAATGTGTTAACGTTAAATCCATTCATAGAGTCTTTCTAATTTTATTTAGTCTCTCACCCATTTCACAGAGGGCCCACATGGGTATCCCTACTTACCCCTATCATTTACTTAGGCAGGAACTATATTACTTACTCTTTGTGTGGCTGTGACCAAGTACCTGACAGAAGTACTTAAATGACTATTTGAGCTCATAGTTTAAGAAGGGATGCACAGTCCACCACAGTAGTGAAGGCATGGTAGTAAGAGAACAAGGTGGCTGGTCTTATCAATGCCTACAGCTAGGAAGCAGAGACTGGACAGGAAGTTGCACCAGACTGTTGGCTCACAGTCTGCTCCTACTAAATCACTTTCTCTAGCAAAACTCACCTCCTCTGGTTACACAACCTTCCAAAATCAGTGCTATAAGCTGAAAACCCAGTGCTCTATCTTATGAGCCCGTGGGGGACATTTCACAATAGACTACAACAACAGGCAACTTAGAATGCCCACAAACAATACTACTTTTTCTCAGTCCTTTTCATTTTCTGTTCATTTCATCTCAGAAGGTGTCCACTGTTTCTTTTTTCTTTTTTTTCCACCAGAACCTAGAGAGCCATTCAATTTCGTTTGACCTTCTTACCACATGCAACCCCAGATACAAGGAACACAAATCCCAAACAGACTAGTTTTTCTAGATCAGTCTTTCCCACTTCATTGTAAGGTGTTATCACCTCTTCTTACTTTACTTATAATAGTTTCTTAGCTGCTGTGTCTATGCCTTTGCTCACTCCTACATCCTTATAATACATTATATATGAAGAATAATCATAATTTAGAATTGTGTATTGAGTTACCCAGCTTCCTTCTTAGAATTATCTGCTAGCTCCCCACAACATGCATAGGCAAGAGGCACAGGCACGTGGCTTCTCACTGACATGCTGGCTCATTCCGAGTTTATTTTACTGGATTGCCTACACTAACTTCACTTGCTTTTCTTCTGTAGTGGTTCTTAATAAGAACAATGCCTCTCCCTGGGGGACTTTGGTGTGCATTTTTGGTTGCTATGAATTATATCATTCCTAGCAGTGTATGGATATCAATGATTTCACGTGTTCTGCCATGTGCAGCTCATTCTATGCAAGAATTCACAGTTCTGTATCACATATGATGCTCCACTTACCTACTAAATGTTCACATCCATGAAAAATCCACATATGGCTTGCACATGCAACCTAAGTCCATTGCACACACACATTTTAAAGTATCTTTCCGTAGTTTTAATGAACACTGAAATTTCTAGGAATGCAACCACATTGCATATCAAGGGAGGGTTGTTTGTTAGAAATTATCAAGAGTTGTTCACTGTTTCAGAAAATTACATCACCAATGGCAACACCACTTGTGATATTTGAGTTGCCAATTCAGCACACCTGTACTTGACTCCATTTGTGGTTGTCACCTTCACGCAGATTCTAAGTATAGATACAAACATATGACAGCTTCATATGGCTTCTTGTTATGACACCTGAGAATTTTCATATAGAAATGCATATCATCTTATTACATGTTATCTTTCCATTCCTTTTAGTTTACATTGTAGTTAAGGCATAATATTAACTTTATTGGAAATTCCTTGTGCAAATATATTAGATATAGATTTCAGGGCAAAGGGGAACTTTAAAACTATTTCTCATAAGAGGGTTTTGGGACTGGCTGGATGAAAATTCTGGTCTTACAAATTCAGCTTTGTCTCACCCTGGATGCTCTGTGGTCTAGTTCCAATAACTTTGGAACTAAAGACAGATTTCTTACTCAGATCTACAGTGAGAGAGCTAGAATGAGCACATGCAAACACCATCAAAGTGCATTCTGTGGCCAGGCTGTGTATTTGCTTCTCTTCATGTGGGCAGTTCTCAGAACAAAAGATACAACATATTATATTCTTTATATTTATTGAATAAATAGATCAAGAAATAAGACATGTTGATATGACTATGATGTTCTTATCAGCTGACTTTTAAGCTCAGATTAAAATTTTCTTTCAAAAGTTAGCTGTAATAGAGATTTGGAAGATGGAAGGTGACTTCTTTCAAAAGTTAGCTGTAATAGAGTTTTGGAAGATGGAAGGTGACTTGAATAATTAAGTCACTAATGCCATGTCTGACTGCCCAAATTGGATCCTTGGTACTGACATGGAGGAAGGAATGAGAAACTCTTCCAAATTTTCCCTGTTTTGTGGAATGTATACACACACACACACACACACACACACACACACATACACACTATTGAAACACAGATGCACCTAGAATCTTTGATGTCCTATCTTCTTTCCTCCCCATTTCTCTCAGAGACTTAGAATTGGGAAATGTGAAAAAAATTCTCTTGGCAGAGGTCTCCGGTATGATGAATCCCTCTTGACTCCAGCTGCCTGGTACTTAGGCTTTCAAGTGCTTCCCAAGCACTTTGTCCACAGTACCACTGAAGCACTTTTCACCCATAATTGCATTTACAAAAAGCCCTCACCATATGCAATTTCCCTTTCATGAAATTGCACATATGTGGAGTTACTTTTGTACACTTTTCCACAATCAAGAAAAATCTTACTTTGATTAGATGCACACCTGTTGGAGATAATTTGAAAAAGGGGGGGAGTAAGGAGGTAGGAATTTCAAAGAGCAAAGAAAGGTAAAGCAGGTGGCAGAACAGGAGAGAGAATTTTAAAATGCAGCTTGTGGAGAAATTAAGGTGGCTGGGCAGGCAAAGTTAGGATTGTGTTTGTTCCATCAGCTGGAGAGGGAACTGGTGCATGTGTTCTTCTGAGGAGAGGACGCTAGTGGAGCTGGGTCAGTGCCAGGGGAGAATACAGCCTAAGAGGTACTTGGTTATCATGCCTAGTCTCTTAGCTAACAGCTGCTTCTAGATTTTTCCCCACAAGTGACTGTACATATTTGAGGTCACTGAGGGGCTCAGGAGATCCACCATGACTCTTCCACCTCCACAGTGTTTAACTTTTATGTAAGGGTGAATACTTACAGGGCAAAGCAGAAATTCAGGTACATTGTCGAAAATGCAGGGAAGGGATGTTAGTGTGCTATCCTCCTTTGTTTTGAAGAAAGACAAAGCGAATCTATCATAATAGCTTGAGCTTTCTTTCCAGAAATGGTGGCCCAACCCAGTCTTTCTCCCAAGTGTTTATTTGCTTATTTACTTTTGGAATGTGGATTATCTGGCCATGAATTTCTTCATTGGAGGCAGAACATTTATGTTTATTCATTGCTGTATAAATTGCATGAGTCATAGAAATGCAAAGTATTAGTTTTTGTCTTTCCAGAACCAGACTTACTTTTAATGCTTTGCCCTCATTTGGTTAATTTTAGTGGTTTTTGACTGATGCTAAGTTTAAATTTACTCAAATTCAACATGTCATCCTTTGATTCTCTCTTTTGCTAGTGTTCATCATGAACACACGTGGCATTTATGAAACAAGGACAACCTGTCTCCTGTATACATCTTCTATGCTCTGACTTTCACTGTGTCAATCAATATAAACAGGATAGAAGCTCCAGCTCCCATTCAGGATATTACATGATCTATGCTGTAGCAAATTACTGCTCCTGTACCCTCCAGAATAATTCCTATCTGTTGACTTTGCATTATATACAGGTAAGTTTTGTACACATGATTTGAAAGTATTTGGTAGCCCTTGATTCTGAATGGACATTTGAAGACTATGAGACTATAGGCAAACCCAATTCATCTACATGTTCATCTATTATTCATGCAGGCATGTATCCTCCAAGAAATATTATTGAGTTTCAGGTGCTTACTTGGCACTCATTATAAACATTACCTTTCCTGAAGCAAAAGTCATAGAGGGCTGGTTCTCAGGCTTACTTAGATTGCTTTCTTATAAAGCTTAGGACCATCATATCAGTGGTGTCACCAAACACAGAAAGCAGGGCCCTCTCAAACAAAACCATTAATTTAGAAAATGCTCCTTAGATTTCCTATGGGCTGATCTGATAAAGGTGATGTCTCACCCTTATTCCCAGATGTCTTTGTTTGTGTCAAATTGACAAAAAACAACCAGCATATTGTCCATATTAACATAATTTTATTTTTCTATAAAACTCATGCCTAAACTCATGACTTATGCCTTCAATGGTAAGTATCAATGGGTTATTTGTACCCTTAAATTTTGTGAATCTTTTGTCTCAAAAATCTTTGTTTTCCTGTTTAATGCTTCTTTTACAATCATAGCCATCCTTCTTATTTATTTGACCCCCCAAAATTTAAAGTCCCACCTTAAAATATTCTTTCAACTAATGGTAATTTTCAGAATTGACTCTCCAAGAAGCCTTTAAAATCCTGCCAGGCTCATAATATCTTCCTTTTTGTGTTAAGTATTAAAGTCAACTTGGCCTTATTAGTGTTAAATTGATAGTATTTGGGGCATCAACACTTGAACAGACTGACATTATAACTCAGTAGCAAGGCAAGCTTTTAGAGAAGAATCTATTATTATATATAACTATATTAAGTTGTACATTAACAGAGATACATCTATTCATGATCAAAAGTAAAGTTTTCCACTTTCAGCTATGATATAGTTGAAGTAACTTGGAGAGACTTATTCTTAGAAGACATTAAAAATGTGATCCACATTAATATCTATGTTAAAATTAGTATAATGTAAGGGTTAATCATGTGCCAAGTCCTTTAGGTCCTCCAAAGGATGCTGGATAGTGAGTGTACATCAGTTGTCTTGAAGACAAGCTCCACTCATTCACCTGTCGCTGGGATTTGGTTCTTACAGCATAAGACACAAGACTAAATCTTTGATTAGGTCTTTTCCCTTGTATCTGTTGATCTACCCAAGTGAAGTGGGCTAAAAAATAAAACCATAGTTTAAAACTCCTTTGCTAAGTGTCGAGAAGAGTGGTGTTGGCTAGAGTCCTTAATTGTAGGCAACAGAATCTGACCTAACAAGTTTATTTGGAAAGAGATTTATGATAGTTCACACAGTTATTGGGAGAGTTAAAAGTACAGATTCTAGGCTGAGTTTCTGGGAACAATGCCCGGAACCACACAGAAAACTGGCTTGCTAAGGAAGCTGCTGCTACCATTGGCCTCAGAACTCCAGTGTGTCTGCCATATCAGGAGGATATCACACTGGGCAAGGACCGCCATCACTGCTGGTCTCAGAAGAATCAACCCCTCCAACTTCCCAGGACTGGTGTTTGAAAATGGTTTTAAAGGTGTGTTCCATCAGCTAGCAGCCTCAGGACCACCTGGTAACTTGTTAGAAATGCAAATTAACAGGTCCCAACCCAGACCTAAGGAATCAGATGATCTGGGCATGTGGCCTAATGATTTATGTTTCTGATCCAGGCTAAAGTCTGAAAACGGCTGTTGTCTCAGATTGCTCACTTTATTCTTCTAAGTCTTGTGTAAATGTAGGGAAACTGCTTTGTGGACATAGATCATATAAGGAAGTCTGGTGCTAGCAGAGATGAGTAGTACACCTCTGAGTTTAGGAAACATCTGAATTATCTCAAGACCTTAAAACTGCAGATTCTGGACTTGAAGAGATAGCTCAGTGGTTAATGGCACACACTGCTTTTAGAGAGGACCCAAGGTCAGTTACCAGATCTCTGATAGGCAGCTTGGAACTTGAGTTTCAGAACTTCTAATATCCACATCTCAACTCTGCAGCAATACTTTCCCCAAAACCCAAAATATATTCTGCACAACTCACAAAATTAAAAAAAAAAAAAACAAAAACAAAAAAAACAGAAAACAAAAAAAAACTTTAAAAAGTTAAGATTGGGCTATCTGGTCTTGGGTACAAGTTCAGAGGTGATGTTAGACATGATTTGACTATTGAAAGTCTGTAATACAGAAATGATACTTAAAACGCTGTTAGGGAATTTTTCTTGACACAGTAATGTCTTCTACTAACTATGACTTAGGTAAGTCTCCCCCAAAGACTGTATGTTAAAGGCTTCGTTCCCTGAGTGGCATGAGCCTCCTTTAGAGAATAGGGCCTGCAGACAAGTACTTTGGCCACTGTAGGCATACCCTTCATGGAGATTTCATTTTCTGTTTTCTTTCTGGTCACAAGGTCTTTAGTTATCTTCTGACATGCTCACCCTACTACAATCTGTTGCCTCTCCAAAGTAATAGAGCCAATCAATCATGGACCACAAAACTCTGGGCCAAAATTAACCTTTTGTTAAAGTTCATTATCTCGTGGACTTATTTATTTGGTAGAAAATAATATAGTCTGTTGATGATAAAATTTGTAAGAGAAAGGTCCTCTAACTAGGGACTTGTTGGATTTTCATATGTAGTTTTTGATTACTGTCTTTATCTGAATAGGAAGGCTCTTCAATCTTTAGCAGATTGATACATCCATAGTCTGTCTATCTATAGATGATATATGGACTGACTACAAGGTATTGGATAAACAATTAAGAAGTTTATTCCTGGGGAAGAGTAATATCCCTCTCTCAGCAGTATTAGTTGCCTTCAGTTCTTTGTCTAGGGGTGGGGCCATATGAGCTTTCCACCTCCTTTGAACCTCCTATGATAGGACAGCATGTCTATTGGTACTGACATTATTTAGGGCTTGTTTAGACAGCCATATTATTGCGGTATCATGGGCAAAGCTTCCTTTTCATTTCAAGGAGGCAAAAATGTCACACCAGGTATCCCTGAGTTCTTGCTCTTATAATCTTTCCATTTCCTCTTCTGCAATGTTCCCTAAAGATGCAGGAGTTGTGTTGTAGATAGATCCATTATGACTGAACATCTCAGGATCAGTTATTCTCTGAATTTTGACCAGTCATAGTGTTTATAATGGTCTCTCTTTCTCTCTCTCTCTCTCTCTCTCTCTCTCTCTCTCTCTCTCTCTCTCTCTCTCTCTCTCTCTCTCTTTTTCTGCAAAGAGAAGTTTCTTTTTTGAAATGTGAGCGCTACATTTATCTGTGGGTATAAGGATAAGTATTTTGAAAATAATTAGAAAGAAAGCACACTCATATAGAAAAGTATTGGTAGTAATTTTCCTTTAAGCTCTATAACCTCATTAGTCGTAGGTAGTGGACTAAGTTTCCAGTACCAGAAAACACAGTACTCTTTCGCTTTGAGTGGCATCTAATTAGAGAGCTGTTGATTACTGCCAAAAATTTGAGTGCCACCAATACTTTTTTAGGAAATATCTTGCCATGCTACCATTGTTGTGGTGTATTTCACACCTTTATATCACAACTGGATAGGACTATAAGTTACCTTTCTCTTTTGGTAAATTGCATATCACCTTCTGGTACCGTGACAGTTATAAGGCAGGAGTCTTTTGGATCAAATCCAGTTGGAATCTTTGGAGACCTGTGTCTTAAGTATGCAGTGTCCTTCAAAATAGGGACTTGTCCCCAACCTCTGTGAATCAACCAAAGGCTAATACAAATAGCTTATATTGTTTTTGGAGCTCCTTTGGAATCCCATTACTAACAACTCAAATGGAGTTTTCTCATGATTTGTTTTAATAGATGGTCATCATTACTGGCTGTTATTGGCCCAAGTGATATCACACACACACACACACACACACACACACACACACACACACGTACTTGTAATTTATGTAATTTTAGGTAAATATACAATAATATGACTGGTTATTGATTTTTCAAACATCCATATTGTTTTGTAGTCTTTCTCCTCTGTCTCCCTTATGTACCTCCCTCTCTCCTGTATCCCTAATTAAAGCTCCCTTCCTCTTTTTCCTGCTTTTACCTTTATTTCACTTGTATTCTGCTATTCTCTTCTTTGGGGGTCCCATTCATGGTCATTTTTACTTTTCTTATTTCTCCAATTATTCTACGATACATATCTTTACATCTGAAGGTTTGGTGCTGGGAAGCACAGATGAGAAAGAACATGGGAACTTCATCTTTCTGGGTCTAATTTATTTCATGCAACATATTTTCTAGTGTGTGTGTGTGTTTGTGTATAATAGAATAGTATACAACTGTAACAAAAAATGAAGTCATGACATTTTCATATAAATGAATGGACCATATTTTCTTAGTTTTGTTCTTAGTATGAATTTTTAATTTTAATGGGAAATAAGTTGAAATTACAATCTGTATTTGTGTGACCAAACTTAACCCATGTTCCTGAGATTGCCCATACTCCATGTTTTGATAATGAAAAAATAATCATTTAGAAGGCATAAAAAATATTTGTTGAATAAATGAAATCAAACTCATTTCTGTAGTCTACTATAGAATAGCATAGAATCTGAATAGGACAAAAGGCATAAAGATTTTAATTTGGCTTATGCTATTGAGAGTTCCTTTGGTATAAGCATTAATGATGTGATTGATTTTTACATTACCTATGCAGATTTTACCATAAACCAAATATTTTATCTCGAGTGCTGGAATTATAGTTAGAAGAATTTATTTTGTATTTGAGGCTAAAGTGGTGTATAAATTAGTTATTTACAGGTACTTGCTTTGACTTCTATGAATAATAAATGTGAGCAAAAGAAGATGAACGAACAGGCATAATCTAAGAGGAGAAAATATAGACTATAGCCTAGAAAATGTGCTACTTCAATGGTAGAAACCTTGTCAGCAACTGCTTTGCAGCCTGACCTCTGCAAAGGCTATTTCCCTTAGCTGAGATGAGAGTCTACTTATTCTCGCTTCCAACTATGGTTAGTAAATACTGTATGCCCTGTTGTGACAGGCATATTTTCAGATAGCAGTCATGTTATCAATCAATAGAATAGATATGGTCTGTCTTTCATTTTCTGTCCTCCTGGAGGAGATTTGCTTACTCTTAGTATTACATTGTCTATGTCGTCTTTCTTTTGTTTGGACTACAAGAGGGTTGGTCATAACTTCTGCTGAGACTTTTAGATACAGACACTAACAATTCTCTTATTGACAAAATAATGCAAATAATTTCAATTTAGGGTAAAACCTTGTTTCTTAAGAGTAATTGTATATAGTTGATTTGTGGAGCCCTGGAGAGCCAATGTGAAAACTGGGGTAGCCAGGGTGTCATCAAGTGGAAGCCCTGTGGTCTACATAGACTCATTGAAGAAAACTTATACCACTGATGACGAGGTCCCCAAAGAAAGATGTTAAATAATTAAAAGTTAGATTTTTACCCCAGCTTTACATATTAATCAAATTTGTTTCAACCATCATTAAATGGAAGAGTGTAACTGAAATAGTTTGGCAGTGACTTTAAGTAATTTTAAATTTGGCAGCTATTTAAACTATGGGTTGTGGCCCCTTATGGGGTCATGTACTCAATGCAGTGATTATTTAAAAAAAAATTGGCATTGGTAAAAGGCTTCTGAATCTGCAACCACCAAAATTTAATTGCAAATCAAATCTATAATGAATCTAAAATGTTTCTTGCAGTGCTTGATCATTAAGATTTATTGCAACCATTGTTCTGAACACAAAGTACACACCGTAAATTCAGCATATGGTACATGCTGTCAAACCACACAGTATCATACAATACCAAAACATACAGCTTGAAACACCTCTGTTGAGATTCAAAAGCTTTGCATTTTATGGTTTGCTGTAATTTCATTGGTGATACAAATTTTCTGTTCTTATAGGTATATAATCATTTAATTATTTACAATTTTCTACTGTCTTTCTTCAGCACGTAAATATCAAATCAGTATCTTGGTACTAGAGGCTGGAGCAATGGATCGGTGTTTACAAGTACTTGCTGATCTTACAGAGGACCTGACTTCAGCATCTAGCTCTGTGACTGAAAGATGTTCTGTGTCCTAAAGTGTAACTTATTCAGTCAAGATCTAATTCCTTATCGAAAAATAAGTAAGTAGATGCATCTAATTTGGTATGTAGCTTTTCTTAAATAGATGGCAAAAATTGTCCATATATAATCTGTAGATATTTATTATATGTTAAAGAAATAAATTTTTCTTTATTATTTACTAACAGTAAATGTTTTATTTATGTACCTTTTTATGTATTTGTGTCTTTGGTAAATATAGGTCATAGTTCAAAACTTTCTAAATCCTCAACTTAGTTACATATATTATAATAAATATACTATATTATAATAGAAAGTTAATAATATAGTGTTATGTAGGAGCTCTCTCTTCAATTCAGAGAAGCAAATTTCCAACCATTGACCTTGATTGTTTTAATGATTTATATGTGGTGAGAACCTTTTTTGTGCTTCAAACCTAACATGACAGAAGAGCAACTGAAGAGATAAGGGAAAGAGGGTGGCACCTCTATTATGATAATGACATTGATCTATCATTAGAGACTAATTACTTCTTTATAGTTCCATTTCTTAATATCATTACAATGGAATTAAAGTTCAACATGAATTTTAGAAGGAATGTCCAAACCACAAAATATCTCAATCTTACTAAGCAAAGGGTATTTTGAGATCAGTGTTTTTAACCTGTATACATAGAAGACCACAAATAGTAGATGGATTCATCTGTATGTTTGCTTATTTTGTGTGTGTGTGTATGTATATATATATACATATAGAATGTATATTATGTATAATATAAAGAATACAGAATGGTGACTTTAAAATAAATGCAAAGAAAATCTTCAACTTTGTGTTTGTTAAGGTAAGGTAAACAAACACAAGGCTACTCTCTGCAAGATTTCTTTTTCTCTTTTTTCTTTGATTGAAAATAGATTGTTTTCTTATACTATATTTCCTGATATAGTTTCCTCTCCCTCTACTCCTTCCAGTTCCTCCCCACTTTCCCTTTGCTCTGGATCTACTCCCTTTCTGCCTGTCTTCTCATTAGAAAAGGACAGGATTATAAGAGAAACATCAAACATAAAAAAAAATAGTAAGATGAAACAAAAATTATCATATCAGAGTTAGGCACAGCAACATAATTGAAGGAGAAATGTCCCAAAGCAGGTACAAGAGTCATTCACTCATTCTCACAGTTAGGAGCTCCATTAAAATGCTAAGCTAATAGCTATAATATATATTCAGAGGACCTAGTACAGATTCATGTAGACCCTGTGCTTGATGGCTCAGTCTCAGTGTGCTCATCTGTACCATGTTTAGTTTACTTAAAGGGCTATTATTCTCCTGATATCCTCTATTTACCCCTGGCTCTTAAAATCTTACTCATTTCTCTTCTATGGAATTTCCTGATCTCTGAGAGGAGGGATTTTTTGGAGACCTCCAATTTAGATTTTCTTTGCAAATTTTCTAGCTATGGGTCTCTGTATCTGTTTCTAACCACTGCTGGCAGAAGCCGTTCTGATTATGGCTAGATAAGGTACCCATCTATAAGTATAGTAGTATATCATTAAGAATAATTTTATTGATTTTTTTTTTAGACTAATAGTGTTTGGTTTTACAGTATATGTTTGGGATATCTGGTCTCTGGTTCATGGTTATCCAAACAAGCAGTGTCGGGTGTGGATTTCTTCTTGTAAAGTAGGCCTTAGATCAAATCAGAAACTCATTGGCTACTTCCATGTGTTTTGTGCCATCATTACCCTAGCATATTTTCCAGGCTGGATGGATGATAGGTTAAAGGTTTTATGGCTAAGTTGGTGTTCATGTTTCTCTTTGGTAGACTAGAGTGTACCTTCCTGTATCAAAAAGAAGAGAAGATACAGGTGAGGGCTCCATGTAGCTACTTATTAAACTTTTCCATGTTCAATGAGTTGTGTGATTGTTGGTTTCAGCAATGGCGCCTTCCCTGCACTGTCAGTTTTTGCAGAGTATAAACTGTTGTAGCAATATCCTGGATTGTTTGGGGATTTCCATGGGACCCCCTTGGTCAATAGCTTAATTGAATGCACACTAGTTCTATCACTAGAAGTCTTGCCTGGCTACAAGAGATGACCATTTGAGAACCTATATCCCCTTTTGGCAGTCCTCATTAGGATCATCTTCATAGATTCCAAGAAGTTTCTGCTGCGCTAAGTTTCCACATCACCTTCCAAAAAACTCTCTCAATTGTAGTCATCTCTCCCTGAATTCTCTCCCTTTTCCCCATTTCCCCGAAACTGATCCTCCCAGCTCCCATTTTCATCTGACCCCTATTTTCTCATAAAATATATTCTATATTCTTCTCCCAAAGATATTCCTGCATCCCTAATCCCCTCCTCTTTATCAAACCTCTCTGGGTCTATGGATTGTAGCTTGGTTATCATTTAGTTAATGACTAATGTCTAATTATAAGTGACTACCATGTTTGTCTTTCTGGAGTTTGGTTATCTCACTCAGAATGATTTTTTCTACTTCTAACCATTTCCGTTCAAATGTCATGATGTCATTTTTTTTTTAACAGCTAAGAAGTACTCCATCGTGTAAATATATCACATACCACATGTTCTTTATCCATTTTTCCATTGAGGGACATTTAGGTTGTTTCCAGTTTCTGGCTACTATGAATAAATCCACAATGATTATGGTTGAGCAAATGTCCTTGTAATAGGATGGAATATCCTTTGAGCAGATGCCCAAAAGTAGTATAAGTGTGGTACAGCGAGTGAGGTAGATCAATTACTAACTTTCTGATGAACCACAATATTGATTTCCATAGTGGCTTATACAAGTTTTCACTCCTTCCAGCAATGCAGGAGTTTTTTTCCTTGTTCCACATCCTAGCCAGCAAGAGCTGTCACTTGTATTATTGATCTTAGCTTTTCTGAGAGGTGTAAGATGGAATCTCAAAGTAGTTTTGATTTAAGGATATTGAATATTTCTTTAAGTGTTTCTCAGCCATGTGATATTCCATGCTTGAGAATTATCTGTTTAGATATGTTTACCATTTTTAAATTGAATTATTTGGTTTTATGATATCTAGTTTCTTGATAATATATTTTGGATATATTCTCTATTGAATGAGGAGTTGTTAAATATCTTTTTCTATCCTGTAAGCTGCTGCTTTGTCCTATTAATAGTATTCTTTGCCTTAGAGAAGCTTTTCAGTCCCATGAGGTCCATTTATTAATTGTTGATCTTGGCATTTGGTCTATTGGTGCTCTGTTCAGAAAGTCATCTCCTGTGCCAGTGCTTTCAGTGTATCTGGTTTTACATTGATGTCTTTGATCCACTTGGACTTGCGTTTTGGGCTGGGTGATAAGTGTGGATCTAGTTACATACTTCTACATGCAGGCATACAGTTTGACCAGCTCCATCTATTGAAGATGCTGTTTTTATTTTTCCGAGTATGCATTTCTGGTTTTATAAAAACGTAGGAGTTCACATGTGTGTGGATTTATGTCTGGATCTTCAGTACATTCCATTGATGAGTATGTATGTTTTTCTGCCAATACCACATGGTTTTTATTACTATATCTCTGTAGTACAATTTGAAATCAGAAATGTTGGGGCATCCAGCAGTTCTTTTATTGTTTATGACTATTTTAGCAATCATGGGTTTTATTTTTGTCATATCAAGTTGTGAATTGTCCTTTCAAGGTCTGCAAAGAATTGTGTTGGGATTTTGATGCAGACTGCATTGCATCTGTAGATTATTTTTGGTAGGATGACCATTTATTAATGTTAATTCTATTGAGCTGTGCCCATGGGAGATCTTTCCATCTTCTTAAATCTCCAGGTTTTTTTCTTTAAAGTTCTGGAGTTTCTATAATGTAAGCCTTTTACTTGTTTGGTTAGAATAACCCATATTTTATAGTATTTGTGGCTATTGTGAAAGCTGTTCTTTCCCTGATTTCTACCCCAGTCCTGTTTATCATTTATATATCGAAGGGCTAATGATTTTTTTTCTGAATTAATCTTTGAACCCAGATAATTTGCTGAAAGAATTTATCAGAGATAGGAGTGCACTATTGGAAAGTTTAGGGTCACTTAAGTATACAATGATACAATCAGCAAATAATACTTTGAATTTTTTCTCTCCAATTTTTAATAACCCCTTTATCTTCTTTAGTTGTTTTATTGCTCTAGCTACAACTTCAAATGCTATACTGAATACATATGCAAAGGATAAAAAATCTTGTAATCCTCCCAGAATTGCTTTGATTTTCTCTCCTTTTAATATGATGTTGACTATAAGGTCTCCTGTAAATTGCCTTTATTATGCTTAGTTATGTCTCTTATATTCCTAATCTCCCTAGGACTTTTACCATGTTGGGCTCTTGTGTTTTGTCAAAATATTTTTTTTTTTTTGCATCTGATAAGATTATCATGTGTATTTTTAAAAATTGTTCATATGGTAGATTACATTTACTGATTTTCATATAGTGAACCATCTCACCATCTTTGATATGAAGCCTATTTAATCATGTTGGATGATCTTTTTGATATGCTTTTGGTAATATTTTTTTTTTAGTATTTTTGCATGTATGTTCATAAGGAAAATTAGTCTGTAATTCTTTCTTTGTTGGATCTTTATATGGCTTGTGTTATCAAGGTAACTGTGGTCTTGTAAAATAAATTGGGCAATGCCTCTTTTGTTTATTTTATGGAATACTTTGAGGAGTACTGGGATTAAGTCATCTTTAAATGAGTTAGAATTCTGTGCTAAAAACATCTGGTCCTGTTTTTTTTGTTTTTGTTTTTTTTTTTTTAATATTTTAATGATCATTTTTATTTCCTTAGGGGTTATAGACCTATTTGAATTGTTTATCTAATCTTTATTTAACTTTGGCAAATGGTGCCTAGCAAGAAAATTATTCATTTTAGATTTTCCAGTTTGGTGGAGTACAGGCTTTGAAAGTATGTCCTTATGATATTCTGGATCTCCTCTGGGTCTGTTGTTATATTCCCCTTCTCATTTCTGGTTTGTTGATTTGGATATTCTCTTTCTGCCCTTCAGTTTGCATAAGGGTTTGTTAATCTTGTTAATTTTGTCAAAGAACTAACTCTTTGTTTCATTGATTCTTTGTATTATATTTTTTTATTCTAGTTTATTGACTTCAGCCATGAATTTGATTATTTCTTGCCATCTAATCTTTTTAGGTGTACTTTTTTCTCTTTGTTCTAGAACAGTAGTTCTCAGCCTTCCTAATTCTGTAATTCTTTGACACAGCTCCTCATGTTGTGGTTACCCCCCACTATAAAATTATTTTCATCTCTACTTTATAACTGAAATTTTGCAACTGTTATCAATCATTATTTAAATATCTATTTTTTCTGATGCTCTTAAATGGCCCCTGGGAAAGGGTCATTAGACTTCTGAAGTGGTCATGACCCACTGGTTGAGAACTGTTCTTCTAGAGCTTTCAGGTGTACTGTGAAGTTGCTAATATGAGATTTCTTTTTCTCTCTTTTTTTAACGTAGGCACTTAGTGCAATGAATTTTCTCTTAGTACTTCTCTTAGTACTTTCATTTGTCCCAGCATAAGTTTGGGCATGCTGTGTATTCATTTTCACTGAATTCTGAAATGTATTTTATATCTATCATATTTCTGTCTTAACTCAGTTTTTGTTTATTAGAGAGTTGTTCATTTTTCACTAGTTTGTAAGCTTTCTCTTCTTTCTGCTATTGTTGACATCTAGCTTTAATCTGTAATGTCTGATAGCTCTAGTATGTCTGTTTACTTTTTGTTTGGATGATCTGTCTACTGGTGAGAGTTGGTTATTTAAGTCTTATACTATCAGTGTGTGATGGTCAATATGTGATTTAAGCTGTAGTAGTATTTATTTTATAAAAGCAGATGCCTTTGTGTTTGTGACATAGATGTTGAGAATTGAAATATCATCTTGCTGGATTTTTCCTTTGATAAGTATATAGTATCCTTCCCTTTATCTATGTATTAGTTTTGGTTTGAAGTCTATTTTCTTAGATATTAACATGGTAATACCAGATTGCTTCTTAGCTCTATTTTCTTGGAATATCTATGTCCAACCCTTTACTCTGAGGTAATGTTTATCCTTGATGTATTTCTTGGTGCAGTAGAAGAATCGATACTGCTTTTGCACCCATTTTGTTACTCTGCATCATTTCTTTGGTTGGGAAATTGAGATCATTGATATTGAAAGTTATTAATGACCAATGATTGTTTATTCATGTTACTTTGTTGTTGATAGCAATGATAGTAGAGGTGATGGTAGTAGTGTATGTGTGTAAATATATGTATATGCTTCTCTTCTTTTACTTTCACCGGTATGAGAATATTTAGTTTTTGTGATTTAATGTGCATAGTTAACATCCTTAGGTTGGAGTATTTCTTCTAGTAGTTTCTAGAGGGTTATTCTCTTCACCCTTATGGAAGAGCAAGGGGGAATTTATTGTTCCATTGTGCCGGTGTTGTCCTTCACCTGAAGGAGGGGCAGTGACCCCAAGGGCTCAGCGAGTTTTTACAGTTTCCAGGGGTGGAATTGAGCATCAGCAACTAGGTACAAAATGATTGGTGGAACAGTATGCCCTTTAAACTGGTTGGTTTTTAGGGAATGAGGTAGTAGGGGCTTAATCAGCCTCTCCCTTTTGACCTCTCTCTTCTAGGAGAGGAGGGGTGCCTGGTGGAATTTTCTAAAGGTCCTGAGCTGACCTCTTTATTCCCCCTTTTTCTTATGCATGCTTCAATCCTGAAGCTATTGTTGGTATTATGATAACTTATACTCATGGTCTTCTATATGTAATTCTCTGTATTTTTGCTGTAAGATAATTAGCTATACTGAACCTACACATTCCCTAACATAAGTGACTAAGCTGTTCAAAATGTAGGGGCCAAAAGTCAGAAGTAAAAACAAGATGATTAAGGGACCTGCTAAGGAGATCAGGGTAGTGAACCAAGGAGAATTGTTAAACCAGGATTCAAAACAACCTTGGGCTTGTTCTCTTTCTCTTTTCCACTTGGCTAGCTCTTCTCTCATCTTGACCATTGAATCTTTTAACTACCTCCCAGAATCATCTCCAGTATGTGCTTCCCAATGTTTCACAACCCCAGGAGCACAAAAAAGTGGTTGACCCCTGACACTGATAAGCCTGTTACTGGTTTCTCCCATCTTAGGGGCACACATATATAGGGGTTTCTTGAAGGACACACTTCGACTTTAGGTGTCCACACCCTAAACCTCACCCTCCAAGGTCACTTTTGGGACATGGTTTAGATTTACAAGTTCCTTGTTCCCCACATCTGGGCAATTCCTTTTTCTGTGTCTCCAGGACAGGGATACCCCAGAAGTCAAGGCCCACCACTAAATCACAGGGATCACAGACCAGATACAATGTGGGTGTTCCTTGGTAGTAGACCAAGCCACATCCCCAGATCCCCAGTGGCTGATAACACCTGCCAAGTCACCCTGGTAGGGTTGTGGGGGCTGCCGAATCTCAGTGCTGGAAGATACACTATAGAGATCTCATGGTTTCTCTGGCCTTGAAGAAGGGGCTTGCTTGGGTACCTGGCTGCTATCTAGTTGGTGTCAGGCATAAGTACTGGTCTGATGTGAACTCAGGCAGTTACTCCAACCACTTTAACAGAGGCGGGGATGTTCAACAATACCAGGAATGGCCCTCTCCAGTTTGTTTCCAAGTTTCAGCCATGATACCTCTTAACATATACTCAATCTCCAACTTGTACTGGTGTGGAACCTCTGAGGTAACTGTGTTATATAGGGTACTAAGTTTAGGTCACAATTCCTGGTGGCTGATCTGGAAAGGTTGCAATTGAGCCATAAAACCCTTGTCAGTCTGAAAAGTCTCTCAGGGGGTGGGGATGGGGTGTCAAGAGCCAGGGTCAAGGGAGTAGGGGTCTCATATAGGATCTCAAAAGGGGTCAGGTTAAAATGGTAGGGTGTGTTCTGGGCTCAGAACAGGGCCAGGGAAAAGAGCACCACCCAGTCAAACCAGTCTCCAAGGTCAATTAGCTTCATCAGGGCATCCAAGAGATCCAAGATTCCCTGTTTGTTTTTCATTTCTTTTCGAGCAATTCTCTCTCTTGCTACATAATTCCGTGGACATGGGTTGTGGCAATCTGCTGTCTGTGTAGATGTTAATTTTCTTGTTGGCCCCAAGTTCCAAGACCTGGGAGTAGAGTTTCTGCCCCGATGACATTTGTGCCATTCACCATGGTAGCACCCACTTGTCCTCTGACCTTCATGGAGAAAACTGCTCCCATTTGTAAACCAGGTAGCCTTGGCTCCCAGCAGGACCAGCCGGAGAGGCCTTTCCTCCACCACCCATGGGCTCTTCTTTTGAGCCATTTAGTTGCTACCCATTGAGCAGGAATTATACCTGGGCCCCATCTTGGAGAATAAGTCCCACCCCAACAGAGGGTAGGGACAATCTAGGATGATCATAAATGAATGGGATACCCAGTCAATCCCTAGGTCCACTGTTCTTTGTGTAGTCCATGAATATAATTTGGTGCCAGTAACTTCTTGGACCTAAGATTCTTTTCTTAGAAACAGGGCTATCGGCTTAGAGGAGGACCCTCTGTCTCCACCAAGAATTGAATGGGTTTCCCCACCACTCTCAGAGTTACCCTGGGTTCACGGAGGGGATATGAACCCTGTCCTCCCTACATGCTGTTTTCCCTCAGCTTCTTTATTGGCACCTCCTATTTTATGTTAGGAATTTTTTCTTCTATGATTTTGTTGAATATATTTTCTGGATCTTTGAGCTGGATGTGCTCTCTTTCCTCTTTACCTATTATTCTTATGTTTGGTCTTCTCATAGTGTCCCAGATTTTCTGGATGTTTTGTGTTAGGAATTTTTAGATTGAACATATTCTTTGACTGATATATTTATTTCTTCTATTGTATCATCTATGTCTAAAATTCTCTCCTCCATATCTTGTACTATATTGATGAAACTTGCCTCTGTTCTTGCTTGCATTCCTAAACTTTTCATTTCCAGATTTCCTTCAGTTTGTGGTTTTTTTATTGCTGCAATTTCCACTTTCAGGTTTGAACACTTTTATGTATTTCCTTTAACTGTCTGGGTTTTCTTCATTTCTTTGAGGGTTTTATTCATTTCCTCTTTAAGGACATCTATTACCTTCATAAAGTTGGTTTTAATGTCTTTTACCTGTGCCTCAGCTATGACGGAATATCCAGAACCTGCTGTAGTAGACTAGCTGGGATGTAGCAGAGACATCTTGTCCTGACTGTTGTTGAATATGTTTTTATACTGGCCTTTCTACATCTGGGTTTGGGATGATTGGAGTTGTAGGTGCTAATTTTTGAATTTGACTTTGTAGTGTGGGTGGTTTGTTCTTTGATTTCTGCTTCCTCTCTGGATTTTTTGAGAGTAGAATGACTGTGTATTACCAGATTTCCTGGCTTGTTCGGCTGGCATATTCACATGGAAGTCCTACTGTGTTAGAGGCTGGGTTACTGGGATGAAGTGGAGTAAGAGAGTTTGGAGAAGGTCTTAATGATCTACTGGGGATGGGAGTCAGAGAGGAAAGGGAGAGCACAGCAAGTTTCCAGCTACAGAGCTGGGGATGAGACTGAGGAATTGGGTCCATGGGAACAGAGCTACAGGATGGGGGAAAGGTATGTTCTGAGGAATAGCTACCTCGTTTTCTGGCCTCTGTAAGTTTTGTTTGTTTGTTTGGTTGGTTTTTTTCTTATTCTGATGAATATCTAATCGGGAATGGACGAAAACAGCTTTAAAGCCACTTTGGGAGTCCTGTTCCTGGTTAAAGAAGTCTAAATATTTCTCTTCTACTTAGCAACATTCACAGCTTCAAGTTTTATGGTAAGTAAAATTTAAGCTCTAAAATTCTTGCATACACATGTTAGGGATATACATGGGAGGACAAAAGACTGGCCCCTGCTTGCTAGCTGCTGGTTACAAGTCTCGTTTCTCACTGATGTGAGATTTCTGTCCCTAAGCCCATCTGTACTCCATTCCAAGAGTTCTCCCCCTAAGCTATGTTTTTGATCTTGTAAATCAATCTGCGTGTCATGCAGTTGAGTCGCATGCTTCCCTGATATCCAGCTGTCCAGTGTTTCTCCCTGATCTTTTCATTAAATAGAATGCTCAAAGGATTGAAGTCAATTAATACAGAAGGGCACATGGTTTCTCTAGTGTTTCACTTTTGGGTTGACAATGTGACATCTGTAAATTCAATTAGCATGCTTTCTACCATTGCCCAGATATATGAGTTTTCTGTACAAGTTCATGTTTAAGTCCATAGGGCTAGGTCTCACATGGTTTTTGTATTCTTGTTTATTTGTTTCTGTTTTATTTTATTTTATTTGAACTAATTATCAAGAATGTAGAATGGACTTTGGCCTTATTGTGCACACATAGACCATGCATCTTCTTCTCTTGTGATTGAATTTAAGGAAAGCTCTTTAAAAAGAAATCACTTTAGTTTGTAGAGAAAGCTTAATATGATAAGCTAGAAACAGAATAGTGAAATAGATGTTGCTGTACTTTGCAGTTTGGTGACCAGGTCACTCAAGATGTCGGATTCTGTTTTCCTGAAGTTACACTACTGATAACTAGTGGCTCATTCCAACAAGTAGTCAACCTATCCCAAGTGATTGATACTTTTGTTTCCCAAACTAAGTACTCTAGTGAAAATTATATATGTATATGTGTGTGTGTGTGTGTGTGTGTGTGTGTGTGTGTGTGTGTGTGTGCACATGCATGCTACCTTTAAATGCATTTGAAGCTGTGGCAAAATATTTGCTGTTCAAATATGAGGATATATGTGTATGTGTGTGTGTGTATACATATGTGTATATGTGTGTGTGTATATATATGTGTGTGTGTGTGTGTGTGTGTGTGTGTGTGTGCAACACATGCTTATGGCACAAGTAGATTCCTTTTATATAACCCCACCCCTTACCACTTTTACTTAGACAGTTGAATTAAATAAGATCCTTAGCTTTAGTGACTCAAAGACTCCAAACTTAATACTGGTAGGTTATTTTACTGCATTAAAAAAATGCCCCTTCTTAGAATTGGGAACAAAACACCCATGGAAGGAGTTACAGAGACAAAGTTTGGAGCTGAGACGAAAGGATGGACCATCTAGAGACTGCCATACCCAGGGATCCATCCCATAATCAGCCTCCAAACGTTGACACCATTGCATACACTAGCAAGATTTTGCTGAAAGGATGCTGATATAGCTGTCTCTGGTGAGGATATTCTTGGGCCTAGCAAACACAGAAGTCAGCTCACAGTCAGCTATTGGATGGATCACAGGGCCCCCAATGGAGGAGCTAGAGAAAGTATCCAAGGAGCTAAAGGGATCTGCAACCCTATAGGTGGAACAATAATATGAACTAACCAGTACCGCCCCCCCCCACCAAGAGCTCATGTTTCTAGCTGCATATGTATCAGAAGGTGATCTAGTCAGCTATCATTGGAAAGAGAGGCCCATTGGTCTTGCAAACTTTATATGCCTTAGTACAGGGGAATGCCAGGGCCAAGAAGTGGTGGCGGGGGGGGGGGGGAGGGAAGTAGCGGGGGGGGGTATGGGGGACTTTTGGGATAGCATTGGAAATGTAAATGAAAAAAAATACCAGTCAGCTATTGGATGGATCACAGGGCCCCCAATGGAGGAGCTAGAGAAAGTATCCAAGGAGCTAAAGAGATCTGCAACCCTGTAGGTGCAACAACATTATGAACTAACCAGTACCCCAGAGCTCTTGACTCTAGCTGCATACATATCAAAAGATGGCCTAGTCGGCCATTACTGGAAAGAGAGGCCCATTGGACACGCAAACTTTATATGCCCCAGTACAGGGGAACACCAAGGCCAAAAAATGGGAATGGGTGGGTAGGGAAGTGGGGCGGAGGGTATGGGGGACTTTTGGGATAGCATTGGAAATGTAATTGAGGAAAATACATAATAAAAAAAATATTAAAAAAAAATGTCGAGGCTCTGCTAGATCCTGACCAATGCAGAGGTGGTTGCTCACAGCCAACCATCATACTGAGCACAGGGACCCCAATGGAAAAGTTAGGGGAAAAAACCAAAGGAGCTGAAGGGGCCTTATCTGGCATCAATGGGAGGGGAGGCCCTTGGTCCTATGAAAGCTTGATGCCCCAGTGTAGAGGAATGCTAGGTCAGTGAGGTGGGAGTGGGTCGGAAAGCAACCACATAGAAGCAGA
Source organism: Mus caroli (assembly GCF_978045245.1). Taxonomy (NCBI): domain Eukaryota; kingdom Metazoa; phylum Chordata; class Mammalia; order Rodentia; family Muridae; genus Mus; species Mus caroli. Next base: position 132,645,759 of record NW_028227257.1, read on the forward strand.
GTATGGGGGAATGGACTAGGTGGTTTGGAGAGGGGAAACCAGGAAAGGGTGATAACATTTGAAATGTAAACAAATAAAATATCCAATTAGAAGAAAGAAAGAAAGAAAGAAAGAAAGAAAGAAAGAAAGAAAGAAAGAAAGGAAGGAAGGAAGGAAGGAAGGAAGGAAGGAAGGAAGGAAGGAAGGAAGGAAGAAAAGTGAAGATTAAAAGAATGTCCACAGGTTAGAATTTATTTCATAGCAGCTCATTAATAACATTTTCAAGGACAAGATTCTATCCGGTATCTTTGGCACATGAAAACAGAAAAACATAAATTGGCTTGGAACCTGCAAAGGAGCAAGGGTCTCCTTTCAGTGTAAGACTTCTGGGTCATTGCTTACATGTCTGTTTCAGCAGAGAACAAGGTTTTCAAAGCTTTGCTTGCACACATGCTGAGGAGAAGGGCAGTGCTGACCAGCCTGGCTGTGTGGTCATGGTTGGGGGCAGTTTCGGGGCTGCAGCAGTGAGACCAGCTGCAACCAATGGACAAAGGCTGAATGGGTTCTTCATTCTGCTGGACATCTATATCTGCACAACCTCCCATTTTATTGCATGCACATGTCTGCAGGTATGTGTGGAGGTTCCACGTTGGCACTGCAGATCTTCGTCCGTTACTCTCTTCTTCATTGTTTGACACAATCTCATGCTGAAGCTTGAGCTCAGGGATTCTGATAGACAGTCTGGCCAGGAAGATCGAGGGATCCTCCTATCTTTGCTTCCTCAATACTGTGATTGGAAACTTGTGTTGCTACCAATCCAAATTGTGTATGGAATTGAACTCATGTCCTCATATTTGAACAACAAACACTTTTCCACAGCTCCGAATGCATTTGAATGTAATGCACATCAATTTACTTTAAACAACAGCTTTGCCTTAGCAACTCCATGTTGCCCATGGAGTACAATTTCCAACCATTAAGATGGCAGGAAAAATTTTCTTATCACCTTAAGTACCTGAGTTCCTATAAACAAAATTAGGAACTTTAAACAATCTCTAATTCATAGTGTTTTGTCCGTGTAAATTTATATTTCATGTTCCTGGAAAGCCCCACTTTCTAATTCCAAATTTTCCTAATTTTATGAATACTGGTCCTTGGTAATTCCCACCATTTTGAAGAGGTCTTCCTTCATATACTTATTTAAAAATAATATTTCTGGATCAGCCAGATGGCTTAGCTGGTACATGTAGTTGGTGCTAAGCCTGATTATCTGATTTAGATCCCTGGGATCCACATGGTAGAAAGCTGTTTTCTGAACTCCATACTACTGCCATGATATGCATTCTTAGGTGTGCATGTATGGATATGCAAATGTAAAGACACATCCTAAATAAAAATTAAAATATTTCCTCCCATAATGCAGCTTATTTTATTTTTTATAGATGAATTGCATTTCTTATATATCTTGTAATCTATAAGTAGTTCCATTAAATATCCAAGTTATTTTATACTATTGGAGCACAATTTTAGAAATATATTTAAAACTTATTTTGTTATTATTTTGATATGAAGTAGTTTGAAATCATATATGTCTGGATTATTATCCTGTATCTATCCTTTTTAAGTTTGATTTTATTTCTCAGTTTCTTTATTTATGAAAGGTGATAATATTAGCATTAATTCCCCAAATTTATGTTTGACTACATGTAGACCTTAGGTGAGATTCTATGTTAAGACTTTAGACGGGTACTAAGTGCCATATGTGTGTGTGTGTGTGTGTGTGTGTGTGTGTGTCAGTGGTGTGTAAGAACAAGTTAAAGGAAAATAATAATTAATTGTTCTCTAAGCAGATTTATATTATAGTCTACATCTTTAACTATCTGGGATTCAATAAGTGTAATAGTATAAAGCTATAAAGCATCAATATAGAATCAGCAAAAACTACAATTTGGGGATTATAGTGCAAGAAAGATGAAGCTAATACAAGGATGACTCTTATATGGAAAGTGTTTGTTCTCTTTTGCATCTTTCTATGTGTTGTTTCACAGGCTACACCCCATTCTCAGACAAAGGTGAGAATGTGCTTCCTCTTCTGTGAGTATAACATCTAGTGGAGAAGATAGCTCTGTGCATGCATAACTGTATACAAAATACACCATAGTTATGAAGAGGATGCCAAGGATATTAATGATCTTATGAGTAAAAGAGATTAGAGATGATTGTCTCTACTGGAAAGAACCAGGAAAACCATGAAGACAAGATGACAGAAAAAAAAAAAAAAACCTTTCTTTGGAGATTATTGTGTGAATATTTAATTCCTCTTCTCATATCTCAGATAATCTTAGAAATCCTAGAAGGCAGGAGAAAAACAGGAGAGTATATTGTCCCAGACATTCTATTATTACATGCTTTCTACAAAACTAGAGAATCATTCCCTCAGCAGTTGGACCTAGTATGAAGGCATCTTTCAATCCCTGTTGCAAATTGTGGTGTCTGAAGTAGTTGTGATCATGGTTATTGTGGACAGTACAAATATAGAAAATATAATGATATATGTTCATTATAAATAGCATATGCTCATCATAAATCATAAAAAGAGAATGAGTCAACCATAGCACTGTTAAGATCTTTTAAAGTAATTTCTGAAGACTTTGATAAGGACACCTATAATCAAAGCTCAAGGTACCTGGCTTGAAGTTGTATTTATTGCAATGTCTGTGCATTTACAGTAACTGATAATAGATATGATAAAATGATCGTGACACTAATTTGTACAGATTTCTCCCTTTCCTCTCAAAGTGCTTTAATATTTCATTCTCTTTCATTGACCCAATTTCTTAGAGAGAAGTGTCTAAGGAGTCCTTTTTAAAATAAAGATTACAGAGAAAGTGGGCACTTTTCTCTTTAAACATCACCTGAAAAATAGGACAAAGTACTTCTGCAACTTTGGATATTAGCATGAAACACATGGAAAGTGCTGCTGTCACAAAACAGCAGAGACTTTTTTTTTTTAATAAAGGGATCCAATTTATCACAGTGTTCTGAATTTGAACATAACTTTTTCAGTTAAAATGACTCTTCACTCATGTATGCGAACAAATGGGACTTTAGACACCATATCTCTAGAGGATTTCCTATGCTATGTTAAAACCCCAATATAGGGGCATTCCTTTATGAATATAAATAGCTCCAATCTCTTTAAACATGTCTTTCCATATGTTTTTGCTTAACAATGCAGCAGATGTCATGAATGGAAACTACCCTGTTGGCTATAGGCATGCCAGCAAGCTTCCATTCTTTCACTGGGTTCTTGCTAGTAGGTCACTGGGTGTGGGTGTCCATAGGCAGTTCCTCAGATGCACATAGCTTGGTATTTTTTATTTTTGGCTACTGTACCACAAGCCTGACAGATTTGCTTTTTTTTTCCTCAGTGAGTTCATGTCAATTTATCTTCCAGGTTGACACTTTAGAGATACCTCTTTGACTTAAAAGAAGGTGAAAGTCAAGTAGATGAAGACATAAAGAAAACATTGACATTGATTTTTCCCACTACTTTTTTTTAAAAAATAAAATGGACAGTAAGGATCTGTTAACATGTATTTTCAATGAAAGACTCCTTGATTAATTCTGCTCACTAGATGTTTACATAAGTTACAGACATTGTTTCCTGGTCATGGAAAATTCATTATGAAAATCTCTAAGAGCTCAAGAGATTTCAGAATAATAAAATCTAAACGTCATTGGGAAAACCCTTCAACCCAGTAGCTAGATTTATGGAGGTGTGAACGTGTTTATCAGAACATGAACTAGGGTACAGAGGATGATGACGTCTTTGTCAGCCCACCTCTGTGACTTGTCTTTATAAAGGCATTGCTTCCTGTGGATTCTTCTTGATATTGATTCCTCCTCTGCAACATGCTGCCAAATCCCCATACTTTAATAAAGACTAAAGAGGATAGATTTAAATATCTATATTCATTTATTTTGCTAAAAGTGGATTTATTGCCACTCTAAATCCTAGTTATCTTTGTAATTTGGAAACTATTATCATTTGCTGGTTAATTCTCAAGATTGGTTTTGATTTTGATTATGTTCCTTTTATTGAAAATAGATTATTTTCATACAGTATATTTTGATTACAGTTTCCCTCCCCTAACTCCTCTCAGATCTTTTTGTAAAAAATAAATTTATTAGCTTGTCTGTTTGAATATAGTTGATTTTTTAAAAAGGGAACACCCTGACTAGTTATTTTTAACTATATGTTTGTAATTTTATATCTTTCTACTTTAATTTACTATTATCCCTACTTAAAATCATGGCAAAAGCCAGGGAATTGTCATCAGCGCTGCCTTGTGTTTGAGGTAGTCAAATTTAGGACTGACCAATTTTATAAATTTCTGGAGCAACCCAGCACTTCTGCTTCTTAGATAACAATTTTGAGAGTTGTTATTTTGTTTGTTTGATTTTGTAACTTGGGATCTCCTAGAAAATACCTTAAAACACATTTTGTGGGTTCCTCTATACTCAGCTTATGTGATCCATAAGAATTTGCAAGTTATTAATGTTTGTTAAAGGCCATACATGGAGAGTTACTATAGTAGTATCTTCTATATTCACATAATATATTTAATACACATTCTGTATAATATATAATTTCATATAATATACAAAATTATTCTTATTCAGGACCTTGTATTTGAAATGTATTTCTTTCCACTTCTACAAAGCTATGTTGTATTAGCAGGTATAATTGGATGTATCTTTTGTTTGTTTGTTTGTTTGTTTTTTGTTTTTTCAAGACAAGGTTTCCCTGTATAGCCCGAGCTGTCCTGGAATTCATTTTGCAGACTAGGCTCGCCTCGAACTCAGAAATCCACCTGCCTCTGCCTCCCAAGTGCTGGGATTAAAGGCATGTGCCACATCCGCCCGGCAGTTGGATGTATTTTTCTTGTTGATTTGTACTGTAAGTATAAGCTGGATTTACCAACAGTTGTGGTTAATTCCAGGCTGATACTTGGACCGATGTATGGATTAACATTTTAACAATAATGTGTCCAACTGGAGTCAGATGATGGAGAGAGTCAAATGTAATATCTAGAATTCATTTTCTTTTTTTCTCTGTAAGCCTTGAGTCTTAGACTTGCAGAGCCTATGTCTCAGTGGGAGTAAGGGTTATCTAAGGATGAAAGCTAGAGTTGGACTTTGGAAGGTGCTGTAGGGATAAATTATTTTCTTTATTCTAGGGCAACTGTTTTCAACTTTCTAAACACGTTGATTCTTTAATAGTCTTTCTCATGTTGTGGTGACCTCCAACAATAAAATTATTTCATAGGTATTTCATGATTATAATTTTGCTACTGTTCACCATGCCTGACCTAAAGCTGTACTACAGAGCAATTGTGATAAAAACTGCATGGTATTGGTATAGTGACAGACAAGTAGACCAATGGAACAGAATTGAAGACCCTGAGATCAACCCACATACCTATGGTCACTTGATCTTTGTCAAGGAAGCAAAAACCATCCAGTGGAAAAAAGACAGCATTTTCAACAAATGGTGCTGGCACAACTGGCAGTTATCATGTAGAAGAATGCGAATTGATCCATTCCTATCTCCTTGTACCAAGGTCAAATCTAAGTGGATTAAGGAACTCCACATAAAACCAGAGACACTGAAACTTATAGAGGAGAAAGTAGGGAAAAGCCTCGAAGATATGGGTACAGGGGAAAAATTCCTGAATAGAACAGCAAAGGCTTGCGCTGTAAGATCGAGAATCGATAAATGGGACCTCATAAAGTTGCAAAGCTTTTGCAAGGCAAAAGACACCGTCAATAAGACAAAAAGACCACCAACAGATTGGGAAAGGATCTTTACCTATCCTAAATCAGATAGGGGACTAATATCCAATATATATAAGGAACTCAAGAAGGTGGACTCCAGAAAATCAAATAACCCCGTTAAAAAATGGGGTTCAGAACTGAACAAAGAATTCTCACCTGAGGAATACCGAATGGCAGAGAAGCACCTGAAAAAATGTTCAACATCCTTAATCATCAGGGAAATGCAAATCAAAACAACCCTGAGATTCCACCTCACACCAGTCAGAATGGCTAAGTTCAAAAATTCAGGTGATAGCAGATGCTGGCAAGGATGTGGAGAAAGAGGAACACTCCTTCATTGTTGGTGGGATTGCAAGCTGGTACAACCACTCTGGAAATCAGTTTGGCGGTTCCTCAGAAAATTGGACCTAATAGTACCAGAGGATCCAGCAATACCTCTCCTGGGCATATATCCAGAAGATGTTCCAACCGGTAAGAAGGACACATGCTCCACTATGTTCATAGCAGCCTTATTTATAATAGCCAGAAGCTGGAAAGAACCCAGATGCCCCTCAACAGAGGAATGGATACCGAAAATGTGGTACATTTACACAATGGAGTACTACTCAGCTATTAAAAGGAATGAATTTATGAAATTCCTAGGCAAATGGATGGATCTGGAGGGCATCATTCTGAGTGAGGTAACATATTCACAAAGGAACTCATACAATATGTACTCACTGATAAGTGGATATTAGCCCCAAAACTTAGCATACCCAAGATATAAGATATAATTTGTTAAACGCATGAAACTCAAGAAGAACGAAGACCAAAGTGTGGCCACTGTGCCCCTTCTTGGAATTGGGAACAAAACACCCATGGAAAGAGTTACAGAGATAAAGTTTGGAGCTGTGAAGAAAGGATGGACCATCTAAAGACTGCCATATCCAGGGATCCATCCCATAATCAGCTTCCAAACGCTGACACCATTGCATACACTAGCAAGATTTTGCTGAAAGGACCCAGATATAGCTGTCTCTTGTGAGACAATGCCTGCCGGGGCCTAGCAAACACAGAAGTGGATGCTCACAGTCAGCTATTGGATGGATCACAGGGCCCCCAATGGAGCAGCTAGAGAAAGTACCCAAGGAGCTAAAGGGAACTGCAACCCCATAGGTGGATCATTATTATGAAATAACCAGTACCCCAGAGCTCTTGTCTCTAGCTGCATTTGTATCAAAAGATGGCCTAGTAGGCCATAACTGGAAAGAGAGGCCCATTGGACTTGCCAACTTTATATGCCCCAGTACAGGGGAATGCCAGGGCCAAGGGGTAGGGGTGGGTGGGTGCTGGTCAGACCGGATGAGGCTTGTGGCCCTACTCAGGCCGGATTTCTGCCTCCCCAACCAAAGCAGTCTTAGTTCCCACGCGATTGGACTGGAGCAGAAGCTGTGTTCCACTCACCAGAAATCTTAAGATCCTGTGGCGGGTGTTGTGGGTAGTTGGCGAGTGTCAGCTGACCCTGCGCCCTAGCTACCCCAGTGCTGATCAGACCGGAAGAGGCTTGTGGCCCTACTCAGGCCGGTTTTCTGCCTCCCCAACCAAAGCAGTCTCAGGTCCCGTGCGATTGGACTGGAGCAGAAGCTGTGTTCCACTCACCAGAATTCTCAAGATCCTGTGGCGGGTGTCGTGGGTAGCTGGCGGGTGTCAGCCGACCCTGCACCCTAGCCACCCTGGTACTGGTCAGACAGGAAGAGGCCAAAACAGTTTATTTTTGAAGCAGAAAAACCATGACAGAAAGCTGCAACTCATAAATATGTAGAATTGTCTTAGGCGTATCCATCCTCAATTGATACACCTAAAATACAATTACTGTGCCCAATACTCAGGGACCTTAAGATTCATAGAAGAAGGAGGAAAGATAGACTGGAAGAAACAGAGGACTACAAAGTTTTCTGTGGAATTTTGTCCTCTAGTTGTGGACAGGGAAGCTACACCCATGTATAAACATTATGGCTTCCTAAGGAAGATCTAAACAATTCCAACAAATTGTCCCCACGTAAAAGGGGGATGTATCAAGGAGCTCCACTCATAAATGAAGAGTTATGAGCTATTGAAAACTGCTGAGAGAGGGAGAATTCATATTTGTCAAGATGAGCCCCTGACTGTTTATAGTGGTCATTCATAGAAACATACAAGCAGGAAACAAAGAACAGGTTAACTAGGTTGTATTCATATGTTTATTTGTTTATGTATGTATGTATATATGTATGTATGTAATCACAATGGAAGAGGCCAAAAATGTAGGAAGAAGAGTAGATATGGAAGGGGTAGAAAGAAGAGGGAGGAAAAATGATGTAATTGTATTGTATTAAAATAAAACCAAACAAACAAACTTCAAATTCCTTAGACATCATGTAAAAGTAAAACTATGAGATTTATCTTACAGCAGTCTAATGGCTAAGATAAATATGGGTAAGGTAAGATAAACAGTAGCAAATTCTGGTATGGCTATGGGGGAAGAGAAACATTTACTGCCTGGTTGTTGGGGTACAAATTGGTACAGCTACTATAGATATCAGTGTTCTTCAAAAAGCTGAAAATAGATCGACCACATGATCTAACTGTATCGCTATTTTACACATAACCAAAGGACAATATCTTACTATAGAGAGATCCATATTAATTGCTGTAATAGTCAAATAGTCAGATAATAGAAATAGCCTATATATCTATTGACTGATGATTGAATAATAAAATATGATATATTTATACAATTTGGTATTTATCCACTATTAAAGAAAAAGGAAATTATAAAATTTGCAGGTAAATGGATGGAGATGCAAAAATCACTCCAAGTAAGGTAGCCTAGGCCCAGAAAGACAAACATTGCATATTTTCTCTAGTTTCTGGGTGTAAGTTTTGACATGTGTGTTTCATTTAGATACTCATAGAGGTTGGAAATAAATAAGCCAGTGCCATATTTGAACTTGTTGACCAATGGAATGCTATAGATTCTAGAAAATTCTAAGGTTTTGCTAATCAATGAAATGGAAATTGACAGGAAGATCATCTTGCTGATTATGTAAGCATATTCTTTTTTTCCTAGTTTTTTTATTAGATATTTTCTTTATTTACATTTCAAATGTTTTCCCCTATTCTAGTTTCCCCTCTGAAAATCCCCTCTCTCCTCCCTTCTCCCCCTGCTCTCCAACCCACCCACTCTCATTCCTGGTCCTGGTATTCCCTTATACTGGGGCATAGAGCCTTCACAAGACCAAGGGCCTCTCCTCCCATTGATGACCTTCTAGGCCATCCTCTGCTACATATATAGCTAGAGCCACAAGTTCCACCATGTGTTTTCTTTGATTGATGGTATAATTCTAAGGAGATCTGGATGTATTGGTTAGTTCATATTGATGTTCCTCTTATGGGGTTGCAAACCCCTTCAGCTCCCTGGGTATTTCTTTGGCTCCTTCATTGGGGACCTTGTGCTCCATCCAATGGATGACTGTGAGCATCCACTTCTGTATTTGTCAGGTACTGGCAAAGCCTCGCAGGAGACAGCTATATCAGGCTCCTGTCAGCAAGCTCTTGTTGGCATCTGCCTAATGACTGGTTTTGATGTTTTTTTATGGGGATGATCCCCAAGTGGGGCAGTCTCTGGATGCTCATTCCTTCAGGCTCTGCTCCGAGCTTTGTCTCTGAAACTCCTTCCGTGGGTATTTTGTTCCCCATTCTAAGAAGGAATGAAGTATCCACACTTTGGTCTTCCTTCTTCTTGAGTTTCATGTGTTTTGCAAATTGTATCTTAGGTATTGTAAGTTTCTGGGCTAATCATACAAAAACATTGTTTAACCTAATATTCATATTGTTTGTTTTATACAAATTAAGCAGTATAAACAAACATATATATTTGCAAAAATACTTTCTAATGTAGAGTAAGTTTTCACTCCTCCCTTAAATGGAAAAACCAATCATTCTCTCTAAAAAGGTGATATGAAGAGTCTTGGAGGTTGTCATGCTAAGACTTTATATAACCCCTTATTAATTCAATTGAAATTGAAGAATCAACAATGTGCTTAGATGGTGAATATTCAGAATATTTTGAGAACAGCATGTGTTCTATCAGAAAAATGAAACCCAATGAATTAAGACAAGGCTTCTATTTTTAAAATATTAAGAAAGAGTAGGATGAGGGCTTAGTGGGTATCTCTACTGCAAGTAGCCAATGTAGACTAACTGAATTCTTGAATTCTGAGTTCAAATGAGAGATACTGACTCAATTATTAAGGTGGAAAATGGTCAAGGGAGATGCCTAATGCCAACCTCTGGCCTATTTGAACATATACACACATGCAAGAACATACATAAACTCCCACCAATATACCACTCATACAAAATGATATTATCTCTATTTTATTCATCTAGAAATTCAAAGTGGATTTCCTCCATCTAAAACTGTGTATGCTGAGCTGCATTTATATTTTGATACTGTTAACTCTAAAACTTTCAACTGTGACTCATGGTTTTAGCCTTGGAGTCTACAAACTACTTTATTTTGCTAAACAAACTTCAAGTTGTGTGGAATTCTAAGAAAACCAGAGGCAATTTCGTAAAAATTACTTAGAGAAGAACAAAAACTGTAGCTTGATTGCTACTATTTTAGTGCAATTCAGTTTTTCAAATTAGCTGTTCAAAGCTCATTGGTTAACTATTTTTTATTACATTTATTAACATTATATGTTTGTGGGGTGTGGCATGGTGCACATGTGGAGGTCAGAGAATAATCAGAGGGAATTTGTTCTCACTGTCCAGCATATATTAAATTCAGGTTTTCAGGCTTACTGGTAAGACTTTTACCTGCTGAACCTTTGTACCAACCATCATTGATAAGTCCTTATAAAAATTACAGATATTACATCTTAAACACTTTTCAGAGATAATGTTGAATGTCTTATTTGTATCAGGATTGTGAGAAGACCTTCACATATATTATTTCCAGATTTTGGTGGGAAGTAGAATACATAGAAAAAGAAATGGAGTTTGGAGAATTAATATAAACACAACCAAATTAACAATAATAATAACAAAAATAACATATACATTCTTTTATTTCCTCTTATGTCTATAATTCAAACTGTTTTTAACACAACTTGACTTCTGAGTCTTTTTTGTTACATAAGTAGTAAAGTATTTTTCTGTCTACATTTCTTTACTGGAGTTTATGATTTTTAATAGATGAGTGTTGGTTTGAGTGAGAATTGCCTTCATAGGCTCTTATTTCAATATTTAAATATACTTGGTCTCCAGTTGGTGGAACTGTTTGCAAAGGCTTAGAAGGTGTAACCTTGTTAAAGGAGTTGTATCTGTGGGGGGTAAGCTTTGAAACTTCAAAATATTCCTTGCCATTTTCAATGTCTTTTCATACCTGTGCACCATGCAGATTAAGATGTGTGTGCTCATCTAATTCATAAGCAGAATTCAATGCTTACTTGTATTAATTGCCTTGATCAAGATGTTCAGTCACAGCAATAGGAAAGTAAGGGAGAAAAGCGGATTTATTTTTAATGGTATAGAAAATCCCATGACCAGTGGCAGCTTACATTGTCAACACTAATTTCATGAGTATACACTTAATAAAATATAACATTTCAGCTTTGAATTTTCAGGTCATTAGTATCAGTCTTTGTTCTCTATGATCACGTTATAGGATGAAACCTTTGCTCGCTGTCTACATTCGCTAAGGTTGGAATGCTATAAAAGACGTCCCAAATCAGCCTTGCATATTAGACAAGGCTTTCCAACCACCCCATGAGGATTCCCAATGAAGACCTGTCAATGGAAACCCATCTGTCTATCATTTGGTATGTCTTTAACAGAACTGTAAGAAACTGAACTGAATTTTGGAGAGAATTTTTTTTGTGCAAGTTTAAAAACTGAAAATGTTTATTGCTTTTAACTTAAACCACAATCTTAGTACATATATTACATATTTTTAGCTTAGAATATATGTTAGATTAAGTAGTTTTGAAACACCAGTCATGTGAGTAGCTGTCTTGATTTAAAATGAACTAGCAATTTCATAGTTTTGTCTTGAATAAAATGATATTAAAGAAGAGTAAAACTGTCCTCTATTCACATGCTTTTAAATATAGTTTAAGCTTTATTCTATTAAGCTTTTCACCAGAAAGTTCATACAAACTTTTAAATTATTGTTATATTTTATATGTACAGGTGTTCTGCCTGCATGTATAGCTATATGCCACATGTGCTTCTGGTGCTACCAGAGACCAGAAGGATTTTAACCACTGGAGTTACAGATGGTATGAGCCATCATGTGGGTGCTGGGAACCAAACTTCAGTCCTTGGGAGGAGTACCAGTGCTGAGCCACTTATCCAGCCCTCATATAAAGTTTAGGTTTATTGTTAGGCAAAATGTTAAATGCTTTATATAATTTATTCCTTTTAAGAGTCAAATCAAGAATCTCTTCACATGGTAGATATTATCATTCCATTATTCAAATGGTAATATAGTGCGTAAGGAGCTAAGAAAAATTGTGGAGAAACATTCAGCAAGTAATTAATGGCAAATTTGAGCATAAACACTCCTAACATCCAAGTCTTTATTTGGCTAAGTACATTATGTTAACATAAAATCATGAGCTGTTTTTAAGTGTTACACACTCTGTTTCATTGAACTTCAACATAAGACATGGTCACATAGAGGATACTTTCTGTCTGTCTGTCTGTCTTTCTTTCTTCCTTTTTTTTTTTTTTTGTTTTATGAGACAGGGTTTCTCTGTGTAGCCCTGGCTGTCCTGGAACTCACTCTGTAGACCAGGCTGGCCTCAAACTCAGAGATCCACCTGCCTCTGCCTCCCAAGTGCTGGGATTAAAGGTGTGCGCCACCATGCCCAGCTAGGATACTTATTTCTTATTTCATCATAAAATCAGCATTGACACTTTCTTAGTACCTTTGAACATGTTTAAACTAGGATTTAATTTAATATATATTTGGGATTTGAAAAAGCTTTATCTCTTATAGAATTAATACTTTGTCTGATTATAATAAATGCAAACTCACAGCTTAATTAATTAGTTAATTACTTCATTTTTTGGTATGTGTTCAAAAATCTTAAGATGAAATCTTAGTTTATTTTTTATTTTATTGGTTATTATATTTGTTTACTCTTCAAATGTTATCCTTCTCCCAGTTAAATCCCCTATCTCCTCCACCATCCCCTCTGCTTCTATGAGGATGCTCCCCAACCCATCCATCCCCTCCTACCTCAGTGCCCTAGCATTCCCCTATGCTGGGTCACACTCCTTATTTTAAGGGATTGATATATTGTCTTCTTCACAACTTAAAATTTTCTTTTCATTATGAATGTTTACTTCCAATGTAAGAGTCTAAAATTAATCTTAGAAGATGTTTAAATTTAAATGATTTATAGATGTACAAATAAAAATTTGCATTTTACAAATGGCATTTTGAAGTTTTTCTCTATGTATCTATTTATCTTTTCATGTAGCCATTTAGATGTCTATTAGCAATCATCCATCCATAATCACTGTCAGTCTGTTATAGTTTCTTACTGGCATACTGCTTTTTTCAAGCTTTGGAAATTGAACTTATTATTTTATCAAGCCCTAAGCATTCATTACTTTCAAATCTTGAATATTTATTTAAGAAGATGCTTGCAATATTCTTTTAAAGGACAGAACTTACTAATTAAATTTTGGTTGAAAATGATGAAATGCCAAGTCTTAGTTCACAGTTTATTTTAAATTTTATGAGAGTTTGCACTTGCCTTCTTTTCTCCTCCTGTCCTTCCCGAAACACTCCAGTCATTATCACATGATATTTATAGCAATCTTTCTCTGAAAATGTGTTCATGGAACACTGACCATGTTTCATATATAAAACTGAATCCAAAGTAAATTGATTGAAAATATGCATATTGTGTTTAAGCTATGATGATGTCAAAGCAACTGGGTGACTTGGTTACCTCAGCACTTCAGATGTTCAAGGCATATCATTATTTGGCCAAGCTTGTGTTAAAATGAGTATTGAGAAACTCTTTGGCATTTTAAAGAACAAAATAGCTGCTTGAATCTTGCACGATTCCCCTAGTTCTGTTTGTATCTCCTAGGTGATGAACTTCAGGTATTTTCTTTTAAAATGCATTACTGTGAGAATTTTAGACAATGTATTTTGATCATATTCACTCTAACTCTCTCCTAATCCCTCTTCATGCTACTGCTCCTTCTCTACCCTACAACTTTGTCCCTTATACACCCCACTGACTCCAGTCTATCCTGGAGCACTAAGCCATCACACAAGTGTGCTCAATAACATTTTAATGTAGTTATATGACTTGACACAATTCACTTTTCTGATTATATGAAGTAGAGAGCATTTTATAACTTGAATCCCAAAGATGTGAATCACATATTGCTAACATGTAAAACTGCAATTTTTAATTGACATTTAATTGATGCATTTTAAAGAATGCATGGCTGCACTCTAATATTTGCACATATTTGGTGTATTAATTAGGCTTTATTTATGAAGTGCCATTTGTTTTATTGACTTCATTTCCTGGAGTTGCAGAAGGATTTTTCTACACTACTGGGGATCTTAAAATAGATTGAAGAAAGTAGTACTAATCCTGTAATATAATAACCTAATTTTTAAAGTCTGAGATACTGAGAGTGACAGATCCAATGTTACCTTTCAGGAAAAAAAAAGATTGAGAATCATCTTATGTGAAACAAAAGAGCCCATCTCTTAGAATTTTAGATACAAGCTACTAATAGTTTGTCAAACTGCTTGAATTGTGATGAAAGAGAAAAATATCATACCTTGCTTGTTTATTATTAACTAGCATCATAGATCTTGAGAAAATGAGCATAAAGAAATCTGTGTCTGTGTCCAGGTTTGATGGTTCTGGTCTGCATTTTTCCTGTCCTAAATGTGCTGGGAAACAGGGTCAAGATGTCACTGTAATAAATAAAATGCTATGTTTAACTGTCCATATCATTAGTATTCTGATGTTTCAAGGCAGCAATATAAAATAATTATGTTCAGATTCCAGAAGTTTACTGGCTGTGCCACCACTGTTATATTATTTATTAGCATAGATTATAAAATGAAGTGGGGATTTGGTAATTTTATGGTCTATTGATCAAACCAGGTAGCACAGAAACATAATTTAGGCCTTCAAATGAACTGTTTAGCTATATTCTAAGTACTAATCAATTATTCAGATAATTAGGAGTAAATACTTCACCCTCTACTAGCTCTAATCCCTGAATTATGACCAAGATAGACACGAGGGTAGCATTGCTGGGATATTATTTTTTATATGAAATGAGCTAATCTGATTTGAATTTTCCTCTTTACACCTCTGAATTACAGGACATGATAGAATGATTTCACCATGTCTCCATTCTGTGTCTGATACATCTCTTGTCTTGGTCACCTCTGGATAGGAGGAATGAAGCTGTCCCTGTGACCAGCTGCAGGGTGGCCAACTCAGTTGAGTTCTGCACTGACTGAGGAGATGGGCTCTTTTGTTTCACATTCTTGAAGCCTTTTCCTGGCCAGTGTTGATTTGGCAGGAAAACACACTTTCGTCTGTTGGGCTCTTGCCAGTCACTTGGTCCTGAAACTGGAGTTAGTAGCATCTTGCCAAAGATTAGACTGAGAAATCTGGATGCAGGCTGGCAATCCGAGCAAGCAGCCCCAGCCAAATTGGCAGAGTTGAGAAAACCTTAGAGAATTACAATTATTTTAGACAAAATACAAAGTTTGTGAGCTTTCTAAACATTATGTAAATCAGCCTTGGTTCTTAATTCACAGAGGCACAGAAGTCCATCACTTTCAGGAAGCATGCAAATATATTAGTGCCCCAATTCATGCCAAACTGAACCTTGGTTGCAGAAAGGAAATTGGATGATACCTCTTTGGGGGTATTTTAAGCACCTGCAGCCACAAACAGAAAATTCAGGTGCCTTAAAGCCTTTCTCAGAATTCAGGATCCCATTTCCACCTGCACCATGGCCAAATAGTCTGTGGCTATGCACTTGTGGTAAGGGGGTGGTGTGGGATATTATCACCACCCTTTCATCATGTCTTATATGCACTAGCTTACTTTAATCCTTACAATGGTGTCTTACTCATCCCCATTCTCACCCCAGAGAACTGAAATCAAGCACTGTATCCCCCAAGTGTGAAGCTTGTCATTTTATCCTTTTAGGTATCTTGTGGTTGTTACTCGTAGGTGGGGAGGAGGTGTGGGATGTGGAGTAGGTGGAGGCTGGATGGGGGTGCGGGGAATGGAATATGAAGTGTAAAAAATTAATTAAAAATTAATTAATTTTAAAAAAATTAAAGAAATTAAAATTAAATTAATAGAAATAATAAAATTAAAGAAATAATAAAAAAAAGAAATCTGCTAATGACCTAAAATATTGATTCCTGGGTCCCAGGCATTTGAGGTTTTAGGCCTAGAGTAGGATCTTAGTTCTAACACATGTGATTGTGTCACACAGCTTAAACACTAGCCTATAACTTCATAACGTACCCAATGTTGTAAGTCTTTGTGTTGGATAAGGAAACTCTTCCCCCACCAGACTTCTTATGCTGTAAGAATCTCAAAGTTTCATGTAGCCGATTCTCCATGGTCGCTCCCTCTCTCACTTTATTTTTCCTTTACACCCAGAGTACGCTTCCTTGTATTCTTCTGCAGGTCCCTGGCTCCTTTGTTTACGCTTGAATACTGAGCTCTTTCTTATTGGAGTAGATTGAAACATATTTAGAAACTTCCAAAGTAATCAGAAGCATAAGGTGTTTGGATAAATGTATACTCTTGACTTACAATTAGGGTAGCACTGCTGATAAAAAGAATTGGGAAGAAAACACCCATGGAAGGACTTACAGAGACAAAGTTTGGAGCTGAGACGAAAGGATGGACCATCCAGAGACTGCTGCACCTGGCGATCTATCCCATAATCTGCCACCAAACGCAAACACTATTGCATACGCCAGCAAGATTTTGCTGAAAGGACCCTGATATAGCTGTCTCTTGTGAGGCTATGGCAGTACCTGGCAAACACAGAAGTGGATGCTCACAGTCAGCTATTGGATGGAACACAGGGCCCCCAATGGAGGAACTAGAGAAAGTACCCAAGGAGCTGAAGGGGTCTGCAACCTTATAGGTGGAACAACAATATGAACTAATCAGTATCCCCAGAGCTCATGTCTCTAGCTGCATATGTAGCAGAAGATGGCCTAGTCGGCCATCATTGAGAAGAAAGGCCGCTTGGTCTTGCAAACTTTCTATGCCCCAGTACAGGGGAACACCAGGGACAAGAAGTGGGAGTGAGTGGGTAGGGGAGCAGGGTAGGGGGAGGGTATAGGAGACTTTCGGTATATCAATTGAAATGTAAATGAAGAAAATACCTAATAAAAATTTGGAAAAAAATCGGCTCTGAAATCTTTTGTCAGCACTCCCAGTCATTACTGAGTTTTAGAAGATTTACATCATACAGCACCTGAGAGATTCTATAAAAGGTTCATGATGTCACTGATGTAAACTGTTACTATTTATTGTTTTTATGGCTGGAACTGCTGGTTGGAAGAACACACCTCATTTTCTTTGACAAATAATTGAAAACTCTTCAGAGTCCTTGATATCCATCAAGTTCACTCATTTATAAAAGTTTAATATATTGAGGGTCTTGCTTAGCAAGGAAAATGTCAATATAGCATATTGCTTTTAAGCTCAAGAAACATATAATTTGAAAATGCATGGATTTAAAAATTATCATCAGAAAATAAATAAAAAGAATATTTTGCCGGGCGGTGGTGGCGCATGCCTTTAATCCCAGCACTTAGGAGGCAGAGGCAGGCAGATTTCTGAGTTCGAGGCCAGCCTGGTCTACAAAGAGAGTTCCAGGACAGTCAGGGCTACACAGAGAAACCTTGTCTTGAAAAAAAAAAACCACACACACACACAAAAACTAGTATTTCATAATCATTAGGAAATTGTATCCTTAATGCCAAAAGGAAATTTCTCTGTTCATATTACATTTTACCTGATACAGATATAGTTGCAGAAAGTTGCCCTTGAAAACAAGATCCTCTTTCTAGAATCCTGGTGCTGGGGAAAAAAAAAAAAAAAAACAACTTAAATCTATGATGTCAATTCATGACTTTGAGATAAAATGATTTCATTAGGGCTTTAGGCTCTTATAAGCAAAACCTTCCGATAAAAATTGAATGCACTGGAATTAATCAAAGTAACTTATAGTTTTTCCACTTACATTCACTTTGAAATTATGGTGATTTCAAAGGATGTTAAATTTTATTTGATTCAGCATCTACTCTGAGTGGCCATATTTCCTGCAAGTAAGGAGATGAGCTGCAGCAATTTCAATGATGACTTAGGATTTGAAGAATAGGGTGATCTAAATGTCACAATTTGATTAGAAATTTTGCCTGAGTGGTATTTTACAATCTCTCTCTCTCTCTCTCTCTCTCTCTCTCTCTCTCTCTCTCTCTCTCTCTCTCTCTCTCTCTCTCTCTCCCTCTCTCTCTCTCTCTTTCGTGTGAGTTAGAAGTAATATTGTAATATCTCTGAAATATTTTGGACTTCTGCCTTTTAAATTTTTAATTGAATTAATTAATTGTAAAAAGCTCTAAACATCTACAAGGAGAAGAAGCAATTTTGCTAGGATACTGTCATTTAAGGATGAAGGTATACAAGCTTTATGGGTATTCTCATCATGTGCCAATGTAGAATTAGAGCCATGAGGGTCAGGTTGTGGTAGGGCTTCTCTATGCATAGTCTAGTAATTTTCTTTCACAATTCTGACAGTACTTCTGGTGAAGGCATTGAAAAAGGTGAGATCCTTTGTCAATGGTTTTAGTTGGTGGATATATATACACACACATATATACACATACATATATACATTATATATATATAATATATACATATACATACATACATACATACATACATACATACATACATACATACGCACACACACACACACACACAAATCCAACACACACATATGAGGATACAGGATAAAAAAATATTTTTAAAGCCTTGGGGAGTGTGGAAAAATGACCAGAAAAGTGAGTCAATAAAGAGAAAATAACCTAATTATATGAGAATTGAAATGCTGAAATGGATGCAAACAGTTCATTTGTAGGGGCAGACAGAAATGCAAGTGTTAAGATGGATATCAGCAAGTCATATGCACTATCAGAGAGAAGGTGTATTAGAAAAGGTGTATTTAGAGGTCTGAAATGAAGAGCAAGAATCAGTATGTATGGTAATGTAAAATCACTTGACACAGGACTTTAGATCTAGACTTTAGAATTCAGTCTTTTATAATCAGGCAATATGGAGTCAAAAGATGTAATAGAGTCTGGGGTTTAAGTGTCCAAGAATGCAAAAAACCATGAAGTGAATGAAGAGGCCAATACGCTTGCCAGTACTTGCCAGTACTCTTGCATGGAAATAGGCTAAGTAAAATCTACCTGTTTTAAATAAGGAGCAAGCTCACTTGCTAGCCAGAGGTTGCCAACATGACTAATTTTGGCACTTACATTATTAGTCTAAGGATTTCTGAGTTTGCAACTGAAGAATGAAGAGTTAGAAAGAAGGCAGAATTTACAACTCATCAGTTATTTATACAGATGACAGGTGATCTCCAAAACTGCTTGTCTTCTTGCCCTGTGGGAAGGCTGAAGCTAAGTCATGCATCCCTGCCAATGAGCCACAAATCACCTGCTGACAGGAAAATGTAGGTCACCTACCTGGTCGTTTTGAAAGATACACAACTACAACCATGAAATATTCGTGTTATTTATTGACTGAACTTGCCTTTGGTTGTGTTGGCATTCCAGAGATGCTGTACCAGGCAGGGGCATATTTGAAATAAGAAGTTGAGTTCACTAGTTGAGAGGTTTCTCTGAGACAGCAAACAGCCTTAAGGAACTTTTTAAATGAGTGATTGTCTTAGAAGTATTATCCTGTAGGAGAAAACTCTGAACTGTATTTCTGCCTGAACAGAGATCACAAGATGGGTTTAAATGTTCTGAGGTTGAGTCAAGGTATAGATATTTTATAAGATATTGGGTAGCACCCTGTCACTTGTGTGTCTTTCTTAAGTATCTAGCATGAGCAATGTTGAATAGTTCCAAAACAGGACATTCTAAGGTTTTTAAGCACTGAAGCAGGTATCTAGAAGTTACACAACTGGATTTGGATAATCAGACTCTTCAACTATTATATTAAAAAATTGAAGCTGGTAGCTAGAATAAGCAACAAGAGAGCAACTATAAAACTGAGTTCAGGCAGAAAGGGATAAACCAAGTTGAGTAGGCTAAGTATAGCTAATGGGGTCAGTGGGAAGAGTGCAGACACACAGAGTTGGGCTCTATGAGGACTTTCCCAGTATTTCCCCTGCCTGTTGCGCAGACAGCAAAGTTAATGATGCGGTCTGAAGTTCAGAAGTTCAAAGACTTCACTAGTCCTGGGCAGTCATCTAGTTTTACAGTACTGTGCATGACTTTACTCTCTTTAAGTGTGTCTTAAATCCAATTAAAGAGCTGTTGGTTACCACCAAAGTATGCCTGCCACTGCTTCATGCTTTGGGTTATATATAGTGCCATGTTTGTACTCTACTTGGTTCATAGATGTCAGAGTTAAACAGGACTGTTGGTTGTTTCCCTCTTTCCCTGACCTTCTCTCTATTTTATTGTAAAGGAATATAAGTTCTTTTGTTAAGTTTATTCCTAAATATTTTATTTGAGGCTATTGTGACTAGGAATCTTTCCTTGATCTCTTCAGAATTTATTGTTGGTGTATAGAAAAATGATTAATTTGTGGAAGTTAATTTCATATCCTGCCACATTGTTGAATTTGTTTATTATTTCTAGAAAGTTTATGGTTGTACTTTCAGGATCTCTAATATGTCGTATCATGTCATCAGCAAATAAAGGTAGTTTGACTTTTCTTGCCTTGATGCTTTAACTAGTGCTTTATGAATAATATTGAAAAGGGGTAGAGGTCCTTGACTTCTGTGGGATTGCTTCAAATTTTTTTTTTCAAAGGCAGAGGCAGGCAGATTTCTGAGTTCGAGGCCAGCCTGGTCTACAAAGTGAGTTCCAGGACAGCCAGGGCTATACAGAGAAACCCTGTCTCGAAAAACCAAAAAAAAAAAAAAAAAAAAAAAAAAAAAAAAAAAAAAAAAATTTTCTCAATTTAGGATTGCGAGTTTCTTATATTTTATTCTCAGATTTTATTATGTTGAGGTATATTCCCTTTAGTCATGCATTCTCTAGGACTTTTAATTTTTTGCATCTATTGGAATCAGGCAGTCTTTGTTTTTAAATCCATTTGTGTAGTTTATTACATTCATTGACTTGTGTATATTGAGCTCTCCCTGCATTTTAGGGATAAAACCAACTTGGTCATAGTGGGTAATCTTTTTTATATATCTCTATTCTGCTTCCAAGTACTTTATTGAGTAATTTTAAATCTATGCCCATCAGGGATATTGGCTTGTAGTTTTCTCATTTTGATATGTCTGTACCTGGTCATGATATTAGAGTAATTCAGGCTTCATAGAAAGAGTTTGAGTGTGCTCCTTCTGTTTCTATTTTTTTGAATAGTTTAAGAAGGATTGGCTGTAACTCTCCTTTGAAAGTCTGGTAGAATTCTGCTGTGAATCCATCTGGCCCTAGACTGTTTTTTTTTTTTTTTTTTTTTTTTTAAGTTGGAAAGTTTTTTTGTTGTTGTTGTTGTTTTTTTTTTTTTTTTTTTTTAATTACTATTTCAATCTCATTTGTTATGGGCCTGTTTAGATTGTTGACTTCTTGGTTTAATTTTGATGGTTTGGCTGAACTCTGAAAACTCATCCATTTTTTTAGGCTTTTCTAATTTAGTGAAATACAGATTTTTAAAGTGTTCCTTTATAACACTAGAACTTTCTCTGGGTTCCCTTATAATGTTGCCCTCTTCATTTCCAATTATTTTGCTTTGTGTCCTCTCCTTATTTTAGTTAGCTGTGATTAGAGTTAATCTTGTTTCTCTTCCAAAGAACTAACTCTTAGATTTGTGGATTATTTGTATTGTTTTGCTATTTCTTTATTTTTCTCTTTGATTTTTATTATTTCTTGCTGTAAACTGGGTTTGGATTTGTCTTCCTCCTCCTCTTCCTCCTTCTCCTCTTCCTCCTCCTCTTCCTCTTCTTCCTCCTCCTCTTCCTCTTCCTCCTCCTTCTTTTACCACAGTTTAGAGTTCCATCATTCAGTCATTTATTTGTTTTGTTTCTTAATGATTTTTTAAAATGTAGGTACTTTGTGCTTTACATGTCACTCTTTCAGCTGCTTTCAATGTGTCCAAAAGGTTTTGCTGCATTGTACTTTCATTTAGTTAAAGAGATTTTAAAATTATTTCTTGATTTCTTTATTGACTGATCCATTCATTGCTCAGTGATGATTTTGTGTATTTACTAGAGATTTGTTTGGTGTCAGTTGTAATTTTTATTGTACTATGATAAGACAGGAGACATGGAGTATTTCATTCATTCTAAGTTTGTTAATATTTATGTTCTGTCTCAGATGCAGTCGATTTTAAATAAGCTCCCATATCCTTCCAAGTAGACTGTATATATTTTATAAACATCTGTTAAGACTATTTGGTGTATAATGTCATTTAACTCTGATATTTATGTTTATGTTTTGCCTAGATGACTGAAAAAAGTGCGGTATTAAATTGGTCTATTACTATTACTATGTTCTATGTCTTTAAATTTGGTAGTACGTTCTCTGAAATTTGGTCTACCAAAGCATGGTACATGTATGATTAGGATAGTACTATCTTTTTTGTTAACTCTTCCCTTGATCAGAATGAACTGTCCCTCTTTATCTTTTCTGATTAGTTTTAGGTAGGTGTTATTTATTTTGTCAGATATTAAGATATCTATGTCTGCTTGCTCTGTAGTCACATTGGATGGGAATATTTCTGTCCATCCTTTTACTCAGAGTTTATGCCTATCTTCAACACAAAGATGAATTCTTGTTATATCACATGGATCTTTTTCTTGATCTAGTCAGTCAGTTTGTGCCTTTTGATTTGAGAATTGAGGCCCCTAACATTTAGCTATAATTGATTGTGTAGGGGGCTGGAGAGATGGTTCAGTGGTTAAGAGCACTGACTGCTCTTCCAAAGGTCCTGAGTTCAATTCCCAGCAACCACATGGTATCTCACAACTATCTGTAATGGGATCTTCTGGTATGTCTGTAGAGAGCAGCAATGTACTCACAAGCATAAAATAAATAAATAAATCTTAAAAACTCAGGTGACATCAGATGCTTGCGAGGATGTGGAGAAAGAGGAACATTCCTCCATTGTTGGTTGGATTGCAAGCTGGTACAACCACTCTGGAAATCAGTTTGGCAGTTCCTCAGATAATTGGACATAGTTCTACCAGAAGATCCAGCAATACCACTCCTGGGCATATACCCAGAAGATGCTCCAACTTGTAATAAGGACACATGCTCTACTATGTTCATAGCAGCATTATTTATAATAGCAAAAAGCTAGAAAGAACCCAGATGTTCCTCAACAGAGGAATGAATACAGTAAATATGGTACATTTACAGAATTCAGTACTACTCAGCTATAAAAAACAACGAATTCATGAAATTCTTGGACAAATGGATGGATCTGGAGGATATCATTCTAAGTGAGGTAACCCAATCACAAAAGAACACACATGATATGCACTCACTGATGAGTGGATATTAGCCCAGAAGTTCAGAATACCCAAGATACAACTTGCAAAACACATGAAACTCAAGACGAAGGAAGACCAAAGTCCTTCTTAGGATGGGGAACAAAATACCCATGGAAGGAGTTACAGAGACAAAATGTGGAGCAGAGATTGAAGGAATGACCATCCAGAAACTGCCCCACCCGGGGATCCATTCCATAAACAACCACCAAACCCAGATACTAATTGCAGATGCCAACAAGTGCTTGCTGACAGGAGCCTGATACAGCTGTCTCCTGAGAGCCTCTGCCAGTGCCTGACTAATACAGAAGTGGATGCTTACAGTCATCCATTGGACAGAGCACACGGTCCCCAATGAAAGAGCTAGAGAAAGTACCCAAGGAGCTGAAGGGGTTTGCAGTCCCCTAGGAGGAACAACAATATGAACTAACCAATACTCCCAGAGATCCCTGGGACTAAATCACCAATCAAAGAAAACACATGGAGGGACTCGTGACTCTAGTTGCATATGTAGCTAAGGATGGCCTAGTTATCAATGGGAGAAAAGTCTCTTGGTCCTGTGAAGGTTCTATGGCCCAGTATCGGGGAATGCCTGGGCCAGGAAGTGGAAGTGGGTAATTGAGAAGCAGGAGGAGAGGGGAGAGGATAGGGGGTTTTTGGAGGGGAAACTAGGAAAGGGGAAAACATTTGAAATGTAAATAAAGAAAATATCTAATATAAAAAAATCTTTAAAAAAATAATTGTTCCCCATTCTAAGAAGGAGAGTATACCCATGTAAGGAGTTACAGAGACAACGTTTTAGAGAGAAGGAAGGACCATGCAGAGACTGCCCCACCCAGGGATCTATCCCATATACCACCACCAAACCCAGACACTATTGCATATGCCAGTAAGATTTTGCTGACAGGACCCTGATATAGCTATCTCTTGTGAGGCTATGCCAGTGCCGGGCAAATACAAAATCACAGTCATCTACTGGATGGAACATAGGGGCCCTAATGAAGGAGCTAGAAAAAGTACCCAAGGAGCTAAAGGTGTCTGCAACCCTATAGGAGGAACAACAATATCAACTAACCAGTACTCCCCAGAGCTTGTGTCTCTAGTTGCCTATGTAGCAGACGATGGCTTCGTTGGCCATCAATGGGAGGAGAGGCCCTTGGTCTTGTGAAGATCATATGTCCCAGTACAGGAGAATGCCAAGGCCAGGAAACAGGAGTGGGTGGGTTGAGGAGCAGGGCAGGGGGAGGGTATAGGGGGCTTTCGGGATAGCATTTGAAATGTAAATGAAGAAAATATCTAATAAAAATAAACAGAACAATTAAAAAATAATGAATGTGTATGTCAATTGTAGTAATTATGTTGATTTTTAGTGTTGTTTACATTCTCAGTGTATTTTTATAATTATGGTTTATGTTTCTTCCTTCAAACTGTTAGCTGTGTTCCTTTTTTTCCTCATTTATTTATTTTTATTAGATATTTTCTTTATATACATTTCAAATGCTATCCCGAAAGTTTCCTATACCCTCCCTCCACCCTGCTCCCCTACTCACCCACTCCAGCTTCTAGCCCTGGTGTTCCCCCGTACTGAGGCATATAAAGTTTGCAATACCAAGGGGCCTCTCTTCCCAGTGATGGACAACTAGGCCATCTTCTGCTACATATGCAACTAGAGATATGAGCTCTGGGGTTACTGGTTAGTTCATATTGTTGTTCCACCTATAGGGTTGCAGACCCTTTCAGCTCCTTGGGTGCTTTCTCTAGCTCCTCCATTGGGGATCCTGTGTTCCTTCTTATAGATGACTGTGAGCATCCACTTCTGTATTTGCCAGGCATAGCCTCATACGAGACAGCTATAACAGGGTATCTGGAGGATATCATCCTTAGTGAGATAACCCAATCACAAAAGAAGTCATTAGATATGCACTCACTGATAAGTGGATATTAGCCCAGAAATATAGAACAACCAAGATATAATTTGCAAAACACAAGAAAATCAAGAGGAGGGAAGACCAATTGGGGGAGGGATACTTTATTCCTCCTTAGAATAGGGAACAAAATACCCATGAAAGGAGTTACAGAGACAAAGTTTGGAGCTAAGATGAAAGGATGGACTATCCAGAGACTACCCCATCCGGGGATCCATCCCATAATCAGCCACCAAACCCAGACGCCAGCAAGATTTTGCTGAAGCTATGCTCCTTTTTGTCTTAAGCCTGAGATACTGCTTTTTGTATTTTCCTTAGTTTGTTTTGTTGCCTACAAAAATTTTGAGGATGTTTATGCCATGGAAAGTTTTTCTTTCTCCTTCAAATAGGCAGAGAGTTTTGCTGGACATATTAGTCTAGGTTAGTCTTTCTGGCATATTAGTCTAGGTTAGCCTTTCTGGCATATTAGTCTAGGTTAGCCTTTCTGGTCCTTAGGACTTGGTTTGCGTTGTTCTAGGTTCTTTTGTATTTCAGTTTCCATTTAGAAATCAGCTCTAGGGTTTTCCTTTACAGGTGATCTCTCTTCCCTCTCCCTTTCCCCCCTCCCCTCCCCCCTCCCCCTCCCCTCCCCCCTCCCCTCCCTCCTCCCTCTCTCCTCCCCTCCCCCTTTCCCCTCCCTCTCACTCTCAGCTTTCAATTATACATTCTTTGTTCTGTATATTTAGTGTTCTAAGTATGGCATGCAATGAGATTTTTCTTTCTCATCTTATTATTATGTGCTTCTTGTAGCTATATGGATGCATTTTTCCTTAGTTCCAAAAAATTTCCCTATGATCTTGTTAAAGATCTGGCCTATTCCTCTATATTGGGCTTCTTCTCCCTCATCTGTGCTGATTTTTTTAAGGTTTGAACATTTCATGGTGTCCCACATTTCCTGTATGTTCCTTGTGTGTTTCTTTTCTTTTTTCATATTCCTTGTTTGTTTGGTCTAGATATTTTACTTTATCTTCTAGTCCTAATATTTTATCTTCTATTTTATTCATTCTAAACTGGCCTTCCTTTGAGTTTTCTAATTGATCTATTTAGCTTATTTAAATTTAGTTGTTTAAATTACATCTTCATGTCAGCTTGAGTCATTTATCTCTTTATTGCATTATTGTTTTCAAGTCTTGGCTTGTCTTTGTCAATATTCCAGGCTTATTTTTCCATTTTCTTGGCCATCACTCAGGCATTTATTCTCCTTAATCTCTTTCTCCTTAATTTCATTGATCTGTTTCTTTCTGACTTCTTTAAATTTCTTGGAGTTTTGGATGAAATTTATAATTTGTTTATTATTTTAAATTCTGTGTCTTGGATTTCATCTAGACAATTCTCAGTGGCAAATATTTTTTATAGAAATTATAAGTTTTGGAAAGAAGATATTGGCTTGATCATTCATATTGCTTGGTTTTGTGTGTGTGTGTGTGTGTGTGATGAGATCCTGATATTTAGATTTCTTTTTTTCTTTCTGTATTTCATGTGAAAAGAGCAGGCAGAGCAGAAGAGAGCATATGACAATGGATTTAGCCTGAAAGTTATAAATAGTTTATGTGAAATAAAGTCAGATGGACAGAGGGACTTTGGCTGGTATGCAGGATGTGCACTAGGACCAAACATGGAGTATAGGGGTAGATATGTCAGGGTGAAAAGGTTGGATGTAGTATGTGGAGGGTATCTAGGTTGGGGGGGTACAGGTAGGGCATGTCTTGATAGGAGCTTATAAGTTGGTCGCCTCCACCTCACACCAGTCAGAATGGCTAAGATAAAAATTTCAGGTGGCAGCAGATGCTGGTGAGGATGTGGAGATAGAGGAACACTCCTCCATTGTTGGTGGGATTGCAAGCTTGTACAACCACTCTGGAAATCAGTCTGGTGGTTCCTCAGAGAATTGGACATAGTACTACTGGAGGATCCTGCAATACCTCTCCTGGGCATATATCCAGAAGATGTCCCAACTGGTAAGAAGGACACATGCTCCACTATGTTCATAGCAGCCTTATTTATAATAGCCAGAAGCTGGAAAGAACCCAGATGCCCCTCAACAGAGAAATGGATACAGAAAATGTGGTACATTTACACAATGGAGTACTACTCAGCTATTAAAAAGAATGAATTTATGAAATTCCTAGGCAAATGGATGGACCTGGAGGGCATCATCCTGAGTGAGATAACACAATCACAAAGGAACTCACACAATATATACTCACTGATAAGTGGATATTAGCCCAGAAACTTAGGATACCCAAGATATAAGATACAATATGCCAAACGCATGAAACTCAAGAAGAACGAAGACCAAAGTGTGGACACTGTGCCCCTTCTTAGAATTGGGAAGACAACACCCATGGAAGGAGTTACAAGACAAAGTTTGGAGCTGAGACGAAAGGATGGACCATCCAGAGACTGTCATATGCAGGGATATATCTCATAATCAGCTTCCAAACGCTGACACCATTGCATACACTAGCAAGATTTTGCTGAAAGGACTCAGATAGAGCTGTCTCCTGTGAGACTATGCTGGGGCCTAGCAAACACAGAAGTGGATGCTCACAGTCAGCTATTGGATGGATCACAGGGCCCCCAATGGAGGACCTAGAGAAAGTACCCAAGGAGCTAAAGGGATCTGCAACCCTATAGTTGGAACAACATTATGAACTAACCAGTACCCCGGAGCTCTTGACTCTAGCTGTATATGTATTAAAAGATGGCCTACTCGGCAATCACTGGAAAGAGAGGCCCATTGGACTTGCAAACTTTATATGCCCCAGTACAGGGGAATGCCAGGGCCAAAAAGTGGGAGTGGGTGGGAAGGAGAGTTGGGTGGGGGGGTTATGGGGGACTTTTGGGATAGCATTGGAAATGTAAATGAGGAAAATACCTAATAAAAATAGTAAAAAAAAAAAAAAAAAGTTGGTCGCAGTGCACATAGGATGGCCATACTATGCCATGGCAATAGATTTGGAATGCAGGCTACATCTGGTGGGTTAGAGAGTGTAAGTGGAAGAGAGGATCAGGCAGACTCAATGGGCTAGACTTTGGAGAAGGATGTGTAGGATCTGGCTAGGTATAGTGGTTAGATGTTTCTGGACTTTTAATGTATTTGCTCTGAGCTATAAACATTCTTATTAGGACTGCCTTCTTTGTGCCCCATAGTTCTGGATCTTTTGTGTTTTGATTTTCATTTAGTTCTAGAAATGTTTCCTTCTTGATCTCTGTGATGATCTAGGAACCATTCAATAGTTATCGCTTAATCACAGTTGTACATTTTCTATAGTTTCTCCTCCTGCTGACTTATAGCTTTATTCCATTGTCATCAGATAGAATATAAGATATTTTCCTATACTTTTTGAGACTTTCTTTATGTCCTAATATGTAATGCCTGTACAAAGTCTTGCTGTCTACCTTCTAGCATGGAGGGGGGGGCTCATGAGCCATTACTCCTACAGGAGGAATTATATTCAGTTGATGGTTTTTGAGGTGGCAGGCAGGCAGAAATTTATTCATTTGTTGATTAATTGCTTTATTGATTGGGTATATCCCCTGGTAGGTATATCATTCTCCAGTGAAAGGAAGAAGTATGTGATCAGCACAAATTAGACTTGGTGTGTTATTATGAGAGAAAGAGAGGAAAAAGAAGAAAACATGAATTTGGGAAGTTAGGGAGGGGTGAGGAGGTCGGGTAGGTTTGGGAGAAGTATAGGGGGGTGAACATGATCAAAGTATACTGTATAAACTTCTGAGATGTGATACAATATACCCTAAGAGCAGATCTAGTACTGCTAAGCCATCTGTCCCCTCCCAGAGGAGCTTTAAAATCAGAATGCAAGCAAACCCCAACCCCTGTGCCAGTGCCTTATCTGGCCTGCCTCAGGTAACATGGCCTTTCCTGGAGCCAGTGTTCTTAAGTTCATCATGGGATGTACCCCCTAGTTTCTAGGAAGACTTGAAGAAGGCATATCTTCTTCCATACCTAGGTACTTTAGTTACTGAAAGACATTAACCTTTGCTTTGGGCTGCTGGAGAAGAATGAATACAAATGCCCAATGCTGTGTGAGGACTTAAATCAAAGGGGGAAAGAGTTAATTCCTCTGGGAGTCATCCATCAGCAGCAGTCAGTTCTGATTTAAACATTTTCCCATAAATTTTTACCTAGTTCCTGTGCTGCAGTGAGTGAGTAGTTAAAGTTGGCAGAGGGTGTGATTTTGATGGATTATGCCCAATTTTCTTTCACAATCTTTCCATCCACCAGCAGTGAGATGTAGATAGCATTTTAGTTTGAGGAATGCAAACTATTGGAAAATCACAGCCTTGACACTTGGTACGAACAGATATTATTTCTTACTCTCATTTAAAATACCAATGCATGAATTATTTTTTTACCTGAGATTTTTAAGATTGCTTAAAATTTTCAAGAAGTATTAAATAACATTTGTTTCTACAGCAGTGGGACTTAAAACCTTTTTCTTCCTCTGTTCTGATGAGTAAAGTTGGTTGCAATTGGCAATAAGTCTTAGAGTTGCTGCCTATAAAAAGTGTACTTTGTTACGTTTATTTGAAGGTGTCTTTTTTTTTTAATATTTCAAGGTGTGGATAGTTATGTATCTTCTAAAATGTAACCCAGGGTTCAGGATGGAGTGGGGCAATTCATTTTGCTTTGGATTATTTATTTGTCTCTACATTGAACAGATATTTATTGGAGCTCATTCTCTTTTCTTTTGTGTGAGAGCAGCACAGGTATTATGTATCTAAGTGACATAAATTCCGAGAAGGAAGATACAACAGTGCTTCAGGATCTATCCATCCAAAAGATAAATACCACATCAACTGAAACTACATTTATTTATAAACACTACTACATAGTTAAAAGTCCAGCTCCGGAGTCAAGCAAATTTAGCTTTACTACTGACTCTGCCACACAGTAGCTATATGAGCTGTGGGAAGTGTATAATCTCCACTCTTGGGTGTATTAGTCAGACCTTATCTATAGATGAAAGGAAGGTCACTCAATGCAATAAGTCTGATGATTATGCAAAATGTGCAATGAGTATTGACATTTTGATATCATGTGTATTTTGCAATATGGATGCCACAATACAGTACAAATCAGAAATACATGTAAAATCTATAGTTCTAAGTGGCAAATGCTTTTATCTTTTAGAAACCCATAAAGTGCTTCCACAGAATCTCTAAGACTCCTTCTGTAACAGACTCCCAGACTTCACAATGGCTATCTTTACTTAGGGACACTATGCTAGTGTTAAAAGCCAACACTTAGACCTCTAACGCCTTCCAAAACAGGAAGAAAGACTTAGGCCATAGTTATAGGAAAGTCCATGAGCAAAATGTCCACAAATGTACTATAACATTTTTTTTTTTTTTTTTTTTTTGGTTTCTGAAGTCCTGATTCTTGATAACTGGAGTATGACAACAAGGCTATGGTGTGTGTGTGTGTGTGTGTGTGTTTAAAAGACAGAAAGCTGTAAGGCTTTGGGTTACATTATTTGACCATGTTTCCCTATACAGGCTCTGGTTGGCAATAAAGACTTTCTTTTTGGCTTTAAGAGTGTCCTTATCATGGACTCTAGTGAGCTCACCTCCATTTTTGAGTCTGCAGCTAGTTCCTCAGAGACTGTGAACCTGGGGCACTAGTGGTCTCAGATCCCCTCTGGAATGATAGCTTAGGACATGAATAGTTCCTAGGAGATGCATATTCTGAGATTTTTCAGGGCCCAACAACCTTCTACCACCTCTAGTCCTACTGCTCTAGAGGTTCCTGATGCCTCCATCCTAAAAGAAGAAATTGAAGAAATTTGCCTAAATCTGTTTTCTTCAGAGACAAATCTGTTTATGATACCTTTTAAGTAAAGCACTGAAGAAAGAGTGGATGAGGCCCTATTTCTGGTGTTTAGGGTTTGCATGAAATGTCACATAACCTGGTTTAAGTTTATATGCTCGGCATATCTGGTTGTCTTTCCTGTTTTGCCTGTCTGTGTGTTCCTGTCAGTTCTGTTGGTTGGAGGAATAGGTCCAAGATACTGTTGGAATGGATATTAAAGCAGTTCAAGGAGAATTCTGTAGATGAGGATGAATATGGTATCTGTTTCTTGCCCAAAAAAAAACTTCTGACCTGTGAAAATGATTGGTCCTCTTTTGGAATTGGGTAGCCTTGTGAAGGATCTTTGAACCTGATTCAGGCTACCTGGAACATGTGGACTGAAGATCCTGAAGGCCACAACCAGTTTTCCCTTGTTTACCAGTCTGGTCTCTGGTGTAAGACCCACTCTCCTGACTAAAGGCATATGCACTCTTGTGGGGGACCCTAGTCTTTGTTTAGTCAGGTCACTCAGAGAAACTCAAACATCTGCCTGTTCTCTCGGCCAAGAAGACACTGACCTTTCCCTTTTATATGCCCCAGCCTGACCCAACTCTGCCAGAGAGGGAGAAATGGCTCCCCAAGCCATGCTGTCAGAAGGGTAGACTCTTAAGCCTCGGGCCTCATCTCATCAGAGTCATGCAGAATGACTCTGGCTTATGGGAGCTCTGGGAAGAATTTTCCTGGGGCAGAGGCAGCTCTTGTCCTCTTTCGGAGGGAGGTAACCTTAGTGGGCTCAAAACTAAAAGGTTTTCCCCCTCGACCTTTTCATGGTTTATGCCATCTTTTCAATCAATAATCTGTGTAATTGAAAAACTCATAACCTGCCATTTTCTAAAAAAGTTTCAGGCTCTAATTAGTCCCCTGGAAACTGTCTTTTACACATACCTGTGTAACATCATGTCCATTGTATGCCACGAGGAAGGAGAGAGAATACAACAGTGGGCTCATGAGATAGCAAAATATATTTTTATTAGATATTTTCTTTTTACAAATTTTTATTTGTATCTTCTTCATTTACATTTCAAATGCTATCCCAAAAGTCCCCTATACCCTTCCACCCACTGCTCCCCTACCCACCCACTCCCACTTCTTGGCCCTGGTGTTCCCTTGTACTGGGGCATATAAAGTTTGCCAGACCTAGGGACCTTTCTTTCCAATGATGGCTGACTAGACCATCTTCTGCAACATATGCAGCTAGAGACACGAGCTCTATATTTTATTATTCAGACAAAATAAGCAGTGTCTCTAATCAATTAAAGCCACCAGACAAGGACTTGGGAGCCATGTTTCTTCTGGCAGTCCTGAATAGTGACTGAAGCAGAGTTTATCAGCATAAAGCCCGCAAGCATCTGAGCCAAGTTTCAGTTATTTTTTACCAATCAAAATTTGGAGATTAGCGACTTGCCCAAGGTTCCATGACAATTCAAATGACATTGAATGTAAGTGCTTTCGTCTAGCCAATCAGATTCATTTGTTCTTTCCATTGTTAGGAACAGGCATTATGTTTTAGGTAACTACTGCTGCTTAGAGAGGGGGTTGGTCAGCTTCTGGAAAGTCCTCAGTTCCTCCAAGGGCCAGGAACATAATTTTTGTTCCACCCTATAGGTAAAATGAAGTCTGAAGTCAAAATGGAAGTACTTAAGAAAAGTATCTTTACCTGTCCCCAATGCCAGCCAATGTGAGATGATTGCCAACAATTCCTGGACCTACTCTTCCTGGCTGAGGAGCAGGACAGGATTTGGATTGAGAGTAGAAAAGCTGCTCTTGGGGCGAAGAATAACTTGAGAACAATACTGAATGAATAGAGTGGATTTTCCTCTGCCCAACCTGACTGGGACCCCCAACACTGACAAAGGTAAGGAGGCTCTGGCCAATCTTTACCAGGTCCATTTGGGAGGATTAAAGACAACGTCTATAAACAAAAACAAACAAAACAAACAATAAAACCAAACCAAACCACCATCACCACCACCACAACCATCACCACCACCAATAACAAAAACTCCAAACTGACAATCTGTCTTAGGTGAGTGAGGTTCTACAAGAGCCCCAAGAATCACCTGATGGGTTCCTTGAGTGCTTCTGTGAGGCCTGCCAGGTGTTTATCCCCATAAACCAAGGTGCGCCAAAAATACAGCAAACAGCCAGTATAGATTTTGTTATGCAGTCAACCCCAGACATTAAATCCAAACCAAACCAAAAGAAAACTTCAAAATTGAAAAGAATTTGAGGGTATAAATAGGTCCCATTTATTAGAGATTGCTCAAAAGGTTCATAATAACTGTAACTGTGTAAAAGAAAAACAAAAGGTTGACCTGAATTGGCATGCATTTTCCACAGCCCTCGTCCTAAGGTCCCTCTCTCAAGAAAAGTGACTTCTTACGTTGGCCAAAGAAATATCTTGGCTCTAGATATTGGCCCTGACCAGAAGAGATAGCCATTTTTCACTATGCATATGGCATCAAAAACAGGATTCCCTGGAAGTCCAAGGAAATAGGAGGGCATATTTGTCTGTCTAGATGATAATACTAGAACCAGTCAGGACTCTTCAGATGTTTCTAACTCTGCCCAAACCCTGATTTTTCCAGCACCCAAACTACACACGTTAAAAAATAGTGAACAGAGAGAAAAATTGTCACATAGGAGACAAGTGGATGGTGGTTCTTGCCTAACAGAAGACCTATATTCTCTATAACTTTTGAAAGACAAATGTTCACCAAACTCTATCTGGGAGCATCACCATTGTTGAGTTTCTCACATACAGATGTTACATCCCTCAATTAGTCATTCTTGCCAAAGACATTTTGTCCAGATATGCCACTTGTATTAAAATGAATCTCAGAGGGAAAAAATCCCCAAGAGTATCAATGCTTGAGAAGTACTCCTGTAGAACATTAGCAAGTAGACCTTACTAGGATGATGCCCATGGTCCTTGGGTGTAAGTATTGCAATGGCAATTTTGGAGTTCTAGTTTGTTTGGAAAACAAAGAAATATTACAGGAATATAATTTCTTTTAATCCCAGGTATGGGTTATAGAGCTGCTTTAGACTGTCCACAGCAGCTGACTGATTTTCCCTGTGCTTTGCTGGAGGTGTAATTTTGCCAGGTACAGATAGTTTCTGTGCTTTGTGATGTTCGGAGTTCTGGGGATTTCTGAAAGGGTATATAAATGCTAGGGCCTGGATTGGCAGGGTTGTTGTTGTTGTTGGTTGTGGGTTGTTGGTTGGTTACTGTTGGTTACTGTTTGTTAAGTAGTCATGCACTAAGAAGAAACAACATGAAGTAATTAGTTATCCTGATGGAGAAGATTAAACTTGCCCCAAGGAACTCAACACTCCTAATTAGTAGGAAGTAGACTAAGGATAGCATCCATTGTCCCCCTTTCCTCTTTATTCTTTTTCTCTCATATTTAGTGTTAGGAGGTTGAAAGGGTGAGAGATGGGTGAATAATGGTAGAAGAAAGAATAACCTATAAAGTAGCGAAAGTCCAGTTATAAACTATTTGTTAGTTTTCATAGATACATTCTCTGCATTCGTGATAGCACATGTGACTGAATGGAGACAACAAAAGTCTGACAAAGCTCCTGACTGTTAATTTTAAAACTACATTGTGCCTATAGGTAACAAATCTCAGGACAGGTTAAAAAGAATGAATAATCCCTTAAAGGAAAATTTAAGTAATCTGTTGCGGCCCGCCCGCGGTCCACAACACGAACGGTTCACTGAGAATGGCAGTTCCCTGCAAAGAGAGGTAACTAGATAGGGCGGAAGAGAAGAATGAAGTCAAGACAAAACTCTGATCAAGACTCAATTTAATATTTCCAGACACTCAGTTTATAAAGGAGGGGGGAGGGAACCCAATTTCCCGCCAAGTAACTCAGGGTCCAGTAGCAGGACGAACACGTGTGTGCCTCCAGGCAGCAGAGTCAGGTTCCAGCAGTGGGCGTGGCAGGACGAATGAGCCGGTAGCTCCACCCTAGAGCAGGCAGGTTCCAGGCTGGGGGAAGGGAGGCCACAGTAATCATGTTTTTGAGACTAGTAAAAATTGGGTTACTTGCTTACCATTTGCCTTCCTAAAGGACAAGTGTACCCCATCTCTGTAAGGTTTGACCTCATTTCAAATCATGCAGGGGAGCCTCCCATTCTCCCTAAGCTAAGAGATGTTAATAAGGCAGAATTTACGAACCATTCCATACTCAAGTCTGTAAAGAGCCTGAAATAAGTCCAAAGGACCTCATCAGATGATTTGAATAGCCATGTCCTTGCCTTGTGTCTGAGCCTGATTACAAGTTCCAGCCCATTGTTCTTGTGTGGGTAAAGAGAATCCTGACCTGGAGCCTAAAGCTAATGTGAAAAGGCTCATATTCTGTGGTCCTTACAACACTGTGTAGCTGTGAAGGTCACTGGTGTCAACCCAACCCATGGGTCCACCATACACAGCTGAAGGAAGGTACAGAGGACAGTGATTGGTGGATGGAAACCAGGTCCTCCAACTGCTAAAGATAAGACGATGCTGGCCTTATGACGATGATTGTCCTATTTTGTCTTCTTTGTCTCTCCGTGAAAAAGGCTCATAGTCTCTGTAAACCAAGCACCTGGGTATGAAAATTTAAAAATGACCAAATCCAGGGAACTCATAGCCAATCAATTTACTGAAACCTAGCCCACCTTGCAGAGAGATTTCTTTAAAGATTACATCCAGAGATAATTAGAAAGAGGGACAGTAAAGGAGCCCACTCTGGGGATGTGGGTCTACTATTGACAAAAGGGACTCTGTTCTACCCACTACTATGCCTTCCTGCCTGATAAACCCCACCCCCTTGCAACCTTCCAAGATCCAAGCAAGATCATTGTGCTCATTGGGATTGTGAAACTGAGTACTCCTGGGGTCACACTGACTTTTTCACAACCTTAGAAAGAAAACCATCATCACCTACCTGTGATCCCAGGCAATAAATCCCATATTTATAATGATTAGGGCCTGGGAAGAAACTGGAGATCATTACTAGGGAATCAGTAAAACTTGTGGAGTCAGATTATATGTAAATAGTCAAGACCTATAAAAAATTTACTATCCAAGAAAACAAAAACAAAACAAAAGAAAACAACAAAAGCAAAACTCACCAACTAGGGTCATCCAACTCATTGGCCCAAACTAACTCATCTTTATACTCTATGAATATGATCCTCTAAGGTGGCAAGCCCAACTCCAATCTCTCCAGGAATTCTTTTGATAATCATTTGGGGTAAAGGTCCAGGACTGCCCATCAGTATTTGGCATGCTAGAAGGAGTGCATTTATTCCTTAACTATTCTTTTTTTTTTTTTAAAAAAAATATGAGATATTTCATGTATTTACATTTCAAATGTTATCCCCTTTCCCAGTTTCCCCTCTGGATACCTCCATATTTTGGTTTTCCTTCTCCTTGAGCTTCATATCATCTGTGAATTGTATCAGGTATTCCAAGCTTTTGGGCTAATATTCACTTATCAGTGAGTGCACAGCATGGGTATTCTTTTGTGACTGGGTTACCTCACTCAGGATGATATTTTCTAGTTCCATCCATTTGCCTAAGATTTCATGAATTCATTGTTTTTAGTAGCTGAGTAGTATTCGATGGTGTAAATGTACCATATTTTCTGTATCCAATTCTCTATTGAAGGACCTCTGGGTTCTTTCCAGCTTTGGACATAGGTAAAGACTGCTGACTATGTCTGTACCCTAAACCCCCATTTTTTAAAAATTTAATTAGGTATTTTCTTCATTTACATTTCCAATGCTACACCAAAAGACCTCCATACCCCCAACACTACCCTACCCCCCCACTCACACTTCTTGGCCCTGGCGTTCCCCTGTACTGAGGCATATAAAGTTTGCAACACCAATGGGCCTCTCTTTCCACTGATGGCTGACTTGGCCATCTTCTGATACATATACAGCTAGAGACATGAGCTCTGGAGGTACTGGTTAGTTCATATTGTTGTTGCACCTATAGGGTTGCAAACCCCTTTAGCTCCTTGGGTACTTTCTCTAGCTCCTCCATTGGGGGCCCTGTGATCCATCCAGTAGCTGACTGTGAACATCCACTTCTGTGTTTGCTAGGCTCCGGCATATCCTCACAAGAGACAGCTACATCAGGGTCCTTTCAGCAAAATCTTGCTAGTGTGTGCAATGGTGTCAGCGTTTGGAAGCTGATATGGGATGGATCACTGGGTGTGGCAGTCTCTAGATGGTCTATCCTTTCGTCTCAGCTCCAAACTTTGTCTCTGTAACTCCTTCCATGGGTGTTTTGTTTCCAATTCTAAGAAGGGGCAAACTCTCCACACTTTGGTCTTCGTTCTTGAATTTCATGTGTTTTGCAACTTGTATCTTGTATCTTGGGTATTCTAAGTTTCTGGGCAAATATCCACTTATCAGTGAGTACATACTGTGTGAGTTCTTCTGTGATTGGGTTACCTAACTCAGGATGATGCCCTCCAGGTCCATCCATTTGACTAGGAATTTCATAAATTCATTCTTTTTAATAGCTGAGTAGTACTCCATTGTGTAAATGTATCACATTTTCTGTATCCATCCCTCTGTTGAGAGGCATCTGGGTTCTTTCCAGATTCTGACTATTACAAATAAGGCTGCTATGAATATAATTGAGCATGTGTCCTTCTTATTGGTTGGACCATCTTCTGGATATATGCCCAGGAGAGGTATTGCAGGATCTTCCTGTAGTACTGTGTCCAATTTTCTGAGGAACCGCCAGACTGATTTCCAGAGTGGTTATACAAACTTGCAATTCTACCAACAATGGAGGAGTGTTTCTCTTTCTCCACATCCTCGTCAGCATCTGCTGTCACCTGAATTTTTATCTTAGCAATTCGGGCTGGTGTGAGGTGGAATCTCAGGGTTGTTTTGAGTTGCATTTCCCTGATGATTAAGGATGCTGAACATTTTTTTCAGGTGTTTCTCAGCCATTCGGTATTCCTTAGGTGAGAATTCTTTGTTTAGCTCTGAGCCCCATTTTTAATGGGGTTATTTGATTTTCCGGAGTCCACCTTCTTGAGTTCTTTATATATATTTGATATTAGTCCCCTATCTGATTTAGGATAGGTAAAGATCCTGCCCAATCTGTTGGTGGCCTTTTTGTCTTATTGAAGGTGTCTTTTGCCTTGCAGAAGCTTTGCAATTTTATGAGGTCTCATTTGTCGATTCTCGAAGTTACAGCACAAGCCATTGCTCTTCTATTCAGGAATTTTCCCCGTGTGCCAATATCTTCCAGGCTTTTCCTCACTTTCTCCTCTATAAGTTTCACTGTCTCTGGTTTTATGTGGAGTTCCTTGATCCACTTAGATTTGACCTTAGTACAAGGAGATATGAATGGATCAAATCTCATTCTTCTACATGATAAGCATCAGTTGTGCCAGCACCATTTGTTGAAAATGCTGTATTTTTTCCACTGGATGGTTTTAGCTCCCTTGTCAAAGATCAAGTGACCATAGGTGTGTGGGTTCATCTCTGGGTCTTCAATTCTATTGCATTGGTCTACTTGTCTGTCGCTATACCAATACCTTGCAGTTTTTATCACTATTGCTCTGTAGTGCAGCTGTAGGTCAGGCATGGTATTCCACCATAGGTTCTTTTATCATTGAGAAGTGTTTTTGCTCTCCTAGGTTTTTTGTTATTCCAGATGAATTTGCAGATTGCCCTTTCTAATTCGTTGAAATATTGAGTTGGAATTTTGATGGGGATTGCATTGAATCTGTAGATTGCTTTTGGCAAGATAGCCATTTTAACTATATTGATCCTGCTAATCCATGAGCATGGGAGATCTTTCCATCTTCTGAGATCTTTAATTTCTTTCTTCAAAGACTTGAAGTTCTTATCATACAGATCTTGCACTTCCTTAGCTTGAGTCACACCAAGGTATTTTATATTATTTGTGACTATGGAGAAGGGTGTTGTTTCCCTAATTTCTCTCTCAGCCTGTTTATCCTTTGTGTAGAGAAAGGGCATTGACTTGTTTGAGTTAATTTTATATCCAGCTACATCTCTGAAGCTGTTTATCAGGTTTAGGAATTCTCTGGTGGAAATTTTATGATCATTTATATATACCATCATATCATCTGCAAAAAGTGATATTTTGACTTTTTCTTTTCCAATTTCCCCCCTTTATCTCCTTTTGTTGTCGATTTGCTCTGGCTAAGACTTCAAGTACAATGTTGAATAGGTAGGGAGAAAGTGGACATCCTTGTCTAGTCCCTGATTTTAGTGAGATTGCTTCCAGCTTCTCACCATTTACTTTGATGTTGGCTACTGGTTTGCTGTAGATTGCTTTTCTCATGTTTAAGTATGGGCCTCGATCTTTCCAAGACTTTTATCAAGATTGGTGTTGGATTTTGTCAAATGTTTTCTATGCATCTACTGAGATGATCATGTGTTTTTTGTCTTTGAGTTTGTTTATATAATGGATTACGTTGATGGATTTCCTTATATTAAACCATCCCTGCAAACCTGGAATGAAACCTCCTTGGTCAGGATGGATGATTGTTTTGATGTGTTCTTGGATTTGGTTAGCGATAATTTTATTGAGTATTTTTGCATCGACATTCATAAGGGAAATTGGTCTGAAGTTCTCTATCTTTGTTGGGTCTTTCTGTGGTTTAGGTATCAGAGTAATTGTGGCTTCATAGAATGAATTGGTAGAGTACCTTCTGCTTCTATTTTGTGGAAAAGTTTGTGAAGAACTGGAATTAGATCTTCTTTGAAGGTCTGATAGAACTCTGCACTAAACCCATCTGGTCCTTGGCTTCTTTTTGGTTAGGAGAGTATTAATGACTGCTTCTATTTCTTTACGTGATATAGGACTGTTTAGATCATTAACCTGATCCTGATTTAACTTTGGTACCTGGTATCTGTCTAGAAATTTGTCCATTTCATCCAGGTTTTCCAGTTTTGTTGAGTATAGCCTTTTGTAGAAGGATCTGATGGTGTTTTGGATTTCTTCAGGATCTCTTGTTATGTCTCCCATTTCATTTCTGATTTAGTTAATTAGGATGCTGTCTCTGTGCCCTCTAGTGAGTCTGGCTAAAGGTTTATCTATCTTGTTGATTTTCCCAAAGAACCAGCTCCTCATTTGGTTGATTCTTTGAATAGTTCTTGTTTCCACTTGGTTGATTTTGTCCCTGAGTTTGATTATTTCCTGCCGTCTACTCCTCTTGGGTGAATTTTCTTCCTTTTTTTCTAGAGCTTTAAGTGTGTTGTCAATCTGCTAGTGTGTGCGCTCTCTAGTTTCTTTTTGGAGGTACTCAGAGCTATGAGTTTTTCTCTTAGAAATGCTTTCATTGTGTCTCATAAGTTTGGGTATGTTGTGGCTTCATTTTCATTAAACTCTAAAAAGTTTTTAATTCGTTTCTTTTTCCTTTCTTGACCAACGTATCATTGAGAAGAGTGTTGTTCAGTTTCCATGTGAATGTTGGCTTTCTATTATTTATGTTGCTATTGAGGATCAGCCTTAGTCCATGGTGATCTGATAGGATGCATGGGACAATTTCAATATTTTTGTATCTGTTGAGGCCTGTTTTGTGACCAGTTATATGGTTAATTTTGGATAAGGTACCATGAGGTGCTGAGAAGAAGGTATATCCTTTTGTTTTAGGATAAAATGTTCTATAGATATCTGTTAATTCCATTTCTTTCACAACTTCTGTTAGTTTCACTGTGTCCCTGTTTAGTTTCTGTTTCCATGATCTGACCATTGATGAAAGTTTTGTGTTGAAGTCTCCTACTATTATTGTGTGAGGTGCAATGTGTGCTTTGACCTTTACTAAAGTCTCTTCAATGAATGTGGCTGCCCTTGTATTTGGAGCATAGATATTCAGAATTGAGAGTTCTTCTTGGAAGATTTTTACCTTTGATGAGTATGAAGTGTCCCTCCTTGTCTTTTTTGATAACTTTGGGTTGGAAGCCGATTTTATTAGATATTAGAATGGCTAGTCCAGCTTGTTTCTTCAGACCATTTGCTTCAAAAATTGTTTTCCAACCTTTTACTCTGAGGTAATGTCTGTCTTTATACCTGAGGTGGGTTTCCTGTAAGCAGCAAAATGTGCGGTCCTGTTTGTGCAGCCAGTCTGTTAGTCTATGTCTTTTTATTGGGGTATTGAGTCCAGTGATGTTAAGAGAAATAAAGGAAAAGTAATTGTTGCTTCCTATCTTTTTTGTTGTTAAAGTTGGGAATCTATTCTTGTGGCTGTCTTCTTTAAGTTTTGTTAAAGGATTACTTTCTTGCTTTTTCTAGGGTGTAATTTCCATCTTTGCGTTGGTGTTTTCCCTTTACTATCCTTTGAAGGGCTAAATTCATGAAAAGATATTGTGTGAATTTCATTTTGTCGTGGAATACTTTGGTTTCTCCATCTATGGTAATTGAAAGTTTGTTTTGGGATAGTAGCCTGGCCTGGAATTTGTGTTGTCTTAGTGTGTGTATAACATCTTTTCAGGATCTTCTGGCTTCCATAGTCTCTGGTGAAAAGTCTGTGTAATTCTGATAGGCCTGCCTTTATATGTTTTTTGACCTTTTTCCCTTACTGCTTTTAATATTCTCTCTTTATTTAGTGCAATTGTTATTCTGATTATTATGTGTCAGGAGGAATTTCTTTTCTGGTCCAGTCTATTTGGAGTTCTGTAGGCTTCTTGTATGTTCATGGGCATCTCTTTCTTTAGGTTTGGGATGTTTTCTTCTATAATTTTGTTGAAGATATTTGCTGGCCCTTTAAGTTGAAAATCTTCATTCTCATCAACTCCTATTATCCGTAGGTTTGGTCTTCTCATTGTGTCCTGGATTTCCTGGATGTTTTTAATTAGGATCTTTTTGCATTTTGCATTTTCTTTGATTGTTGTGCTGATGTTCTCTATGGAATCTTCTGCACCATAGATTCTCTCTTCCATCTCTTGTATTCTGTTGCTGATACTCACATCTATGTTTCCAGATTTCTTTCCTAGGGTTTCTATCTCCAGCGTTGCCTCACTTTGGGTTTTCTTTATTGTGTCTACTTTCCTTTTTAGGTCTAGTATGGTTTTGTTTATTTCTACCACCTGTTTGGATGTGTTTTCCTGTTTTTCTTTAAGGACTTCTACCTCTTTGTCTGTGTTTTCCTGTTTTTCTTTAAGGACTTGAAACTCTTTAGCAGTGTTCTCCTGTATTTCTTTAAGTGAGTTATTAAAGTTCTTCTTGATGTCCTCTATCATCATCATGAGATATGCTTTTAAATTCAGGTCTAGCTTTTTGGATGTGTTGTGGTGCCCAGGACTGGCTGAGGTGGGAGTGCTGGGTTCTGATGATGGTTAGTGGTCTTGGTTTCTGTTAGTAAGATTCTTACGTTTGCCCTTTTGCCATCTGGTAATCTCTGGAGTTAGTTGTTATAGTTGTCTCTGGTTAGAGCTTGTTCCCCTTGTGATTCCATTAGCCTATATCAGCAGACCTGGAAGACCAGATCTCTCCTGAGTTTCAGTGGTTAGAGCACTCTCTGCAGGCAAGCTCTCCTCTTGCAGGGAAGTTGGACAGATATCTGGTATTTGGACCTGCCTCCTGGCAGAAATTGAAGACGCAAAACGAGGCTTGTCCCGGAATCTGTATAGCTTCTGCAGCCCACACACACTTTCACCTGCACAGACTAGTCTTGGGGGAGTCCTGGAACCATGATGGCTCCCCCACATGTTGTGGCAAAGCCCTCCTGGACAGGTAGACACCTCTCCTCTGGCAGGGAAGGTGCCCGGATGTCTGGAGTAGGAAAAGTGGTCTGCCCCAGAAGCTCTGTGGCTTCTGCCTGTCCCAGAAGCTCTTAACCTTTGCAGTCCACACTCTCACCTGGGCAGACCAGTCTAGGTGAAATCCAGGAACCCAAGATGACTCCCCCAGATGCTGTGGTAAAGCCCTCCTGGGCGGGGTGGACACCTTTCCTCTGGCAGGGAAGGTGCCCAGATGCCTGGAGCCTGAAACAGGGTCTGCCTCAGAAGCTCTGTGGCTTCTGCCTGGCATATAAGCTGTTAGCTTCTGTAGTCCACACACTCACCTGTGCAGACTAGTCTCGGTGGAATCTGGGAACCAAGATGCCTCCCCCTAAACTCCCATATTATGTTGAGGTTAAAATGAAACAATAAGTTCCACACTCAGTTCTGACAACTGTAAACAGGACTAACTTGTGCATCTTGTGTAACCTTGAAGGAAAGGATACCTGCTTATTGTCACCCAGATAGCACCTAGTATTTTCTCCTATGCAGATTCCTGTAGTCATACACAGCAGGTTAACTCCAGAAAGGTAATTTAGTATATTTCAAGGTCCCAGAGGCTACCTGACTAGTTTACACTAAGAGCTTGTCCATGTGTCCATCTTCTGAATTGTTGACACAGTAGGAGACGCCACTCCTTTTGCATCCTCATGTATGTTATATCAGAGGTGTTCATCTATAATTACAAAAAGCAGGCAGTGCCTACCTAAATCTAGATTCTGGAATTCCCTGTGCACAGTGAGCCATCCTCATTATGATTCTCATGTTGGTGGCAGCACCCATTGCAGTATCTACTGAAGTTGGGACTTCAAAAAAAATTTTTTGCTACTATTTCCATAATTTATGATTGCTTTTTATAGTTAAATTAGTATCTTCCATTTTCTTGTAAAACAATGTTTACTACTTCTCTAATCTAATCTCCATCTCATTTCACCTTGTCTTCCATATAATGTTTTCTCTGGTAAAGAATAAAAGTCAAATCTCTGCTCTGTAAAATATATCTTAATATCCAGCTTTTAAGACAGGCAGAGAGAGAGTGAGCGACAGACCAAAATGAATATTATCATTGCTGCAAAAATGGGTGAACTAGATGACTTACCTAAATATGTTTTCATGTGCATGCTTAGAGAAGAGGAGTAATAATTTGTCCCTTCAATTGCATGTGGACCATAAAAATGGACACCATTTTTACATTTACATAGGCAAGGTTACCATATACTGAAAATCACATGTATCAGATTTCAAAAACACTAACATAGTTTCTGCCTCATTCATTTTAAAGATTTAAAAGTCAGCATAATTCTTGCCAGTTTTATAGTTAAAAAATGAAATTGGTTCTAAGTAGATATGTTATAGAAAAGGAAAATGTATATGGTTTAAGTTGAAGGAGCTGAGGTAGTCGTACTTTAGTCACTGAGGAAGGAGAGACGAGGGTACTTTACCCATTTCCCGATTCCTCTGCTACAAAGTGGATTCTGAGTAGTTTCCAGGAAACCTCAAGATTTTGTGCAACACATTCTACTACACCCATACA
The DNA here is from genome assembly GCF_978045245.1 of Mus caroli. Classification (NCBI taxonomy): domain Eukaryota; kingdom Metazoa; phylum Chordata; class Mammalia; order Rodentia; family Muridae; genus Mus; species Mus caroli. The sequence continues at coordinate 132,690,530 of NW_028227257.1, forward strand.
GTGTGGAAAAAAATATAAGGTCCAGATAGACTGAATGACTAGTCAATAGCATTCTATATTCTGATTCTAGTGACTATCATGAATTAGGCAACCTTCTAAGTCTAAGCATCATCTTTAACTCAAGTCTGCCAAAGTTTGAGCTTGAGTCCTTCTCCATCAAGCTTTACACACACAGAAAATAAAAAAATTCTAACATTTTCAGTAAGTTTACAATTTGTGTTGTGCTGCATCAAAGATATCCTTGACCACACATAACTTATGAGCTGTTTATTGATACCTGACAGACATTTTCATCTCCTTGTCTTATAGATGAAGTCAGGTACTTAATTAGTTACTAACAAATCAAGACTAGACCTCAGGCATCCTTAATCCTTAGGTCGAGTCTTCCAACTCTCACCTCAAGCACCTTCCAAGCCTGCCTTTCATTAGAACTGACTTTAAGCATCAAATACTAGGTGTTTTCAGTCTTCCATTTCATTATATACTTCCCATGCCCTGTTTTCTGCAGGACTTAAAAAATACCAGAAAGGTCTAACCAGTGCCCAAGAGGCTTAACATTTCTGCATTGTCATATGCAACCAGAAATCACGTTCAGGCAGCTACAAGCTATGTGCTGCAGTACATACAGGTAATGCTACCTTGACCTTGGCCTGAGTGGGAACCTAGAGATCTAAAAACTAAGACATAATGGGAATGACAGAAAAGAGGACTTGAAAGGCCTGGCTGAAATCTATGAACAGAATTAAAGCTGTACAGACTGTTACTAACAGGTATTAGCTTTTCTGTAGTGTTATGGTACCTGGCATCGCATATGTGTATGGTGTTAGCAACTGGGAACAGCATTACCTTTCCTCTTTTCTCACTTTCTTTTTCTTTAGGGTAGATCCTGTCTGCATCCATATCTTGGTGCTGCCCTTGTACTTTTTCAAGGTATGGACATATTTTGTTGAACTCCTGGACACATTGGTAGCACTATCTCTTCATCTGCTTCAGAAAGTTGCTGAGTCCAAATACTCTTCTCCCTTTCTCTGCCGAATTTGCTGTTATTTCCATCAGGGCTAGTCATCCACAAATTTGCTGTTATGGAAGTGAGATGAAGACAAAGATGCTTGTGTGACCTAACAGCTGTATATTCTACTTGTGTTTAAGAATAAAATTCAGTTGACATAGTTTTATACTGTTCATCTGAAAAGTTCAATGAATTTACAATTATTAATAAATAATACACCTCTGGTTCCTGTACATGGGTATGCTTTCTTTCCAAAGACTTATTTATTTATTTATTTTATATATGCAAGTCCACCACCACTGTCTACAGACTCACTGTGCCATTGGATCCCATTACAGATAGTTGTGAACTACTATGTGGTTGCTGGGAATTGAACTCAGGACTTTTAGAAGAGCAGTCAGTGCTTGTAACCACTGAGCCATTCTCTCCAGCCCCATGGGTATACTTTTAAGTAAGTGATTTGCTCAATGTTGATTAAAATGTGTAACAGCGATTAAATTTCTTGTCTGAGGTCAAATTTGTAATGTGACTGAAGCAAGAAAATATTCAGTTATAGTACAGAAATTTCATATCCTGTGAAATCTGACCTCTGCATGTATATAAATAGGAGACATACTTTTAAAATACTAGTATTTTAAGTGGTATAACATTTTAGTTCAAAAATTTAAAACCCATTTAGTTAAATGTATAAATGATGGTTCTATCCATTGGGATGGCTTATAAAAGAATATTTGCTCAATATTTCAAGATTCTCAGATTGAAAATGCTGTGTAAATAGTGGGCCAGATTAGCTTGCCATGTGTCTCCCTGTGTGCACAGAGCGTTTGATGACTTTAGCGGGTGGAATGTGGGGGGAGAATCTGGCTCATTATTAGTTTTCCTATTTTGATTTGATCAACTGTTGTCAATTACAGACATTGGTAATTACCCACAGAAAAGGAGAGGAGGGAGAACAAAACTTGCTATCATAATATTTATCTTATCAGTTATGGTATTTTCCTATAAAGAAAAAAAATATTGTGGTGAATCGTGTAATACAGCAAGTACTGATTTTTCAGTGCCCTTGACTCAAGTGTGTTTTACACAGATTTCAATTTTTTCCCCAGATAAAATCCATGTTTACAGAGTACATTTGCTTACCTTTCTACTTTCCTCTGTGAATTCTTCTTTTTGGGTTCTCTTCCCACTGAGATATGATCGGCCCCTTACATTCTATCCCCCCGGGAATTGTATAGCACAAACTATCTCTGTCCAAATATTTCTTGTGAAGATTAAAATGTTTTATATCAACATTGTCCAATGTAGTTGACCGTATCTTGGTGTAGTTGTTGGACCTTTGAAATGTGACTACTGTGACTGGGCAACAGAGCTTTTAATTCGATTTAAATAGACACCTGCAGCCAGAGGCTATTTTTTTTTTCCAGGAAGCACACACTCATACAACTTCAAAATAATTAGCATAAACTTCTGACTGCTTTTCTTGACTATGCTTGAAGGATATTTGTCTTCACTTTTCCCCATGCTTGCCAATTAATCAAATTTGAATACTGATTTTTTTCATTAAATTTTATATTTATAAATCTATGGTTCTTTCAGTCTGCTGCAGCATCTGTAAATCACAATTCATCTCAAGTCTGGCTGCCTATCTGGGGGACACATCTCTTGTATATTACTGAGGGCCCGATTGATACGAGGTAACTGACTCTAAAGGCAGTGTCCGTTTTGAGTTCCTGACTTAATAGTCCCCCCTTTTCTGAGTATCTATTGTCTCTAGATAAATCTATGAACATTTGTTACCTGAAATTCTAAAAATATTCTTGCAACTTTATCTTCATGTTATTTCTTGCTATTTCTTTCCCACCCTCTCCAATCTGTTCTCCGCAGAGCTGAGATGATCTTTCTAAATGTTAAAAGAGAGCGCAGCATTCAGCAGTTCAAATCCTGCAAAGGCTCCTCCACGCCTACCAAATGAAATGCAGGCTTTTGTGCTCATGTTTCACAAGACCCATGTGCTATTCTCAGATAAAACCCCACACTCACAGGGTTGCTTTGCTTCCCTTACCGCTTTACTCTGTGAATTCCTTTTCACTCCTCTCCCCACTTAGATTTCTTTTTAAGATCTATCATACACCAGCTATATAGCACAAACTATTGTTGTCCAAACATTTTCTGAGAAGGTTTTAGTAGTTTGTGACAACCACGTATGCTTGTTATGCAGCCTTCAATGGAAGTGTGGTTGTGGGTGAAGTGAACATGACCAGGGTCTATATTCTTAAAGAAAACCATCTCTCCCTTATGTAGCACCTATCAATAGGCAGTAACTTCTTAGCTGGGGCAGCAGGTCATTGTTCCTATGCCTTCTCCATTCTAGGATTTTGTCTGCTTTGAGATCCTGCAGGTCTTTGCATGCTGTCACAACTGCTGTGAGTTTTTGTTTGCAAATGTCATACTATGTCCAGAAAACAGTTTCTCTTGAAATCTTTTCACCTCCTCTTCTGCAATGATCTTAGAGTCTTTTGAGAAAGAACTGTGATCTAGATATTCAGTTTAAGATGGAAAACTGCACTCTCTTATTCTTTGCAGCTAGAACAGTTGTGGGTCTCTGTTTTGATCACTATCAAATGCAAAAGAGAAGCTTCTATTTTAAGGGTTAAGAGATGCACTAGTTTATGGGTATAATGATAAATCATTAGCAGTAATTTTAATACTGTGTCAGTTTAGCAGGATACTAGTACTAGATTCTTCCCTAGAGTCTATGATTTGTCAAGTCACCGGTTCTGGACCCAGATAACAGTGTCAAGTATAGGTTTCATCTACTAGAGTGGGCTTTAATTCTAATTAGAATGTGGTTGATTATTCCAGTGACTTTCATTTCATACTGCACAAATGCACATGTCTTCCAAGGATGATCTCAAGGGTTACAGTGTAAGATTGATGCTTGCCTTGCTTCTTTGTTAGCTTTCAATGCACCTTCTAGCACTACAAAAGTTACCCAAAATAGGTAAAATGTTTAGGTGAGTTACAATATGATTTCTTTATGTTCTGTGACTCAATTATGTTGTATCTTTAGTAATATTGTCTTATTATCAAGCTCTGGAGGGCATGAGAGAGCACTGATAATAGCTTATAATGTTTGGCTGTCATAATGGAGACTCATTGCCCAACAGTTCCAAAAGAAATAATCCTTTCTTGGTACTGGGCTATTTATTTGTTTCCCTGTAGTTTTAGCAGTGGTATTATTGCGTTCTTATAGATGTGTATATATAAAATTTTATACATGTGTATATCTTTTCAGAAGCTTATGGAGTAGTAGGTTTCCATATGAATTTTTCAAAAGGCCTTTACTATTAAATATCCCTTCTGTATTCCCTCCTCTGGCCTGACTTCCATTCCCTACCCCAATCTAACCCTTCATTACCCAATTACCCTCAATAATCTCATTAACCTATATACCACTATATTCTACCTCCCCTCCTTTTAAAGGCTCTGACCTCTCCATGGCTCTTACTCATTTCATTACCCCTTTGGATATTCTAAATGAAGTGAGCATATATGAAGATTCAAAGCTGACATCTGCAAATGAGAGAAAGCATGCTGCATTGGTCTTTCTGGGTCAGGTACCTCACTCAGGATGATTGTTTCCAGCTCCTTCCAGTTACCTACACATGTCATACTTTCATTTGTTTTTACGGATTTTCCTTATCCACCCATCACCCATCTATATGGCATCCATTTTTTTTGAAATTGTGATGAGAGTAGTAATGAACACAGATGAGCAAGTATCTCTAAAACAGTATGTAGAAACCTATGGGTATAATCTCAGGATTGATATAGCTGACTAGTGTTATAAACCTATTTCTAGACGCTCCATTGTGAATTACAAAGTGTCTGTGCCAGTGTTTCTATCAGAAGTTAATAAGTGTTCCTCTTTCTCTACTTCCACATCAGCATTTGTCCTTATTTATATATTAGCCACTCATACTGGGATAAGATGACATCTCAAATTAGTTTTAATTTTTTTCCTTTTTTTGGCTTTTTAGCCAAAAAAAGCTAAAGCTTTTTTGTTTGTTGCTTTTAAATGTTTAGTAAGGATTTGGATTTCATCTTCTAAAAAGTCCATATTGTTACATACCTTACTTTTTAATTCAATTGTTTTCTTGATGTTTAAATTTTGGTTTCTTTATATATCTTATTCACTGACGCTCTGTTAAATGTATAGCTGAACCGATTGCTTTCTGTAGTTACTTCTTCATTTCAAAGATAGTACCCTTTGTTATACAGAAACTTTTTAGTTTCATGAGGCCCTGTTTATTATTAATTCATCTTAATGCCTGTTCTGCTGGCTCCTGGTCAGATGCCCTTAGTGGAGTGATGAGTTAATATGTGTTCTCTCTACTCCTCTCTCACACTTAGGCTATCAAGTCCTATATTCTAGTCCTTGCCCCATTTGGAAAGCAATTTGTGCAGGACAAGAGATAAAGATCAACTTTCATTTTCTACACATAGCTATCCAGTTTGACCAGCACTGTTTGTTGAAGATTCTGTCTTTTCTCCTGTGTGTACTGTTGGACTCTGTAAAAGTCAGGTGGTTTTAGGAGTGTGGCTATGCATGTGTGCTGGTTAGGTGGTTGGTTTGTTTTTGTTTTTGGAGGTTTTTTTTTTTTTGTAATTTTCATGCAAATAAGAATTAAAATCACCTGGGTAGAGAGACCCTTGTCTGAGAATTTCCTCCATCAGATTGACTGTGGGCATGTCTGTGGGTATTTAAAATAATGATTGGTGGGAGAGGGCACTAACACAGCTGTGCAGGTAGTCCTAGGTTTGATAAGAAAGGAAATGGAGCAAGCCATGGAGAATAAAAGGCAGTAATTAGTGTTCCTCAGTGGTCTCTGTTTCAACTTTGCCTTCAAGTTCTTGCTCCCATTTAAATGATTTATTTCATTTTGACTTAGATTTGGTAGATGATATTTATCTAGAAATTCATCTTTTCTGTTTTTTTCACTTGTTTTTATAGTTTACTTGACTATAGATTTTTAAAGTATGTTCTTACAGTTGTGTCAGTTTCCTCAGTATGTGCTGCAATGTTTCCAATTTCACCTTAAATTTTGTTAGTTTGGATCCTCTCCTTCTTCTAGTTAATTGGCTACCAATTTGCCTGAATCTTGGACCTTGATGAATATCCCTTTTTTTTAGATTAGGGGGGTTTTCTTTCATGATTTTGTAGAAAATATCTCTGCCTTTGACATATGTCTATTCTCTTTTTTTTTTTATAACCTGTTATTCATAGGTTTGTTTCTATTATAGTTTTCAGAGTTTCTACAATTACCATCCTTAGTTTTTCTCCTTTTCACTAAAAATAGACTCTGTTTTAACATAGTGTATCCTGATGGTTTTCCATTCCTATATTCTCCTCACTTCCTCTCTATCTTTCTTCCCATCCTGATCTACTCCTTTTCTGACTCGCATTGTAAAATAAAACAAAACAATAACAGCAGCAGCAGCAGCAACAACAATAACAGAAGAGGTTTCTAAGGTATAATACTGAGGGTGCACCATCTCAGAGGTGAAAGGGTCGGGAAATGGGGAGCTGGTCTCTGTGAAGTGGGGGCACCAGCGAAGTGGAAACTTCTGTTTTCTTTGGAAAGTCAGTTATGTCACATGATGTTTTTGCTGAAGCAGACACAGGTGAAAGGATGTTTTGCTAAAGCAAGCTTGTGAAAGAACATCTGATGAAGGATTCATGATGAAGTATTCTTCATCAACAACATGCAAATATTCATTGTTGAGCTTCTTTGTAGTGATTCCCAAGAGAGGAATGCACCCACAACCATCTAGTGGTGTTCTGGCTGCTTCTTGCTGCTTTGGTAGACTTGGGATAATTCGCAGAGTGATGTCAGATGATACAGACTCACATGAAGTTTTGTTAAGACAGACTTAAGTGCTGAGGCACAGCACGTGAAGGACACATGATGTTTGGAGGTAGTATAAATATGACTTAATGGACTGTGAGAAAGGCTTGCTTGCATAGCTAGCTCTGCAACACTTCTTTGTCTTTGTCTTTAAGTCTTTGTTTTCACTTTGTTGAGAGAACAGCAGAGAACTTCTGGTCTTGGTTGTCCCTGCTGACTAGTGCCAATTCGGTGGAGAACTTGCTTTTTCTGCTAGGTCATGTCCCAACTGTTGTCTCATGTTTGCTATCCTGACATTGCTGGTATATTTTTGAAGTATTTGCAAATGGATCAAGCTGCTGCTGCTGATTTCTGTGAACTCAACTCCTGATTTCCTGACAATGCAGGTGGGATTTGCTCCAAACAACAATATCTATGCAGGTCCACTTGTACCATAACCTAATACCCTTCCTTTTGTACTACCTCTGGTGGATGGTGGACTAGAAGAGAGGTTAAAGCATTTAAGAACCCTTAGTAAAATAGGATTTGAAAAATCGAACCCTACACATCGGGAAGGAAAGCAAGGTTTGAGATGTAAATGAATAAATGAATGAATGATTCAATGAATGACTGAATAAATACAAACACTACATTGGAAGACACAACATATACACAAAGGATGAAGTTCAAATTTGTGTCAGCCCTGTACATGTTGCCTCAGTTTTCATGTAGTTCATATGAGCGATGAAGAAGAAGAAGAAGAAGAAGAAGAAGAAGAAGAAGAAGAAGAAGAAGAAGAAGAAGAAGAAGAAGAAGAAGTTGTTTTTTGATGATGGCTGAGTAAGGCCCATCTATGAGTATGGGAGAATATCATTAGGAATCATTTTATTGCTATTTTCGTAGACCAGAAGTATTCGGTTTTCCCATATATCCCTGGGATATCTAGTCTTAGGTTCTTGATCACTCAACCAGTGTTCATTTGGATTCCATCTTGTGGAGTAGACCTTAAGTCAAATCAAATATTGGTTGGTTACTCCCATAAGATTTGTGCTACTATTGCCCTAGCATATCTTACAGTCAGAGCACCACTATAGATCAGACAATTTGTAGCTTGGTTGCTCTTAATGTTTCTCAATTTGTAGTATGCAGAACATCTTGTCTTATTTTACTAAAAATGCTAGAATGTAGGGGTGAAGTTTCTCTGTGAGCACCAGCGCATCTTCTTCATGTTCAGTGAATGGTGCAGGTGTTGTCTACAGCAATGGAGCCTTGCTGTCAATGTGTAGCAAGCAACCTATCATCTTGACAACAAACAGAGTTGTTTAGGGGGTTTATATGGGATTACTTTGACTAGCCTTGTAATCAGATGTAACACAATCTCAGCACTGGATGCTTCATCTGGTAACAAGATGGCTGACTGGGATCCTGTTTCTCCTATTATTTGGTGATTTCATTTATGTATATATTTTAGGAAGCTTCTACTGTATTAAGTTTCCATACTATATTTTAACTAGCTTTGATGTTTATTTCTCTCTCCAAAACTTCATCTCTCATCCCCCATTCCCATCTCTCTCTCCATGTGATCCTCCAATTCCAGGCCTCCTAATCCATTGGTATCAATTTTTCCTTTTCTTATTGAGATCTATTTGACATCCCTTCCCCCACCTAGTTTCTTGATCTATAACAAACTTCTATGGTTTCATGATTTACAGTTTTCTTATCATTGACTTAACAGTTAATATTCTTATATAAGTAAATACATTCCATACTTATATTTATGGATCTGAGATGCCACATTTAGAATATTCTTTTCTAGTTCTAGCCATTTAACTGTAAAGTTTATTACATCATTTTTGAGGACCAAGTAATAGTCCCTTGTGTAAATGTACCATTTTGCTTCATTCATTCTTTTGTTGAGATATATCTAGGTTGTTTTAAAATTCTGGCTATTATGAACAGAATAGTAATGACAATGGTTGTACAAGTATCTCTGTAAAAACAAAACAAAGAACAACAATATTATAACTCTTACTAAAAGGAATCCAATTGTACTGAATGGCCAGTTTGTCAGGAATATAGGACAGTTTGAAATGTGTATGCAACTAATTATAAACTCCCACATTTTGAAAACAAACCTAATAAATCAAGGGAATGAAAAGAGCAAATAATTAGGTAAACTAAAAGTTATTTTAAATTAATTATAGGCATGAGATAATTAGCTTATGCTCTATGAACTATTCAAATATAGTCCACTAACATGATATAGACAGAGCACCAAGTCAGTTCAGCATATCACTTCTCACAATTTCAATGAAACATTAAGTAAAATATACATGAAGAAATAGAAAAAAGATTCAGTATATGTCGAACGACTGAAATCACATGGAGGTATACTTTGACCAGAATGGAATTTAGCAGTCAGAAATAGTGAGTGACCTGGAATTTCCAAACATTTTCAGCTTAGGAAGATGAATATTAAAATATTCTGTAGATTAAAGGAAAATTACACAAGCAATTAAGATATTAGAAATATTTTATTACAAGTTTAGTTAAAGCACAATACAGAAGTTTGAGGCATTCTGTTATTGCTCAACCATTATTTAGAGTTCACATTTGCAGTCTAGATACTGACTTCTGCACATGTTCTCAAAGAAGAAAGTTCTGTGGATAGGTGTCCGCCCAGCCCGGGTGGCCTTTGCCTCAGGATCAGACAGAGCCACCTTGGTTCAGGAACTCCGCCAAAACTAGTCTGCACAGGTCAGAGTGTGTACTACAGAAGCTAACAGCTTCTGGGACAGGCAGGAGCCACAGAGCTTCTGAGGAAGCCCTCTTTTCGGGTTCCAGACATCCAGACACCTTCCCAGCCAGAGGATAGGTGTCCTACCAGGCCAAAGCTACACAGCTTCTGGGAAAGGTCCTGTTTGGGGCCTTCATCTTCGGCCAGGAGGGAGGTCCGAACACCAGATATCTGTGCATCTTCCCTGTAAGAGGAGAGCTTGCCTGCATAGAGTGCTCTGACCACTGAAACTCAGAGGAGAGATCTAGTCTCCCAGGACTGCTGATAGAGGGTAACAGAATCACCAGTGGAACAATCTCTAAACAGAGACAACTATAACAAATAACTCCAGAGATTACCAGATGGCAAAAGGTAAAAGTAAGAATCTTACTAACAGAAACAAAGACCACTCACGATCATCAGAATGCAGCACTCCAGGCCTTGAAAGGATAATAACAGAAAAAAACCAATACAAGGACTGAAACCACATCCTAGAAAAAGGAAGAAGGTAATGCCTCAACAAACCTAAAAGAAGACAGCCACAAGAACAGAATGCCAACTTTAACAACAAAAATAATAGGAAGCAACAATTACTTTTCCTTAATATCTCTTAATATCAATGGACTCAACTCCCCAATAAAAAGACATAGACTAACAGACTGGCTAAACAAATAGGACCCAACATTTTGCTGCTTACAGGAAACTCATCTCGGAGAAAAAGATAGACACTACCTCAGAATGAAAGGCTGGAAAACAATTTTACAAGCAACTGGTCTGAAGAAACAAGCTGGAGTAGCCATTCTAATATCTAATAAAATCGACTTCCAACCCAAAGACATCAAAAAAGACACGGAGGGGCACTTCATACTCATCAAAGGTAAAATCCTCCAAGAGGAACTATCAATTATGAATATCTATGCTCCAAATACAAGGGCAGCCACATTCATTAAAGAAACGTTAGTAAAGCTCAAAGCACACATTGCACCTCACACAATAATAGTGGGAGACTTCAAAACACCACTTTCACCAATGGACAGATCACAGAAACGGAAACTAAACAGGGACACAGTGAAACTAACAGAAGTTATGAAACAAATGCATCTGACAGATGTCGACAGAACATTTTATCCTAAAACAAAAGGATACACCTTCTTCTCAGCACCTCATAGTACCTTCTCCAAAATTGACCACATAATTGGTCACAAAACAAGCCTCAACATATACAAAAATATTGAAATTGTCCCATGCATCCTATCAGATCACCATGGACTAAGGCTGATCTTCAATAACAAAATAAATAATAGAGAGCAAACATTCACGTGGAAACTGAACAACACTCTTCTCAATATTACCTTGGTCAAGGAAGGAATAAAGAAAGAAATTAAGGACTTTTTGGAGTTTAATGAAAATGAAGTTACAACATACCCAAACTTATGGGACACAATGAAAGCATTTCTAAGAGGAAAACTCATAGCTCTGAGTGCCTCCAAAAGGAAACTAGAGAGAGCACACATTAGCAGCTTGACAGCACACCTAAAAGCTCTAGAACAAAAGGAAGCAAATTCACCTAAGAGGAGTACAGGGCAGGAAATAACCAAACTCAGGGGCAAAATCAACCAAGTGGAAACAAGAAGAACTATTCAAAGAATCAACCAAATGAGGAGCTGTTTCTTTGAGAAAATCAACAAGATAGATAAACTCTTAGTCTGACTCACTAGAGGGCACAGGAAAAGCATCCTAATTAACAAAATCAGAAATGAAAAGGAGACATAACAATGGATCCTGAAGAAATCCAAAACACCATCAGATCCTTCTACAAAAGGCTATACTCAACAAAACTGGAGAACCTGGATGAAATGGAGAAGTTCCTAGACAGATATCCTGACCAAGTAGGTTTTATTTCAGTGATGCAGTGATGGTTTAATATAAGGAAATCCATCAATGTAATCCATTATATAAACAATCTCAAAGACAAAAACCACATGATCATCTCCTTAGATGCAGAGAAAGCGTTTCACAAAATCTAACACCCATTCATGATAAAAGCCTTGGAATGATCAGGAATTCAAGCCCCATACCTAACCATGATAAAAGCAATCTACAGCAAACCAGTAGCCAACATCAAAGTAAATGGTGAGAAGCTGGAAGCAATCCCACTAAAATCAGGGATTAGACAAGGCTGTCCACTCTCTCCCTTCTTATTCAACATTGTACTTGAAGTCCTAGCCAGAGCAATTAGACAACAAAAGGAGATCAAGGGGATACAAATTGGAAAGGAAGAAGTCAAAATATCACTTTTTCAGATGATATGATAGTATATATAAGTGACCCTAAAATATCCACCTAAGCCTGGTAAACAGCTTTGGTGAAGTAGCTGGATATAAAATTAACTCAAACAAGTCAATGGCCTTTCTGTACACAAAGGATAAACTGGCTGAGAAAGAAAGTAGAGAAACAACACCCTTCTCAATAGTCACAAATAATATAAAATACCTTGGTGTGACTCTAACTAAGGAAGTGAAAGATCTGTGATAAGAACTTCAAGTCTCTGAAGAAAGAAGTTCTCAGAAGATGGAAAGATCTCCCATGCTCATGGATTGGCAGGATCAATATAGTAAAAATGGCTATCTTGCCAAAAGCAATGTACAGATTCAATGCAATCCCTATCAAAATTCCCACTTAATTCTTCAACGAATTAGAAAGGACAATCGGCAGATTCATCTGGAATAGCAAAAAAACTAGGATAGCCAAAACTCTTCTCAAGGATAAAGGAACCTCTGGTGGAATCCCCATGCCTGACCTAAGGCTGTACTACAGAGCAATTGTGATAAAAACTGCATGGTACTGGTATAGCGACAGACAAGTAGACCAGTGGAATAGTATTGAAGACCCAGAGATGAACCCACATACCTATGGTCACTTGATCTTTGACAAGGGAGCCAAAACCATCCAGTGGAAAAAAGACAGCATTTTCAACAAATGTTGCTGGCACAACTGGCGGTTATCATGTAGAAGAATTCGAATTGATCCATTCCTATGTCCTTGTACTAAGGTCAAATCTAAGTGGATTAAGGAACTCCACCTTAAACCAGAAACACTGAAACTTATAGAGGAGAAAGTAGGGAAAAGCCTGGAATATATGGGTTCCAGGGAAAAAATTCCTGAATAGAACAGCAATGGCTTGTGCTGTAAGATCGAGAATCTACAAATGGGACCTCATAAAGTTGCAAAGCTTCTGCAAGGCAAAAGACACCATCAGTAAGACAGAAAGTCCACCAACAGATTGGGAAAGGATCTTTACCTAGCCTAAATCAGATAGGGGACTAATATCCAATATATATAAAGAACTCAAGAAGGTGGACTCCAGAAAATCAAATAACCCCATTAAAAAAAGGGGCTCAGAGCTGAAAAAAGAATTCTCACCTGAGGAATACCGAATGGCAGAGAAGCACCTGAAAAAATGTTCAACATCCTTAATTATCAGGGAAATGCAAATCAAAACAACCCTGAGATTCCACCTCACACCAGTTAGAATGGCTAAGATAAAAAATTCAGGTGACAGCAGATGCTGGCAAGGATGTGGAGAAAGAGGAACACTCCTCCATTGTTGGTGGGATTGCAAGCTTGTACAACCACTCTGGAAATCAGTCTGGCGTTTCCTCAGAAAATTGGACATAGTACTACTGGAGGATCCCGCAATACCTCTTCTAGGCATATATCCAAAAGATGTTCCAATCGGTAAGAAGGACACATGCTCCACTATGTTCATAGCACCTTTATTTATAATAGCCATAAGCTGGAAAGAACCCAGATGCCCCTCAACAGAGAAATGGATACCGAAAATGTGGTACATTTACACAATGGAGTACTACTCAGCTATTAAAAAGAATGAATTTATGAAATTCCTAGGCAAATGGATGGACCTGGAGGGCATCATCCTGAGTGAGGTAACATAATCACAAAGGAACTCACACAATATATACTCACTGATAAGTGGATATTAGCCCAGAAACTTAGGATACCCAAGTTATAAGATACAATTGCTAAATGCATGAAACTCAAGAAGAATGAAGACCAAAGTGTGGACACTTTGCCCCTTCTTAGAACTGGGAACACAATACCCATGGAAGGAGTTACAGAGACAAAATTTGGAGCTTTGATGAAAGGATGGACCATCTAGAGACTGCCATATCCGGGGATCCATCCCATAATCAGCTTCCACACGCTGACACCATTGCACACACTAGCAAGATTTTGCTGAAAGGACCCAGATATAGTTGTCTTTTGTGAGACTATGCCGGTGCCTAGAAAACACAGAAGTGGATGCTCACAGTCAGCTATTGGATGGATCATAGGGCCCCCAATGGAGAAGCTAGAGAAAGTACCCAAGGAGCTAAAGGGATCTTCAACCCTATAGGTGGAACAACATTATGAACTAACCAGTATCCTGGAGCTCTTGACACTAGCTGCATATGTATCAGAAGATGGCCTAGTTGGCCATTAGTGGAAAGAGAGGCCCATTGGACTTGCAAACTTTATATGCCCCAGTACAGGGCCAAAAAGTGGAAGTGGGTGGGTAGGGGATTTTCTGGGAGGGTATGGGGGACCTTTGGGATAGCATTGGAAATGTAAATGAGGAAAATACTTAATAAAAATATTTAAAAAAAAAGAAGAAGAAACTTCTCTGGTTTGTTTTACTCATCAGGCATGTCAGCATGCTTCTTTATCTCTTCAGGCATCTCACTGGCCTAATGAATATCTTTTGTATTAGATATATTCTTTAGTTACATTTCAAATGTTTTCCCCTTTCTTGGTTTCCCCTCTGAAAGTAGTTTAATTGTATAAAGAAGAGCCCAGGATTAGATAGTGTCAATTAGCTCTGTTGAAGAGTTAAAGTGCGTACCATCTACAGCACTAAACTCTGTCAGAAAACAGAACAGACAGAAGCACTTTCTCCTTATTCTGTGAGGGAGATGTTATGATGCTAAAACCTAACAAAGTTACTAAGAGAAAATACAATTTAAGCAAAGTGTCTCTCATGATAGCAAATGGGATAATACTTAATAAAATATAAGCAAATTAATCCAGCAATACATAAATTGATATATATTGTGCCCAGACTCTTAGAAACACAAGTTGGCTTAATGTTTTCTGAAAAGAAAGTCAATGTAATCTATGGTAATAAATCAGAAATATTGTTATTTGATCAAATTCTTAATTTTATAACTGCATGTTAGGAAATGAGAAAATGAAGAAAACATCCTAAATTAGATAAAAATTTATCTATTGATTTGTACTTCCTAATGAAACAATTTATTTTGTTTTCCAGAGTTGAATAAAAAAATAACATATAATTTCATTCTTTGTTTTTAACTTTGAATTGAAAGGCCTAACACATAAGACAGGAAAGTGTAAATTAAAGGCATATGAATTAGAAAGGAAAACAAAACCTTATGTTATTTGGCGATATAATTATCTAAAATAGAAGATCCAGTGGAATGACTTAAAAGAGTGATATTACTAATTATTAGACATTTTAAAATAAAATCATAATGTTGAGAAGATTCCATTTTATATGCTAGACATTACCTATAAGAAAATTAAATTTAAATGTTTTCAATAAAATATAAAACTATTGAATATTTGGTAATAATTTTTGTGAAAGATGTTATGTCAGCAACTCTATAAACTACTAGTTCTAATTTATAGATAAATTAAAAAGTAAATACACAGGTCATGTTTATAGACTCACAGGCACTACTGAAATGATATCATTTTTTTAATTTTTAAAACTAAAACCTCCAGTATTTCCCCCAGAAAGCAACAGTCATTTTCTAAATGGAAAAGGAAGTGCTCAGATTCTAGATCATGTTAATTAAATCTGAAAATTACAATGAAGTAGCAAACTATATACTGAAATCAGGAACATCAAAACCGGGGTTGGCTTCTAGGATTAAAGAGTGAAGTCTAAATATGAGACCACGAAATGTTGTTTGGCTATTGATTAAGATATCAGTTACATATTATTGGTACAAACTTTTGATATGCCTTGTAGAAGACTCACAATAAAGGCCTCCAAATATTGACAGGAGAAAAGACAACAAAATGAATAAATGAATATTACATTGATCAATCATTTTGACAAAACAGATATACACGAATTCCCAATCAGTGCAAGCCAATGTGTGCAACACCATCACTCGTCCCAACAATGCAAATTTAAGCTATATAATGCCCTCTAGAATGGCTGAAACTAAAATGACTGACACCACCACATGCTTGTTGAGATGCAGGGCAAACAGAAATTTAATACATTGCTGCTTGCAGTGTCAAATGCTACAATTACTTTTGAGAGCCATTTGGCACTTTTAAATGGGGTTAAACTTCCATCTACCCTATGGCCTAGAGATTCCATTGTTACGCAAAAATACTTGTAGAAGTATGTTCATAATGACTCCTATCATAATAGCCTCAAACTGGAAACAAGACAAGTGTCTTTTTAAGAGGAGAATGGATCAATAACATGTATTTATAATTGTTCCATGGAGTGCTGTACTTAACAAGTAAAACACAAGACACTTATATACACACCAGACGGACATAAATATCAAAAATGTTAGATTTATTACATGAATACATACCTTATAATCTACTTTATGTGACATCAACACATGATATTATTATCTGCTCATTGTTATTGAAAAATTGTTGTCTATTCAGCATACATATTATTTAAAACATTAGGTATGAGCTCTTTTAGACTCTCATCTTTCTTACTCTCGAGCCCTCTTTTTCTCTCTCCCTTGCCCCCTCTCTCCTTGTGGCCATGGCTGGCCTTTCTCTCTCTCTTTCTACCTTCTTTCTTTCTCCCTGCCTTACTACATTAAAGCTCTAAAACCATAGGGGGAAAAAACATGGTATGCTTCATAAATATGAGCAACTATTACACATCTATCTGAGTAAGTGTGCGTGTGTGTGTGTGTGTGTGTGTGTGTGTGTGTTTGTGTGTGTGTGTAGCAGGAATGTCTTATAGGAACTAAATAAAATGTATGTTTTATTGAGATGTAAATGCTATCCCAACTTATACCAGTTATACCAGTGCATATAATTGTCACAATTTATTGCAATGAACTATTGGAATCTTGACATTTACTTAAAATTTAGCTGAGCTGGATGGGCCTGGTGGCATATGTATTTAATCCCAGCACTCTGGAGGCAGTGTAAATCTCTGTGAGTTCCAGGGCAGCCTTGTCTAGCTTGGTTAACTGTCCTTCCTCATGCTGAATCTGCACAGTTTTAGTTTGATGCTCTTATTTTGTAGAGTTGTGGATTTTGTTTTGTTTTGTTTGTCTGTCTGTTTGTTTTGTTATGTTTCTTCACTTGTTGTTGTTTTGATAAAGTGACCCAAGATTCTACTTTGGATGCCATCTTTGTATTAGGAAAACCCATTGGTCATCTGTTTATGGTGTGTTCTATTTAATCATAGGCAATGGTAATGGGTGCCATTGACAAGTGCTATGTTCGTATTCTTTCAACACTGGAATGCCCATCTCCTGTTGTTTCTGAGGCCGAGCAGTACTTTCCATACCCAGGTTCACACAACAGTTGCTGCAGCCAAAGATCCCAGTAGTTGTTCATTTACCATTTCTGTGTTGTTGTTATTGTTATCAAATTTATTAATATCTGGGAGCAAAGAAGCAATTGGTTAACTACTAAATGCCTTCAGTATGTTCATACACAGATCGTCCTCATGGCTGTTCTCAGCTTTCTGGGTGGGGACGGTTCTTTGCCCTTTTCTTTTGTGACAGTTTTCTTCTGTGCACATTTATTCCACCTGCTTTTTATTTGGAAATTGATTAAAATTCCTGGCCAAATTTGAGTCCCTTATGGTTTTCTAGCACTGCAATGAAACTTGCAGTTAAGAAAATAGGCGTGTCTCCTGTCACTCGCTGTAATTCCGGTAGGAGTTTAGAGACAAACACATTTGCTGTATTTGCCACCTTAATCCAATTTCCCAAGTCACTTTTAATTAGCAGCTTCCTTGCTGTTTTAATGCTGACGCACCTGGTAACTCTCATTATCACATTAATGTGGCCTTGGCTGATGGTCTACAGACTTGGCAGTCAGTGGCCTGGAGTCTTCTTATTTGTAAGGTAGAAATTTCACAAGTTCACGAGAGTAGAGCAAATCAGACAGAAATTGCTTTCTATGGTACAAGCATCTTTGAGGAGGGAGAAAATTATTATAACATGCTTGTGTTGTCAAGAAGTGGGATTTGATGTTTTAAAAATTCTACCACTGGGGTCAACTGCATAGACAAGCATTCCCAAACTGAGAATGTGGAGATAGCCATTCTTATCATTGCCTCAAATCTCCCTAAGTACCCAGCTCCCAACTATTTATCATTTTAATATTGACCTAGCACTTTGAGAAGCTGTCTATAAATGAAGGAAGTGTTTGTGCACTAAAGTCATGTGCTATTTGCTGATGCTGCTGTGACTTCCGTTTGAGTTCCTGATAAAAGCAGATGGAAAGGTGTTCTTTTGCTGTTTAATTCCTCATAGAAAAACCAATGCTGCCAAAACCAAGGACCGGAGTGCTGCCACTTCCCCTCCCAGCTGTTCTTAGAGGCAGTCCAAAAGTTTCCAAAGAATGGTAGCTAGTAGTGCTTTTCACGGAGCCAACAGTAGCCTGGCTACTTTCCATTGTTGAAGCCATGGTCACAGATCATTTATATCACCTCCAGCTGGTGTTTCAGGTAATTGACAACCTCACAGAAGAGACAGATTTATTATGTACTTTTCCAGAAACTGAAGGAAGCATAGAAGAATTAGATAGTTAGGAATTAGCTTGAAACACAGAGAGGCTGGGAGGATGATTCAAGAGTTAAGAGCCCTGGCAATTCCCAGTACCCAGACAGGGCTCACAACTTTCTGTAACTCCAGGTCCAGAAGCCCTGACAGATTCCTCAGGCTGCCAGGTGCACATATACAAAAACTAAAATTAAATAGTTTTTAAAAATCAGAAAACATTTTATTAAAAATTAATACCTCTACCATATCATTTGAAGGAGAACTATAATTTGCTTGTTGGTAAACTGACATTAAATCAATCATTTGAACCAAATGGAATTTGGAAACTTAGAATTTCCAAAAAGTAGTACAATCAGATTTTACTGATTTAATCATTAGATCATATATTCATAATAGAAAAATTAAAAAATATATATATATGTACTTCTATAACCTGGAGTCATACACTGTTAAGATTTTGTGTACAAAAATAGTTGTAACTTAATATTCTACCTTTAAAATGCATTTGAATGGGTTAAAACACATCATAGGTGACTTTGCCCTTTAGATTGGATTGTTTTTGCTTGTTTGTTTTGTTTTTTTCTTTTTCAAATGTTGTGAATCAAGTTCTTTCCCATTTATTAAGCGATGGTTTCCTGACTCTTTATTGCTGAGGATATGGGGTTACTTCCCTCATCAGTCCTAACAGCCTTTCCATGCAAGAGAATGACTGATCTTCCCTCAGGAATATCTAAGTGTTTGCACTTCCTACTGAACGCTACAGACTCCTGAGAAGTGTTGTATAGTTGAAATATTCTTTCAGTCTCCAGAGGACTGAAGTGAAATTGTTTATAGAAGCCCTTCAGTTTATATTACTACCAATGTGATTGTGTACATGACTGAATTGTATTTCTTTGGAAATTCTGAATACATTTTTAAAAGAAGCATGCTTATTCTCATTGTAATTTGCATTCACTCATTTATAAAATCTTGCCATATATTTCTTCTTATCTTCTGACATATCTATCAATTAATGTCCTTTATCTACTGACATTGATTTATATGTGATGTAGGCAAACTAAAAATATGTGCAATTGATAAAAGAGCATTGTCATGTTTTCTTAAAATGTTCTAATTTTAAATACTATTAAGATTTGTTGTCTATTTTTATGAAATATGAATTTTTGAAAATTTAGAAGTATGAAGTATTTTACCCTCCTTTGGTTCCTTTTAAGTTTACATAGCGTTTAAAATTTAAAATTTATTATTATTTTTAAATTTTGTATTGTTTCTTTGAGAGTCTCACATCATGCACCCCAAACCTAGTCATTGTTCTGTCCCTTTGTATCTTCCCTCAGCCCTCCTACAACTGCACCCCCCAAAAATCCCCACAAAAATAAAACAAAAAAATGTAAAAGAAAACAAAAGAAAACAAAATCTCATTATGGAAGCTGTAGAATGACACAGTGTGTCTGTCCCATAGCATACCCTCTGTCCACACATCTTTACTTGCTAATGTTCATTGCAATGAGTCAGTGGTCTGGTTTGAGGCTTCAGGATTCTGCTAAACTATCAATAGTGGATGCTCACTGGGACTCCTGTCAGACATTCTGTTGTTGCCCAGTGTTAAGGAGACCCTGAAGCATTGAATCTGCAGGACCAGTAACTTCACAGATTCTAGCAGTTTGTAGATGAGCTAGATCTTGGGATGGGTCAGCTCAAAGTCGTGGATCTAGGCCCGGATGGCAGCTGAGTTGGTCAGACCACTACCTCTCCCAGATGTATACCTCCAGGGTAGACCGTTCAACAGTACCCTGATGAGTTCATCCGGTGCTTCAGTAGGCAACGGTCAGGCCAACTCTTCAGTTTTCATGACTTCGAGGCAGTGGTCCACATCCCCATCACCAGCCATCAGGGGCAGCTTTACTGTACTGCCTGGTGAGGAGCAGGGACCACTCTCCTGAGTGCTATTAGCAAGCCAGCTCTACCACTCTCAAGACCTTGGGACCAGTTCTCTTGACTGCAGGAAGATGAGAGTGAAGGGGTGGACATTTTTTTTTTTAAGGGTTTTGAAACAGATGTCTAACTTGGCACATGTGATAGATCATTGAGGAAGAGGGAATCTCATTTGAACCACACCTCCAGAAGACTGGCCTATAGGCATGTCTGAAGATGGATAGATGGATATTTTCTTTTTTTTTTTTTCCCTCGATCATGCTACCTCTTGGCAGAGGAGGGGTGGGAGCAACTTTCACACTCTCACATTCTCAGGGCCAGTTTACTCTTGCCCCTGTTACCAGAGCCAGTTGTACTGTGCTGCCAAATCAAGATGTGGGGCCAGCTCTTGGGAGTGCTACAACCAGCGAGCGGTACAGCCAGCTCCGCACAGTCCTTGGACAGCAATATGGTCCCAGGTGGCAGCTCAGTTCAGGAACCTCTTCATGGTATTTAGTAGTAAGAGGAGCCAGGGACATTGACACAGACCCTTGCTGTAGCATGGCCTCAGACCCAGATATGGCCCTCAGTGGCAGCCCAGGATGGGGTTTCATCAAGGCCTCAGGTGGCAGGGCAGCGTAATCACAACGGGCCTTTCTTTCCACCCTCATGCCTGTAGTTCTGCTTTTTTCATGATGCTCAAACACGTGTGCTATTTATTTATTTATTTATTTATTTATTTATTTATTTATTTATTTATTTTTGTCTCTCATTGGCCCACATATATTACACATCACAGTGGCTCCTGCTGCCATCTGGGCATTCTCTGCCCACTGGTACCTCATGGTGTACAGGTTGGTGTGCCTCTGGGTGTTCTCCTTAACAAGTACTTCATGGCATGGTGGCTGGCAGGGCTCAGGATGACTTTTGCCCCACATTTTATTAAATATTGATAATAAATAATTAAGCTGGCTAGTAGTAGAGCATGCCTTTAATCTCCACACATGGAAGGCAGAAACAGCAGATCTCTAAATTCAAGGCCTGCCTGGTCTCTAGAGTGAGTTCTAGTGTAGTCAAAGCTACACAAAGAAAGCCTGGTCCTACTGTCACCTCAGTGGAATGCTTGTTAATGACATTAATCTTATCAGTGATGCCATTTTTCTCCACAATCTTCACAGCAGCAGCTGCCATAGGCTCAAAAACCTTGATAGGATGGCTGAAGTCAGCCCTGCAGTAACTGCTATTGTGGATAAGAGATCTGTGCCAAAGTCAAGAACCAAGGCCTTCTGTCCTGTCTTTCACTAACTCACAGATGCCTGAATATCCTGGGAATGTTTTATATTTCTGTCTTTGTCGCACAGAATATCACATAGGATGACCTGGCAATTTCTTGATGGTAATCATAGTTGCCAACCTCCTCCAGCCCTTCTAGGCATCCCATGGTCAGATTAGTACAAACACAGAAGATTTTCTTGGTGCCAACTGGCTCCTCAATGTTTGCACAGAAATGTGGCTTTATCATTTTACTTCTTTTTTATTTTTTGTTTTATTGGATATTTTATTTATTTACATTTCAAAAGTTATTCCCTTTCCCGGGTTCCCCTCCAGAAACTCTCTATCCCCTCCACCTTCCCCTGCTTCTCTGATGATGCCTCTCACTCACCCACTCCTGCCTCCTTGCCCTCTCATTCCCCTATACTGGGGCATCGAGCCTTCACAATACCAAGGGCATCATCCCATTGCTGCCCAACAAGGCCATCCTCTGCTACATATGTAGCTGGAGCCATGGGTCCCTCCATGTGTACTCTTTGGTTGGTGGTCTAGTCCCTGGGACCTCTGGGGGGGTCTGGTTGGTTGATATTGTTCTTTCTATGGGGTTGCGAAATCCTTCAGCCCCTTCAGTCCTTTCTCTAACTTCTCCATTGGGGACCCAGTGCTCAGTTCAATGGTTGGCTGCAAGCATCCACCTCTGTATTTGTCAGATTCTGGCAGAACCTCTCAGGAGACAGCTATATCAGGCTCCTGTCAGCATGCACTTCTTGGCATCCACAATAGTGTCTGCATTTGATGACTATATATGGGATGGATCCTCAGGTGGGGCAGTTTCTGGATGGCCTTTCCTTCAGTCTCTGCTTCACACTTTGTCTCTGTATTTCCTCCTGTATTTTGTTCCCCATTCTAAGAAGGATTGAAGCATCCACACTTTGGTTTTCCTTCTTCTTGAGATTCATGTGGTCTGTGAATTGTATCTTGGGTATTCTGAACTTTTGGGCTAATATCCACTTATCAGTGAGTGCATATCATGTGTGTTCTTTTGTGACTGGGTTACCTCACTCAGGATAATATTTTTTAGTAAAATCCATTTGCCTAAGAATTTCATGAGTTCATTGTTTTTAATATCTGAGTAGTAAGTACTTCATTGTTTAAATGTACCACAATTTTGTATCCATTCCTCTGTTGAAGGACATCTGGGTTCTTTCCAGCTTCTGGCTATTATAAACAAGGCTGCTATGAACATAAGTGGAGCATTTGTCCTTATTACATGTTGGAACATCTTTTGGGTATATATGCTTTGGAGTGGTATTAGTGCGTCCTCAGGTAGTACTATGTCCAATTTTCTGAGGAACTGCCAGACTGATTTCCAGAGTGGTGTACCAGCTTAGGAATAGATCTGGATAATGGAAACCTAATCAATTATAATGCCCGCAATGAGACACACACACACTCTACTTACAGCCAGTGCTTTAGCCATTTTGCCTCACCCACCATATCTAAAATTTATTATATTTTATGATATTGATGTGGCTCCTGCCAGGTTTGACTTCATGTGCTTTTGGTATACTAAGGAGATTCAAATCCACTGATAGAATTTTTCCTGTCTACTTTATTCAGAGAATGCCCATTATTGTTCCTTGTTATTCAGCTTTGTCTATAATGTAATTTAAAAGTATTTTAGATTAAATGATCATTAAGTGGTGGTACTTAATGATCAACAGGAAGTTTTTGGTGATGTGGTAGTACTCTTTTTCCTACTAGCTCCAGAATTGGATAATGTCCAATGATAGACTACCCAGGATCAATTTTATCTCAGAACTGCAGAAGTTTTGTTATTTGATTTGAAGTTATGAGAGGCAGTTCAGCTCCAGGTTGAAATGGGTAGCATCTGATGACTTGGGGTTGGAGGGCTGAATTCCTTCATGGACAAACTATCTACCCTACATTTGGGACACCATCCACCCTGCATTTCAAGCACACAGCAGTCCAGTTGTGCCCAGCGATCTGTCATCAAACACAGGTCAGATTTCAGCTTCAACTTCTCTAAATATAGGCTTACTGTGAGTGACAAGACCCTGGTAAATGGCCCTCTCTGCCATCCTCTTTGATATTGTTTCTAGCCAGATGACTCATGGTTCTGCTCTGCCCTAGAAAATGTTTAATTACACCAGGGGATTTTCATTGAGCAAAAGCCTTATTGACAGATGAGCTGCCACCCTGACAACTTAGATTGTTATTCTGCTGTCTGGAGATCACACAGTATTTACTTTTGTAGCACTGACCATGTGAAGGGAATTTCAACTGGATTCCAGCAGTCAGATGCTGTTAGCTGGTAAGACAGTTGAAAGTTCAGACTTATGCACAGCAATAACTCGATTTCCTCATGGAAGCCTACAAAGCTCTTGATGTTCAATAGATTAGTTCTTTTTTATATCATAATCAGAAAATCATGAAAAAGCTTATCTTAGAATTATATACTTATTCCAGTAACAAAAAACATACAGAAATATAGCTCTGATATGAAACTAACCTGAAAAATTATACATGGCAACAGAAATCGATCTACAGAGGCATGAAGTATGTGAAGGACACACTTTCCTTTGAATAGCATGTATTTTCCAATCTCTGCATTTAGGTTTCCGGGGTCCTATTCAAAAGGACATCCAGTTGCTGGAAATTGTTTTGAATATTCCCAGTCTAGCCTTTGGTATGGGTGTTTGGTGTAAAGTGATCATTTTTGGCTTGAGTGACTGTTCATATCCTCATTTCCCCTACAGGGCTTCTGGCCTAGGCTGGGAAAAGTGATACTATCTAGAGGAATTGTGTTTCTCCTTAGCATGTTTCAGAGTAGTCAGGACACCTTTTCCTCTCAGATGAAGAGCACAGGAGGTATCTTTATCTGATAGCTTTGTGGTTGATGAGGCTAATACTGCAATGCTCTCTACCTGTTATGTTCTCATTTCCAGAAACCTGTTAGGGAGTAAGTTTAAAATTTATGTCAATCTTTCAGTGAGAAATATATTTGTCCTTAAATATGTCTTGGGTGCAATTTCCAGCCAAATCCTCACTTTGTGTTCCAGAGATTTTGAGGAGTTATTTTCCCTAAGTTTTAGAAACCAGTCTATGGGTGAAAATATCCCTGGTTTTGGACTTTCTCTGACTTTTTTTTTTTGTCAATATGCACAGACATGTGAGCATTAGCATTTCCATTTTGTTGATAATCTCTCTGTGGATGGTGGTTACTTGGTTCTGTGTCTTGTTACACCATGTATTTAAGTTCTTAACCCACTACTTCTAATGGAGAGAAATATGGGTCATAGGCATGTTTTCTTCATTGGAATCTTTCTTTGGTTTGCAAAGAAAAACCAAACCGAAACAAAACAACTTTCACTGCAAAGAGGATAAGAGTTAGTTTATTTTGGATTTAAATGTGAATGACCATCATATAAGAACATAGATGTCATGTTGCAATGTGGAAGTGGTTTTATGGAATTTTCAGAGTAACAGAGCAACAACAACAAGGCACAAATCAAGACACTTTTAAAATTCATTGATGAGAAGAACATCAGGTAGGCAGGTTAAACCAGAAGAAAAAATTTCTGATGTAGACCTAAGATCATGTCTGATGGTACTCTTAGCGTTTTAATTGGTAGGAATTAAATGCTTCAGCATATTCCAAAGGACATTAGCTTGTATACAAAGGATGACAATAAATGGCCATTAAGAGGGCTAAAGATGGCCCCAAATAATTTAACTAATCCAAAGTCTCCACAATTATTGAAATTCTAGTTAGTTCATCAGCCTTGCAGAAGGTTTTTCTAAGAAATTTTGTTCATATTTCAGTTTCTCTCTCTCTCTCTCTCTCTCTCTCTCTCTCTCTCTTAGTGTTTGTGTGCACACACATTATGAAGTATATAGCTATAGTATGCAATCTACACTCATAATTATATTATTATATTAATTTTTTAATTTTAATACATTTTTCATTAGTTCTTTGAGAATTTCATACAATGATTTTTATCATCACCATCCATGTACATCAACTCTTCTGAGATCCATTTCGTTCTATTCTCACTCAATTCTGTGTTGCCTTTATTTCCCATAAAGACCCCTTGTAGATGTCTACCACTTCTGGTTCTACCACCACCACCACCTTCTTCTTCTTCTTCTTCTTCTTCTTCTTCTTCTTCTTCTTCTTCTTCTTCTTCTTCTTCTTCTTCTTCTTCTTCTTCTTCTTTCTTCTCCTTCTCCTTCTCCTTCTCCTTCTCCTTCTCCTTCTCCTTCTCCTTCTCCTTCTCCTTCTCCTTCTCCTTCTCCTTCTCCTTCTCCTTCTCCTCCTCCTCCTCCTCCTCCTCCTCCTCCTCCTCCTCCTCCTCCTTTTGTTTTGTTTTTTTGAGACAGGGTTTCTCTGAATAGCCCTGGCTGTCCTGGAACTCACTTTGTAGACCAGGCTTGACTCAAACTCAGAAATCCACCTCCCTAGTGCTGGTATTAAAAGCGTGAATCGCCATGCCTGGCTTGGTTCTATCTTCTTTATACCCTCTTTTCTGCAATGATTCCTAGGGCTTTGGAGGAGAAAGTGTGGTAAATATGTTCCACTTGGGGCTGTATATTCTGCAGTCTCCTATTCTCTTTACCTTGGCCAGTTTTGGGTCTCTAAAACTACTCTAATGCTTTTCTGATGAAAGTTTAAAGATACCTTAATCTGTAGATATCATGATAAGCCATTAGGAGTTGAGTTAATTCTATGTCCATTTAGCAGAATAAAAGTAGTAGGCTCTGGATCATAGGGCCCCCAATGAAGGAGCTAGAGAAAGTATCCAAGGAGCTAAAGAGATCTGCAACCCTGTAGGTGCAACAACATTATGAACTAACCAGTACCCCAGAGCTCTTGACTCTAGCTGAATATGTATCAAAAGATGGCCTAGTCGACCATCACTGGAAAGAGAGGCCCATTGGACATGCAAACTTTATATGCCCCAGTACAGGGGAGCACCAGGGCCAAAAAGTGGGAATGGGTGGGTAGGGGATTGGGGGGGGGGATGGGGGACTTTTGGGATAGCATTGGAAATGTAATTGAGGAAAATACCTAATTAAAAATATTTTAAAAAAATAACAAAAAAGTAGTAGGCTCTCTTTTAAGGTCTATGATCAGTCCAGCCACAGGCTTTCAGTGCAATAGTGGTTCTAGGTATAAGTTTTACCTTGTAGAATATGGTTTAAATCACATCAGAAAGTGGTTGGTAACTCCCACAATATTTGTGCCAATGTTATACCATTGTGTATATCTTGCTAGGCCAGTCATTACTGTAGATTGCAGTGTCTATACCTGGGAAAGACTGATTGTTTTTTTCTCTCCAGTTGGCTGTGTAACACCAACTTCCAATACCACAAAACTTACTAGTAGTGATGAAGAAGTACCAGAAGTACCTGCTTGATTTTTCCTTGTTTTATTAGTTAAGTATGTTATCTCCAATGATATTGTCCTAGTGTCAGGTTTTTTTTAGTGTAACCAAGAGAATTGTCAACAAATATTTTATAATGTTTATGGATCTTTGGTTAACAATTCCAAAATATCTCATTCCTGAGGTTTAACTTTTTGTTAGCCTCTAGAAGGGGCTTTGTTACTCTGTTATATAAACTCAATTTAACTCCTTTTATCTGTGTATACAGGTATATTTTAGGAAGCTTCTAAAGTAGAAGGTTTCCATATGACCTTTTAATTAAATAAAGGAAGATAAATATCTTCGATCCCTAAAAGCATCATAAGCCTTAGGCTCAGTACTTAACCAATTGGCCATGCCTTCACTTACTTGACTAAGAGATGTTCTTTTCTTTACTTACTTTTTAAACCAAAGACATTTACTTTATTGCTTAAATACTGCAGACTATTTCATGTTAGACACCATCATGAATTTGCTGGTATCTTTCAACTGGAAAGCAACTGTAAGTCCAATGTCTCTCCTATTTAACTACAAACATTATTTTATAAGAACTAATAATGCCCCATTCAGTCATTGTATATGACTGCCTTGGATACAGACCTAGGCTGGGGAAAACCCTGAAGCTATAGGAGCTCTGCTATTTATGCTAAATTACTTCTCAAAGGAGGCAATGCTATACACTGCTGGACTTTTTCCATTATCCTCTGACATCAGTTAGCATCTGGTTTACTGAAAAGGGTAATAGTCACTCATTGACTGTTGACAAGATGAGATAGGCAAAATAATCAGACCAGTGTGAGCAGATGTTCTAGCTCAGAAAAGAAGCTGTTGGTTCTACTCTGTGCTTCATCTTATTTGTTCCTTACTGTTAAGTTTACTAAAGCATTGTTTACCATTCCTGTAGCTAATTTAACTTGTATAATAAACTCAGCAAAATTTGATATTTTTCTTGAGCCTGCTTTGTGCTCACCTACGAAGTACAGATTCTAAGAAAGTGGAGCCGGGCGTGGTGGCGCACGCCTTTAATCCCAGCACTCGGGAGGCAGAGGCAGGCGGATTTCTGAGTTCGAGGCCAGCCTGGTCTACAAAGTGAGTTCCAGGACAGCCCGGGCTATACAGAGAAACCCTGTCTCGAAAAACCAAAAAAAAAAAAACAAAAAAACAAAAAAAAAACTGTGATATTGGGCTGGTGAGATGGCTCAGTGGGTAAGAGCACCCGACTGTTCTTCCAAAGGTCCAGAGTTCAATTCCCAGCAACCACATGGTGGCTCACAACCATCTGTAACGAGATCTGGCGCCCTCTTCTGGAGTGTCTGAAGACAGCTACAGTGTACTTACATATAATAAATAAATAAATCTTTAAAAAAAAACTGTGATATTTAAATTACAGCACAATATTGCTTGTTTTGGACTTCTGTTTTACTTATGAAACAATATACACAATTTGGGGCAGAGGAGAAGGAGTTATTTGAAAGCCAAAAACATAGATATATAATACAGTTTGGATTTTATTAATACAGGTCTAAAGCATACTTCTCACTAAAAGTGATGGTCTTCAGTTTTGTTTTTCTTGTTATTTTCTCAACTGTTTTCAAAATGTTGGGTTTTTTTGCTCTGTAGTAGTTTTCTTTATCAGCTGTGACACTATGTTTTTGTTGTTGTTGTTTTGTTTGTTTTTAATTTTTAATTTTTCAATTCCCTTTCTAAGAAGTTATACTATCAAATGTTTTATCCTTTTGGTCAGATTGATTTTAATAAATGTGAATGGGTTTAATGGAAGGAGAATTGGAATTATAAATGTGATAACTTGAGCTATGTATGTGTAAAATATTATATTTATATTTCAAATTGTTTATCATATTCTGTATAAACACATAAATCTTTTTTTTTTTTTTTTTTTTTTTTGCTTTTGCTCTGACACTTTCCCTTGGATTTGGTAAGCGTAAGCCATCCCATCATACCTTCAGTATTTCCATTTGCCACTTGATACTGACCTGCAGAAAACTCTCTTCGTATTTACTTTTTGTAAGCTTTGTTAGAGAGAAAGTTCTAGAAGAATAGATAAGAGGGCTCTGAGAGAGATGTCAACACTCTTGAGTTCTCCTTGCTAGGTCGCTTTGTGCTTATATCTTTCTGTTGATAAATTTAGCAAATTTAGCATATCTCTTATACTATGATATTATTCCTTCTAGGTTTTAGTGCTATTATTCTGACCCCTCTGGCCTGGAGCTTATAAGAGAGTATGTTAGTCAGAAATGTTTCACATCCTTTGTTTCTTTTCCTAAGCCCTTCTCACACTACAATGGTGAGTCTCTTTACCTAATGTTATTCATACCCCAATTTTCTTTTCTCTTCTCTTCTCTTCTCTTCTCTTCTCTTCTCTTCTCTTCTCTTCTCTTCTCTTCTCTTCTCTTCTCTTCTCTTCTCTTCTCTTCTCTTCTTTTCCTTCCCTTCCCTTCCCTTCCCTTCCCTTTCCTTCCCTTCCCTTCCCTTCCCTTCCCTTTTCTTCTATTTTATTTTTTTCACCTCAATTTTCATATGCCACTTTCCCCCAACTAGAATCTTAAATGATATGCCTATAATTTTTCAAAGTTTTCAGGAGTTATTCTTTAGATCCCTCTTTCTCTAAAATCTCTAAATCTCCAAACCAAGATTTTTCTTGTTTTAAAAATCTCCAACTTAGGCTTGGGCTGATAATCTCTGCTCTCCCAGAAGTCTCAACCCTGCCAGAACTCAAAGTAGACCTCCTGACTCTCTCACTTCCCTCCACTCTATCCTCAATCCTACAACCATCCTTGTCACCATGTTCAAACCAACATGGGCAGTGACCCCTGCTTTACCACAGGTATTTTGGCCACCAGAAGTCTAGCCTCCAACTTGGTGGAGACCCTATGTTCAACCACAGGCCATACCTGCCAGAAGAACAGAGAAGGAAGAGAAGGCAAGGAATAAGAGACATAGGCAACAAAGACAAATTCAGAAATTGGCACCTAGACCTATAATTATTCTAAACTCAGATGCGTAAAAGTCAGTATACGAGCAAAATGAACAATAGCCAGGCAATGGTACCACCAGAGCCCAGCTATCCTATGACAGCAAGACCTGAATATTCCAGTGAGGCTGAAGCTTAAAAGACCATAAAACCACATTTATGAAGACAATAGACATCCATAAATAGAAAATAGATAAATCCCTTAAAGGAAACCAAGAAAAATCAAACAGTTGAGGGAAAGAAATAAAACTGTTCAAGACCTGAAAATGGGAATAGAAGCAATGAAGAAAACACAAACCGAGGGAATTCTGGGAATGAAAAGTCTAGGTAAGTGAACTGGACCTACAGACACAAGCATCAACTATAGATGAAAAAGATGGAAGACAGAAACTTGGGTATTGAAGATACAATAGAAGAAATAGATAAATCTGTCAAGGAAAATGTTAAATTTAGAAATCTTCTGATATAAAACATCCAGGAAACTTACTTGGGACACACACACACACACACACACACACACACACACACACACAAAGACCAAACAAATAACATGAATAGAAGGAGGAGAAGGATTACAGCTCAAAACCCCCTAAAAAAATACTTTCAACAAAATTATAGAGGAAAACTTTTCTAGCCTAAAGATGCAGATGCCTTTAAAGATACAAGAAGCATGCAGAACACTACATGGATTAGGCCAGAAAAGAAATCCTCCCACCACATAGTAAAACACTAAACACATAGAACAAGGAAAGAATAATAAGAACTGCAAGGGAAAAGATCAAGCAATCTAAAAAGGCAGATGTATGACAATTACTGCTGATTCTAAAAGGCAGACTCTAAGATACGTCAGATGCCAGCCCAGATGATTATATCTACCAAAACTTTCAATCACCATAGATGGAAAAAACAAGCTATTCCATGATAAAGTAAGATTTAAACAATACCTATCCGAAAGAAAACTCCAGCTCAAGTAGGTTAACTGCCTCCATGAAAACACAGGAAATACATAATCCTACACCAGCAAAACCAAACAAAAAGTGAAGCACACCGCCTAACTACCACCAATAGCAAAAACAAAATGGAGTTAACAAGCATTGCCATTTATGTCTCTCAATATCAATGGAATCAATTTCCCAGTGAAAATGTATAGGATACATTTTCTGAATGTAACAGAACAGATTTGAAAACAATCCATCCTTCTGTTGCATACAAAAATCAAACCTGATATCGAAGATAGATATTACCTCAGAATAAACGGTTAGAAAACAATTTTCTAAGCAAATGACCCTAAGAAACAAGCTGGTGTAGTGATTCTAATATCTAACAAAATAGACTTCAAAGCAAATTAATCAAAATAGATAGGGAAGAACATTTCATACTGTCTGGGTCCAGGAGTGACCCCACAAACCATATGAACACCAATTTCAATCAAACAGGGATGGTTTATTAAACTCACACCATAAGACTGATCGATCAGAGCCGGGCGTGGTGGCGCACGCCTTTAATCCCAGCACTTGGGAGGCAGAGGCAGGCAGATTTCTGAGTTTGAGGCCAGCCTGGTCTACAGAGTGAGTTCCAGGACAGCCAAGGCTACACAGAGAAACCCTGTCTCGAAAAACCAAAAACCAAAACAAACAAAAAAAGATTGATCGATCAGGGCCATAGTTCATGATTCAAGGCTGAGGCTATGGGCCCAAACATCTTTTTCTTTCAATATAGAAAGGCTAAAACTGCCAAAACCACAGTGAGTTCATATACAAGTGCAGGAAGTGCACTACTGGGCAGTAGTCAGCTGTGATTCAAGTCATTTTAGACATAACAGTCCACATAATAAATACCATTAATAAATACCTTTATTAATTTGATGGGTCCTGCATAAAGATTTGTGGAACTTCTTCTGATTAACAAACATCATACAGAACATAACAGGATATGTGGGCAGTATGACCTTTCTGAGTCAAGTTATTTTTCTGTGTCAATGATTGGCAAGCATATTACAGCAACAATATGAAATTGCTGGAAATCATGGAACAAAATGGCTACAGCTATGATAAGAGTAGGGGCAGACCTAAACATCTACTCATCAAAGGAAAAATCTACCATGATAGTCTTTCAATTCTTAAAAGAAATACCTTCATGCAGGGGCACTCACACTTGTAATAGAAGCGATATTAAAGCTTAAGTCACACACTGAACCTCACACATCGTTAGTGAGAAGCTTCAGTTCTCTCCTCTCACCAATGGAATGGTCATCTGGAGAAAATCTAAACAGAGAAACAATGGAGCTAACAGAAGTTGTAAACCAAATGGGCCTAATAGATATTTACATAATACTTCATCCAAATTCAAAAGAACATTTCCTTCTTCTCAGCACCACAGAGAACTTTCTCCAGAACTGGCCTTATACTCAGTCACAAAGCAAGTCTCAACAGAAAGAAACAAACCAACATTTGAAATAACTCCTGGCATTGTATCAGTCTACAGTGTTTAAAACCAGAAACAACAGAAAACCTACAGACTCATGGAAACTGAACAAATTTCTAATAAATGAGCACTGGGTCAAGACAAAACTAAAGAAAAAGAATAAAGACTTTCTAGAACTCTGTGAAAATGAATACACAGCATACTAATACTTGATGTCACATGGTGAAAGCAATGACAAGAAAAAAGTTCAGTAAGTGCCCTTGTAAAAGGAATTAATGGAGAGATTTCATACTAATAACAGCACAACTGAAAGCTCTAGAACGAAAAGAAGAAAGCATATCCAAGACTAATAGATGGCAGGAAATAATCAAACTAAGAGTTGAACTCAATAAAATAGAAAAGTCAAAAAAAATCAATGAAATAGTTTGTACTATAAGAAAAATCAACACTATAGATAAACCCATATCTAAAACTAAAAAACTAACTAAAAGACAAAGAGATTACACAGCAGTCAGAGTGTGAAGGGCTGAGAACCAGATATTCTGAGATAGAAGATCAATGTCCAGCAGGGGAAGAGGGACTCTAACTCTGACATGCTTTTTATTTCTTCCTAATCCCACTAAAGAAAGCAACCTCCATTTTTTAGTCTGCAGATGAAATGTAAAATGCCTACGTACACTAGATATGTTTAAAAAGGGGCATGAACACAAGTAAACATGTCTGATACAATGACATTAGAATATCCTCTAGCAAAAGCAACTCATGATATAATTAATTGTTTAGCCTCTCCTCCTCAGGACACAGCCATCTGAGCTAGCATCGGAATGAGGAAAGCTTCCTAGATCATGAGCACTGGGCATCTGGTCCCTTTGTAGTTACTGTAGAGGCTTTCCTTTTCCTGCCTACTGTCCCTCCCGTGTTAGGAGGAAAACGTGCCACTTTTACATCTGTTAGTTAAGAGCAAAGATGATTTTACACATTAAAGATTTCTATCAAAAGCATTTTAATTTTTACATTACTAAAGGCTTCTGCTACATCTCATGATTTTAAAAACTTTTAGTAGTACTGGATATTAATTAGGTTAAGTTATGAAAATGCCTTGTACTTTTTATGAGTATCTTAAGTCTTTGTGAGCTACTTGTTTAGAAAGAAATTTGAAATAGCTTTTTCTGATTTACTTACATGTACATTTGTATATTACATATTTATATAGAATGTATTTCTATGTACTGTTTTTAGATTTAGTCTTCTTAATTATTGAGTATTTTATAAGATGTGTTGATAAAATAGTCAATAATTAAGTTTCTATGGGGAAAATTTGTGATTGGTGACATGACCCTGTATTCCAAATACTGATTTCAGACATAAATGGGATGACTTTTAGTTGATTAGAATATTTCATTAGACTGAACATATCTCTTTTTGACCTTGTCAAATAATTAAAGTATTAATTTCCTTCCTTAGATTCAGGCTACAGGATAGTCAATAAATTATGTGGTTTAGAGGAATTTTTATTGCTTTCTGGCATACAAAGTATTGCCATTTCTTTATAACTTTCATGGCCTTTTAGACCTATGAATTTCACTTCTGAGGTTAAGCCAAAATGTTCTGTTGGTATAATAAAGCAATGTTACTGCATTAGACAACAGATTGTTCAACTATGACCCACAAGCCAAACCTAGCCTATTTTGAGCTGTGGGAAAAATTGTTTTTTACACTTTTAATATAAAAAAATAATACTTTAGTACTTGCAAGAATTATAAAATGTTTTAGTGTCTACCAATATGACATTACTGGCATACAAGCACATTCACTCGATACCTGTCTATACGAAATTTTTTGGAGCATTGACATCATAAATTGTTTTAGACTTACTATGTAGTTTGTAAATCTTTATTTCTCATAGAAAATATTTCCTACTAGTTTTAGGTGTTCACTATTTACATAAACAATAACCTAACTGGGCTCTTGGAATTAATGATTTTGTGAATAAGTTTTCTTCTTCTAGTTTGTACATTCGTAGTATAAACATAAAAAATGTAAAATGTTCCAACACTTGAAACATTTTAGTGTGGCTTAGTAAAGCTGGTGGCCTAGTTTGACTTCTGTTGCTATGATTAAACTCTAGCTAAAACAACATGGTACAGAAAGAGTTAATTTCTGTGTATAGGTCCACTACTTAGGGCAGCCAAGGAAGCAACTGAAGCAGAGACAAGGAGGAGGGCTGCTTGCTGGCTGGCCCTTCTTGGCTTTCTCAGCCTGCTTTCTCATAGAACCTGGAACTACCTGCCTATGAGTGGTATCACCCAAGGTGGGTTGCCATGTCACCCATTACTTAGAAACCATCTCACGGGTATTTTCACAGCCCATTCTGATGGGGGCATCTTTTCAATTGAGATTTCTTCTTCCCAAGTAGGTAGTTTGTGTTAAGTTGACCAAAACTAACCAGCAAGGCAGTAAAGTCCTATACTAGCACTGTTATTTTTCCTGAATCAACCTTTTTCATTAAAAGAACGTCTCCTGTGAAGACAGCCTTATCTGGCTAGTGAACACACTTGATACCCTGCCTGTTTCATAATCGATTTTCTCATAGATGCCTGCCTTTCCTCTATTGTCTTCTCATGCTTGATGTTCTTGGGGATCTCAGCTGACAATAACAAAATGTTCCTAATAATTTCTATGGGACTATTTCTCAAGTTTGATGTTTCTTGTTTTGCCTTGGGTTACACAGCTTTGTTCTTAAGAAGGGTTGAAAAATTGTACTCTTATCTAAAGTAACAGACTCATCCCATTTGATACCATGTACCATAGATAGATGAGCCAGTCTATCAGACGAGCAGAAATGCACTTTCATTTCTTCTTTAAAATTCTCCTAAATTCAAGGAGTTTAAGGGGCAAATATTCTCTAATTATCATAGTTGACTGCATTTAGTCATTATTGAGGCTCCCGTTGACATGCTGAATCATGGGCTTCATCACTTCCTTGGTAGTAAGGATCTGATGCATACATACATATGTACCTTCATTCACACACACACATACATACATACACATGCGTACATACATACATACATAAGTGTGTGTGTTAACACATACACTATCTTTCCTCAATATCTGATTCTTCCAAGTTTTAGGATTCCAGGAGGAGCTCTTTAACACAGATATGTCTGACTTCTACTATTTTCCTTTGATTATTTGGCTTTAAGAAATGGCAAGCCAAGATTTTGATGAAGGGACCCTGGTATAGCTGTCTCCTCTGAGGCTATGCCAGTGCCTGGCAAATACAGAAGTGGATGCTCACAGTCATCTATAAGATGGAACACAGGGCCCCCAATGGAGAAGCTAGAGAAAGCACCCAAGGAGCTGAAGGGGTCTACAACCCTATACATGGAACAACAATATGAACTAACCTGTACCCCCGCACTCATGTCTCTAGCTGCATATGTAGCAGAAGATGGCCTAGTCAGCATATGTAGCAGAAGATGGCCTAGTCAGCATATGTAGCAGAAGATGGCCTAGTTGGCCATCATTGGGAAGAGAGGCCACTTGGTATTGCAAACTTTATATGCCCCAGTACAGGGGAATGCCAGGGTCAAGAAGCAGGAGTGTGTGGGTAGGGGAGTAGGGCAGGGGGAGGGTATAGGGAACTTTTGGGATAGTATTTGAAATTTGAAATGTATATAAAGAAAATATCTAATTTAAAAAAAAAAAGAAAGAAATGGTAAGCCTCCCTTGCTTTCATACTCTCCCTGATAATGTAAGGCTAATGTGAAAACTAGCATACACATGTTTTCCCCTCATTGTAAGTTTTTCCTTCTTGGACAAGCTTTTCTAGATAGACAACTCAGTCTCGATTGCCTGTGTTGCCTACAGCAAAGGTAATGCACCAGCCCCCTCAGTCTGTTTACTGTTTTCTCTCATACACTATATTTTTATGGATTACACTTTTTTGCAGTTCATCAGCTGTTTAGGAATATCCTAACAATCTTTTACTTACTGTCAACATATCTGATATTAAATATTAGGGTTTTTTTCCCTCATCAACCAGTTTGCCAACTCTTCAGACATCAACTGCTTTTCCTTCAGTTCCATTCCGATACTCGTTACTTAGAGGAATTGCAGACCCTTTAGGTAAAGAAGCTCCACAGGCATTAAGTCCAGGACCAAAGAAAAGTTATTGAACTGTTATGAATCAGAGATTTTTACAGCCTCCTATTGAAGCTTGATACTTTGTTTCAGTGTCTCCCAAATGCAGCGGAATCTTTACTTAACTTCCTGGCTAATTATAAAAGATATGAAAAAGGATAAAGAGAAACAAAACAGACACACGGCAGAAGTTCTGTACGTGTTTAAGCACAGGAACTTTTGCTTGCTTTCTTTGTGGAATTAGGATGTGCCACCCTAAAGGCCAGTGGATGTGCTCATCAAATTAGAAGTTCTTAGAGAGATTCATTAGGAAGACATGTTCGATTATATCACTGGCCATGGATGATCAGGTTAGTTTCTAGTTCTTCATCCTTTCCCAGAGGTGAAGCATGTCTAAAGGTTTCAGATGGCTACTCATGTATTGCTCTTCCTCTAACAGCATAGGATACTCTTCACCACATAGCTCTCCCAGGCCTCAGAAACTCTTGTGTCAGGAAGTCAAGAGTAAGATAAAAGGCTATGACATTATTTTAGCAGTGCTATCAATCTTAGAATTACATGGAATGTTGGGAATCCCATGTCAGAAATGGAGATAAACGCCAAATGTGCATTTCTTATTATGTCATAGATATAGCATGGGATAATTTCCTCATCTTTGTACTCAAAATGGGACCAGCAACTATGAGAACAGGTGTTTCAATTATGGTTGCATCTACAAAGCTTGATTCTTGATGGACAATTGCACATAATATCTTTATTTGTTTTTTTTCCCCCTTCTCTTGCAATCTAGTTCCCAGCAGGAAATTTACTGAGCTGCCAAGTTGTGATCATCTAATTGACTCAGAAAGAATCTGAATGAGTTTCTAAATATCCAACTGAAATCAATTGCAACTCTCTTTATTTTAGGCCTCAGGCAGATTGAAATTGAGACAATAAATTGAAGCACCTCATTCTGAAGGAATGAGGGTTGGCAGCTCTGTAGTAAGTATCATATATATACAGTCACATACTCCAGTATGGCCTCCCACCCACACGCACACACTAGAAATACTCACACACAAATGTTGTATTCAGCAAAAATACATGGCTGGTTATATGTTTATTTTGCTAAAACTCTAGCATCTTAAAATATCTAGCTTTGTAAGGTCCATTATTTCAAGAATAGAAAAATATTTTGTTTAATAAAAATTAATACTCAGGATGGTTGGGTGGTAGTATAGAGCTATGACATATATATCTTAATTATATACAGGGTTTTGTTAAATTCTAGGAATCCTGAGTCTCTGATTTTTTTTTTTACTGTATTTTTCATTTTATTCAAGGAAAACCTTTTCCTGAGGTTCATCTTTTTGTATACATTTTATGTTTACATGTCTTCATTAAATTTCAATTTGTGTGCAATAGGAACAACAAGAATTCCAAACAGTATTGTTATGGCTTTAGAACCCCACCTGCCATTTTAATCTCTTCCCCTAAGAGCTTAAAGGAATGATTGTGAGAGTAAATGAAATTTCTGTACTGAATTCTACACCTAAGCAGTACAATATCTGAACCCTCAGAAATGGGGACCGAAGACTCAGTTTTCTTTGAGTTACATTTTCATGAAAGGCACCGGGGGCGGTATGGGGGACTTTTGGGATAGCATTGGAAATGTAATTGAGGAAAATATGTAATAAAAAATATTAAAAATTAAAAAAAAAGAAATTGACAAGTAGATAGATAAACTCAGGATGCTGTACTCTCATGGATGCCCATTAAGAGGATTGAGAAATTTAACACAATGGATAATAAAGGAATTTTTTCAGCCACAATACTAAGGGTTCTCTTGAGTTGCGACTATGCAGAATTGACACCAGAGTCATTGTGACTATTTGTGATGATGCTGAGTGTATTTAACATTAACATTATTCTTTTAGTTATTATAATAAGAAATTTATTAGTATGTTATTGTTGTGTAGATTGGGGTTCTTGTGGGGTTCTTAACAGTGGGAGCAAGCACTGTTTCTGAGTCTTTTGCTTATGTTTAGAATCCTTTTTGTTTTACTGGGTTGCCTCATCCAGCCTTAATATGAAAGAATGTGTCTAGTCTTGTTGCAACTTTGACGCACCATGTTTGGTTGATATTCCTGAGAGGCCTGCCATTTTTGGAAAGGAAACAGAGAAGGACTGGAGCTGGGGTAGGGGGAGAAGAGAGATGGAGGAAGAACTGGGAGAAGAGTAGGAAAGAGAAACTCTGGCAGGAATGTAATATATGAGAAGAATAAATAAAAAGTAGCAATAAGCGTTAATAATAAGTAACAAATAACAAAAATTAAGAATATTCTGCCTCATTTTAAGAAAAGGAGGATATTCTTAGAATTCTTTTAACTGTCATTAAAACAAAACACTGTACTAAGGAAATATCTACAAGTCCATACCAGATTTAATGGTTAAATAAAATTAAAATATAAGTGTTTAAAGAAGGTCCTGATAATTTTATATGAGCAACATGCCATGAGAAGAAAATATTAGGAAGAAGATAGGGTGGGAGACTGAGGCACCCTAAAGTGAGTCAGTGTCAGTGCTCATTCATTACCTATGAGTGTGAGAAAAAGAACTTGGACTATCTGGTTATCCTTTCCATAGATGCACATGAATGATTATTAGTTTCTGAAGACTGATACAATCAAGTACGACACATACATAGAGGAAGTAAAACAAAAGAACTCTTCTTACATCACTCTTGTGCAGTCTGGAAGCTACAGAGCTGGTTCCTTTAGAAGGTTCACAGGACAATCTATCTAACATTTGCCCCCTTGGTTATGATAATAATCCATTTATGTCACTCACTTGATTGGATATGTATCTCTGCAATCTCCAGCACTGTCTTCTCACAGCATTCTCCCTAGGTCTATCTAGATTTCCCTCTTTGTGACCAAACTAGTCATAATGGATTAATGCCAAACCTAATTACCTACTCTTACCTGGATTACATTACCAAGAAACTGATTTACAAATAAGTTCACATTTATAGACAGACAGCAAGTGAGTATAAAAATTTTAAACCAGGGGTAGGACATAATTTGATCCCTAATAGCAGATAATAAATGCTTTATTTAATCTTACTCTATGGATTGAATAGTTTAGTAATGCAAAGACCACTGAAAGTTGACTTGTGTCATATTTGGTCTCCCAGTGTAGAGTATGTATGGTAGTTATATAATGAAATCAAACGTAACAATGTCAATCTCTCAGCCTGTCCTATTCACTGTAACCACTGCCATCAACTCTGCTTGTCTCCTTGGAAATTATTAATATCTCAAAAATTAGTTTGGTTAGCTTGACATTGCTTCTTCTATGTGGATGTGCTAAACTCTGCAAAGCTCCATGCTGTCCGTGAACCTTCTCTCTGTTTCTGACTGTTCCAAGTTCTGCTTGGAAGTGGCATCGAGCTGGGATGAACTGGAAATCTGAATGACTGTATGAACACAAAGACAGATGGCAGGATCCCCATTGGAATGCGTGGCCAGCACATGGCTGCTATTTGTTTTCCCTCTCGAGTAGTCAGCAGACACACTGTGACTGCAGCGCAGCTGCAGTGAGATTTACTTCCAAAGCTACCCAGGACGTGGGGCAATGTACGGCTGGGGTTACCTGGACAGGCTAAGTCCAGAAAAGGAAGTGAAGAATTGCCATGCTGGGAAACAGGATGTAGGAGGTAACACTCTTTCTCAGTAGTCATTCTAATTGTCATAAGATACTTAGAAGTCAAACTTCTGTCTACAACTTAATTTTTCTTGTTTAACATAATTTCTCCTTCCTCCTTTTTTGCTGTTTTCCTTTTTTATTATTATTGTTATTGTTATTATTATTATTACTATTTAATTTGACAGTTACCTTAAGAGACTACTGCTTAAGTTTCTGTGTATTACTTGACATAAAATATACAGGTGGATATTAAAATCTCTCTTTTTTTAATTTTTAAAAGAATTTTTAAAATTAATTATTTTATTTATTATTTACATTCCAAATGTTTTCTTCCCTTCCTGGTGCCCCCTGCCACAGTTCTCCATCCTATTCCCTGTCTCCTTTGCTTCTAAGAGGGTATTCCTACAGACCTCCAGCATCCCTTTTCCCTGAGGCATCAAGTTTCTACAGGAATGGGTGCATCTTTTTCTACTGACACCAGACAAGGTAGTCCTCTGCTATATATGTGTTGGGAGTTTCAGACAAGTGCATGTATGCTCTTTGGTTGGTGGCTTAGTCTCTGGAAGTTCCCAGGGGTCGGGGTTAGTTGAGACTGTTCATCTTCCTATGGGGTTGCCATACCCTTCAGCTCCTTTAATCCTTTCCTTAATTCTTCCATAGGGGTCCCCACCTTCAGTCTAATGGTTGACTGCATCTGTCTCAGTCAGCTGCTGGTAGGGCCTCTCAGAGGACAGCCGTTCTCTTGACTATCAGCACATAATAGTATCAGTAATAGTGTCAGACTTTGGTGCAACCCTCCAACCCCATCCCATGAGATGGATCCTAAGTTGTGCTGGTTACTGGACAGCCTTTCCTTCAGTCTCTGCTCCATTGTCATCTATGCATTTAATTTGGACAGGAACAATTATGGGTCAGAAATTATAACAATTGGTTGTTAACTCTGTTCTTCCATTTGGGGCCCTATCTGTCTACTGGAGGTGGTGTCTTCAGGTTCTCTCTACCCACTGTTGCGCTTTTTGGCTAAGGTCATCCCAATTGAGTTCAGATCTGCATATATTTGGCTATTTTTCATGCCCAGAAACCTTAGACTGTACAAATATATACTTTGGAATATAAAGGCTGGAATGAAATCTCTTTACTTCACATGCCTCTGTTCTATCTTAAACATCTCTTTTATCCTAAATATCAGTGCAGCCTCTGTTTTTCTCAGTGAATGATATCCCCACTCTCTTCCTCTTCCCGGATTCTTACCAGTTAACTAGTTTTATTAAACTTCTGCAGTTTTCAGTCTAGAAATACAATTTTCACACAGAGGCCTTAGAATCCAGGTAGTACTTGGTGTTTAGTAGATATTAAATATATTGTTTGGAATTTCTTAAGTATGAAACTTTTCTGAGATAGGGTATCACACTCTAGTCAGCTAGCCTCTAACTCAGAGCAATTTCCTGCAACACCATTCTTTATGTTTGACTAGAGACTTGAAGAAATATATCTGAAAGAATGAATTTTTCATTCCCTCTCTAACTTAAGATGTGAGGTCCAACTTGACTAACTTCAAAGAAGAATAAGTGTCTGGTAGTGTTCACCCATAGATGAACCATATAACACACACACACACACACACACACACACATACACACACACACACACACACACACACACACACACACACACACACATACACACAAACACAGAGCCAAGAAAGCATGATAGTATGTTGAAAGGAATATAAGAGTCAAATAATGAGGAAGAGCACTGTGAAAAGTTGGGATTTGGACATGGCATGCCTGTTTCATACATGGACTCATACCAACTGTGCTTATCTACCTTAGGCTTCTACAGAGTAAAGAATTAAAAATCCCATCATGGAGATAGAAGGGGTGCTGAGGGGCTAGTCGCATGTGTAGCTGCTAGGACAGGTAGAGTTTTATTTTTTTCCAAAGGGATGGGATGATTATTGCCAGGTTACCCAAGCCCATGTGGATGTTCCTACATGTGCATATGGGCAGTACTGATTGAACTTTGTTTTTTTTTTTTATTTTTAGTTTTTATTTTTTTTAATTAGGTATTTTCCTCATTTACAATTCCAATACTATCCAAAAAGTCCCCACTACCCTACCCACCCACTCCCACTTTTTGGCCCTGGCGTTCCACTGTACTGGGGCATATAAAGTTTGCAAGTCCAATGGGGCTCTTTTTCCAGTGATGGCCGACTAGGCCATCTTTTGATACATATACAGCTAGAGTCAAGAGCTCTGGGGTACTGGTTAGTTCATAATGTTGTTCCACCTATAGGGTTGCAAACCATTTAGCTCCTGTGGTACTTTCTCTAGCTCCTCCATTGGGGGCCCTGTGATCCATCCAAAAGCTGACTGTGAGCATCCACTTCTGTGTTTGTTAGGCCCCGGCATAGTCTCACAAGAGACAGCTATAACTGGGTCCTTTAAGCAAAATCTTGCTAGTGTATGCAATGGTGTCAATGTTTGGAAAGTGATTATGGGATGTATCCCTGGATATGGCAGTCTCTAGATGGTCCATCCTTTCGTCACAGCTCCAAACTTTATCTCTGTAACTCTTTCCATGGGTGTTTTGTTCCCAATTATAAGAAGGGACACAGTGTCCACACTGTGGTCTTTGTTCTTCTTGAGTTTCATGCATTTAACAAATTGTATATTATATCTTGGGTATCCTAAGTTTTGGGGCTAATATCCACTTATCAGTGAGTACATATTGTGTGAGTTCCATGGTGATTGTATTACCTCACTCAGGATGATGCCCTCCAGGTCCATCCATTTGCCTAGGAATTTCATAAATTCATTCCTTTTAATAGCTGAGTAGTACTACATTGTGTA
Source organism: Mus caroli (assembly GCF_978045245.1). Lineage (NCBI taxonomy): Eukaryota > Metazoa > Chordata > Mammalia > Rodentia > Muridae > Mus > Mus caroli. Next base: position 132,733,750 of record NW_028227257.1, read on the forward strand.
AATGTACCAAATTTTCTGTATCCATTCCTCTGTTGAGGGGCATCTGGGTTCTTTCCAGCTTCTGGCTATTATAAGTAAGGCTGCAATGAATATAGTGGAGCATGTGTCCTTCTTACTGGTTGGAACAACTTCTGGATATATGCCCAGGAGAGGTATTGCTGGATCCTCTGGTACTATTAGGTCCAATTTTCTGAGGAATCTCTAAACTGATTTCCAGAGTGGCTGTACAAGCTTGCAATCCCACCAACAATGAAGGAGTGTTCCTCTTTCTCCACATCCTCACCAGCATCTGCTGTCACCTGAATTTTTGATCTTAGCCATTCTGACTGGTGTGAGGTGGAATCTCAGGGTTGTTTTGAGTTTCATTTCCCTGATGATTAAGGATGTTGAACATTTTTTCAGGTGCTTCTCTGCCATTTGGTATTCCTCAGGTGAGAATTCTTTGTTCAGTTCTGAGCCCCATTTTTTAATGGGGTTATTTGATTTTCTGGAGTCCACCTTCTTGAGTTCTTTATATATATTGGATATTAGTCCCCTATCTGATTTAGGCTAGGTAAAGATCCTTTCCCAATCTGTTGGTGGTCCTTTTGTCTTATTGACGGTGTCTTTTGCCTTGCAGAAGCGTTGCAACTTTATGAGGTCCCATTTATCTATTCTCGGATCTTACAGCACAAGCCTTTGCTGTTGTATTCAGGAATTTTCCCCCTGTACCCATATCTTTGAGGCTTTTCCCTACTTTCTCCTCTATAAGTTTCAGTGTCTCTGGTTTTATGTGGAGTTCCTTAATCCACTTAGATTTGACCTTAGTACAAGGAGATAGGAATGGATCAATTCGCATTCTTCTACATGATAACCGCCAGTTGTGCCAGCACCATTTGTTGAAAATGCTGTCTTTTTTCCATGGATGGTTTTTGCTCCCTTGTCAAAGATCAAATGACCCTAGCTGTGTGGGTTCATCTCAGGGTCTTCAATTCTATTCCATTGGTCTACTTTTCTGTTGTTATACCAGTACCATGCAGTTTTTATCACAATTGCTCTGTAGTACAGCTTTAGGTCAGGCATGGTGATTCCACCAGAGGTTCTTTTATCCTTGAGAAGAGTTTTTGCTATCCTAGGTTTTTTGTTGTTCCAGATGAATTTGCAGATTGCCCTTTCTAATTCCTTGAAGAATTGAGTTGGAATTTTGATGGGGATTGCATTGAATCTGTAGATTGCTTTTGGCAAGATAGCCATTTTTACAATATTGATCCTGCCAATCCATGAGCATGGGAAATCTTTCCATCTTCTGAGATCTTCTTTAATTTCTTTCTTCAGAGACTTGAAGTTCTTGTCATACAGATCTTTCACTTCCTTAGTTAGAGTCACGTCAAGGTATTTTATATTGTTTGTGACTACTGAGAAGGGTGTTGTTTCCCTTTTCTTTCTCAGCCTGTTTTTCCTTTGTGTACAGAAAGGACATTGACTTGCTTGAGTTAATTTTATATCCAACTATTTCATTGAAGCTGTTTATCAGGCTTAGGAGTTCTCTGGTGGAATTTTTAGGGTCACTTATATATACTATCATATCATCTGCAAAGAGTGATATTTTTACTTTTTCTTTTCCAATTTGTATCCCCTTGATCTTCTTTTGTTGTCGAATTGCTCTGGATAGGACTTCAAGTACAATGTTGAATAGGTATGGGGAGAGTGGACAGCCTTGTCTAGTCCCTGATTTTAGTGGGATTGCTTCAAGCTTCTCACCATTTATTTTGATGTTGGCTACTGGTTTGCTTTAGATTGCTTTTATTATGTTTAGGTCTGGGCCTTGAATTCCTGAACTTTCCAAGACTTTTGTCATGAATGGGTGTTGGATCTTGTCGAATGCTTTTTCTCCATCTAACGAGATGATCATGTGGTTTTTGTCTTTGAGTTTGTTTATATAATGGATTACATTGATGGATTTCCGTATATTAAACCATCCCTGCATCCCTGGAATAAAACCTACTTGGTCAGGATGGATTATTGCTTTAATGTGTTCTTGGATTCGGTTAGCGAGAATTTTATTGAGTATTTTTGCATCAATATTCATAAGGGAAATTGTTCTGAAGTTCTCTATTTTTGTTGGATCTTTCTGTGGTTTAGGTATCAGAGTAATTGTGGCTTCATAGAATGAGTTGGGTAGAGTTCCTTCTACTTCTATTTTGTGGAATAGTTTATGCAGAACATCTTCTTTGAAAGTCTGGTAGAACTCTGCACTAAACCCATGTGGTTTTTGTCTTTGAGTTTGTTTATATACTGGATTACGTTGATGGATTTCTGTATATTGAACCATCCTTGCATCCCTGGGATGAAACCTACTAAGTCAGGATGGATGATTGTTTTGATGTCTTCTTGGATTCGGTAAGTGAGAACTTATTGAAGATTTTTGCATCGATATTCATAAGCGAAATTGGTCTGAAGTTCTCTATCTTTGTTGGGTCTTTTTGTGGTTTAGGTATCAGAGTAATTGTGGCTTCATAGAATGAGTTGGGTAGAGTACATTCTGTTTCTATTTTGTGGAATAGTTTGTGAAGAACTGGGATTAAATCTTCTTGGAAGGTCTGATAGAACTCTGCACTAAACCCATCTGGTCCTGGGCTTTTTTTGGTTGGGAGACTATTAATGACTGCTTCTATTTATTTAGGGGATATGGGGGGACTATTTAGATCATGAACCTGATCTTGATTTAACTTTGGTACCTGGTATCTGTCTAGAAACTTGTCCATTTCATCCAGGTTCTCCAGTTTTGTTGAGTATAGCCTTTGGTAGAAGGATCTGATGGTGTTTTAGATGTCTTCAGGATCTGTTGTTATGTCTCCTTTTTCATTTCTGATTTTGTTAATTAGAATACTTTCCCTATGCCCTCTAGTGAGTCTGGCTAAGGGTTTATCTATCTTGTTGATTTTCTCAAAGAACCAGCTCCTCATTTGGTTGATTCTTTGAATAGTTCTTCTTGTTTCCACTTGGTTGATTTCACCCCTGAGTTTGATTATTTCCTGCCGTCTACTCCTCTTGGGTGAATTTTCTTCCTTTTGTTCTAGAGCTTTTAGGTGTGTTGTCAATCTGCTAGTGTGTGCGCTCTCTAGTTTCTTTTTGGAGGTACTCAGAGCTATGAGTTTTCCTCTTAGAAATGCTTTCATTGTGTCCCATAAGTTTGGGTATGTTGTGGCTTCATTTTCTCTAAACTCCAAAAAGTCCTTAATTTCTTTCTCTATTCCTTCCTTGACCAAGGTATCATTGAGAAGAGTGTTGTTTAGTTTCCACTTGTGTGTTGGCTTTCTATTATTTATTTTGTTATTGAAGATCAGCCTTAGTCCATGGTGATCTGATCGGATGCATGGGACAATTTCAATATTTTTGTATATGTTGAGGCTTGTTTTGTGACCAATTATGTGGTCAATTTTGGAGAAGGTACCGTGAGGTGCTGAGAAGAAGGTATATGCTTTTGTTTTAGGATAAAATGTTCTGTAGATATCTGTCAGATCCATTTGTTTCACAACCTCTGTTAGTTTCACTGTGTCCCTGTTTAGTTTCTGCTTCCATGATCTGTCCATTTTTGAAAGTGGTGTGTTGAAGTCTCCCACTATTATTGTGTGAGGTGCAATGTGTACTTTGAGCTTTACTAAAGTATCTTTAATGAATGTGGCTTCCATTTTATTTGGAGCATAGATATTCAGAATTGATAGTTCCTCTTGGAGGATTTTTACCTTTGATGCGTATGAAGTTTCCCTCCTTGTCTTTTTTTAACTTTGGGTTAGAAGTTGATTTATTTGATATTAGAATGGCTACTCCAGCTTGTTTCTTTGGACCATTTGCTTGGCAAATTGTTTTCCAGCCTTTCATTCTGAGGTAGTGTCTATCTTTTTCTCTGAGATGAGTTTGCTGTAAGCAGCAAAATGTTGGGTCCTGTTTGTGTAGCCAGTCTCTTACTCTATGTCTTTTTATTGGGGAGTTGAGTCCATTGATATTAAGAGATATTAAGGAAAAGTAATTATTGTTTCCTTTTATTTTTGTTGTTAGAGTTGGCATTCTGTTCTTGTGGCTGTCTTCTTTTAGGTTTGTTGAGGGATTACCTTCTTGTTTTTTCTAGGACGTTGTTTCTGTCCTTGTATCGGTTTTTTTCTGTTATAATCCTTTGAAGAGCTGGATTCGTGGAAAGATAATGTGTGAATTTGGTTTTGTCGTGGAATACTTTGGTTTCTCCACCTATGGTAATTGAGAGTTTGGCTGGGTACAGTAGCCTGGGCTGGAATTTGTGTTCTCTTAGTTTCTGTATAACATCTGTCCATGCCCTTCTGGCTTTCATAGTCTCTGGTTAAAAATCTGGTGTAATTCTGATAGTCTTACCTTTGTATGTTACTTGACCTTTTTCCCTTACTGCTTTTAGTATTCTATCTTTATTTAGTGCATTTCTTGTTCTGATTATTATGTGTCAGGAGGAATTTCTTTTCTGGTCCAGTCTATTTGGAATTCTGAAGTCTTCTTGTATGTTCATGGGCATCTCTTTCTTTAGGTTTGGGAAGTTTTCTTCTATAATTTTGTTGAAGATATTTGCCGGTCCTTTGAGTTGAAAATCTTCATTCTCATCTACTACTATTATCCATAGGTTTGGTCTTCTCATTGTGTCTTGGATATCCTGGATGTTTTGAGTTAGGATCTTTTTGGATTTTGTATTTTCTTTGATTGTCGTGCCGATGTTCTCTATGGAGTCTTCTGCACCTGAGATTCTCTCTTCCATCTCTTGTATTTTGTTGCTGATGCTCGAATCTATGGTTCCAGATTTCTTTCCTAGGGTTTCTATCTCCAGCGTTCCCTCAATTTGGGTTTTCTTTATTGTGTCTACTTCTCTTTTTAGGTCTTGGATGGTTTTATTTAATTCCATCATCTCTTTGGTCTGGTTTTCCTACAATTCTTTAAGGGATTTTTGTGCTTCCACTTTAATGTCTTCTACCTGTTTAGCAGTGTTCTCCTGTATTTCTTTAAGTGTGTTATTAAAGTCCTTCTTGATGACCTCTACCATCATCATGAGATATGCTTTTAGATCCGGGTCTAGCTTTTCTGGTGTGTTGGGGTGCCCTGGACTGGGTGAAGTGGGAGTGCTGGTTTCTGATGATGGTTAGTGGTTTTGGTTTCTGTTAGTAAGATTATTACGTTTACCTTTCACCATCTGGTAATCTCTGGAGTTAGTTGTTATAGTTGTCTGTTTAGAGATTGTTCTTCTGGTGGTTCTGTTAGCCTCTATCAGCAGACCTGGGAGACAGGCTCTCTCCTCTGAGTTTCAGTGGTCAGAGCACTCTCTGCAGGCAAGTTCTCCTCTTACAGGGAAGGTGCACAGATATCTGGTGTTTGGACCTCCTTCTGGCCGAAGATGAAGGTCCAAAACAGGACCTTTCCCAGAAGCTGTTTTGCCCTAGAGGGTCACAGAAGCTGTCAGGTTGTGTGGTGCACACTCTCACCTGTGCAGACTATGTTCGGTGGAGTCCCGGAACCAAGATGGCTACCTCTGCTCCTGAGGCAAAGGGCTCTCGGGCCGGGAGGCCTCCTGTCCTTTGGCCGGGAGGATGGCTGGATGTCTGGAGCTCGAAAAGGGTGCTGCCTCAGAGGCTCTGTGGTTCCCGCCTATCCCAGAAGCTGCCAGCTTCTGTGGTGCACACTCTCACCTGTGCAGACTAAGTTCAGCGAGTCCTGGAACCAAGATGGCTTCCGCTGATCCTGAGGCAAAGGGCTCCCAGCCGGGTGGAGACCTGTCCTCTGCCTGGGAGGGTGGCCGGATCACCTGAAGTCTTAAGATCCTGTGGCTGGTGTTGTGAGTAGCTGGTGGGTGTCAGCGGACTCTGAGCTCTAGCTACCCTGAGGCTGGTCGGACCGGAAGGGGCTTGTGCCCCTACTCAGGCCAGGTTTTCTGCTTCCCTAACTAATGCAGTCTCAGTTCCTGTGGGATTGGATTGGAGCAGAAGCTGTGTTCCACTCACCAGAAGGCTTAAGCTCCTGTGGCGGGTATCATGGGTAGCTGGCAGGTGTCAGCCGACTCTGCGCCCCTGGACTTTTTTTTTTTAAAGACATGAAAATGGGAGGCATATGGTGATTTATGGGAAAGCAGAAGAGATGGATAGGGGGAATGGATATGACCAAGATACATTGTGAGTAGCTATAGAGTAATTTATAGTACCTGTATGATATTTTAAAAAATAATAAAAAACTAAGTTGATATGCAAAGAGGTATATAAAATAGAGGTTTTTTGTTTATTCCATTACACTTCAACATTGATTTCTCAAAGGTAAAAAAAGAATTTTTTTTCAAGACAGTACAGGCATCAATAGATATATGTTAGCATATGAATACACATGTATGTAATATTTGGATATGCATAAACATAAAAACCAATAGATAACTAGATATTTCATACTATTTTAAGTGTTTTCAGAAATGTATGTACTTATGATATCTATAGTTTTATCATGGGTATGTTATATTTGAGGTTTACTTGATTCACTTTTAACAACAACTCCCATAAATGCATTTTATAATTTCTAAGCTCAAAATCTTAATTGTTACCTGGTGGAAGCATACTCTTAAGCTATTAGAAAAGAGCCTTGAACCTTAGCTATCAGGGCGGCTGATCATCAGCTCTTCATTCTGGAGGCCAAAATAGCTATTCACATTAACGTAGGATTTAATGCACAGCAAAGGATTAAGAGCAGAAAACTGAAAGTTGATTTGATAATTAAATGGTTTTACAAACATAAAAACAATGAAATGAACAAGATTTCCTGTTTGATTTCTAATTCATTTGTATTTCGAATTTAGGGTTCAATACAACATGAGTAATGAACTCAAGTTTCAACTTCAAGTATGATTTGAAGTTTATTCCTTTATCTTCTTTATTCACTACAAGTCTTCCTCTGCAAAATTTTAGGTTACAGTAGACAGTTAGGTACCAGAGAATATGATTAAATACTCTATTTCATGGCTTATGACAGTTTCATAAATAAACAGTTCTTTTGTTTTTGTATGTTTAATTAAATTAGATCAGTGCAACCTGTCAACCCATTTAACATTTTAATTTTAAGATAAGAAAGCAGTTTGAAGTCTTCAGAAGCAGCTGTGCAGACATGGAAGTAGGCTGGGATTGACTGAAAGAAGACAGATTTACTGGCAGGTCTATGAGAGTCTGGGAACACTTGGAAGATGGCTCTTACATCTTGATCATAGAAGATGCAATCCAATTAGCAACATGTTGAATTTATTCCAATGGGTTGCTGTAATAAACCATCAATGGCATGCATGCATTCTTAATTGTAATGGATGATGAGATTCATTAGCATGTCATCCTTGGGAACACTGTAACTCTGTAGCATTTCTCTTTTATGTATGATACCTAAGAAGAGAACAATGACATATTAGCAAATGATCTTTCCTGTCCTTTGGAGCTGTCTTGCACTGCTGTAGTTACCACGATTGCCTTTAACTTAGGCACATTTTGTAATGGATGTGAAAGACATATGAATGAGAAGCCTAATGAAAGATCTATATTATGAACTTAGTATGCTTGGGTTCACCCTCAGATGCAATTGTTCCACAAATAAGAAAAATAAAAGGAAACCTATGTGTGATTGAGTGATAACTGGCATTTTTTAGGATGAAGGAGGACTGGGAAAAAGTATGATTCATGGGAGCTTTGTGTGGCTTAAGCTTCCTCTGCATAGACACTTGTACCATAGTCACTGTGTATCATTGTATATCTCTATGTGAGAACAGAGTGAGCCAATTCAAGTTGGTTCTGAGGTGTTGTCCTGGCCTCTGGTGGTATATATGGCACACTGATTTAATCAAAATTTTGGAAATGCCAATGTGTATGATGAAATCAATACATTCTGGGCAATTAATTAGTTCTTTGTATATTCAGTCTATACTTGTAGTGAGAGGAAGTCTCTTGGTCAACCATATTATTTACTTTACAGTTAGACCAGTGAATAGTCAGTGTTGTGAGTGTCAAATCTGTGGAACTGTAATCCATGATGGATCAAAGCTCATAGTACCTGTGATGGTAGACTTATGGATCAATTTGATCCAAATACAAGGTACCCCACTATTTTTTAAAATGAATAGTATTGTGCATGTGTGTGTGATAGTAATTTTGATAACAAAAACATTGAGACAGCAGATTGTATAAATTGTATCACTTCCCTAATAGGTGTGGTCCTCATCCAATAAGTTGATGACCATAGTAGTTCAAGAAATAGGACCTTCATGAGGTAGAGAGAATTCCTCAGTCTTAGAGCCTTGATCTGAAACATCTTCCTGTCTTTAGATTCAAATTGAAAGTAAGTTGGCTCTTATGACTTTTTTTCAGTACGGTTTATTTTTTATTTTTTATTCATATTTTATTTATTTATACTTCAAATGATATCACTTTTCTCAGGTTCCTCTCCCTCCAAAGACCCCTACCACATCCCCTTCCCCCTTCTATGAGGGTGTTCACCCACACACTCACTCCCACCTCCCTTCCCTGCCAGTCCTCACTTGGCATCAAGTCTTCACAGGACCAAGAACCTCTTTTCCCATTGATGCCCAACAAGGCCATCCTCTGCAACATATGCAGCTGGAGCCATGGGTCCCTCCATGTGTACTCTTTGCTTGGTGGTTTAGTCCCTGGAAGCTCTGGTTGGTTAATAATGTTTTCCCTGTGGGGTTGCAATTCCCTTCAACTCCTTCTGTTCTTTCTCTAACTTCTCTATTGGGGACCCCTCACTCAGTTAAATGATTGGGTGCAAGCATCCATCTCTGTATTTGTAAGGCTATCGAAGGGCCTCTCAGGAGACAGCCATATCAGGCTCCTTTCAGCATGCACTTCTTGGCATCCACAATAGTGTCTGTGTTTGGCGATAGTATGTGGGATAGATGCCCAGGTGGGGCAATCTCTGGATGACCTTTCCTTTAGTCTCTGCTCTACACTTTGTCTCTGTGTTTGCTCCTGTGAGTATTTTGTTCCTCCTTCTAAAAAAGACCAAAGCACCCACACTTTAGTCTTCCTTCTTCTTGAGCTTCATGTTGTCTGTAAATTATATCTGAACTTTTGGGCTAATGTCCACTTATCAGTGAGTGCATACCACGTGTGTTATTTTGTGAATGGGTTACCTCACTCAGGATGATATATTCTAGTAAAATCCATTTGCTGAAGAATTTTATGAATTCATTATTTTTAATATATGAGTAGTACTCCATTGTCTAAATGTATCACATTTTCTTTATCAATTTTTCTATTGAAGGACATCTGGGTTCTTTCCAGCTCCTGGATATTGTAAGTAAGGCTGTGATGAATACAGTGAAGCATGTGTACTTGTTATATGTAGGAGCATCTTTTGGGTATATGCCAGGGAGTGGTATAGCTGGATTCTCAGGTAGTACTATGTCCAATTTTCTGAGGAACCACCAGACTGATTACTAGAGTGGTTGTACCAGCTTCAGTATAATCCAATATATATATAAAAACTCAAAGAAAAAAACCACATAGTCATCTAATTAGTTACTGAGAAAGCATTTAACAAAATTCACCACACCTTCATGGTAAAAAGTCTTGGAAAGATCAGGAATTCAAGGCCAATATCTAAACATAGTAAAGGCAGGATACAGAAAACCAGTAGCCAGCATCAAACTAAACAGAGAGAAACTTGAAACAGTTCTGCTAAAATCAGGGACAGACAAGGTTGCCCACTTTCTCTCTATCAATTCAGTATAGTACTTGAAGTCCTAGCTAGAGCAATTACCCAACAAAAGGAGGTCGAATGAATACAAATTGGAAAGGAAGAAGTCAAAATATCATTATTTTCAGATGATATGATAATATACTTAAATGACCCCAAAAAATTCACCAGAGAACTCCTAAACTTGATAAAAACAACTTCAGAAAAGTGGCTGGATATAAAATTAACTCAAACAAATCAGTAGCCTACCTCTACTCAAAGGATAAACAGACTGGAAAAGAAATTAGGGAAGCAACACCCTTTACAATAGTCACAAATAATTTAAAATACCTTGGTGTGACTCTAACCAAACAAGTGAAAGATCTATATGACAAGAGCTTCAAGTCTTTGAAAAAAGAAATCAGAGATCATTTCAGAAGATGGAAAGATCTCCCATGCCTGTGGATTGGCAGGATTAATATAGTAAAATGGCCATCTTGCCAAAAGTAATCTACAGATTCAATGCAATCACCATCAAAATTCTCACTCAATTCTTCATAGAGTTAGAACAGTTTTCAAATTCATTTGGAGTAACAAACAATCCAGCATAGCAAAATTTATTCTCAAGAATAGAAGAAATTCTAGGGGAATCATCATCCCTGACTTCAAGCTGTATGGCAGAGCACTAGTGATAAAAACTGTATGCTATTGGTATAGAGACGGACATGAAGGTCAATGAAATAGAATTGAAGACCCAAAAATGAGCCCACATACCTACGGTCACTTGATGTTTGACAAAGGAGCTAAAACCATCCAGTGGAGAAAAGACAAATGGTGCTGGTTCAATTGGTGGTCAGCATGTAGAAGAATATATATTGATTCATTCTTATCTCCTTGTACAAAGCTCAAGTCCAAGTGGATCAAGGACCTATACATTAAACCAGATACATTGAAACTATTAGAAGAGAAAGTGGGGTGGAGCCTCAGACACATGGGCACAGGGGAAATTTTTCTGAACAGAACACCAATAGCTTATTCTCTAAGATCAAGCATCAACAAAAGGAACCTCATAAAGTTGCAAAACTTCTGTAAGGCAAAGGACACTCTTTATAGGACAAAATGGCAACCAACTTATTGGGAAAATACTTTTACCAATCCTACATCTGATAAAGGGTTAATATCCAATATATACAAAAACCAAAAAAACCCTCTAGAACTTAGATTCCAGAGAATCAATTAACTGTATTAAAAATGGGGTACAGAGATAAACAAAGAATTCTCAGCTGAGGAAAACTCAATGGTTGAGAATCACCTAAAGAAATGTTCAATATCCTTAGTCATCATGGAAATGCAAATCAAAACAACCCTGAGATTCCACCTCACACCAGTCAGAGTGGGTAAGATCAAAAACCCAGTTGACAGCAGATGCTGGTGAAGATGCAGAGAAAGAGGAACACCCCTCCATTGCTGGTGGTTCTTCTGTCTTAAGTCTGCTAGCTTTCAGGCTGTACATATACTCGCAGCACCCAGATTTCTCAACCCAACAGTAGTAGGTTCTAGAATTTTTCAGTATTTATAATTAAATGAGCTCCCTGCTATAATTTGTCTGGATTTTCATATAATTTAGTAAGTCTATAGTTATGATAGTTACTGTATCTATAATTTATAATTTGCTATAATAGATCTCTTTATAAATAAAATACATATTTTTTTGCTTTTGTTGTCAAGTACCCTATTAGAATAGACTGGATTTCTAGAGACTTGGTTAGAAATGGGTCTTTAGGGGTAACCTAGTGTTGGCTAGTTTTGTGTCAACTTGACACAGGCTGGAGTTATCACAGAGAAAGGAGCTTCAGTTGGGGAAATGCCTCCAAGAGATACAGGTGTAAGACATTTTCTCAATTATTGATCAAGGTGGGAGATCCCCTTGTGGGTGGGACCATCTCTAGGCTGGTAATCTTGGTTCTATAAGAGAGCAGGCTGAGCAAGCCAGGGGAAGCAAGCCAGTAAAGAACATCCCTCCATGGCCTCTGCATCAGCTCCTGCTTCTTGACCAGTCCTGACTTCCTTTGGTGATGAACAGCAATGTGGAAGTATAAGCTGAATAAACCCTTTTCTTCCCCAACTTGCTTCTTGGTCATGATGTTTTTTCCAGGAATAGAAACCCCGACAAAAGACACATAGGGGATTTTAGGAAGGAAAGGGAGCTTTCAATGGGCTACAAACTTCTTACCTGGTACTGCTACCAAGAGGGAGGGCACATAATCCAGGAATGTGAAACATGAATGCATGTGACCTTTCACATTTTTTTAGGATGTGTCTATACATCCCCTTCATCCAAAATAGTGCATTTATATAGTCAAACTTTAAGTTCAGATTCATGCCTTTTCTACTTTTTTCACAAGAGTTAAATTAGTATAATGGAAAAAGCTTGTCTAAACTAAGGAATCAGAGGCTGTTTGTTTGTTTATTTTTTGAGTGGAAAGAGGTAAGCACACACACACTAGGATCCCATAGAATTTGTTGCAGGAAGTGTTGCATTGAAGGTGTACTGGCAAAGAACAAATAGAAACTCTGGCATACATCACCATAATTCAAAGCCCAATAGAGCACAGCATTTCAGGCCTGTTCAGACAGAGTCAATGTCAATGATTGTTTTCCTGACCTTTTGCTCTTCAGGCCTCTGGGTCTTCTGTATAATAGCTGTCTCTGCCAGCCTGTCTCTCAGATCATAAGAGAATGAGCAGGAATGTGGTCAATCAGAGCTGAAAAAAAAAAGCCTAAAGATACATATGAGCCAAACAGGTAAAGGAATTGAAAACAACAGCAACAACAACAACAACAACAACAACAACAACAACAACAACAAAAAACCAATAAAGAAATAAAACAGGGAGATAACTCTGGAGATAGAAAACCCAGGAAAGAGGTCAGGAGTCATAGATGCAAGCATCACCAACAGAATACAAGAGATAGAAGAGAGAATCTCAGATGCAGAAGATGCCGTAGAAAATATTGACACAATAGTCAAAGAATATGCAAAATGCAAAAGGCTCCTAACACAAAACATCCAGGAAATTCAGGACACAATGAGAAGACCAAACCTAAGGATAATAGGTATAGAAGAGAGTGAAGATTTCCAGTAAATATTGTCATCAAAGTATGGAAGAAAACTTCCATAACCTAAAGAAAAAGATGCCCATGAACATACAAGAAGCCTGCAGAACTCCAAATACTTTGATCCAGAAAAGAAATTCCTCCTGTTCCATAATAATCAAAACACCAAATGCACAAAACAAAGAAAGAAAATTAAAAGCAGTAAGAGAAAATAGTCAAGTAACATATAGAGGCAGATCTATCAGAATTACACCAGATTTCTTACAAGAGATTATGAAAGCCAGAAGATCCTGGTCAGATGTCATACAGACCCTAAGAGAACACAAATGCGAGCCTAGCAAAACTCTCAATTACCATAGATGGAGAAACCAAGGTATTCCATGACAAAACCAAATTTACACAATATCTTTCCCCAAATTCAGCCTTTCAAAGGATAATAAAGGGAAAACTCTAACACAAGGAGGGAATCTACTCCCTCAAAGAAGCAAGAAAGTAATCTTTAAACAAAACTAAAAGAAGATATCCACATGAACAGAATTCCTACTATAACAACAAACATAACTGGAAGCAACAATTAATTTTCCTTAATATCTCTTAATATCAATGAACTCAATGTCCCAATTTAAAAAAAAAACATAGACTACCAGACTGGTTACATAAATAAGACCCAACATTTTGCTGCATACAGGAAACCCACCTCAGTGACAGAGACAGATACTACCTCAGAGAAAAAGGCTGTTAAACAATCATCCAAGCAAATGGTCCCATGAAACAAGCTGGAGTAGCCATTATAATATCAAATAAAATCGACTTTCAACCTAAAGTTATCAAAAAAGATACAGAAGAACACTTCATGCTCATCAAAGTTAAATTCTACCAAGATGAACTCTCAATTCTAAACATGTATTCTTCAAATGCAAGGGCACCCATAATTCATAAAAGAAACTTGGCTAAAGCTCAAAGCACACATTGTGCCTCATACAAAAATAGTGGGAGACTTCAACCCCCTACTTTTAGCAATGGACAGATCATGGAAACAGAAACTAAAGAGAGACACAGTGAAACTAACAGAAGTTATGAAACAAATGGATTTAACAGATATCTATAGAATATTTTATCCTAAAACAAAAGAATATACCTTCTTCTCAGTACCTCATGGTACCTTTTCCAAAACTGACCATATAATTGGTCACAAAACAGGCCTCAGCAGATACAAGAAGGTTGAAATTATCCCAAGCATCCTATCAGATCACCATTGACTAAGGCTAGTCTTCAATAACAACATAAACAATAGAAGCCCATATACACGTGGAAGCTGAACAAGTCTATTCAGTGATAACTTAGTCAAAGAAGAAATAAAGAAAGAATGTCCTTTTAAGAGTTTAATGAGCCAGGCCTGGTGGCACATGCCTTTAATCCCAGCACTTGGGAGGCAGAGGCAGGAGTATTTCTGAGTTTGAGGCCAGCCTGGTCTACAGAGTGAGTTCCAGGACAGCCAGGGCTTCACAGAGAAACCCTGTCTCGAAAAACCAAAAAAAAAAAAAAAAAAAAGTTTAATGAAAATGAAGCCACAACATACTCAAACTTATCAGACACAATGAAAGCATAACTTTGAGTGCCTCCAAAAAACTTTGAGTGCCTCCAAAAAGAAACTGGAGAGAGCATACACTAGCAGCTTGTCAGCACAACTGAGAGCTCTAGAAGAAAAAGAAGCAAATTCACCCAAGAGGAGTAGAAAGCAGGAAATAAACAAACTCAGTGCTGAAATCAACCAAGTACACACAAAAAGAACTATACAAAAAATCAGCTAAACCAAAAGCTGGTTCTTTGAGAAAATCAACACGATAGATAAACCCTTAGCCAAACTAACCAGAGGGCACAGAGACAGTATCCAAATGAACAAAATCAGAAATGATCAAAAGGGAGACTTAACAACAGAAACTGAAGAAATTCAAAAACCTTTAGATCCTACTACAAAAGACGATGCTCAACAAAACTGGAAAATCTGAATGAAATGGACTATTTTCTAGACAGATACCAGATACCAAAGTTAAATCAGGATCAGATAAATGATCTAAACAGTCCCATAATCCCTAAAGAAATAGAAGGAGTCATTCATAGTGTTCCAACCAAAAAAATCCCAGTACCAGATGGGTTTACTGCAGAATTCTTTAAGATCTTCAAAGAAGATCTAATACCAATTCTCTTCAAACTGTTCCACAAAATAGAAACAGATGGAACACACCCAATTGATTCTATGAAACCACAATTACTCTGATACCTAAACCACGCAAAGATCCAACAAAGAAAGAGAATTTCAGAACAATTTCCCTTATGAATATTGATGCAAAAATACTCAATTATATTTTCACAAACTGAATCTAAGAACACATCAAAATGATCATCCATCATAATCAAGTAGGCTTTATCCCAAGCATGCAAGAATGGTTCAATATATAGAAATCCAGGATTTAAACTCACTACATAAACAAACTCAAAGAAAAAAAACATATCATTATTTTATTAGATGCTGAGAAAGCATTTGAAAAAATCCAAAACCCCCTCATGATAAAAGTCTTGGAAAGATCAGGAATTCAAGGCCCATACCTAAACATAGTAAAGGCAATATACAGCAAACCAGTAGCCAACATCAAACTAAATTGAGTGAAACTTGAAGCAATCTCACTAAAATCAGGGACTAGACAAAGCTGCCCACTCTCTCCTATGTATTCAATATAGTACTCAAAGTCCTAGCCAGAGCAATTAGACAACAAAAGGAGGTCAAAGGGATACAAATTGGAAAGGAAGAAGTCAAAATATCACTATTTTCAGGTGATATGATAGTATACTTAAGTGACCCCAAAAATTCTACCAGAGAACTAAACCTGATAAGGAACTTCAGCAAAGTGTCTAGATATCAAATTATCTCAAACCAATCAGTGGCCTTCCTGTACTCAAAGGACAAACAGGCTGAGAAAGAAATTAGGGAAACAACACCTTTCACAATAGTCACAAATAATATAAGATATCTTGGTGTGAATTTGACTAAGCAAGTGAAAGATTTGTATGACAAGAACTTCAAGTCTCTGAAGAAAGAAATCAAAGAAGATCTCAGAAGATGGAAAGATCTCCCAAGGTCATGGATTGGTAGGATTAATATAGTAAAAATGGCCATCTTGCCAAAAGCAATTTACAGATTCAATATAATCTCCATCAAAATTCCAACCCAATTCTTCATAGAGTTAGAAAGAGCAATTTCCAAATTCATCTGGAATAATAAAAATCCTGGGATAGCAAAAACTATTCTCCACAATAAAAGAACTGGGGGAATCACCATCCCTCCCTCAAGCTGTACTACAGAGCAATAGTGATTACAACTGTATGGTATTCATACAGTGACAGGAAGGTAGATCAATGGAATAGAATTGAAGACCCAGAAATGAACTGACACACCTATGATCACTTGATCTTTGACAAAGGAGCTAAAATTTCCGGCATTTTCAACAAATGGTGCTGGTTCAACTGTCAGTTAGCATGTATAATAAGGCAAATCTAACCATTCTTATCTCCTTGTACAAAGCTCAAGCCCAAATGCATCAAGGACCTCCACATAAAACCAGATATACTGTAACTAACAGAAAAGAATGTGGGGAAGAGCCTCAAATACATGGGCACAGGGGAAAATTTCCTGAACAAAACACCAATAGATTTTTCTCTAAGACTAAGAATTGACAAGTGGGATTTCATAAAATTGCAGAGCTTTTGTAAGGCAAAGGGCACTGTCAATAGGACAAAGAGGCAAACAACAGATTGGGAAAAGATCTTTACCAACCCTGCATCCGATAGAGGGCTAATATCCAATATATACAAAGAACTCAAGAAGTTAGACTCCAGAGAATCAAATAACCCTATTAAAATGGGGTACAGAGTTAAAGAATTCTCAACCAAGGAATATTGAATGGCTGAGAAGCAACTAAAGAAATGTTCACTATCCTTAGTCATCAAAGAAATGCAAATGAAAAGAACCCTGAGATTCCACCTCATGCCAGTCGGAAGGGCTAAGATAAAAACCTCAGATGACAGCAGATGCTGGTGAAGATGCAGAGAAAGAGGAAAACTCATTTATTGCTGGTGGGATTGCAAGCTGGAACGACCACTCTGGAAATCAGTTTGGCAGTTCCTCAGAAAATTGGACATTGTACTTACTCCCTGAGTACCCAGCTTCTACCACTCCTGGGCATATAACCAGAATATTCTTCAACATGTAATAAGGACACATGCACCACTATGTTCTTTGTACCCTTTTATATAATAGTCAAAAGCTGGAAAAAACCCAGATTATCCCGAGCTTTTGTTCCCACCGGCAAGAACACACTCGGGACAACCAGAATCTTCTGCAGCAAAAGCTTTATTGCTTCTTCAAGAGAGAAGACCCCGACCCCAGAAAATGGAGTCGCTTATATAGCCCTCAGCCATGGCGTTTCAGCACCTGATATGGCGTGTCAGCTCCTGATTTGTTGCTCGCCCATCACCCCACTATTACTCCCTGAGAATGGGCAGTGACTAGGAGTGAGTTCACTCTTGCACCTGCGTACAAGGCTTGTTTATTAGTTAGGCACAGTGGAGGCCAGTGCCATCTTATAATGGCGATTGCTCGCGGCATGCACGGTTCTTCACCCCAGATGTCCTTCAACAGAGAAATGGATACAGAAAATGTAGTACATTTACACAATGGAGTACTATTCAGATATTAAAAACGATGAATTCATGAAATTCTTAGGCAAATGGATAGAACTAGAAAATGTCATCCTGAGAGAGATAATTCAATCAAAAAAAGAACACACATGGTATGCGCTCAGTGATCAGTGTATGTTAGCCTAGAAGTTCAGAATACCCATGATAAAATTCACAGACCACATGAAGCTCAAGAAGAAGGAAGACCACAGCATGGATTTTTTGATCCTTCTCAGAAGGGGCATCAAAATACACATGGGAGGAAATACAGAGACAAAGTTTGGGGCAGAAACTGAAGGAAAGGCCATCCAGTGACTGTCCCACCTGGGGATCCATCCCATATACAGTCACCAAACCCAGGCACTATTTTGGATGCCAACAAGTGCTTACTGACAGGTGCCTGATGTAGCTGTCTCCTGAGAGGCTCTGCCAGTGCATGACAAATATAGAAGTGGATGCTCACAGCCATCCATTGGTCTGAGCACAGGGTTCCCAATGGAGGAGGTAGAGAAATGACACAAGGAGCTAAAGGGGTTTGCATCCCCATAGGAGGAACAACAATATGAACCAACCAGTACCCCCAGAGTCCCCAGGGAGTAAATGACCAAACAAAGGGTACACATGGAGGGACCCATATGTCCTGCCACATATGTAGCAGAGGATGGCCTTGTGGGACATCAGTGAATGGAGATGCCCTTGGTCTTGTGAAGGTTTGATGCCCCAATGTAGGTGAATTCCAGGACAAGGAAGCAGGATTTGGTGGGTTAGTGAGCAGGGTGATGGGGGATGGATTAGGGGGGTTTTCATAGGGGAAATGAGGAAAGGGGATAAAATTTGCAGTGAAAATAAAAAAAAAAACATAAAATATATAAATACCTAAAATGAAAATAATTGCTTTGTACACACACACACACACACACACACACACACACACTATTTAAACATTTTCTGCTAGAAAAGACTAATATCCTAACTGTGAATCAATAGTAATTTTTAAAATAAATTAGAGCATGTCTGCTAGTAGGTTGAATACAGTGTGTGTTTTCAAGCAACTAAGTACAACTATGTGTGTTGACATGAAAACATAACATATGGCACACATAAATAGGAGGGCCAAAAGATAGTCACAAATCCTGTATGTAGGATGTCTTTTGTAATTTGTAAATCTTCGCTGTAAGTGAATGCATATACAAATAAACCCATAGCCTGTCTCAAAGCATATTAAGCCCTGAATAGTTATTATTTTGGAGGATAAGAGGTGGGACTCGTTTGAATAGAGCACATTTAATTTTCACTCTTCCATTCATTGTGACATTATAGTATAAAATATACACCTGTCTGCTTATGGACTCTTCAAACAGTACAACACAAGTCACAAGTGCTAAGTTTTAATGGTACCCATAAGAACCATAAACAATGAAAATTATATATTATTTCTTTCTACAGCAGGATATTTTAATCACCCCTCTAACATCTTAAATATTATATTTATACTTTGTAAGACAGTATATAGAATAATAGGTTTTATTCTGGCATTTCATACATATCTGCATTTTACTCCTTCTTACTCAACTCTGCTTATGTTTACACTATTCTGTACACTCCACTTATCTTTTTTTACTTCTCCCAGAGTATTCCTTGGTCCACTTCTCTCTTCATTACTCCCTCCTCCCTACCCTGAGGTCACTTTCTCTCTTTCTTCCCTCTCATGGCCCTCGTTCTATTTTCTACCAACCCTCACATGTTTAAATCTAACAAAGTGCATGTATATGAGAAAATATGTAGTATTTGTTATGTAAGCTTTATTTAATATAATCAGCTCTAGTTGCATCTTTTTTTCCTTCACAAGTCATGATTTCACTTTTTTATGACTGAATAAAATTTTACTGTGTACCATGTTATCTTTACTTATTCATCTGATGATGGACATAAAAGATGGTTCCATTTCTTATCTAAGCATGAATAAAGAATTATCCCTGGGCTGCTGACTAAGAAACATTCAGGTATTTATACAGAAGTGGTACAACTAGATCATAGGGTATACTTATTTCGACTTTGCTATGAAACCTTCATACTAATTTTGGTAGTTGCTCTCTCTATATATGTATATCTCCATCAGTAGCTTACAAGGGTTACTTTCCTCTGGATCTACATTAGCATTTGTTGTCGCGTGCTTTCTTTATCATAGTCATTCTAATTAGGGTAAGATAGAAACTCAAAGCAGTTTTCATACTATCCTGATAGCTAAGGTTGCATATGTCTTCAAAAATTTTTTGGTCATTTGTGTATCTTTTATCCTTCCTTCCTTCCTTCCTTCCTTCCTTCCTTCCTTCCTTCCTTCCTTCCTTCCTTCCTTCCTTCCTTCCTCTCTCTCTTTCTTTCTAGAACTATTTAGTTCATTAGACCTTTATTTAAAATTTTTTTTTGATTTTTAATTTACAGAGACTTTTATATATGCTATATATTAATACTGTCTCATCTATAGTTAGGAGAGATATTTCTCCATTTCTCAGGATACAAATGCATTCTATGTATTGTTTCCTTAGCTGTACAGAAAAAAAATTTCTTTCATATAATCTCATTTTTCAATTCTTGGCATTAATTTTTATCTATTCAAATCTTTTCAAAACAACTCCTGCTTGTGCCTGCATGTTGATTCATTTTCCCTGTTTTCCACCAGACGTTTCAAAACTTGAGTTGTGATCTATTTTGAACTGATTCTTGTACAAATGAGAGAAAGACCCAGTTATGATTGCTTTCAAGGTCTCCCAACACAATTTGTTTACATGACTGTCTCTTTTCCGATGTTTTTTGACACCTTTGTTAAGAATTACATAGTTCTAGCTGTATACGTTTATTTCTGGGTCCTCATTCCACTCCATTCCATTCCTTGACCTAAATACCTATTTTTGTTAAGATAGCTCTGTAGTATGTTTTCAGATCAGGTATTTAGATGTTCTCAGCATTGCTTTCTGTTTAGAATTGCTTTGGCTATTATTTTTTTTTAGGATTACACATCTTTATTTTCCATGTTCACTTTACAATTTTAAAATGGTTCTTTGAAGAATACTATTATAACTATGATGAGAGTTAAGGTGACTTTGTGGTGCTTTTAAAGTGTTGGTGCTACCAGTTTATAAACATGGATCGTCTTTCCATTTTCTAGCATCTTTTTCAAATTTGTTACATGATTAAGCACTGAAGAGACCTTTTATTTTCTTGGATAAGTTTATTGCTAGATATGTTGTTAGTTCTTGAGAAGCTATTTTGAATGGTATTTTCTTTATTGTTTTCTCAGCCATTTGCTTATTGATATATAGAAAAGCTATTTTTTTTCTGCACAGTGATTTTGTTTTCTGTTATAATCTTCAAGTGTTTATCAGGGCTAAGATTTTTCTGGTGGAGTCAATGAAGTCTTTTAAGAACAGAATCATGTCATTACCAAATAGGCTTCATTAAACTTTTTCCTTTCTAGTTTTTATCCTGTTCATTTCTTGTCTTGCTGTTCTAACCCTTCAAGCACTATATTGACAAAGAGCAGGGAAAGTATATACCCTGACCTTATTTCTTGTTTTAGAGACAGTGTTCTAATTTCTCTTTATTCAGTGTAGTATTGGCTATAAGTTTGTTGTATATAACATTTATTACATTGAAATATATTCTGGTTTCTTCAGGGCTTTTATCAGAGAAACTTCATCAAAAAAATAACTCTTTCCCTCTCTGTCACACACACACACACACCCACACACACACACACACACACACACACTGAAATGAAGTTGTGGAGAACTCCTCTTGCTATAACATTTTATAGTTCTGTGATTTCCT
Source organism: Mus caroli (assembly GCF_978045245.1). Classification (NCBI taxonomy): domain Eukaryota; kingdom Metazoa; phylum Chordata; class Mammalia; order Rodentia; family Muridae; genus Mus; species Mus caroli. The sequence continues at coordinate 132,755,131 of NW_028227257.1, forward strand.
GATTTTTCTCTTTTCACAAAACAATCCCCAGTTTGCTGATTTTACCTACCTAGGATACACTGTGCTTATGCAGGCAAGATAAAGCATGTGCCACATGTGCTGTGTTGTACCTCAGTTGGATGCCTAACCAGGAGGCAGTTCCCATAGGAGCACTGTGCTCCCACCAGTTCATCCTATGTTCAGCACTTCTTTATATTCCACCTACTAGCCTAGTATTCCAGCTAGAAGTTCCTGAATGAGTCATGACCTTTTCAGGACATGCAAACTTTATTTTTATATTTTTCCAGAAGGACCTTAACTCATTATCTTACTTTGATGAGGCCTATTAAGTAATTATTGGTGACTTCCTCTAATACCCATATTAGATATTTTTCTTTGAAACCACTCTTCTCTTATGATCTAGCAAGAGCATCTACAGAGAGCCACTTCTACATTGTACTTACATACCTATCTGCCTGACTGCCTTTAGGCAGACTAGCTCTACTTCATTTATTAAATTTTATTTATTTATTCACTTTATACTTTACATCCTGTTCACAGCCCTGGCTCCTCCCAATCCCCCATTGATAGCCACCCATCCCACTCTTCTCTGAAAATGAAAGTGGAGTCCTTCCTTGGGTACCAACTTACCTTAGCACATCAACTTGCTCACTGAAGAACTAGGCACATTCTCTCCCACTGAAGCCAGAGAAAGCAGCCTAGTTAAGGGAACAGGATCCACAGGTAGGGTAGAGTCAGGGTAAGCTTCCATTCCATTTGTTGGGGGACCCACATGAAGACAAAACTCTACATATTCTACATATGTGCTGGGGACCTAGGACCAGCCCATGTGTGCTCTTTACTTATTTCTATAACTGAGAGGGACTTGGAACAAAGAAAAAGAAACAACAAAACAAATATTGTTTGAAAATTGCCACACAGAATCCCAATTCTTTGTAATCTAAAAAAAAGCTTTAGAAAAGAAACTGATTTTTTTCTATATTCTATTTTTTTTCTAAACACTTGTTCTCCTCTTAGAATTTGCTAGCTAGTACCTTGAAAGGGTTTTGATATCAAATAATGGATTGCTTCCTCCAGAATAAAATAAATATATGTAAAATAAAAATATGAAAAATAAATATATGTAATTTGGAGTTCTAAATATCCAAAGAGATCACATAATTCAGTCTCACATTAGAAATGATAGGGAAGCCAGATGTGGTAATATACACCTTTAATCCCAGCACTCAGTATTTCTTGGTTTAAGGCTGGCCAGTCTAGTCTATAGAATGTATATATAACATAACATCCAGGACAGCCACAGCAATACAGAGAAACTCTGTCTGAAAAGAATAAAAGGAAAAAAAAAAAAGAAAAAAGAAAAGAGAAAAAAAGTTAGATAGAGATAGAGAGGGAGGGAAGGGGAAGGAGAAGGGGGAAAGAGAGGGAGAGAGAGAGAGAGAGAGAGAGAGAGAGAGAGAGAGAGAGAGAGAGAGAGAGAGAGAGAGGAAGAAGGAGGAGGAAGAGTAGGAGGAGGAAGAAGAAGAAAAGAAGAAGAAGAGGAGAAGGAGGAAGAGGAGGAGGAGAGAGAGAGAGAGAGAGGAGAGAGGGAGAGGGGAGAGGGAAGGGGAGAGGGAGAGGGAGAGGGAGAGGGAGAGGGAGAGGGAGAGGGAGAATTGTATAACATATCCAAGGTCACATGATTTGAAGCAAAATCAAAATTGGTATTCTTTTGTTGTTTTGTTGTTTGTTTTTCAATTTCTTTGGCTGTAGCTATCCCATGTTTTTATTACTATTAATTTAACTGATTTGTGTAACTATAGCTTAAAAAATCTACTGAAGCTTTCCATAAAAATAATCTGGGGACTTTTCTATGCCTTGCAAAATATATCACATAGCTAAAATATTATTATAGCTGAGTTGGACTAAGCTACTGGTAAACGGTTTCCTGTCGAATGAATCTTTTAAAATATCTCCATGTGATTTATTATTTCCTTCCAATTCTGTCTTCTCCTTATTAAGCAATTATTTATTTGACCCTCTTTGTTAATATTCCTTAAGTTGGAAAATTATTTTTTATGAACATTCTCTTCTCTTGTATGTACTCCTCCTTCATCTTTGGACATAACTATGTATTTACATTTCTTACAGCCTTGACATTTTAAAGTAATTTAATTGAAATAATTAAGAACGGGAATAAAATAGGTATGCCTATGAATGCATAGAATGTACTTCAATGTCAGCTTCCAAGTTACCCTAGACCTGAATATCATGTTCCAAGATATATTTTTCAATCGCATAAACCAGAATTGGAATATGTAAGACATAGTGTTGCTGTCCATCTAGCTTCTCTCCTGCAACATGTTTTTCTTCAGAGGATATTTAATGACTAAAAGCTGCAGTTGATTTTTCAAGGAACCCCTACAGTTCTAGTCTACTCTTTAGCCAGGGATCCTTTTGGATTACAAAGAAACCACATAGTACAAGGAGGAAGAACCTTGTGTCTTCTAATAGCTTGCAGAGTTTCATTCCTTTACCAGCCTCATGTAAGCTTAAGAGAATTTCCCAGAAGCCCCTTGATTGGCTGTATGGTCTAGACTTAGACCAGCATTGATTCTTTCAATGATTTCTTTTTCACTTAGTAATAATCGCTGCCCTTGAGATGGGAGACGGTATCTTCCAGTGCTCTGAATATTTTATATATTCATATATGTTGTTTTTAATTTTTGATGTCCTATTTTTAAAAAGCACAGGCGAGTTCCCCTCTAACCCTTCTGCCCTTAGAGACCCAGTCCAAACCTTCTAGTTTTTCTGTCTCTGCATCTCTCTATAGACTTCATACAACACTTAAGTGCACAAAAGCAGATGGATCTCTGCTTGCTACTCTGGATGTAGTTGAATTCAACTGTCTAAGGAGACCATTCAGGTCATGTAAATGTTTGTGGCAGTACAATTGTGACAGAGATAACTGGAGGTCACATGCTGTTTTGGAAGAGTATATAGAACATAAGAAACTTAAAATGAAAAATTTCAATTTTTAGACATAATTGCTATATATTTCTAAAACAAACAAATGAACAAATACCTCCCCCTCCAAACAAAAACAAAAAGAGAAAAACAAGGCCAAATCATGCCAGCTGCATTTAACACATGGTCTTCTGTTGCAGAGCCTTTCATTTCATAGGTTCTGTCTTGTAGATGAGATGTGATGATGATCACTTGAATAATTTTAACTAAAGAAACCCCATCCCTCTTAAAGCAACGTCTTCTTTCTTAACCCCCACTCTTTTTATTCTATCTTGCTTCATTCTTCCCTTAATAAAATAATAACACAAAACTTTTTTCTAATGTTAGTCAGTATATGTAGCTTGCCAAGTGAATATTAAATACATGCATGTGTATGTATGATGATATATACTTGAAATTTCATAAAATATTTATTATAGTTAGCAACAAATAATATATTTATGGATGGTTTGATCTGTATAATTATTTGGGCACAGTCTCATCTTTTATTTAGAATTCAAATATTTGGTAAGTTAAACACTTAGGATACAATTGTAAATGTGAGTTAAGTATTAAAAAGATAGTATAAAACTCCCATATTCTCTTACATTTAAACCCATATTTTAATTGTACATAGTGATATGGTTCAATGTCCTATTACTGTTCATGCATACTGTATGTAGTGATCAAATTCTACTGTCCTTTCTCTACTCCTGAACTTTGTATAGAAAGAGCATTTGCCTAGAGCCATATCACACAGAGACTGTACAATGGAAGCAGCAAAATGGGAAAGGATGTGGTGAGGATGACTCCTGAATATGCTGCATATGGATATTCTTTGTTTAAAGATTTATTTATTATTATTATATCTAAGTACACTATAGCTGTCTTCAGATGCACCAGAAGAGGGCATCAGATCTCATTACAGATGGTTGTGAGCCACCATGTGGTTGTTGGGATTTGAACTCAGGACCTTTGGAAGAGCAGTCGGTGCTCTTAATCACTGAGCCATCTCTCCAGCCCCATCATATGGATATTCTAAAGGAAGTTAGGCTTGCAGTCCAGCAGAGGTCTTCATGTGTCAGCTTGCTTGCTCAAAACACTTCGAAGTGACTTGAATTACAATGACTTTTATAATTCTCTCATACTTGAAGCTCTTGCAGTAGAGCCAGAATTTCCTTATGGTATGCCAGGTCTTGGGAAGCACTTGAATGTGCAACCCATGGGTTGAATAGTAATGGAAAATAGAGTAAAGACCAGGAAAATGGAAGGGCTTTGGAAAAGAGCTCTGGATTGCCACATCCATGGAACACGGATGCTCCTGCTAGACATCTCTCTGAACCCCCTTCCTGCTAAATATAATGAATTTGTGAAGGAACTTTTGTTTGTCAATATTGGTCAAGTGTTTACATTTACTGATATTAATATATATATATATATATATATATATATATGTACATTTGTCTTTTGTTTTTTGTTTGTTTTTGGACGTCACATAGTCTCTAGGCCATGGCTTTTCTCAACTTACTCTGGAGTTACATTCCAATCAACCCAATGTAAGTTGAATGTATTCAAATAGAAGATGTACATGATATACTTCCTTCAGAATACCATAGCTTAGCAATTGCTGTCAGCTTATTCTGTGAGTAGAGGGTGTTTCCTTCATTATCGACTGTCTTATAGGGTTTCTATTGCCATAGCAAAACATGATGACTCAAAAGCAAACTATGGAGCAAAGGGTTTATTTGGCTCACACTTCCATATCAATGTTCATCAGTGAAGAAAGTCAGGGCAGGAATTTAGGCAGGGCAGGATCTTAGAGGCAGGGGCTGATCCAGAGGACATGGAGGGGTGGGCACTGTTTACTAGCTTGCTCATTCTTATGGGGGAATTTATTCATTTGGGATTCGCTCCTTTCAGACGACTCTAGCCTCTGTCAAATTGACATAAAATTAGCCTGTATACTAATATTCTGAAAGAGGAAGAAGCAATCTTCTAAGAGGGATGAGCCATCTGAGAGTTTATACAATCCAAGCAGTCAGCCTTAAACACATATACATAGAGAGTGAATACTAAGTAAACTCAGGATATATGCATAAAGCAAGAGGCTGTGAAGTTAAAAAAGAAATAGAGACAAAGGAGAAATTGGTGTGAGAGAAGGAGGAAGGAAATGATACCAATATGGTCCTCAAATATGCCACAGGGACCTGTGATTTAGAATGTGAATGGATGTGCATGAGAAGGAATTATCATAAAGTAAAGTAACAACATCAATGATAACAACAACGACACACATACACACACAAAATAATCTACTGTAGGTTGTAGACCATGTGCAAATGTTTACAAACGAAATAAATACCTACTTCTTTCTCCTTGCTAGAAGTATGTAGGACTCCTTGACAACATCGACTTTGCAGAGATGGACAAGTCACTTTTTGTTGTCTTTCCCTCTATGAGCCATATCCCTTTCTGTTTCATGTCTCTGTTTCTTGAATTATATAGCTGAATTCACTGATTTACCTACTGGGGAAGACAAATCCAGAACCACATTGCCAAGGAAGGACTTGGAGAATGGCTTTTTCTGCAGCATCAGGTAAAGAGAGGGCTAGAATTATTTCCAAAGCAATGCTTTCTGGAAACAATGGTAGCCTCAGGGTTTTATTTAGGAAGCACACACATGTTCGTGTAGGCAAGCCCTTTTAAGAGTAGACACATTTCTGAGCATGCACATTTATACGGTACATTCTTGAGCATGCTAGTTTAAATTTGTAGTTCCAAAAAGACTTGAGACGTGCCATTTTATATGCTTGAGGTTCTAGAATCTGTCTAAAGGTTTAAACGGTGACTAGAAGTACCTTTGAGGTTACTTCCTGTGAATGTTGAATACAGTAGGCAGAAAGAACCCCAACATATTCACCTTAAATCATAAAGAAATTATATAGTGGCACTTTAAAGAAAGATGAATATAAGACCTTACCCCTAAAGGGGTCCCTCTTAACAGACAGCAACCTTTTGCTTATTCCAGTTCTGTTTGAGGCCCTTCTAATTGGCTCAGTCTTGCAGGCTGAGTACAGACTTTCTCACTTTAAGATGTGGTCTATGCATAGACATTTATGTGTTCATTTATAATCTCCAAGCGAAAGCATATAGAGGATAATGACACAAATAGCCAAAACAGAAGTTACAATACTTGAATAAATTAAAATTTTATTTTAATCCTAGCCAGCCTTTTCAGAATCCTCTTCCCACACAGTACTGAAAACTTTTAATAATGTTGCTAGAAATTTATTTTAGAAGTTGTTCGTCTAGTACCTAGACTTCAGCTCAAAGCAGAATCAGGTTAGAAATCTTTTTGACCCAGTGTAGCAGGAAGTTTTTCTTCATGAGGTCTATTTGATAATCAGTTCCCAAGCTTGAACCCTGGAGTTGCCTGCCAGTGTGCATAAATCTAAGGTAGTCCCTTTTGCCTGGATGATGAAGGCTCATTCCTGGAGGGTTCAGCTCTAAATGACACTATATTGCATAATGTATGAGCAAGTGGATGAAGGATGAATTCAATGCTGTAACTGCTACCTGCTCTGTCAAAGCTCAAACTTTCAGATGTCCAGAACTTTGTGTAGCACTCTACTAAAGCCCCTGCTCCTATAGGGTTGTTATCTAGCAGCAAATGTTATCTCTCAGCAAATAATGATCAAATTAATATGTAAATAATATCACACAATACTCTTCCTCCATTTGCAGGCTTTTGGCTGAATCCTTTATTCAAGTGTCTACCCACCTACAAAAATATCAGACAGTTTAAGGTACTCAAATAGTATCTTACTGCTTATAACTTGCACAAGAGGAAGAGGTAGGTCATGTATGATGTGGCTTTTGGGTGACTAGTCGAGATAAAATAGTGACATTCAAAAAGTACTTTTTACAATACCTCCCAACAGAAGTGGCTAAATATTACAGAGGTTCTTTAAGACTTTGATTACTGGAAAGGTCTAGTTGTGAGCTTTCTGTGATTGTCTGAGTTAATTAAGGAGCCGTGCATTAGTGGATTATCTGATTCGGCCATTGACAGTAGGCTAAAAAAAATAAATGTATTTTCTGTAATCCTGTCATGTAGCTAGGTTTAAAAAAATGTACACACAACACACACACACACACACACACACACACAGAGAGAGAGAGAGAGAGAGAGAGAGAGAGAGAGAGAGAGAAGAGGGAGAGATAGAACGGTAGAGAAAGATGGAGAGAGACAGAGAATTGATTCACATATTCTCAGTGATTATTGTCATACATAAAAGTCATGAGCTCTATCAAACAGGCCTCTAGCAATCATCATTTTATTTTTAAAGGTATATATCCCAGCTGGCATGGTGGTCTGCTCATATCCTAGCGCTCTGAAGGTAGGAGAGTCAAAAGTCTAAGGCCCGTTCCGTCTGCAAGCAGAGATTTAGGCTCAATTCTCTCATGCAAAGAGAAAAAACACATCTTCATGGAGCCCAGCTTAGGTTCATATGAGGCTCATCCAAATGACTGCTGTCGCCTTATCTGTTTTCTCACCTGCCATTCAGTAGCCATTTTAGTCCAAAGGGCGGCTCTAAGTTGTTTACGCCCTGGAGCCTCTGAAGAGAGTCTTTTCTAGTTTTCACCTGTATCATCTGAGGACCAGAAGCTCCTGCTTGCTCACCGCACACTGGCTTTTCCGTGGATGAGAAGTAGGAAGAGAGCCTTTCTACAGTCCTGCCTGGGACCACATTGCTGACTGAATCACCTGTGTGCCTGAGCCAGTAGGCAAGGCAGTTTCCGGCCACCATATGTGTTTGAGGCCTAACTGTGTCCTCCTGGACTTTCCTCTAGGTGCTAATTGCTTTAGTGAGAAAAAAACTGTGCAAAGCAATTAAGCAGTTCCCTTTTCTCCCAGTCCCTGCTCTCAGAAGCAAGGGGCTGGGAGAGGGCTCCTGCTCTCCCACTAGGTTGCAAATTGCTCAGAATGAATAAATACATTTGTTCACTTTTCAAACTGTGACCAGCCACCTGGTTCTCTTGTGTTGCTCTCTGAGCAGAGAAGGCAGATGACGGCCTCTCGTTGCTGAACTCCAGCCCATAAAAATGCTTCACCGCACTCTGAGCTATTTTTGCAAGGACATCTGTTGCCAAAAAAGAATTTTAATTAAGCAAAAACACATCTCTGTTTTGTCCATGGCAAGGAGGCTTGTGAAAGCTTTCTTGTCTCAGATGCATGCTAAATCTGGAGAAATGGAAGCCTTAAGGTATTTTGTAAGGGACATTTTGCTGCTCAATTTGAGGGGTACAACAGATTTTTTTTTGCATGGGAAGAAAATTATTAGAAGTGCTTGTTTGTGTTTTTCAAAATAAGGCCCAGACTGCATTAATAATTAATTGTATATAATATAATCTGACATGCTACCCCATGGTTTGATAAAGTTGAAAGCTATTTCCACAAGGCGACTTGCCAGCTATTTTGTGCTCCTCCAATCTTCTTCCCAGGTGATATTCATCATTTTAACCTCAAGCTTCCAGAACACCACATTAACACATAAATTAGAGGCCCTGGCACTGTGTTAGCTGTTATAGCTACTATGGATAAGATTGCCCAATCATAAAGAAAAAAACAGTAAAGTGATCAAATCAGAGAGTGGCTGCAGACATTAATACTGCATACATTAAACTGTGTGTGGGGGCTTTCTGCACTTTTCAGGAATGCAAGTATATTGAGTACCTTTTCACTCATCAAACGCTGGACACTGGCAGATATAACTTCTTCATACAGGAAACTGATCCTCTAACCATAGACCCTTCAAATCCCTCAAGTGCCTTTAGGGACACTGTTTGGCAGCACAGGCACATCAGACAAGCTGATTACTAGAGGGCACTTTCAAGTAGCAGGCCCAGCAGGGTCTTGTTGGCAGCATGGGAGAACAAATTACCTGCTACTATTCAGATTGTTTCTGGACACCTCTATTATTGAATGGTGTAACTGATTTGCCCTCTTGACAGGTAGACAGAGAACATCATCTTTGTTGAGGCAGTTCTAAGCTCACATTTCTACACTATAAGATCCTTGCAGATAGGACTCTACCTGCATGTTAAAGAATGGGATATAGAATCCACTGTATACATAAAAGCCGGGATGCTTCCCTGTCTTACGAAATCTCTCCAACATTTCAGTCAATTTTGGAGAAGTTCCGTCATGTAGAAGCACAGGGGAATTTTCTTTTGTTCCTTTTTAAAGAGGGATGGTAGCCACCCTGTTTATGGTAGCTAGGATACCTCCGCTGCTTCTTGGTTGCCAAGGCTTAACAAGGTAAACTTTGTTTTGCCTTATCCATCGTATAAACAGAACATGGATCTTTCTCCCTTACCCAAAATATTATTGACAGATTTAAAATGCGTATGTTGCTTGAGCAGTTATTACTTCTGTGCTGAGGCTTTAGAGTGATTGACAGCTGCTTGTGCAAATTTCAAGTGTAGTTTTTAACTTGGGTTATTTTTAACTTGCCATCCCCTAGTTTTAATAGTCAGGGTGTGTTGGTAAGTGTGCTTGTAAGCGCAAGGAATCCAGTGAAAAATAAGTTGAGAAGAGGGAAATGTATTAGCAAAACTGTCAAGTGCCAGGTTGCAGGTTTTAGGAACTTCTAGGTCCAAGGCCTCAGCAGTGTGAAAGATAGTCTGTTTTGCAATCTGTTTTCCTCTACAAATGTCCTTCTGGTATTGAGTAGCTCATACATCAATTTACCTCTTCAGCTCTTTCTTTGTAGTGGTTCTAGTACATGACCAACCTCTAAGCACCAGAGTCAGAGCCCAGACTGCTATGGACTGGCTAGGGTTATACCTAAGTACTACTAAGGAGCTCTGAGATCTGGTCCAGGAAACTTCTATTTGTGCCGTGATGCCCTCACTTACAACAAAAGACAACAGCAGTCCTTACTCTATTGGCTGCTTTGGAACAGTAAGTTTGATGTATATTCCCATCCTTTATAAGTTCAACTGCTTTGCTTTTATTATTGATATAGGTTATCTATGAAATGCATCCCTGTAGCTGGGGGATAGGATATGTTGATTAAATATAGTTGGGTCATGTATGTCCTTAGGAAACTTGGATGGTCATCTTCTTGGTACTTAAATCACAAGGATAGAGATTAATCTACTAAAAGAAATTTGAGGCTCTCTTATAATACAAAATAACCAACACTAGCAAGCTGAAAAAATGACATAGTTAGATAACTGGTGCTTGGATAGTGATGTTGCTTACAATCTGGCCAAATACAATGGCAGATTGGACATGCTTTTAAAATAAGAAAGTAAAATACAATTGAAATGTGGATATTTTTCATTCTGACCTCAGGAACTAACACTGAAGATTGCTTGCAACCTAGCATCTCATAAAGTATTCCTGTGAATCTAAAGGTCCTAGCCCTGACCATGAGAGGACTACATGGACTCTCATTGACAGGTATCATTACCAAACTCTCAAGCCAGCAGCCACCACCTGAGATCTGGTGGAGTAAAACATCACATACAAGTAACACCGCTCACCTCAAAGACCCAAAGGCTGCCACCCAAGGATAACCAGATCATCACATATCTAATGAGTAGCCTGACTACATACCAAGCTATCTAAGATTGCTATTCCAAAATATAGCTTGACCAGAACCTATTCAAAGTCGAGTAACTAGACTTGAAATACCACATAGGAAGGCATGAAAGAAGAGGAGCACCAAGTGGTCTTCTGTGTATATTTAGGCAGTAGGCTTTCAAATAATTTTCATTAAACTAATAACCTTCAATGCAATTTTGACAAAAGAAAACAAGTTCTCAATGTTCTTACAACTTAATTTTGTCCTGACTGTTGTGAGGTAATTTAAGCAAAAATAAAGACATAACAGACAAACTACTTTAGGAAGTAGAAGAAACCTTGAGTGAAGGAAGTCCTGAGTTGAATGTGTATTGTTGTTGTTTTGTTTTGAGACATGGTCTTTCTTTGTAGTCCTGGCTATACTGGAGCTTGCTGTTGTAGATCAGGCTGGTCTCAAACTCACAGATCTGCTTCTGCCTCCTAAGTGTTTGGATTGAAAACATCTGCCATGATACCAGGTTCATGGATATGTAGGGTTTTTTGTTTTTTGTTTTTTGTTTTTTGACATGGGCATGCCTTAGACTCCAATGCTTCAGTCACACTGGAGTGGCAAAGCGTTCACTGAATGAGATGCAGAAGGATGACAAAGCTATAAATCCTGGGAAGTTTACAATCTGAAGACTCTTCTGTTATAGAGACAACCCCTATTAAGATTGACTAAATCTCCATTTCTTTGCAGCTGTATATAATTATGGTGTCCAGTTGTTTTTCTGTATATAATAAAATATCTTTTCATCTGTAGGCAATGGCTCCACCTCCCTGTTCCAGGATTTCTGTGACTTCTCTGAGAGCTCAGTTCACCCAACCATCTTTGCTGTGTCCATCTGACTGTCATTTCTTCATCAGTTCAGCCATATCAAATCCTTGAAGCCATGTAGAGTGTAGCATACTTCAGATGTACAAGACCCAGCCCAGAAACAAAAATAAAATGGAACTAACACAACATGACCCTATTTTCCAAATTACAAATTATATAGTAGTGGATATACCAGTGATAATGACCTGGAAGATCTTCTAGAAAAAGAAGTGAAAAGAATAGTCATAACTATGGATGTACAACTCAACCAAGATAAAAACGAAGAATTAAGTGAAATAGGGAAGTCAATAAATGATAGGACAATTGAATTAAAAAATAGGATTGCTGAAGAGAAGTTAACCAAAAACGATGCTGAAAATACAACTCAATAAGAAAAATACAATACAAACTTTAGGAAAACATCATCAACAGAATGTATCATGTGGAAAACGGAGTCATGTAGAAGACAAACAGAAGAGAAAAAGAGATATTAGATCACACAGTGATGTTCAATGAGAAATTTTAAGAATTATTAGCAGGGGAGAGTTTGGGACAGCATGAAAAGGCCTAATCTTCGAAGTATAGGCATAGGAGAAACCATAGCAGAAGCATAGAGTATTTACAATAGATATATATATTTTTTTCACTTCTAAAATCTTGGCAAGGAGATTTCTATCCAGGTGAAAGAAATCTATTGAACAACAAATTCACAAGACTATAAAAGAAACTAATTGTGATACATTATAATTAAAATATTAAATCTAGAATCAAAATTTCAGGAACAGAAAAATCAGGGCTCAAGTGAGCAGAATAAAGTCAAACAGTAATAACAAAAATTACAAATAATTAATGTAAATGAAAAAATATCTAATTAAAAAAATTAAAAAAGAAAAACAAAAACAAAAATAAAATAAAATGAAAAACAACCAATTAAAAATTTAAAAAAGAATTAATGTAATAAAGAGTTGGCTCTTTGAAAAATTAACAACAAGGATAAACATTTAGTAGAATTAACTAAAAGAACGAGATGAGAGCATGCATGATTAAATTAGAGATGCCAAGGGAACATTGCAGCAGATACTGAAGAAATTCAGAAACTCATAAAGACATACTTTTAAAAGGTTCATTCCATTTTACTGGAAACTTTAGAGATAGATCAATTTATAGATTAATATTATCTACCAAAGTTAAGCTAAGATGAAATAAACAATCTAAACTAATTATCTAAAAGCAATTATTAAAAATCTCCCAACCAAAATCCCAAATAAATGAATAAAAGTCCATGGCTAGGTGGATTTACCCTAGAATTCTTCCAGACCATATAACTATTACTAACATTCCTCAAATTATTCTCTATAATAGAGATGGAAAAATTCCTACCAAATTCTTCGTCCAGTATTACCTTGGTCCCCAAACCAGATAAAAACTCACTAAGAGAACTATAGACTGTCTCTTTGATGAAGATAAATCAATAAATGCTACCTACCACATAATTAGACATAGGTCAGAAAACACTTGATCATCTCATTAGATGCAGGAAAGGCCTTTGACAAAATCCAACATCCTTTCATTATAAAAGTCATATGGATACCAGAGGTTCAGGAGATACATTAAAAAATAATAAAGGCAAATGCATCAAGATCCTTAACATAAGCCCTGATATCCCAATTCTGTTAGAGCTTCAAGGAGGGAATATAATTCAAGTTATAAGAACAGGAGAATTACTTCTCTGACAGAATAGGCACTAAAATTGACAATGGACACTTGGGACATTATGAAATCCAAAAGTGTCTATATATGAAATGTCACCATTGTTCAAGCAAAGATATAGCTTAAAGAGTGGAAAAAATAGTTACTACATAAACACCATAGAGATGATTAATATCTAGAATATATAAATTACACACACACACACACACACACACACACACACACACACAAACCAAAACTCTAAACACTGAAACTAAAACACCACCACAACTAAAAGCAAATACGCTAACCACCAAGAATTCAAACAATCCAATTAAAAACTGGGACATGGAAATAAAGAGTTCTTAAATGAAGAAATTCGATTGGCTGAGAATTATCCCAAAAGTATTCAATATTCATAACTGTAAGAGGAATCCAAATAACAACTACTTTGAGAATTCATCTTACTCCATCAACGATCAAACTGGACGCTCTTACAAACATAGCAGAAGAGCAAATACAAGCCAATGAAGCTTCAGTGTGATCCAGACAATTGTGAGGGTCTGGGAATGCAATAGGCGCAGCACCATTCTGAATCGTAAATGTATAAAACTGCATCGACACTTCGTAGACCTTAGCATTTTATTGAGAAATCAGACGTTCGAGAAGGAGCAGGAAGTGGACGTAAGTAAGATGAAGGAACAAAAGAGTTTTATATAAATTAACAATGGTGAGGTCAACAATTATGAAGATATCAGAGTAGCTAGTTCTAATCATAAAAGATTTATCAAAGGAAATCATTTGCTAATGGAAATCTGAAACCACAGAATAAGGTAATACTAAATTATTGACCTTCCTAAAAAAATCAATTGTCTACACTCCTATAATATTAGGCTCAATAAATATGCTGTTGTGTATTCAAATTAAAGGAACAACTCAACTATGGATCCAGTGGTTACAATCATTTTGTCACTTGTCTCAGAGCAGTCATAGAATTTACCCAAATTGTTTCTTAGGATTAATCACGGATTCTTGGCAGGACTGTAGAATACTTTGAATAGATGGGGTGAGGAGAAGTTCACATGTTTGTCATTAGTTACAACTTTTTCATCTTGCATGGTGCATCTTTATGAAGCACTGAGAAGCTCTTCTGTCATGGTAATGGAGGGGGATGGAGGCTTCTGACTGCCCACACCTTAGGACAAACTTCATGTAAAGCCCCACAGTTTCCAGTCTAAAGAGAGATTATGACTGCAAAGAAGTTCATTAAGTTGTAAAGACTTTAGTTCTAGTTAAGTGTGGTAGGTGCTATTTGTATTTATTTATATAACAAGAAAAATAGTCTACAGTTAGCCTCTGCCTTTTGTGATGGGATATTTATACTCAGATTGCTACATTATGTGCAAGTTGTCATTAAATATTTACAAAGAATCAGCTACATCTTCCTTTATGAAGTTTCCTTATTTAAAGAAAATCTTTTCTCCCTCTTTGCTTATATTAATATTGCCACTTGTTATCCTGAGAGATGGCTTATTGGGAAGATCTGTTTTTGTATCAGTGCCATTATATACATTTGCATATCTCTAGTAATTGGCTATTAAAAATCATGTTATGATGATTTTACACAAGTAAATACATCTTCAATATCCTAGTTTGAATGAGTTTTCTTATTTATGCAGCACAATGAGGTATGGCCTAATCAAAGGACTAAAATAAAGCATTAAGATTGGCCCAACTTTGAATCCATTCCATGGGCAAATATCAAACCCTGACATTATTACGGATGCTATGTTATGCTTGGAGACAAGAGCCTAGAATGGCTGTCCTCTGAGAGGTTCTACCAGCATCTGACTGAGACAGATAAAGATACTTACAGCCAACAATTGGACTGAGGTTGAGGACTTTTGTGGACTGAGGTTGAGTTAGGGGATGGATTGGAGGAGCTGAAGGGGATGGCAACCCCATAGGAAGACCAACCATGTCAACTAACCTGGACCCTGGGAGTTCACAGAGACTAAGTCACCAACCAAAAAGCATACATGAGCTCTACTGTGGCTCCAGGCACATATGTAGCATAGGACTGACTGCCTTGTCTAGCCTTAGTAGGAGAGGATGTGCCTAATCCTGTAGAGACTTGATGCTGTAGGGAAGAGGGATGCAGGGGGTTTGGGGGGAGTACTCCTTCAGAGGCAAAGGGTTAGCTAGAGAGAATGAAGAACTCTGGGGAACAAGAGAGGGGACAACATATGGGATGTAAATGAATAAAATAATTAATTAAAACAGAAAAGAACTGTCATATAAACTCAGATATATAAGTTTTCCATTGGGAAAACTTAAAATAATGGTCATAAAGAAATCAAATTGACTTAATGAGAAAACTAAACAATAATCAGAAAAATGAGGCAGTTACAAAATGAGGATCAACAAAGAGAGAGAATCAAACAGAAACTCTAGAATTGAATCAAATTATAACTGAGTTAAATATTTTATTAAAATTCCAAAAGCAGAGTAAAGTTATCAAAAGTATCTGTCAAATATAACAATGTATTTGAAACAATTGATTTGAGAGAGTACAGAAAAAGATATGATATATATATATATACATATATATATATATCAAAATGATCTATCTATCTATTGAGTGTGTGTCTGTTTGAGTATGTGTACATGTATACATACACATATATACACATATGTGTATGTATAAAACTGCATGTGATACAAATATATAGAATTTCAAAACTAAAACAAGAGAGAAAAGGACAGAATGTCCATTTAGAGAAGTATTGATCCTAAACTTCTAAAATATGGATAATGAAATAGTTTCATAGGACTATCTACAAATAAAATAGTTTTAGTGGAATTACAATGTGGCAATATTTCATGGGTTATTTTCTCCTTGAGTTTATTTAACATCTTTATAAGCATTATTTTAAATCTTTAGGAGTGACTATTATTATTTTTTGTCTTATTCATCTTGCCCTTGGAATCATTCATCACCTCTGGCTCTTATAACCTTTCTGTCCCCTTGTCCACAGAGTTGCTTGAGTTTTGCAGGAAAGGGTTTAATGAAGGCACTGTGTTTGAGACTGACTACTCCAAAGGGCATATTGTCTCTGCATACTGTGCAGTTGTGAATGCCTGTGTTAATTCCTTTCTCCTGCAAGAAGAAGCTTCTCTGATGAAGGCTGAGTCATTGATCTATGCGTACAGCAGTAGGTCATTATGAATCAATTTATTACAGTGTTCCTTCAGCAGAATAGTAGTATTTGGTTTTCCCTTAGGCATGACCTAGTCTCAGTTTTTTGACCACTTTAGCAGTGTCAGGGATTGCTTCCATGTCATAGAATGGACCTTGAATTTAACAAAAAATGTTGATTCCTCTGATAACATTTGTGCCATGATCAGTATATCTTGCAAAAAGGTCCCTGTTGTAGGCTTGTAACTAGGTCATATTCACGATTACTTTTTTCCTTCAGAACAGAGCACTTTTAAGGACCAATCACACTAATCAGTAGTGATGAATACTTCCAGTTCTTTTTCTGAGACTTCAACTTCTTTTTATAAAATGATATAGGTAACTTTTGTCTTCCACATTAGGGCCTGGCCACCAGGTTGAAACAAAGAGAAACTAAGAAGCTTTACAAATAGCCTGTGATATTTGCAAGTTTCTAGGGGATCCTTTGGTTAAAGACTCAAGATTTAACTTATTACTGACACCAGAGGTGTTTTTTGGTGACAAAGATATCTAGTTGACATTGTCTTCCCCATTTTATCTTGACTTCATTTAGAGTATTTTCATTCTTATATGTACTTATTACACACACACACAGACACAGACACACACACACATATATATATTGAATATCATAATTTTTGTTTTTATTTTTAGTAGTTGTTTTGTTTTCATAATTTGTATTATTAATTTGTTTGTTTTGATGTAAATTTTTGTGTTTTTTTAAAAAATAAAATGAGAGAAAGAATATAAAATTTGGTGGTTGAAGGGGTAGGGAGGCCCTAGGAGGACTTAGGAGAAGAGAAAGTGATTAAACTCTACTGTAGGAAAGTTTTTAATTAATAAAAGTATAAATAACTTCTGTATTTGGAAAAGCAACGACTTTCTCAGTTTCTCTTAGGCTTATTGGATAAGATTTTATCATATGAGCTACAATGTAGGTAGGAACCAAATCTGGGTCATTTGTAGGACTAGAAAATGTTCTTCACTGCTGAAGAGCCCTGCACTCTTATTTTTTTAAACAAGAAAATCTTGTCTGTTAAAGCAAGCGAATGATTATAATAACTCAGTAAACAGTGTTTAATTTTCTATTAAGGAAGTGATCATAATTAAAATGATTATACTTTCAATAGAACCCTTGTATAAGGTGTTGAACCAGTTTCCTGTTTTGCTCCTAGGTGTGTTTCACTGATGTCTCCTATTGCATAAACGAGTAGGACTACGTATATTACACAATGTAAACTCTTATGAATGTGTTTGGAGCAAGGCTTGTTGAGCACAAAAATCAGAGAACAGACTTATCTTGATGGATCGCAGTACTGAGCTAGCTCCACCTCTTGCTTGGTATCTATTTCTCACACACCTCTTTCTGAGAGACCATAGCTATGAGTCAGGATGCATATGGAGAATTTCCAAGTTCATGCTGCCCAGAGATTCCACTCTTCCTCCCCTAGCCCTCAGAGTTTTTATTTCATTAGCATCTTGAGACTATAAGATTATGTGTGCCAAAGTCTGAAAACTTTTGTGCTACCAATGAGGAAAAAATATATTGGCAAAAGACCCTGCACATATGATGAAAGACCCTGCATATATGATGTTGAGTCAGAAAGAAACTGGGTTAGGATCAGTGAGGAAAAGAGAAAGCAGGAGTTGAAAGGACAAGCAGTCTACACACTTCTTCAACTTCATTCCCTGATGACCCACTTTCAAGCAAAGTCAGCAGTTGTTTCAGCAGCATAAAAGTAGAAGTCTGCTTGAAAGTTGTTTAGACACTGGCTGGATACTGTGACTTTTTTTTTTTTTGAGACAGGGTTTCTCTGTATATCCCTGGCTGTCCTGAAACTCACTTTGCAGACCAGGCTGGCCTTGAACTCAGAAATCTCCCTGTCTCTGCCTCCTGAGTGCTGTGATTAAAGGCATGCGCCATCATGCCCAGCACTAGTACTGTGACTTTTCTATATGTGTATGTTTAGGTTTTAATTTTTGCTTTATCCAGTTCTTGAGTCTACTATTCAATGAAAATATATAGACATGGTACAAAATTCTCTATGAATTTTTGTTATTGATCAATTTACATTAAGATACCGATATCAATGTATTATTCTTTATATAGAAAATTTCATACACATATATGGTATGAATATATAAATAACACAATATTTTGACTTTTATTTTACTTATACAAATGGATGATCATGTATACTAAACTATCTAACATTAATACTATATGAAAAAAGCACATATGATGAAAGACCCTGCATATATGATGATGGATCAGAAAGAAACTGGGGTAGGATCAATGAGGAAAAGGGAAAGCAGGAGTTGAAAATTATATAGCATTTATGTATTAAAGAGATAACTATCAATTTTAAAATTATTATTGTGTTTACTTGAATAATAGGATAGTGTTGATGTGGAAATCATATATCCAATCGTATGATATTTTATTTAATTTCAGAGCAATGAAGCAAGAACAATCACTATGGAGTTTTTATGAGCTAGTTCACAACTGTGATCAAATATTTACTCAAATGTCTGTATTTTTCATGTTTTAATATATTATCCAGACCTTCTAGGAAACTAATGAAAGAAGTTAGAATCTAGAAGGATAATTATAGAGTCGAAAGAGGTTGAGAGCTGGACTTTCACATTCAGTGCTACTGTATGATGAGTCTAAAGATCATTATGCCTGATAACAGTGGGCAAACAGCCAGAATAAAAGCATGTGTCTGAAAGGTGCTGGATAAGAAAGTGGGAGAGAGGAAAAACTCAGCCAGAGTAAAACTAGAGCGCCTTGAGAAGAGAGGATTCAATTATAGCATAAATCCATCAACAGAAATGTATGTCAAATGAACTCTATGCAATGCTGGTAAAGAATAGGATGAGGTTTGAGAAAGATCTTTTAGTTGGTTATTTTATTTACTTACATTTCAACTGTTATCCCCCTCTCCCCTCCCCTCTGCACTCCCCCTATCCCATCACCTCTTCCCCTGCTTCTATGAGGGAGCTCCCCCACCTACCCAGTCACTCTTGCCTCACTGCCCTAGCACTCCCTAAACTGGGGCATTGAGCCTTCACAGGACCTCCTCCCATTGATGCTCCATAAGGCAGTCTTCTGCTACAAATGCAGCTGGAGACATGGGTCCCTCCATGTGTACTCTTTGGTTGGTGTTTTAGTCCCTGGGATCTCTGGGGGTCAGCAATTCTGGTTGGTTGATATTGTTCTTCCTATGGAGTTGCAAGCCCCATCAGTCCTTTTCCTAACTTCTCCATTGGGGTCCTCACACTCAGTCTGATGTTTGGCTGTTTTCATCTGCATCTGTATTGGTCAGGCTCTGGCAGTGTTTCTCAGAGGACAGTCATACCAGGCTCCTGTCAGAGAAAGAAGAAAAGTAGAGTTAACTAAAAGTAGGTCTCAATTTAGGACTAGAAGCTATGTATCAGTAAAACTAGGAGTCAAATGCTGGAGAGTCACATAAAATGCATACAATGGAGGGTGCATTAACTGTGTACACTAAGATCTAGCTATGTTTCTTTCCAGATCTTGGGGAATCATGAGACAGTGGATGAGAATTGGGTTGGCCATCATCACCACCATCATTATGACCCTTCTTCATTCACTGGTATCTTATTTATGCCTCAAATGCCAAATCTCTCATGATTTGTTTAATTTAATACTCAGGAGCACTCTACTTTGAACTTTATCCCAGTTTTTCATAATAAAAATAAAATTAACTGACTCTCAGAGAAGTGATCTTATTTACTTAAAGTCTTGTAGATGGTAAATAATGAGCCCAGCATTCTAGCTTGTCTGTGTCATCTGTGTTCTTAGTGACAGGCTGTTGCTCAATAGCACTTCATTGCCATTAGTATGGAAGAGGATAAAGTGCTGCAAAAGCTACATGAAATCTAAGTGAAGGGGAACCTCACCTGTTGCTTCAGGTCGTCACAGCATCTGCCTTGTAGATGAAGGGATAGAATTATGTTGGGGAGGGATTGCAAAGCTTGCTCTGCTAACTGGATGGCATTTTGATCTCCAGTGTCATCTGCTTTATGTTTTATGTTCTAATTCTATGTGCACAGTGAAAGTGAAGAGAAGCTAATGTATTAAGTGCCTTTGCTTCTTAAGCTCATAGCAGGAAGAGTTCTCACAAGCTTGCCTATCTCTCTCTCTCTCTCTCTCTCTCTCTCTCTCTCTCTCTCTCTCTCTCTCTCTCTCTCTCTCTCTCTCTCTCTCTCTCTCTGGTGAGATCCAAGCTCGAGGCTATGTTTCACAGAAATTATAGCCTCCAAGTTTCCTCAACTTGCAAGAGCCCAGGCAAAGGGTGTTTCTCTTTTTGAGCATACCACATTTTCCTATGGCTCTAAGAGCACATGGGCATTGTATTATGTTTTATTGTTCATTATACTCTCTTCTTCCTCTTTACTTTTTGTGATTGCAGGATACTTAAGGGCAGACGTTTTGGCAATTCAGTTTTAATCTCAGTGTCTGCTACCTAACACAGAGGAATATATAGTTACCCAAATTATTTGACTTGAATGTTATAAATGACTTGTCTAAAGGACAAGATATTAGGTAATTTGCTTAATTTGAATGCAGACTCACAGCAAGGACCAGGAAAAGTCTTCTGCTCCTATTTGTTAATATAGTAGTATTATCTTTGTGTTGCAGGAAATAATAAAAAAAAATAGAACTATCTCATTCCTGTGCTTTTGCCTCAACTCTGAAAATATCGTAGAGCTAGTTTACCTTGGTGGTGATTGTCTTATATTTTTATGAAGGTGGTGAATTGGATGGCTTGAAATTTTATATTCTCTGCTACATATCAAATTGAAATATGCCCTGTGTGCTGAGAATTTGGGGTTTCATGTCTGGATTTTGATTTAACCTTAGTAGGTTATTAGGACAAGGGGCTATGGTTCCTGTCTTCTTGTTAATGGTAAATTAATAAAGTGTTCAGGGCCTTATATCAGGGAAATAGATGAATTTGGAATGTGTATGTGTGTGTGTGTGTGTGTGTGTGTGTGTGTGTGTGTGTGTGTATTAGTGCATGCATGTTATATAACCACAGTTGAAGTATTCAAACTGGAGATTATCCTCTTCAAAATTTTTACCTGAACTATGTCATTCATAAGGTCTTGTACCTTCCACAATGAAATCTTACTTATTTTCAGAAGATCTGCTTGCTGTGTCATGTGGGATCCAGAGATAGAATAAAGATGAAGCTCAAAGCAGTGGGCAAAAGAAAACCTTCTAGGTAAAATGTACACACTGTATCAAAGTGGAAACTGGAACTGTTGCAGGAAATATTAAAAAAAAAATGAATCTGGCATGTTCCTGAGCTGTGCCTCCAACTCTCTGCTCCTGCTGCTTGGCTGACCATGCACTGCTGGGCAATGGCAGACCTGTTTTTATCTCATGGAGGCTCTGACTCAGAACTCCACAGTCTCTTTATCCAGCTCACTAAGTTCCAACTTGCAGGTCGCTACCATGCTAGCCCCATGCTTCAAATCCTACATGGCCTTTGTGGTGCACATCAGGCAAACTCAAGCTTTGCCACAGTACCCTTCTCTCTTGAACCAAGACGAGCCACCCTGTGAAGGAAAACTCAACACAAACTTAGTTCAGAAACAATAGTAACTCAGTCTCTGGGCACAACAACTAAAACCTAATCTTGTAAGACTTATTAAAATCTGATTCCTCGGTGGCTAATTCTTGTGGATCTGCCATGATACCGGGAACCTCTAGCAACTATATTTTACCCTTATGCTGTCTCTGTTCTAAAAAGACCTAACTCTCTCCTGCTTCCTCTCTTCCTCCATCCATCCCGGAATTCCTGCCTATTCACCCAGTGATTGGCTCCTTTATTCATTAGGCAATTGATTCACAAGAAGCCACCTGTTTGTCTGACCTTGATCACTTTTAGGTTATTTATTAGCTTTTTCTTATGGTATATTTTTAAGTGTAGAACTTGGATGCAAGTTTTTAAATTTACTGAGCATAATATCAACCACAGGGCACTTCACTACATTTTCTCTTCTTTGATGAAGAATTTGAAGACCCAACTCAGAAGAGTAAGTTGATTCTTGTAAAGGGCTATAGGGAACCTGAGATGCAGAATGGAATTAGAGACTAGTTCTAAGTCATCTCTGAATAGTCTCTAAAGCAGCTTGCACATAATGTAATATGAGTACATGTGATTTCAAAAGTATTATCTCTAAACAATCCCCCAAAACAATTTATATGTGTATAAAGTTGTGGGTTTTTTTTAAGTCTCATTATATAGCCCAGGCTAGTCTGAAATGTGCAGTTCTCATGTGCCAGCACCCTGAATACTGAGATTATGAATATGTGCCACTGGCCTGGCAAGTGAAGACAAATATACAAATTTAGAGAGAGGTATAGAGTACATTTGATATTAGCTTCTGAAAGGAAGGATGTTGAGATTGGAAAACCTTTTAGTTGGATATTTTCTCCATTCCTGTTTATGTGGTTTTATAGAATAATTTAAAATTTGAAATGTGACTAAGTTTTACATTTGCAAACATCATTTTCATGTAGATTCATCCATTCTACTCCTTTATTAAAGGGAACTGAGACCTCAGTAAGCACAGGCAAAGGGGCTTGAAAGGAATAATTATGAAGAAGCTACGATGTCCAATGAGGCCCAGCAGCTAACCAGACATGCACCCTAAGTTCAGCCTGAGGATGAGACTTTAAATTTTTCTTAGTTTGTGTTTTATTGATGTGAAGAGACACCATGACAGTATTTAACTGGAGCTGGTTGCCATGTTCAGAGATTCAGTTCATTTCCATCAAGGCAGAAAGCTTGGCACGGTGCTTGTGGAGCTGTGTTCTATAGCTTGATCCGACTATATCCAGGAGAAGACTGACATCCAGGCAGCTAGGAGGAGGGTCCAAAAGCCCACCCCCACAGAGACACACTTCCTCCAACAAGGCCATACCTACTTCAACAAGGCCAAACCTCCTCATAGTGCCAATCCCTGGGGCAAACCACCACAGAATTCAAGAACTTGAGATTTCAGCAATTTCATGCAGTAATCAATATGAAAAACTCACAGCCACAATTTCTAGAAGCCTTCCATTTCCATACAACTAGCCTTCCATGTTTGACCTACTAGATAATCACAATTCCCCCCTACGCGCGCGCGCACACACACACACACACACACACACACACACACACACACAGACACACTTTTCTTAGTCATATTTGTAAATTGGGAAAGACAATTGAATTTGACTCAACAGTGTCACACCTTAAAATCATTCTATTTTCCACTCTAGATAAGCTATGATATTACCTATTGTTCCCTCTCCCTGAGTCCCAGTACAATAAGTCATTTCTAAAATGGTGGACCTGTACTGTAAGTCATGTTGATGTGGTCTGAAAGGGAGGAAATTGACTAATTCTTGCTTTGGACAAAATCAATCTTTTCTTCTCTGACTTAGCCCTGAAGCAGATAATATTTCTGTATCTATGTTCACTTATTATTTACAAGACTGTGGCCATTTCTCAGCTAGGGTGCTTTTTGATTAATATTCATTGTGTTTATCAAGGTTAGCTGTATATAAGTTTTTTCCATCATTAGATTGTGAACTTAAAACAAGATTGCGATTGCTTTGTATGTTTTCCTAATATATAGGGGGGCCTCCTGCTGTCATCACTTGAATACATGGATGGCCTATACAATAAGGGTATTTTCAGGATTTGTTAAAACCATGTTGTTCTGGGTAAAAGACTTCACATTCCTTCTGGTAGTGCTTGGTAACTGACTCTGGTGTTTTATTCATGATTTGACAAAGCAATTCCAGGGCTTACAGGTCTTTAAAGTATTGTTCAGATGTTTGTGGGAATCTTGGAAAAATGATTATGAAAGGATCCCGGTGGTTATTGAGGTGTGGCTGAGCAAAGCTTACTGGGGTAGAAGGCTAGGCAACTGGTTAGAAATAGTTGTATAATATGAATGACAACTCATCCATTTGGAAATGCATAAAGAAGGCTATGCTGATAGTATCTATTTTTATCTCTGATCTAGAAAGCTCAGAAACAGCTGTCAAACCCTGCTTGGGACACATTCATATCCTGCCTGTGATATGAATCTTAAGGGGGTGATACCCACACAAGCAGGACATTGTTCCAAACAGCAGAGTAAGCTTGCCATTGCCTTAGGCTTTCATACTTGTACTGACTGCTGTGTTAGAGACACTGGAGTCATCTTAGAGGGCATTTTTTTCTCTACATAGTTTTCAGGATTCTTTGAATTGCCACCTATGAATATTAAAGTTTTCCCACGGTACCTATCCTGGGAAAATATTATTCAGGGCATATTTGAGTGGGAGGTATGACGTCAATATAAAGTCCCTGACTGCCCAAAGGTCAGACTCCCCTTTGTCTCAAAGACTGGGTTGTGCTGAGCTATTTCATTGGCCTATTTGGAAATGTGTCAATGGGAGGATTGGACACAGAGCCTACATCTGTTTTAGTCAGAGTCACATAAAGGCAGCTCACAGTTTAAGGCAATGACATTTTTAGGAAGGGTTTCAATTCTGCATAGCTGTGTTTTCTTTTGGGGTCTTTCTATCCCATGTGAGATGTGGTAGTAATAAAATGAGGTGATTTTTTTTATATAGATTACGTGCAATTACTGGCAAATCATTGTGAGTGGATACAATGACATTGATATTTTAAAAGAGACATTCAAGACCTCCATGCCTGAATAATCTAGAACAATAAAGCAAAGGAACTGAACTTGATATCAACTATTATTTATTTCTCAATAGCTTTGTGGATAAGTGTAATCGGTTTCAATGTCATAAAAAAAATTGTATTTGAATCCAAGACTCACTAGCTGTGGGGTCTTGGCTGAATTAGTTCTTGAAGAACCTGCATTCACTAACATATAAAAAAGATGGTAAAATAGCCCTGACTTTTTTTTGAGGTGATTAGCTGCACAAAAATAAAACACTGACAACAGAAATCATTCTGATGAGTGGCCAGTACATAGGAGTCTGTGATACAGTTCCAGTTGAGCATATCAACTTACTTGGCAACTGGTTGCCTTCTTTCTCAATAGCATCCAAGGTTTTATGGAACATTTGTTTTGTGGGAACCTTCAGAAAAACACTGAGCTAGGGTTTACTCCCTAGCTAATACTGAACACCAGCATTAGAGAGTGATCTAAAGGGCTAGAAAGATTTATTGGTGTGTCATGTTTGAACCCAATGAGGCCTGGTGCCAGTGTCTCATTGGAAAATGTGTAGTTGCCCACTCTTCTTGCTTCAAATTTGTTTGAATGCTTTAACAGCTACACCCACAAATGTATGTCATGCTTAGAACAACATGTAGCTACATGCCCTGTGTGCCACTATAAAGAACTTTCTCTACATTTGAGGTTGTCTTAAGTTGCTTTCAGTGTTTATTGTCTTTGGTGCCATGACATCAGGTCTGTGAAGTCCTGGCTACTGTATCTTTGTTTCTAAATTGTGAAATGCAATTGACCAATTTTAAGAACAAATCTAACTATTTCTAAAGCTCAACTAAGCTACCAACCTTCACTTTCTATTTTTTCCAATATGCAACTTAAAAGTTTTAGTTATGAAGTGATGCATCTTACTAAACAACTTGAAATAATGTATGGTATAGTCGAGTGTCAGACCACTTCCTGAGACATCACATAGAAAACACACGCACACACACACACACACTACACACAGGGAAAACATTATGAGAAGTTCCTGAAACATCACAAGGTCTAAAGAACTATTCATTGTTACTTTTTTGAAGCAGAGTATATGTTCTGATTATTTGTTTTCCTGGGGAAGTGCAACAGTAGTAACTGTCTTTGTAGTATTAATTACAAGTAGGGTAGGCTGGTGCTTCATTCTGCTACTAAGCAGGACAGAAAAACATTGACTAACAACTGCAGAGCTGAGAATAGAGGAGGAGTATCTCATATTCAAGGCTGTTGATTTGTGGAGTATAAGGTAACACCATATATGAAACAGAAGTCATTGGAGGGCTAAAACATATGGGTGTCAGAGTCACAAAAATAAATGCATCATGATACAAAAGACTGGTGTGAGATAAGTAATGAAGGTGACAGAAGAGTAACACACAAAATCGCAGGGCACATGACACTTAAGTACAGAAACCAAGTCTCATAGAATTTCTAATGTGTCGTGAGTGTCCTAGCAGCACTGTAAGGAATAGAGGCTGAGTACCATTAAGTTAGGCTTACTATTCCTTTGTTTGGTGGAACACCAAGGCATGCTGCATGTATTCTTGAGATTCAGAGCAGTTTCCTTGGAATTCCCATAGCCCATGTTGGTCTATGATTTCTTCAAATGGCATCCTAGAGAAATTTGCATCCCATCATCTGTGTTAAGTCCACGTGGCATGCTTTAACAAAACACTACCAACTGAGTAAGTTACAAAGAACAGAAACTTACTCTGACAGCTTTAGAGACCACAGAGTCCAGAGTCAATGCAGCTACAGGGTGTTTGGTGAGGAGAGGCTTTGTGGCTCATAACAGTCATCTTTGGTTTTATAAATGGTTGAAGAACAAGACATAGATTCTTAGTCATGTGGATTTTCGTATGTGATCTAATTGACTCCTACAGGCCCTGGGTTAATACTCACACCTTGAGAGCCAGGATTTCAGCATACAATTTTAGATGACAAAATTTCCAGAGCCTTGATTTCTCCAACATTTAGAAATCAGTAGAGAGATAACAATTCATAAATATGAAGAGATTTCAGAGTTGGCACATAGTCCGTGGTGATGCTACAGTAGTTACCTGCATATTATGTGCTGTTTGTTTTATCTCATTGATCCCATACTGCAAGTAAATTTTAGATATTATTAAATTAGCTTATCGATTATAATATGTTCAGAGATGTTACGTTATTTGTATCAAGATACCACAAACTGAATTAGGTTTAAAAGATCACAGTAGAGGAAGTGGAGAACTAAGAGTGAAACCAGCAAGGCAGTTTGGAAGGCCAGGCTGAATCAGCTATCTAGGTGACAGCTGATGAAGGTTTAGATCAAGAGGGAAGCAGTAGAAATGCTGAAGAAGTGTTGAAATGTGGATACTTTTGGATACATTTTGAAGGTATCACAAACTATCATTCCTGGCAGAATGGAGGTAATATAAGACAAGGAGAGATCAAGAATAAATCTAACTTTTTTGGCCAGAGCAAATAAGATTAAATTGCTATAACTAAAATGAGGAAACCTGTAGAACAGATTTAGTAAAATAAAAAACATGTTTTATATTTAAGATGTACATTAAATGTTCAATTAGATGTGTAGACTAAGCAGTCCAATGAATGCAACACAGATATTTGGGGTGGATGTTTAAAATATTAGAACTTTTAAACATGTAGATAGTTTTGCAAAAACACAAGATTACAAGAAATTATCCTGAGGCATACATCAAAATGAGATAAATCAGTAACAAACATCTAATTAGAATGATGAGCCATGAGGTTTAGAAATTAGAGACAAAAAGGGGAGGCTAAAAAGGAATGAAATATTCTGGAATTGAAAAAGGGAGACTGTGGGTCTGTGGAAGCCAAGGAATGGGGTACATTTAATAAGAAGAAAGAAGAATGATTATACTAACAGTGAAGACTGAAAGCTGCTCACAAGGTTTGACTATAGTGTGTTGATGGTTTTGGAAGGAAATTTTAATAAAGTGTGTGCACATGTGCATAAATTTTCAGAGGAATGATGAACTGATTAGAGTAAGGAGAGGAGAGGTATGCTTGTGTGACAAAGACATCCTTACTAAATTGTGTATGTTATGTGTGTCAATAGGAACTAAATCAGACATACAGGAGAGCAGGATTCTTATTTTGATTCCCTAGATAGTTGTATGTATTATGACATACATTTTGAGACATTCATAACTTAGATTTGCTCCCTTCTAAATATTCACAAAGGAGTCACCTCTTAATTGGGTATTATGCCATCATCCTACTCAATGATTGCATCATAAACAGGCTGTATCACAGTGGTGGAGGTTTTGTGTGATTGTAGAACTACCTCTTGATTTTCTCTCACTTATAGAGTGAAAAATTACTTTTGCAGAGAGCAAGATCATCACTGGTATCTGAAAGAATTGGGAATTCTTTCCCACTAAAGAGCAGGACTTTTTAATCAGCAGAATCTTAAAGACCAAGAGAATGAGACCTTGCCACAGCTTGGGGTACTTTAGTAGAAGGGAAATCTGGGGTGGGGTGGGGAGCAACCATAGTTATGGCTTCACTATAATCCCTAAGATTTGTGCAAGGGGCTATCTACATGGTAGGGATGGAGCCATCACTGCTCTGGGAAGGAGTCACTACTGCAGCTGAGGACTAGACTTTCTTTTCCTTTTGTTAATACTTTTTTTTTTTTTTTAGCCATTGGTAGACCAGCATTCTAATTTCAGGATTAAACCCATTCTTGACTTACAAGACTATCTTAAGTTTAAAATCATTGCTTTATGTACAAACATGGCCTTTGCTGAGCTATAAATCACCAGGGACACAGAGTACGATAATTCTTTTCTCCCTTTCATCCGTTCATAGTGTGCTCACTCAGATATTCTGAATATACTATGCTTTTGTCATGTCTGATTAGTCTCTTGATATGTGAAGCAAAGGACATGGGGCAGTGCCTGCAAACCTATGGCAACAGGCCTGGTAATCTGATAATTGGGAGTGGTTGGGCAGGAATCCTCAGTTGGCTGTTGTCCTAACAACTATCAGGGAGTGCCGCAGGTAATGCTTAGTATTTTATTATTTCTCAAAATTTCCCCTTAGAGATTAATCATTGCCTGTCAAGTCTCTACCTGAGAAACCTTCTCACTGAGAATGAAAAACTCCTGGGTCTTATGCACCTCATTTTATTGCAATGGTTACAGTCTTAGGATCCTGGCTGGTTACTTATCATGGTAAATTCGTATTTATGAGACAACTCAAGTTCATAATAGTTATTTTGAAGATTTGTAGTAACTATCATAAATAATAAACTAATAATATACTAACATAGGCAATAGATATTGAAATGTTTCAAAAACAACTCCTGTATCTTTAATATTTGTTTGTCTTTTTGTGGTAGTCCTCTTTCTATTTTAATATTCCATGTTCTATTTACAAATAGTTAGATTGTTTCTTGGTTTTGAATCATAAACCATGATATAGTAAACTACACTGTAAATGAACCTTTATATACATAGGTTTTCTTTGTTTCATAGTCATTAATCCTTTGCTATATGCCTTACAAATGCATCCTGTTCTTTCCGTTCCTCTTGCCTTAGCATGTCTTTGTAGCTCTTGGTAGCCCAGACTAATCTCTTGTATAAACAATATCACAACTATCCAAGCAGGAATTACAACTAAGATTTGCAGAATGCTATGTAAATGGATAATCAGAGCAAATATCAATTGATTCCACATACCTCTCTCTTTCTCTTCATACTCGTTGTCCCATTGAATACCTATTGTGTTAGTGTTCTAATTGGAGACTTCTCTGATCTTAACAATTTCAAGAAAGTTCAAAACCATTGATCCTGAGCAATCCTGTGAAAAATCACTTATAACATAATAAGAGGTCTGAGCTCTTATATGCTGCTTTTTGAAGCAAAAGTGGTGCCATTGAAATAAGTATATATCTTTTTGGTATCTTTATGTTCATTTCTTTCTCATGTCTCTATCCCAGTTTCATTTGTCATCCTCTACTTATGTTTTAAATCACGAATGTAAACAGACGTACTGTAAAGCTGATAGAGTGGTCATTGTTGTCTTATACTGGTTGTTGCAGGACTGTTTTTTCCCATAATGAAACATATGTGGACAAATCAAATTAATACCATACTGTAGGAAGCAGATATACCACCACTTATTGATCTGTGTTGCTTATGCGGAGATTAGACAAGAATTCTTAAAAGAATGATAACAAGTGTCTATTCTTATCTTTGTATTAACCTGAAAGACCATGAAAGCTAATAAAAATGGATCATTTATCATAGGAATGCCAGAATGCAATTTTAAGTTAGAATCTGAGAAATGGATCAGACATTCCTGGATGATGAAGTTTCTTTCCCTAACACTTAAGTATGTAGCCTAGCAAACTATGAAGCTTCTCTTAAGTGGAAGTAATAGGTATGACAGTGTAAGCTTGTCCTGAACAGTATATGCAAACTAAAGACCTGACAAGGGCAATGGATAAAGTGACCCTTACAATGTCTTGAACATTCAGTTTCATTACTAAGTCCTTTCTGCTATACTTCATGCAATCCCCCAAAGATATAATATTGTTGTACCACATTCATTTTTGTTGTCTGGTTTTATTTTTGTTTGTTTGTTTATCTGTTTTGGTATTGTCCTACGTTTCTAAATACATGCTAAATAATTTAGGAGTTTATCTTATGGATAGTGAATTATTGTTGGAGGTAAAACTCACATGCAAAATTGATGCTTGAGGGAAATTGTCTGGCTCCATATAAGATTAATTTTGGAGAAAAGCACCGGGGCAGCTGGGGCGCAGGGTCTGCTGACACTCGCCAGCTACCCACAACACCCGCCACAGGATCTTAAGACTTCTGGTGAGTGGAGCACAGCTTCTGCTCCAATCCAATTGCGCAGGACCTGAGACTACATTAGTTAGGGAAGCAGAAACCGGCCTGAGTAGGACCACAGGCCTCATCCGGCTGGATCAGCGCCGGGGTAGTGGGAGCGCAGGGTTGCCTGACACCCGCCAGCTACCCACGACCCCCGCCGCAGGATTTTGGGACTGCTGGTGAGTGGAACACAGCTTCTGCTCCAGTCCAATCACGCGGGACCTGAGACTGCTCTGGTTGGGGAGAGAGAAATCCGGCCTACATAGGGCCACAACCCTCTTCCGGTCAGAAAAGCACCAGGGCAGCTGGGGCGCAGGGTCTGCTGACACTCGCCAGCTACCCACAACACCCGCCACAGGATCTTAAGACTTCTGGTGAGTGGAGCACAGCTTCTGCTCCAATCCAATTGCGCAGGACCCGAGACTGCATTAGTTAGGGAAGCAGAAACCAGCCTGAGTAGGACCACAGGCCTCATCCGGCTGGATCAGCCCCGGGGTAGCGAGAGCACAGGGTTGCCTGACACCCGCCAGCTACCCACGACCCCCACCGCAGGATTTTGGGACTGCTGGTGAGGGGAACACAGCTTCTGCTCCAATCCAATTGCACGCGGGACCAGAGACTGCATTAGTTAGGGAAGCAGAAAAACGGCCTGAGTAGGACCACAGGCCTCTTCCGGCTGGACCAGCACCAGGGTACCATCAGCTACCCACGACCCCCGCCGCAGGATTTAGAGACTGCTGGTGAGTGGAACACAGCTTCTGCTCCAATCTTTAAACAGTGACAACGATAACAACTAACCCCAGAGATTACCAGATGGCGAAAGGTAAACGTAATAATCTTACTAACAGAAACCAAGACCACTCACCATCATCAGAACCCAGCACCCCCACTTCGCCCAGTCCAGGGCACCCCAACACACCGGAAAAGCTAGACACGGATTTAAAAGCATATCTCCTGATGATGATAGAGGACTTCAAGAAGGACTTTAATAACACACTTAAAGAAATGCAGGAGAACACTGCTAAACAGGCAGAAGACACTAAAGAGGAAGCACAAAAATCCCTTAAAGAATTGCAGGAGAACACTGCTAAAGAGTTACAAATCCTTAAAGAAAAACACGATAACATAATCAAACAGGTAGAAGTCCTTACAGAAAAACAGGAAAACACATCCAAACAGATGATGGAAATGAACAAAACCATACTAGACCTAAAAAGGGAAGTAGACACAATAAAGAAAACCCAAAATGAGGCAACACTGGAGATAGAAACCCTAGGAAAGAAATCTGGAACCATAGATACGAGCATCAGCAACAGAATACAAGAGATGGAAGAGAGAATCTCAGGTGCAGAAGATTCCATAGAGAACATCGGCACAACAATCAAGGAAAATGTAAAATGCAAAAAGATCCTAACTCAAAACATCCAAGAAATACAGGACGCAATGAGAAGACCAAACCTACGGATAATAGGAGTGGATGAGAATGAAGATTTTCAACTCAAAGGACCAGCAAACATCTTCAACAAAATTATAGAAGAAAACTTCCCAAATCTAAAGAAAGAGATGCCCATGAACATACAAGAAGCCTACAGAACTCCAAATAGACTGGACCAGAAAAGAAATACCTCCCGACACATAATAATCAGAGCAACAAATGCTCTAAATAAAGATAGAATACTAAAAGCAGTAAGAGAAAAAGGCCAAGTAACATATAAAGGCAAGCCTATCAGAATTACACCAGATTTTTCACCAGAGACTATGAAAGCCAGAAGATCCTGGACGGATGTTATACAGACACTAAAAGAACACAAATTCCAGCCCAGGCTACTATACCCAGCCAAACTCTCAATTAACATAGATGGAGAAACCAAAGTATTCCACGACAAAACCAAATTCACACATTATCTCTCCACGAATCCAGCCCTTCAAAGGATAATAACAGAAAAAAACCAATACAAGGACAGGAACCAGGCCCTAGAAACAACAAGAAGGTAATCCCTCAACAAACCTAAAAGAAGACAGCCACAAGAACAAAATGCCAACTTTAACAACAAAAATAACAGGAAACAACAATTACTTTTCCTTAATATCTCTTAATATCAATGGACTCAACTCCCCGATAAAAAGACATAGACTAACAAACTGGCTACACAAACAAGACCCAACATTTTGCTGCTTACAGGAAACTCATCTCAGAGCAAAGGATAGACACTACCTCAGAATGAAAGGCTGGAAAACAATTTTCCAAGCAAATGGCATGAAGAAACAAGCTGGAGTAGCCATTCTAATATCTGATAAGATTGACTTCCAACCCAAAGTCATTAAAAAAGACAGGGAGGGACACTTCATACTCATCAAAGGTAAAATCCTCCAAGAGGAACTATCAATCCTGAATATCTATGCTCCAAATACAAAGGCAGCCACATTCATTAAAGAAACTTTAGTAAAGCTCAAAGCACACATTGCACCTCATACAATAATAGTGGGAGACTTCAACACACCACTTTCACCAATGGACAGATCATGGAAACAGAAACTAAACAGGGACACAGTGAAACTAAGAGAAATTATGAATCAAATGGATCTGGCAGATATCTACAGAACATTCTATCCTAAAACAAAAGGATATACCTTCTTCTCAGCACCTCATGGTACCTTCTCCAAAATTGACCACATAATTGGTCACAAAGCAGGCCTCAACAGATATAAAAATATTGAAATTGTCCCATGCATCCTATCAGATCACCATGGACTAAGGCTGATCTTCAATAACAAAATAAATAATAGAAAGCCAACCTTCACGTGGAAACTGAACAACACTCTTCTCAATGATACCTTGGTCAAGGAAGGAATAAAGAAAGAAATTAAGGACTTTTTAGAGTTCAATGAAAATGAAGCCACAACATACCCAAACTTATGGGACGCAATGAAAGCATTTCTAAGAGGAAAACTCATAGCTCTGAGTGCCTCCAAAAGGAAACTAGAGAGAGCACACATTAGCAGCTTGACAACACACCTAAAAGCACTAGAACAAAAGGAAGCAAATTCACCCAAGAGGAGTAGACGGCAGGAAATAATCAAACTCAGGGGTGAAATCAACCAAGTGGAAACAAGAAAAACTATTCAAAGAATCAACCAATCAAGGAGCTGGTTCTTTGAGAAAATCAACAAGATAGATAAACCCTTAGCCAGACTCACTAGAGGGCACAGGGAAAGCATCCTAATTAACAAAATCAGAAATGAAAAAGGAGACATAACAACAGATCCTGAAGACATCCAAAACACCATCAGATCCTTCTACCAAAGGCTATACTCAACAAAACTGGAGAACCTGGATGAAATGGAGAAGTTCCTAGACAGATACCAGGTACCAAAGTTGAATCAAGATCAGGTTAATGATCTAAACAGCCCTATATCCCCCAAAGAAATAGAAGTAGTCATTAATAGTCTCCCAACTAAAAAAAGCCCAGGACCAGATGGGTTTAGTGCAGAGTTCTATCAGACCTTCAAAGAAGATCTAATCCCAGTTCTTCACAAACTATTCCACAAAATAGAAACAGAAGGTACTCTACCCAACTCATTCTATGAAGCCACAATTACTCTGATACCTAAACCACAAAAAGACCCAACAAAGATAGAAAACTTCAGACCAATATCCCTTATGAATATTGATGCAAAAATCCTCAATAAAGTTCTTGCTAACCGAATCCAAGAACACATCAAAACAATCATCCATCCTGACCAAGTAGGTTTCATCCCAGGGATGCAGGGATGGTTCAATATACGGAAATCCATCAACGTAATCCAGTATATAAACAAACTCAAAGACAAAAACCACATGGTCATCTCGTTAGATGGGGAAAAAGCATTTGACAAGATCCAACACCCATTCATGATAAAAGTCTTGGAAAGATCAGGAATTCAAGGCCCATACCTAAACATGATAAAAGCAATCTACAGCAAACCAGTAGCCAACATCAAAGTAAATGGTGAGAAGCTTGAAGCAATCCCTCTAAAATCAGGGACTAGACAAGGCTGTCCACTTTCTCCATACCTATTCAACATTGTACTTGAAGTCCTAGCCAGAGCAATTCGACAACAAAAGGAGATCAAAGGGATACAAATTGGAAAAGATGAAGTCAAAATATCACTTTTTGCAGATGATATGATAGTATATATGAGTGACCCTAAAAATTCCACCAGAGAACTCCTAAGCCTGATAAACAGCTTCGGTGAAGTAGCTGGATATAAAATTAACTCAAACAAATCAATGGCCTTTCTCTACACAAAGAATAAACAGGCTGAGAAAGAAATTAGGGAAACAACACCCTTCTCAATAGTCACAAATAATATAAAATATCTTGGCGTGACTCTAACTAAGGAAGTGAAAGATCTGTATAATAAAAACTTCAAGTCTCTGAAGAAAGAAATTATAGAAGATCTCAGAAGATGGAAAGATCTCCCATGCTCATGGATTGGCAGGATCAACATTGTAAAAATGGCTATCTTGCCAAAAGCAATCTACAGATTCAATGCAATCCCCATCAAAATTCCAAATCAATTCTTCAACGAATTAGAAAGTGCAATCTGCAAATTCATCTGGAATAACAAAAAACCTAGGATAGCAAAAACTCTTCTCAAGGATAAAAGAACCTCTGGTGGAATCACCATGCCGGACCTAAAGCTCTACTACAGAGCAATTGTGATAAAAACTGCATGGTACTGCTATAGTGACAGACAAATAGACCAATGGAATAGAATTGAAGACCCAGAAATGAACCCACACACCTATGGTCACTTGATCTTCGACAAGGGAGCTAAAAACATCCAGTGGAAGAAAGACAGCATTTTCAACAAATGGTGCTGGCACAACTGGTTGTTAACATGTAGAAGAATGTGAATCGATCCATTCCTATCTCCTTGTACTAAGGTCAAGTCTAAGTGGATCAAGGAACTTCACATAAAACCAGAGACACTGAAACTTATAGAGGAGAAAGTGGGGAAAAGCCTTGAAGATATGGGCACAGGGGAAAAATTCCTGAATAGAACAGTAATGGCTTGTGCTGTAAGATCGAGAATTGACAAGTGGGACCTCATGAAACTACAAAGCTTCTGCAAGGCTAAAGACACCATCAATAATACAAAAAAACCACCAACAGATTGGGAAAGGATCTTCACCTATCCTAAATCAGATAAGGGACTAATATCCAATATATATAAAGAACTCAAGAAGGTGGACTCCAGAAAGTCAAATAACCCCATTAAAAAATGGGGCTCAGAACTGAACAAAGAATTCTCACCTGAGGAATACCGAATGGCAGAGAAGCACCTGAAAAAATGTTCAACATCCTTAATCATCAGGGAAATGCAAATCAAAACAACCCTGAGATTCCACCTCACACCAGTCAGAATGGCTAAGATCAAAAATTCAGGTGACAGCAGATGCTGGCGAGGATGTGGAGAAAGAGGAACACTCCTCCATTGTTGGTGGGATTGCAAGCTTGTACAACCACTCTGGAAATCAGTCTGGCGGTTCCTCAGAAAATTGGACATAGTACTACCGGAGGATCCAGCAATACCTCTCCTGGGCATATATCCAGAAGATGTCCCAACTGGTAAAAAGGACACATGCTCCACTATGTTCATAGCAGACCTATTTATAATAGCCAGAAGCTGGAAAGAACCCAGATGTCCCTCAACAGAGGAATGGATACAGAAATTATGGTACATTTACACAATGGAGTACTACTCAGCTATTAAAAAGAATGAATTTATGAAATTCCTAGGCAAATGGATGGACCTGGAGGGCATCATCTTGAGTGAAGTAACACAATCACAAAAGAACTCACACAATATGTATTCATTGATAAGTGGATATTAGCCCAAAACTTAGGATACCCAAGATATAAGATACAATTTGATAAACGCATGAAACTCAAGAAGAATGAAGACCAAAGTGTGGACACTGTGTACCTTCTTAGAATTGGGAACAAAACACCCAGGGAAGGAGTTACAGAGACAAAGTTCGTAGCTGTGATGAAAGGATGGACCATTTAGAGACTGCTGTATCCAGGGATCCGTCCCATAATCAGCTTCTAAACGCTGACCATTGCATACACTAGCAAGATTTTGCTGAAAGGACCCAAATATAGCTGTCTCTTGTGAGACGATGCCGGGGCCTAGCAAACACAGGAGTGGATGTTCACAGTCAGCTATTGGATGTATCACAGGGCTCCCAATGGAGAAGCTAGAGAAAGTACCCAAGGAGCTAAAGGGATCTGCAACCCTATTGTTGGAACAACATGATGTACTAACCAGAACCCCGGAGCTCTTGTCTCTAGCTGCATATGTATCGAAAGATGGCCTAGTCGGCCATCAATGGAAAGAGAGGCCCATTGGACTTGCTAACTTTATATGCCCCAATATAGGGGAATGCCAGGGCCAAAAGAATGGGAATGGGTGGGTAGGGAAGTGGGGGGCGCTATGGGGGACTTTTGGGATAGTATTGGAAATGTAATTGAGGAAAATATGTAATAAAAATATTAAAAAAAATAAGATTAATTTTGAATCTGATTTTATTAATCCTATGGATCACTATTTTGATCTTTAAGAAGGAAAACATTTGGTATGACAATGAGGACTTTAGATTTGTTACAAATTCACTCCACCAGGTATCTATGTGCCTACATATGACCATTGAGATGAAAAAATTATTTGGTAAAGCTTTCTGTGAGCTCATTAAAAGAGGAATAGTAAACAAGGGGAAGTTTTTACATTCATACTCTCTGCAACCAGTGCTGTGGAATGGTATGGCAGTTTCCATAGACTGTCACAGAGAGTCCCTTATGAGGACAGGTGAATAGAACAGCAGAGAACCCAGTTCTTTGAGCCTGACTTAACTGTTAATGGTCCCTGTACTGTCTAGTTCCAGACATCTTCATGTAAATAAGAATCCAACTAATACACTGTAATGTTATTTTTAGATTTTCTTTTAGATAAAACATCTTGAGTTTTCTTCATCTTTCTTAAGAAAATATTCTTGGGATGCTACCGGTTGATCTGGACCCTTTGGATTTTTGAGACATGATCTCATTGTGTAGCTGAGGGTGTTCTTGAACTTGCTGGCCTCCAACTTCAAACTTACAAACATGCTGATATATGGCACAATGCCATGTTTAAGTTACAACAAACAAAAAGACCCTAGCAGCTCGTGAGATGGCTCAGTGGTTAAGAGCACTCATTGTTCTTGCAGAGGGTCCAGTTTCAGTTCTTAGCATTCACATGTGGCTTATATCTATCCATAACTCTAACTCCTAGAGATTCTACACCCTCTTCTGACCTGTGTGGGCAACAAGCACATATATGGAACACATAAAAAAACATTCAGGCAGCTCTTCTGGTTCCCGCCAGCACCAGGGTAGCTTGGGTGCAGAGTCTGTTGACACCCACAAGCTACCCACAAGACCCTCCACAGGATCTTAGGACCTCTGGTGTGTGGAACACAGCTGCTACTCCAATCCAATCGAGCAGACCTGAGACTGCATTAATTAGGGAAGCAGAAAACCCGGTCTGATCAAGGGCACAAGTCCCTTCCGATCCCTGCCAGCACTGGGGTAGCTTGGGCATGGAGTATGAGGACACCAGTAAGGTATACAAGGGACCATCCACGGGATCTTAAGACCTCTGTGAGTGCATCTCAATTTCTGCGAAGAGGCAGGTTTGAACACCAGATATCTGGGCACCTTCCCTGGAAGAGGAGAGCTTACCTGCAGAGAGTACTCTGAACACTGAAACTCAGGAGAGAGCTAGTCTCCCAGATCTGCTGATAGAGGCTAACATAAATACCTGAGGAACAAGATTAAACCAGAGACAAATACAACAACTAACTCCAGAGATTACCACATGGCGAAAGGCAAACGTAAGAATCTTACTAACAGAAACCAAGACCACTCACCATCATCAGAACGCAGCACTCCCACCCCACCCAGTCCTGGGCACCCCAACACACCCGAAATGCTAGACCCGGATTTAAAAGCATATCTCATGATGATGGTAGAGGACATCAAGAAGGACTTTAATAACTCACTTAAAGAAATACAGGAGAACACTGCTAAACAGATAGAAGACCTTAAAGAGGAAGCACAAAAATCCCTTAAAGAATTGCAAGAAAACACGACCAAACAGGTGATGGAATTGAATAAAACCATCCATTCTTGGATTCGGATAGTGAGAATTTTATTGAGTATTATTGCATTGATATTTATAAAGGAAATTGGTCTGAAGTTCTCTATCTTTGTTGGATCTTTCTGTGGTTTACGTATCAGAGTAAGTGTGACTTCATAGAATGAGTTGGGTAGAGTGCCTTCTACTTCTATTTTGTGGAATAATTTTTGCAGAACTGAAATTAGATCTTCTTTGAAGGTCTGATAGAACTCTGCACTAAACTCATCTGGTCCTGGGCTTTTTTTGGTTGGGAGACTATTAATGACTGCTTCTATTTCTTTAGGGGATATAGGACTGTTTAGATCTTTAACTTGATCCTGGTTTAACTTTGGTACCTGGTATCTCTCTAGAAATTTGTCCATTGCATCCAGGTTTTCCAGGTTTGTTGAATATAGCCTTTTGTAGAAGGATCTGATGGTGTTTTGGATTTCTTCAGGATCTGTTTTTAGGTCTCCCTTTTCACTTCTAATTTTGTTAATTAGGATGCTGTCCCTGTGCCCTCTAATGAGTCTAGCTAAGAGTTTATCTATCCTGTGCACTCTAGTGAATCTGGCTAAGGGTTTATCTATCCTGTTGATTTTCTCAAAGAACCAGCTCCTTATTTGATTTTTTTGTTGAAATATTTGCTGGCCCTTTAAGTTGAAAATCTTCATTCTCATCTACTATTATCCGTAGGTTAATGGGTGAAGAATGAATTTATGAAATTCCTAGGCAAATCATTGGACCTGGAGGGCATTATCCTGAGTGAGGTAACCCAATCACAAAAGAACTCAAATGATATGTACTCACTGATAAGTGGATATTAGCCCAGAAACTTAGAATATCCAAGATATAAGTTTCAATTTGCAAAACACATGAAACCCAAGAAGAAGGAAGACCAACGTATGCACACTTTGCCCCTTCTTAGAATTGGGAACAAAATACCCATGGAAGGAGTTACAGAGATAAAAGGATGGACCATCTAGAGACTGCCATATCCAGGGACCCATCCCATAATCAGCCTCCAAACGATGACACCATTGCATATACTAGCAAGAGTTTGCTGAAAGGACCCTGATACAGCTGTCTCTTGTGAGACTATGCCAGAGCCTAGCAAACACATAAGTGGATGCTCACAGTCAGCTATTAGATGGATCACAGGGCCCCCAATGGAGGAGCTAGAGAAAATACCCAAAGAGCTAAAGGGATCTGCAACTCTATAGGTGGAACAACATTATGAACTAACCAGTACCCTGGAGCTCTTGACTCTAGCTGCATATGTATCAAAAGATGGCCTAGATGGCCATCACTGCAAAGAGAGGCCCATTGGACTTGCAAACTTTATATGCCCCAGTACAGGGGAACGCCAGGCCCAAAAAGTGGGAGTGGGTGCGTAGAGGAGTGGGGGGGGGAGTGTATTGGGGACTTTTTGGATAGCACTGGAAATGTAAATGAGGAAAATACCTAATTAAAAAAAACATTCAGGCAAATCACCCAGACACATAAAATGAAATAAATCTAATATATGTATAGATATATAGATATAGTTATAGATATAGAAATAGATATAGATAAATAAATTAAGAACCAATTATAAGTGCCAGAATGTAAAAATGTATTTATTTTCGTCCAGGAAATTCCTCAGTTTTCTCTCTATTTGTAAGGGACAGTCTATTGGATAGACTAACTATTGATATTTCACTAAAGAAGAAGAAAAGGAGCTTTCTTTTGTAGTTGAAGTTTTAACTCATGTATCTTTTTTTTTGTCTCCCACTTTCCTTATTTAATTCTAATGTACAATGCTGTCCAATAGTACAGTTTCTAACAGTAATTTATTTGTTTCTCACTTTTGACAGTTGATGGGTCACTAACCATTAATAAAATAAATACATTCTTTTTCTTCCTGGGAAGAAAAAGATTCTTTTCTTCTGGAAAGAAATACATTCTTTTTCTTCCTGGTGGGATGATGCCACCAGGGCTGTAGAAGCACTAGGGCTGTACAGTTGTTCTCACAGAGGAGACAGTGATAGATACTCCCCCAACCACTGGAGACACAACATCCTCTTCATTCTTTGGCTTGACTGCAGATGGAAAGGTACCAGACCCTGAGGGAACTGCCTATCACAGCACACAGCACATGGGGGATGAGATGGATCACTGTAGGATGCACAGTTGAACATCTGGAAATACCGCAGGGCAATTGCTTCAGCAATTCCTTACTTCTACTAGTGTGTTATTTTCATTAATTTTAACAAATTCTGCTTCCTTTTGCATTTTCTTTCACTTTGCTAACTTGATGTTAAAAAAAAAAAAAGTTCCAAGGGA
Source organism: Mus caroli (assembly GCF_978045245.1). NCBI lineage: Eukaryota > Metazoa > Chordata > Mammalia > Rodentia > Muridae > Mus > Mus caroli. The sequence goes on from NW_028227257.1 coordinate 132,796,653, forward strand.
TCACTTTAATTCACTATGTAGAATTAAAGCAAAATTAATACTGGTACTGATCTTTCTAGCACCCCTGAACTGAGTGAGAAATGAAAAACTTTCTTGTCCTGGAAGTTACTGATAAGCTCTCAATTTAATCTACATGGATGGCATCTCCACCCGGTTATATGTGCATGTACATTTATCTTATACTTACTTGTGTCTGAAGGTGCCTTTCAGCTGTCTGTGTAAGCCTTGCTTTTATTCTAATTCTTTCCTCAAACTCTTTTTCTATGCATTTGAGATCATACATACATGTATTTATTATTATTTCTGTATTTATCATCTTTGTATTACTTAGCAAAGTAGCTCTCTAATTTTGTACCCTCTTTGTCTGTTTTGTATAACCTTTGTTCTGTCTTCTGACCCCAAGGCGATTGAACTGAGGTATAATATATTATCTTCTATAAAATAATAAAATATATTTATAATTTTAAGTGTAGGAATATGCAGTTTTGTTCATCTTTTAATAAAATAACATGCAACCATGTTAAAAAACAGATTTATTTATAATCATGACAAAGCTAGGTGGGGTGCTAACCAATGCAACAGAGTAATTTCTGATATACACATGAATGGAATCAACTCCCAAATATATCATTTCTTTTTAGACCTCTAAAGGCACAGGAAAGGAAGACGCTGGAGTACAGTTTTCCAGGACCTCCCCTTTAGATTCCCTGCTTCTATTATTTGTTGGGTGTAACCTGTCCTGTTTACAGTGCCATATGCATTTGTGAGTGCTGATGTAAGATATTCTGAGAATGGAAATCCTGGCTATCCAACCAAGAGAGTTTCTATTCACTTAAAATTGCTGAGAGGAAAAGGAAACTGATCCGTAGATGACAGATTGACAATTGTTAGATTAACAACCTCTGAATTTGTTTTCTCTTTCCCTATCCAACAGAAGCATGGCAAACTCAATGCCACAGCAAAAACCCACTTATTTGTGTGTGTGTGTGTGTGTGTGAGAGAGAGAAAGAGAGAGAGAGAGAGAGAGAGAGAGATCTTTAAGCTCAATCAAGGCATTCATAATGCTCTCCAATTTCAGAGCACATTTCTTCAACAAAATACTACAAGAGAAGAAGAGAGTATAAAAGAAGTTCTCTTCAGGTGATGAACAAACAAACAAACAAACAAACAAACAAATGTCATTTGTAGGAACAAATGGGTAAATTTATGTTGGCCCAGTACATTTTTGGAGCAATGGCAAAATGTATCAATTCTGCTAAAAAAATGTGCACAAACCCAACAACAAAAATTTCTCTATATCAGAAATGCTAAGAATTTATAAAACAATTTTAAAACACTATCACTGAAGAAAGGTTTTTACTAAGACAATTACTAAATGGACATAACAAAAATGTCAATTTATTAAATAAAAACAGAAGTAAGGAATTCTTTCAGAATATAAGCCAAAGATCAATGAGATTTAAAACACAAAAGAAATGTAGGAGACATGGAAAACTGTACAATAAGTTCAATGACCTAAGAGTTTCAAAAGATACCTGGGGAGGGTAGCTTCAAGAAACTAGCTGATGTATTAAGATGTAATGCTAATGCATTGCAATGTCTCTCTGATGAAATTTCAGGTGTAAATGACAAAAAGAGATAGAGGGGAAGTAACATTAATACATATAAGGATATATTTGTGATGAAAAGGAAAGAAAATATCAAGATTTTTCCTAGTGAAATTTCAGATGTAAATGACACAAAGTCCTAACATTCTTAAAAATAAAGTTGTAGTCAATGAAAACAAAAAACCTGAGGTGACATCACACATTTTGTATGTGGAAAGGGTGTAAAACAAAGATTTTTTTCCCAAACACTAAGTGGTAGGTAATATAATGTCAAGGTTGATTTTTCTTTATGTAAAGTTAAAAAGAGAGGCACCGATATGAAGACATTTACAGAATTCATCACTATCAAAATAATTTTACCTGTATTGCTAAAAAGATATTGTAAGAAAATTTGGATCACAAAGTTCATGTTTTTAATGAAAAAAAATGATGTTGGGATTGGTGAAAATCAAATTAAAGCATGATAAAAACTTATTTTGTTTTGGAGTTCAAACTAAATATGGCATTATTTCCACAATAATGGGAAGTACATAGAATTTTCAAATGTGGAAAAGCTAGTGTCTGAAGAAAGAAGGGAATTCTGAAAATCATCCATATGATAAAGAAAATAAAAATAATATGAAACCACCTGACTACACAATAGAAACTCTATATCAAAATCAGAATAATGGCTATCACTCTTATTATTCTAGCTTATTGTTCAGGGGTTATCTAAGTAAATAAGTTTAAGGACTATAAGTATTAGAAAACATACCTCCAATTTTATAACTATGTTTAGAAAATCTTGACAAAATAATTAAAAAACATTGACTGATATGGGACTTCAGTTAATTTTCTGAATGAATATTACATTGATTTCCAAAAAAACAATAACTTGTCTGTAATGGAGCAATCACTAATAAGAAACTCATTGAAAATACAACTTCAAAGAGTTATCAAACTACAAAATGCACAAAATGAACTCTAATAAGTTATATATTAAAGTTATATATTAAAGTTATATAAATGTATTAAATATTATATATTGATCAAACTCGATGAAAAGTTTAAAGAAAAAAATGAAAATAGCAAAAGGTTGATGGTGTAGTTCATGACAGACAGTTTGCTTGACCTATGTGTGGCCTCTGCATCATTTCCAGCACTGCTGTTGGACGAGAAGAGCTGAGGGAGAGGGGCAGGGAGAGCACTCCGAGTATCACAAAATTCTTTAGGTTTAAAAGGATTCCCATTGACCTTTTCATCTGTCTTCTTAAATTAATGTCTAACATAACTGTTAAGCATTTTCTAAAACTGAATAATCAACTTTCATAGAGACAATTGCAATGTGGAGGATTCTTTAGGCCCCCGACGTTCCTTTTCCAGGATTCCTTCCAGGTCACCATGCTGTGTCACCCTGGCATCTGTCTCCTTAGTCTCTCCAGTTTGTGATTGAGCCGTTTTCCTTGTCATTGACTATAAAGCTCTGCAGGAGAATCTGGTCTGTGTGAGGTTATCTGTCACTGGTTTGGGCCAACATTGCTTGGAAGGCTGTCACAAAGATGGTGTGCCTTCTCAAGACAGAAGTCACCTGGGTACACTGAGCTGGTTTCACTTTAATGGAGATATTAAATTCCATCACTAAATTCAGTGGTTTATGCCAGCAATCCACACTCCAACATAACTTTTTACACATTTAATTAACATCATTCTAAATGAAAATAGCATGAATAGATTTTCTTAAGTTTTAAACCATCCATTAAAATTTATTTGTTTTAAAAAATTACCTAATGCCCTTAAAATTAGCAAATCACAGTTATGTATTTCATTGGTATTTCCTTGAAACATTTGGTCTAGTTTCCTCTTGCTTAAACTTCCAAGGTTGAATATTACCTTCAGTGATGGTCACTGTGGTATTCTCATTCCTCCCTCTGTCCCTCTGGAAATGGAGAGACCTGAATGACAAAACATGAGACAGGAGTTAACCGGAAAACTTGGGCTTTGCATGTTGTTATAGGTACATTGAGGATGTGCCTAGAAGGGTATCTCTCTTACTGAGAGCAATGGTCATGTCAAAAAAGGTTTCTACTATGCAACTCAGATGGCATCTTGAGCTGAATCTTTACCCCTATTCCCATGTGCAATCCTAGTACCCAGGACGTTAGAGTATACCTAACAGGTAAGGATCAAAGAGGTAAGTAAATCAAAGTGAGGTCTTTAAGAGTTCAATATTTTTCCAATATGAGTACCATCTTCATTTTGGGAAAAAAAAACCTATAAAAGAGAAAATCTAAGCCCAGAGATACATGTGGGGGAATACAGTGTGAGGACATAGGAGAAGAGAGCATGCCCCAGTCAAAGAGGAAGTACTGAGTGTTCTGTCTCCTGTGGTCATTAGAAGAAACAACACAACTTGCTGGCTGACCTGTGATATGGATCTGACCACAGGATGGATGAGCATGCCTTCTATGCACATGTTAGAAAGGTTGAAGAGTTTTTCAGGCAGGAAATGGAGAGACCTGAATGACAAAACATGAGACAGGAGTTAACCGGAAAACTTGGGCTTTGCGTGTTGTTATAGGTACATTGAGGATGTGCCTAGAAGGGTATCTCTCTTACTGAGAGCAATGGTCATGTCAAAGAAGGGCTTGAAGATTAAAAGGATTCATTTCAAAATCTTTTATTTGTGCCTTTTCTCTTCTAATTATAATAATGCATTTAAATAATTATTACTTGTAAACCTAAACTAATAATAAAGTACTTCCTGTTCTATATCAAACATAGTAAATGTTTAGTACATGTTAGCTATTATTATTAATAGCAACAGCAGTCATCATCATTATTATTTCTATTATTAAGGATTTGTGGCAAACCCCCAAATCTGATTACTGGTCAGGAGTGTGTCTTAGTCTATGGAAGCAGACGACTGGATTACATGTACGTGTTTTTGTTTAAAACACGTAGAACAAATATGGAAAGTTCCTCATTATACTCATAAGTAACACTGAAGGCTTGTTTGAGGGGGTGAGTGAAAGGGAGGTTGAGGAGATGTATTGGGTAGAAATAACGATGGATGGTGGCCTCCTCTTTTATTGAAACCACATTTCACTAAGATGTGTTCTTTCGGTACTAGTTGGATAATCAAATGTACACTTATGTAACTCTCAGTTTGCTTCTGCAATCTATATCCTTATTTACTTGCACACTGATCTTCAGTGAGCGAAGGGTAATGTGCAGAGACCTGTTTGTGTTTCTCTCTTCCAGGCGATTGGAGGAGAGGAAGATTGTCGAAGCAGGACCAGCTGGGATTCTCTGGCTGACTCCCAGGCGCAACTGTGAAGCAGCGGATATTGGGTGCTCTCCCACCTCGTCAGGAGCAGCGTTCTCCTGTCTGTTCTTGGCATCTCGCAGCATCCTGTGCCCTGCTAAGGTGTTAACTGACAACTGACAGATTTTACTAAGAGCCTATTCTCCTTGGTTGTATTTTCATTTTAAAAGCTGACTTAAAAAGTTTACAAATCAAACCTCTGCAAGTCAAGGCATAACTTTCCTTCAGTATAGCCCATAAATAGATCAAAACTCACTCATCTTTTACGGGAAGAAATAAACGTTCTCTTGACCCCTGACATCCTAGTAACTACCAGCCAATGTTTACCAATTTTCATGATTTTTTTTAAACAAAGTGGTTCATGGTCTCCTATAATAATCTCTGAATTATTACAAATGTAATGTGGCTTCATCTTCTTTTTTTCAACTGCTCTCTTTAAGGATGTCTTTATCAGGATCTAAATGCCAAATCCAGGGATTTGGCTTCTATTTAATTCAGTACTCCCTTGGAAGAGTTGTGTTGTGTTAATTTGTCTGATTGTCTGTCGAGCCAACTTGATGGTAAGTGTCTTTTTGTTTGAATCTCTGCCTCATTCATGTTCAGATCACTCTGATCTTATGTGATACTTAGCTCCTAATAATAATATGAGGTCTATTGAAAATTGGATGGTTTGGAAGCCTGGGTTGTTTACATACTGAGACTAAGTACAGCATTAATGGAATAAGAGAGAAGGTCCATTCACCCAGGAGCCCTTCAATAGAGACTTGCTCTTAAGACTGTAAGAACTGAAGAGACAGAAAAGGAACAGCTGGGCAGATCCTCTTGGAGGGTTTGTTGAAAGCAAGCAGTAACATTTCCATTGGCACATGGACTAGAGTAGAGACAGATGAGAGAACAAGGGGACTATTCTAGTGTACAGTGAGAACATTACTCCAGCTTTAACAAGATAGTATATTTACACCCCTCCATACAGTGACACATCTGGGACTCTATAGGAGGACATAAAAACATTCATAGCAATGGAAATGAAGGTGGCCTTTAGTCATCTTTAATGGCATTTCTAAGAAAGCAAGTTAGTCCCGAGGAGATAGGCACAGGATTTCAACTTGGAAGAAGACTTTTTAAAATGTAATAGTGACAAAGACCAGTTCAGGTTATTTTCTTACAATGTCAGCAACTGAAGTCCTGTTTTAGAGAGTACTGGGAATGGAACTTGAGAAACAGTGGGAAAGGACTTCAGTAGGTATGTGAACAGGTGATAAGCATGCTAAGGTGCACTGTGGCTGAGTTTTCTTTAGTTGGGTATGTCTGGAATTAGGCAGAATAATTTTAATCCTGGCATATTCTGACTATAACAGAAACAAAACTATTGTAATAGAAGCCTTCACTCCTAAATAAACATCTTGACCATGGCTTTGTGTTTTTGAAGTTTTAGAATCCAAGTCTTTTATCAAACAGTAGCAAACTATTATCTGACTATAATTTATTTTGATTCTATTGTTATCTTAATACACGGTTCTTTGGGACCAATTCTTTTGTTTAATGACATGTTAGAAAATCTTCATAAGGAGTATAACAAAAAGAGAGATATTTTATATTGCCAAAATATACCACAATATCCAGCGCTGATAATTAACTCTGGTCCTGTTCTCAGCTCCTGGATATTTTAGAGGTTGTCACTGTTTTTCAAATGTTGGCACAGTTGTCAATCATTCTATATCATACTTCTAGTTTGTGTGAGAAGCCATTTGTTAAATTGCAGCCTCCTAGACTCGAAGAACATTTACCGAATGCTTTCAGGGAAAATGACATCATTTAAACACCAAGCAGCTTGAGGAGACACCTGAGGAAAGTCAGACTGCAACAGAGGACCTATTCCCCCAGTGCACTGTTGTTAGAAAGGGCGTGGCACTTACTCACCAATCCTTTCTAAGGGCTAATGGTACTCATGTGTGTCAGTCTTTGGAGTTGGGGAAGTGACACTGCATAGTGGAAAGCTAGCTTATTAAAGGGTTACTGTATGATGGTGACTCACTCCAGAATTGAACAAGCATCTCTGAATTTTTTTTTCACACTCTGCCATCCTTCTCTGTCTTTCCAACAGATCTCAGTGTTCTCTGACAGTTTTCTAAGTTATAGAAAAATGAACAACAGAAATTGTAGAAGATCAAGGAACATTGTTTTCTTGTCTAACAATTCTACCTGCTCTATACTCAATGGTTGCTTTGAGACTATTTTCCCCATAATTTTTTTTATAAATTCTTTTTGTATTTGTTGTTTATGTACCACTCTTTTAGGCAAATACACAGAATTCACAGTTTTGGCATTCTGCTGATATGCCTGCTAAAATGCTTACCATAGTCCTTTGATCTACAGGACCTAAGTTAGTATTTACCTCCCTTTATCTGTAAAAAATGGAAATGACAACTAATCCTGGCATTTATCTCCCACATTATGGGAAAATTCAAGTGATTCTTCTTAAACATGAATATCCCACTGTTTTTGATAAATCTTTTTGTTAGATATTTTCTTTATTTACATTTCAAATGTTATCCCCTTTCTTGGTTTCCTCTCTGAAAATCCCCTATCCCCTCTACCCTCCCCCGCTCCCCAATCCACCTACTCCCATTCCCAGTCCTGGCATTCCCCTATACTTCAGCATAGAACCTTCACAGAACCAAGGCCTCTCTTCACATTGATGACCAACTAGGCCGTTCTCTGCTACATATGCAGCTAGAGCCATGAGTCCCACCATGTGTTTTCTTTGGTTAGTGGTTTAGTCCCAGGGAGCTCTGGGGGTACTGGTTAGTTCATATTGTTGTTCCTCCTATGGGGCTGCAAACCCCTTAAACTCCTTGGGTACTTTCTCTAGCTCCTTCACTGGGGACTCTGTGCTCTGTCCAATGGATGGCTGTGCACATACTCCATGGTATCTAGAGTATATTCTTGGGAATTACAATAATGAATTCAGAATTTTTCTTAGGTGTCAGGTTAGAAGTAAAGAAAACCAATTTGTCTAGCTCAAATCAGAGTTTAGTTGGTGATAAACTATGCCAAAATTTTAGAAAGGACTTTACTGTGAGAGAAGCAGTTGCTACTCTGGTCTCAGTGTAAATCTGAGTGTGCTCAAGAGGGAGTAGAGGCAACTCTGCCTTGCATCTCAGCCAGAATGCACCTGTAACTCCCATTACCTCTTGATCAGAAAGTCTGATCTTTAGCCTTTGGTGAGGAACCTCAGAGGTGCTTACATGCAATACTTTCAAGGACCTTCTTGCAGATTCTACAGCATTGTTGTAGCATACTGTGTCCTTGTTCTGTAGCAGTGCAGCAGTGAAGCAGGGGTCATAGGCTGATGGGATTTACCAATGTTGCCACTAGGTAGTTAGAAGAACTTGGTGTCTTTTCTCCACGTACCTTCCAACATTATTTAGAAGGGCTGGAGGAAATTTTGTAATATAATAGCCCTTCTGTAAGGCTCTGAAACCACTTTTATAAAGTTTCATTTGTAAATGAGTCATAATAGGAGATTAACAGTAGTTGCAAACCATTAAATAGAAAAATTACAATATGCTTTACTAAATATACTTTAATAAAACCATTTACTGTAATTTAGAGCATATATATCTGCAATGTAACTTACTACATGCATGGTACTATATACTTTACTAACATTATTTTAAACTTATTGCATATTTCTGGAAAATTGCATTTAACATTTTCAGGCTATGATTGACTGTGGGTAACCGGCACCATGGCGGGTAAAATTATTGGTATTAAAAAACTAACAGAGAAGCCTGTGGGAATCTGATGATCAGATGAGAAAGCAAAAGAAACAAAATTTAAAACCTAAGTAGTTAATATTGATTTTGAGTCCCAGGCTAATAAATTATGTGAAACAAATTTAATGTAGAGTACCATCCTATCTGCCAAAAATCAGCAAGGTTTAAACAATCACTATGTATGTAGTCTTTTGCTTTTCTTTGAAAACTTTAATAAGCAATCTTTTGGCTTTTTTTTTTTTGTCAAACATCATGTAAGATCTTGGAAGATTTTCAGTATTGGAACCTAATTCTCATTTTCACAAGAAATTACTTGTCTTGGATAAATTTTTGCCAATGTGAAACAAGCTCAACTTATCTGGGAAGAGGAACTTCAAGTGAGAAAATGCCCTTCCAGATTGGCATGTGGGCAAGTCTATGTGGCATTTTCTTGATTAATGATTCATGCGGGAAGGCCCAGCCACTTGTGGGCTGTCATGTCCCTAGGCAGTTGGTCCTGGAATATATAAGAAATCGGGCTGATTAAGCCTTAAAGAGCTAGCCAGTAATCAGATCTCCTCCATGCCATTTGCTTATCTCTAGAGTCCTTCTTAAAGTTCCTGTTCTGACTTTCTTCAGTGGTAGAGTGCGACCTGAAAGTTGTAAGACGAAATAAATCCTTTACTCCCCAAGGTGCTTTTCATCAATGTGTGTCAGCAAAGTAACAAAAGCACTAAAATATTACTAAATTGGGAAATAAGTAAGCAATCTAATCACGAGAATAGTCTTTATAATTTCTGTTGATAAAACTCATGAAGAGAAAAGCCTTCCCTTGTTCAGCAGCAGTCATTTAAAAAGGAAAGATCAAGACATCAGATAGGTTATGTACGCATGTCTGATTAGGAGCCACAGATGAGAGAGACCATAAGATACCTGTCATTCTAGGTCTCGGTTACCTCCCTTAATGTGACTTCTTTCTTTCTTTCTTCCTCTCTTTCTTTCTTTCTTTCTTTCTTTCTTTCTTTCTTTCTTTCTTTCTTTCTTTCTTTCTTTCTTCCTTTCTTTCTTTCTTCCTTTCTTTCTTCCTTTCTTCCTTCCTTCCTTTCTTTCTTTCTTTCTTTCTTTCCTTCTTTCTTTCTTTCTTTCTTTCTTTCTTTCTTTCTTTCTTTCTTTCTTTCTGCCTTTCTTCCTTCCTTCCTTCCTTTCTTTCTTTCTTTCTTTCTTTCTTTCTTTCTTTCTTTCTTTCTTCCTTTCTTCCTTCCTTCCTTCCTTCCTTCCTTCCTTCCTTCCTTCCTTCCTTCCTTCCTTTCTCTCTCTCTTTCCTTCTTTTTTTGTTTTAAGTTTCATCAATTTACCTATAGTCTTTACAATCCACTTTTTTTCTTAACAGAAGAATAGTATTTTATAGTGTGTAAGCACCCCATTTTATTAGTCACTCACTAGTTGAAGGGTATTTAAGTTGTTTCAATTCTCTAGTTATTCTGAATAGAGCAGCGATGATCTAAGGGTGTGGTAGAGGCACACATACCTTGACTGTAACAAACACCTCTCTAATTGTATTCAACCCACTCAATTAGAAAGAAATTTTGGCTGGTACTGGAAACCAAGTCAACTGCTCAGAATGAATGAAGTCATATCCTAAAGGGGAATCTACTACTGACATTTGACTGAATCAAAATAATCCCTAACTATATTAGAAATATTTACCTTTATACCCACAAATAAGTATAGTTCCTCAGCATCCCACTAAGGAAACTTATCTTCATGATAGAGAACATTACAGAAAATCACAACCAATCACAATGAAGAATCGTGGATCCCATTCCTGACTGATATTGAAAGAACAACATAAACCCCATTTTCTCCATTTAAGGACCACACTTATCTCCACTTAAGGACCAGGCCTGATTTCAAAAAAGACCATAAGGCACCAGCTTCAGGAATAGACCACAAGTCCCAGAAACTAAGCTATAAGATACCAGCTCTAGGGACAGACAATAAAATCCAGACCAAGATCATAAAATCCCTTCCCAAAGAACAGCCTGGGGTAACTACAAAAATTGGGAAATATCTCTGAATGGGCCATCTATGCTGAGCAGCCCTATTTCATCATATAGTTACATGTTTATGATATAGGAATGCAGACCACTGGCCACCTATGACGCCCCTAGCACCTACCAATGAATTTTTAGATTGCCCAATCCTTCTAGAGAGTTACGCCTGTTCCATATAAGAAGGTCTGCATGTCTTTATCTGAGGTGGCCATTTTAGAGAATGGTTGACCCCCGTGTGCTGGTTGTTTCTGCAGAATAAACATGCTTTGTTTTTGCATACTATCTGAGCCTGGGGTCTTCCTGCAGCAATTTTCTGACTATTACAATATATCTATAATACAACTCCTGTACCTTAAGCTTGGGGATCATTGCAGAAGACAGGGCAGGAAGATGATAAGATGATAGCATTTGCTATGAAATTGTGTCTTCTAGAAATGTCAGCAATGTGACAGGAGCCTGGTATAGCTGTTCCCTGAGAGGCTCTACCTAGAGCCTGTCCAATACGGATACGAATGCTCATAGCCAACCCTCAGACTGAGTGCTGGGACCCCAATGGGAGAAAGTATGACAAGGACTGTGGGAGCCGAAGGGGTTTGCAACCCCATAGGAAGAATAATAATATCAACCAACCAGACACCCCCTCCCCCCTGAGCTACCAAAGACTGAAACAACAACCAAGAGTACACTTGGAGGGACCCATGGCACCAGCTGCATATACAGCTGAGGATGCTTTATTGAGCGTCACTGGAAGGAGAGCTCATTGGTCCTGTAGATGCTCAATGACCAAAGGTAGGGAAATGCTAGAGCACTGAGGCAGAAGTGGGCTAGAGGGTTGGGCATCATTCTCATAAAGGAGGCAGGGGAGAGGGAGGCGATGGGGGTTTGTGGAGGAGAAACTGTGAATGGGGATAACATTTGAAATGTAAATAAGTAAAATAACCAATAAAAAAAATGGGAAAAAGGAAAAAGAAAGAAATTCAGCAAGTCTCACCAACATGGCTGCCTAAACAGGACCTAAACAAGGATGACACAAATAGTCTTTCAGTGAGAAAAAAAGATGCTCACAAGGTTTTAACTCTAAGTGAAGAACTACAAACAACTAAGGAATACTAATACTGAGAAAAGTAGTCTTCCTCAGGGAAAACACACCAGTTGGGTTTCCAATGCCAAAGCGTCTGCTCTGAATACATATATGTAACCCTATACAGAATGAGCAGGTTACATTTATGTGTTTACACACACACACACACACACACAGAGAGAGAGAGAGAGAAGAAAGAGTGAGCACACATGTGAGAGAGACAGAGGCACACATGTAGCAGTTAAAGAAAAAGGCAGTAAATTTGAAGAAAGCAAGAAGGTGGTACATGGGAGGATTGGTGGGAAGAAAGGGAAGGGTGGAATTCTATAATTATAATGTCAAAAATTTAAAGACACATTCAAAACAAACAAACAAACAAACAAACAAGCAAACAAAACAACAAAAAGAACAGGAACAGCTAGACTTTCTCCAGAAGATGACTGCAAAAAGATCTTATGACTCTCACTTCTTCTTTTGTGACTTAGTCAATAATTATGCTCTTCTCATAACCTTCAGAACGCATGGAATTATCACTCTACTGGTTGTTCAAATTCTGATGGCAATTAACAGAAGGCCATGGCTAGAGACAGAAGGGAGTCACTGGCTTAGGCATTCCAGAAGCCAACTTTCATTTAGAACCTCTATGTCATAATGCATTTCTCTTAGGTAGTGATCATGCTTTGCTTTTTTAATAGATATTTGGTTAAAATGGATTACATGTGCTGGATATCTGTCATAATAGCATTGCAACTTGCTTGCTTTTCAAAGTCAGTGGCATATACTGACGAATGATAATATGGCTACATAGGTGTTTGCCTGCACTCTCTTATTTTTCCTATGGTGCTTCTCACATAATTTTTATTTTAGGTTGCAGTGATCGTGAAAAGATATATTTCAGTTTAAGATTTAAAAATAAGATCTGAAGGTCGTGTTCATAGTCAATTAGATTGAGCAAAAGGATAACAAATGTACCAGATTCATGAATTCATGCAAAAATTACTTAAATGATTACAGCTTCTCTCAACGGAAACAGCTGGAGTCAGTGATGCAGAAGGCTGATGTTTTATTGGAATAGTAGTGGTTGGAATAACAGCTCTTTTGCTGCTCACATTTAAAACACATGTGTCCGAGCGAGGGTGGCCAGGCTGCTGTCCCCCTCTGTATCAGCGGAGAACAATGTAATGGGAAAACACTCTTTCTGAGTGGAGCTGAGGGAGTGTGGTATATCTATTCTTTTTTGTTTTTCTTCTCCCCCCCCCCCAGATTGTCAGATGAATCTTCTCATGGTGCCTTCACTTCTACATGAGCATTTTAAGAACTTAAGGAGGAAGATCAATGTTTAAAGATTATTTTTTAGTTTATGTTTTGCCTTTATTTGTTTTTCTTTATAAATTTCATTAGTTTTTAAATAATTTTGTAGAGTGTATTTTGATCATTCTTAACTTCTCTCCCAATTGTTTTTCCAAGATCAACCCCCTTTCTGTATCCACCCAACTTTGTGTATGACTTTTCTTTTCTTCTATCAAGGAGAGTTTATGTTGTCAAAACATTCTTGAATATATGGTCTTCCACTGGGGAGTGATAAATTTCCTAGGATCTATATTCTGAGAGAAAATTGTCTTTCCCTCTTTCAGCAGGTAACTAATTTCAATAGCTCTGTGGCTAGGGATGGGGTTTTGTTCCCCTCTCCATGAGTGGATTTAGAATGGCTTGAGCTTGTTAACATATTGTGTATACTATGGGAATTGCTATGAGATCATGTATGCAACTGCTCTGCTATGTCCAGAAGGCACTATTTCCTTGTGGTCATCTACCACCTTCTGTATGTCACTTTGAATCTTGGGAAGAAAGAATGAAATACAGATGCTGTCTTTAAAGCTGAGCATCTTCCTTTCTCTTATTTTTTGCGCCTTCACCAGTTGTGGACCTTTGTGTTAATCACCATCTACTGCAAACAGAAGCTTCTCAAATGAGGGTTGAGACATGTTTATAGGTATAATGCTAAGTCATTAAGAGTCAGTGTAGTACTGTGTTCATTTAGCAAAATAACAGCAGTAATTTCTCTCCTAGGGCCTATGACCTGTATAGCCATCTGTTCTTAGCCTGATAATGGTTTTGGGTACAGTATTGGTCGTATTGAGAGAAACTTCAATCCAATCAGAAAGTGGTTGGTTACTCCCATGGTGTTCTCTATGCTATTGTACCAGTGGACATGTCTTTCCAGGACAGTTTCTATTGTAGTTCAAAGCCTTCACAAGTGGATAATACTTTTTTCATTTTCACTGAAGAAAAATGAATGTGGATAAAAGCATCAAGGTTTATATTACCAAGTGATTTTTTTAAGTTAGTGGAATCATTCTTCTCTAGTTGGAACTGGAAAGGTTTTTTCTTATTTAACCTTCTCGGGAAATTTTATTTTAGAAGTAATTAAATAATTCTCTGCTTTGAATAAGAATATAAGACATTAAAACAATAAGGAACATTGTGTTCTGGGATTATTATGGTCTTCTTTAAGCAGGAGAACAAATGTGATACAATTATTGAAACCTTACATGAAACCTTCTAGGTATGTGGCATACATTGTTTAAGATAATTCTCCCATGATGCTTGGGTCTTTCCCTATGCAGAATGGACTTATTAAGATTGTGCTGTGACTATAGTTTTGCTCACCCTCCTAGGAAGGGTGCTGTCTGACAGTATACTATGTGGATCTTCAATTTGCATGTTTGGTGGTAGCTCATTCTTCTTGCAGTTGGTAATTTATTATTTATTTAGCTTTTATAAACCAACAATTCAAGATGTCATATTTCTAAATCCATGCATATATTTGTTCTGTTATTAGCTGACTCTGCCTATTTACACACTAGATTGTTTGCCAGATTTTGTCCTCAGAAGTTATTTGACTACCACTCCTCCCCAATTTCTGTCTCTGATTTTTGACAATACTCACTATATAGTGTTACTATGAAAGCTCATTTATAATATGCAATGAGAAACACACAATGTAGTGCCTAGCACCTTTCAGACACGCAGTAATGTTTGTGTCTTTAATATAAACACCTTCTGTGAGGAACTCTATCATTTTCTTGTACATTTTGGTTGGTTATAGAAACCACAGCATACTCGATTTTCTGCACCATTTCATCCCAATTGTGTTCAATTGTTCCTATTTTCAAATACTCATTCCCATTTTTCCCTAAGCCAACAAAATATCCATTTTTCAACATCTAAACTACATTTCCCAGATGTTTATACCTCTGACACACACAGGAAAAAAAAACATTTTTCAGGCTTTGGATACTGATTTCAGTTACAGAAAACACCCATTAGGACTCAAAGTGTGATATGAGCAGCTATTTATTGTTAAAAATTGGAAAATTGGAAGTAGTGTTTGTTATGATGTCAGTTTATAATGCACTACAGTTAGAACTAGTTGCTTAAATAATGGCAGGTGGCACTTACTGCCTTTTGTCTTTATTATAGTTTTTGTTAATATCGATATCATGTTTTCATATTAGCCTCTGGGTTTTCAAAGAAATGAATGTTTTATTCGTCTTTGAATCTCCCAAGTCCTTAGTGAAAAAAAAGTATTGAAAAATGACAAAAATAGCTAATAACACAGCCTGTTTGTGACATTAAAGGAGATGAACTTGATTTTAGAATATCCTGTTTTCTGCAATTTTTTTCTCAAACCATACAATGCATTTGCAACAAAACTATGCCTCTACAACACAATGTATTTCAATAGTGCCTCCCTACTAAAATTATTTGCCATATTATTAAAGAAATCTGTGTTAGTGGGTTGTTAAAATAAATGACCTAAAATCACTGAACTACTTGCCATTTAATCAGGTGATCAAGTTGATTCTGGCATTTTCTAAGACATTGGATGGACAGAGATTCTTAGACCCTTTTGAGTCATTGCTGAACATATTTTTGAGATGGACTGTACAGAACTGATTATAGAGAATTTTGCCATAAACAGTTATGGCTTTAATTCTTTCTTTCATCATTATATACTTATATAATCGCTGAGTACTTTAAGCTATAAATAGAATTTTTGAGAACATAAATGCCTCTAGATGGATTTTTTCAGTGTTCCATTAATACATTTTATGATGGGAAAATACACAAAGAGTATGTTTGTCAGAGCTTAAAACCGTCCCTTCATAATTATTATTCCTTACTTCCCTGTCTGAAGTCAAACAGAAAGAAGAGCACATGTTTACTTCCTTCTTAGGATATCTAAATTATGGGTCTCAGTAAAGATGGCAATGAACCAAGTGGTACCCCTTTCTTCGGTCTCAGAAATTTTGTAAAATATCATCACCCTGCTTAGATAATTTCACATATACACTGATTTAACTGACATTTTCATGTGTTTTCACATTTTTACCTCACTGACATTCCATTTCTTAATTAGTGTTCTGATGTAGTTGTCTGAATATAGTTATGCTTCTGTGGTATGTTATTAGTACTTAAGTTAAAATTCTAATTTTCTTCTTTGATTTGCCTTTTTTCAATTTAACTTTAATTTATAAACTTTTGGGCTGAGAAGCTATCTTAGTTTGTAAATGTCTTCCTTTATAAGTATGGGAAGCTGAGTTTAAGCTATGAAACTTACCTTTATAGGAAGCCAAGAATGTTGGTCCACGTTTGTAATCACAACACCGAGGAAAAATTAGACAGAGAAGAATCATGAGTCTCACTGGCCAGCTAATTTAGCCTACATAGCTAATTCTACACAAGCAAGTAGCTTTGTCTCAAAAGAAGATGCATACCACCTGGGAAATGGTACCTGAGTTTGTCCTTTGGTCTTCACACACAAGCATCCACAAATACAAATCTCTGCCCCCTCTCCAAGCATGTCCACAGGAAGTGTATGATTTTTTTTTAATAAAAAAGTATAATGTCTTCATACATCCATAAAGTGAAGAATGAGTAAAAGACTGTAAATATATGTAAGTATGGCTTTAAATTCTTTAGCAACACAACCATCAGCAGTGGATTAAAATTCTTTTTCTTTTGGGAAAAATGAAAATATATTCATGATCCATAAATTTTGATACAAGGCCATGAAATGCAGGACTATGTCAGACTCTCTTTTGGTATTTTTACTGTTAGAATATCTAAGCCCAAATTGGAAGAAAGAGCTGCTGGCTTGGCTTCTTGGAGAGGTGCCATGTAGGTGTTTGTGCAGACACAGATTCTCAGAATACATACTGAAGTAGGAACTTGCTTTTCATTATATGGTGCTAGGAAAACTGGTATCCATGGTCAGAAGGTTGAAAGTGTATCCCTATGTTTTTTAGCTATAACATTTAAGTTTATGTGGAATAAATAATTAGTGTAAGACCTCCTAACAATAAAACTTGTACATGTGACGGTTTGAAATGCTTGGCCCAGGGAGTGTCATTATTAGGAGGTATGACCTTGTTGGAGTAGGTGTGTCACTCTGGTCATGGGCTTTAATATCCTCCTCCTATCTGCCTTGAAGTAAGTCTTCCACTAGCAGCCTTCAGATGAAGATGTAGATCTCTCAGCTCTGCCTGCACCATGTCTGCCATGTTCCTGCCTTGATGACCATGGAATGAACCTCTGAAACTATAAGCCAGTCACAATTAAATGTTGTCTTTTATAAGACTTGTCTTGGTCAGGGTGTCTGTTGACAGCAGTAAAATTCTAATGAAGACAGAAGTTGGTACCAGGAGTAGGTATTGCTGACTATGCTTTTGTTTGGAAAAATGTCTATTTTGGGACTTTGAAAAGCAGTGGAATGCTTCAAGTGAGGCTTAATGTGCTATCCTAGTAGGAATATGGGAGACTTTATTACTGAGAGTGATTTGAACTGTGAAGACCTAGTCCAAGAGGTTTCAGTGGAGAAGAATTTCAGAATGTGGCCTTGAGACTGTTTTTTATGTTATTTTAGCTAAGAATGTGGCTGGTTTTTGCTCCTGTCTGAAAAGTTTACCTGAGTCTAAAGTAAAGAGATTTATATTAATTGAATTGACAAAGTCTCAAAATAAGCTCAGCAGAGATATTGTTCTCTGGTTAAGTCTCATGAAGAGTGGTTTGAACAAGTATAGCAAGCTTAGAAAGAAAAAATATAAAATATATGGTTCAAGTATTAAAGGGGCACCAGGAAGTGAAATGGAACTTAATCTAGAAGATTCTAGCTTCTAGAGATAACAGATTAAGGAGATAACAGATTAAGGGGTTTGGGGGCAAGATTCTACCCAGCTAAGTTTAGATCCAGGCATGGTAGTATACACCTTTAATCCCAGGAGACAAAGCCTAGAAGATCTCTTAAATTCAAGTCTATCCCAGGACTAAGCAGGTTCTAGGTGAAGAAAAACTTAAATCTAAGCTTGGTGGATCACACCTTTAATCCCAGTGTTTAGGAAAGAGGCATGCAGATCTCTGAGTTCAAGGTCAATCTATGGACCAAAATCCAGGACAGCCAAGCTTCAGCAGTGAAGGAGTTGGAAAAGAGGAAGCTAGTGATAATGTAATAGAACAAAAGGGACCATGTTCCAGCTCCTGCAAGCAGAAGAACTCAGCAGCATCAGCCTTGTGGCTCTGGCTTTATAGTTAAGAGGAGGAGAGTACTGGGACAATTGATGCTGGTTAGCTCGAGCTAAGAAATTAATGGTGATTAAGAAAGGACTACCATCACTAAGGTGAAATCTTCTGGGAAGTGTTTTGTGAGACAACAAAGAAGCTACGTTTCACAGATAGTTGTACCTTGTGTTGCAGCTGGACTTGGTAATGTGTAAGAGTCACACAGGTGATACTGGTTTTGAAGGCATGAAAGGACAGCTGAGGTTTGGCACTGTGAGAAGCCATGAAAGGCTACTAGTGAAGGTGCAGCCTCAGTTTTAGTTGTCAGCCAAGGATTATTTGGTGAGGCCTAGTTTCATTGGAAGACCTTAGTGTATTGGATATGTCAGTACCATGGGATAATCCCCAAGAACAGCAGTGACAGTAGAGTGGATCAATATGAACATAGAGTGCTACAGAGGACAGACCTTGAGAAGTGATACCAGCTCATTAGAGCAGCCCAGAAGATAATGTGTGAATCCCCAAAAACAAGCTGTAACACTGAAGCTGCCTTAGAGACCTCAAAAATTTTGAGATACCAGAGTCATAGGCTATCTGCTGAGGAAAGCTGCTAACAGGGAGTGGAACCAGCCCAGGAGAAAGAAATTTGTTGCAGTC
Source organism: Mus caroli (assembly GCF_978045245.1). Taxonomy (NCBI): domain Eukaryota; kingdom Metazoa; phylum Chordata; class Mammalia; order Rodentia; family Muridae; genus Mus; species Mus caroli. The sequence continues at coordinate 132,815,675 of NW_028227257.1, forward strand.
AACAGAGATTCAAAAGGAGTTGGAGATCTGAAGTCCACTTTGACATCACACATGGAGATGCAGAGTTTGGACTTTGTGCAGCTGATTTCCTGTCTTGCTTTGGCAATTACAGTTAAGTGATTGGATGAATCTCAGAAGAGACCTTGTCTTTGGAATTTGAACTAAATGTATTTTGCATTATGGGATGTTTAGGTATGGCCCCCATAGACTCAAGTGTTTGAACAAGCTTATGGGAACTAGGGAGTAGAATGTGATAGTTTGTATATGCTTGGCCCAGGGAGTGACATTATTAGGAGGTATGACCTTTTTGTAGTAGGCGTGTCACTGTGGGCAACAGCTTTAAGATCCTCATTCTAGCTGCCCAGAAGTGAGTCTTCCACTAGCAGCCTTCAGATGAAGAAGTAGAACTCTCAGTTCTATCTGCACGGTGTTCCAACCTTGATGATAATGGACTGAACCTCTCTGAACCTGTAAGTCATCCCCAATTAAATGTTGTCCTTTGTGCTCTTCCAAGCCTTGAGCTAGTTTTTTCAGCCTTCAGCAGGCTGAATAGACATTGAACATTTGCCACATTGGACCTTAATGCCCTAGGTGTATGCCCTCCCCCAGACTTGAGTGGGCTGATTTATGCCAGAGCAAGCTAGCCAACCTAGGGTGGAGTCTTCCAACCTAGGTAAAGTCTATTGTCCTACCACATCTGCAGCTTCCTCCAAGAAGCCACTGCCACTACCAGCTGAGAGGCTGAGCTTGTTTTCCTGACAAGGTCCTGACAAAGCAAGGAGATCCTGACAAGTCACGAGATCCTGGCGTAGTGGGTGATGGATTTGCCCCCCTTTTAAGTTCATACTCAAAAAGTAAACATTTGGGCCTTGATCAGAAACTTTGCCTTTGTCTCATTCTTCTCTTGCTATCTCTCCCATACAGACCCAACTTTCCTTTCAGGAACCCAGTTCATGTAGCAGCTGGCAGCAACATAGGTGGAATGCAACTTCCTCCAGGAACTTGGAAGAATAGACTGCCTGCTGACCTTGCTTTGCAACATAATCCAGCTGAAACAAAGGATGGGTTTGTGGGCGCTCCCTATATGAATGCAGTGCTGAATATTAAGCTTGAAGCCTTGATCAGAACCTTGTCTTCGCTTTATTCTTCTATCACCTCCCATCCCCCACCCCCAGCACCTTTTCATTTCCAGCTACCCTTTCTGATAAACCCAGTTTGTCCATGGCTTCTGGACTGCTACAGTCATAAGATTTTCTTTGGTTATGGTATCTGTTCAGAGGAGTAAAATTCTAACTATGATAGTACAGAAAAAGAAGCAAACAATAAAGTGAATAGACAATGTAAGATCCAAAGAGCCTTACGTCAGGGATGTTCCACTTACAGAAACACAGAGATGGAGATCGATGCAACAAGTAAGAGGTTTATTGACCCAGCGCACCGGGGCTGTCCTGCAATCGGGGCAGGGGTAACCCCAAATCTCCTAAGCACACACTTTTTATACAGTTCAAGAGTAGACCTTGGTTACACATTAACCTAAAAGATCACTATATTTTCAAAATATTCATCTGAGATGAAGGTAATGTTCAGAACATAAAACTAAAAGAACTTAGTAACAATAAACTAAGTAATATAATATAATATAATGTAATATAATATAAAATGGGCCACATAATTAATTGGGCATTTCTTGAAAAAAAGTAATAAATGATCAGCAGGTATTGCACTAAAGTTGGACATCACTGATTTCCAGGGAAATGCAAATCAAAATTATATAATGTTCTCCATTATCATTCCAAGGAATGAAAATTCATTCAATATGTAAAGCACACACAAACAGTCACACACACACAAGAAATGAAATTGGTATAGCAAGAGACATCTACATTCTCATGTTTATTGCAGCACTATTTCAAAAGCTAAGAAATAGGAACAATCCAAATATTCTTTAAAGACAATGTGTAAAATACAGAGCATATTTACAATGACATTTTACACAGAGAAGAACAAAATCCTATCCTTTATATTACTTTTAGTGACACTGGAGTCTCTTAAGTGAAGTTAAACTGAGCACAGAAAAGTACCCAAAAAGAATATACTCATATGTAGAACCTAAAATCACTGATCTATTTCATATAAGTTGATGTAGGATGGCTCAGCCCACTTTGGATGTACCACCCCTGGGCAGATGGGCCTGGCCTGTAAGAAAGCTAGCTGATCTTCAGCCTAGGAGCAAGGCAGTAAGCAATGAGATTCCTCCATGGTCTCTGCTTCAATTGGTGCCTCAAGGTTTCTGCCTTTAATTCCTGCCTTGTATTCCCTCTATGATGCTCTATAAACTAGATGCCAAATAAACCTTTCCTCTCCAAGTTGTTTTGGCAAATATTTCATTATGATGATGAAAGTTATTCTAGGACAAGGAGTTTAGATGTTTTCACCATAAAGGTGTGATAAATGCACTTAACCTGGTTAAAATTTATACTATGTATGTATTTATCAAACATTACATCAGGGAATAAATAATTTTAATTTGAAATCTCCTCTCATCCCAGTAAAAGCAAACTTTAGCAATCAGAACTATGAAGGAAAGCCCCCATAGTCATTGACTTGAGTGTGAAGTGGATTGTCATGCTTCTATGAAGAAATAGAAACACTTTAGAATTAACACTGAGCAATGCTGTCCCTAACCCTAAAACATATCCTATTGACCTTCAGGCTATGACATGAGATATATCTAGAAGGAACTAAAGTTTGCTTACAAACTCTGAAGGATATGGAAAGCTTGTCTTAGAAGAATTAAATAAATCAATTAATTAGCTTGATGAACTATTTAGAATATGGGGAGAGTTTAGTTCCTTTTCTTTGGGATAGAAATAAATGCACAGACAATGATGACTTTTGTGACAAGGTTCTAAAAGGCATTTTTTGATACACTTGCTTTTAGAACCCCTGTTCTAAAAGTGAAAAGGGGGCCCTTGAGCTTTGGTGGACCTTCTGTCTATTGTAACATGGAGAGTAAAGATGTCTAAAGAGTTGCATAAGCTTCCAGAGGAGATTGCTAAGCAAAGTATACAAAAGACTACTTGCATCTTCTAGCTGCCTGTAACCAAATGAACGAACTGAAGAAATTGAAGCTTAGAATAAACTGATGCAGGACTCCGAATCAGAAACAGTTTCTTATTAACAACAACTCCAGGTGGTAAAGTACCTTCAAATTAGGAAGCAGAATTCATGCAAAGACCTAATCCAGGTTATTATTAGAGATACATGATTCAAAAATAACATTAAAATGCTTTCTTTCAGAAATATTATAGTTGTGTCAAGGAAAGCTGTTCAAAAAGATAAAAAGGCCATCTACCTACATGTAGATAGAACACACATGGTCCTCACTGAAAATTAAGGCTTCTAATAAATTGTGTATCATTCAACAAAACAAATGGTTTGGACATGATGGTAGAGAAAAGTTATCTTGAAACTATTTGAGTAAGTGGCTTTTAGTGAGCTATAAATATGATTTATAGAAAATCCATGAAATTTTACTGTAAGGGTATTGACAAAACTATTGCTAGTTTGGGTTAGAAAAGAGCATAGCTGTATTATGTGAAGAGATCTTAGTATACCCAAAATTCTGTAGGAAGAATATTAAGCTACAATCATAGGTGGTTGCAATTTGCAAAGGGGAGATGATCCTTATGTTTTCTATTTATTTTGGATGTATAGATGGTAGACAATTTCTTACTTTATTTCACACATCTAGAGTCAGGTAAAGTAAATTCAAGATACGATATGTAAGCCAGTACTCAAGGTAATCTGGACTTAGTTTAAGTAATATTCTAAATATTGAGTGTTTAATATGAGGGGTTTTCATCTTCCCTGTTTGTCGAGTCCTCTGAAGCAAGCCAGGCAGCTCTGAGTAGCCTGCTATCCTAGGGAGACCTCCATTTTCCTACCATCTTCATCTCTGCTTACCTTCATCAAACCTGAAGTTCCTGAACCATACAGACCTGCAGATCCTAAACACTCTAGACCTGTTGATCTGGAACTACACAGCCCAAGGATACCTATCAGAGGTCTGCCACATCAGTGAGACCCCCCTACCAATACATACTAAAACAGGAACATCCAGGAACCAAAGCTATTCAGATGGCTAAACGTCCGCAAAAGAACAAAATCAACAAAAGCCAAGGCAATATGACAACTTTAGAGCACAGCAAACCTACTACAGCAAGCCTGGAACTGAAGCACAAGAAAATGACCTTAAATCAAACCTTATTAAAGATGATAGAGACCTTCACAAATGAAATGAATAAATCCCTTAAAGAAATAGAGGAAAACACAATTAAACAGGTTAAGTATCTTTAAAGAAGAAACAAATCCCTTAAATACATGCAGGAAAATACCATTAAACAGGTGAAGGAAGTAAATAACTATGTAAGACCTTAAAGTGGAAATAAAAGCAACAAAGGAAACACAAACTAAGGGGATACTGGAGATGGAAAACCTAGGGAAAGGAACAGAAACAAAAAGTGCAAGCATCACCAACAGAATAAAGAAAATGGAAAAGAGAATCTCAGACCTAGAAGATACAATAGAAGAAACTAAAAGAAAGAAAATATTAAATATAAAAAATTTCAGACATGAAATATTCAGCAAATCTGGGGTAACATGAAAATACCTATCCTAAGAATGATAGAAATATAAGAAGGTGAGGAGTCCCAAACACAAGGCCCAGAAAATATTTTCAACAAAACTATAGAAGAAAACATTTCCAATGTAAAGAAAGAGATGCCTATAAACATACAAGAAGCTTATAGAGCACCAATTAGACTGAACCAGAAAAGAAAATCTTCCTGTCACATAATAATCAAAATACAAAATTTATAGAACAAAGAAAGAATATTAAAAGCATCAAGGGAAAAGGTCATGTGACGTATGAAGGCAGACCTATCAGAATAACACCTGACTTCTCAACAGAGACTCTAAAGGCTAGAAGGTCTTGGAAATGGGAGCACACACACACGTGTACACACACACACACACACACACACACACACACACACACACCACCAACATCAAAATAACAGGAATTAACAATCATTGATCATTAGAATCTCTCAACATCAAAGTACTAAAGACACAGACTAACAGAGAGGATGTAAAAACAGGATCCATCATTCTTCTGAATGCAAGAAACACACTTCAGAAATAATGATAGACATTACCTCAGAGTAAAGGACTGGAAAAAAGTTTTCTAAGCAAATGGACCAAAGAAGCAAGCTAGAGTAGCCATTCTAATATGTAATAAAACAGATTTTCAACCAAAATTAAAAGAGACAGAGGACACTTCATATTCATCTAAGAAAAAAATTCTACCAAGATGATATATCAATCCTAAACACCTATACCCCAAACACAAGGGCACCAACATTTGAAAAAGAAAGATTGCTAAAGCTGAATGACACATCAAAGCCCACACATTAATAGTGGGATATTTCAACACCGGACTCTAACCAACTGACAGGTTATCCAGACAAAGCTAGCATTATGAATGAAATGAACCTAACAGACATCTATAGTATATTTTACCCAACACAAGAGAATATATCTTCTTCTTGGCACCTTGTGATTCCTTCTCCAAAATTGATCATATAGTAATTTATGAAGCAAGCCTCAATAGACACAGAAAATTAAAATAATTCTTCATATTTTATGAGACCACCATGGATTAAAGCTGGACTTCAATAACAATGGAACCATCAGAAAGCCTACACACTCATGGTAATTAAACAGTTCTCTACTCAATGATCTTGGTCTGAGAAGAAATTAAAGACTTTCTAGATTTCAAGGAAACTGAAGGCATAATATGCTCAAATTCAGGTGACCCAATGAAAGTAGTCCTAAGAGGAAAGTTCAAAACACTAAGTCCATCCATAAAGAATTGAGAAGTTTCTCATAGCAGAAATTTAAAAATATACCTGAAAGCTCTAGAAAAAAAAAGAAGCAAGCAAACCAAAGAGGAGAAGAAAGCAGGGAATGACCAAAATCAGGTCTGAAATCAATCAGTAAGAAACAAAGAACACAAGCCAAAGAATCAGCAAAACCAAGAGCTTGGCCTTTGAGAAAATCAACAAGATAGCCAAGCCCTTCGTCAAACTAACCAAAAGACAAAGAGACAGTATCCAAATAATCAAAACCAGAAAATGGCGAGATAACAACAGACACTGAGGAAATTCAAAGAATCATTAGGTCAAAAGCCTGTGCTCCACAAAATCAGAAAATGAAATGGACAATTTTCTAGACAGATACCATTACCAAAGTTAAATCAAGATCAGGTAAACTATTTAAACAGCTCTATAACCCCTAGAGAAGCTGTCACTAATAGTCTCTCAACCAGAAAAAGAGTGGGGCCAGATGGTTTTAGTGCAGAATTCTACAAGACTTTCAAAAAAGATCTAATACCAATACTCCTCAAACTATTCCATGAAACAGAAATTGAAGGAACACTGCCAAATTCATTTTATGAAGCCATAGTCACCCTGTTATATAAACCACATGAAGACTCAACAAAGAAACAAATTTCAGACTAATTTCTCTTATGAACATTGATGCAAAAATACTCAACAAAATACAAGCCAAATCCAGGAAAATATCAAAAACATCCATCATGAGTGAAATTACATATTTTCATTCAAAGGATATAGGGATGGTTCAATATATGAAAACCCATTAATATAACCCACTACATAAACAAGCTGAAAGAAAATAAAATCTCATAGTTATCTCATTTTAGATGCTGAAAAGACCTTTGACAAAATCTAACACCCCCTCATGTTTAAAGTCTTAGAGAGATTTGGATACAAGGCACATAACTGAATGTAATCAAAGTAATATACAGCAAGCCAATAGCCAACATCAAACTAAATGGAGAGAAACTTAAAGCGTTTCCACTAAAATCAGGGACAAGACTACTCACTTCCTATCTATTCAATATGGTATTTGAAATTCTAGCCAAAGCAACTAAAGGAGATACAAATTGGAAAGGAAGAAGTCAAAGTATCACTATTTGCAGTTGATATGATAGTATATATGAACAACTCCAAATATTTGACCAGAGAACTCCTAGAGCTGATAAACACCTTCAGCAAAGTGGCTGGATACAAAATTAACTCAGAGAAATCAGGTAAATAATTTGGGTCTAGAAGGTGGACTCCGAGTCACACCTTTAGGAAACAGAACTGAATTCTCAATCTTAACTATGAGTACCCTGATTCACCTGTGATACACAGAGTATGGCAGTGATGGTTCCTAAGGCCAGAAAATGTGCCTTTGTCATAAGTGTCCTATCACAACTTTGCATCTGAAGTCCAGTGGCCATGATCTGAGGAAATTCATGCCTTTCATGGATGACAGTATTTGGGGTTTCAGCTGATCATACATTACCTTCAGATTCACTGAGAAGCCAGCCTCAGCCACATTTGAGTGAGTGAGTGAACAGCCCAGATCACATGAAGAGACATCTTGCTGAGCTATGTCAATTGTCACAGATGTCCATTTGCTGAAGAGGGAAACTTGTGAAGTAAGGACACATGAGGTGAGCTGTGGGATAGTTTGTAAAGGAGAAGTGAGAGAATTCAGATTTCATTTTTCTGTGTATAATCTCTCACACCCCCCACCCCCAAATATGTATTCAACTACTGAAACATTACCAAATGATTTTCTGTATTAGTAACACTGATATGCAGAAAAGTCAGGGAATCAGAAAGATCAGAAAAATCCACGATGCTTATATAAATATAGTTGATCTTTTGTCTAAAATAAATTAGTATATCATGCTGGCATTAATGAAAAATTCTAAAATAATGTATAAATATCATATAAATTGTGTTTTAAAACAAACATATCTCCATGGATAATACGTCATTTAACAGTGGTTATCAGTCAACATACCAAGAAAACAAACAAAAAAAGAAACCTTTAGTTCATGTATGCAGTAACTGAGTTTAAAAACACATAATGATAATTTGATAGAACACACTGTGAACAAACTTAAAATTATAAATCAAAATATTAAAACTTTTTCTTTAACATTTGAAAGCACCACACATATGAACAATTAGTGTTGACTTTAAAAAGTAATAATTGGCGTTATTTCAATACTCTATCCAATGGCAGAATGATACAGTCTTTTTCAAAAGTACATGGATATGCCTTTACACAGACAATATTTTTGTCTACTACAAAGAGCTTTAGTTAATGTAAAAGTAACTCTTAGGTGAAAAATTATCTTTTACTAGACTGATGAAACTGTCATTTCAGAGGCTTACTGCCTTTGCCTGCTAGCCTAGGTCTGCAAGCTTCTAGCTCTTTACAATCATATATATATACCTAGAACATTTTCAGTCTCTGAGACTCATTACTGAATAGCCTTACCCTTTATAAATCTTTCTAAGCTCTAGATGGATGGGCAAGTCAGCTGTTCTGGCTCCAAACTCCTCTCCACACTGACTGATTCAAACTGGCTTCTTTCAGCTTCTGACTAAATGTCTATGCTTGGCTTCATACTATTTTGGCAATAAGTTCTAATCTTCTCTTTCTCTGGCTAATTTTGTCTTCACCTGTGTCACCTTGTTCTCTCTGTGCAACCTGTGTCTGTACAACTGTCCTGGTAAAACTGCCCTCTCTCATTTTTTTTCTCTCTGTGCTGCTCTCTTAAGTTGTCCCTCTTCTTTCTGTGTTCTTATGAGAGTTGGGCTTATCCTATTTTGTTAAGCGTTTCTCTGATTTGTCACTTTGTCTCTCAATTGGACATCACTTTCAAATGTAGATATTTTCTTCTGTAAAGTAACTTTACCTTCATAGTTTGGGATTGACAGTGTGTAGTAACAGTTTGTTTTCAAGCCAAAGACATTAAAGTTATGTGCTAAGGCTGAGCCACACCACAAGGAGAAACAGGTTTTTTGAGTAAACAACACAGTCTCAGGGTTCACAATATAACCAAATATCCTGCAACAATTAAGTAGCACATTTTTTAAAAATCTCTGATCATAGTGGAATAAAAATAGATATTAATGAGGGAATGATATCTGAAAAATACCCAAAATAATTGTAAACACAAAAATATTCTACTCAACACACCAAAGAAAGGAAAGCAAAGCAAAAAGAAAATCAGAAACTGTTCTAACATGGGTCAAAGCCGTTAAACATTGCCTTGAGGAAACTGTACCAGCACAATGCATTGATGAGAGGAAAGAGTTTGCACTCCCAAGCTTTGTCACAGGAAGCCAGAAAAAGAATGAATGAAAGAAAGGAAGGAAGGAAGGAAGAAGTCTGAACACTAGTACAAGAAAAAATTTAAATAAGAACCCAAACAATGGAATAAAAACAGAGCAGTGCCCTCCCCCACCAAAAAATCACAAGTTGTTCTTTAAAAAAACAAAAACAAAACAAAAAAAAAAAAACAATTACATTGTCTAGTGAGATCTGACTGAAAAGAAATTCCCAAGAATGGTTGATGTCAGAGATGACTCAATGGTCTAAAAGATTCTAAAGTTCCAGAGACATAGAAACTGAGGACCCATCAGCCAATCTTCTAATCCTTTTGAGGAAGTACTTGGATACTGCCTACAAGAATTCATGGTACAAAAGTTCAGACAAAAAGAAACCTGCATAATCCTGGAGCTACTAAAGGAAATAATCATGTTTGTTTGTTTGAGACCAGGGCTCATGTAGCTCAGGTTGAATTTGATCCCATGATGATTTTGACTTCTGATTCTCCCATCTCTATCTCCCACATGGTGGTGTTAAAGGCATGTAGCACCATGCTCACTTAAAGAATACAGTTGTTAAGAAGGAGGATTTACACAAATAATATTTTAAGTATAGATTGCTTCACTAGTGATTTACAGTGAATATCAATTGAAATAAATTCTATGTAAAGTCAGAAAATTAAGGGAAGAAGACCTTTTCAATTCATTTTTACAAAGCTTTGTCTTTCGTATAAGTTTGTGTATGTATATGTGTATGCTGTGATAATATAAATAAAATTAATAAAAATAACCCCAGATCAATCTGAGTTGATTTTATCTTTCCTATTCACAACAGACTGAAAAGAAAAAAAAATTAGAAAAATATCTCAAGAACTTTATTATCTATTCATGAAAAAATATCAGAAACAACAATTAAGAAGGCATTCTCTCAAGCTTATGCACAGCCACAGTTTACTTTTTTTAAGTAATTAGAAAATGCATGCTGCCCAAGACTGGGGATAAAGGAAAAGTATCCATCCACACCATTTCTCCTTGGCACTGTTCTGAGAGGTTAACAGGCACATAGAAGGAGAGGTGCCAAAGAAAAACTGGTTATTTCCCTAAACACTTGGAATCAATATTAAAGTATTGAAATAAAATATTAATTTCATCAAGCATTGAGATATTTATAAATTTGGTAAAAGAGACAAAACTTCTATACTGAAGCACTAGAATATTCCTAAACAAATAAGGGTGGATCTGCATTAAACAGACATGCCTTGTCTGCTGGCAAGAACTGGTCTTATCAACATGAAAGTTTTACCCGAATTGATCTGTGGATTAAATAAATTTGCAATCAAACATAGTTACATTTCTCATAGATATAAACTGTTTTCTGTGTCGTATAGGAAAGCACAACTGAATCTCTGCTAGCTTTAATCACTTCGTCATTGTTTTGATGCACTCCATGAGAGTTTATTCACAGGCAATTGTTATCTGTAGGTAAAGACCATTTTAGCATGTTTTAGCACAGCCAAAATACGGGTAAAAGAAATAACCAAGTTGGATAGTTTTTACTATCTTGTTTCCTATTGTCCAAATGAAGGTGACTAGAACTGAACATGTTCTCAACTAGCCCTCACAAATAGTCGTCTTCTTCTTCTTCTTCTTCTTCTTCTTCTTCTTCTTCTTCTTCTTCTTCTTCTTCTTCTTCTTCTTCTTCTTCTTCTTCTTCTTCCTCTTCCTCTTCCTCTTCCTCCTCCTCCTCCTCCTCCTCCTCCACCACCTCCTCCTCTTTCTTCTCCTTCTTCTTCTTCTCCCTTGTTATTAGATATTCTCTTTACTTATATTTCAAATGTTAGTCCCTTTCCTAGTTTCCCCTCTGAAATCCCCCATCTCCCTGTTCACCAGCCCACCCAACTACTCTTCTTACAAAGGTATCAAAGCTGTTTATTTAAGGGAAATCATCATTATTTTGAGCACTTGAAATGGCTTGGTAGACATGGCAAAAGTCACAGCCTACAAGAAACACCCTTGGCCTTAACACATGAGGGGCACCATTATTAACTTGAGATGACTCAAGTAATATAATTTAATAACTAATGTGTAAGAGTTAGATTTATAATTTTCAGAATATTAGAAACCATCTTAAATAAATAACTCATAATCCTTTTCAGAGGTGAAACATTTAAATGTGATATCCATTCAACCAGACACTACTAACCAGTTCAAATAAAATTATTGTTGAAAACAATAACACAAATAGGTTTCAAGGTAATTGTAAATGAGAGAAGCCAAATATAAATAAATGTGTAATCTATAGGGTTTGACAAAGGATTCTTAAATACAAGCAGAAAATATGAACTATTACTTAACAAGACTAAAGCAATTATCTTAACACTAAAAAATAGTCTTTAAAAGTTATTATGAAAGTAAAGTATCATGCACCGACAGGAATGACATATCTGCATATTGTATATCTGACAAAGAATTTGTGCCTAGAATATGCAAAACAATCCCCAAAAGTCAACAAAAAGACAAATCCACTTGAAAGTGAACGAAATATATAAACTGACATTTCATAAATATATATTTGGCAGACAGGTAGACATAAATGCCAATTCATTAGAGAATGCAAATTAAGCCTCACTAAGTTACCCCATGGCTAAAACATTTAAAATATGCCATTAACTAATGTTATGGTTATATAACAGCAAAATTCTTAAATTGTGTCTGCAGATACAATAAAGGCAAAATCACTTTGGAGAACAGATTGTCATTTTAAGAAAAGTTTAAGCAGCCTCTTATCAGACACTCCAGATATTATACTTCTCAATATCATTCATGATGATTGAAAGTATATATCTATACAAAACTTATTAATAGTGAGCTTACCACCTTTGTTTATAATAGCCAAAGACCAAAATTAATTCACAGATTGTTCAACAGGTAATTCATTTAAAAATTTGGTAGTGCCTGTCTATGGAATATTACTAAGTAATAAAAATAAAACTACTGGTGAAATTATTGGATGGTTTTCAAAGTAATTGTTGCAAGTGAAAGAAGGCAAATTAAAGGAATCTGTAATCTATCATTATTATATACAATATGTGAAGAGGCCATTATCTTCTAGTAAAAGAAAGCAAGTCAGTAGCTGCCAGTGGAAGTAGGTTTTCAGAGGAAAGGATGAATTACAAAATATTCTGGGGAACCAAATATGGGTTAATATTCATATCATGATTGCAGTGACAGATCTTTAGGGGTTAATACAAGTCAAAGTATATCAAACTGTACTGTTTAAAAAGAAAGACTTTTTTCTTAATAAATAAAAATGAATACTAAACTTTGTCTACAAATGAAAAAAATTAACAAGAAAGTATTTTCACAGTTTGCCATGGGCTTTTAACGAGTTCCTGGAAAGAAATTAGCAATGCAAATGATAAATTTTGAAGAATATTTATTTTCTCTAGTTTATCAGTGTTTGCCTGTACATATGTTTTTACAGTGTGTGCATGACTTGTACCTATAGAGGTTGGAGGATGGCACTGTATCCTCTAGAGCAGAGTTAAGACAAATTGTGTATATGGATGCTGGAAACTCAATGCAGGTCCTCTGCAAAAGTAACAAGTGCTTTTAACTGCTGAGACAGCTCTGTTTTCCCCAGTTAACTTTTCAATGAATAACTGTTTGACTAGGCACTCTACTGATGCTGAACGTTTAATTTTTCATTGAGCTCAAAAAGCATGAGTATCACACTATTGAGAGAAACAATAGTTAAAAGTGTAGGAAGCTGCCTATTGAGATGCTAAGACTCGGATGACTGATGTTCCACATGCTGGAAGGTACGTGGGACAAGTGGGCTCTATGTTCAGTGATTAGTTGATGTTGTACAGGTTTGAAAGGCAGATGTCAATTTCTATCAGGAATTTTAGTTTGGGGGTGTTGATCAAGGGAAATGAGTTGTGATCTTTACCTTGAAATATATAGAGGCTATTTATGGTTGTTTTACTGATCATAGTAGTAATCTAGAAATAATAAAAAACCTAATTAACTTAATCATAAGCTCATAGTGGAATTTTCTGACAGTGAGAGGGATTGTTCACACATAGGCAAAGATAAACTTCACAGGCATAATACTGAATGAAAGGAATGAAAATGTAAAAGCACACAGTATGTCATTCCATTTATCTGAAATTCAAAAATCTATTGATTATAATAATTCATACCAGGCTTATGAGATGTAAATAAACTAGTTTTATGGCTTTGTATCATGTAAACAAAAAATTATATTGCACATTTAAACATTCTTTCCATTATAACTCATTTAAAAATATACATATATAAATTCATGTAAAACTAAATGTTCCCCCAAATATGAATTCAAGTGCAAGCATAACATGGGTCTAGGCATACATGCACACATAACTACAAAAGCCAATATATACAGATGTGTTTATAGCTTATTGCCGAAAGTGTTCAGTCACTAAATATAGTAAGTAGTGGAATTTCACTTCATATTATACTAGTGCATCTTCTTTTCTAGATATTTTTATTAGATATTTTCTTTATTTCCATTTCAAATGTTATCCCCTTTCCTAGTTTCCCCTCTGAAAATCCCCTATCCCCTCTCCCCTTTCCCCTGCTCCCCAACCCACCCACTCCTATTCCCAGTCCTGGCATTCCTCTATACTTGGGCATAGAACCTTCACAGGACCTAGGGCTTCTCCTCCCACTGATGACTGACTAGGCCATCCTCTGCTACATATACTGCTAGAACCACAAGTTCCACCATATGTTTTCTTTGATTGGTGATTTAGTTCCAAGGAACTCTGGGGATATTAGTTAGTTTATATTGATATTCCTCCTATGGGGCTTCAGACCCCTTCAGTTCCTTAGGTACTTTCTCTAGTTCCTTCATTGGGACTTTGTGCTCCATCCAATGGATAATTGTGAACATCCATTTCTGTATTTGCCAGGCACTGGCAAAGGTCCTCAGGAGACAGCAATGTCAGGCTCCCATCAGCAGGCTCTTGTTGGCATCTGCCATAGTGTCTGGGTTTGGCGGTTGTTTATGGGATCCCCAAGTGAGGCAGTCTCTGTATGGTTGGTCCTTCAGACTCTGCTCTGAACTTTGTCTCTGTAACTCCTTCAGTGGGTATTTTAGAACTTCTTAGAACTCCTTCTAAGAAGGATCGAAGTATCTACACTTTGGTCTTCCTTCTTCTTGAGTTTCATATGTTTTGCAAATTGTGTCTTGGGTATTCTGAGCTTCTGGGCTAATACCAACTTATCGCAGGGCCCCCATTGGAGGAGCTAGAGAAAGTACCCAAGGAGCTAAAGGGATCTGCAACCCTATAGGTGGAACAACATTATGAACTAACCAGTACCCCGGAGCTATTGACTCTAGCTGCGTATGTATCAAAAGATGGCCTAGTCGTCCATCAATGGAAAGAGAGGCCCATTGGACTTGCAAACTTTATATGCTCCAGTACAGGGGAACACCAGGGCCAAAAAGTGGGAGTGGGTGGGTGGGAGGGTATGGGGGACTTTTGGTATAGCATTGGAAATGTAAATGAGGAAAATACCTAATATATATATTATCATATATATCCACTTATCAATGAGTGCATATCATATGTGTTCTTTTGTGATTTGGTTACCTAACACAAGATGATATCTTCCAGATCCATCCATTTATCTAGGAATTTCATAAACTCGTTGTTTTTAACAGCTGAGTAGTACTCCATTGTGAAAATGTACCACATTTTCTGTATCCATTCCTCTGTCGAGGGACATTTGGGTTCTTTCCAGCTTCTGGCTATTATAAATGAGGCTGCTATTAACATAGTGGAGCATGTGTCCTTATTGCATGTTGGAGCATCTTCTGGGTATATGCCCAGGAGTGGTATTGCTGGATCTTCTGGAAGTACTATGTCCAATTTTCTGAGGAACTGTCAAACTGATTTCCAGAGTGGTTAAACCAGCTTGCAGTCCTACCAGCAATGGAGGAGTGTTCCTCTTTCTCCACAGCCTTGCCAGCATCTGCTGTCACCTGAGTTTTTGATCTTAGTCATTCTGACTGGTGTGAAGTAGAATCTCAGGGTTGTTTAGATTTGCATTTCCCTGATGATTAAGGATGTTGAACATTTTTTTAGGTGCTTCTCAGTCATTTGGTATTCCTCAGTTGAGAATTCTTTGTTTAGCTTTGTACCCCATTTAAATAGGGTTATTTGGTTTTCTGGAGTCCAACTTCTTGAATTCCTTATATTTATTCGACATTAGCCCCCTATCAGATTTAGGGTTAGTAAAGATCTTTTCCCAATCTGTTGGTTGCCTTTTGGTCTTATTGACAGTGTCCTTTGCCTTACAGAAGCTTTGCAACTTTATGAGGTCCATTTGTTGATTCTTGATCTTACGAACTAGCTATTGGTGTTCTGTTCAGGAATCTTTCCCCTGTGCCCATATTTTCGAGGCTCTTCTCCACTTTCTCCTCCTTAAGTTTCAGTGTCTCTGGTTTTATGTGGAGTTCTTTGATCCACTTAGACTTGAGCTTTGCAGAAGGAGATAAAAATGGATCAATTCACATTCTTCTACATGCTAACTGCCAGTTGACCCAGCACCTTTGTTGAAGAAGCTATCTTCTTTCCACTGGATGGTTTTAGCTCCTTTGTCAAAGATCAAGTGACCATAGGTGTGCGGTTTCATATTTGGGTCTTCAATTCTATTCCATTAATCTACCTGTCTATCACTGTACCAGTATCATTTAGTTTTTATCACAATCTCTTTGTAGTACAGCTTGAGGTCAGGCATGGTGATTCCACCAGAGGTTCTTTTATTGTTGAGAATAGTTTTTGCTAACCTAGGTCTTTTTTTTTTCCAGATGAATTTGCAAATAAACAGGCTAAGAAAGAAATTAGGGAAACAACACCCTTCAAAATTTTCACAAATAATATAAAATACCTTGGTGTGATTCTAACTAAGCAAGTGAAAGATCTGTATGATAAGAATTTCAAGTCTTTGAAGAAAGAAATCGAAGAAGATCTCAGAAGATGAAAAGATCTCCCATGCTTATGGATTGGCATGATTAATATAGTAAAGATGGCTATCTTGCCTAAAGCAATCTACAGATTCAATGCAATCCCCATCTAAATCCCAACTAAATTCTTCACAGAGTTAGAAAGGGTAATTTTCAAATTCATCTGGAATAGTGCATCTTTTGAAGTTTGTATACTGAACATGTACTTTCTATTTTAAATAAGGAATAAAAGTGAGTGCCAAGGTAGGAATGTACAGACTAGCACACTGTACCCTGGAGCCTGGTTCTTTTTCTTCTATAACCTCAAAGTTAAAGTAATTTGGACATTTGTTTTGTTTTTGTTTTTTAATTTTCTTTCTCTTCCTCATTTGCTCTCCTCTCCCTGCTCAGCTCTTCTCCCCCCCTCTCCCCCCCCCTCTCTCTCTCTCTGTGTGTGTGTGTGTGTGTGCATGAGCATGTGGTTGTGATTTGCCTGAATGTATGTGTATGCCATATGTGTGTGTGGTGGCCATAGAATCAGAAAATCCAGATCCCTTAGAACTGGAGTTACAAATGGTAGTGGGACACTATGAGGATGCTGGGAATCAAACCCTGTGCTTCTATTAGAGTAGCACATGCTCTTAACTGCTGAACCATCTATACACTTCCAATGTGGAGAATACTTCAAATAAGCTAATTTTATATTCAGAGGATTGTATAGAGACTTCTGATGTCTACAGGAGGCTTTTTTTAATTAAATAAAAATGTGTTCATTTAATATCTTTTGAACATATTGTTTCTTCCTCCAACTCTTCCCATAAGTCCCCTCTACCCCCAAACCACTCAAGTTCATGTTCTCTCTCTCCAAGAAACCAAAACAACAAACAATAACAAAACATAAAAATCAAACCGAACAGAAACCAATAAGAAAACAAACAAACAAACAAACAAAGAAACAAAACTAAGAATAAAAATTTAAAAATGATACCAAAAACTCACCAAAAAAGGAGTGCATTTGTGGTTTCCAAGTATTCCTGGCATGAACCCTGCTCTGGAGAGTTACTGACAAATCTAGTAACTCTCCATTAAACAAAACTGATTTTCCCTCTCCCAGTACTTATCAATCACAAATAACTTCTCTTTGTTAGGACAGGAAATTTGTGTCTCATTTCCTGTCTCAGTGTTGGGACTTTTGCCTGGTTTTAACCTGTGCAGATCTAGGGAAGATTGTCACATTCTCAGTAAGTCCAAATGTGCATTGTTCTTGCTTCTTTATTTGGATTCATCCCTCACCACTGGCTTTTACAATCGTTCTGCTTCCTTTTGTGCACAGATCCCTGAGCCATGCATGAGGGAGGAGTGTGATAGAACACTTAACATGGAGTGTTCCAAAGTCTTGGAGCAGGGTTTTAATTGTAAATATGTATGTGTTTATGAGCATAATCAAATTTGTTGACAGGATGACTTCCAACTATACATATAGCTACTAAGAATTCCTCCTTCTTCCTCTCCAGGCACATGAGAGGATGAGGAGGCTCTGGTAGTGCCATCCTTCAAGGAAATGGTACCTCATCTCCTTGTGTGCTCCAATCACCAGGAGGCTGAGTGTTTGCAGTACAGACAGCATGAGTTTTGCTATTTTTCTCTTCCAGTACGTTAAGCCTTAATTTGAGACATTACTTGGCCAGAGACTTAGTGGTAAGAATCCTATGGCACAAATGGCCTAAGCAACTTAGTTACAGGCCAACTTGAAGAACTGCAGTCACTGATGAATGTAGGGCAGTTGCAGTACTTCAGTGGAAGATGTATTCTCCAGAGGAGTTGAGATCATTTTGGCAAAATGTATGTCAGTTTCTTTGCATTGGCTCCAACTTAGAGACTCCAATGGCTTTATGGCCTTTCCAGGGATGTACAGAGCCAATGTTGAAACTGTACTTTAAAGAGCATGAAAGTTACCATTCACAAGCAAGGGAACAACTTGTTTTCACAGTGATGAGAGCTGGCATGGCAAACACTCCTCTGTGGTGACTTACATACTTATTCAGTGATTTAGACCGCTTCTCTGGCACGGGTCAAACGGCATATTAACATGGGATATAATCCTTTCTCACTCTGTAGGCGATGGCTCAGTATGATATTGGCACCATATTAAGCTTCATTAACCCTACAACACTTTGCCTTCTACTCTTGGCACTTTTCTGCAGGCTGCAGGCAGTAACCCACAAGTAATCTGATTACCTACAACTGACTGTAGCCGCATGGAATGGTGGCTGACTACAGAGTGGAACACAATTACAGTCTTTTGAGATTCAATTAGAAAGCTGTTGGTAGGGCTCTTCGTTCTGAATTCTGAAACCAGCTCCAATAACCCCTCACAATCTGCATGCTTCTTTAAGAGGCCACAGTAAATAATGAACTTAAAAAGCTTCACCTTGCATGCCTTTTAGATTCTGACCCTCTGAAGTACGTAATAAACCAGGTTTGAAGTTCAGCACAGTAATAACTGTTTATGCAGCCTCCACCTGGGATAGCTCTTGCCTTTTCTGAAGGAGGAGTGTTATTCATTTTCTCCATATAACCATTCTGTCACGATTTCTTGTGCTCATACATTGCCAATGAATGTTGCTTAGCATGAAGAAGGACACTAGTGAGGGCTATTTGTCCTTTAACTGCAATCTAAGGTTAAGAAAAATTAAGTTTCATGTATGAAAAATCAAAATAGAAGACAAAGCTATTATGGAATGGGATATGTCATTTTGCAGCATCATAAACATTGATTATTTGAGATACACTTATTTGTAAAAGGGCATGCTTTGCCTCATGATGGTTAGCATAATTAACTGCATATTTATAATGGAGTGGTTTTAATATGCTTATTGGAAGAAATATCAGCAAGATATTTTAAGTAATTAAAATGTATTTGGTAAGGAAGCATTCAAAGCTGGCTCATCATGAGATTTGCCCTTTTATTCAACCTTCTGGGCTATTGATAATGAGTATAAATTTTAAAAAATGAAGTGAACCTAAATCCCGGCATTGCCATAAGCCACATTGTAGGAGGAAATGTAAGCATGATGTGGTGGCTGGCCTGATATGCACACTGTGCTTCTAAATAAGAAGCATAGAACACCATCCTCCTGAAGATAGAACACTGAATTCTGAAATGGCATGAGTCACTGGCAGCTGGTGTCGACAAGAGTACAAACTCCACGTCTCCTTTATTGAGGTTCTTCTGCCTAGGGACCCTGTGTGATATGAGCAGTCAGTTTCCAAGATGAGGAGATGAAATGTGCCAGCCAATCACAGTTGAAAGGCTTCTACTCTATAGGTTGTTGCTGACATACAATAAAGCAGACACTGTTCCCTGGAACTGTTTCTCCATAGTGGTTTATCTCTGCACCCTTTACTGAGCCACAGACATTGCTGTCTTGTTAAGGATAATGATGGCACCATGGGGCCTTAGGAGCTATTTAATTTTCAAACTTAAATTTTTCTTTTTGAAAAACAGTGAAAAGAATCCGTTCTGATAGCACCATAAAATGAAGTAGTAGCTCATGAGGACCTAGCTATCTCAGAGCATGGATAGGTACCTAGAGTGCCTGTTACTAGCAAAGCCACTGATAAGAACAAAGGCATTAGCTCTCTAGGATCCTATGTGGTTGTTAGTGAAATCTAGAAATTTGTTGAGGGAGAAAGGATACATGTGTACCTATCCTATGCCACCAACTGGAGGGATCATTACTAATAATTGAACTGCATTGTACAGAGACATTTATGTTAGGTCAGAAGTTTCTGTAAGGAATTGCTGTATCTGAGAGAATATGAGATGAGATTTTTGTTTCGTGAATTTTGTCCTTTTATCTTTGAGAATGTGAATGTGCACCCACAGAATTAAGTTCAAGCAATTCTCCCAAAGCTCACACTAACACTGCGCATTGATTAATGCGTTTTCTGGCCCATTAAAATTGAATACATAGAATCTAAAAACAAAAGAAAAGCAAAAGCAAACACAAACAAACACCCAGAATTTTGAATTCCAGAAGTCCAGCAGTTAGGAATGCTCAAGTATGTTTCCATGTGAATGCAGGTGAGAAAGTAAGCAAGCTGCATGCCTCACTCCAGCTCAATACTCTTACAATCCCAATCTCATGGCTGACTTGCCTTCTTCTACTGTAGATTATACATGGTAACTGCCAACCACTACCTTCAAATTAAGGAGTAGTATGCATTTTATAATCAAATCTGAGGTTATCCTCTCACCTATTACTATACGTGAGTCAGATGAGTTGGTCAGATCTCCTATTACTTTAAAATAATTTAACCTGACTCAAATGTATCCATTTGGTGTAGCAAAGTAATGTAGCCCACATAACCTTAAAACATAGTAGAACACATAGTGTCAAAAGAACTGGCCGACCCTAACATCCAGTATAAAAGAGTATAGGGCAATTCTCCAAAGTTTGCCCATATTTTTATTTTTAAGACTTCTATTTTTATAATTAACTTCAGCTTGGTCATTAATGTAAGAAAAACAAAGGAATCTACAAGACTCCTACATGACTGTCTTTGAAAGGATATTTTTCAGATAGTTCTCACTTCTGCACACATGTGGGTGCAGTTGGAAGAGACAAAAACTGT
Organism: Mus caroli; assembly: GCF_978045245.1. NCBI lineage: Eukaryota > Metazoa > Chordata > Mammalia > Rodentia > Muridae > Mus > Mus caroli. The sequence continues at coordinate 132,836,570 of NW_028227257.1, forward strand.
TGCACATAATTTCCACTCCCATTCACTTGACCCTAAAGCTCATGCCCATCACCAGTGGGGATTTCGGATCAATAACAGTTCAGGTGAGAGAAATGGCATGTCTTAAAGGGGTTGCCATAAACACTTCAAGCACAGATAGAAGAAAAAAAGAACTTCAAAAATCAGCAACTGAAGTTGTAGATAGATCAATACAATTCATTATTTTATTAAAGCATTTACAACCTCCCTGTTTTCTTGCTTTCTTTTTCTTTTCCTTTCCTTTTTTTCCCCAAGTTTGACTTCACACCCCTCCCCCATCCCATTTTTGCCAGAGACTATTGTCCCTGCCTGTACTGAGAGGTTTCATTTTTTTTTTTTGTCTCCCATCATGTAGTTGTTCCTAAATTTACTATGAATTGCTGCTACTGCATTTTTCCCCTGCTAATTTCTCTGCAGAATATTAGCTTTTACTATCTGTTTTTTCTCAGGTCAGATTCAGGCAATGTTTCTCTTTTGCAGCATAAGTGGATTCTGAAATGTCACGAGATGGTGTAGATTACGCAGAAGCTTTGCTCAATAAGAACCTGAGCTGCACTTGATCCTTGTAGTCAGCTGGTATCTATGTGTCCTCTTCAAATCTTGCATTTCTCCCAACGTTCTCTGTGACACTGCATCCTTTTCTGCTTCTCTAAAGAAGAGCGTCTCACCGGTTTCCTTGGTGAGCTCTCTTCACATCCTTTCTGGTTCTTCAAAATCAAAGTCTGTTTCAGCATCCTGCTGGAAGAGCAGAGTGGTTGCTTAAAGAAGGAATGTTTTTAGTGTGAGTCACATGTGCAACACCAGTAATCACCCTTAATGTTGTAAATGAGAAAATGAATCTTCAGACAGGCACAGATCCTAAAGGTCAGAATTAAAGAACAAAGATCAGATAATACTGGCTTTGAGGGCTCTATTTTACTCACATAACTAGCATGTGAGATAAGCTGAAGTGATCGTTAATGGTTTCTTGAAAAGTTTAGTCATGATTTTACAGACACCATCACTTAATTTAACAAAAGCAAGTGAACTGAATGATAGCTTTTTTGAAATGCATTATTAATTAGATGGCAGTGCAGGTATCCTGTGGTTGTGCAAAATGTGGTATGCCAGAGAGTCAAGTTGAGAAAACACTGTCAATATTGTTCTTAGACAAATCTGTTGACCTTTTACAGGTTTCCTATTTTATTTTATTGAAATCTTATGTGCCAGCAATAACTTCACATCTTGCCACATTTCTTGCTAAAAACCACTTAGTTGGTATCTATTTAGTGAGATCTTTTCCATTTTTTTTCTTCTTAAAATCTTCATTCATTTGCAGACATGCCATTGAGTGTCTACCCCATCAATGTTTATTAACATGTTTCTTCCTTTTTATTCACCATGAAGCTAAAGATATCCTCACTTAGATAGTTTTAGTTTCTTTATTGGCTATCTTAGTTTACCATGGCTACAAAAATGTATCAAGTACACCAAGGCTTTGTTTGTCTCCCCCCAACTCCTCCTTTACTCTTGGCTTGATAGTAAAGCAGTTTTGTTTTTTTTTTTTCATCAAATGATGACAGAGAAGCCATAAGAAGCACCACTCTTACCTAACACTTTCAGCAAATGATCATTGTAGAAGCCTTTTTTTTCTTTAGGGTGACCATTTTCCCCCTATTTTCTTAAATTTATCTTCTTTCCCTATCCATTTTCTTTCAATGTGCATTAATTGTTAAAACAACAACAATAACAACCACCAAAAAAACCTCCAAAAATCAACAACAACAACATAAACAGTCCATGACACAAAAAGAGCCCATGACATGTTAATACATACTTATGATGCACTTGGTTCCTATCTGTTCTTATTATGGGCCAGCAGCCCATTTCCCATACAGTGTCTTTGTCCCCCATACACTTTCCTCATATACCTCTTCCCCTTGCTACATTCAGGTTTTTCCTCATCCCAGATTTCATATGCAAAATAAAAAAGCAATACTTGTCTTTCTGGGGCTGGCTTTAATTATAGCTGGATAATACTCCAGAGTATACATAGGCCATACTTCTTTGTATATCATTGTTTGACAGTCACCTAGTCTAGTTTCAGAACTTGACTATCATAAATTGTACAACAATAAACATAGATGTATAGTTTTCTCTATTTTGTGCTAATTTTTATTCCTTAGGGTCTACACTTAATAGTGGTAGAGTAAGTCATGTGGTGGTTCTAACTAGTTTCTTGAGAAATTTTGTGCTTTTTTAATTTTTATAAATTATACATACATGTATATAGTATTTATAGTATTTGCTCTTGTTCCCTATTCTTTCTCTTCTCTACCTCCTTCCTCTGTCATTACCTTCCTGTCTCTCTAAAAGTTCTTTTACCACATTCATGTCCTTTTGAGTTGTGTGTGTGTGTGTGTGCTCTTCTGATTTTTAACAAGGACCATCTACTTTTCTGCAAGCTTAGAAATATCTACTGGAGCCTAGCAGGTTCACCCTTGGTTACACAACTGAAACAATGACTGTCATAACTTCAGAGTCCATCAGTAGCAAATAGTTTAGCAGGAAGTTGTAACACCCTATGAGTCTCTATGATCCGTGACTGGCTGTTCTAAGGTTCAATGTTATGGAAACTCAGTGCATACAACCACAGCTGTTCTGGGATCATATTTGAAGTGGCTTTACCACTCTCTCAATACAACCTTTTGCAGCTCCTCCCTCATTATCTCTGGCTTTCTCTTTCTATTTTTTGGGCTGTTGGCCTAAGCTATAGAAGGGTTAGTATACATGTTCTGCTAGGTCTCCATACCCAACCATCCCATATTTTAAGCATGTTTAGAAGTCATGAGTTTATGCTTTCATTGAGCTGCAAAGGAAAGCTTCTGCAAAGGAAAGCTTAAGGATGAGTGTAGCATTTGTCTGTGGGTGTAAACACTAACACTTAAACTGAAGTTTGATGCCTTGTCAACTTAGCTAGTGAACAGTAGTTAGTTCCTTAATAGGAAAGTCGTATAGACAACTACAACTTCATAAGTCAAACAGAATTTGTAAGTAAGAAAAAATTAGTTAGAAGGAGATATCCTGCGTGGCTGAATAAGTCTACTCCTAGGATATCCTGGTTATCAAAAGAAATTCATGTTGTCACATGTGAAGAACCTCCTTATAAGATGAAGGCACCAGAGATAAAACAAATAGGCTCTTGCCATTCTTTTTGGTTGCCCACCAGAGTTAGATGACAAGACACAATTGCTGAAAACACTACCTACTATCATTGCAAAATATAGAGAAGTCAAGTTGGAATTAACCTGGAAGCTTCCTCTTGGCTGATTCATTTTAACTATGCCTAAAGCACAGTAAAAAGTGCTTCTTATGCTGCTGGTAAAGATAAGGCATTGATATTACCCTATGAACTACAATCCAACCTGGAAATCAACAGATGTCCATTGGTGCATGACTCCTATGAAGATGACAAACTCCTATGAAATCGAACTTGAAGCCCACAACACAGAAGGTAGAGAATTCCTGGTATTTTTTTGTAAACCATCAAAACCCTATACTGATTTTGTAATGGTTGTACTAACTTTATATCCAGAAATGAGCATGTACATTTATATCTAAAGACTTTGACTAGTCTCCACTGAGTTGTACATCTATGATGGAAGCATGTTTTATTCAATATGTTAGCTCACTCTTGTTGCTTTGGTGGCCACACTGGAACAGGGTTTGTTCAAAAGGAAGGGACTTCAAGCTCCATCTGTTCCAGATGAAAAGAATGCTGGGCAGATAAGATTGTGTAATGATTGATTAAAAAGAGCACAGTTCCTCTGGAACTGATGTGCCTGGGAATCAGACTAGCATCTTGTCTTCCAAGAACATTCTAGTAAGATCTCATAGCATATGCTATTTCCTTCAAGAAAGGATTTTACCTCAATCAAGACACAGAGCAAGTGATATGTGAGGGTAAATCAATGTCTTTTGTCAAATGATGGGGTATATTTGCGGATAAACAACACAGTGCCTTTCTTCTGTTGGTCATTTTGGGGACATGTTCTTCACTGTCTCCTAGAGTTCCTTAGTAGGATTGAATGCCAGTTACCATACTCTACCATCTATCTGTTTCTTTCTCCCTTTTGCCTTACACTTCCCTCTCTTCTTTCTAGGATAAACTCTGATCAGTTCCTTACACTTATTTCTTGCTATAAGGTCAGATCCTGAGGGAGACTAAATTCCAGTTATACCTTCTTCCCAGAGGAAAGCAAAACAAGACAAACTAGAAAGAAATCTTTGTTTAATCCCAAGTGTTAAGAAACAATTAATTCAAAAGATTTAATAATTTGGCTGGAATGACTGTGATATTTTTTCTGATATATAAGATTATGTGACTATTCTCTGAATGTTTGAACATTCTAACAAAATGGAAAGTGTGCTAAATAAGATGCAAACCCTGATTATAAATCAGTAGTGCTCTCTCTCTCTCTCTCTCTCTCTCTCTCTCTCTCTCTCTCTCTCTCTCACACACACACACACACACACACACAGACACAGAGGGGGGGGGTGGATTTCCAAGCCAGCCTGGGCAACTTGTTATGTGTACAAGCAGTGTATAATCAGCTTTTAATGGTCAGATTTTTAATTGTCATTAGGTCCAAGAAAAAAATTCAAGTCAAAACTGCTGCAGTTATTATTCAATTTCTGGCATAATATGTTGTTTATATTTAATGTATTTGTAGAAATTTATTTTCATCTCTCATTTTGATATTATTTTGTCCCTTGGTCATACAATATCACAGGAGCCCTGCATGAGCTAACTTTTAAGAAAAATCTTAATTCTTCACTCTCTTAACATTTTTTCCCACAACATTCTTTTTCCATCAATATAAGCCTCTGTGTAGGGTAGTGGTAAGTCCTGCCAATCTATCTTTGTGGACGCATCTTTTCCTCAGGGGACAAACATACTATATGTGGCCACATAATTGCCTGAAAGCATAGTAGGAAGAGGCTTTTAATCTGATCACCTAGTCTACCAAGTCTTGTTTACCTTTTTCAGTTTGCTTTGTTCGGATTATCTTGTTTCTGAGTAAGTATAGGGACAGATGTTCCAAGAGTGTCTTGGAACCAGAGCCTCACAAGGAGATCTCTGGCATCTTTTTGTGAATCACAACCTCCAGGGCATAAGGAAGACATTCCACTAGGCCAGGTAAGTTTATGTCCCTAAAAGCAGGATGGGTAGTATACTCAGGATTTTCCTGGTGAAACATAGAAGCAGTACACCTGGGAGAAGGCACAAATGATTCATAAGAAATTTGCCATCAATCCAGTATCCACAAATTGGACAACTATTGAAATCCCCCCACGCCAAAACACATTCAACACTTGGAGATTAAGACCAAAAGTGAAATACCTCATGACAGTGATTGTATTATGACAGTGATTGCATCACAACAGAGATTACATCATGAGGCTCAGCTTTGCGGCTCATCATTCGGTCTTTGTCAAGCAGCTAGGCTGGCTTTCTGACTTTTGCTGTTCACTGTAGGAATGGGTGTGTTAGTGGGGAGTGAGGCTAAAAGGAGGAATTTATGCCAGGACTTTGTGAGTAGGCATGAGGCTGATGACCTCATTATAGTTCGGTCTATGTACAGTAGCAAACTGTTCTTCTGCTTACAGACCTCTTAATGTTAATATATCATCCTTCCATTCCATGAGTTTCTTTAAAATCAGCTCCAGTCATGATGAATCAATGCCAGTGTCTTCAAGATCATGCTATCTTTAAAGATGTGCCAAAAAGAATATTGTGGCTCTCCAATTAGGTCCTTGGTGTAGATGCTTCTGAGCTGCAGATGGCCCAATAGCAAACTAGCTTTAGCATGCCTATATCTGAACTTCTCTTTTTCTGCATATGCTCCTCTCCATTTATCATGTGGTTAATGGCAAGTCATTCTTGGAGGTACTCAATCCAAAAGTGCTGAAGTAACAAAATATGTTCTTTCATAACTATACAATTGGTCTGATGTGAAATCTTTTTCAGTCTCTATTTAATGAACATACAGAGTTTTCACCAATGTGATTTTTGCCATCTATGTCACATCACCATCTTTGCCCATCTGGACTTGTGAGGTGTGTGTGTGTGTGTGTGTATGTGTGTATATGATTTATATGTACAATGTTTTTATATGCACATACATGCAGGTCAACATCAAGTTTCTTCCTCAAATGCTTTCCACCTTGTTTTGTGGGGAGTGGGGGGTACCTGTTCTCCCTGGACCTGGAGCACATTTACTGGGCTTGGGTGGGTAGACAATGAAGCTTGTGATCAAGTTGTCTCTATCCCCATTATATATCAATGGGATTATCATATATGACACTCACACCTGGCTTTTCTATGAGTTTTGGGAATCAGAATTCGGGTCCTTATTATAGAGTCCTTTACTAACTGAGTCATCATCCCAGTCTACAATCTAGACTTTCTTATTAGCTTGCTAATAGTTTATAATCTTTATTATGAGTATTCTTCAAGCAGTACATTCATAATCCTCAATGCCTCACCCTTTCTCTGCAACTGAAAACTGTGATATCTGTTCTTCAGGTCCCTGTGATCTGGCCTCCTGTCATCTATCCTTCTGATCTTGCCATGACTAGCATGCCCTACAGAGTTGCCCCCTTGTTCTTCCAAGAACCCAGCTATTAGTACCTTGGACTATGATGTCTTACCTGTGTTGTTTACTGTGTGTTTTTTCCCACGAATACTGCTTAGCGCTAGCATTTTTTGTCTCTTTTAAGCTCTTCACCCAAACACTACTTTTTCAACAAGGTCCTGAGTACCTTTTTAACTTATTGCAGTTCTGTCTTGTCAATCAAATAATGCACTGACTCCTGCATTTCCTAATATCAGGTCTATTCTTTACATTTTACTGCATTAGCCTTTTCCAGTACACCTCTTCTTTAATAGTTCATACCAGATTTTAACATGTGATACTGCTTTCTACCAATAAAATGTTTCCTAACAATTTTTATTGACAGAATATAAGCATCCTGTCAGCAAAGTTCTTGCTTCATGTAACTCTCTGCTGTTTCCTGTATAGAGTTCTCTGTCACTGAGTAACAGTTAGCCAACAATGTGGTGACTTAACACACTACACAGGAGCTTACAGCTATCTGTGAATTAGATGTCTGAACAGCACTGCTGATTTTCATGATGGACTTTGCTGTTTGACTATGGGCTGTCAGGGCAGTGGGGAAAGAGGGGGAGGGAGAGAGCCCATGTCTGGCCAGAGTTCCTGTGTTCTGGGCAGGCAGGCACAGGAGGGCTGCCAGACACTTTCCACTTGGCCCTGGGTGGGCATCTAAGCCACTGGATGCCACTTGATAGGGGGTGGACAAGGGGCAGCCCCTGATACTAGGGCCCCCCTGGGTGACACCCTTGGCCCTGGAGTTATGGGAGAGAGGGCAGAGGGAGAGAGGTTCCCACGCAGGTGAGAGACCTTAGTCTGGTCCATGGCTGGAACACAGGAAGGCCTTCCATTGGGAGATTAGAAACAGCTCATTAGGAGAAAAGCCTATCCCATCGTCCATGCACAGCACACCTTGATGAACAGAGACAGTCTATGGTTTTAGAGCTTTATTGTAAAAAAGGCAGGGGGAAAGAGAAAAGGTAAGAGAGAGAGAGAGAGAGAGAGAGAGAGAGAGAGAGAGAGAGAGAGAGAGAGAGAGAGAGAGAGAGAGAGAGAGGAGAGAGAGTAAGAGAGAATGAGGAGAGAGTGAGGTGGAGCCAAACAGCCCCTCTTATAGTGAGCTGTTATCTTGGTGTTTCTAGGTAACTGGGAGGAGTCTAGCCTAAAGGTAAGAAGCTTGGGACATTGTCTAATTGACTACAAGCCACATGCTTCTCCTGTGGGGGATGTGGCGGCGGTAACTTCGACAGGAGCCAGGGTTCCAGGAGACATGAGGGAACGCCTACCATCTCATGTAGGTGAATTATCACCACCAGGTTCTACCGTGGTTCAGACCTCAGTTCAACTGGAGACTAGGCCATTTGTGTATAGCCCATTGCACCACATTCGACCATGTTGGATTTTTATATGAAGTATCCATGGAGGAACCTGTATCCAGATTCTAAACCTTGTACAAATTAGTTCATTGCATTTATGGGGATGATGTCTATATTTCAAGATGCCTTGTACTATTATCCTAGACATAAAGGCCATCTGCATTCCTTCTCACATATCTCCATTTTCCAACCTTCAGTATTGAAATCCCTCTCAAATTTTGAATTATTCCTGCTTTCCACTTTGCTTCAATTCTTGGTTTTAAGAGTTAGATGATTACACTGGGTCAACATGTATATCCTATATAATTTCCCCACTTGAGGTTTACTGAATATCTTAAATACATCTGCCAAATTCCTTTTGTTGGTGACTCAATATATTCACAGGAGTAATATTTAGTAGCAGAGTTCATGAAAACATGCTCACTGTTCATGCAAGTTTTAATCTTTGATGGGAGACTAAGCAAACCATCAGGAGATGTAAAAGGAAGAACAAAGCAAAAGAAGGAGGTTATGAAAGGGAACATCTTTGGGGCGGAATAAAAAAGTGCTTGGGGCCATGTGCATGGGAACCTTTGACAGTCTTTACACAAACCGAAAATAGAAAATTTCCTCCTTTGTTAATATTGCCAGTTCAAAATTATCACTTTTGGGTGCCAGATGTGGTTTCTCAGGTTCTCAGAGCTATAATAGCTCACCAAATCAAATATCAGTTGAGTTTTGCCTGTACCTACAGACAGATGTTTGCCCCTGTAATGGGAATTCTAATAAGTGCATCACACTGACAAGGACAGATAGAGATTGAGAGTTTGGGATACAATCTGTAAAGTCTTTTCCCTTTCATGGCCACAGAATACTATCATTTTATCTTTATTACCGTGTAAGACAAGATATTTGAACTTAAATATGAGAAATTACTTCATTTCCTACATGAATGCTTAAACTCCATAGGGAAATTGACTTGGTAATTATGATAATGTTTGCCTATCAGAAAATTTAGATTAATTGAAAATGATAAATTAGTCATTTTTGGGTCTTGTGTCTGATCTCATTCAACCATGAATGTGCTGCCAGCTTAGAACTTACTGGAGTGAGAACTCAGGATTCACATTCTAAGTTCAAAGGTCCAGTGTTTTCATTTAGCATCCACCTTTGGTTCTTCATATTGGTTGACTGGGAAAGGCTACCCTCACGGAGATAGCAGGCTTGAGTTTTCTCCCAAAAGGAAATAGTCCAAGACTTTCCCTAAAAAATTTTTACTAAAAACAAAGAATAAACACACCTTGGGAATTTGGGAATCTGTAAAATTGCTTTGTTCAATAATCAGGTCTCTTCTTTCTTTTTCTCTAGTAGTTTTCATTTTTTTCACTGTTTAATTTTTCAATTATTCAAAAAACCTTGTATGACTGTTTGTATGGATGAAACATGAGTTATGAATTTGAGAGATACATTTAAGATACATAATTACAGTTTATTTTCTGAATTCTGATGGGGCAAGTTGGCTATGTTTGGGGAAGAGGACTGGGGACTGTGAGCTAGAGAAAGTCTACAAATAGTTTTGTAAAAACAAGTTGTGAAAAAAAAACCTGTAGTTTATTCAAGGCCTGTGAGTTAAGAACGTTTTGGAACTTTAGAGTTAAAGAAGTCTTAAGAAATAGTAATTTGTGGTACATGAAACATACAGAATTGAAATTTCTCTGTTTGTAAGTAAATTATTTTGTATCATAGTGATGGATGCCTGGCTGCTGTCAATACCAATTCTAGTGAAGTTAAGGAGCAACACAGAGAGCTGTGATCTACATAATAAAGAATTTATTATATTGCCATTGATATGAATGTTTTCTAAACCTCTTTCTTCTGCAAGAAGAATGAGAAAGGAAGTTGAAATTTTCACTCATTTTGAAGGTTCTGAAAGACAAAATCCAACTCTAGAGCACAGGACTGTAGTGCATGCCAGTGAGGTAGGGCTCAAAGACCCGTTAATGGGGTTCTCTAGCAAAGAACAAATGGGAAAGAAACAACTAGATCTTGCAGTGAAAGGAGTGAGGTGAAGAGGGTCAGCTTTTAATAATGCATACATGGGATTTACCCAAGGAAAAGCAGTCTGGACAGTTGAGATGGAGAGCCATGCTACTTGAAGAAGGTCACCCCAACCCTGCCTGGACAGACAGGATCCAGAGGCTAGACCTAGAATAAAACCAAATGACCAGGGGAAAATGTCAATGAAATGATTCCTAGCAATAGTCTGATATATTTTTTATAGATTGGAGACTAGCATAATCATCATAAGAGAGGGTGAATCCATCAACTGATTGGAACAGATTCAAGGCACACAGGCAAAATTAGGCATAGCTCTGAGAATCCTGCAGAAGAGGGATGGGTCAAGGACAACACACACACACACACACACACACACACACACACACACACACACACACACACACACATACACCAAAAACCTACCACAGAATCAACCACCTGGGTCTCAGGGTCTCATCAGAATTTCCAGCCTCTCCCAGAGACTGAACCCACAGTCGGGAAGACTGCATGGGTCTGACTTAGGTCCTTGTTATGTACACTGTGGTTTTGTAGCTTGGTGTTCTTGTGGAACTTCCAACACAGAGAGCAGAGCCATCTCTGACTCTTTTGCATCCTTTTGACACACGTTTCCTCCTATTGGGTTGCCTTGGTCAGCCTATAAATGGGGAAATGTGCCTAGTCTTTTTGCAATTTGATATGGCGTGTTTGTTTGATATCTCTGGGGAACCTGACCTTTTGTGAGGGAAAATTGAAGCGGGTTGGATCTGGAGGAGAGAGAAGGTGGGTAGTGGGAGACACTGAGAAGAGAGGAGGGAGGAGAAACTGTGATTGGGTTATAACTTATGAGAGAAGAATTTTTAAAAGTTTGGGTCCTATTCTAAAATTGTACTAGAAGTTATTAAGATTCTTGCAGCTACAAGTGATATGAATTTTATTTTAAGTTAAACCATGGGGGAAGTTAATTAACTTGCCCATCAAGTTTTATGGGCTCTTGTTCATTCTCCAAGAGCTGGTGATCTGTGTATTTTTTCTTTAATAGCATATTGTTCCCATGTGGTGATTTAGATTGTGGCTAGGCCCAGAAACACTACCTTTGATCTTAAAATACCTTTATAGTAAGTTATGATTGACTTGCTATTGGTTGTATACTTATTCCTGAAACATTTCTGATTAGTGCAGAATAAAGAAGTCTGATTACTAATTTGGGGTGACTATAAGCAATTGTTTCTGGGATACAGAAGGGCTTCTTCTATCTTCCTGCCCTGCAAATAGCCAAAGTTATGGACAAAGACAACATATGTCTAATTCAACAAATCAGAAAGGAGCACAGTATTTCTCTAAATGGCATTTCTGGGTTGAATCAGTGCACTGTAGACACAATGTCCCTATATACAATTGGATAGTCCTCAGGAGTCACATGGGTCAAGGAGATGAATTAAGATTAAAGTTGCCTGATGAATGTTATTTCTGGGATTATCCATATACATTACAAACACACAAGGGGTTTTGGGGAAGGCTTAAAGTCACAGGGAAGTCTAGCTACAAATTTGAATTTGTGAATTATTGACTCTCACATGTAGTACCAGGCTAGAGTTGCTTGAAGAAATAGCTTCTACACAAAGATGGAGATGGCTATACAGCATGTTTAGCATGGTGTAATGGATAGAAACACACACACACACACACACACACACACATCTGCGAATCAATAAAAAACTTTTATACTAGATATATATGGTGAGATATTAGAACAGTTAGCAAAAGATATGATGTCAGTTGAGTTGTCTCTTTGGTATAAGTGTAAAATTCAATCAGGGGACATTTCCTAAAAGAATAAAAGAGTATTGCAGGAATGTGGAGGTGAAAGGGTAAGATGTTGAGACCGAAGAGAGACAACTAATATGTACTGAAATACCTACATTGTCCTGACACTACATTAAGTGCTTTTCAGTCTGCAATTCAATGCAGCAATGTATCCCACAACACACAGACCACAGTGATGCCAGAAGGCTAGGTATAAGGATGATTAAAGTTTCTCACTGGGACATCGACATAGATTGTGGAGGTTGATCCTTTCAGTGGACACGGAGATTAAACGAATGGGCATATCATTAGGAGGGAAGGTAGACTTGGAAACTTTTACCTCGCAATTTCTTTTCTTTTCTTCTTCTTTTTGTTCCTTCTTTTTGTTTTTTTCGAGTCAGGGTTTCTCTGTGTAGCCCTGGCTGGCCTCAGTCTCAGAAATCTGCCTGCCTCTGTCTCCCAAATACTGGGATTAAAAGCATGTGACCCCACTGCCCGGGTATCTCACAATTTCTGTTTGCTAATCAGTATTTAATTGACTGCTGAGAATATGAATCTCTAACTAAGAGAATCAGTTGAGGACCTTTCTTCTCATCCTTCTTGTCTTCTCAGAAGATAGGTCATGTAATTACTCACTATGAATCCTGAGACTTTCTCTAGACTCATTACCTCTGTCTGTGTCATCTGTTTCTATTCTATTGTCCTGACTACTCATGAACTTCTAACTTTGTATAGGTATTATCTATGACAATTTAACTATTCTGGATCTGAACAGCTGTGGCTTGGCTGCTCTGTACTAGCTATGGTTATTTTTCTATGCTTTGCATTTAGTAGCCTAGACTTTTAGTTAGCATCTGGATTACACTATAGACTTTCTAAAATTTTGCCTCTACTTAGAATATGATCATTACACAAATTGCCACAAACATAAGACTAACTAGTCCCCTTTCCACACTGCAGGCTTCTGGGTCTGTCAATTCATCTGTCAATAATGGAGGCAGTGTCTCTGCAGGTAAAGTTAAAAATCAATTTCCCTCTTTTCTACTTCTGTATCTTTCTCCTTTCTTTCTTGAACACTTCATTGCTTTCTTTTGTCTCTCCATTTTCTTTGTCTTTATTATAAGAGTGTAATAATTTTACTACACTCTTAAATTTGTGATGGATTTATATCAGGAAGGAGAGAAAACTATGATCAAAGTGAAACCATTTTGTTAAAAGATGGTTTTAAAATAATTTTTTATTCTTTAGATTGTAGTTTTGTGAAAAGAAACACAAAAATATTATTTGGTAAATATTTGAAAATCACATATTTATCTAGAGAAAATCAAAGTTGTCCTTACTTCTACATACAGAAGCCAAGGTAAAATTTTGGTAAAGGAATTTGTTGTTTTTATCTAGGGGTAGAGTTTGGTCTTTTGTTCTGAATGATTATACATGAATTCAAGCTTCATAAACACCTTGGATTTCCAGGCTTGTTCTTCATGTCAAACTGGGCCAGAAATCCTACCCAAACTTAAACAAATGATGACATCACCAAGAGCAGCGTTCACAATGCAGTAGCTGGAACAAAATGAGGAATGAATAAAAAGTAGTGAAATCTTAAATGAAAGCATAAATTGTTCTCTTTAAAATATGTTTAAAGACAATCAAAAGGAGAGAATGTTTATTTAAAGTAGAATATAAAATATAAATGCTAGCACGTGTGAGGCAGAGACAGGCAGGTTTCTGTGAGTATGAGGCCAGCCTGTTCTGCATAGTGAGTTCTAAAACAGCTAAAGATATGTAGAGAGACCCTGTCTCAAAAAATAAAATAAACACAGAGAGGAAAAGGAAAAAAATCGTTTCTAGTTATTGAAGGGTAGAAATGTCCCCTAATTCTTCAACATCTCGCACCACAGGACAAATCTGGAGCATCATGCAACTATGTAAAATGCAATGAAAAATACATTCAGAGTGGCCAGTCAAAAAAATAAAATAAAATAAAATAAAATAAAATAAAATAAAATAAAATATGAGAATGCTAGTTAGGATGGGATGATTGGCACAAGAAAACATATTAAGGATTTCGGAGACTGCATTTTTTTTGTCAATATGTAAGGAGGTAAAGAGTACAAAGAGCTGATTCATTACAAAGAACAAGGATGCTGAACACTGCCTTGCGGTTCCTAAGAGCCGGTCCTCCTACCCACATTTCTGAATCCCACACATCCATGCACACTTAAGGTCATTATTGGTTGTAGAAAACTAGTTCTTACCATGTGATAGCTATGCAAATAAAACAGCAACTCCTTTGGAGTTTGTGGAGGGAGCTTCAGAAGCTGATCATGACCTCGTTGTTCTGTCTAATGAAGGTAGTGACTTTATAATTTTATAGCACTTTTAGTACACTCAACCTTGAGTCGTTTTGCTATGTGTTCAGTAGTCTTTCATGTAGGTACGGAGGCCTACTTGTGTCTTTTCAGAGATTCCTAAACAGAGGTTGTCAAATTATTTGCTAAAGTCTCAAAGCCCGTCATTGAAGGGCATGGCCTGTGTCTATGCTTCCTCTAACAGGCCAATGGTCTATCTTGTGATATGCATCACCATGGTAATAAGTGCAATAGGGGAAAACTTTTCATCTCTTCTGGTCACTGCTGGTATTTTCATTTACTCTAGCGAGTTTAGAGAAACTTTATCACCCTTCCTAACTAGATTCTACTAATGTAGGGGATCTCTCACATGCCTTTCTTTCACATATATGTCGTAAGAGTGAAAAATGAGGAGACTCCAAGGAGAAGACCACCCAGGGAACCCCAAATTCTCCCTCAGTTAGACTCATTGTCTAGCCAGTATAACTATTGGCTTGCTACAAGCAAGATTATCTTTACTATGCTATATTGTAATGAAAGGCATTTTCTGTTACCAATCATTTCTTTAAAGGAACATTTTATTGGGAGCCTGGGATGAAACACTATTCTTAAGAAACACACCCAGTGTGGATAGCTCACATTTCATTCTTGTTTACAAGAGCAGTGGTCCATAGAAGCCCATGGGGCATCACGTGGACACTTTAATGGCAACACTTCTTTCTTAAGTAACTCTGTCATATATTACCAAGAGACTCGCTGATGGTATGTTTCTCAATTATAATGAAGAAGTGTGCTCAACTTTTCATCCTTTGAAAGGTTTTCTTTTTTGGAGTAAACATGTTTACTAATAACAAAAGATTAGTTTTGTTAATCTAATTTGAAAAGATGCCTTTTCAAAACTATCTTGGTCACAAATATTCACATTTAATAATAGCAGGTCTGAAATAAAATACATTCAACACACTGATCTGGTTTAATGCATTAAAAAATGATGTGCTAAATCTAATTAGGTACATGTGTAGAAATAAATGTGAAACTCAGTAATTTAAGATTTTTTAGCACTTTTAATAATGAGAATGGAGGAAAGAATTCCCCAGTAGGATACAAGGACTCTGGATCTGTGTATCTGCAGTTAGATAGTTTCCCTGGGATTTATTTGCAGATAGACCATGTAGTTTCTCAGAGCTCATCAAAGCCAAGCTAAGTTTTAGCTATCCCTATGCTTGGCGTGCTCTAATTGATATGCATGCACATGAGTGGGTGCATATAGTATCACTTAAGGGAACAAAATACCCATGGAAGGAGTTATAGAGACGAAGTTCAGGGCAGAGACTGAAGGAATGATCACCCAGAGACTACACCACTTGGGGATCCATCCCATAAACAACCACCAAACCCAGACACTATGCAGATGCCAACAAGAGCCTGTTGACAGGAGCCTGATATATCTGTCTCCTGATGGTCTCTGCCAGTGCCTGGCAAATACAGAAGTGGATGCTCACAATCATCCATTGGACAGAGCACAAGGTCCCAATGAAGGAGCTAGAGAAAGTACCCAAGGAGCTGAAGGGGTCTGAAGCCCCATAGGAGGAATATCAATATGAACTAACCAGTAACCCCCAGAACTTCTTGGAACTAAACCACCAGTCAAAGAAAACACATGGTGGAACTTGTGGTTCTAGCAGTCTATGTAGCAGAGGATGGCCTAGTCAGTCATCAGTGGGAGGAGAAGCCCTAGGTCCTGTGACGGTTCTATGCCCAAGTATAGGGGAATGCCAGGACTGGGAATAGGAGTGGGTGGGTTGGGGAGCAGAGGGAGGGGGAGGGGATAGGGGATTTTCTGAGGGGAAACTAGGTAAGGGGATAACATTTGAAATGTGAATAAAGAAAATTTCTAATAAAAATACATTTTTCTTATTTTGTCTAATTTCACATAGTACTATATTAGTTTCAAAACTCAATAAGAGATGGAGAGAGAGTTGGAGATTTAGCTTAGTGTTGGAGTGCCTACCTACCATGTATGAGGATCAGGATTTGGTCCTAGCATAAAAAAATCTCATAAAACAATCAAGATATAAATAAATGAAGTGCAGAAAGACTTAATTTTGAATAAAAACTATGGCATTTTATTTGGTCAAATTGAATTAATCTTGAAATTTATTTATATTTGGCAAATAGAAAAAACAGAATAAGGGTTTGCACCAAAGATGTGTTTTCTTCTTCTTCTTTTTTGTTTTGTTTTGTTTGTTTGTTTGTTTGTTTGTTTTTTGAGACAGGGTTTCTCTGTATAGCCCTGGCTGTCCTGGAACTTACTCTGTAGACCAGGCTGGCCTCGAACTCAGAAAGGTGTGCACCACCACTGCTCAGCTGTGTTTTCATTTTTATTGTAGTTATGACAGATTGTTACTTAGAATTAAATATTATTTACTCACTTGCTGTATTGAAGGAAATGTCTTTGAGGTTACTATTCATATGGTTATTATTGAAAAGTGATTGGACAAATGACCACAACATTTTCCCTTGCTCTTTATATACAGCTCTCAATATATAAGCCTGCAACTGGTCTCTGAGGTTTACTTTGGCCAACAGGTTATATCAGAGGTTACAATGTTCAAGCTCTGACCACATAGGAAGATTTCAGTTCAAACAGCTGATTTCCCAAGCAATATTGAATGATGCTACTGTTGTAAGGTCTGTGTTTGCTCACATCCAACCTTGAGACAAAGAGAAATGATGAAGTTAGCAAATGTTTATGTTGACACTTTCAATCATGATACAGAAACTCCTCTTGTTATGAAACTTTCACTTAAAAATATACAAAGAAAATTGAAATGCAATATTCTAAAGAAAAACAGTGTTAACTCTACACTCTACCAACAGATGGTATGCTATGCCCAGTGTATAATCACTCTTTGGACTTATCAGCACAGGAACTCATAGATAGTCTTTCAAGAGCTTAAGCTATTTATAGTTCTTTTAAAGGTAATGGATTTTTTTTATTCATAGTGGAATTATACATGCAAAACAATGGTAAATTATGGAATATTTCATTTCTGCTGAGGCATGCATCTTTGCTCATCATTTTGTCTATCAGTGCTTTAGCCTCTAGAAACATCGATAATAAAACATAGACATTAGGAAATATTTATTCTTTTCAAAGAGGTATCTTTAAAACTGGATAAACCATAGGCTTCATGTAGTTCAAGGGCAGACAAGCAAATAAGGCATTTTACATGAGAATTTAGGTTGTGGGACAGATTGTGAATTGGTTTAAAAGTCCACAAAATAAATGATAAAAATTGCTTAATAGTGTTGGTCAGTAGTCTATGTGGATAAAGAAGAAGGCAAGCAAGGTCAGAGGAGTATCTCACATCAGAAGACACCCAAGGATAGGAATTCATAATAAGGATGGCATTTCTCTTTAGTTATCCCACTTTTTTTTGAGAACCTCAGAACTCATAAATTGATTGTATCTTTTATTTTCACAAATAATAAAATTATGACCAAATCAATTACATAAATTGATTCTAGCTAACTAGTGAAAAAATAAGCACGATTGCCTTCTTTTGTATAGTGTTGTTCTTTTGTAAAGACACAAATACACCAGCACAGGGTAACATAAAGGAAACTATAAAGACTTTAGTAGCACTCACATGTTAATACTTGGAAATAAAGTCTCTGCGATCCCAGAGCTCTGGAGTTATCAAGGAAGTAAAAGATTATATCAGAGAATAAGACTTAGTCAGGAAAAGCTAAAATGAGTGGATACAGAAGACTGAGAAGTGGTTGTCAATCTTTTCTAGCAGACAGAAGCACCTTAAATCCCTAGAATTATACTTTGTAAGCTAAAGAAGCAATTTGCAAAGCACACTCAGTCTCTTAGCTTCTGGAAGGAGTTTATGCAGCTTTCAAAGGTAAATAATTTAGACCCAAGGGAAAGCTTATGTATTGAGAGGATCTGCTCCAATATTTGAGATGCTTCTGGGAACATCACTTTCTGAGACAGTGGAATACTAAAAAGTGAACAGCAAGAAAGTGAAAATTAACTGGCAGGAACACTGGAATTGTCAACTCCTTTACTTTTAAGTTTTTTCTTTTCTTTTTTTTTTTTTTTTTTTTTTGTCTTCTTGAAAAAGATGATTTTGGTAC
This sequence comes from Mus caroli, assembly GCF_978045245.1. Classification (NCBI taxonomy): domain Eukaryota; kingdom Metazoa; phylum Chordata; class Mammalia; order Rodentia; family Muridae; genus Mus; species Mus caroli. The sequence goes on from NW_028227257.1 coordinate 132,854,954, forward strand.
ACGGTAATTAGCTGCTTGGAACTGCTTCCTCTTTGCAACCTGATGGGCCACACCTTACAGAACAATTGAGGCTCTGTACTTTAGAAATTTGACAAATGGTTAAGGCATGTGCTCACTCAGAAGGATGAAAACCATGAGCAATGACAGGAGGAAATATTAGAGGGCAAGATTGCAATGGATGTGCAGTTTATATAGTTAATGTTCTGGGAAGGCTTATTCTTCTTTTTTCAAACCATTTGGGAAGGTGGATACAGCAGTTCAAGAAAGGAGTTGGCATAATCCTGACAAGTTAATTAAGCTTTCACTTCTGAGTATTATATGTATAGTGAGGGGGGAAAAAAACCTTAATTTTCTTTGTACTGTCTGACAAAAAAGAAACACAAGATAAATGCAGGCAGACTCTTTAAAGTTGTCCTTATTACTGATTCCTAGTCTGCAGAACAGAGGTTTTAGGAACTGAAATCAGAACAAATGAAAACTATCAGCATCTTTCATCTTTTCATAATTTGCATTGTATTTACATATATTGGTAGGTATTAGGATGTTATTCACCAGGATATGAACTTTCAAGAACTGCACAGTTGATTTCATGAGTGGGCAAAGTAAAACTTACATGGTGGTAAAATTCACCCACCTTGTTCCTTCCACTTGTGTGGTATTAATTTTGAGTTTCTATTGCTGTACATCATGAACAAAGCAACATATAGAAGCTTCTATCAGTCTTAGAATTTAAAGTCTATTATGGCAGGGAATCTGGCAGCAGGGCATAGCTCGCTCTCAAACACAAGCAGGAAGCAAAGAGAGGGAACTCAAATAGTGGGAGTCTTTAAATCTCAAACTGACTTATTGCCAGTGACACACTTCTTCAAAAAGAACACACCTCCTAAGACTTCTCAAACATTGTCACCAAATGGAGACCAAGCATTTGAACATTGGAACATATAGGGGACCTTCTCATTCTGAAGTCTACAGGTCCTAGGCAAAATAGCAAGCTTCAAAGATAAACAGTTTCATACTGATCCAAAGTTCCCTCGAGGTTCCTTCAAAGTTATTTTTTTTTAATGTCAGCTCCAAGATGAAGGGGGAGGATTGTATCAAGGATTTGGTAATCTGCTTATAACAACTGTAAGAAGTTAGTCTGTTCAGAGTCCACATTTGTAGGAAGATTTGACTCTAAAAATGTCATTTCGTCCCTAAACAGAATCCATCTATGTCATACTTGTGTGACACAGACTGTGAACCAATAGTGGATACTATATGAAAGTGCATGTGGGCACATGCATATTTCAAAGCAAGGTTTGCTTTTTTGTTTTTACTAAATGACACATTTTTATACAAAATCTTTTTCACTCATTTTATAAGAATGCAAATATTTACACATATACATTGTACCCAGTCCATTCAAGTACACCCTGATCATAGCTCTCATTCATTTCTTTGAAATTATAAATTATTAGGAGGGAGTAAGATGTGGCCTAACATTATGTTAATCATTCTGACTGATAGTACAGTTGTGTATGTTAGGATTTTCTATCTGATGATTCTTCTACTTTTCAATGCTAGGCTAAAAGTCCTTTAGCCCAGAGATTCCTTACTTTTCAATAGTTGGTAGAAACAGTAATGTACAAATGTCTACGAGTAAGGTAACTCAAAGAAGACGACTCTGCCATGAAGTTCAAGGACAACTAAAGCTTGTCTTTGATAGACCTGATAATGTGTATAAACTATTGTTGACTCACAGAAAGAAATACAAAAATAAAAGGAAATGCTTACTTTAGAAATTAAAAACATCTTTGTTTCCCTAATATGCCTCTCCTCATCCTATAGTCTATAGTCTTGAATGGGAACTGTGAGATGTTTTCCAATTGAAATCACTTGTCAGGGACATAAGAAGACCAGGTCAATGGGCTGGCTACTCATTACAACTGCTATTTGCTATCACAGGGATTATATCAGGTAGAATTAGAAGTCTTCTAGAGAAAGGAGACTTTTCCTCAGAACCTGTTTATGTTTCTGGATTGGAAATCCTTGTATAAATCAGTAGCATTCAGTCTAACCATTTTAACCTCTTGCCCTGCAGGCCTTTAAGCCAACAAGTCCCAAACATGCTCAAGTATCATTGCAGACAATTAAAGACTGGAAAAATTCTGAAACCAGAATTCTTTTGGAGTAAATGTTGTTGTTTTGTTTTCTGTTTTTCCCTTTTCTATGTGGTATACATTGTCATGCTTTAAAACACGATATCCAGGGATCCTAAACTCATAGAGTCATTCTTTTTCTTCTAGAACATCAATTTACAACTCAAATGACACAAGTATTCATTAAATACTTTAATATAAAAGGCAAAACACAGCATTGTGATTGACTCCCAGATTCGTTCCTTGGGTCATATATAGAAGAATTAACTTTGTTCTTGCAGTGTACCTGATTTCTACCATGGTTTACATGTGAGTTCAAACATGATGACTCAGCTGTTCCATGCCAAAGCCATCATGAGTCCTGTATGAAACCATCACAGCACAGTCAACCTCACATTTTACAATGCCTTCTTTATGCTAGTTTTGCTTCTTTTTGTGTTGCAGTTGGCTCTCTTCGAGCTGATAAGCCATGTTAGTTGTGCGAACTGAAATCTGTCATTGGGATTACCATGAAAGACTTCTGATAGACACAGGTTTACACTTAATAAAAACCTCATGGAGTTTACTGCTCATGCTTTTCCAATTCCTTAGCAAGTTTATCAAGCCACCTAAGTTGACCTTTCAATCCCCTTGTTTCTTTCTTTGTTTTATTAGATATCTTCTTAATTTATAATTCAAATGCTAGACCCTTCCGGTCCCCACCAGCACCTGGGTAGTTTGGGCACAGAGTCTGAAACTGCATTAATTAGGGAAGCAGAAAACCCGGACTAATTAGGGGCACAAGTCCCTTCCGGTCCTGCCAGCACTGGGATAGCTTGGGCGCGGAGTCTGCTGACACCCGCAAGGTATACACAGGACCCTCCACGGGATCTTAAGACTTCTGTGAGTGGATCACAACTTCTGCCAGCAGGCAGGTTCGAACACCAGATATCTGGGCACCTTCCCGGCAAGAAGAGAGCTTACCTGCAGAGAGTACTCTGAACACTGAAACTCAGGAGAGAGCTAGCCTACCAGGTCTGCTGATAGAGGCTAACATAAACACCTGAGGAACAAGATCTAACCAGAGACAAATACAACAACTAATTCCAGAGAATACCAGATGGCGAAAGGCAAACATAAGAATTTTACTAACAGAAACCAAGACCACTCACCATCATCAGAAAGCAGCACTCCCACCCCACCCAGTCCTGGGCACCCCAACACAGCCGAAAAGTTAGGCCGAGATTTAAAAGCATATTTCATGATGATGGTAGAGGACATCAAGAAGGACTTTAATAACTCACTTAAAGAAATACAGGAGAACACTGCTAAATAGGTAGAAGATCTTAAAGAGGAAACACAAAAATCCCTTAAAGAATTGCAAGAAAACACGACCAAACAGCTTATGGAATTGAATAAAACCATCCAAGACCTAAAGAGGGAAGTAGACACAATAAAGAAAACCCAAAGATAGAAACCCTAGGAAAGAAATCTGGAACCATAGATGCAAGCATCAGCAACAGAATACAAGAGATGAAAGAGAGAATCTCAGGTGCAGAAGATTCCATAGAGGACATCAACACACCAATCAAAGAAAATACAAAATCCAAAAAGATCCTAACTCAAAACATCCAGGAAATCCAGGACACAATGAGAAGACCAAACCTACAGATAATAGGAGTTGATGAGGATGAAGATTTTCAACTTAAAGGGCCAGCAAATATCTTCAACAAAATTGTAGAAGAAAACTTCCCAAACCTAAAGAAAGACATGCCCATGAACATACAAGAAGCCTACAGAACTCCAAATAGACTAGTCCAGAAAAGAAATTCCTCCCGACACATAATAATCAGAACAACAAATGCACTAAATAAAGAGAATATTAAAAGCAGTAAGGGAAAAAGGACAAGTAACATATAAAGGGGGGCCTATCAGAATTACCCCAGACTTTTCACCAGAGACCAGGAAAGCCAGAAGATCCTGGACAGATGTTATACAGACCCTAAGAGAACACAAATGCCAGCCCAGGCTACTATACCCAGCCAAACTCTCAATTACCATAGATAGAGAGAAAAAAGTTTTCCATGACAAAACCAAATTAACACATTATCATTCCATGAATCCAACCCTTCAAAGGATAATAACAGAAAAAAAAAAAAAAACAATACAAGGACTGAAACCATGCCCTAGAAAAAGCAAGAAAGTAATCCCTCAACAAACCAAGAAGAAGACAGCCACAAAAACAGAATGCCAACTCTAAAAACAAAAATAATATGGAGCAACAATTACTTTTCCTTAATATCTCTTAATATCAATGGACTAAATTCCCCAATAAAAAGACATAGACTAACAGACTGGCTACACAAACATGACCCAAAATTCTGCTGCTTGCAGGAAAATCATCTCAGGGAAAAAGACAGACACTACCTCAGAGTGAAAGGCTGGAAAACAATTTTTGAAGCAAATGGTGTGAAGAAACAAGCTGGAGTAGCCATTCTAATATCGAATAAAATCGACTTGCAACCCAAAGTTATCAAAAAAGACAAAGAGGGGCACTTCATACTCATCAAGGTAAAATCCTCCAAGAGGAACTCTCAATTCTGACTATCTATGCTCTAAATGCAAGGACACCCACATTCATTAAAGAAACTTTAGTAAAGCCCAAAGCACATATTGCACCTCACATAATAATAGTAGGTGACTTCAACACACCACATTCATCAATGGACAGATCGTGGAAACAGAAAGTAAACAGGGACACAGTGAAACTAACAGAAGTGATGAAACAAATGGACTTAACAGATATCTACAGAGCATTTTATTCTAAAACAAAAGGATATACCTTGTCCTCAGCACCTCATGGTACCTTCTCCAAAATTGACCATATAATTGGTGACAAAACAGGTCTCAACATGTACAAAAATATTGAAATCGTCCCATGCATCCTATCAGATCACCATGGACTAAGGCTGATCTTCAACAACAACATAAATGATGAAAAGCCAACATTCATGTGGAAACTGAACAACACTCTCTTCAATGATACCTTGGTCAAGGAAGGAATAAAGAAAGAAATTAAAGACTTTTTAGAGTTTAATGAAAATGAAGCCACAACATACCCAAACCTATGGGACACAATGAAAGCATTTCTAAGAGGGAATCTCATAGCTCTGAGTGCCTCCATAAAGAAACTAGAGAGAGCACACACTAGCAGCTTGACAACACACCTAAAATCTCTAGAAAAAAGGAAGCAAATTCACCCAAGAGGAGTAGTAGGCAGGAAATAATCAACCTCAGGGGCGAAATAAACCAAGTGGAAACAAGAAGAACTATTCAAAAAATCAACCAAATGAGGAGCTGGTTCTTTGAGAAAATCAACAAGATAGATAAACCCTTAGCCAGACTCACTAGAGGGCACAGGGACAACATCCTAATTAACAAAATCAGAAATGAAAAGGGAGACATAACAACAGACCCTGAAGAAATCCAAAACACCATCAGATCCTTCTACAAAAGGCTATACTCAACAAAACTGGAAAACCTGGACAAAATGGACAAATTTCTAGACCGTTATCAGGTACCAAAGTTAAACCAGGATCAAGTTAATGATCTACACAGTCCCATGTCCCCTAAAGAAATAGAAGCAATCATTAATGGTCTCCCAACCAAAAAAAGCCCAGGACTAGATGGGTTTAGTGCAGAGTTCTATCAGACCTTCAAAGAAAATCTAATTCCAGTTCTGCACAAACTATTCCACAAAATAGAAGTAGAAGGTACTCTACCCAACTCATTCTATGAAGCCACAATTACTCTGATACCTAAACCACAGAAAGATTCAATAAAGATAGAGAACTTCAGACCAATTTCCCTTATGAATATCGATGCAAAAATACTCAATAAAATTCTCGCTAACCGAATCCACGAACACGTTAAAGCAATCAAACATCCTGACCAAATAGGTTTTATTCCAGGGATGGTTTAATATATGGAAATCCAACAATGTAATCCATTATATAAACAAACTCAAAGACAAAAACCACATAATCATCTCGTTAGATGTCGAGAAAGCATTTGACAAAATGCAACACCCATTCATGATAAAGGTCTTGGAAAGATCAGGAATTCAAGGCCCATATCTAAACATGATAAAAGCAATCTATAGCAAACCAGTAGCCAACATCAAAGTAAATGGTGAGAAGCTGGAAGCAATCCCACTAAATTCAGGGACTAGTCAAGGCTGCCCTCTTTCTCCCTACCTATTCAACATTGTACTAGAAGTCCTAGCCAGAGCAATTCGGCAAAAAAAGGAGATCAAGGGGATACAAATTGGAAAGGAAGAAGTCAAAATATCACTTTTTGCAGATGATATGATAGTATATATAAATTACCCTAAAAATTCCACCAGAGAACTCCTAAACATGATAAACAGCTTTGGTGAAGTAGCTGGATATAAAATTAACTCAAACAAGTCAATGGCCTTTCTCTACACAAAGAATAAACAAGCTGAGAAAGAAATTAGGGAAACAACACCCTTCTCAATAGTCCCAAATATTATAAAATACCTTGGCGTGACTTTAACTAAGGAAGTGAAAGATCTGTATGATGAGAACTTCAATTCTCTGAATAAAGAAATTAAAGAAGATCTCAGAAGATGGGAAGATCTCCCATGCTCATGGATTGGCAGGATCAACATTGTAAAAATGGCTATCTTGCCAAAAGTTATCTACAGATTCAATGCAATCCCCATCAAAATTCCAACTCAATTCTTCAATGAATTAGAAAGAGCAATCTGCAAATTCATCTGGAACAACAAAAAACCTAGGATAGCAAAAACTCTCCTAAAGGATAAAAGAACCTCTGTTGGAATCACCATGCCTGACCTAAAGCTGTACTACAGAGCAATTGTGATAAAAACAGCATGGTACTGGTATAACGACAGAAAAGTAGACCAATGGAATAGAATGAAGACCCAGAAATGAACCCACTCACCTATGGTCGGTCCCTTGATCTTTGACAAGAGAGCTAAAACCATCCAGTGGAAAAAAGACAGCATTTTCAACAAATGGTGCTGGCACAACTGGTGGTTATCGTGTAGAAGAATGCGAATTGATCCATTCCTATCTCCTTGTACTAAGGTCAAATCTAAGTGGATCAAGGAGCTCCACATAAAACCAGAGACACTGAAACTTGTAGAGGAGAAAGTGGGTAAAGCCTCAAAGATATTGGCACAGGGGAAAAATTCCTGAATAGAATAGCAATGGCTTGTGCTGTAAGATCAAGAATTGACAAATGGAACCTCATGAAACTGCAAAGTTTCTGTAAGGCAAAAGACACTGTCAATAAGAGAAAAAGGCCACTTTTTCAAGTTCCCAAAAGTCCCCTATACAATCCCCCTTCCCTGCTACCCACTCCTAGGTTGCTTCCCAACCTACCCACTCCTTCTTCCTGTCCATGGCATTCCCCTGTACTGGGGCATATAATCTTTACAAGACCAAGGGCCTATCTTCCCAATGATAGCCAACTAGGCCATCCTCTGCTACATATGCAGCTAGAGACACAAGCTCTGGGGGTACTGGTTAGTTCATGTTTTGTTCCTCCTATAGGATTGCAGACCCCTTTAGCTCCTTGGGTACTTTCTCTAGCTCCTCTATTTGGGCCCTATGTTCCATCCAATAGATTACTGTGAGCATCCACTTCTGTATTTGCCAGGCACTGGCATAGCCTTACAAGAGATATCTATATCAGGGTCCTGTCAGCAAAATCTTGCTGGCATATGCAACATGTCTGCTGGAAAAAACCCCAGATGTCCCTCAACAGAGGAATGGATACTGAAAATGTGGTATAATTACACAATGGAGTACTACTCAGATATTAAAAACAATAAATTTATGAAATTCTTAGGCAAATGAATGGATCTGGAGGATATCATCCTGAGTGAGGTAACCCAATCACAAAAGAACTCACATGATTTGCACTCACTGATAAGTGGATATTAGTCCAGAAACTTAGAATACCCAAGATACAATTTGCAAAACACATGAAACTCAAGAAGAAGGAAAACCAAAGTGTGGATACTTTGTTCCTCCTTAGAAGAGGGAACAAAATGCTCATGTAGGGAGTTACAGAGACAAAGTTTGGAGCTGAGACTGAAGGAAGGACCATCCAGAGACTGCTGCACCCAGGGATCTATCCATAAACAACCACCAAAACTCTCATTTCTTTTTTTTTTCTTTTTTTCTTTTCTTTTCTTTTCTTTTCTTTTCTTTTCTTTTCTTTTCTTTTCTTTTCTTTTCTTTTCTTTTCTTTTCTTTTCTTTTCTTTTCTTTCCTTTCCTTTCCTTTCCTTTCCTTTCCTTTTCTTTCTTTTCTTTTCTTTCTTTCTTTCTTTTTTTTTTTGTTTTTGTTTTTCGAGACAGGGTTTCTCTGTGTAGCCCTGGCTGTCCTGGAACTCACTTTGTAGATCAGGCTGGTCTCGAACTCAGAAATCTGCCTGCCTCTGCCTCCCAAGTGCTGGGATTACAGGTATTCACCACTTCTGCCCGGTTCCGTATCCATGACCTTCTCTGAAGGATGACTCTGTTCACAGGACAGTTCTTCAAGGTGTTTTACCTCGAGTTCTGGATTCATGCTAGAAACATCCCGCTTTTGTTGTAATGGGGTGGCATATAAATAACAGTTCCACTCTCACTCTTCATCACTGATAGATTACATTAAAGGAGACAGACAGGACTCACAATCCAGCCCCTCTTATTTCATTTCACTTATGGCATCATTTGCTGGAGAAATACTTGAAGAAATCTGCTTGTGAGCAAAGTCACATGGCTTGATGCTTACCTCAGGTACAGTTTTTCAAGTGGGGCTTGGACTGAAGTCATCAATGTTTAGGTTACTACAGAAGAGGAAAACAGAAATTAGACACTTAAGGTTAACAATAGCAGAACAGGCCCAAAGCTATTCAATTCTCGCAGGGAGTCCTAAAAGCAAGCATGCATACATGTGATGATCAGAAGGATGGACACTTGGAACAATGCCAGTTAGACATGACAAGGTTTACATTGTGTCGAAGTATTAAAAAACATATTACCCTCAATTAGTCAAAGAAAAAAGTGTCGGTGTGAGTAGAAAGACTGGGAAAGCAATGCCAAAATTAGCTACGTATGGACTGCAAACAAGTGCTGGTGATTACGCACAGCTGGGAAGATTTTAGAACTGTGTGATTAATATAGTTTGGGCTTTAGCTTCGAGCCCGGTTCCTCATTGTAAACGTGCCCCTCCCACATGTTTTGGAACACTTACTATAACTGTTTATTTTCTCCAGGTTTGAAAAGAAATCAGGATGTAAACCAAGAGACAACTCAGTTCAATTGCCAGCGATGTGGCGTCACCTTATTGGTGCATTTTAGAAGGATGGTTCACAAGTCATAAAATAACTACTCCCTGGAAACACTTTGAATCAGACTCCTTCTACAAAGGTGCTTGAATTGCTGGTGTTTACATAATAGTTGATCAAGTACAGAGATCTCACAGGTTCCTGTTTGTTGAGTGCTTAAAAATATCTCCTGCGCCATCTAATGGAAACAATGCAAACTACAATCTGCTTTGGAAGACAAAAGCTTCGGGCTCTTCCACACAGATCAATGTAGAAGGGATGAAAGCTATAGAGCTTAATAGATCAAATAACAGTCTCTAAATGTAATGGCTTGGGGAATTGGCTCTCTGTTTTATAGTGAATTCAAACATGCCCAGAGTCTTATGATTTCACAAAGCAAATGAATTAAAACACAATGTATCTATTCACAGCAGCGAACAATGGCTCTAAAACACATTATTTGCCAAACAAAGAATTGGAATATTCCAGTCTTTATTTATTTATTTTTAAATACTAATTTATTGGCATGTTAATTTTGTGATTTTTGTCTCATCTATATTATAAGTACAATGTCATTTAATTTTAAAGGTATTTCCCTTTTTCAAAAACTGAATTTGATGTCAGAATCTGCCCTAGAATTTTAACTTCAGGAAATTTAAATGAAAGAGAAGCAATTTAAATTAACTGCTGTGGTAATGTTGGGGCTATTGACAAAGAGAATCACATTCCCTGTCTAGAGTCAATACAGGGAACTGTCTCCTGAGAATGTTCTACAAGGTCCAGAAGGCTATTTTCTTATGTCTACTTAAACTTTGTAAACAGTTGTTTAGCATGGTTCATATGTCACATTGGTCTAAGAGCTAAGTATAGTCATTACCACTTTTTACTAATCCAAAGAAACATAGTGAGCATCAGGAAATGTTAGTTCTAGAATCACTGGGGTTATGGATACCACTTTAGTTATTTTTTTAGTTGCTAAGACAAAAACACATGACCAAAGCAACTTATAAAATAAAGTTTATTGGTCTAAACAGTTTCAAAGGTTGAGTCCGTGACCATCCTGTCAGGGAGCATGACAGGCAGGCAGGCAGGCAGGCAGGTAGGCAGGCAGCATGGCAGGCAGGCAGCATGGCAGGCAGTCATGGTGCTGAAGAAATAGCTAAGTTTAAGTGTTTTATTTATTTGGATTTTCCTTTTGTTGAAAATAGAATTTTTTAAAATATAATATATCCTGATTATAGTTTTTCCTTTCTCTACCCCTACCAGTTCCTCCATACCTCCACATAAACCTGGATCGACACTATTTCTGTTTCTGATTAGAAACTAAATATGATTTAGAGATTAAAAATAATATAATATAGGAAATATAAATTAAGATACAACAAAAACTAACACATAGGAATAGAAGAAGAGCAAACAAATAAACAAACAAACAAGAAATGGAAAGAAAAGAGACCAAAAAAGAGGACAGGAATCTAATACACTTATATGCAAATAGAAGGCAGGAGAGAGAGAGAGAGAGAGAGAGAGAGAGAGAGAGAGAGAGAGAGAGAGACAGAGAGAGACAGAGAGAGACAGAGAGACAGAGAGACAGAGAGACAGAGAGACAGAGAGACAGAGAGACAGAGAGAGAAAGAATGAGAACTAGAGATGGCCTGGACTTTTGAAACCTCAAATCCCTCCATAGAGGCACCCTTCCTCTAACAAGGCCACATCTCCAAATCCTTACCAAACAGTCTCATCAATTAGGGACCAATTATTCATATTTGTGTGTGTGTGTGTGTGTGTGTGTGTGTGTGCTTGGGAAGGTGCTCTTATGCTTTAATATGTGTGCACAGGTTAGTTTTATCCTAATGATAATGAATCTATTTTCAATTGTTTCTAAAGATTTAGCTCCTAGCCAGAAGGTGTTTCTCCATTAGGCTCAGAGAGAATTCAAAGATTTATTCCTTAGTCTTGAGACAGTGGCTTTCTGATCCAAACACCTTGTAAACAGTACCTTTAGATGGCAGCCTGGTTTGTTGGCAACTTGTAGATGAAAATGTCCTATTGTAAGAACTCATGGTATTACCTTTTCCAGTGTACACCAAGTACCAAGCACAGGGTTGGGCATATATTAAATATTCAACAGAGGTAAGCGGTTTATCTTACCTTAAGAAGAGTCAGAAAGTTCTCCTTTGTATTTTATAAGGAACAAGTGGGGGTTCCACAATGACACAGAAGCTAGGAATGTCCTGTCTGTCTTCTATATGTTTCCTATGATACATAGGTACCTTGCTGATGTAGATGAAGAGGTATCCTTTATCCAGAAACGTGGAAGAAAGGAACGATGATAGGATCATGGGGGGTATTATAGCTAAAGGAACTAATTTAACCAATACTAATAACATTAATAACATACTTACCGTGTAAATATTGAAGTTCCTTAAAAGAAAGGAAATGCGTGCTTTCATTTATAACCCTTTGCTCTGCTTAATACTGTTATACTTGTAAAGGGTTCAAAAATGAGTTAACACTGAATAAATTAATAGGAGACCATTAATTTTAGTTTCACTGAAAATGTTGGTTTTTGGATTTCAGGTAAACAGCATTAAAAGCAAACAGTGCTTTATTTGTTTTAAATGAATATTAGTCATCTTATGTAGCAGTTCGGTGACTCTGAACTACAAAAGGGTATGGAAAGCAATGAGTTAATGCTTATCAAGCAAAATAGCTCCTTATGCTTGTGATGCCATTCTTGAGACATAATATTATGGGTAGGATACTCAAGTAGTGCTAAAATGGCTAGATAAAAATGTGAATATTTATTTTTTTTAATGGGCTATTTTATTTGTTCACATTTCAAATGTTATTCCCTTTCCTGGTTTCCCCTCTACAAATCCCCTATCCCACTCCCTTTACCCTCCTTCTATGAGGGTGCTCCTCCACACACCTACCAACTCCTGCCTCACTGCCCTAGAATTCCTCTACACTGGGGCATGAAGTCTTCACAGGACCAAGGGCCTCCCCTCCCATTGATGGCCAGATAAGGTCCCTTCAGCTCCTTCAGTCCTTCCCCTAACTCCTCTATTGGTGTCCCAGTGCTCAGTCCAAAGGTTATCTGCATTTGTATTGGTCAGGATCTGGCAGAGCCTCTCAGGAGACAGCTATATCAGGCTCTTGTCAGCAAGCATTTCTTGACATCCATAATAGGGTCTGCATGTGGGATGTATCCCCAGATGGGGCAGTCTCTATTCCACTCTTTGTCCCTATAGTTGCTCATTCATAAATAAAATCCTAAATACTAGATGTTATTTGAAATTGTGATCAAGTAATGAGTCTTTAGTATAGCATCTTTTACAGGAAATATTTTCCCATGATATAAGTATCACCTTCAGCTCAGTTTCTAGCTTCATTTCTGTTAATACTTCTTTCAAGTTGTTCAATATAAAAAATTAGTTTCTCCATACAATCCTCAGGAATATGCTTTTCTCTTGCATTTAAAAGGCTATAGTATTTTATCACCCAATTTAATGTCTTCTGTACCACTTTGGTGAGAACTCAGTTACCAGTCTTGGTCTAAGAAACAGTCACAAAAGTATCGCTGCACCAGCATTTGTCAACAGAGTTAAACGTTTTATGAGGTGTGAAGATCTGTCATCTTATTTTGAGCAATGTACTCAGCAAGGCTCATTGTTAGGAGTTCAAGAAAAATGTGGTTTACAAAATCTACTCCTTTGAGTATGTCTTAAAATGCCAAAATATTATGGGATGATTGTTCCCATGGGTGATAGATTTGATTTGAAAGCCTAAGTGGTTGACTTTTCTGGGAAGAAAGTATGGGAATATTGGAAGACCATGTCTATCAGCTGAATCATGACACTAGGGATTGTCTGAGAACTTTTAAGTACAGTGAAGCAATTGTTAAGGAATGCGCCTTGGCTAACAGTACTGATAGCTCCAGTTTTGTTGAAGCAATTAAAATGACCTCCATTCCTGATTCCCTGTCTTTGGCTTCTCAATTTTCAGGGAAACAGTTTATAATAAATGAGTCCCAGCAGCTATGTTTTGCCCCTTGGGATGGGAATCACCTTGCTTTATACAGGAGAAACACTGTGTTACCAGAAGAACACTGAACATGCCCAGTTCATAAAGTAATGCCAACTCACTATACAGACATTGAAATTTCAAAAGTATAAAGAAGAAAATTATAATTCTCAAGCTAGAAAAATCATTGTTAATTTTGGTATATACTTCCTTTAGTCATTTCTCTTTTATTTTTGTCTATACCTCCTTAAGTTATTTGTTTCCTAAGCTATTAAGGATCATAGCAAGCTTTCTTGTCACTTTGAAATGTAATGTAGATGTCCCCTCCATGCCTTTAAAGCAGTCGTTCTAAACCTGTGGGTTGTGACCCGCTGTGCAGAGTCGAATGATCCTGTCACAGTGGCTGCCAAACATCATTGGAAAACACAGATGTTTCTATTACAATTCATAACAGTAGCAAAATTATAGCTGTGAAGTATCAATGAAAACAGTTATCTGTTTGAGGCTTACCCTTACATGAGGAATTGTAGTGAAAGATCACAACATTAGGAAGGTTGAGAACACCTGCCTTAAAGTGTGCTTTGGATACAGAATATATTTAATGATCTATGTTTCTGGACTATTATTTCTTTACCTCCTTGTGTTGCTTACTGTGTGTGTGTGTGTGTGTGTGTGTGTGTGCGCGCGCGATATTTTATTTTCTCTCTCTCTTACAAACACTAAATGGTAATTCTAAAATAAAAGTTACATTCTCCCATTTTGTGAATTAATTAACTTGGAATAAAATAAGGCAGGATGGATTGGAGAAAGAAATTTTATTTGTTAATAATAAAGTTGAATGGCTATAAACTATTTAGATCTTAAACCAAATAGCTATTAAGAGTAAATCTTTCAACAAACCACATAAGAAGTACTGTCTCTCCATGTGCTTTGTCCAGAGAATGTTTGGAAACTGGAGAAGGTAGGCAACTGTTTCTCACTTGCAATCTCTATGTAAATGCTGGGTAATGTCTTTTCTATGGAATTCCATTAGGCAGAAGAAGCTCTGGTGCTCTTTATTTATGCATATTCATGTTTTTATTTAAACTACTCAACAAACGACTCTTTTTGTAGTTACAATATGAATCCCGTCCAATATTTATAGTGTAAAGAAACAATGGTCATTTGTGTACTCTTTGTTCAATATATTGCTCATATTGAATTCTCCATCGAGAACAACAAGAAAACAATACAAATCCATCAATATTAAAGACCAAATCTTAATTACAAATGAGTCGTAATTGGATTCAATTGCAAATGGGATTTTTTTTTCACTCTCTCACAGTACAATTAAAACTTACAGATTTATTTCATCAGAAAATAAAATCAGCTGCTTAGTTCTAAAAATGTACTATAACAAGAGCAAGGGCATCTGATCTCTGTTTGTGATACTTTTTGGTAGCAGAATATTCTAGAATTCAATACTTGTGTGTTAGTCAACTACTCTACAGGGCTAAGTGGTCTATTACATATGGCAGAATGAAAGACACATAGGGCCCCAAGTTTTAAAATTCAGCTAACAGTGGCTCTTCCTATCTTCTTTTCCTGTAAGCCCTCTGCCAGTGATTGTTGAAGTTAAATTAAAAGTACCTTTTTTGGGGGGAGGGGGGGAAGTAGTTTTTCTGGTTTCAACCTAGACTGCACTTATGGCTTTTAATTTTTTCATTTTTTCTTGAGAATTTCATACTGGCATCTAATGAAAGATGATCATGTGCATCAGCTTCACCCTCCTCCCACAATTTTATCTTTTCTGGGACTTTAAAGTATGAGCTGCTTTCATGCATACTCAGAGATAAAACAAAGAAAACCTGTAAACAAGACTTAAATTATATATATATATTTTTACCAGAACCCATGCCTCAGACACTCCAGTTGAAGTCATATACACCAGTAGAGTTTGGCAGAACTGAGATAAATTTCTCCAATTCTGGAAAGCAAAGTTCTCATTTCATTCTCTTGAGAGGTCTTGTCTGGGCATTCATACATGCTTGAAAAATGATCGAAGATTTAGAAATATGTCAATGAAACCATTTTGCCAAAAATTTGGATGACCAAAAAATGAGCATTGGCATGAATAGCATTTTCATGCAAGACACCATCCCCATGTATGTGTTGGCTGGAGTGTTCACAGTTCCTGTCTTCAACTGTTGCTTTCAATTCTCTTCCTGTACATTCTGTCTCTCCTTGTCTTTCTCAGTGAAGTTCATATTCTGAAAGGGGATTAAGTCTTGAGGTTACACTCCCCTAGGTCATGAACATAAAGAGGAATGTGTGCAAATGGGAATGTGTGTTTGCAGATTCTAGAACTCTAACACTATTTTAATTTTTTTATTTTAAAGATTAAAATCAGAATGTGTTCTATCACAAAGAGTATAAAGAGAAAAGGTGAAATATGGTATTGAATATACATTAAGAAGTGTCATGGAAAAGGCTCTAGGCCCATTTATTTTTTTGATGTTTGAGCATTATCTTCAAATAAAAATGTATCTTGAATTTAAAAAAATTATTATATTTGAGAAGAATGTATAGTTCTTGGTGCTATGTTTGAAGTATCCATCTCAAAAGCTTGAGAAAACTGTGGTCTTATTGAACCCTCAAAATAGGAACAATATGAAGCTTTAAAAATGAAAGAAAAACTCATCTTTTTCCAGTGATTATATTCTTGGTTCCCAACTCTAAATAGACTTTATGTCTATATATAATATTCCTCCCCTTTGTTCTCCTTTCTTTGTTTCCCATCCCCTTTCTTATATCCATTGTTCACCTGAATCCACAACAAGGAAAAAAATCAAAGTTTGGAGTAGTCAGTTAAAATTATAGAGAATTATTTATTCAAAATACTTGGCTACAAGCCCTGAAACTCCTGTAGACACAGCAAGACTCCAGCTCTAGCTGGAAAGAAACATATCCAGTCATATCCTGGGGAGTTCAGTGCATTAGACCATGATTGAACAATCCTAATTAAGTGATATATAGTGACTGGTGATGTGGAAGTCTATAGTAAAAGTTCATATTATGCATAGTTATCAAACCATGTCTCTGCCTGCAGGTGGAGAATATATGTAGTATAATAAATTATACTTATAACTCTTAGTCTTTTGTACCTAGAATACTCCTGGACATTCCATATTTCTACACACCGAGGAACAATGAATTTATGTGGATTTGTCCAGTTTTGGTTGGGTCCTTTGGTTAATGACTACATAATTTATCAATTACAGATACAGATATTTTGTTGATGTCTGCCTTACAGAATTAGAAAGTATGGTCTAGATATTAAACTTATAGTCTTAGTAAAACACAGTCTGGAGAGTTAATAATGCAGATATATTCAAGAGAAGACAAAGGATCTTGATGAATCAAATAAAAGAAGAAGTCTTAGACTTCCCTGGTTCTTGTTGGGAACATGTACTAGAACATTTGGTGGTGATGTGTATGATTTGATCCAGCTATGTATAAAATTAAAGGAGACTATAGTAGATTCAATTTCATAGACAGTCACAACATTAACTTTCTTTTGCTTTGGCCCATTCACAATGAAGAACCTCATACAGACATCTTCCCAGGAGAAGAAAACCAAGGATGGCTAACTCAAAGAAAAAGCGCCAAACATAATTTACCTCAGAGCAGGTCTGAATTGTAGTGGCCTTCTTCACCATGCCAATCTACGAGAGTGTGATGCCTTTTGAAAAGGGCAGCAGCTAATGTGCTGGATGGTTCCCGGGAGAATTCATCTGCTGAGACTTATTCTGTAGTCTCATCTGCCACATGGTAACCGTTGCCACTCTGGCAATAAATCCCCAGGGACAGAGGATGAAAAACTCAGGGGGTCTGGCAAAGTCTGGAATCAGAAATAGACCATCTGCCTCATCGAGAAATTGACAGGCGACTCAGAACAGATGCATGTACCTCTCCACCATGAGGCAGATGGATAAGGAGAGAAAATAGGACCCAAAGCTGGGTTTGGAGGTAAGTAAGTAAAAGATATGAGAGAAGGCTGGCTTCTCAAGTCCCAAGTACAAGTTCATTTGTCCAAGCTTCAGAGTTTTCTGCAGTATGACTCCACTCTGGGTTTCCAATCTTGTCTTTACCACTCTTTACTTAGGTTTTTGTGTGTTTTGTTTTGTTGTTGTTGTTGTCAGGGTTTTTTGTTTGTTTGTCTGTTTGTTTTTTTTCTAGTTATCTAGATACAACTTTTACATGCTGGACATCCCTGCCTCCATTGGGAATGCCTATTGAATTTACTCTTTAATGATCTTGTTTTCCTGTGAAATCTCCTCTAATACAGTTCAAATGTTATCTTTTCCTCAACAATATTCATTTTTACATTAACTTTACTTATAATTTCACAAAGTGACACTCCATTGATTATGGCATGCAAATTCAGAATTTCCCCACCAAAACTCCATGGTTTTGTCTAAATAAACCCTATTTTCCAGATTCATCTCTTTTGTTTATTTATTGGTTTGATTTTTTAGCAGGAGTCTTACTTGTTATTCAAGGATGGCTTCTAACTCAAAATTTCATTGCCTCATTCTTTTGAATTTTAGGTATGCATCACCACACCCAGTTTCTAATTTAGAATTTCTCTGCAATGCCATACAATAGCTGTGTGCAGTATTTAGAGGTCTTAAACATGTTATATATTCTACTTCACATTACTTTGACACAAGACTGAATATCAGAGGGAGAAGTCACTAGCCTTAGAAGAATGAAGGGGTTCAGAGGGAGTCTAGTGGCACTGTATCTCAACAAAGCTGGCAGTGAATGTGACCTATGGCTAAAGAAGATGTGGGAGAAGCATTTTGAAGGACAATTAAGCAGAGACCATGATAGAGAGCATGGGAGTCGAGGGTACTAAATGGAGGATAGTCAATAGACAGTTAATGGTGACTTCCTTGGTTTTGGTGACCAGACAAAACTTTCACTTGGAGACAAAGATCTCTAAGAAATACTGAAGAAAGAAGTCACTCTATCAGTTTTGATGGCTGTGTTCTGTTTGTTGATATTCCAGGTATAGTTGATTGAATTTTCTTCAGACCCCCTTTTATATTATTTTATTTTATATTTAAGGAATTTGCAAACTATGATTAACAAAACATAACCATATTATTCAGAAATTAAAGGAATTATGTGTAGAGAAAATGGCACAGTGACTGAGAGTACCTGCAGAATGAGCATGAGAACCTGGGGTCAGCTGCCCAACAAAACTGACATAAAATCCAAGCATAGTCACATACTCCTGTCACTCTAGGACTGGGAAGGACAAAGGACGATCACTGGAACTTGAGACAGACTCACCCAAGAATGACAAGGTCTAGTCTCAGTGAGAATAAGATGGAGAGTGACAGAGGGGGATATTCATTGTCTACCTTTGCCCTTCATGCCCAACACATACGCATACACATATACATAGACATACACACACATAGCCTTTGAGGCCTTTACAGACTTTATTTGGTTTCTTCAGAGATTCAAAGTCATTTGGCTAACATCCAACTAGAAACAAGATTAGCCTGTATCAAGTCAGGAGACCTTAATCCTCCTTTTTTGAAATATTTTATTTTATTTTATTTTAAATTTATATTGGTATTTTTCCTACATGTATGCCTGTGTTCCAATTACATAATTTGTGCCCATCACCGATGGAAGAGGACATTGGTTTCCTTGGAACTATAGTTATAGATGATTGTGAGCTACCATGTGGGTGCTGAAAATCCAACTCAGAGCCTCTAGAAAAAGGAGCCAATTGCCCTAACAACTGAGACATCTTACTAGAGCTTTTATATTCTCCTTCAAAAAAATGTGTATCTGCTATAATCAATAGCACAGATCTCTCTGTCTCTTTCTGTCTCTCTGTGTCTTTGTCTTTCACACACACACACACACACACACACAACATTCTTAGGCTTTTATGTAGCACTAGTTGATATTTGTACAGACTCCTGTCACCAGTTTTCATTACCCAGGGTGGGAGCAAGATCCTCTCTTATTGTGTGAGTATTTTATGTCCTTTTCTCTTTGCCCTGATAATTCCATATTTTAGTATGTCTGTCTTACTTCTAGGAGGCCTTCATTCTAGTTCTGCATGTTCCACATATCTACCTGCTAATGGACCAGAATTATCTCTCTTACTTTTCCATAAAGACAAACTGGGTAAAATGTTCAATCTGTAGTCTTGCTTTAGCTATGCCTCCCTGGCACCTGCTATCATATTCCCTACAGATTGTGTCTGATACAAAAGCTGGAGAAATTATACGTGTATCTTCAACTCCACTACCTAATCCCAGTTTAGCTTTAATTCATATTGCTACTCTATACACATGCCAAAGAAACAGAGAACAAAATGCTCTCAGAAGGGTTTTTAAACCTGTCACAAAGTGTGTATGCTACATTTCTAGTTCAATTTCCCACATTTAAAGAAGGCTAAAGCCTCCATTAACAGAACACACTTTTCCCAAGCTTGTTTGCAAACCTCAAGAAATGAAGCTATGGATTCAAGCCATACTTTGATCCTGACAAGCATTTGTATTAATTGAGACCGTTTTAATAAAGATCTGAGTAACGGCTGAAAGCATGGACAAGATAACTACAGTCGGAATTTAAAAGCAGTCTCTAATCCTGTCTTTCCTCATTAAGTGAGCCACAAAAATAAATACATTTCTATCATTTCTGTCAATGAAAGAGAGCACATTTGGTTATGTGCCATATTGTTGCATCATCTTGAGTCCCCAGAATGGACTAAATCAATTGAAAGATAAACTCTCTGTAGTCAGGCATATGCTGACATGTTGGCCCCCTCACAAAAGCTCATGGACAGATTTCCTCTAGACCCAAACAAACTATGTAAAGAGTCTGTTTTGATTCTTGTTAGCTTTGCACTCTCTCAGCAAGCTGCTAAGAAAATTCAAATATGGCTACTCTTTTGGAAAGAAATGGCATTCCAGGATCTTTCAGAGATTTTTTTCATTTTCTTTTTTCTTTTTTTTTAAATATAAGACAAAGTTATTTTTTTCAGAATAGTGCTACTCTCCAAAGCATCCTTGGAGCAGTGCACAATGGAGTAGTTTGGCTCAGTTGGAACTTGGGCTCACTGCATTTGTATGGCTTGTATCTGTGACAGTTTCATATAAAATTCGTTTCTTCATGCCACGATGGTACTCATAAATACCACACATCTCCAGTCAGGAGGCTTAAGTGTCACAGTATCTCTGGTATCGTAAATTCTGTCTAGTAATTAAAAATCGGAAAATAAACAGTTAAAACACTTTTGTTGAATAAAAGATTAAACAACATGTACATTTTAAACTAATGGATTGATTTAATAATTTCAAGTCTCCGTTTGTTCATCTGAAGTTATGTTCATACACCTCAAGCTTGACAAGGGAGCCAACCTAACAAAAGCAGATAAGGTCAGTTTGTGGAACACCTTGTTATCTCCTGTTATCAGCTCTTATAACACAATGAGGCATGCATTATTAGGTTTGTGTGGGAATTCATTGAGAACAAGGGTAGAAAATAAATTTATTAAGTTTAAATCTTTATTTGAACTTCTGTCAATTTTTTAAAGTGGAACCTCTTTTCTGAGATAAGAAAGTCAGAAGAAAGTATATACTTTTGAGATTCTGCACAAGGAAATAACACTATAACACTATGCTCTCCTGACTTAAGTAAAGAATTCATGACAAATAGTTCACTCCTAAAGCCCAGAAGTTAACAATTGACATAAAGCTGTTTAGACACAATATGTGCATTTAAAACTAATGGATTGATTACATAATTTCAAGACAAAGATTTGGACTTTTCTGGATCCATTTCACACTACTAGTTGTGAAGTAACCCAGAATTCTTCAAGGACAGAAATATTCGCTATCACTTTCATTCGCCAGAGGCTTGTGATTAACAAGATTATTTCAAAAATAACAACTTTTTACCCTAAAGAGTAGGAAAAAGAAAACTCAAAACCCTTCATTTCTCCTGATGCTTTATATGAAACAATTTGGGACAAACTACAAAGATTTTTCTGTTATGGCTCCTGCCTAGAAAAAACAAAGCTATAGCAGGGAAAGTCTAAGTGTAGAATATACATAGTCCATAGGGCATTTACATCATGGATAATTGAAATAAACATATTGCCAAAAAAAGGAGAGATTTTCTTCAGAACAAGTAAATACACACACACACACACACACACACACACACACACACACAAAACTGGGGAAACATAGGAACATGCATGCACACAAGCAGAGGTACATATACATACACACACACATGAACATGAACACACAAATCTAAGGCTGTACAGTAAGTAAGAGCCTTTGAGGTCTCTAAGACTGGAGAGTTGTATTTCACTTTCCCAGCAGATTTCCCCTTATACTTATCAAGGAAAATGCAATAGTTTTGTGTTTAATATTTGGATACTTAATATTTATTTAATATTTAGTATCTTTAATCCTAAGATTGTGCCCAATTTTTCTATTCATAGAGAGTGGAAATTGAACGAACAAAAAGATAATTCCATATATGTTGGAAATTTTGATTGAATGTCTTTGATATTATAGTAAAAGTTAACAAATAGACTATGAAACATGAATAATTTATTATGTTTACAAATACAATGGGTTTAGAGGGAAATTTTTTCCATTAGCTTTGGTGATTTTCTTATTTTCCTTGACCAATCAAATTGTTTGGAAATCACTTATGTAGAAAGTGACTTTTTTTTATCCCTTATATTAGCTTAGCAAAGAATGCATTATCTTGCTTCATAGGTAATTTTGTTTTGTTTTGATGTTTGTGGGTTTTTTTTTTCTTCAAATTCATTTTTCTAATGACCAAGTCTGTTTGTTTCTTTGCCTTTATTCAGCTCTCTCCTCATCAGGCCACAGATCTTACCACCCCCTCCTGAAACTATTTCTTTATGACATGAGATAAAGTTTCATTTCCTATTCCCTGGAGGGTTTACATGTTGTCCTCTTAACTGCATAGCTTTCTGTAGTGAGAACGTCAGTTTCTTTCAAAAAGAACTTTATGATATGTGAATATGTTTTTGTTTTATTCCCAGGTGTGGGATAAGAGGTTGCTTCACAGCAGGTGACTATGATTTGCTTCATACCCTAGCAGAGGCGTGATTTTTGACAGCTGTAGATAGTTTAATTCTGGGGACTCTGGAGATGGTATAAATGAGAGAACTCTGAGAAGACCTGCTGTGCCTGGTTACTATGGCTCTTTGACTACAAGTTGGAGAGAACCTGACTATAAAAATTGGACTTTCCTCAAAGAACACACTGGCCCTAATCAGAAAGAAGTAGTCTATTTTGTTGCCTTAAAGAGATGTACATCCCTTTTCCTCTAACTTTCTTTGTCTTCTACCTACTGTGTGTGTGGGGGAGGGGTGGTGGAAGAGATGTTGGTGGAATAAAGGTTGGAAATGAGGTAGAGGCATAAGTACCCCAAAAATGTGTGTGTGTGTGTGTGTGTGTGTGTGTGTGTGTCAACACCATTCCATGTAGATTTTTCTGCTACTTAAGGAAAAAAAAAACAAGTCAATATTACTCTTATGACCCCAGGTTCAAACATGCTGTTTAAATATCATTAATAAATAAGTGTTAAATGGAAGAATGAAGAGAATATAAACACCTTATGGTTTCCAAGCAAACTCACACAGTGCCACTAAGGGAACACAATCCCAGAAATTTTAACTCAGATGAACAAGAAGAAAGAGATCAAAGAGAAGGCAGTTTTGTGGCCATGGTGAAAACACACTGAACTTGACGTCTTCCATGTTGTATGATGTGGTGTCAATATAGGGCACCTAGAATCTATGACATTTATTGTTTTTATTCCTACCTTTGAAATGGAAATTATTCTACTATTGACCATTTTATTAGTATTTATGGATTGTATTTTAGTAGTTCTGTAATAATTTTCACAGTTCATGGGATTTTGAAGACATGTGTATGCTAGGCAATGCATAATTTTCCATTACTTTATTTTAAATAAAATTAATCTTTTACCTAAAACCATATTAAAGAGAATTCAAGACTCAAATTTCAAATTACAAATCTGTATTATATAGGGACCTCAGACATCACTCTCTACACTCTCCTAACTCTAAAAGAGAGATAGAAATAGAGATCACATATGTTTTGAAGGTATGTGTACAGAAATAAGATAGCAATAAACATATTAACTGTATGGATTGACCTCCCCTGCCCTCTAGTAGTTAGGTAGCTAATTTGCCTGTTTCATTTCTTTTCAGATCATTCAAGAAAGGTCTTAATTGCAATCTATTGTTCATAAAATGGTTCTCTATTTCCTATACAACAAAAGTAAAACTGAACAATATTCTTAAATACAGAGCTACAGTATTGTTGGCCAATTCAAGTCCCTCATGTTTCTACATTTGTTTTTTCTCTACATGCACCAATTATGTAATGCAGGTTAGTGGACTGGAACTGTTAACCCTTTTGCTTTATGAGGGATGGTCTTACCATTATGACATCACTAATCCCAACTTAATGCTGGATGCTGTAATAGCTATCAAGAGATGTTAGATGTTAGTCATGAATAATCTAATCTTGTTCATATTTGTCCTACTACCATAATCTTATGCCTGCTGTTGGTAGGCAGCTTACTCTGACAGCTCTATAGAGTTATTAGGTTGTATTCTGCAATTGCAATATATAATAAATGAGACAAAATATTACCAAGAAAAAGGCCCAAAATATGGTTCACTAAAGTGCCTTTGAAGAAAGTTTGATAAATTCAATATCCATTTATGATATAAGCTCAGGACAAATAGTAACATAAAAAGAAGTTATATAATATTTTAACAGCTAACATTGTAATGAATAGGGAAAGGCAAAAACATTTTCAAGATATAGGTGAATATAATGCTTCTCACTTTCTCCATATAAATTTAACAAAATGCCATAATTCAGAACAATCAAGCAAGGGAAAGAAATACAGGGTCTAGATGCAAAAGAAGTAAGTGAACAGACTTCAGAAAACTACTTTAGCTAATAAATGATTTTAGCACTGGTGTGGGATATAAAACCTGTACACAAAACCATTCTTGCTGGATCTGGATGGCTCAGATACTTCCTTTCCTGGGCATCTCCAGGTCACTCAGTTTCTCCCTATGCTAAAGTGCCATCCAACTGCTCCAGAACGTATTGTCTCTTTATCCCCATGTAGGCCGACTCCTTCCTGTCTCACAGGTCCACACCCTGTGTGGCCAAGTTGGGTCTTTCCCATCCTAAGGGCCACTGACTCCCCATGGAACCTCTATACCCACCTATCAACTATACTGTATCCCTTACTGCTCTGTAGGCATGCATCTCTTACCTCACTTCTAGAGCTACAGGTATTGTTCTGCTTCATTCCATAGGCTTCCTGGCTTCTCTGTGATCTCACCTTCAAGTTCTGTCAGATTACCTTATTCTTCTCCATGCCCCCAGACTATGCGTATTCCTTCTCCTAATATAAGACAACAATTTCTATAGGATTTTGCTTCCCAGGACTCCCAGATTGACCTTGCCATCAACAATATAGAGATATAGACTACCTGACTACAGAGGCAACATCTGAAGGTCGACTCACTGAGCAGAGCTTATTCAAAATAGAACAATCAGACACTTGGGCTGTGTCTAATCAGGCAGAGAGTAGCAGCCTTTTACACCAGTTCCATAAAAGAGAACAACTATTCAACTTTGTTACACTAAATTATTCCCTGAATATTGTATAGACCTGCACTGAAAATACAAAAAAGCAACTTGAGCAAAATGGAAAAAACACTCAACTAACACACAATTCCAGATGAGCAAATTTCCAGTGCAGAAACAAAAATAACAGGAAACATGAATTTGACCTACACCTCCCACACTGCTAATCTCAAAGAGGTACAAACCCAAATGAGAAGGACCTTGAAGATCTTCAGGAAAAGGAATGCAAAAGAGTGATTGTAACTATGTTCAAACAACTGAAATAGGATATGAATACATGCCAGCGGAACAAAATGAAGAGCTGAATGAAATGTAGAACTCAATCCAAGATACAAAAATAGAATTCAATAAAGAGATATAATTGCTGAAGAAATGCCAAAGTGGAATGATGCTTGAAATGTAAAACTCAATAAGTCAAACAAAAACCTTGGTAGAAGCCCTTACTAACAAAACAGATTATGTTAAAGTAATAGGCTCAGGGCTGAACGACAAAGAGGAGGCTCTGGATCACCCAGTAAAAGTCAGGAAGAAAACAAAACAAAACAAAACAAAACATGAGAGCGCACTCAACATTTGAATTATGTGCATCAAAGAACAGTACAGTAAAGGCATAGAGAATATTTTCAATAAAATATAGAAGAAAATTTCCTAACACTTGAGAAGGAGATGTTTACCCAGATATAAGATTTCATAATAACAAATAGGACCAGCGTAGAAACTCTCCATGATATATAGTTAAAGCATCACAAACACAGAATAAAGAAAGGGTTTTAGAAGCTGCAAGAAAGGAAGGTCAACTCATGTATAAAGACAAGTCCATAAGAATAACTCCTATTTTGACAGAAACTTTAAACTCCTAAGTGTCTTAAAAGAAGTATTACCAGTTCTTAAAGATCACAACTGTCAACTTAGACTACTATCCCCTACATCCCTTACAAACCATTCATTAAAAGTGAAAAAAAGTCCCATAATAGCAATAGATTAAATGAAGTTATGATCAGCAAGCACATTCTACACAGGATAATTTGGTTTGAAAAGAAGTATAAGTGCATTCAAGTAGCCACATGATATAAATGAACAATGCCAAGATGGTTAAACCAAAAGATCTAAGAAAACACACTATACAGTTGACAAATTGGCAGACTTAATGTGCTCTTGAAATAACAATTCAATATTAATTGTCTCTATTCCTCCATTAAAAAGACACAAAATATAAAATGCATTTAGGTAATAGGATCCAGCTTTCTGCTACCTTCAAGTGATGCACCTCAGAATTAATAATAGATATAACTGTAGAGTAAAAAGATGGAAAAGGTATACAAGCAAATCTACTTAAGATACAAGAACTAATACATATTCTAATCTATAACAGAATAGATTATAAAGTAAAACTAATCAAAAGATATAAGAAAGGTTATTTCATACATATTAAAGAAAGAATATACATACATATGCAGAAAACACAGGGACATCAAATTCCATGATACATAAAAACCGTAGATTACCTACAACATTGTAGTTGTATATAAATTCAATACTCTAACATCACCAATGAACAAGTCATTTGAACAAAACCTAAGAAAAAATATTGGAATTATATGACATTATTAGTCAAATGAGCTTAATACACATCTGAAGTATTCTACATACACACACACACACACACACACACCAAACATCATTCTTCTCTGTAGCCTATGAAACTTTCTACCAAATTAATCACATAATATAGCACAAAGAATGTCTCAACAAATACAGCAAACCTGAAATGACATTCTTCATTCTATCAGCTCACAATGGAGCAAAGCTAGATATCAACAACTATACAAACTACAGGAAGTATATAAGCCCATGGAAACTCAAGAAAACAACACATTACTGAGTAATCATTAAGTCACCGAAAAAATCAATAGGTAAATAAAATATTCCTAGAGTTGAATGAAAATGACATTGAAACATGCTAAAATGTATAGAACACAATGATGGCCATCCTCAGAGAGGAGTTTATAATGTGAAGTACCTACATCAGAAAATTTGAACAATCTCAAAGTAATAACTCAATGGTACACCAGAAGGCCTTCCAAACACAGGAACAAAGAACATCCCCAAAGATTAAATAGGAAGAGATAAGCATAATAGTCTCAGAAACTAATAGAAAAGAAATGAAGAGAAAGGAGTTAGTTCTTTTAGTGGATAAACACAATTAACAAGTCATTAGCAAATTAATTGAATGAAAAAAGAAAACCTTATTAATAAAGCTAGAATTGTATGTAGATGCTTCAATCTTACATAGAAGAGGGAACAAAACAATCACAGTAGGTAGAGGAAGAGAGGAAGCTGGGAGAGAGAGAGGAGGGGGAGGGAAAAAGGGGGGCAGAATTAGGTTTTTGAAGGGACAAGAGAAGTACAGAGTGTCAGGATATTGAATAGAAACATGTAGCAGTGAGGGTGAAGAACTGGGAGTAACCACTAAAAAGTTCTAGACCCCAGAGAAGTAAGAGGCTCCCAGGACCCAACAGGGATGACTTTAGCCAATATACCCAACAAATGTAAAGGAATTAAATGAGCAATAAGAAAATAAAGTTAGAATTAAACAAAGAACTATTGAACAGACACTGGTGAAATTCAGGGAACTCTAATGATATATTTTAAAAATTTATATTTAACTATATTCTGAAATTTAAAAGCAACAGATGAATTTCTAAATGGATATGACCTATTACAGTTAAGCCAAGATAAAAATTAATGATTTTAGTATGCTCATAGCAACCAATGAGATGGAATAATTTAATATCTACCAATAAAAACAAACTTTGTAGATTCAGAATAGTGACCTCAGACATTCAAATAAGAACTAGCAGCAATACTCCTCAAATTATTCTCTAATGAAAGAAACACTTTCACTTCTTTTTAAAAGTAGTTATTTACCTGACACTAAACCAGATAAAGGCACAAGGAAACAAACAAGAGAATTATAGGACAATATCAATGATTGACATAGACATACAAATTTTTATTGAAATACTTGCAAATTGAATTAAGAATAGAGGCAAAAATTATCCTGCATGATCATCATGTAAGTTTTATCTCCGTGATTCAAAAATATTTAACATATATAAATCAACGTAAACTACTTCATAAACCACAGGTCAAAAACTAGAGGATTATTTATTATTTACTTTTTATTTTTTGTTTTTTTGAGACAGGGTTTCTCTGAGTAGCCCTGGCTGTCCTGGAACTCACTCTGTAGACCAGGCTGTCCTCAAACTCAGAAATCTTCTTGCCTCTGCCTCCCAAATTCTGGGATTAAAGGTGTGCCCCACTACTGCCTGGCTCAAGGATCCTTTTTTTTTTTTTAGGTACAAAAACCACCTAAAATATCTTTTTATGATATAAGTTCAGAAGAATATTGGCACATAAGGGACATATTTTAACATAATGAAGAAAATGTACAATACACCCATAGACAAATTACTAGGGTATAATTGGAAGGATTTTTACTAAAATAAGGACAAAATAAGAAGTCTTACTCTCTTCTACAATATATATCAAGATAAGAAATCATACTTCTTGTATAATATATGTAGTAGTTGAAATCTTAGTTACAATAATAAAACAAGTTAAGATCATGCTTATTTGTTGATGATATTATTATATGCATAAACACCCTAAAAACTCTACCAGAAAAATTTAACATATGATAAATTTGTTAAACAAAGCAGCAGAATACAAAATTAACTCACAAAATCAGTGTTAGGGCTGTATGCAAAGAACACACATACTAAGAATAAAATCATGGAAGCAATCTTATAAACAGTATTAAATAAAGAAATGTGAGATAAGACTATGATGAAAGCGTTGTGACACACAAACCACAATTGAATATGATATCAATAGATGAAATATAATTCTAAATTCATTGATTGGCAGGGTTGATATTATAAAAATGGTCATTCTATCTGAAACAATCTATAATTCTATAAAATTCCTATCTAATTCTTGATGCAATTCTTCATAGAAATTGAAAAGTAATCTCAAAGTTCACATGAAAACACAAAAGACTCAGAACACACCAAACAACCTTGGACAATAAAAATACTATGGGATGTATCAATATGCCTGAATTGAAATTATACCTCTGGGTTTTCTAATAATGAGAACAGCATGGAGGACCTGAGAGATCACACATACTGATCTTGTAAATATTATTATCTTGTAATTTATAATATATATTATAAATATATATTATCTCCCTGTTAGTATTACAGTTGGTAAAGCTCTTTTACCCACACAATAGGTCTCTTCACTTGTACAATGGTGTTGTTTGTGTCACAGAAGCTTTTAGGTTTCATGAGGTCTCATTTGTCAATTGTTGGTCTTGTAAAGGATCCAAATTCAATTTGCCATTACCTTTGATGTCCAGAAACTCATAATTGCCTAAAATTCTAGCTCAATTATCTCTCTCTCTCTCTCTCTCTCTCTGTTTGTGTGTGTGTGTGTGTGTATGTGGGTGTATATGTCTGTATCTGTCTGTCTGTCTCTCTCACACACATATAAAAATAAAATATAAAACACGGTAATATTATACATATACACTGACCAATAAAATAATAGTTGAGAACCCATATGTATTCTCATGCTCTACTGCTCTCTGATTTTGACAAAGAGGCCACACCAA
Organism: Mus caroli; assembly: GCF_978045245.1. NCBI lineage: Eukaryota > Metazoa > Chordata > Mammalia > Rodentia > Muridae > Mus > Mus caroli. The sequence continues at coordinate 132,884,908 of NW_028227257.1, forward strand.
ATTAATACTCCAGAGAAGAGACAGAATCTTTAACAAATGGTGCAATCTAAGTTGTATAACAACACATAGAAGAGTAAAACCATGTTTGTATCTCTCACTCTACATAAAACTCAACTCCAAATGGGTCGATGGCAAACCCAAAAGAAGATAGCCATACAAACATAATTCCACCTCTAAGAACAAAAATAACAGGAAGCAACCATCACTTTTCCTTAATATCTCTTAATATCAATGGACTCAATTCCCCAATAAAAAGACATAGACTAACAGACTGGATACATAAACAGGACACAGTATTTTGCTGCATAGAGAAAATGCACTTCAGTGACAAAGACATCAACACAAGATCCAATTTCATGAATCTGGTAAAGGAGAAAGTAGGGGATGTACTTTGACCTGGATCAAGCAGACCATTCTACAGTGACAGTGTCCTTAAAGGAAGGACCAGAAAATGAAAGAATGTAAGGAATATAAAATTTGGAATCAGGAAGTCTTTCACCAGCTGATGGCTCATGAAAGCAAGTATATTAAAGAAGTTAAACATCTTGTATACAGTTTTCCTGAAAGATAAAAGGAGACAATGTCACCAAGAGGCTGTACTGTGGGCCAAATTCAGCACCAAACTATTCAAGCAATACTGCACAAAGGGAGCAACCATTTCAAGAGCATCAGAGACCAAGCTTAATCTTGAGACTGATAACTACAGCTCTTCATAGGGGAAGAGTTGGTTTCTCGGAATCCAAAACTATAGTTTTTCTCAAGGCCATTATTGGCTCTGCTGAGTATTTTCATGTACCAAGCACTACATTCCTTCCCCATAAACCAGGGATTCAGGGAAAGCCTTGTCCTGTCCTGACTCTCAGCAATACTTCAACTTATAGACAGAGAAAAGAACTTTCTGAAAATGATTCCAGTGGTACCCATAGTAAGAGGAAGACCAACAATTGACAAATGAGACCTCATGAAACTTAAAAGCTTCTGTGACACAAACAACACCATTGTACAAGTGAAGAGACCTATTGTGTGGGTAAAAGAGCTTTACCAACTGTAATACTAACAGGGAGATAATATATAAAACACACAAATAACTGACAAAAACCCTAAACAGCAATAAAAACAATAAACTCAATTAATATTGGCATATGGAATTTAACAGTAATCTTAAAAGAAGAAATGCAAATAACCGAGAAATATTTTTTAAAAATACTCAACACGTTTAGCCACCAGGGAAATGAAAATTAAAATTACTTTGATTTTTCATTTTACCCAAGTTAAGATGGCTAATATAAAAAGCAAAACCAATGGCAACAGATGCTCGTGTGGATGTAGAGAAAAGAAAACAGTTACTAAATGTTGATTTCTAGCTCTAAGTTGTATAGTCACTATAGAAATCTATATGAGTATTTCCTTAACAATCTATTAAGAGATATACCATATAAAATAGCTATATGACTATTGGAAGTATTCCCAAATGGCTCTACACTATGCTGCAAAGATGCCTAATTATTCATGTTGATTGTGTTCTCTTGACAACAACCAAGAATGGAAATAGTTTATATATTCATCACTGATGGACAAGTAAAATGTGGCAATTATACACAATGGAATATCAATCTATAAAGAAAAAAATATTAAATGGATGACAATGGAAATAGTCATTCTGAGTAAGACTCCAGACCAAGGGAGAGAATTGCCACATATACGTGTATACTATCTCTGAATGAGTGTTTAAGATGGAGTACCCAAAACAGTCAGGAAGCTAGTCAGGAGCAATGGGGATATTTTAACGGAAGGGGGATTGAATACAGGTAATATGGGGGGGGGGTTGCAATGGAATAGGAAAAGTTAAATGAGGTAGGAGATGGAAGGGGAGGGTAGAAGAGAGAACATTAGGAGAGATAAATAAAACTAAAGACCATTGAAAATTCCATATAGAAAACTACTACGGTAGAAGTTTCTTAAAATGCACTCATGGAAGTGAAGTATTTATCCTGTAACTGGAAGACAATTCCATTCCTAGATTTCATAGGCTATCAAATGAAAATTCCAATGCCAGATAATGGTTTATTTATTTTCATGTTGTTACTCAGAGGGATTTTATATAATCCTCCCAGACAATTAGGGGTTATTGCTAATGTACTTGATTTTATTATAGAACTTGATGTTGAGAGCCTATATGTGAAGATACCTGTGCTTGGGATATTAGGGCATTGAGAAATTAAGCTGGTTCTAACATGAAAGCTTCAGTATTTTTCAAAGAACTTAAAGGTACTATGCACACTGCAGGAAGAGAAAAGTAGCCAACATTCTTATTTAACTATGAATCTTATTATCTATAGTAATGACTGTCCTGGTGAATTATGTTCCCTAATACAATAGTGGCACATGCTTTGGGAGCACACACCCACTTCCTGATTATCTTTATGGCCAGCTCCACAAGATGAAATTCATTTCTGGTACCAAATACTGTGTCAAAAACTTATGGTGCAGTGCATTACTAGAGAAGAATAGAGAAATATCAATATATTATTTGCATAAATGAACATGGTAATAAATTGCCTTTCAAATTCTCATATTTATACCCATAAATTAGCACATTGAGGATGCTTCTTTTTGCAGTAGATGACAAAACATAAGAGACTCACAACCAATCAATGTGCAAAGAATAAGAGACTGTAGGATTGCTGCTGAAGTAAAGCCATGTTTGTCCATGATCTATGTACCTGCTAGAGGCCATGTTGATGTCTGTGATGTTAACACTGATGGCTGGCCTATTGATGTCCTTTATCTGTGCTGCTGCTGACTACAAAGGGCAAGGATGCTTCTTTTGCAGTGATATTGATGATTGCAGACTCAAAGCTGAAAATGAGACATTGAAGGCTTCTGGGACAACCTGCTTTCTCTCCTTCTCACCAAGAAAGAAACAGTATAAATAGGAAGCCACTGAAAAGGACTCTTAAAGATTGTGATAGGAGTCCTGAAGTATAGCTCTACAAAGCTGATGGCTTCTGAGGGGGTCAGAGTGGGGGAAGAACTCAGTTTTCTTTAAGGGACTGGCCACAGGAAGTTTAATCATGCCCCCATAAATATATATGTAACATAAACTGGACTTCGGGTTTTGTTTTATCTTTGTTTTTATTTTCTTCATCTTTTCATTGAGAGATCAAAATGAAGGAGGTGAACCTGGAAAGACAAGACAGGAAAGTAAATGTGACTTGTATTGCCTGAAACTCCCAAATAATCAAGAAAATCGTTATATTGGGAAAAATAAACAAACAAACAAAAAATAATTGAAGACCAGGAGAGAGGGAGGGGGGAGAAGGGAAGGTGAAGAGGACAGAGAGGGGATAGGGGAGAGAGGGGAGAGGGGACAGAGGGGAAAGGAGAGAGAAAGAGAGAGAAATACAGAGAGCTACAGAGAAAGATAAAGAGAGATGACAAAGAGGTTGGGAGACTAGGATGTTAGTTTTAAATAAGACAGCTATATCATATCCCTTTACTTCCAGTGCTCAGAGAGCATCACAAAAGAGGGGTCAGAACAAAAATTATAGTTAAAGTTAGTGACAACTGCAAAAACCAAAATTTGTGAAAATGACAGGGTCGTTGCATACAAGAACTCATGGTGGCTGTGGCTACACGTATAAAAGGTATAAACCATCAAACTAGCCCAAATTGTGGAATGCATGGGAGAGCATCTCATGAAATCCCATCCTTATATGAGAAGGCATTGGTAACTGAAAGCTGCTGACATAGGGCTATGTGTTCTCTTATCTGACACCACGATTTAGTAGATGATGCCATCCACATGAAAGCAGCACTAAGTGGACTCTGTATGTTTTGGAACAGGGCACACGGATGTGGGAGGGTAAAGTTGTTTTGAGAATAGGAAAGCAACTGGAGGGCAGGATGAAATGAGAACATCAAAAGCTTTAACTTTGAAAGAATCTAAACTTGGGGTGAACACCTATAACTTCAGTGCTTGAAGACTGAGGCAACAGGACTGGAAGTTTAAGGACTCCAAATTACACTAAGAGTCCCTGGCACAAATGCATAGTACAGTTGTCATATAAATACTACTCAAGGTATTCTCACACTTTGTCCACCCGTGAAGTTTTACACAGAGGCTATTCTGCCTACCTGAGGAGTTCCTTACAGCAAAATTGCCTGTAGTACCAAGTGCTGAAGTTATTTTCATTATACCTTTCTGCTTTCTCTCTCTCTCTCTCTCTCTCTCTCTCTCTCTCTCTCTCTCTCTCTCTCTCTCTCTCTCTCTCTCTCTCTCACACACACACACACACACACACACTCACACAACTGGTAAACCTTGCAAGGTGAAGTTGAGGATCCAGGATGGCAAAACCTGGTAGATTTCTTTTAAGTTTCCTGATAGGATAATACACATTCTCCTGTGTTCTCATGAAAGAGGACATTTTAAATTTGTGAGCCCTGATTCCTATAAGAAGAACATTTTCATGGGATCCTGTTAGTATTTTATTCTTTGCCTAATATTCATCTAATTATTGGATAATCCATGTGGATTTCTCCATGTGGATTTCTTCATGAAACCTAGAGCCACGGTCTCTGTCCAAGGGAGAGAAGCATTGGAAGCTGCTTCACCTCTTTTGTAAATCAATAGTTGTAGATCAATACTCAGCTGGATTGGCTAAAGATCCAATCTACACAACAAATGGTTCTGAGGAGGGATATCAACCTAAATCTACTAATCAAATAATGCTGGAGTCCCTATGTATTTGATTAGAAAATTTTACAACAAAACTATCAAATATGTTATAACATTCATTTATATTAATAAAAATATTAAATGTGTTTTATGGTTCATTGGTTGATTTGTTTTATAGTTTTATTGTTTGTATTTTGGTAATTGTACCCTTCTGATGATTGCTACTTTGAATTAATTTTAAAGTGTTTGAAAATACAATATAATTCTTTTTTTTTTTTTTTGGTGTTTCTCATGTGACTTTATTGGGATGAAATTCTGGGAATTAATATTAATTGTACACTTTGGAATGGTTGGGTTTTTTTTTATATTTTTATTACATCTTTTCCTCAATTACATTTCCAATGCTATCCCAAAAGTCCCCCATACCCTCCCCCCCCACACTTCCCTACCCACCCATTCCCATTTTTTTTGGCCCTGGTGTTCCCCTGTACTGGGGCATATAAAGTTTGCATGTCCAATGGGCCTCTCTTTCCAGTGATGGCCGACTAGGCCATCTTTTGATACATATGCAGCTAGAGTAAAGAGCTCCGGGGTACTGGTTAGTTCATAATGTTGTTCCACCCATAGGGTTGCGGATCCCTTCAGCTCCTTGGGTACTTTCTCCAGTTCCTCCATTGGGGGCCCTGTGATCCATCTACTAGATGACTGTGAGCATCCACTTCTGTGTTTGCCAGGCCCTGGCATAGTCTCACAAGAGACAGCTATATCTGGGTCCTTTCAGCAAAATCTTGCTAGTCTATGAAATGGTGTCAGCGTTTGGAAGCTGTTTATGGGGTGGATCCCTGGATACGGCAGTCTCTAGATGGTCCATCCTTTTGTCACAGCTCTAAACTTTGTCTCTGTAACTCCTTCCATGGGTGTTCTGTTCCCAATTCTAAGGAGGGGCATAGTGTCCACACTTCAGTCTTCATTCTTCTTGAGTTTCATGTGTTTAGCAAACTGTATCTTATATCTTGGGTATCCTAAGTTTCTGGGCTAATATCCACTTATCAGTGAGTACATATTGTGTGAGTTCCTTTGTGATTGTGTTACCTCACTCAGGTCCATCCATTTGGCTAGGAATTTCATAAATTCATTCTTTTTAATAGCTGAGTAGTACTCCATTGTGTAAATGTACCACATTTTCTGTATCCATTCCTCTGTCGAGGGGCATCTGGGTTCTTTCCAGCTTCTGGCTATTATAAATAAGGCTGCTATGAACATAGTGGAGCATGTGTCCTTCTTACCGGTTGAGACATCTTCTGGATATATGCCCAGGAGAGGTATTGCTGGATCCTCTGGTAGTACTATGTCCAATTGAAAATACAATATAATTCAATGTAATTTTATTTTCTAGTAACTTCAATGAAAGGCCCCCCTTTTTATTCAGATAAATTATGATACATATTTTCAGGAAGAAATACTATGCTAAGGCTTTGTTTTATTTAGGCAGAGCAAAGTACTGTAAAAATAAAAGACTTAAAATACTATAAGGTAGTCTATCATAATATTTTGATAAGCTACTATCAGAGACTCCTATTTCAGAATGAACAAGTCTTACTACTACAATGAATGCCTGGTGCTTCCAACATGAGGTCACATGGAGCGGGGCTATCAGGACTAGCTCTAGACTCAGAGGCAGTGATGGTTCAGAGCATGCGGAACCAGCATGGGTTTAGGTTTATAAAGATTAATGAGTCGTATCTACTGCAGACACATCATGAGGGTAAAGCAGAATCATCCTGCTTGTAGGTTATGCTGGTAGACTTTTCTCACACTAGTACTGGTGAACCAGTTACAGCTGATCTGCAGTGGCCCATGGAAGGTTCTAAGGTGTAAGCACCTCCAGCTCCTTACCTTCAATCAGCTGAAAACTGAAGGCGGTGAGGGAAAAAGCTCTTTACCTTCCTCTTCCGTCTCTCTGATGGTCTCTTTCAGAATTAATCAATAGCCTTTGCTATATGGGCAAAGATGAGTTCCACAAGCTGCTAGGACATTGTTTCTGAACATGAGAGTGGACTGGAATTCTGGTGACAGAGCAGGAAAACAAACAAGCAAACAACAAAACCACAACAACAAAACCAACCACCAACACCAACACCCCCAGCACTTAGTACCTAGAATTTGAAATTAGATATTTTTTTCTAATCTCTTTCTTATTTCTATATCCATTGAGCATTGAAAAACCCTCAGGTTTGTGGTTAACAACTAATCAAATGCTAGAAAAATCAGGAGAAACACTCTTAGCACAATGTGCTGTCCTTCTAGACACATTTGCATTTCAAAAGACTGGTGGAGAGAAAACACAAAACACGAAACAATGTGTTACTGAGGGTGGCCTTTCAGTCCTGTGTAAGAAAGATATTTTTAATCAGCAGGAACTTCTAATGCCTTGGCTTCAAATATATGTACTGTGTTTGCCTTAAAAAGATAATAATCAAAAACATAGATCTTCAGGTAAACAAAAGCCCTTTAACAACAGCTCTGTTTAGAAACATAATGGATTACTTGCTTGAAACTGCTATTTAAGCTGTGTGATACTGAATGAGCCCATAGTCTCTGTGATTCCCAGTTGCTTGGTCTTTAAGTGAGAATCATTTTCATTCGAAAGTCAAATCAGATACTGGTTTGTGAGGCTTTACACTGTAAGCAAGGCTTGGCTGCAAGAATGCAGGCACTGAACAAATGGAAATGTTGGTGCAGGGATTGAGCCGTGGGATTTAATGTTCTGGGATCAGCAGGATGGCTATACTCAATATTGAGTTTATAACTTATATTCTCATACTACCCCTATGTGGGTAAATTATAGAAGTCAGCTGTGTTTTCTGATTTGGGCATAGAAGTTATAGATTTCCAAAGATCCAGTGTATCTATCATCATTTCTTAAGATTATCTTCAGTGGAGAACGCTAAGAAAGAGATTGGGAAAGAGGAAGCATTAGTTGAGTAGGTTTCTTTCTCCATCCTTTTAGAGTTTTCAGATTTAAGACACAAGGGAGAGTTGGAGAACATTCACATACATACAGGAGAATGGTGGAATATTGTAAGATTTTAAGAATGGTACCAAGGATTATTTCAAGCTGGTCAGTAGTACAGAGGAAGGGAGTTCCACGGATTCTCTCAACAATTCCATTGGTACAATAGTTAATCCATGTTCCTTTAGCTTTCATGGGATATTTGACAGGGTGTTGAAATACTTTTCTCCCTTGCTTTTTAAATCTGAAGGTGGTTTTTGTGTGTGTGTGTGTGTGTGTGTGTGTGTGTGCAATAATTACTAGGGGGTAAGATTTATCATTATCAGGTTCTTACAATTATTTTGCAAAAAGTCTTTAATTTTGCTTCTCTCAATCATCATTTCGCCCATAAATGTACATTTCAATGTGCAATGATCATGTATACTATAAAGTGGAAATCAATTCTGACGGAGGAATTTATTGGATGGTTTTCAGAAGGAAGACACTAAAGCCAGTATTCATGAATTTAGAAGAGTCAAGGAGACAGTGGCAGTCAAATCCTCATGATCAAGATTTTGCTGTAAACATCTGGAGAATGCTGATTGTTTCCCTGCCTTGAGTAAATGAAAATGGAATATTTTGCCATCATTGCGAATAATCTCTAGTGGCTTGACCTATAGTTTAACTCTAAAGATGTGGCACTTTTGCAGAGCACTCACTGGCAATCATCACTGGAGATCATAGGTAACACTTATTCCTACCAATCAAAACTTCACTTCGCTATGTTACTACATAGAGAAGCAATTCCATGTTACTGATGGCTAGATACACTATGGAAACGCAAGACTTCTAGCCCCAAATAAGAACACACAACTGAATTCTGTAGTTAGTGCCACTAACACTTTATTGCTTGCCATAACTTATCATTAGTTTCTGAATATGTATATGACTATGAAAGACATATGGAACAAAATACCATATAAACTTTGGAATTTTAAATTATTCAACAATATTTTAAAAATGACTGGATTTGAGACCAGACAGATCAAGTATTAAGCCCTGGCCTCAATATTTTCAAGCATTATGGCTTAGAGCAAGTCCCTAATCTCTCAAACTAGGTTTCTTGTAATTTTGAATTATTATTAAGCTTTAATGAAAAATGAAAGAACCCAGTACAATATCTAAGATGTGATAAGACATGTGCATTTTAGAATTAGCATAACTAATGCCAGAAGTGAGTAAATTTTAGAGTTTTATAATAACTCTCAAGTCCTAGTAACAGTATTTACACAGATGTCCATGGTTCTCAGAATATGTGTATGTACATGTGTTCAAATAAAGTTTTATTGTTTCTTCTGATAAAATTACAGTTACTCTGATTTAATGGTAAAAAACTAAACAATAGTTAAAACGATATGCCTCATTATACAGGATTTATTCAGTGGGTTCAGAAAAGCTTGTGTTTCTATTAGGCCCTAGACCAACCTCAAAGTATTTTATATTATGTGCCTTTAGTATTTAGTTAAAATCATGTCTCATAAAATATGTGATTTTTGTGACAGTAGTTCATATTGTGTATAAAATATGCATTATAATTCCCAATTGTCTTATCTTTCTGTAAGTTGGACTATCCTTAATTTTAGATTTCATCTCAATATGAAGATAGATATTTATCCTTATATACATTTGGATATTTGTGAAGATGAATAATAATAACATTCTTATTAACAACTTGCTTAGCACATTTACTACATCTCATAACTGCTTTTTTAAATATTAAGAATATTTTGTGTAGATTACACAATAGTTAACTGTAGGCTTTATGCTGTGGAATGCTTCTTAGAATAAAAAGCTCAGAATACCCAAGATACAATTTGCAAAACACATGAAACTCAAGAAGAAAAACCAATGTGTGGATACTTCAATCCTTCTTAGAAGGGGGAACAAAATACCGATGGAAGGAGTTACAGAGACAAAGTTTGAAGCAGAGACTGAAGGAATGACAATCCAAGATCCACCTGGGGATCCATCCTATAAACAACCACCAAACCCAGACACTATTTTAGATGCCAACAAGAGGTTGCTGACAGGAGCCTGATATAGTGGTCTCCTGAGAGGCTCTGCCAGTGCTTGACTAATACAGAAGTTGATGCTCACAGTCATCCATTAGACAGAGCACAGGGTCCCCAATGAAGGAGCTAGAGAAAGGACCCAAAGAGCTAAAAGGTCTTGCAGACCCCTAGGAAGAAGAGCAACCTGAACTAACCAGTAACCCCAGAGTTCCCTGGGACTAAACCCCCAACCAAAGAAAACATATGGAGGGACTCATGGCTCTAGCTGCATATGTAGCAGAGGATGGCCTAGTTGGTCATCAATGGGAGGAGAGGCCCTTGGTCCTGTGAGGGTTCTATGTCCCAGTATAGGGGAATTCCTGGGTCAGCAAGCAGGAGTGGGTGGGTTGGGGAGCAGAGGAAGGGGGAGAAGATAGGGTATTGTCTGAGGGGAAACTAGGAAAGGGGATAACATTTGAAATGTAAATAAAAAATACCAAATAAAAATTAAAATAAAAAACGAAGATATTTTGAAAAAAATTCTTTGCCAACAAGGTGAGGGTAGTGTGACTGAGTAATTCTTAGTTAACTCCAAGAAGATAAAATAAAAGGGTAAGAAAAATCAAGGAAAACTCACTCTGAACTTGCAGTTGAGACGTTTTCCCAAACGACTTTTTCATTAGTTTTATCTATGCCATTTTAAAAAAAAATTTATTAGATATTTTCTTCATTTACATTTCAAATGCTATCCCAAAAGTCCCTTATACCTCCCTCCCCACCCTGATCCCCTCCCCATCCATTCCCACTTCTTGGCCCTGGAGTTCCCCTCTACTGGGGCATATCAAGTTTGCAAGACCAAGGGGCCTCTCTTTCCAATAATGGCCGACTAGGCCATGCTCTGCTACATATGCAGCTAGAGACATGAGCTCTGGGGATACTGGTTAGTTCATATTGCTGTTCCACCTATAGGGTTGCAGACCCCTTCAGCTTCTTGGGTACTTTCTCTAGCTCTTCCATTGGGGACCCTGTAATTATCCTGTAGATGACTGTGAGCATCCACTTCTGTGTTTGCCAGGCACTGTCATCACCTCACAAGAGACAGCTATATCAGGGTCCTTTCAGCAAAATCTTGCTGGCATATCCAATAGTGTCTGTGTTTGGTGGCTGATTATGGGATGGAACCCTGGGTGGGGCAGTCTCTGGATGGTCCATCCTTTCGTCTTGGGTACCCAGTGACAAAACTTAGGATTTTCTCCTAATGATAGTTACGATGGATAGAAACTAAAACCTAAACTGAAGGCTAGTGCAAAGGAAATGAAGACACTCTAGAGAGAGGGAGGCCTAGATCAAAGAGATTTTGCATTGATGAGTCACCCCTCTTTGTTGTTATTGGTTACTTCCTACTGATCTGTCAGACAGAGTGATCTGAGAAGAGCTTGGTCATGTACCAATGTCAATATAAAGGTTTAGCCTTCACTTTACAGACCATATGAACCTAATATGCTATGTACATTGTTCAGTGTTTACAGAAATGCAAAAAAGTAAAATTAAAACAGTCTTCAATTTTTTAAATTAAAAAACACTCTTGTTTTTATTTATCCCACATCCCACCTTACATCCCTCTCCCCTCCACAGATGTAAAACACTTCTTTGTTTTCCTGTTTCCTGATTCATGTCACATGTATCCTCCCATTTCTCTCTTAATTACTCCTCATAGTACCCTTATCCTCCCTGCTTTTACTTAACAACTGAAGCTCTGGAGCTAGGAATTGCCATTGAGATAGAACATGTGGTATTTGTCTTTCTTCATCTTTATTACCTCACTTGATGTAATAAGTTTTAGTTTCATCAGGATTTGTGTTTTTTCACAGTAAATAGTATTTCATTGTATATATGTATCATATTTTCATTATCTGCTGAAATGCATTTAGGTTGTTTTCATATTCTACAAATTATCAATAGGACAGAAATGAACATTGTGGCATATGACATCAAGTCCTTGGGGCAAATACCAAGGAGTGATGTAGATGGCAAAAAAGAGTGTACACACAGATAAGCATTGGAGAAGCCAGGGAAGTTAGACCCACAGCTTACCTCTTCATTGGAAAGATGTACACAGCAATTCTTCCTGGAGTGGCAGGAATGATGTAATTTTGTACCCGGTGATCCTTTGTTGTATGATGAAATGATCCTCTGTTTCTTTCCCCTTAAAACTTTGAGCACACAGTGAAAACAAAAAGTAAATAGGGACACAGTGAAACTAACAGAAGTTGGGAAACAAATGGATTTAACATATATCTATAGAAATTTTATCCTAAAACAAAAGAATATACTTTCTTCTTAGCACCTCATGGTACCTTCTCCAAAATTGACCATATAGTTGGACACAAAACAGGTACAAGAAGACTGAAATAACACTGTGTATCCTATCAGATTAAGGCTGGTCTTCAATAACAACATAAATAATAGAAAGCTCATATATATGTGGGATCTTCTTCGATTTCTTTCTTCAGAGACATGAAGTCCTTATCATACAGATCTTTCACTTCCTTAGTTAGAGTCACACCAAGGTATTTTCTATTATTTGTGACCATTGTGAAGGGTGTTGTTTCCCTAATTTCTTACTCAGCCTGTTTATCCTTTGTGTAGAGAAAGGCCACTGATTTGTTTGAGTTAATTTTATATCCAGTTAATTTGCTAAAGCTGTTTATCATGTTTAGGAGTTCTCTGGTGGAATTTTGGAGTTCACTTAAATATACTATCATATCATCTGCAAATAGTAATATTTTGACTTCTTCTTTTCCAATTTGTATCCAGTTGATCTTGGCTAATTGACCTGGCTAGAACTTCCAGTACTATATTGAATAAGCAGGGAAAGAGTGGGCAGCCTTGTCTAGTCCCTGATTTTAGTGGGATTGCTTCAAGTTTCTCTCCATTTAGTTTGATGTTGACTACTGGTTTGCTGTATATTGCTTTTATTATGTTTAGGTATGGGCCTTGAATTCCTGAATTTTCCAAGACTTTTATCATGAAGGGGTATTTGATTTTGAAAATGCTTTCTCAGCATCTAATGAAATGATCATATTTTTTGAACTTGTTTATATAGAAGATTATGTTGATGGATCTCCATATATTGAACTATCCCTGCATACCTGGGATGAAACCTAATGATCATGATGGATGATGATTTTGATGTGTTCTTTGGACTCAGTTTGTGATAATTTTATTGAGTATTTTTGCAGTAATATTGAAAATTTGTTAACTAGAATACTATCTCTGTGTCCTCTAGTTAGTCTGGTTAAGGGTATATAGTTTTTGTTGATTTTCTCAAAGAACCAGCTCCTGGTTTGGTTGATTCTTTGTATAGCTCTTTTTTTCTACTTGGTTGATTTCAGCCCTGAGTTGATTATGTCCTGCCATCTACTACTGTTGGGTGTATTTGCTTCTTTTTGTTATAGAGCTTTCAGATGTGCTGTCAAACTGCAAGTGCTTGCTCTCTCTAGTTTCTTTTTGGAGGCACTCAAATCTATGAGTTTTTCTCTTAGCATTGCTTTTATTGTGACCCATAAGATTGGGTAGGTTTTGCCTTCGTTTTCATTGAACTCTAAAAGGTCTTTAATTTCTTTCTCATTTTCTTCATTGATCAAGTTATTGAGTAGAGTTTTGTTGAGCTTCCACGTGTATGTGGCTTTCTATTATTTATGTTGTTATTAAAGACCAGCCTTATCTGATAGGATACATGGTGTTATTTCAATCTTCTTGTATCTGTTGAGACCTGTTTTGTGCCCAATTATATGTTCAGTTTTGGAGAAGGTACCATGAGGTGCTAAGAAGAAAGTATATTCTTTTGTTTTAGGATAAAATTTCTATAGATATATGTTAAATGCATTTGTTTCCCATCTTCTGTCAGTTTCACTGTGTCCCTGTTTACTTACTGTTTTCATGATCTGTCCATTGATGAGAGTGGAGTGTTGAAGTCTCCCACTATTATTTTTTGTGTGCAGTACAATGTGTGTTTGAGCTTAAGTAAAGTTGTTGTTGTTTTTTTTTTTCTAATTAATGTGGCTACACATTAATCAGATGCATAGATGTTAGATGCACAACATTAGCAGCATAGATGTTCAGAATTTAGAGTTCTTGGGAGATTTTTCCTTTGATGAGTATGAAGTGTCCCCCTTTTTTAAAAATCTTTTTTGATAACTTCAGGTTGAAAGTCGATTTTATTTGATATTAGAATGGGTACTAAAGCTTGTTTCTTGGGGCCAATTGCTTAGAGAATTGTTTTCTAGCCTTTTACTCTGAGGTAGTGTCTGTCTTTATCACTGAGGTGGGTTTTCTCTATGCAGCAAAATGTTGGGTCCTGTTTACATACCCAGTCTGTTAGTCTTTGGGTTTTGCTGTTGTTGTTTGTTTATTTGTTTGTTTGTCTGTTTTTTATGTTGAATTGAGTCCATTGATATTAAGAAAAAAAAGATTGTTATTTCCTGTTATTTTTGTTGTTAGGGTGGGATTATCTGTTTTGTGGCTATCTTGTTTTTGTTTTGTTAAAGAAGATTATTTTCTTGCTTTTTCTAGGATGTAGTTTCCCTTCTTACTTTGGAGTTTTTCATTTATTATCCTTTGAAGGGCTGGATTTGTGGAGAGATATTGTGTAAATTAGTTTTTGTCATGGAATACCTTGGATTCTCCATCTATGGTGATTGAGAGTTTTGTTGGGTATAGTAGCCTGAGCTGGTATTTGTGTTCTCTTAGGGTCTGTATGATGTCTGTCTAGGATCTTTTGGCTTTCACAGTCTTTGTTGAGAAGTCTGGTGTAATTCTAGTAGGTCTGGCTTTATATGTTACTTGACCTTTTTCCTTTACTGCTTTTACTATTCTTTGTTTCATACATTTGGTGTTTTGATGATTATTTGGCAAGAGGAATTTCTTTTTTGATCCACTCTATTTTATGTTCTGTAAACTTCTTGTATATTCATGGGTATCTTTTTCTTTAATCTTCACTGGCTTCTATACCTATCATCCTTAGGTTTGATTTTCTCATTGTTTCCTGGATTTCCTGGATGTTTTAAGTTTTGGTATTTTTTGCATTTTGCATTTTCTTTGGTTGTTGTGTCAATGTTTTCTATGGTATCTTCTGTGCCTGCAGTTGACTTTTATTTTGTGTAGTTTGTTGGCAATGCTTGTATTTATGGCTCCTGATTTCTTTCCTAGGTTTTCTATTTCCAGAGTTATTTCCCTTTACAATTTCTTCATTGTTTCTACTTCCATTTTTTAGATCCTGGGTGGTTTTGTTTAGTTCCTTCACCTGTTTGGTTGTGTTTTCTTGCAATTATTTAAGGGATTTTTGTGTTTCCTCTTTAAGGGCTTCTACCTGCTTTCTTGTGTTCTCCTGTGTTTATTTAAGGGATTTTTGTATTTCTTCTTTAAGGGATTCTATCTGTTTACTTGTGTTCTCCTGTATTTCTTTATGGCAGTTATTTATGTCCTCCTTAAAATTCTCTATCAGCATCATGAGATGTGATTTTTAAATCCACATCTTGCTTTTCTGGTGTGTCGGGGTATCCAGGACTTGCTGTGGTGGGATAACTGGGTTCTGTTGATGCCAAGTAGTCTTGATTTCTGTTGGTGAGATTCTTGTGTTTGCCTTTCACCATCTAGTTATCTCTGGCTTTAGATGTTCTTGCTGTCTCTGGCTAGCACTTGTTCCTCCAGTGGGTCCTTCAGTCTGTGTCATCACTCCTGGGAGACCAGCTCTCTCCTTGCAGAATCTGTGTACAGAGGGTTATGGAACAGCCCAAGGTCTGGGAGCAGATGGAGACTTGAAGGATCCTTTCCCAGCTGCTGCACTGTTCTTGTGTCCCGTGGGCTCCTTGCCACCCTGCTCCAGATAGTTATTGGAGAGAAAGTGGCTATCTCACATCAGAGCCCAGGAAACACTCCTAGGGAGAACAGGTCTCTCCTGTTGGTATCTGTGCACAGTAGGCTGTGGATTAGCCTCAGCTCAGTGGTGCAGATGGCAAACTGAAAGGATCCTATGGAGCATTACTTTTAGATCATACAATCTATTCTTATGAGTGATGTCACTTGTGGTTTACAACAGACTAAGTGAGTTCTATGCTATCTTATCAACACTACTCATTGTTGTGAAAGTAGCCAGATTTACTTTGTAAAGAATCTCCACGTGAATATGCCTTAAACTGTTGTACACTTAGGTCTGAATTAATTGTTAGCTGAATACTTTTTCCCCAAAATTGCTGTGCTTAAACATGGTTAATAAAAAAAAATCTGGGTCAGACTCTAGAAGTCCTGGTCCAGGACCAGTTAAAATAAAAGCAGGTTGAGCCAAGTTTCATTCTTACTACACACTGATCAGGTTTTCACTGCCTACTGTAAATCCTGCAGGGGATTCACCACAGAGTGGGATAGGTGTAACTTATTATTTTACTATCTTGTGTTTACATAAAACTATGTATGGTAAGAATATAGCAAAGAAAAAAAGGATATTAATTTGAGAACAGGGTGGACATGGCAGAGCTTGAAAGAAGGGATTTTGAGAGGAGTTAAAGAGATCAAAGTGAAGGGAAAACTGAGATATTCACACACACACACTAAAAGAAGTTATTACATTTGGATTGACAATGGCTCCTACAAGAGTCATAGACTAACAAAATTGCCAGTACCTGGAATGGGGAATCACCTCTTAAATGCTTGTCTATGGTAGTGCATGTGATTCCCAAAACAAAATACAATATTGCTTTTGACCTGGTTGCCTCTCAGACTATCAAATTTGCAACATTTGATCTGGATCTAACCTGCTGCACAGCTTTCAAAATACTATACAAGATTCCAAGGGACAGAAGCAATCAAGATCAGGGACAGCTATGTGTAACTGTGGGCTTTCCCATTCATGAATAAGTTCTCTGAAATAACTCAGAGACTTCTTATATATGAATAAATTCCTAGGCCAATAGTTGTGGCCTGTTTCCATGAGCTCATGAGTCAAGTGTTCCGTTTCAAGAGATCTAAGTCATGCCATGTGGCTGGTTACCTGGTTCTCAGTTTCTTGTGTCTGTTTTTCTTTGTGTTCAGGAGTATCTTCCATATCTGACTCAATTCCAGAATTTCTCTCTCTCTTTCTCCCAGATGTCCTATCTTCTAATCCTGCTTCAGCTCATTGCCCATTCTGCCTATTATTGACAGGTAATGCTTCCATTTAGTGTAAGACATTATCTCTACATCTATGAATGACAACAATAATGAGCATGGCACAGTATATATAAAAGTACAGTAAGTGGCACACACATGAGAATGACAACCAACAGCTGTCAAACTGAACTCAAGGTCCAATCTACAGGAGAGAAATTATGCCTGGTATTAGAAACCTAATCAACTTCCCCAGGATTAAGGAGATCATGGATCTTAGAAAAGAATCTATACTGCTATTTTGCCAGGCCATAAAAATTCCTAAATACATTTTAAATCTTATTCTTATACCTGAAGATCAATGTATCTATCACTGCCCAGAAAGAAACTTCTATTTATAACTAATGCAGATGATCACAGAAAACCATAATGGAACATAATGCAGAGACCACAGGGAGAACAGTCTCAATGGATACATCCACATCACAATTCTACACATCAGACATCTGTGGCTCAGGAAACAGTGTGGAAGAGAAGGCAGAGATATTTAAAGAGTCAGAGTCTCAGGATGTCTATTGTGCAGCAGTCTCTCTTAGCAATGGCTGCATAAAGACCTGCAAATGGCAATATCAACAGACATACTAACATGAAGTCCCACCCGTATAGAAAGAACTACAGTTGGGCTGGAGAGATGGCTCAGAGGTTAAGAGCATCAACTGCTCTTCCAGAAGTCCCGAGTTCAATTCCCAGCAATCACATGGTGGCTCACAACCAACTGTAATGGGGTCTGATGTCTTCTTCTGGTGTGTCTGAAGAGAGCAATGGTGAACTCATATATATATATATATATATATATAAAATGAATAAATAAATCTTTAAAAAGAAAGAACTACAGTCAATGAATAACAATTGAAAGAGAGAGTATCAGCTTCCACCAAAGAGCCCTATAATTAGTTATTTAATACAAGGTGGTCATCCTTTAAAGCCATATACACATAAACAACAACAATGGACTCAGCAGATTGTCTTTGCACATATATGCATATATAACAATAATAATCAAAGAAAAGGAGAGTATCCACTTGAAAATGAAGGACATGGGAGAAGTTGGAGGGAGGGGACTTGGAAGGAACTGATGTGAGGTTCAAATGGAATAATGCAACTATAGTCTAATTAAAAAACAGACATATAATTTAGAAAATATAGAAAAGTAAATGTGCTCATGTAAATTTTTACCATTTTTCTTCTACATCTGACTTAAAGGGTTGAGCTGGCCATCTACTCTTGATACTTTAAAGATTTTTATGTGGAGGGATAGAATAGCTCTTAATAAGTATGAGACAAGGCTTTGAACAGTGCTCACCTTTTCCAAGAAAGCAGTGATTTCAAACAATAAACACATATCATCTGTGAAAGCATGTATAAGCTGCATCTGGGTAAACTTGAAAGGAAGCCAATTTTCTATCCCTAGATTTTTACCAGATGCTCAGACACTCGCTCAACAGTGCACTGAGAGAAAAAGAGGAGATGTGAGGAGTTTTGGTAAAGATGGGTATAAGGACAGGATTCAGACATAGTTTGGAAATCAAAATACATTTCCAAACATATTGATGCCCACTCTAGTTTGTTAAACAGGTCTTTGCAGATAACAATGTTTAGCCTGAGAATCTACCATAAGTGCTTAAGTGTGCAATATAACATGAAGCAATAAGTGTTAACAGCATGAACAATATGTTGGCCATTTTTTTGTTTATTATCGTGACAGAATGCGAGTGGAAAACAACTTGAAGGAATATTTATTATTGGTCTATAGGATGAAGTTTAAAAGTGGCATTTTTTTCTAACTGATCTAGCCCTCAAATAATTGAGTCAGAGACTTGTTGATTTATTCAATAAGCTTTATACTCAATAACTGGGCAGACATTCCTAACTCTCTGTGCTATCTTGCTCCTTACCAGCCACATGCCACAAGTTAAGTACATTTAAGTGCTCTCCTTTTCTCACTGTGCTGTAGCTGTCTGTATTCTTGAAAGACTCCCTTGGCAAGTTCTTCTCATGTACACCCTCACGGACACCATCCTCTCATTCCTCCACCTGCCTTGTGGTGAACTCTTTCTCCTGTAATCTCACCTGCCTCATGGCAGACTGCTTCTCTCTGGCTGTTCTCCCTTGGACCAGAAGTTCAGCCTCACTATCTCCTCTGCCCAGTCATTGGATGTCCAGCCTTTTGATAACCAATCAGAGATAATTGGGGAATATTCTTTACCCAATATTGATAAAGTGATTTTTAAATATTCATGACAATGACTATGCCCATGTTCAGACTGTAACTAGATATTAAGGTACTGAAATCATCATCAGAATACACAGTGCACAAGATCAACCCCCAACAGTTTCATACATTTCAGTCTATAATCACTTTGGCCCATTGCTTTTGGGTTCATAGTAGGGCAGAAATTAAAGGAGAATCATGTGTTTTAAAACAATTTACTTTGTAGTAGATAGAAGGCACATAAGACAATGGAGACAAGATATATATCATTCTATCCCCAGAACTAGGTTCCACTTACAATTTTTATGATTTCCCATCAGTCCATTCAATTATTAACTCAACAGTTGATTCTCTGATGATATAAAAGCCCCTCCCCAATTCAATACACCTCCAAAGATTCACCTCTGAATTTTGTAATGTTAAGGACCTAATCTTTAACATGTGAGCTTTGGAGAGACATTCAGCTATATACCACACAGGTAAGATAGAGAGAAAAGGCTGTGGTGCAAAGCAGATTTTAGGTGTGTATAGAAAAGAAAATAAGGCTTCTTTCAGTTCCAGGTGTGAAAGTTCCAGGTGCAAAAGTGTTAATGAGATATTTCAGATTCCTAACAGTCAGAGGGGAAGAGGCAGATGACCTCTCCCATTCTTCCTCTGTGCCCACTTTCCCTACCTTATCATCTTCATGTCTTCTTTATGCTTCCCATGCAGAATGAGGCTGCTTATTTACATTTTGGCCTTCTTAGGCACTTACTAGAACAATGCTTTAAAAATAAGGTTTGGAGGTATGTGTTTAAATACTACTGTTGATGTTTACTGGTATCTGGTATTATGAGATTTGCAGATTTATTTTTACTTATGAGTACAAATGTGTGCCTGTGTCCATGTGTTCCTATATGGATACTGGATCTCTGGGAATATGTGAACTGGAAACTAAACCACAATTCTCTACAAGAGCAACAGGGGTTCTTAAGCACAGAGCCATCTATTGTGGCCCATAGTTGTCATAAAATTTAAGGGAAAAACCAGAGACTAACAGATCTCTGAAGAGGGACCAGCATCTTGTTCACCTGGAGAAAGAAAAAAGTAGTATCCCTTTTGCTTTGTCTTCTGTGTCTTCCTGGTGCCTTCCCTACACCTGCCTCTGATTAGCATTCAGCCTTGCCTTATGACCTGTGTGGCTTTTCCATTTTCATGCATTCAACAGTTACAGACATTTTCATTTGTTCCATTTATCCTGAAATAAGGTTTCTGTAAAATTTACAATTGACCAAATCCTGAGGTTAAATATTATCCTAAAGTATGTTACTTTCCCATTGGCATTTGAACTGCCAGATGGCAATGTCAATTGTGATGGTACCTATAACTTAAGAGAGAAAATTCATAATATTACTATTCCATTGGTGATCTTAGATGCTAAAGAAACAGAGTCAGGAGAATCATGGGCCAATGGTACTACACATAGAGAGTTTGTTGTTCCTGAAAATGAAACTAGCTTTTTCATCTAATTAAACTGTGTAACAAATATCTAGACATAATGGCAAGGTAACATTATAAAAAAAAAAACTGTAGGAGAGAAAGCCATGTGATTGTCTTGTTTGTTAAGCTACAAAATGCTTAGTTTATTTATAACTCATTTTACCAAATTGTAAAAGTAGACATATGGACTAAAATATCAGAGGTTATTTTAAGCACTCGTATTCTATGGTTGTATATTATAATTATGGGGCTTATGCAATCTTTACATGAAAATAATGCAATTATCTTCTAGGGTGAGGAAAATTAACAAGAATTAATATCCCCCCAAAGACATTTACATTAAGGCAGCTCTGATCATTCTCTACGATCGCCCCTGGTCGAACAGCAGCTTTCTTTTCCTTGCATAATATCTGCTGAAACACCAGGTTTATAGTAAGGCTAATTAGAAGAAGATATGTTTGCAAAGAAGAATTTGGAATCATACGGGATATGTTTATTCCAGGGGAAAATAGAAACTCAGGCAAATTAACAAGATTATTGACTTTGAAAATAGCATGTTATTAATTCACAAAACATGTACTTAGATTTTAATAACTTAATAGTTCCAGAAAAGGGAAGGATGATACTTGCAAAGATACATTTTTATTTCTGAAGGAATGTTTGCAGTAAGATTACAAGAAAGACGAGTTGAAACGAGCTTACCCATTTGCTTCTGCCTAGAGGGCTGTTTGGATAAGTTCAGAATTCAACAGGTTCTCACTTGTCTCTTAAAAATGCATTTGTTGTTTAAATAAGTTTGAAATAACTTTCAAACAGTACAATATGAACACCTTTAAAATTTCCTGTCTAGTTAAAGTCAAATATTCATACACACACACACACACACACACACACACACACACACACTTCCTTTGTCTTTTTGGATTCAGGTTACACTTCCCTCGGCTCTTGGCCCTATTGGGGGTACATTACATTTTGGCTTGTTCATAGGAGATTGCTAGAAATAATATTTTTGTTTGTTTTAGAAAAATGCACTATTGTTTCTAAATGATTTCATTTTGTGAAAAAACAAACAAACAAACAAACAGAATACAAAGAATGATTATCTGGCTCTTTCCAGTGTAAGTGATATGGAAATACAAACCTGAACTCAGCGTGTTTTCTTTATCAAATTTAATTTCAAAGAATGACATATAACATTTTAGGACAGCCAAAGGTTTGACCTTTTGAACAAATAAATCGACACGAGCAATGAGCATGTAATTTTAGGAAGGAGGACAGTTCTGTCTGGCTGCCCTGTAGCAGCTGGTCACTGTAGACCATGAAGTTCTTCAGTAGCTTGATTTCTCCATGTGTTGAGCCTGTTAGAGTTAAAGGCTATAATCTGGGGCTTTGAAAAATGTGCTGGTAAATTTTTACTGCTACGAATGTTAAAACACACATGTAAATATTTTATAAGTAATAGATAACCTATAGCAATTCGTTTACTATATCTGAACCATCCAGGCAGAAAGGATAGTGTCTTGGGACAAACAAGCTTAGAACAGTTCTCTCTTATTTCCCTAAAAGAAAAGAAGAGCACAAACCTTCTGGATGAGGAAGATTGTGGAATCTAGAGGCTATCATATTTATGAAAAGTATATTGAGCATGTAGTAAAATTACACATTTGGTAGCTGCTATTTCACGGTGTTAATATACAGCAGCAAGGATAAAATCTACGAGCTTCGCAGTGAGAAGTGAAAAATCCCTTTTGACTTGATCTATGGTATAAATAGTTCTAAGGGCTTCCCATTGTATTCTTTCAATGGTGATTTCTATGGCATTGTGTGTGTGTGTTCTTTGAATGTATTGATATCTTTCCTTATTACAACTTCACATCCTGTAATCACATCCTTTTTGCTGGTAAGTAACTATACTTGGGATAGACACTTTTTGTGGAAATGCTACTTATGACTGTCTTTACTGCAGGTTATAAGGGGTTAGGTGGGGCTAGGCCATATTACATGCATTTTGCTAAGTAAATATTTGCAATCAGTCAACAGAATTAAGAAAGCTATAGCCAAGA
Source organism: Mus caroli (assembly GCF_978045245.1). Taxonomy (NCBI): domain Eukaryota; kingdom Metazoa; phylum Chordata; class Mammalia; order Rodentia; family Muridae; genus Mus; species Mus caroli. The sequence goes on from NW_028227257.1 coordinate 132,907,592, forward strand.
ATGATCATGATTCCTTTCATTTATTGGATTCTGTAACAGTTTCAGCAACAACAGCTTTTTTTATTGCTTATCCCAGCACTAGTTACTGGAACACAAAGAGGTCTCAAAAATGATCAGCATGGGTATTGTGAGCTTTTTTCCTAATATCCACTTATCAGTGAGTAATACCATGTCTGTTCCTTTGTGACTGTGTTACCACACTCAGGATGATATTTTATAGTTCCATCCATTTTCCTACAAATTTCATAATTTCATCATTTTTAATAGCTGAGTAGTACTCCATTGTGTAAATGTACCATATTTTCTGTATCTATTCCTCTGTTGAGGGGTATTTTTTTTTCCAGCTTACAACTAACAAACCATATGAAGCTCAAGAAGAAGAAAGACTAAAGTGTGGATACTTCAATTCTACTTAGAAAGGAGAACAAAATAAGCATGGGAGGTAGTAGGAGAGAGGGACCTGTGAAGCAGAGAGGAGGGGGAGAGAAGAGGGGGGCAGGATCAGGTGTGGGAGGAATACAGAGGGTCAGGAAATTGAACTTAGGTATGTAGCAGAGGGGGGATGGGGGACTGGAGGTAGCCACTAGAAAATTCCAGATGCCAGGAAAGTAAGAGGCTCCCAGGATGCATTGGGGATATTACCCAAAATACCCAACAAAGGGGAGAGAGAACCTGTAGAGACCATATCCAGAGGTTAGGCATGGCCCAGACAAAAATATTAACACAGAATTGCTCCTGTCTAAAGGAAATGCAGGGACAAAGAGTGGAGCAGAAACTGAAGGAAAGGCCATCTGGAGACTGAACCACCTAGGGATCAATCCTATCTGCAGCCACCAATCCCAGACACTATTGCTGATGCCAAGAAGTGCTAGCTGAGAAGAGCCTGGTATATCTGTCCCCTGAGATGTTCTGCTAGAGGCTGACAAATACAGATGCAGATGCTTGCAGCTAACCTTTGGACTGAGCATGAGAACAACAATGGAGGAGTTAGGGGAAGGACTGAAGGAGCTGAAGGGGTTTCCAACCCCAATGGAAGAACAACAATATCAACCAACTAGATCCCCAGAGTTCCTAGGGACTAAACCACCAACCAGAGTACAAATAGAGGGAACCATGGCTCCAGCTGCACATGTATCAGAGGATTGCCTTATCTGGTATCCACGGGAGGGGAAGCCCATGGTCCTGTGGATGTTCGACACCCCCACATAGGGGAATGCTAGGGCAGTGAGACTGCAGTAGGTGGATGGATGGGTGGTTGAGGGAGTGCCCTCATAGAAACAGGGAGAGGGAGAATGGGATAGAGGTTTTGCAGAGGGAAATCTGGGAAGAGGGATAACATTTGAAATGTAAATAAATAATATAAGCAATTAAAATTTTCTTTTAAATCGCCTGTTTGATTAGGAAAACTACTAATAATGTAGAAAATATTAGATGAATCAGAAAATGGCTTAATTGAGGAGCACAGTTTTACAAAAGAAAGCTACTATAGATTATGGCTCAAACATAATCTTGGTTGCCTACAATTTCCTGGTTCATGTTGATTAAATGTGTCATACTGTCCTCATGCTACTGATGGTGAAATGAATCAATTCCATATATAGAGAGACAAAAGTCTCTTAAATGGCCTTTGGATGGGCATGCTGACTAAGACTGGTGTTTACTTTCCTTGGTCCTTTATTAACTTTTCTTATAATTTGTTTATGTTCGCATTCAACCATGGATTCTATTACAGCTGAATTTTTTCCCTTTAGAAATGAAGAGATACAGGCAGCAAAGCTTAGAGAAAGCATTAAGAAAAGAGAAGAAATGGCTGACACCTGTTCACCTTAAAGGCTGGAGTGAATTTTTCTATTCTAGTCTATAGAACCAGCTTTCACCCAAATCTACCCATATCCTGAGCATTGTTTAGGCCCAGGTCCTGAGCCTTGTCTCTCAGTGAATATATCCCATCCTCATGAAAGTTCTCCTATGTACTTTGCACCCTCAAGTAACAGAACTCATCCTCATCCTTATCACAAATCCTTCTTTGGCTCCTTACCCCAAACACTGTTTCTCTATGAATAAGAGCCCATTCCTATGGGAAAGTAACACATGCTTTGCTCTAAAGATGTATTTTATGAAGGAGGTTTGCTGCAGCTATCTCTGAAACTTATAATCATCACATTGAGACTTTCCCCCAAAACGTTTCTGTTTTTAATGTCTAAGAACAATAACTGCTTGGTCAGACTCCGGAAGTTTTTGACCAAGTATCAGCAAAAGTGGTGCTGACCTGAGTTTCATTCTTCAACTCACTTGGATTGTTTCCTGGCTGGCCATGACACTTGAAAGGACCCCAACAACTCTTCAGTATTAAACTTGCTTCCACAGTTAACTTATTTCCATGGCATGTGTGATTTCTAAATTATGAGAAATATGTTTAGAGAGACAATTTTTCTTTACTGAAGTGGTAGTGTCTTCTACATATTTTGTTCATTGATCTAGTTACATCTCGTGGAGTAGTTACTACAGTGTAGGTAATTACACTGTATATGTTTTAGTTTGAAAATTTTCAATGAAGAAAATACACGCAGAAGATGTTATCTTAGTTAGTGTCCCATAAAGGGAAGGGAATATTTGGGAGGTTTTGTGTCTAATCAGTTTGGCCGCAGGATCCCTGACTTTAAACAATAAATTTTCAGCCATAGACCTTGAAAGTTACTTTTATCAGTAATTTTTATACAGTTAAACAGAGGATCTGATTGTTGAAAAACAGCCACATATTATATAACCAGTTACATGCTGGAATAAGAACAAAGCCCTCACTTTCTGGGTCCCACTGGAGAACTCTCAATTTCATGGCATTATTTGAAATACGAAGTATTTAATAATTCCTTTAAACTATTGTAACTATTGTAACTAGATCACTCAGCTTCTTCTTCTGTCTAAACATAGTCAGCTGAAAAAACTAGAACTGGTCATTGCCCATTTAATGGGAGATGAGGTGTATTTATTCCCTTAGCTGAATATCCTGAGATTTTTCTACAAGCTTCTACCTTAAGAACAGCTACAATACATTTCGACCATAACACTTTCCTCAAAATTTATTTTCCCTCTGACTATGCTTTCTACCAGAAATGTGCCTATAAGCATTTGCTTTGAAATAGAGAGCACAATTTTATTCTCTGATTTTCCTTTCCCTCTCTGTGACGTTGGAAGTGAGCAGGGCTAGATTTCTGGGCTCCTAGATTTGTTTCTCCCACTTTCTCGTATGCTGACATTGTAACCTGCTTTGTTGGTTCATGTATCTGTTACAAGTCGAAAAGGTTGATACAGAGTAAAATATCTATGGTTTATGAAATCTTTGAAGCCACATAGACACTCTCTGCCCAAACTTAGATGTTCCAACACTTGGTCACATCTGTCTCCTCTCCTGTTGGAAAAGTGAAAGCCCATGTTCTTATACATTGCAATTCCAAGGAAACTACAGGGATTTGGTGGAAAATGAAAATGTTTTAAGTCATTTGCACTCATCACAGATAGCAGAAGTTGTTCGTAGTATATATGTCAGACTCAGTTCCATAGAAGCAGTGCTCCTTTTTTGACTTAATTCCCTCTTCTTGACTGGGATGAACATCTTGAGGTTTACACAGCATAATCTGTGTTATAAAGATTATCAAGAAAGTGTTTTGCTTTTTAAAAATCAAACTATTGGCACATTTTACTGCATGATCCTGATGCTTTATTTTAATACATTCCGCAGTATGCTGGATAACTCACTTGTGATCCCAAAGTATAGTTTCTTTAAATGACCCCCAACTTTTTAGAGGAGAATAAAGGAAATAGTCACTGATTTGTTCACCTACAAGCTAGGAGCTCCTGCTATGTGCTAGGCCCCATTCTGGGGGATATATGGAAAGGATTTGGATCTCGAAGCTCTGTTATTGTACACAATTTCACTGATGTGCTTGTTTTTGAGATACATTGGAATTAGCATGCCAGGTGCCACTTAGGTACTGAGATTGAAATCATAAATGGAAGCCATAACCAGGGATAAAGGCTTGGAGGTCCTCTTGCTTATGAGTGGTTGGATGCTGAGATTTTGGTAGGTTCTGAAGTTGACATCAGCAATAATATTATAGAGAGGCTACACTGAATGGTTAAGTAAGTAATGAAAGAGGAAACTCCTACAAACTAACCCTAATCCTAACCCTAATCCCAATCCCAACAATAGTTGACAGATTGAATATAACCAATGAGATCAGAAGCCAAGAGACAGCAGGACTTTGTGTAATTGGCATTGTTATATTAAACATCCCACTCATTCATTACAAACTTGTTCAGATCACTTCCTTAAATTTCTGCTTGTTTCCACATTTGATAAAGGTCGTACCTATGAAGGCAAAAAACATATTTTGGGTCTTTTTGAGAAAATGTTTCACTTTCTAAATATTTTAATTTATTATTTTATAAGTTTATATAGTACATCATGATTATATTCTTTCACCTACCTTAGCATTCTTTTTTTTTTAAGATTTATTTATTTATTATATATAAGTACACTGTAGCTGTCTTCAGACACTCCAGAAGAGGGCGTCAGATCTCATTACGGATGGTTGTGAGCCACCATGTGGTTGCTGGGACTTGAACTCCGGACCTTCGGAAGAGCAGTCGGGTGCTCTTACCCACTGAGCCATCTCTCCAGCCCCCTTAGCATTCTTAAAACAAAACACAAAATACAATGTTTACATACACACACAAACAACAACCAATGAGCCAACCAACCAACCAAACATAAACCTGGAGCCTTAGCTTGTTGACTTCTTCTGACCATACAGCCTCCCCTAAAGTATAGTTGATAAACCAACCCAGTGTCACTCCATTGAAGAAAGCTAATTTTCCTTCTTCCAGCAGCTATCAACTACGAATAGCTTCTTGGCTAGCAGTGGAACTTTATGGTCACCTCTCCTCCTCCATGTGGGGACTTTGTTTGGCTTGAGCTTGTGCAGATCTTGTGCATCCTGTCACAGACTTTATGCATTCATACTGAATCTCCTCCCTTTGTATCAGGAAAATGCTGTTTTCCTAAATTTGTTTACCACCTCTGGTTCTAACAATCTTTCCACCCTTTCTTTCAAACATATTTCAGAGGCTGGAGGGAGCAGTGTGATAAAGACAACCCATTTAGGACTGAGGTCTCCAAAGCCTCCTAATCTCTGCATGTCCCCCACTTATGGGTCGCTGGTTAAGTACGATGCACTGCAGTAAGAAGCTTCTCGCTCTGATATACATTATAGCAATAATATGTCATCAGGAGAGTCATTTACTGTTATGCCCATTAGAAGAACTAAGTGGTAGATTTTTTTCCCCTAGAAATCATAATTGTCTATGTTCATGCTCTTGGCCTTGTTAATAGAGCAGGCCTTATAATCAATAACAAAGTGGTTAGTTATCACCCTAGCATTACTGCCACTATTACACTGATATCTTTCAGGCAAAGTTTACTACATCACACAGGGTCAGTAGATGAGTGAGATTGGTGAGTACTTTTCCCCTGTGGTAACACGTGTTTTACCCTTCATCACTATAAACACTAACTAGTCAATAGAGGTGAAGCTTCCAGTTGAGTGCTAGCTCAATTTCTTCATGCTCTATGCTTGCTATAGGTATTAAGTTACACAATAGGGTCTTCTGTCAAGTTTTGGAGAATAACCAATAACATTGGACTTTCATGTGTGTGTGTATGTGTGTGTGTGTGTGTTTACACGTATCTTTTGTCTGTCTATGAGATAGAGTCTCTTCCTTGAGAGAACTCTAAAGGACCTCACAGATGCAATTTCTAAATAAATGCTGTGTATAATCAATCTTTTATGGTAGACCTCATTTCAGAGATTCATGTTTAGGTTGATACAACATGACAAAGTGCCTTCCACCAGAGAAGACTTGTAAGCAACTTGTCCCTAAGCAAGTTTTACAAAGTAGACAACTGGATCTTACGTTCTACTAAGCCTAATCTCAGTTCTTGCCATAAGTCACGAGAAGTTTGAGTTCGCAATTGTTATCTCAATCTCTTACCATCCTGAGATCACAATTTATGTAGCTACTATGACACACATGGTAACTGTGTAAGGCATTTGGCCTATCTTAGAGGAAATAACTTAAAACATTAATTTTGGCACAAATGTGGTTATTGTCAGATGATGTAATCGTGGTTTTGGTGCCTGGACTATTTCTGGAATCCAAATCAGTCCTTGTTTTTGCTGCTTTTTTTGTTTTGTTTTGTTTTTTTGTTTTTTTGGGTTTTTTTTTTTTTGCATCAAATTTGATGCTACTACATAAAAGCAATGGCCTGTTTCTTTAAAAATGAGATTACTTAAATACAACTAAGTTCTATATCAAGGGCTTCCTATAACATTGATTATACTATCAACAGATACACCCTCCTTAATAAAGAAAGAATGCAATGGAAAAAAGAAGAAAGAAAGAAAGAAAGAAAGAAAGAAAGAAAGAAAGAAAGAAAGAAAGAAAGAAAAAAGAAAGAAAGAGAAAGAAAGAACAAAGTACCCAAAACAAAACAAAACAAAACAAAACCAAGAAAAGCAAAGATGGCCTTCCCAGCACAGAAAATAAGGAAACTCAGTTAACTCTGTGTGTCTGCATCTGTGTACGTTTCTCCTGACTTTTTTCTGATTTCCCCCCCATATATTTGTTTTGTGCTATTCAAAATATTTGATTTTGCTTTTATCTTATTTATATTTATTCCTTAGATGCCTACTTGATGTTTAACTAGAGAGAAATGGTCTGAAACTCAATGGAAGGGGAGGAACTAAGAAGAGTTGAGGGAGGGGAAATGGAATCAGAATATATTGTATGAAAAACTATTTTCCAATAGAAGGAACAAAAACAGCTTCACAGCTTCATTATTGCATGGTTAAATGTCACTCAAACATTAGCTCTGCATTTGGAAAAATAAAGGTTCTTGGGTTCAACTGAAACTCTGCATTCCAAATACTGTCTTATTCAGTTACAACTTCCAGATTTGAAGTTTCTATCCTGCCTATGTTTGAGGTTTCAATCTGATGGCTGGATGCTTCTCAGTGGTTTACAAAACTAAATATGATGTCAATCACTGTGAATTGGAAATTTGACTACTTTTTACTCAAGTTCCTTGATCAAAAAAAAATCTAAAATCTTTATGACAGATGTGATAATTTATGATTGGAAAGTGTGTGTGCTTCAGTCCACAAATGTAAATGGTATTGGTTCAATTAAATTGTGACCATTATCCTAATAGAGATAATGTAATAGTGTTTCCTGGATCAATCTTAATACAGCTTGGGAGATGGGTAGGGTGAAGAGAAAAGATCTTTCTCCCCGTTTCTTAGAAAAGCAACTAAAGAGTTATTAAGCATTTGATGGACTTTGATCATGAATTTGGTATTGGGTTCCCTACCTAAGCTTGCCACATAGCTGTGATGATTTATTGAAGCCTTTGATCATGCTACGTCATGTAGGAGAAACTCCTGGGACACCAGTGAAAACAAAGTCCAAGAATCTGGAGACTCTTATACATTTTTTATAAAACAAGCGTCATTTGAATTTAAAGCAATCCTGCAGATATAAGAAGAGAAGTCTTTACATGAAAACATTCACTCGAAGTCTCCTGTTCCTGTGCAGAACACCTGAGGCAAGACTTACCTGTCAAGATGTTAGATTTATTTATTGCCTTTTAAGGACACAAATTTGAGTAAACTCAAATTGTTCCTTTACACTCATGTTACAGTTGTAATTTCCTTGGCAATATTAAGTGGACCCAGAGGCCTTTTCCCTACACATAGTCTCTATTGGAGCTTTAGAAGCTGCCTTCTTGTACTTGACGAAGGAAGGTGCTGCAAATAGTTGCTGAGACCATTCATTTTCAAGTGCTATAGCACCGTTTTTCTCCACTCATACTATCTATATAAACTGGTCAAATATTTTTCAAAAAACTGTTCAACTTTATATTTAAAGTATCTCAATGCTTAGCTTTAAAAAGTCAAGCAAACATAATTTTAAAATTTTCCACAGGTCCTTTGTATCTAAGGCTCCTGTGGTAGAGTTTTATTTTTTGTTTGCAGAAACATTTGCTCATTTGCTTCACATACATGTAGACATCACATCTCTAGTCAGGCTCATTAACCCACTTTAGATAAATGCAACTTTATGACTCAGTGGAGGTCAGGATAATATGCACTTCATTTAGTCACAAGTCACTTGAAGGAGACTCTTTCATATGTCAGGTGAGACACTTTGCATTAATTATTTAATATACTGAAGAATTAAACTGCTTATTATATATGTTTAAAAAGTATTCATTATTTATTTTATCATTAATTTAATTATTTTATTTATTTAATATATTTTATAAATATATTTATTATTTTTATTTAATTATTTTTAAATTATATATTTATTTAAGACAAATATAATTTCTTGAATGAATCATATTTAAGAATTAATTATTTAATATAATTTTGTATTTATTTATATTTAATTATATTTTGCTTATTAATATATTTAAGAATTACATTCAACATACATTAATTATATTTGAGAAATTAAGAAATGTATTTAAACATTATTTAGTTTCTTAACTATATTGTATATAAATATGTTAATGTTAAATATGAACATATTAAATATATTAATAAATTTAAGAAATATTTATTAAACATTTTAGAAATAGTTGTAAGAAAGTTGCATTTGGCCGGGCAGTGGTGGCGCACGCCTTTATTCCCAGCACTTGGGTGGCAGAGGCAGGCAGATTTCTGAATTCGAGGCCAGCCTGGTCTACAGAGTGAGTTCCAGGACAGCCAGAGAAACCCTGTTTCGAAAATCTAAAAAAAAAAAAAAAAAAAAAGGAAAGAAAGAAAGAAAAAGAAAGTTGCATTTGTGAAATATAATTTATTAGCAACCTGAGGAGCAATTATAAATATTTAAAATGTGTTCTTGGGCAGATAGAAGGGTAAAGAGGGAATAGGAAAACCAGTCTTCTAATGTGCTCCATGGAAAGGCTCTGGTTTTTCTTAAGATTTTAGGACATGCTGTAAAAAATAACCAATTTTGCCCAACACTTTTTACTGCCTACAACAAAAGTTAATTATTAGTTTTAGTTTAAAGTTTCTTGATATTTAGATTATGTTTAGGACACAGTGATATATTCATAAAGGTCAAATAATGTAAATCTGAACCATTCCAAAGCATAGACTTTTATTTACAATTCTTCTTCATGACCATCCCCATACACAGGTAATGTGCTCCTTCAGTGCGAGCAGAAAGGAAAAAGGGAGCTACATCTAATGAGTCATAGTATTTTCAAATACATGTAATACGAACCTATTTTACTGCTGTTCAAAACAACATTTAAGTACTAAAAAAATGACTCCTCTCAGTCCAAGTTCACAATCTCATATTCAGCTGATAACTGAGAGGGCTTTATTTGTGAAAGTGGTTGGCTGTCAATGCTTGTGATGCCTTGAGCAATACCATCTTACTATCAAGCTCAGAAGCCAAGAACTGTAGCTAAAGCTTTTATCATTTATGGGTCGATACAATAGTTACACAAATGTTATGATTATAACCAACTGTTTTCTGATTTTATTTAAGGGCTGCTCCACAGAAAGAAATACATGCCTGTTACTGTAAGTCTGAGAGGCTATTGCTGGAGAGCTTACAGACTCCAGGTATGAAACTATTACTGCAATTTAGCTAAATGGACATAGCATCAAACTGCCTGCTAATTCATATCTCTATACCCACATATTTCTGCAGCTCTCGGACATCATCAGAGACATTTCAATGTACAGTGGATGCTCGTAAACACGAAAGGACACAACTAGTAAAAACTAAGAGAATAATTGCTTGTGGAGTGCTTAGCCACAAATAGGACATCCATATCATACCCCTCTCCCATCCTTGTGAGCTATCAAAGTAGAGAGCAAAGAGGGTAAGAACAAGGTATTGGAGAAGACTGCATCAAAGTTTATCAAAACAAGGTCTTCTTTATGTGACAGGAATACTGCATTCAGGAATTTAACAACAGTTATTGCCTGCACAAGACTTGCACAAAATGAAGTCGAACCCATACTCTAGCACAGAAAGGAAAATGAGTTCATGACTCTATCTCAGCTGAGGAGCTCTGGATGGTTAATCTTTTCTGAGGGAGGTACTCTCAGTTTTCTTTGAAAGTGATGCCATAGCAGGTGCACCATGCTCTAGTAGATGGCTCCACACCCAAAGTACATAGAGAGCACAATTGGTCTTTGTAGGACATTACACTAAGGAAAAATATAGATTCTGGATTGGGTGTCCATGCAGCATGTAAATGCAACATATAACAAGTATATGGGAGTATATTTGCTTGTGTTGGGGAATTACTTGATTCCTTGGACATACAGTAAAAAACATGGGAGTAAGGATGGAAGTTCTGTGTATGTATGCAAAAGGTTTCATTAAAGTACTGTTTGTCAGAATGTAAGGTTGATCTTCTTCCCTCCTGACATTTCAACCAATATAAAACATTTGGTTCCCTTTGTAAATATCATGCATGGATATAACCAAACCAAACCAAACCAAACCAAACCAAACCAAACCAAACCAAAAAACCCTGTTTAAATGATGTCTCCTCTTTTTTGGTACTTGTGAGAGCATTGAATTTGACTTGCACTGTCATACTTACAGTTCTGTTCCTGAAAAATATTACCCCTGTTCTAGACTTGTGTCTCCATCTTTGCTCCATGTCTCCTGGATTATGGATTATTATTTCTACTTCTGTTTGATATCTCCTCTTGCTTTCCAGTCTAAAGATGTCCAGTCAATTTATTTTGTTGTGAGGTCTTGTCTTGTATTCTTTCTTTCTTTCTTTCTTTCTTTCTTTCTTTCTTTCTTTCTTTCTTTCTTTCTTTCTTTCTTTCTTTCTTTCTTTCTTTCTTTCCATGGATAGCTCCTTGCTGCCCCCTCCTGGTTCATACTGCAATTAAGTCTTCATTTTACAGTAAGCATTGAGTCAGTCATGTGTTCTGTGGAATTATCAGTCTTTGGGGAACAAAAAAGACAATTTTCTTTTTTCATGGTTTCTTCATATTCTCCCATTATTATTTTACTAGTAAGGCCTTTTGATTTTGTTAAATCTCTCTCTGTATATTAATACATATAGAATATATATGTATATATGTATGTATATTTTCACATATACACACAACACACATATAACATGTATGTAATATATATATTTGCTTCATAAATATGAAATCTCTTCTTTTTAGTTTAATTTTGAACATAAGATATATATTATTACTTGTTAATACAGAATCCATATTTAATTTAGAAAATTTGAGACACACTGAAAGGCAGAAGAACAGCAAATATCTGTAACCTAGCTATGACAGCAGGGCTGGGCTGAATGAATTATTAGTATCTATCTATCTATCTATCTATCTATCTATCTATCTATCTATCTATCTATCTGTCTGTCTGTCTGTCTGTCTGTCTGTCTATCTATCTATCTATCTACATACGCTGTACATGCTATTCCTGTGAGTCTTAGAATATGTTTTTATAATATGTTCTCCTTTTACATTATGCATTGATTACTTTTGCTTCTTTTCAAAACTGACCAAACCTCTTTGGGGAGAGCATCGTGGTTCTCACATTGTTGGTGTGTGCAATTATCATATTATTAACTTTTTCAGGGTAGTTGGACTACATGAATAGGAGATTCATTTGTATTTTCCGCACACATTTGAATGTTGTGCTGTTTTTGCATGATGCTCAATAAGCATGGTTGGCTGGGTATTTGAACTATATAATTTGTTTTTAAAGATGACAATAAAATATTAGTGACATGGTAAGTTATTCTCAGCTACTAAACTTCTAGTATCAAGGACATAATTTCTCTTTTGATGATCAAAGTATTCAGTTACTAATTTTAACCAAGTGATGATACCTTTGGAACTGCTTCTCTACTCCTATATCTGTATGTTTTCAAATTATCTACATCATGGCTGAACTACATTTCAACAAATTAAAAGATATGAAAAACTAGCCGGGCGTGGTGGCGCACGCCTTTAATCCCAGCACTCGGGAGGCAGAGGCAGGCGGATTTCTGAGTTCGAGGCCAGCCTGGTCTACAGAGTGAGTGCCAGGACAGCCAGGGCTACACAGAGAAACCCTGTCTTGAAAAAAACCAAAAAAAAAAAAAAACCAAAAAAAAAAAAAAAAGAAAAACTATATTATCGATTAAGGTTATGTGGGAAGTGAACATGTTTAAAGAACTATTTCATTATAATGAATATACAGGGGTAGTTTTCAGACCAGTGTCAGCCATTTTTCCCTTCTTCACAGTTCTTCATTGGCAGTGAACACAGTTTCTTCATATACTCTTGCATGAACTGAGAAGCATAAGTTGGATTAAAATCAAATGCAAAGATTAAGGATATGGTTTCAGTCACCAGATATTCTGCTTCTAAAACTTGCTAGTACTTCTGACTTATAGAAGCTGGTAAGGCTGAATGATCTCAGTCTCAATAATTCTTGGAGCCTCCAGATTCTGTGGGCATATCTGGTTTTAGTTACTCCGTGAGTAAGCCTGGATAGAAAGGGGGCATTCCACTAACCTTTACACTTAGTGTTTCAAAACTAGAACCAAGCCTAGAGAGACAGTGTTGTTGGTAAGAACGATTGGTGAGCATGTAAAAAAGCCCAAGTTTAGGTCCCTAGTACACATGCGCTCATGTGTAAATTCTTCGTAATGACAGACACCTTTATTCATTCACAGTGCAGACAGGAGTGGGACTATAAGCTGAAAGGATGTTTTCCAGGGCTTTTTTGCCAGCCAACCTAGCTCAAAGCAAAGAGATAAAACAGTAATATGTGAGTTTAGTGAAAAATTCTATCTCAATAAAATAAGTTAAAGTGATAGAGGATAGTATATATCTTCTTCTGGCTTCTGCATGCAAGCACAATCACATACACATGTGTATCTAATGTATGCATCAACACACACACACACACACACACACACACACACACTTTGTGAGTTTCAGGTATCATATATTTTGATCTTCAACTCTCCAATAGTTTCAAGATCCACCCATCCTTATCCTCCCAATTTGTGTTCCTTTTGTTGTAAAAACATTCACGAGCAATTTGTGAGAGGAATTTTGCATTCACAGCAAAAATAGAGAACAAATTTCCCATATGTCATCTGTGACCATGCTCACATAATCTTTCTCCTCTACAGAATTTCACACCAAAGTGGCACATTCATTCTGTGGCTATTAGTATTTGCTGCTGAACCTGGCAATCTTCTATCACTTTTCTTGAGTTGTCTGTTCAGGTCTTTTGTCCATTATGTAACCTGAAATGTTTGGTTTTCTTAGTGTTGAGTTTTTAAAGATTTAGTTTCCTTTTAATTATGTGGATATGTGTTTATGTGGGAGTATGAACATGAGAGTGCATGTTCCCTTGGAGGTCAGAGGAATTTTTCTGGCTCCTTGTGGGTGTTGGGTCACTAACCACGTCCTTCAGAAAACCAGCATACCCTCTTAAGCCCCAAGCCTTCTCTTGTACGCTATGCTGTTTAGTTATAAGAGACTACTGGCAAATATTTAAGTTTTCCAGGAAATACTATTTTAAAAAAAATTTCCTCGCAGTCTATGACTTGTTATTTCTTGAAATATATATATATACACATCCATATGACACTTTTCTTTAGACTCTTTGTTAAAGAGATACCTAAATCAAAGAGTTAATTATATTTGACTATTTTTATTTTAATTAAAAAAATTTAGAAATGCACTATGGCTTAAGAATACAAAATATCTTAGTTCTACCTTCCCTAATAACTAAGTGGAAGTGACCTTGCAACAAAGAATTACCCAAGAGATTTTGTTTTTCTGTTTACCTAGCCTACTGCTGAAGCCTCTAAAGACACTTTTTTGTTTGTTTTTTCTAGGCTCTTATTCTTGCATCTTTTATTGTTGTCTTTGCTCTTCCTCCACCTCATGGCTCTCATTCTCTTCTTTGCTCCTCATCCTCCTCCTCATCCTCATCCTCATCCTCCTCTTCTTCCTTCTTTTCTTCTACCTCCTCCCCTTTTTATAATCTAGAGATAATACCAAGAATCTAAGATTAATAATGAAGAAAAATATGGAGTCAGTCTTATCTTTTTCTAATATTCTATAAATATCTGTAAAGACATCTAATATCTATAAAGATTGATATTTTTACATGTGATATGATTTTTAGGTAAAATATTTAAAAGAAACGTTAATTCTTTGTATGTTATAAACACATCCTCCAAGATGGAAATAGCTTTAAGAAAGTATCATCCTGAGTGATGTAAACTCAGACCCAAAAGGACATGCATCGTGTGTACTCACTAATAAGTGGATATTAACCTAAAAAGTACAGAATATCCAGGCTATAATACACAGAATTCAAAAAGGTTAACAAGCCAAAGGGCCCAAGTGAGAACCTCAATCCAACTTCAGAAGGAGAAGAAAGCAATCAGAGGAGAGGGTAGTAAGGGATGAACCTGGGTAGGAAGGGAGACAGGGAGGGAAAGAGGAGAACACAATCAGGTATTGGGTGTGGAAAGGGACTGAAGCCTTGAGGTTAGCAGAAAGAATGGAAACAGGCAACCTCGGGAGGTAGGAGGTGGGGGGATTCTCTAGAATGTACCAGAGACCTGGGAGGTGAGAGACTCTCAGGACTCAAAGGGAGGGACTCTAGATGAAGTGTCCTACAGAGAAGAAAGGGAACTTGTAAAGCCCACCTCTAGTAGAAAGACAGGACAACAACAGGAGGTATGGGGTTGTAATTCTACAGTAAAACATTCTGACCCAGAATTGTTCCTGTCTGAAAGAACTGCAGGGACAAAAATGGAGAAGAGCCTGAGGAAAGGGAGTCCAGGGACATTTGGGATCCAGCTCAAGGGGAGGTCTCAAGGCCTGACACTATTACTGATGCCATGAAGTGCTCACAAAAAAGGGTGGCTTATCATGACCACACTCTGGAAGACCCAACAAGCAGCTGAAAGAGTCAGATGCAGATAACCTGGAACCACAACATCTCTCAGGCACTGAGCCACCAACCAGGCAGCATACACCAGCTGATATGAGACTCCCAACACATATATAGCAGAGGACTGCCTGGTCTGGACTCAGTTGGAGAAGATGCACCTAACCCTCAAAAGACAGGAGGCCCCAGGGAGTGGGGAAGCTGATTGGGTGGAAGTGCTAGAGGTGTTGGGACACTCTCATGGAGACAGGGGTAAGGGAGGAGGTATGGGATGTGGAAGAGTCAGAAGGTGGACTGGGAGGGGGATAAAGTCTGGATTATAAAAAAGACTAAATATATAAAAACCAAAACCAAAACAAAACACACAAACAAGAAAAGAATTCCTTTAGATGGGTTAGAGTGTTGCCTCAGTAGTTAATAGCACTTGTTTCTCTTGCAGAGGACTGAGGTTTGGTTCCTATAATGATGATTCACAACTACCCTAAACTCAAATTACAGGGAATCATGACAACAACATCAAGGTTCAAATCTCATGGAAGTTTCAGGTGAAATTTAATTATAAATATTGAATGCATTGGAATGTTGCTTAATCTATACTTACTTTTCGTAAGTATTTGGATAACAAGTTTACCAAACTTGTTATCCAAATCCCTATGTAGACTTACATTGTGGTAAATTTAAAGAGATATACACGTATCTTTCTTGACTCTTTATTGCTACCAATATGTCCTGTCTTCATGCACAGGACCTGGCTAATTGTTTCTCTCTTAATCTTCCTCCCTCCTGATGTCATTGCACTGTGAAATATAAATGAAAGCTGCTTGATAAATATATTTAAAAATTATGATTCTTTTCAAAAACAGCTCTCAGTCAGAGAGCTATCTTTATTTCTATTTTGTGTATTTATGATGAATATATTTGCTTTCACCTCCTCCTGCCTCCCTTTCCTTCTCTCCATCTTTTCATTCTTTTTTTTCTCCCCTACTTCTTGCTCTTCTCCCTCTGTGTGTATCAGTTTTTACACACACACACACACACACACACACACACACACACACACACACACACACACACACACAAACTTACTTGAACAATTTGATGAACCAAAGTTCTCTTTCTATCATGGATATGACAGAGAATGATTTCCAACAGCTACTTCTCTCAAGCATTACATAGGTTCAGAACCCTCACAATCAAAATTCGTGAAAAGAGCTATCTCTGTAACTTAATTTAAGGGTAAACAGAAACTAGTATCCATGCCACCTCAGCATGTCAACAAACAGCAGGTTGAGATACTATAACTGTCTACTCCCCTTGTATTAAATGTATTGAAACCAGTCGTGGTTGTTACCTTGGCAGGCAATAGCAGCATTGACTCTCAGTGCTCCATGTCTCTGTTTTAATCATGGATATGAAGTAGAATGATTTCCAACAGCTACTTCTGGTTTTATTGTGTTTTGAAGATCTGGCTAGAATGTGCATGTTTCCTGTCTATTGAATTTGATATCTCTGTTCTGGGATGAATCTTCAGAAACGATTAACAAATTAATTAATCATGTTCTTGCCATGTCTATGAGTTCAAGTCATGGCAACTAGAATAATTAGTGTTGGTGATAAGCAATATTCCTAGGGCCTATTAAAGTGACTTTGATAGGTCTTATTAAAATTATTTTGCATCAAAAAGACTATGATAGGAAAAGCTTACTTAAGGTACCAAGCCTCAGCACTATTTTTTTCACATAACTGTTGGCCAAACTGTAACAATGTTTATGAACTTCTATATTTTCTCACTTCATAGCCCCTCCCTTGCCTTCAACCCACACAGAACATCTTTCTGTCTCATTCTTCCAAGTGCTGGAATTACAGGTATGCACTACCATGCCTGGATATCATCTTATATAGTCAAAAGTTGACAGTGTTCTTTTGTCGTTAATAGCTTGGCTTTGGAATTGCTGGCAGGTCTAGCTCAGAGACTATGTTTGTTGGACCACAAGGAGGAGGGGAAGAGTGACGAGTCTTCTCACTGTGAAGCAAATGGAGGAGCCATCTGAGAAACAGTCTCATTCATTTTAAAAAACCTTTTAAACAAACAAGTTGAATCATTTTTATCTCATGTAAATCTGCAGCAGTGTCTGAATAGAAACAAGTTATAAGTAAGGGAAGAATACGGCCCTATTTGAGTTTTCAAAGTTTCTCAGATTTCCCATAAAATGTGGTTTTCTTATATATGAGAGAGAGTGTAGTACAGTGACTAAGAGTACAATGCTGGCATACAGACTCTGTGGGGTCAGACTAAATGGGGGTTCTAGATGGGGATTTCTAGCAAATTTTTTAATAGGCTAAAAGTATTCCTTAAGTATTTTTCTTTGGAATTTCTTTGGGGGTGGTGGTGGTGGTGGTGATGGTGGTGGTAGTGGTGGTGGTGGTGGTGGTGGCGGTGATGGTGGGGTGTGTGTGTGTGTGTGTGTGTGTGTGTGTGTGTGTGTGTGTGTGTGTGAGTGTGTGAATTAAAAGAACAAATGTTTGGGAAGCAAGTAGAATGTAATCTACTAGGCAATAAAAAAAATGCTATCTGCTGCATAGTAAGAAAATGAATCCATGAGCATGGGAGATCTCTCCATTTTCTGAGATCTTCTTCAATTTCTTTCTTGAGAGATGTGATGGGGGGAGGGGAAGATGATCTGGTATTGGGTGAGGGAAAAGAACTGAAACCCTGAGGGCCTGCAGAAAGAATGTAAACAGGCAACTTCAGCTGGAGAGGATAGAGACTCCCAGGACTCAAAGGGTCCTTTGGATGAAATACCAAGTGGGGAGAGAGAACATGTGGAGCCCACCTCCAGCAGGAAGACAGAACATGCATGGTATGTACTCACTAATAAGTGGATATCAGCCAAAAACAACAGCAACAACAACAACAAACAAAATGTACAGAATACCCAAGATACAGTCCACAGAACTCAAGAAGCTACCCAATACCATCAAGTGAGGGATGGGGTTGCCATCCCACAGTCATATCTCTGACCCATAATTGTTCCTGTCTGAAAAAATTACTGGGATGGAAATGGAGAGCAGCCTGAGGAAAGGAAGGTCCAGTGACAGGCCCATGGTAAGATCCAACTCAAGGGGAGGTCCCAAGGCCTGACACTATTACTGAGGGTATGGAATACTCACAAAAAGGGATCTATCATGATTTCCTTCTGAGGGACCCCTGCAGGCAGCTGAAAGAGTCAGATGTAGATATTTGCACCCAACCCATGGACAGAAGCAGCTGACCCCTGTTGTTGAATTAGGGAAGGCTGAAAGAGGCTGGGGAGGGAGTTGGTTCTGTAGGAGGGCCAGCAGTCTCAATTAATCTGCACCCCTGAGAACTCTCAAACACTGGACCACCAAACAGGCAACATATGCCAGCTGATATGAGGCCCCCAACACACATACAGTAGAGGACTTTTCTGTATGTGTTCATTCAGAGATGATGCACCTAACCCTCAAGAGACTGGAGGCCCCAGGGAGTTTAGAGGTCAGGTGGGGTTAGGGGTTTGGGGCATCCACTGGGAGACAGGGTGTGGTGAGGAGGAGGGATGGGATGTGGATGGGGGAGAGCATGAAATATGGAGTGTAGAAAATAAATTAAAAAGAAAATTAAGTAAAAAACAAAGTAACAAAAAATTAAAAATTAAAAACAATAAAAAACAAGAAAGTGAATCATGTTTCTAACATAGAAATATAACTTTCATACAAAAAGGAAGAGTGGTGTGGAAGCATATTGCAGCTGATACATGGCCACCCCATTGAAGCCCACATGCTTGCTTGCTATGCAGAGTCAGCTATACAATTTATGGGCAACTTATTATTAATTGTGCTGAGTGATTAAGCACTCTGCTTGGTATTTGCTTCACATTGCTGAGTGTCATACAGAGCCTACTTTATAATACCTATTCATTAGATTTGAACAAAAATATGGCCACAGTGATCTCCAGGACATTTTATTATAGAGTCACAGTATAAGAAGCACTTAGAAAAGGGCATTAAATTATCATTTATTGATAAGAAACTAAACTTGGTGAATTAATTTTTTATTTATACATTAACCTTTAATAGTCATTTAACTTCAGAAATAGTCATAGACCTCTAGTCTTTCCATATCTTCCAGTTAAGATATTCAAAAATCAATCTTTTCATTTCCAGAAATAAATCTCATATGATCACGTCATTTCCCTGATTAGAGCTATTTAATGTCTATCAATCATCCATATGGTATAAATATAAGTGCCTTCGCTTGTAAGCAATGCCTTTCATAATGTGAATCTTTTCCTTAATCTTCTATTATTTCCTCCATTTCTTCTTAAGTTAACTCTATAAATACTAAGTTTACCAGACATTCACTGTCATATTCACATCTTAAAAAAGCTATTCTAGTATCTGTAGAATCCTCTCCAAATCCCCTATTGGTACTTCTTGCCTTTTCCTTGAACTTAGCTTAGTTTCACTTAGAGTTAAAATTCACAATTTTGCTCTGTTTACCCAAGCTTGTAGAAGCATTTTAACTGTAAGGTACATAGGCTAACCACAAAGCACACCTACTATGTGTGGCTCTTCTCCAACAGTGTTCATTTATCAACCCCACTAATCCTGTAATAACTTTGAGAAACACATAATTTCTTTTTTTTTTTAGTTTCGCATGTATTTTATTTACTATTTTTTGCATTAATATTCATAAGATAAGTCGGTCTAAAGTTCTCTTTCTTTTTTTCTAATTTTTAATATTTTTTATTACGTATTTTCCTCAATTACATTTCCAATGCTATCCCAAAAGTCCCCCATGCCCCTCCCCCCCACTTCCCTACCCACCCATTCCCATTCTTTTGGCCCTGGCATTCCCCTCTATTGGGGCATATAGAGTTTGCAAGTCCAATGGGCCTCTCTTTCCAGTGATGGCCGACTAGGCCATCTTTCGATACATATGCAGCTAGAGACAAGAGCTCCGGGGTACTGGTTAGTTCATCATGTTGTTCCCCCTATAGGGTTGCAGATCCCTTTAACTCCTTGGGTACTTTCTCTAGCTTCTCCATTGGGAGCCCTGTGATCCATCCAATAGCTGACTGTGAGCATCCACTTCTGTGTTTGCTAGGCCCCGGCATAGTCTCACAAGAGACAGCTATATCTGGGTCCTTTCAGCAAAATCTTGCTAGTGTATGCAATGGTGTCA
This sequence comes from Mus caroli, assembly GCF_978045245.1. Taxonomy (NCBI): domain Eukaryota; kingdom Metazoa; phylum Chordata; class Mammalia; order Rodentia; family Muridae; genus Mus; species Mus caroli. The sequence goes on from NW_028227257.1 coordinate 132,927,834, forward strand.
GCGTTTGGAAGCTGATTATGGGATGGATCCCTGGATATGGCAATCTCTAGATGGTCCATCCTTTCATTACAGCTCGAAACTTTGTCTCTGTAACTCCTTCCATGGGTGTTTTGTTCCCAATTCTAAGAAGGGGCATAGTGTCCACACTTTGGTCTTCATTCTTCTTGAGTTTCATGCGTTTAGCAAATTGTATCTTATATCTTGGGTATCCTAAGTTTTGGGCTAATATCCACTTATCAGTGAATACATATTGTGTGAGTTCCTTTGTGATTGTGTTACCTCACTCAAGATGATGCCCTCCAGGTCCATCCATTTGGCTAGGAATTTCATAAATTCATTCTTTTTAATAGCTGAGTAGTACTCCATTGTGTAAATGTACCATAATTTCTGTATCCATTCCTCTGTTGAGGGGCATCTGGGTTCTTTCCAGCTTCTGGCTATTATAAATAAGGCTGCTATGAATATAGTGCAGCATGTGTCCTTCTTACCGGTTGGGACATCTTCTGGATATATACCCAAGAGAGGTATTGCTGGATCCTCGGGTAGTACTATGTCCAATTTTCTGAAGAACCGCCAGACTGATTTCCAGAGTGGTTATACAAGCTTGCAATCCCACCAACAATGGAGGAGTGTTCCTCTTTCTCCACATCTTCGCCAGCATCTGCTGTCACCTGAATTTTTGATCTTAGCCATTCTGACTGGTGTGAGGTGGAATCTCAGGGTTGTTTTGATTTGCATTTCCCTGATGATTAAGGATTTTGAACATTTTTTCAGGTGCTTCTCTGCCATTCGGTATTCCTCATGTGAGAATTTTTTGTTCAGTTCTGAGCCCCATTTTTTAATCCAGTTATTTGATTTTCTGGAGTCCACCTTCTTGAGTTCTTTATATATATTGGATATTAGTCCCTTATCTGATTTAGGATAGGTAAAGATCCTTTCCCAATCTGTTGGTGGTCTTTTTGTCTTATTGATGGTGTCTTTTGCCTTGCAGAAGCTTTGCAGTTTCATGAGGTCCCACTTGTCAATTCTCGATCTTACAGCACAAGCCATTGCTGTTCTATTCAAGAATTTTCCCCCTGTGCCCATATCTTCAAGGTTTTTCTTAAATTTCTTAAATTTCTATTTTGTATGGTCTGTGCTTTCAGGTTTATAGAAATTACACCGATGATCTCCCTCATATTTTTCTTTATCTATGTATGAAAACATATGAAATTGGTCAATAGACCAGGCTCCTGGTCTCTTGCAACTTTACACAATTTCAATAAACTCATGTCTTCATTCTGTCCACATTAGTTTCAAATACTGATTTGTCTGTGATCTCCCCTATGCTCCAAGATGTATTTTTAACGTTTTAGTGTAAGGTAGAAGAATTTAAATGACAGTAAATCTTGAATTCTACCAAACTATGTAAAAAGCTTTTTAAAAAGCATAATATAATTTTTCTTTTAAAAATTATATATTCTCTAATAGGCACAAAAGCAAAAGGTAAGTTGACAATAACATCAGCAAGATGTAGGAAGATGGCCTGATACTTTGTTCCATAGTTCATGCATATATTTCTGTCCTGTGTTCTCTCTCTCTCTGTCTCTCTCTGTGTGTCTCTGTCTCTCTCTCTGTCTGTCTCTCTGTCTCTAGGTCTCTCTCTCTCTCTGTGTGTGTGTGTGTGTGTGTGTGTCTATGTTTGACATTCATGTGTTTCTACTTTTTCATAATGAATACACCTGGAGCTCAGTGTTAAGACTCATATTCCACCTTATTTTTTATTAGTCAAATTTGTTCTTTCACAAGGTCATATATGCTACTGTATGTTCTGGTCACATTATTCTTAGCCAGTTCTCTTACTGAACTTGGAACTCAACATTTTGGCTAGTGTGGTTGACCAGTTAGCCCTGGGTGTCTGTGAGTTTCTATCTTCCTCCTTTTCTGCCAGACGTGAGATTTTGGGCTGCACTTCGATTTTGTGATTGGCCTTAGCTCCTTATATTTGCCCATCAGTCAGTGTAGCCTTTGAGCCTTTCCCCCAATCCCTAATATTTTCTTTAATAATTATTTCACAATGCTTTAGCTATGACTTAAATACCAAATGTGAAAATATTTTGCTATGATCAATCAACAAACCAACATCTGAAGTTCTCTCTATGTTGACAAAGAACTGCAGTCCATTCAGTTTAAAGATGGGTCAGATTTATTAGTTATTGAACTGAGTTGACCTAAATGCAACACAGTTTTTTCACTTCATTGCTTTCTCACAGCAACAAGATCTTGAGACTCCAGGATGAGGGGGACACAGTAATATCTTTGCTTCTTCTAAGTGGTCCTAGTTTCTCATTAGTAGCTAAATGAAGTTAACAGAGGGAATATTCTTTTTAATTTTGTGGTTTTAAAAAATTACAAAGGAAAGTATTTAAAAGTTCAGAGATAGGATATCTATCTTGCATGCTGGATGGACTTAAAATATAATACACACTGAAAATATAATAATCAGGTGAAATGAAATTTGCTAGTAACTAGATGAACTAGAACATTATACTGAGTTGATAACCTATTTCTAGAAAGACAAATGGCACATATTCTCACTCATATAAGGATCCTAGCATCAGTTTTTACATGTGTGTATTTAACTTGGGGTACCTGTGGAAGTAAGTAAATATAAAAGAGGCTACAGTTAGGAGAGAGCAAAGAAGAGGAAAGTGCAAGCAATAAGAAAAGGTTTAAGTGGACAGAGGGCTGGGAGGGTAAGGTAGGAATGTAAGGTAAGGGAAGGTATGGTAAGTGGCATGTTTTTAAAAGCTACCTGGAAACATACTTTATAAGCTTTGTGTATGTGGATGAATATACATGTATTATGTAATTAATATTAAACTGATATATATCATATTAAACACACACATGCACATATATACATATTTTGTTGAGACCCATGTGAGAGGAACAACAAACAGCTTTAGAACACATGGGATGTATCCCTCCAGTTAGCACAATGAGAATGGCTGTGCTTCAGAAAGGCAGAGCCCAGAGGACTACTTGTCCTGAGGACAACATGCTGTTAGGGAGCATTGCTCTGGCTGTTCTTAAAGTCTTCACTGTGGAACAAGAGGACCTTGACACCAGACAAAAGAACTGGAAAAGTCGAATAGGCTAAAAAACCCTGGCAGCAAATTTCATAATTGACAATGGCAGACATTGGAACCAGCTCCTGGCCAGGCTCTACCTTTCCTGGAAAATGTAACCATGACATCCCACTGAGAGGACCACAATAACTGGTCATGTTGCATAAAAATCCAGTGTTCTTCTTGATAATGAGCTATCTAGATAGGTCCCAATTATTTAGTCAATGAGCTTTCCTGCCTGGGCATCCTTTCCTGAAAAAAGGGATTTATTTAATCCCTGGTTCATCCTGAGCAAGATGTATGAATCCACATCTGTCATAAATAAACCAGTTTGGACAAGCAAGGACCATCTCTTTCATCAAGAATCTCCATGGGTGAGTGCTTTCATGGAAAAGAGCTGTGCCTATATCTCCTAGAGTAAACCTTCTCTCTTCCAGCCTCTCTGAACTCTCAGCACTCACTCAGAACCATAATGGATTCTGCATTTTCTGGGGCTCCCATTCCTGCCTGGTGCATAGGGAAAGGGCAGACCGGATTACCACCATTCTTAGCTCATAGAGATCCCCAATGGCATCTGGCTACACAGGAAATTAGGAACCACCACATCTGTCCCAGCTCCAGGTGAGTCTCACCTGGGGAAACACCAGCTGGGAATCTCTATCTTGGAGTATCATTGGTGTTCACAATAATAGTGCTTTGTCTTTTTCAAGCATTGCTGCTGGAGCAGATTAATGGTTTGATCACCATCCTTAGAAATAATTTGGAGAAGTGGGTTGTTAGTTAAGATGTTTTTGTCAGTGGCTCCAGTGGAAGAAAGTCTTAAGGAACAACTTTAAGTTCAGAACAGCATACTTTTTATAGATGAGTTGAGCATTGTTTAAGGTCAGAGAAAAAGAAGAATGGCATTACATCTAGCACTGGCTGACATAATTCTTTTGCTGAACCTGGACTGGTGATCAAGGTGATGATTAATCTCTTGTACACAATTCTGCACTCAGCTTCCTAATATGATTCAATAAAAAATTGTTAATGAATATATGTGTATGCTACAAATTTAAAGTAGAAATGACTGTTTTTTATACAAAAGTTTAGATTTGTGATTCTTTTAAGATTTTTGATTGCTTTTTAACACAAATATAATAATTGATCTTTTCCTGGTAACTGCAAATTGCTGCTGGCCAGTAAAAAGAAAAATGGAGTGAGAAAATATTCTTGTTTGTTTATACTTTATTAATCTATATTAAGTTGCTTACATACAAATGTATGTGGGTTCTTGGAAAAATTTATTTTTCCACCTGTACTATGTGAAATGTTTCTTGGAAAGGTATTGGGGAACATAATATTTTCTTATAATCATTCACTAAAGGAAAAATAGAATGTAATCACCTTGTCATTTTTATACTGCTTGAAATGTTCTCCTGGGATATATAAGCTGTGGAAAAAAAAAATAAACTAGTTGGTTCTGCTTGTTGACGGTTGCCCCATCCACCAAATGTGTATATGTATATATGTGTGTGTGTGTGTGTGTATATATATATACATGCATATATATATATATATATGCATGTATATATATATATGCATATATATATGCATATATATATACATGCATATACATGCATATATATATACATGCATATATATACATGCATATATATATATGCATGTATATATATATGCATGTATATGCATGTATATATATATATATGTATATATATATATATGCATGTATGTATATGTGTGTAGTTGTTAGAGCTTGTTGATGCTTGTTTTACCTATCTGGTGTGTGTGTGTATGTGTATGTGTGTGTGTTTATGGTGAGTTCTCCTTTTTTATTTGTCTTTCATTGGTTTCCTAGACATTTTTCTCACAGGCCCCCAAGGAATCTATTGCTGGCTACCCATGAACCATTTCCACTGACTGACTTTATACCCCACTTCACTTTACCCTGGATGTTAAATCTAATCTTTTCTATTTCATCATCCCCCGTCAATCACCAAATATACATCCCACCTCTGTTTACTCTGGATGTCAAATCTTGTATTTTATACTATCCCTCTAATTTTTATTCATCTATGTATGTATGTATGTATGTATGTATGTATCTATCTATCTATCTATCTATCTATCTATCTATCTATCTATCTATCATTTGTCTATCTTAGGGTTTTGTTACAGTGAAGAGATACCATGACCAAGGTTACTTTTATAAAGGCAATAATGTAGTTGGGGCTCCCTTACAGTTTCAGAGGTTTAGTTCGTTAGGATCATGGCAGGAAGCATCGCAGCATGCAGACAGACACTGTGCCAGAAGAGCCAAGAGTTCGATACCTTGATCCAAAGGCAGCCAGGAAGAGTCTCAGTGTGTTTTACACTGGGCAGAGATTGAGCATATATATGACTTCAAATCCCTGTCTCCACAGAGACACACTTTCTCTAACAAGGCCACCCCTCTTCCTATAAGGCTGCACCTCCCAGTAGTACCACTTCCTGTGACCAAGCATTCAAACACATATATGTATAAGGGGCATACTTATTCAAATTCTCTCTTCTAATTTCTTTCTTTGTATTTATATATAGAAATATGTTTAATGTGAGTTTAATTACAGTTATCCTACACAAGGATGACTGATTCTTTCAGAAGACATAGGTTATCAAATACAAAACCCTTATTGAGGCTGAGTTGAGATATTTCTGTCCTCCCATTTCCAGATTGGTCAGAGTGTCCTGGAAAAATTTGAAACTATAAAAATTATTGACTTTGCTATTGATTGTGTACCAGAACTTAATTGTAAGACTCCACACACATTGGCCACAGAAAATGAACAGATAAGAGTTGATGCTGGCCAGGAAGGTTTCTCACTGAGAGCTTACTGAAAGTCTAGGATGCTGAGGGAGAAGAGTTATCAATAATCTTATCCTGCTATGAACTCTGTGAGATACAGTAACAACCAGCCTGGCATGGTTTGTCTGTAGATATAGTCATGGCACAAATATTATAAGAATAATTAATTGCCTTTTGACTGTATGTAAGACATTTTTGAAAAGTATTATGTATGCCTGTTACTGTTAATGCCACCAAGTTCAATGGTTATGGAGCTCACAGGCCACAAAGTTCAACCTATTACTATTATTTTGATAAATGAACTGCTGTCCATATTTGTGTTTCTATATCTACTGATAGTATAGGTCATAGACCTCATCAGTGAAATTTCTTTGTGAAATGGATGATGGTTAACACAGATACTCATTAATTATCAAAGTGCAGAGGATAAATATCTTCTCACCCATAAGTGAGACATTTATGTACCACCTCCTTCCCTCAATACTTAGAGACCAATGTGAAAGAGGAAGCAGAAAAATGGAAAGATCAGAGATTGAACAGAGTTGGGTGAAACAGCATCTCTGGACATGATGAGATTGTTGCCCTCATGAACTCAGAGCAGCTGTGATTCTTTGCAAGAGACCTGTACAGGTTCAAGTCAGTCATCAGTACAGCATGGACGAAGGAGTGCTTCTGAGCCCCCACCCAATGCTGATGAGCTATTGACAGTTGATAGTTGCTTACAGAAGAGTTGCCCTGGTAAATCCATCCCAGTTCATTGGATGGTCCCATACTCATGGGTGTATGAGGAGTTGGACTTGGTGAATTCTAAAATTAAAAAACTAAAAAGCAGCTGCAATGTGGTTCTAGGAAAATTGGGGGGTAAATATGAGAACCGTAAGTTGCATATATAAGAAATTCTCAATATTAAATATTGTATTTAAAAATAATATAAATACATAATAAGATAAATGTGGCATAATCCTTCCTTGCAGCTGATGCTGACAGGATCTTCTTATGTCTTGTGGCTGCAGAGGCTGGAACTATTTCTGTTTTTTTTTTTTTTTTCCTTGCATCCCAGTTCTGGTTCTCTAGAAGCATTTCCTATAATTCTTACTGTGTAAATGCAAATTTTCCCATTACAAGTCCTGTTGAGTGTCAGCAGTTAATCCCTGAAGAAATCAGATTTCATGGTCTGTATGATATGACATTTTCTCTCATACTATCCTTTCCTTCCCCAAGAGTAAAATATTAAGGAATATGAGAAGGTGTCTGTTAGGAAAGAGCAAATCCAGTGCAAAACAAGACAAGGGTTAAAAAAATGCTGCTGTTGCTTATGAGTCCTTTCAGCAGATTCAACCTATAAATTTCATCTAAATAGGAAACAGTAGGCAATAGAGTAAGGTAACCAGAAAACGACATCATATTCTCTGTGGTGTATTGCTTAGTGTGATGGGATTTTCCTTGCAGATTTTGAGCCTCCACAAAAGTATGATAATAGTCATTTCCAGTCGTGTTGGAATGCATACCAATTGAAAAGCTCAGTTCTTTTTTAAAATTTATTCTGCAGCCAGGCTGTGAACACTAACACAATATCTATGACCTTTCTCCCTCAAAAAGCAAGTAGTGGCATTAATATGCTTTAAGTGCAAGCACTCTGCTTACTTGAGTGCCTACCCATCAATCCCAGCCATATTCTTGATTTGGTTGATTCTGTTTGTTTGTCTCTCATCACACCTAACGGATTGCTCAGTTTTCAATCTCTCCCTGTTTTGATAGAGAGATGGGTGATGTACAAGAGAACCTCCTAAGGATTTCAGTTACTGCTGCCCTTCCACTCTATTAAAAACACTATGGTGCACAGATATACTTGTGCTCAATAGTATTTAATACTACAGGAGAAAGTCTTCTTCCTTTGAACAATCACGGGATTCCCATTAATTATCAGAACAATGTGATCCTATATGATTCTACTGACAAGCCTCTTTTTATCCCACACAGGTATTGGAAAAATAAGAATCATAGAATATAGCTTCATTCTTTCCTTACACTTGCATTTTCTTCAGATTAGGGTGAAGAGTTTAACTGATGGCACTAATTAGCTTGCCAACAGAAGAGGACAGGTGAGGAATGCTCCCAGAGCCAAATACTCTTATTCAGGTATTTAGAGCATCTAGAAAGAGGCCTGGGGGCCTTGTGACAGACCATGCTCATTGGCTACTTCTTAGTTGCTTTGCTCTGAGTGGCCCTTACTACACCCAGTCTAATTCTTTTCCCCTTAGGATGTAATTTAAATCAACATTCCTCACTAGCTGAGGAATTCAAAATGTCATGTGATCACTTAATCTTCCCTTGAGCTTCAGATCAAAATGTACCAAGTTTTGAATTGCACAGCTCTCCTCATTAGCCAGTATATGAATTTTAATCAAATAGTGGCCATACCTTGATATTGTCGGGGTCCAGCCTCGGCACAGGATCAGAGTTCTCAACTGGAAGCAGGGATATCTAGAAGGCGTATAATAAATACAAACAGACTACTTTTTTGGTCCAAACTGACAGGCAATTTTTCAAGACTTAAAGTTTCTTGCTCTTCTCTCTCATTCTCTGCTCTCTTTCTCTCTTGCTCATTCACTCGCAGCTTGAAGCTGCACATACTCTGCATTCTCTTGTGCTCTCTGCTTTTTTCCTGTGCCTTTTTCTTTTCTTGAACTCTCACACTCATACACACCTCTGTGTGTTCCCCTTTCACTGTCACACACACTCTTCACACACATCTCTCACACACCACACACACACCACATGCACTCTCCTTTCACTCACACACACACTCTCCATACACACCTCACATTTCTCTCCTCACTCGCTCTTCACATTCTTTCTACTGCATCTCTTGCCTTACTCTTGCCCCAGTCTTTTATTGATACTCCAAAAGCAGGTAAAAACAAAAAAAAGACATTGTATACTTATTATCAAATCAAATTCAAAAGGATAACCATGTTCCCCAAAGAATTAAGATTACAATTGTTCCCCAAAGTTTCAAGCTTCCCTATTCCCAGGCCTATAACCAAAATAATAATAATAATTGCAAACTTATCATTATTTAAACTTTAACTTATTATATTCCAGAGCTCAGAGCTGAGTCCAGATCCTTGCATTTTCTTGTGAAGCTGTAATGATAAATGACATGGGCAAAGCTGCCAGACAATGGCCAGAAAGAATCAAGTTAACCCTTAACTCAATAGTACCACTAGCTTTCTGCTTCTGCACATTGCACACAATGACCCTCCTAATAGTCCCAGTGTTTTGACTTAGTTTTGCTAATATAAGATTTTTCATATTTTATACTTGCTTATCCAGGAACCACTTTCAAATGTTATGCAAAACTTATTTAATAACTTTAATATTTTTCCCTTTCTAGGGGTCCCAATGTTGGTTCTATTTCATTTTCTAATAATTTCTTCAGACTTTCTTTGCAAGTCAAGCATCAATCTGGAACTACCATTGTGGAGTTATGATACTGTCTCCAAGATGAGAGCCCACAGCATGCACCTGGTTAGAACTGTGCTGTGCTGTGTCTCAGGTCTCAATTTTTAATTGTGTAAGAATCATTGCATCAAGGAACATCTAGTTTCACAGAATTTACCTGAGCAAAAGGAGAAAGAAGTAAGAAAGTCAGACATAATAGAATAATTATGCACACCAAGGCCAACTGAAAAGCAGTCACGCGCAAATGAAATCTATACAGCAGTTAGTTGTGTAGGGCTAAGGTTAGGAGAAATGGGAACAACTATTGTTTTCTGTTCTTTTTTCTTTTTTACAAAGAGCTGCCACAGGCTACTGAGATGTCTCCATCCTGGCCTACTGCAGGCAGTCCCTTATTTCAGATGGCGAGTCCCCTGTAGGGATGCATCTCCTGGTTCTCAGGGTCCCAGGTGCCATCCTCTTCTAAAAGGAGCTGCCTCGGGCTTCTGAGATGTCTCCATAACAGCCTACTTCAGGCAGTCCCTGTCATTGTATGCTATCCCCAGCATGATATGTTACATATCCTAAGTTGATTTAGCTGAGGTAGGGGTCTGCGGCATCTAACACAGTGAGAAAATAAGGGAAGTGCTATAGGAAACTTCAAAATAGACTATAAAACTATTACGGTAGGGCAGTATGGTGGGAGTGGGTGGGGGAGCACCATTATAGAATCAGGGGGAGGGAAGATGGGATGACAGTTTGTGGAACGGAAACTGGTACAGGGGATAACATTTAAAATATAAAGAAAGAAAATATCCAATAAAAATACTACTATGGCAATGGTGTTAGAAAACTTTGAGACAGATTACACTATGGGAGAATGCACATAGGGTGATTCTATTTGGATAAAAAGGGAATTTAAACCAAATGAATAACAAGTTAAAGATGTCAGAAAAAAAAATACCACAAACTACAGCCTCTAAGGACAGCCTCTGAAAGAGAACAGACTAAAAGAAGGAGGTGGGTAGGAAAATACACTGTTTCCCACTGAGCCTATTCAAAGTCTCCAAAAGATTTTTTTTTTAATCGTAAATATCTGACTATGCGGCATAGAATATAAAATGCTATTCCTAGGTCAATATGACAAAAGGAATGCCATTTTGAACTACATTGCTATTTTTCTTGGATAAGATATTTTTAAAGCGTTTGTTGAGCTCTGGTAACCACAATGATAATAGATAACATCTTCTATGGCACAAATTATACAATGTGAGAGTCTCTCTATATAGAGACAGCCACTAGGGAGTCACAGGTGTATCCTGTGAGTAGAAAGTGGTGTCACACAAGTGGAATGTTCTTCCTTAATTCAAAAAAAACTTTGTTTACACATTCTAGGGTAACCAGATCAGAGATAATCTTTTTGCAATAATTCTTACCAGAGCTGTTTACTCAAGAAGTTATTTCTCCACTCATTTTAGAATACGCTAGCCAATTCTCTCTGACTTTGTGTTCTATTTTATTCCACTGTTTGTCTGAGCTATTGGAAGGCAAAGAAGAGTTTATACATTTTGTACTTCTGTACTGTCCCAAATCAGCGCTTGGCAGGTAGTAAGTTGTTAATGTCCACCTAGTGAGCTTATTTGAAATAGCACTAATGAATGTATGGATATAAGTATAAATACAGGGATTAGTGTAATTCATTTGTAGACTAGCTCGTCAAAGATGAAAACTGTGGTTGTGAAAGTTGAATATTAGAGGCAGTAATGAGGGAATAATCACAGTTGCCACTTCAGGATTATGCCTGAATGAAAGACTTATTCTGAGAATCGGAGTCCTATTTTCAAAGAGAAAGCAGATTAAAAACATAATCCAGGGAATAAACTGAAACTGGTGAAAAGAGAACTCAATAAAAGGTCAGGTATCAAGAAGATGAACCCCTTTTCAGAAGAAAAGGAAAACTCAGCTAAACTTCTGTGGTTGGGTCTTTGAGCATGTCAGGCCTGTTTGACTATATGGGGCAAACTTTACCAACTCCATCCACATAGTTTCATAAAGAGCTTCTTGTGAAACAAAGACCCTGGGCTCATTCAGGAAGTGGTGATGCTGTGTCAGACTCTGGAGTATGATGGTGGTAGGGAGATGAGTGAGCTGGAGAAACATATTCAGATGCCCCAGGTAAAGATCAGCCTGTATTTAGCACATGTGTCTGGTAGTGTGAGTAACAATGGAAAGATCTTTTGGAAATGTGTGAACCCCAGTTTAGGTTTCCATTACTAAGAACTTGAGATCCTTGTTGGTGCCTACTCTGTTTATTTATTTATTTATTTATTTATTTTTTTGTTTTTCGAGACAGGGTTTCTCTGTATAGCTCTGGCTGTCCTGGCTGTCACTTTGTAGACCAGGCTGGCCTCAAACTCAGAAATAACGCCTGCCTCTGCCTCCCGAGTGCTGGGATTAAAGGCGTGCGCCACCACGCGCGGCTGCCTACTCTGTTTGTAGCACTATGAGGTGCTGAAGGGCTTGGTCTGGGATCCCTATATCTACATGCCACATCCTCCAGCATTTCTGTGCTTTATTTCTCTCTTTTTAATATGTGGTTTTAACTTAGTCTTAAGAGGTAACTCTCATGAGTGCTCCTGGAGATGAAGAAGCCACAGAAGAGGAAGCTCTTTGAGTGGCTGGTTTTCAGCCTCTTTTCTTAGAGGGATCTGACAAAATAGCCTACCTCAAGGTATTCATTGGATTGTAACAACTTTTTAATTTTTATACATTTGCTGACTTGTATAGCATTCTGATTCATAACAGAGAACATCATCACACTGCTCTTTCCAAAAATTAAATTTTAAACAACTTTGTGTATGATGGTCTATACAAATGGAAACAGATGCAGGAGCATCAGTGGTACAAACCACCTTCAGCTACACAGCTAGTGTGAGGCAAGCCTGCATGGGAAACCTTGTCCCCTCCTCCAGGGAACACTTTCACATACATCAGCCTAGAAAAGGTCAAGTTAAAATAAAGCAAGTGGAACAGAGGAAACCTGTAAGACTTAAAAGCAGCACAATAAAAATATGTGCAATGAAGATTAACTCTACTTGCTGGTGACAAGAAAGGCAAGCAATCTCAGATATTAGGAAAAGTTTGACCTGGTGTGATGAAACACATCACTGCTTATTTGGGATTTGTAATGTTTACTTTTATAAGATGGTGTATTGATTGGGGATTACAATGCCACCTAACACACAGAACTGTGACATCAGGAAACCTTGAAAGTTAGATGGAGGAACAACTTCTCATTTCCCAGAGATGGAGTATGCAAGCAATAAAAACCTGTAAGTCTCTCCCCAAGTGTTCAAATACATGAATGTGTGGAAGATATTTCCATTTAAACCACAAGAGTTCCTTCTGTGATCCCCTTCGCTGTCTCTTCATCTACTTCAATTCAACTTTATCGTTTTAGCAAACCCCTAGCTTATGATAATGTACTTATCTTTAAGCACTCAAACCTCAATTTTCATACTTTTTAAAGGTCTGCCTTCCTTCCTTCCCATTTTCCAATTTTCTGAGTAATTTTCTCCCAAATAGATGCTAGAAGCAAATCAAACAGAACCAGCTTGGTAAATACAATGATGTAGAAAACCAACACTTTCTCTGGAACAATTTTAAAAAGCAACTTCTTTACCCAAATGTATAGAGTCTCCTAAGTGATTCAGTGATGGCAGGTAGAGGAGATGTTGCTGTGGGAAGCCAGAACCACCTCAAAAACCAGATGTCTCTCCACTGCTGTGATGGAGTGACATTTTTTATATGGAGAATAGACACTTCAACTCTTACTTCTGCCTCTATCTGCTCCAGACAAAATGTATTTGTCTTTGATAGCTGTTGGTCATAGAGTAATGACTACAACTTACTAAAACAGGGAAGTTGGGAATCTCAGTGGACACACAAACCTGTTCTTGAGAAGTTCTTTGGGGGTTCAGCAGCTCTTTCCTGAAAGTAGTATTTTGATACTTATCAATTCCAGGCACTAAAAAAATAACAGAGAAGACTGAGGGAGGTTTCAGGGACAAGAGGCACACAGGACACATCGGCTACACCATATCATGTTATTCAGTGAGTGTAAGAGGGGTCAGTAATGTGGAGGAGATCCTGGGTGGACCTCTCTAGTACACTCTGAAATGTGGAATTTATCCTTGAATGAAACTTTTCTCTTCTCTTCTCTTCTCTTCTCTTCTCTTCTCTTCTCTTCTCTTCTCTTCTCTTCTCTTCTCTTCTCTTCTCTTCTCTTCTCTTTTCTTCTCTTCATTTACTTTCTTTTCTTTTTTATTAGATATTTTCTTCAATTACATTTTAAATGCTATCCCCAAAGCCCCCTATACTCTCCCCTGCCTTTTCTCAACCCACCCACTGCCATTTCCTGGCCCTGGCATTCCCCTGTAGTAGGGCATATGATCTTCGTAAGACCAAGGGCCTCTCCTCCCATTGATGGCCGACTAGGCCATTCTCTGCTATATATGCAACTAGAGACATAGCTCTGAGGGGGGGGGGGTACTGGTTAGTGCATATTGTTGTTCCTCCTATAGGGTTGCAGAACCCTTTAGCTCCTTGGGTACTTTCCCTAGCTCCTCCATTGGGGGCCCTGTGATCCATCCAATAGCTGACGGTGAGCATCTACTTCTGTATTTGCCAAGTACTGGCATATCCTCACAAAAGAGAGCTATGTCAGGGTCCTGTCAGCAAAATCTTACTGTAATATACAATTGTGTCTGGGCTTGGTGGTTGTATATGGAATGGATCCCCGGGTGGGGCAGTCTCTGGACTGTCTGTTCTTCCATCTCAGCTCTGAAATTTATCTCTGTAACTTTTTCCATGGGTATTTTGTTTCCCATTTTAAGAAGGAACAAAGTATACACACTTTGGTCTTCCTTCTTCTTGAGTTTCCCGTGTTTCACAAATCTTATCTTGGGTATTCTAATTTTCTGGGCTAATATCCACTTATCAATGAGCACATATCATGTGTGTGGCAGTTATAATGTAGAAGAATGCGAATTGAACCTTTCTTATCTCCTTGAACTAAGCTCAAGTCTAAGTGGATTAAGGAACTCCACATAAAGCCAGAGACACTGAAACTTATAGAGGAGAAAGCCTCGATAAGTGGGGAAAAGCCTCAAAGACAGGGGCACAGGGGAAAAATTCCTGAACAGAACAGCAATGGCTTGTACTGTAAGATTGAGAATCAACAAATGGAACCTCATAAAATTGCAAAGCGTCTGTAGGGCAAGACAATTTCAATAAGACAAAAAGGTCACCAACATATTGGGAAAGGATCTTTACCTATCCTAAATCAGATAGGGGACTAATATCCAATATATATAAAGAACTCAAGATGATGGACTCCAGAAAATCAAATAACTTTATTAAAAATGGGGTACAGAGCTAAACAAAGAATTCTCAACTGAGGAATACTGAATGGCTGAGCAGCACCTGAAAAAATGTTCAACATCCTTAATCACCAGGGAAATGCAAATCAAAACAACCCTGAGATTCCACCTCACACCAGTCAGAATGGCTAAGATCAAAAATTCAGGTGACAGCAGATACTGGCAAGGATGTGGAGAAAGAGGGACACTCCTCCATTGTTGGTGGGATTGCAAGCTTGTACAATCACTCTGGAAATAAGTCTGGCAGTTCCTCAGAAAATTGGACATAGTACTGTGGGAAGATCCAACAATTCCTCTCCTGGGCATGTACCCAGAAGATGTTCCAACTTGTAATAAGGACACATGCTCCACTATGTTCATAGCAGCCTTATTTATAATAGCCAGAAGGTGGAGAGAACCCAGATATCCCTCAACAGAGGAATGGATACAGAAAATGTGGTACATTTATACAATGGAGTACTACTCAGCTATTAAAAACAACGAATTCATGAAATTCTTAGGCAAATGGATGTATCTGGAGGATATCATCCTGAGTGAGGTAACCCAATCACAAGAGAACACATATGATGTGAATGAAACTCTTTATATATTTGATGGCTCATTCCAACCTGAACAGAAATTCATTTGAAGGTCTTCAATTTTTCCTCTCAGTGTTTGATATATGACATTTTTCAAATGAGTCTTTATCAAAAACATGTTGAGACTTATAGGGTATTTGTAACAAGAGACCCATTGCATAGACATTCTAAGAGAGGAAAGAGAATCCTTAATTGTGTCTGAAGAAAAACAATGTTTTCGGTATGTTAAAGTACTTCTATCTACTTCATTTCATTTAATCTTCATAGCAACTTCATGAGTATGCAAATTGGGGAGTTTTTAAAGTTTTAAAAATTCTATTAGCATATGTTAGTTGTATTAATTATGAGTTTCATTATGACATGTTTACATATATACATATTTTAAATCCTTTTAACCCTTTTACTCTTTATCACTTACTCACTGTCCCTTCTGATCTTCTACTTCTATCTACCTCTTCTACTTTCAAGTTTCCTACTCTTTCTGCTTTCTTTGACTTCTTTACTTCTGGATGATCCAATGAGTGTCAGTAGGGTTGCTTCTAGGAGTATAGACACAGAAACATTTAAACAGCATGGGCTCCTTACTACTGGTTATACTACTGAAGAAAATGTCTTTCCCTCACCCAGCAAATTATTATGTGCCCACAGTCAAGTAGGGTAAGACAGGGCCTCAGATGACAGCCAGTCATTTATATTTATCTCTCTATAGATGTTGAGTGGGTTTTAAGGGTCCTTCTACCTCATAACAGGGGATTGACAGGCCAGTCTTGCACATCTGTTATGCCAATAGTGTCAGTTCTGTAAGATAAGAATACAGCAATGACTTTCTGCTTTAAAGACAATTTCTCTCTTACTTCAGTCTGTGCTTCAAATCTTCCATTCTGCTCCATCTTTGGAAATATTCCCTCTGATCCTTGCGTGAGATGATGGAGATGTCTAGTTTATGTCTGAACATTAAGCAGTCCTTTTTCTTTCCCCTTCCACAATGAGGTCGATTATGGATCCCTTCTTTTAATATTTACACTGAATAAAAGAGACTTTCTGACTAAATGGTCATGGTAACACTAACTCATCAGTATAAATGTAACTGTTTATGTGGTAGTTTAAGGAACTTCATGTCTGTGATGGTTTGTATATGCTCAGCCCAGGGAGTGGCAATATTAGAAGGTGGAGTTGTTGTAGTCTTGTTGTAGAAGGTGGGTCACTATGGGTGTGTGTTTTAAGACCCTCATCCTAGCTGTCTGGAAGTCAGTATTCTGCTAGTAGCCTTCAGATAAAGATATAAAATTCTTAGCTATGCCTGTACCATGCCTGCCTTGATGCTGCCATGCTCCCAGCTTGATGATAACAGACTGAATCTTTGAACCTGTAAGTCAGCCCCAATTAAATGTTGTCCTTTGTAAGACTTGCATTGGTCATGGTGTCTGTTCACAGCAGTAAAACCCTAACTAGCAAAACAATACCAGAAGCTTTCCTCTTAGGTCTCTGGGGTACCTTGCTATAGTCTTCTGACCAGGTTTTTAGTATTGCAAATAAATTACATCCTATATTGCAGGTCTTACATCAAAACAAAAACCAGTTGTTTAGTGCCATTAGTGACTTGACACCGTTGCATCAGTGGATACTTCTTGCTTGCATGGTAGGTAGTGCAGCACACAGGTCCATGTCTCGGCAAAAGTTTTGGTGATAATTCTCCCCCATTGCCTGCACAACACTCTCCAGAACTTTCTTTTTCCAAGACATAAGTATGCAGTGCCTATAACAATAAGGTCTCAGTACCTATTTCTGATGGACCACTAACATCTGTGGGAAATGCTTCTATTGTTAGAGGCAGTCTTCCACCCACCATTCAAGGGAAGCAGCCCACTACTGAAACTGGGAGTTTCATTTAATAATTTACTATCCTGTAATTTCTGGGAGAAGCTTAGACCATCCAAATAGGGAACTTCCAATTAAAAAACTTTAACTAAATTTTTGATCAACTTGAACACTATTAAATTCACTTATGGTTTTTTCATAGACCCATAGTTTTGGTTCATCCCCATTCCATATTCTCCCCTCGCCCATTTTGCTGAATTGGATATTTTCATGCCCATTTTATAGTTAATTAAATTGGAATAGGCTGCTGGGTTGCCTGGATCACACACATATAGTCAATTTTGATATGGCCTTGTTTAGGTTGTGTCTGTTTTATCATAGTCTGGAGTTTTCTTATCACTAATTTAAAACTCTAAAATAATACCACTAGAAAAGCTAACTCCCTCATGCACCCCCCCACTCCAGGGATAGAAACTTGCTCATTTCTAGCAAGGCAGTGTTATGGTTGTCATCTCCCTTTTCAGGAAGGTAAAAGTAAACATGAATTTATATTCTATGGTGAGTAACTAAAGAAGGAACAGAGCAATATGTCAAGTCATCAATATCGTTTGTGACTCACATCTTTTATGCAACCATGAATCAAAAAATCCATGGTCCCCTAAAATACATACTGAATGCAATCACTTCTTGAGTCTTATTACCATCACCATCTCTGATTTGTATTCTTGCAGCGGTTTTTGCCCGGTGTTTCTTGCTGAACCTCTTCGGATTTTGATCTCTTCAGAGAATGGACATGACATGATATTTTCTCACTAATGTCTCTCTAACGTCTAATGATCTTTATCGCAAAATGTTTTACAATGTTCTATACAGCATGCTCCTGGGAACCATTTAAATGAGAGGTTGAACTCTTTTCCCCTTAGCTGCTCATCTTTTGTCCAACTTACCTCCTTTCTATCTCTTTGAGATAACATATTCACATCAATCATTTATCATCACCTGAATTTATTTCCTTCTAATTATGTGCTTGGATAGTCTTCTACCTTTAGCACATTGGATATTGTCCAATTGATTCATCTACTAGGAGGATTATACAGATTTATCACATCTAGCTAAAACTGCATTTTGATGCTTGTCATCATATTTTATCCTTTTTCATTTTTATTGTATTATAAATAAATATTTTATTCCTTAATTGTCTGTGTTTTATACTAGAATATAAGTTCTATCAGACGAAAAACTTTATCTGATATTTTTATTTTATTTATATAACCTTTGACATGAAATTAGTTTAGCAAATAGCAAGAAAAATTCTTGACCAATCCATTGAGAAAGACCACTTGAATGTATGTAGAGTGTGTCTATTATTTATTGTGTGTTTATACTTGGGTTTCTCATCTGTCAAATGGTTTCTGCTCTTCTTTTAATTTGTTATTACCATTGGATGTTTATTCACAAGCATTGTTTCATAGATATCTGACATATAGTAGGTTCTTTAAACCTTCTCATGCTATTGACTCTGTTACTTATGGATGGAACAGGTGGATAAAGTATGATTGTTTAATCTGTGAACTTGTGCTCAGTTATTTAGAACATACAGTCAATGGAAAGAGTGACTCAGATCTTAATCTAGCTGTATAAAATCTTGGTTCTTAATTTTTAGAGATTATGCAATTACCTTTCATTAAACTTGTAGCAAAGGCACTGTAGTAAGTACAGTCTTCTTTGTTTTCACAGTTGTTACTAACTGGTGTTGTCAGAAACCTGACTAAAGCTATTCAACTGTGTGCTCTGCCTCATTTTAGCCTTGGTACTATGAAGAACTTGCATTTTTGATTATGGGGAAGAACTTTGTGATAGTTTAGTGTCTCTGACTTGCTGGCTGAAAGGCCTGTGCCTATGCAGTAAGCTGGGAATGCACAATTCTTTCTGTGACCCTTTTTGGAAGCTCTGTTTCTCCTAAACCCTTACTCCCAGATTTCTAACCACTCTCATTATGCTTTTGGATTTTATATAAACTGAATTATAAATTATGCATTGTTTTGTTTCTGGCTTTTTTTTTCACCTTGATGAGTCTTGTCATGTATCCATGGTGTCATGTACAGGAATAATTTATTGTTTTGATTGGTTGCTCATTTCTATTGTTTGACTAGATACCCATTGCTTACTACATACATTTCAAGAGACTTGGATTGTTTGTGCTTTGCACTGTCATGAGCAAGGCTCTGCAAAAGTTCATAACCATTTATTTTTCTAGACATATGTTTCTGTTTTTTTTATAGATGAATATCTGAGAGGCAAATTGATGGCTCATAAGAAATAACAGGTTCTTCTTTCTAATCCAAACTTGTCTTCAAATGTAAGCAACATTATACACTCATAGCAGCACAGGAACTTTTTTTTTTGTTGTTGCTCTTTGTCCTCAATTACATACCATATTATAATTTAAGATGATGATTACAAATGTTGAATAATTTTAAGTATTTATTATCAACTACATGTAGTTTGTTGTTGTATTATGTCTGGTTTTAGGTCATTTGGACACTTTATATCAACTTTTTATAGTTCTGTATGAATAATGTGTTACACATTTTAACAATATTTTGTAGGCACATCTGTATATTATGAATATTTCTACTGCACAGCTTGAAATTTTAAATACACTTTGGATATGAAGAAGGCATTAGTTTTGATTAAGTATTATGGTTTTTATTGCTTTTTTCATGGCTAATATTTTGGGAGTTTGTTTCAGTAACCACATTTACCTCTATAAAAGTTATAAAGCTATCTCTCTATATTATTCAAGTAAGCCTTATATCTGGTGTTTATGTTTAGATATCTGTGTTAGTTTCTTTTCCAATGCTGTGATAAAAGAGCATGGTTTAGTCAATGTATAAAAGAAAACAGAGGGTATAGAGCATGATAGATAGTAGAGGGAAAGCATAAATAAGCAGGGATAGTTGAGTTCTCACATTTCCACCAGCAAGCAGGAGGCAGAGAACACACTGGAAATGGAGCTCTTCAAGGCCTGTTCCAGTCACACTCTACTTCCTCCAGCAAGACTCTAGGTCCCAATACTTGCCAAGTAGTTCTATAACTGGAGACCAAGTATTGAAACATTTAAGTTGTTGCACATAATTTTCACTCAAAATACCACATTGTCTCATTCAAACTAGCATGTGTGTGTGTGGGTGCGCGCGCACACATGCGCACACATATGAATGAACACACATGCACCAATGAGCACGGTTGTATGATAAAGTGGAAAGTGAGATGCATAAAACTTTTTCCAAGTAAATACTTCCCCTTTTTTTTCTAGCAGCATTTGCTTAAAAAATGACCTGACTTAAACAAACATGGGTTTTGTATAAGTTTAGAGAAGTATTTCATACAGTTTTTATATGAAGCATTCAGTGATTATTTACTCCATACTACTGTATGTATGGTGAGCAGGTGGTTATTATTTCTTCTGGGAGAAAATCCTTAGCAGATGAATAATTATATTATCAGTAATCGCTATGGGAAAGGAAGCTTTATTGACCTTTTGTTTCTGTCTTCAACTTTAGTGAGTGCTTTCCATTTGATTTAAACTTTTAAAACCTTTGGAGGAGATTCTATTATTGACATATGAGACCCTAGATGCTTTGAGAGCTTTATCACCTCTCTAACCATTCTCTTTAGCAAATGCTAGAGATAAATCTGAACTTTGGCTTTCTGAATGAAGAGCTTAGTCTCTCCTCTACCTTTGCCAGGTTCTTTTTTTATTTCCTCACTGTGGGTACCAAGTCATTTTTGGAGTTACCTGAAGTCAATAGTTCTCATGTTCTCTGTCTGTCTGTCTGTCTGTCTGTCTGTCTGTCTGTCTGTCTGTCTGTCTCTCTTTCTGTGTGTGTGTGTGTGTGTGTGTGTGTGTGTGTGTGCTTCTCCTAAGATAGTTGAGTACTTCCCCAGTGAGCTATATCTCTGACTTTGAATTTTTTTCAATTTTTAAGAGAAAGTCTATCTTTGGATAGTCTTAAAGGTGCTGTAGCCCACACAGACCTTAAATTCATGACTCTTCTGTCTTAGACGCTTAAGCATTTGAATTACAATTGGATGCTATTGTATTCTTGGCTTGTAATAATTTTTAGATGTTACCAAAGATTTTCTCCTCAGGCCAAATTCATAAAATTATTGAAAGCACTTTGTTAAAGGAGGAATTATTTATTTATACTTGCAACACTAGAAACACAATATTTATCATTTAAAAAATTAATAGCAATGGATTTACTAAGTAGTAATATAACATATTTTGGTAAAAACTAACTCTACTTTCTTGAAAAAAATTAAGAATGGTGAACTTCTTCTACCATGTTTTCAAATCCTTTTATTATGTGCCTTAGAGTCACTTTAAAAATAGTTTTAATTACTTCTTTCAGACTTTCATATATTGGAGTTTGGTCCCCTCCTCCATATCCTCCAAGACAGGTTCTGTATTCTGTACCCACTGAAATATGTTTGGTTTTGTTTGTTTGTTTGTTTGTTTGTTTGTTTGTTTAAAACCATGAAGGCCCATTAGTGCTGCTTATATGTGTACTCTTAGATGTGTGACAATTGCAGTCTTATATATGTTAAGACACATTCTTTATATTTAAGTTTACTGTTTATAGACAATCTTGTCTTACTTGGATAAGTTATTGGAAAAAAGAGGAAGATTTTTCATATCTCTTTTCTGCATTAAGGCTTATCTTTGAAATTGAATCAAAGTCAACCCTAGTAGTTTCTTAAAAAATGAATGGTATTGAAAAGCAAGCTGTAATGTGACATTCAAACTCATCACTGGCAATGGTACTTTTCATCATTTTGGTTATGCTATGTGATCACGGCTAAGCAACTCTATGCATTGAATCCTTTTGTAATTTACAATTACAATGCATTACACCATTAAGGTTACATGGAAACTCATAGGCTAGCTCTTCTATCTTGGGTTATGATTGGCTGACAACATTGTACTACCATGCAATATCCAGCATATTTATACAAAGGTCTTGGTTTCTTTCCCTGCTAAGAGTTTGTGGTTGAACAGTATGAATTCATTCATTTATCCCATCCCTACAAGAGACAGAGCTCCTTAAATTGCTGACTTCCACTGCACATATCCCATGGTCTTGCCAGAAATCTTATGGAACCTGATGATATAAAGCCCCTCTGTTTTCCTTGCTTCTTTCTTTTACCACCATTGTTGGGGATGTGATTGAAAGGCTATTTCTGTTTTCTCTATCTCTAGGCTTTTATTGTACACAGGTATTTCCACCAGTCATCCATTTGAATGTCTACTCTTAGCAATTAACTTTCTTAAAATCAACAAATACTAGTGACGCTGAAAATGTTGACACAATTTATCACTAAATACCCAAGATTCTCTTTTGTAATATTATATCTGATTTTAATCATAAAAATCTTCAATTACTTTTTTGCAAAGCATAAAATGGAAGTCATGTTTTCCAAAATTCTAAAAACATTGACTTGTATAATTTGCATCATCTGTTGCTTCCCTTGAATGTACATCTTTCTTTCTTTCTATGATGTTATAATTATCTTTCTAGATTCCAGATCTGAACATCAATTTTTGGATTATTTGCTGCATGGTGTTTTTTTTTCTCCCAATAAACACAATATATCAAGACAAGTCCTAATAAGTAATCTTGAAGCTCATTCAATCAGATAATTTTTTATCAGAAAATTATTCTACTGCAACAGTACTTTTAAATCCAAAAAAATGAATTTACCACCTAAAATATCTAAAAGACATGTATTCAGGATAAAGATTTCATAAAATTAGCATTATTTTATTATTTTATGAAGGATGTTCTTCATTGGAATGGGCTTTGGATTTTCTGAAAGTGATTGACAGTGAGGGAAGAGTGGGGTAAGTGATGCTTCTTCCTTGTCACTGGCCTGTCTCATTCTCTGGATCTAGTTATGTCACCCAAAACTACTTCTGCTTTGTAATGTCACAACAGGATGAAAGGGAAAATGTCTCTGTTATGTTAACATAAGAATAGTTTTGTCTTCACTGATTGAAAGGTGTAGAAATTCTTTTGAGCTTTAGAGAACTCACTTGGAGAGCCAGTTTATGAAAACATCGAATATTTGTTGAGTACCCACTAAGTGTGTCACAAACTTGTTGTCCTTGAGTCTGAAGAGCATTGAACGACTGCTTTTGAATGGCTGGTGGTTTTCAAAACTAAACACATTGTTGGATGAGAGTTAGTGGAATGCGATTGTTCTTGTCTGTAGGGATCAGAGGGTTCACACCAGGAATGTTATTCTTGAGGCAACACTTGAGGATTAAAATGGGTCTTAGCCAAAAATAATGAAGGTAGGTGTTCAAGGAGGAGGAAAGAACAAATGTAAATTGGTAAAGATACTTCAGAATGTGGTAGAGATACCATTCATCTAAAAGCAGTAGAAGACATGGTTTTAACATAGTTTAAAGTTCATTACATATTTACTAGAATTTTGATGGTGTATTGTCAGTCTTCCTTTACTGACCACTGGTTGCCTCATGTACCATCTCTCCTTGTGACAGCTGCCTTAGGCAGATACAACTTTGAATTGCAGTCCCCGTCTCTTTCTTCCTGTTGGCTTTAACTTCATCCTTCTTGTTCTGTTTTTGCTTTTACATTTTAATAGGGTCAAAATAATACATGACAAATCTGGCAGATGTTATCATTAATGAAGAGTTGTATTGTTTTGACACTTATGAGGCTCAAATACTTGTACTCTGAATCAGTATAATGTCATTTGGCCTAATCTATATGAACCTATAGAGCTTGAAGCTTGTGGTCTTGTTTTTCCTAAGAAGCTTTTGATTTTTCTAAATTATAAAGAGAGTGGATACTTTGGAGTAGTAACCTGCAGTGCAAATAAGTGTGTTCATGTCTCATATGTTGAATGTTTACTTTTGCAACCTCAAGATTGCTAGGGAGAGGCACAGCTCACCCAGCAACTTACTATGATTCAGATGTTTCCTAACAACCACCTGGGGGAGGAGAGCAATCTTCTCATTTAATCTTAATCACGGGCAATCAGGGACATTTCACAACTGGGAAATATCACACAAATTATTAGATGTGCAATCATAAAATATAATAAAGGATAGAAAGCAATATAGCCTTGCATATGTCAAGAATTTACATGCAATTATCTAAAGTGTTTAAATATTGTTCTATGCTCTTCTTTCAGCATGTCAGGCTTAAGCCCATGTATCTTTTCTACTGAAAGTCCATAATTTTGAATCAAAGGTTTTGGATTCTATACTCACAAAGCAAATGGATATTAATGCAGGCTGCATTCAACTGTGTAGCTCCTTGATAGGTGGTGTCCAGGCTGAGCTTTCAGATTTGTCTTTTCTCATTAAAAACCTATCTGGTAACTTAGACCATGAAGTTGTGAATGTTGATTCGCTTAGCTTTTAAAAATGGATTGATCATTATTCACTTTATACATATATGAAAAGAATAAATTTAAAGGAATAAATATAACCAATGATAACTGTGTGTAGACAGAGTTTTTAACTGAGGTTTCTCTTTCCTTTCAACTAAACATTATATATAAAGGTGAGTTTTTGTTATTACAAGTGAGATCAATAGAAGATATGAAGGAAAAAATAAGACATGTGGAATCAATCTCCCAGTATGTGACTGAGTATGTGGAAAAACTCTTCTAAAACTCCAAGTAACACTGTAGTCTGAATATTTGTACACCCACTCAATAAAATGAAGCTGACTCATCAATGTGATAATACCAAAGCATGGATTTTGGAAGGTGATTAGTTCCATACTGAATTGGCTTAACCACTCCTATGGAATAATGCCAGAAACCTGCCTTGATCATCCATATGATTATTCCACTTGAAGGTTCTGTCTCTGAAACTGGAAGTTAATGATTACTATTGGCACCCTGAGTTTGCCCTTCTCAGCTTCCAATTCCAGAACAGTGAAAAATATATTTCTTTTTTGATAAGCTATCTCATTTATTGATTTTTATTGTAGTGGTTAGAATACATTCACATACTTAAAATTTTGAGTTTTCCACATATTGAGTGAGTGGTAGCAATGATGATTGTGGTAATGATGTAGGATTTCTGTTCTATGTATTCAGGGATCCATAGCAACTTTCAGCTTGGACTTGTTTACCACTCATCTTTTGGTGTCCAAATGTCGAGAGAAGGAAAAAGAGTTAGATACTTGCTTATAAGATCTTGTGTAACTTACCTTTGATCATCTTCTAGTGGGCAAATCTCAGTATTATTTTCCCACCTAACTGTAGATGAGGCTAAGAAATACAGAATGGTTGATGCTCTATTTAAAAACAACAACAAACAAACAAAACTAGAACAGGGGTCTGGTATATCTATTATGTTGAACACTGTCTTAGTTAAGGTTTTATTGGCTTAAAGAGAGAGACAATGACTTCAGCAACTTTTATAAATAAAAATATTTAATTTGGGCTGGCTTACACGTCAAAGGTTTAGTCCATTATCATTATTGCAAGAAACATGGGAACATGCAGGCAGACTGGGTATTTGAGAAGGAGCTGAGAGTTCCACATCTAGATCAGTGGGCAACAGGAAGAAAACTGAGGTACAGTGGTCAGGCTTGAGCTTTTAAAACCTTTAAGCCTACTTCCACCATGACATATTTTCTTCAACAAGGCTACTCTTACCCTAGCAAGATCACACATCCTATAGAGTCATTGCCTATGGGCCAAGTATTCACACACATAAGTGTAAGGGAATTTCCCCCTAATTAATTGATTAGATAAGAAAGACAACAAGAAGCAAGTCGCTGGGCAAAAAGGAAGAGGTAGGCCTTCTGGATCCTAGAGAAGAAGAGGGGATGCAGGTGGAAGCAAGAGGAGGCATGATGTAGACGGGGAAGTGTTGAACCTGGTGGCAGCTTCCGCCACTGAAAGATTTCCAACATAGAATAGTTGATGAGTTTAGGAAGATAGATTCTGCACCCAGCGGTGTAATCTGTTGATTTTAAACTAAGGTTTTCCATTGGTGGCGACACAGGTGGGCCAGAGGGAAAGAACTTAGGGTAGAATTTGGCCAGGCTTTGGAACAGGAAGATTGGTAAAGGACGGAGCTCCATAGGAGAGCTAGTCACAGCAGAGCACTGGTTGGTGAGAGTGCACCCCTCAGCTAGCCACAGAAACCAGGGAATTGTGAGGGAATTGGCAGCAAGCTAGCCGCAGGAACCATGGGGGCAGGCAAGATTGCCTATGCCAGTATGTAGTCGGATTAGCATGGATTGATTTTTATAACTACATGCTACACATAAGTGTATAGGGACCACTCCTTTTTAAATCACCAAATTCCATTCCCTAGCCACCATAGGTTTGTGGTCATACCATACTGCAGAAACGCATTCAATCTACTTCAAAAGTCCTGCTAATCTCTAACAGTCTTAATTTTTGTATAAAAGCCCAAAGTTCAAAGTTTCTTCTGAAATTCATGCAATTTCTTAACTTCAATCCCCTGTAAAATCAAAATCAAAAAGCAGATCACATACGTCTAACATATAATGCCATAGGATATATATTACCATTCCGAAAATAGGAAAAGGGATGTATTAAGTAAATAGTGGATGAAAGCAAGACCACCAACAAGCTTGGCAAACTCCAAACCCTGCATCTCAGTGTCTAATGTCAAAGCTTGCTTCAGTTCTCAAACTCCTTTTCAGCTTTGTCAACTGCAACACATTTCTTTCTGTGGGGTGGATACACTCCCCATTAGCAGCTTTCCTTGGCAGGTATCTCATGACTATGGCATTTCTGGAATGTTAGGGTCTCTAAAGGCAATCCAGGCTTCACCATCACCATCATCATTTCACACCATGGCTTCTCTAGGCATCCATGCAGAGACACTCCTGACACTGCTTTCAGTGGCTGTCTTTAGTTGGGGAAAGAAATTCCATAACCCCTTTCTTCTATCCTTGACTCTAAAGCCAAAACAATATAGTCAAAGCTGACATATTATGCTACTTGCTGGGGCTTGCTTGTTCCATTATGTCTTCGCCAACATTTTATTTTCCATCATTGCCTAAGCTTGGCTGTCCTAGAACTCACTCTGTAGACCATGCTGTCCTTGAACTCAGAGATCTTCTCACCTACACACCTGGAGTGCTGGTATTAAAGGCATATACCACTATATCTGGTTCTGGGTTCTTCTTTATGTTCTCTTCACAAGTTGGAAGCTTAGCTGGGTGGGTTCTTGGCCTGTGTCCACTACTCGCTTTTTTCCCTTTAACATCAGGCATTTCTTAAATCAGTTTATCATTCAAACACAGAATTTAGCTCTATCCTACTTCTATCTCTTCAAATTGTACATTTTCTATGTTTCTTTACTCAGCTTGCTCCTTTTCATTATGAATCTGTATAAGAGTGAAAACTAATAACCACAGAACAGAGTCTGTATTATGCCATTTTGAGATTTCTTTTCTCAACAGAATTAATCCAAAACTCTTGACTTTTGCCTCTGTGCCTCAGTCATACTTTTCAGACAAGGACAAAAAGCAGCTACATCCTTAGCCAAAATATCACAAGAATAGTTTCTAGGCCATATACTAATTCTTCTCTAAAACCTCTTGAGCCATACCTTCACTGTTCAAATCACCTTCAGCACTACTGGGTTCTATATACCTAGTAAGATGGCTCATTTAGTGCAATTTAAGGTGTTTCAAAGTTCTTTTTCTTTAATATTTTTTGTGTCAAGTTTTTTATTAGATATTTTCTTCATTTACATTTCAAATACTATCCAGAAAGTCCCCATATATCCTCCCCCACCCTGCTCCCCTCCCCACTCACTCCCACTTCTTGGCCCTGGCATTCCCCTGTACTGGGGCATATAAATTTTGCATGACCAAGGGGCCTCTCTCCCAATGATGGCTGACTAGGCCATCTTCTACTACATATGCAGCTAGAGACACAAGCTCTGGGGTACTGGTTACTTCACATAATATTTTTTTTATTACATATTTTCCTCAATTACATTTCCAATGCTATCCCAAAAGTCCCCCATAGTTTCAAAGTTCTAAAGTCCACATTTCTCCAAACAAAAGCATGGTCAGACTTGGCACAGCCATACCCCAGTCTCTGGTACCAATTTCTGTCTAAATTAAGATTTTATTGCTGTGAAGAAACACTGTGACCATGTGAACTGTTATAAAGAACAATATTTAATTGGGTCTGGCTTACACTTCATATGTTTAGTCCATTATCATCATGGCAGGAAACAGCAGTGTGCAAACAGACATGGTGCTGGAGAAGAAGCCGAGTGTTCTACATCTACTTCAGTAGGCATATTGGCCAGACTTAAATTGTTTATAAGGCTTCAAAGTCTACCTCCACAGTGACATACTTCCTCCAACAAGGCTACACCTCCTAGTAGTGTCCTTCAATGGCACTATTGAATGTGAATGGGCCAAACATTAACATACATAATTCAATCCTTACTCATACTATCACAGACACAATTATTGATTTTGTTTCTGCAAGTATTTTGAGTAGTTTACACATAGCAGAAACATAAATGTGTCACAGTAGGTAGGAGTTATTAATTTTGTTTATTATTCAGCAAAAAATTCACTATGTGAAAGACTCTGAGCATGGGATTTAATGTATAATATTAACTGAATACTACTCCCAAACCAAAACAAAGTGACTCCCAGTTTCTACCTTCAGGATCTTTTTATCCTCTATTAGCAGACAGATCTGATTTTTTTGTCATCAGCTTTTCTAATTAATCTCTGAATAGAAGAGAGGAGGAAAGTAAGATAGGACAGTCCAAGGAAGACAAGCACCTGAAAAGAGGATAGGAATGGCAGTTGGGATCAGATATTATGACAATGGCCTTTTTCTGAATTTATTTTTCTTTATAGATCACTAACCTCATAGAAACTTTTGAGGTCCACTTATTTTCTCCTACGTTAAGAGTGAACTAGGAGCTGCTTTTTTTTGTTTCTTAAAGATTTATTTATTTATTTATTGGATGTAAGTAGGCTGTAGCTGTCTTCAGACACACTAGAAGAGGGCATCAGATTTCATTAACGATGGTTGTAAGCCACCATGTGGTTGTTGGGAATTGAACTCAGGACCTTCAGAAGAGCAGTCAGTGCTCTTAACCGCTGAACCATCTCTCCAGTCCAGGAAGGTTCTTTATAATACTGAAAGATAAGTTCTCATTCTTCTGGGTTGTTAGCCATGAATTATTTTTAAATGAAGTATAAACCATAAATTCTGATATTTTCAGATTATACATAATTATACATCATGCTATTTATAATTTATGTTTCAGACAGTTTAGAGGGAGAAGAATGAGGTGAGGAATTGGGGTACTTGAGTTCTAATATTTGGTCTCTAGGTGATGAAATATATAATCTGAAAGAAATCACTTTGCCTTTCTGATTTTTAGCTTTCCATGTATAATTTTCTTTGGAACCGTAAGTGGCTACTATGCACCTGCTAGTGGAACTTCAAATTCATTAGCAGATGAGTATGAAGACAAAGAAGATAGTTTCACAGACACTGACATGAACTACAGATCTACAGATCTACTGTGTCTGATCAAAAGCCACTGCTGTTTGGGACATTTGGATCCTGCAATATCCCCAGAATAAGCAGAGCCCAAATAGTCCTGGTTGCCATGGCAGAGAGTATTCTGAAGATATGAATTGTGTCTATATTGAGGGTTTAATTATGATCAGACCAAGATTCATTTTCCACAACTATCTTTGTGTTGCCACAGAAACAGACAGTGTTGGTAAGTCTGTGAATAAACTTTATAACCAATTAACTTGTTATCCTCAAATGATGTCTTCGTGGACATCATTAAAGTTTTTTTTTTTTTACTTTAGTTCAAATAAAACCATAAAATAGAATTCATCTAATGTCACTCAAATTTATCAATATGTATTTTTAAGGGAGTAAAGAGATTATGACAGATTCTAAGAATAAAGGGGAATTTTGTATTATATTGCTGAAGTAATATTCTTTAAGAGTATTACAACTCAATTGGAGTACATATTGTTTCTCATTGCAAAACAAGGTGGCAAAGATATCTGACTTTCTGAATCTTTAGATACAAAAATAATTTATTAAAAGTTTATCATTAAAATTATTTAATGAATAAATGGGCCTGGTATTTGTCTCATTATTAGCCTCCTAATAATATCCAATAGATTTATTTTTACTCATGAATAATCTGAGGCTGGGAACAAGATTTGACAGATTCCTGACACTGCATTTCTATCAATTATATTTGATACCTTCACCTTGAACTTGCTTGATTTGAAAACACCTCTAAAGTATTTTTCCCAAGTTATCAGAAGATAACAGCTAGTGTTGGAGTTTAATATGGACTAATAATAAACTGCACAAGTAACACAGATTGTCAATCACGGATTGCTAATTTGGAAAATAATGATAAACAGAAATCTCTACATCCAAAAATGCTCTTGGAGCTGAAATGATTTTCAAGCGATAAAGTACCTGGAACTTAGTTGAATTCAGCAACTGTCACATCCTCCCTTCCATAAGGATATAAGATCCCATTATCGAACACATTCTGTGTTATAATTTCTGTTGAAATGGTTTGCATGAACTATTTCATTAATTATGCACAACACAAGGAAGCTGAATTTACTGGAAATTAAGTCTCTAGTTATTCAGTGTTAGGGACAGTTTTCTAATTAATTTTCTTTGACAACCATGTTCTTGGTTACCATGTGTACTAACTTTCTCTGGTTATAATAGCCAGTCAACGTAGATTTAATTATCTCAATAGATGGAATTTATTTTTTAAGTTTTGGGTAGAAGAACTCAGTTGTCAGTGCTTCAAAATCACATTGCCCACAGACAAATTCTTCTAGAGGCTTCAATTCCTCACTTCATTCAGTGTCTGAAGCCTACCAGCATCTTCAGCCACTAGTCTATCACAATGAGTCAGGAATAGAAGGATATATACTGTTTCTCAGTGGGTCTCTTCCTTTTCTTTTCTGTTTCTCAATCCTCCTCTTTTTCCTCCTCTTCCTCCTTCTTCTTGGTCTTTCTTTGCTTTTACTTTTCATCAGTCTGTAATGATAGCCATAAACACTGCTGTCCACATTCCTTTCTTAGTTAAACATCTCTTAAATACTTCCTTACAGTCAGATCCAGTGGTGTGTTCCCTAGACAATAAATCCACAGATTGGCAATGAAGTCTTAAGCATATCTTTGGAGGACATTACCCAGTTCTCCACACTATAGTCCCTTTATTTTCTTACCTTGCTCTATTTCCTTTCTCTGTTGTATAGTGAACAAGCTACAGGTTTATCCCTTAATTTCTATTCTCTGCTCTGTTTCTGTTAAAAGTGATACCTTAAAAGTTTCTTTTATTAAAATAAAAAAATCTTATTTTAAAGGAAGGTACCTCATTCTACCCAGACTTTGGGTAACAGAGGTAGATTTGAGATGTTCAGCCCAGTTTAGAATCCCCTGGGCAGTGGCCTCCCTTGTTCATATCTCAGTAGGCTGGAAGCACCAAGCTCAACTCTAAAGTATTTGTATATCTGGAGATATGGTCAGGACAGTCTCCCAGACTTCCTTCCACAATTGGCAAAATATTTATTTTGCCTCTCAATTGTTAATGTTCTTTTCACTATCTGAAAAACATTTAATATAAATTTGTTTAATAACAGGGCTGAGATGTCATGCTCTTCTAAATATCCATTTCAGGCAGATCATTCTATAGTTTAAATGCATACACTCCACTTAACAGTAATTGAACAAAGTACAGATAGTTTCATTAAATTTCTAATTCTTTGTGTGTGTATAATAGAAAGGGAGACAGAGAGAGGGAGAAACAAACAGAAAGACAGAGACAGAGAGAAAGTAAGTTCTGACATAGTCTTCAATAGATAGTCCTGGATGCCCTCAAACTTGTGATCCACCTGCTTCAGACACCTGCTGTGATTACAGATAAACATTAATGCCTGGCTTAAATGTTTAATTTACATTGCTTCACAAATCAAAGCAAATTGTTTTCACTGATATTTGAAATAGTTTTCATTGCATAATGAACTCTATCATACTTTTGTTGACTTTTCATAAGTAGTTACCTGTAGGATATATTTGAAAGTTATTTTAAATAATAAAGTATGTTCAAGTATCTAAGCCAATCGTTCAAGAAAATAGATATACTCTTTTCTTCACTGTCCAATTGTCTATCTCTGCCTCATTCCTATTTCTGTTGGTGATACTGTTGCCTGCGCTACTCTCTTCAGCTATAAAGAATACACAATCATTTTCCTCTATGTAACTTATAAGACTCAAACCTTTGAACTTAATGTTTTACAACCCTTGTAAAATCTTAGCTGAAAGAAATAATATCTATGGAATAATTTCAAAAGATATTATCACTTACTCTGCCAGTTCCTTTAAAATCATATCACCGAGCAGGTTTTTCACAAATGGCCTTGGTTCTTGGTGCCTCTAAGTAACTGTTTTAGCTGTGTAGTTTTTTGATGTGATACTATTGGCTAACACTAAAGGATAGACTCAGAAACAACCTGGGCAAAGTAGAATGTTGTCTTTATGGCCAAGTTTTGGGATCACAACATAGTTATAAGAACATATGCACTTGGATTTTTCTTTATCCTGAGTAGTTTTCCATTCAGGTTTTTGTGTTCTACCGGTTTAGGATTCACCTTCTGCTTTGAAGGTATTGCCCTCTGAAGGACCTGTATTTGCGATAGAATGGTGAAATGGGCTCCATTTCTTCCCCAGAACAGAGCAGTATGTGTTTGTACAGGTGGTCCCAGCATCCTCCTGACACTTGAAGTCTTTACACAGGCTTTCTGTTTCATTGCCAGGGCTGAGTTTTGACATTTGTCTTTTAACTTCTTTAAGATGCCTGGCATAGTCTCTGTCCATTTGACTCTGCTGATTTTTGTGTCCTTGACATCTGCTGGTATAAACACATTCATTTATTTAGAACCAAATGGTTTTATACATGAGAACAATGCTCAATTTTACTTATTTGTTATTATTTTTAGCATCCAATTCAAGAAATTGTTTCCTTTTCCTCAGCCTTATATATATTTTTTCATTATTAGTTTGTCTCTGAAATTTTGTGTTGTGTTCCCGAGAAACTACAGGTGACTCAAGCTATCTAGACTCAAACTCTAGGTTACTGATATTTAGAAGTGGTTCCTCAAATCTTTTACTTGTCCTATCATTTCTTTTTTATTTAATTTAATTATTATCATTATTTTTACTTATTCATGGTGTATCCTGCCTACTCCTCCCTTTCTGGACATCACCTCCCAAAATCCTTACCTCATCTTTTCTCCCCTTTTGCTCTGAGGAGGTGGGGGCCCCTGCGTCTCCCCAACTCTGGCACTTCAAGACTCTGTGAAGCTAGGTAATTCCTCTCCCACTGAGGCCCAATTAGGCAGCTAATCTAATAGAACATATCCCATGTACAGGCAACAGGTTTTGGAATAGCCCCTGTTCCAGTTGTTCAGGACCCACATGAAGACCTGTGGAGCTCTTATCCCCTTGGGGCCCACAATCCTTCTTACTATTCTTCCATATGAGTCCCCAAGCTCCATCCACTGTTTGGCTGTGGATGTGTTTAGGAGTAAGTAGCTGGGTGGAGCCTTTCATAGGACAATATGTTCTTGTTTGTAAGCACAAGAGTATCAGTAGTAGTATTAGGGATTGGTGCTTGCCCATAGGATAGGTCTCAAGTTGGGCTGGTTATTGGTTAGCCATTCCCTCAGTTTCTATTCTGTCCCCAATGCCTGCATTACTTGCAGACAGGATAAATTTTTAGTTTAAAGTTTTGTGAGTGGGTTGGTGCCTCTATTGCTCCAGTGGGGTTCCTTTCTGTCTAGAGGAAGTGGCTGGATACAAAATCAACTCAAAGCAATCAGTAGCCCTCCTTTATAAAAATAATAAATGGGTTGAGAAAGAAATTAGGGAAACAACAACTTTTACAATAGCCATGAATAATATGGAATATCTTGTAACTCTAACCAAGCAAGTGAAAGTTACACCTGTATGGCAAGAATTTCAAGTTGCAGAAGAAAAAATTGAAGATATCAGAAGATGGAAAGATCTCCCACGCTCTTGGATAGGTAAGATTAACAGTTATAATGGCC
Source organism: Mus caroli (assembly GCF_978045245.1). NCBI lineage: Eukaryota > Metazoa > Chordata > Mammalia > Rodentia > Muridae > Mus > Mus caroli. The sequence goes on from NW_028227257.1 coordinate 132,962,256, forward strand.
ATCTTACCAAAAGCAATCTACAGATTCCAACATCCCTTTTTATAGACCTTGAAAGAGCAATTCTCAACTTTTTATGGGAAAATAAAAAAACCCAGGATAGTCAAAATAATCCTGAACAGTAAAAGAACCTCAGGAGAAACAACCATCCCTCACCTCAAGCTGTACTACAGAGCAATAGTGATAAAAATCACATGGTATTCATACATAAAGTGACACGCTGTCAATGGACTGGAATTAAAGGCCTAGAAATAAGCCCAGATACCTATGGGCACTTGAGTTTTGATAAAGAAGCCAAAATCATAATATGAAAAAATGAAAGTACCTTCAACAAGTGGTGCTGGACTAACTGGATGTCTACATGTAGAAGAATGAAAATAAATTCATATTTACCACCGTGCGAGCTCAAGTTCATGCAGAGCATGTGTCCCAGCATAAAACCAGATACACTAAATATCACACAAGAAAAAGGAGAAATAAACTAAAACTTATTGGTACAGGAGACAAGTTCCTGAACAGAACACCAACGACTCAGGCTCTAAGATCAGCAATTGATAAATATGCTATCATTTCTAACCTCATGACTCCTGTTAGGATTAATATATTTACAGTAGATTTGCAGCTTTCAGAGCAGAGATTTTAAGGGAATATGCTAGTAACACTGACATAAGCATTTGTATAGATATAATATGTTCATGTATTAAAATGTAAATTATAGAGTATTTTTGAATAGTAAAAATACTCAAGCAACATACTGAGAGGTTGAGAAATGCCCATTGTTATGGATAGTCACATATTAGGTTTCAGCTCCCTAGAAAGACAGGATGAAAGTAATCCAGAGGCATATTGAGTCAAGTGGGGGTCTGTGAATCCTGAATTACTATACAGAGAGAGGCCAAATGAAATCTTCTAAAGTAAATAGCCTGATTCCAATCACTAGAAGAGCAGTACAGATATCCTTAAAGATCATAGGGAGATGTTCTACAGTAACCCCTAGATCAGGCAAACCTTATCAGTATATTAAATTTGTGACAAACATATAATTCAGATGGATCTTATCAAAGCTAGGAGCAATATGTTATAGATCCTGGAAAAGGAAAGACTATAAATCCCTTGAGGTATGTTACTTTCAACAAAGTTAATCCATATTGAGTATCATAAATGCTGAAAAGAAGGTACAAGACCATTTTGTTATGTATTATTTAGTTAGTTTTAGTAGCAGTGTGAGTGTGCATACATTTTTCTATAAAACAATTCCTATTATTTTTCCACATTCCTAATGAGCTTTGAAATATTTGAGCCTTTCTCTTTGCAAGTAACATGGATGATAAAATAATGAGGTAGAAAATGAAGAAATACCAAAATATATGGATTAGTAATGTGTTGATTTGCAGTTTTCTACTTCAATAACATTCTTCCCAACTCAGCCCGTTTCTTTGGAAACACACTTGCAATGTATCTAGGATGACTTCAAACTAAATTAGCAACTCTCACAGCCTCCCATGTATTAGGACTTCAGACATGCGCAAGTACACCTGAGAAGTCCTTTTTATAGTTCAAAAATGCCATCATTTTCAATAAAACATGTAATTTGAAACTTTTTGTCAACAGTGACTAACTATTTAGATTTTTGCTGTATTTTTCCTTAAGAGAAACAAACTTAAGGGGAAACACACACACACACACACACACACACACACACACAAGTTAGACTGCATAAGATAGTTTTGGGGAAGACTGTTTTGAGACATGATAGAAAAGTAGTGAAGACTAGGAATTTCAAGGGTTGGACATGAGCAGAACAGCTGACAATGAACTTTACATTGCACATTTAAGAATAGCTAAAAGTCTATAAATTAGCCTAGGAGAGAGAAGTACAGAGAAATGCCTAGGTGAAACTGCTCTAGTAATTACTAACACCCCTGCTGTGGGTATCCCATTATGTCTTTGATATCCTACTTCTTTTTATGTTTAAATTATGATTTTAATTAAAATAAAAGCACATTATTTTCTCTTTCCCTTTCCAACCTCTAACTCTTTCCCTGTCCTCCACAACTATTAAGTTGATAGTCTCATTTACATTGGTTAATATTGTTACATATAAATACATATGCTTGGATACACACAAATATAGCTGTCTTGGTGAACTTCTGTTGTTTTTTTATGTGAGTTCAGGGCTAAGCACTCTGCACTGGAGAACAAATAAGGAGACGCATTTCTTAGAGAGGCCACTTCTCCTCCTACCTGTCACTAGTTGCCTGTAATTCTTTGTCTAAGCTGGGACCTTGTAAAGTTCCCTTGTTCAATGTGAAAGTATGTATTGGTATCTATATTTTGGTTTTGATCATGGGACAATTTCTGGCTACCACTCCTCATCTAAAAAAAAAAAAAAAAAAACCTCCTTGCAGCAAATGGAGACTATCTCAGAAGATCATAACTGAGCATAGCCATAGCACAGAGATTACTGGATCATGTGAGCCCAGTTCCAGTGGATCTACATCACAGATTGAGAATCAGTAGATCAGGGAATATGAAGGAAGAGGGGTGGCAGAGACTGTAAGAGCAAGAATACCATGAAACCTGTTATGAAAATGTCTTTTTTTAGATCTCTCAATTCTTAACTAACAAGCTGGAAAACAAATATAGAATAGTAAGTTAGCAGGAGAGTATTCCTCAGTATATTTGAAGATAGAGAGCTCCATCTATTTTTTAGATCTGGAGTAATTTCTTTAAGTACTGTAAGGCGAATTCTTGAGTTATGAAGTCAGTGTTAATATATCTTAAAGAAAAGTCCTAATGATAAGAAGTTCAAACTCCTGATGCGTAAGCAGTCAAAGAATTAAAGTTGCTTTTGCATTTGTTATTGCTTCTAATCATTTAAGTCAAGTCACTATTTTGAAAAATATCTAAGTGATATGTGGTGGACGGGACTATAGAGGATGTTAATGAGTGCCAAATATGCTTAAAAGAGGAGGGAACATAAGGTACAGAGGCAAAGATTATTGAATGGCAAATTTTTTTTCAGCCAGAAACATATTTTGGCTGCAGTAAGTAAAGTAAATATACTACAAGATCAGAGCTCTTCAACAGTTGTGTGGAGTCAAAGGCCTGGGAAACATTGACCCCTAGCCCAGGTCAGCTAAACCATCTGGGATTTTTGAGATGCCAAGAGTGAGAGTGGTTGCACTCTGCAGTCAGGAAATGGGGGTCGGTGAGAAGATGCCCTTCTGGAAGCTCACATTCTCAATAAAATGATCATTTATCGTGTTTGAAATGAGAAGTTATTTGGGACCTGTATGTAGATGGAAATACACAATTTGAAGTACAAAAGATAATAGGAACATAGAAACTCGTAAGTCTAGCTTGATTTTGCCTATGGTATGACAGATAGACATTACAAAATAAACTCTTAGAGCCTCAGTTCCCTTTTCTGGAGAAAATGATTGACAGGCAGACCTTTGAGTTTATTTTAGTAGCTTCACTTTTCAGCTCCCATATTTAACAGTAAAATTCTGGAGCTCTGCTCATCTATAATTTCATTTTCATTTATTTGTTGTTGTTGTTTTTATTGTTTGGCCCTGGTACATGGTAAAAGTTAGAATAGGAAGCTCATATACAGGTTTCAAAATTATTTCAATAGTATTGGCTTGTGGGTCAACAGATTTCAGAAAGTTAGCATACAAAGTTGTGCTTGAAGTTTGATTCACATTCAACTCTTGAAAAGAATTACAGGTTTCCAAGAACGCTGGGAGTAGGTAACATTCCACATCTTTCTTTTTGTTCTCATAACACTTGCTGCTTTTCTTATTTTCAATTGGGGAGACCAAGCTTCCCTGCATAGTGTCTTGAATCATCCCTAAATATCGTAGCACAGTGGCAAACCACATCCCACTTAGACTTAAAGATAACTTCCAAACAGAAACTTACTATTTACCCTCATAAAGCTTTCATTGTGCCTTAAAAAACAGAGCACAACGGTGAGGCTAACGTCTTGTTCAAACTTTCTTTGGTCATGTACTATACACAATATTAAGAAATAAGTATCTATGTTCACCTCCTCCTGTTTCCACTATGTCCCCAGACTGTGGAATGTTGGGATTCATACTGTGAATGCTCTGAAAATCAATTATTGTCAGATTCTGTTTTCAGGGCTGCCAGACAATATTTTGGCTCAACTTCAGTCCATTTGGAACACAGCTGTTAAGTTGTTGACAAAAACTAAGGAAATATGAACATGTTCCACCCTTTTGAAAATTGCATTTGCTGGCAACCAACACCATATTTTTAAAATTTTCTTATTAGAGAACTAGCTAGTACCACTCTCTGGCATCCTCTTGTGTTCCCCCACACATGGCACCTTTCATTCACCACTTGGGATATTCAGAACTTGAACTTGATCTTTAAGTTACTGTATTAATAAATACCCTGTGACTGAATTTCCCTTGGATTTAGTGTCTCAATTGTGCATTTTTTCAGGTACATTTATTTTAGAAGAAAGAAAAGAAACTCTTGTGGAAAATTCAGCATAGCTTTATTTATTTCTGAAGGATTAGTCATCAAAGCATTCCTGCTTTTTGACTAAATCGTTCATAACATGTTGCCATTTGTCTAAGAAAATTACATGACCTTCACATGTATGTAACTGTGTATCTATTTATACATATCTGTTTAAATGAAAATAATCAGTGGAAGGAGAAATGTCAACATGTTTTAATCACAATATTTTTTAGACATTGTCTGGCATACTATTTGAAATCTGTAATTTTCCCCTATAATTAGTAAATTTGGTCAGTTTAATTATGGACAAGGGACTAAACAGGGAGAGGAGACAGGACCTGAAATTGGATATCAAAAGGACCTGTCTTCAGAACTACATTCTTCTCTAATATACAAAATACATGAGGTATGTAACAAATGCATTTCTGAAAATTAAGAAGAAGAAAATTCACATATTTAATGAGGTACTCAGTGGTCAGTGCTGCCTAATGGAGCTTCAAGTGATGATAAAAATGTTCTGTGTCCCTATTGCTCACTCTGCAGTAGCCCCTGGCCACATATGGTTACTGAATGCTAGGAATATGTGACTGAGAACCTAAATGATAAATTCTGTTTAATTATGTCAAATTAAACATTTAATGGCCATATGTGGCTAATAGCTGCCATAGTGAATATCACAGGAACAGAATAATTTGGTTGTATATTCTTGGTAAGCTAAGATTTAATTGACAACAAGAACTAGAAAATAATGTCAACCATTTCTTGATAACAGTATTTCTATAGTAATATTTTATTTTGAATTTGCTGGGTATAGTATGTGAAATAAATCTAAATGAGTAAATTATGTTAGTATATTTGAGAGTTGAAAAGTTAAAAAGTTTTAAAAACACTTATATGGCCTCATAGTGAAATTTTATTGAACAATAATTCTCAACTGTGTTCACCAGAAAGGCCTAGAAACGATGACCAAGCCAGTGGCAATTACGTCTGTACTGCTCAGCTTTTAATCTTTCACAATCTTTTTACAAAGAAAGCACGACTTACTTGAAAGACTGATAGTTTAGAGAATTTATAACAATTTTCAGACATCTTGCTCCATTTAAAACAGGGATATTTTCTAAGACTTATAGTTTTATATCAAGAAGACTGAGTCAATTTGAAAATATTCCACTGATTATAGTTGCCAAAGTTTGTGCAAAAGAATGGATAATTATAATAGATTAATAATTCCAATATATTTATAAAATAGGTTTATATTATTATTTTTAAAATTTAGACATCCTTAACAAACACTAAGAACTAAATTCATTATTAAGAATTAAATACAAAAAGCAAAACAAAGGCAAAACAATACCAAAACAACAAAAAAAATCACACCAACAAAAACCCAAGTCACTACCACCACCAACAGCAAAATGACCCTAATTTTAAACCATATTTTCTATCTTTTCTGTATGTCCTGTACTTCATGGTAAACAAAGAGTTGACTCCTCCAATAGAATAAAACCTCCCTCATTGTAACAGCACTAGAGTAAAAGACAAAGCTATATCCCAAAAAGACAAATGGAGAGCATTATTCTATGCAGATGGAGATGGAAAAGCCTGGCTTGCCAACCATTCACAACTTGTAGACTTTGCTTCAATCTTGAATCAAATAGATGTGCTGTAAGGCATCCATTCTGAAAAGATTCATTTATTTTTATATTCTGTGTGTCACTGTTTTGTAGCAAATGTATGCTTGGTGTTTTTGGAGGACAGAAGTGGGAGTCACATTCCCTGGAACTGGAGTTATAGGAGGTCGTAAGCTGCCATGTGGATTCTCAGAAATGAACTTGGGCAAGTCGTGTGAACCGTTGAGCTACCTCTCCAGCTCCTGTAAAGAACTTTTAAGGAAATCAACAAAATAGAAACACTGCTTGAGCATTCGAGATATTAAGATATTCTGGGTTGTTTTTTTTTATATCTCTGATGTTAGTTATGCTCTTTGAAAGATTTTATGTTTTAAGTATGTAGTTTGGAGTGTTAAAAGAAATGAGTGTCTAGGGCTTTTGATAAAGTAATAGAATGGGTCCAAGTTGAGAAGAAACAAGATTCACTATTTGTTGAGAATAGTAGTGTATAACTTGAGCAAATATTACTATTTTTCTCTACTTTTGTATAGGGACAAAGGACTTTTACTTATACTTTTGTAGAAGTCCTTTTTACATGGACTTGTTTTAACAGAGGAGAAAGAAGCCATAACTAATTAAATTTGTATCGTATATCAGACAGTATAAAGAGCTGAAAGGAAAGCACACTATGAATTTGAGGGGAAAAGGTGAGAAAGCATGCATGCCCTCTACCCCATGGCTGCAAAGCATATAGGAAAAGTCTGTAGTCTAATTGCTGGTTGTGAGCACACTTTCTGAAACTAGGTTCATGGGAACAGCCTAATTCTTCTACACAGTAGCTAAATAGAATGGCTCATATCGCATAGCCTCTCCGTGTATCAGTTTCCTTATTGTATAAGAAAATGATAAATATTAAAAATATTTCTGAAGAGTAACCTAATGTCAATAGTAGTTCAAAAATTAGACAGTAGAGTGAGTTTTCAATATTATGTAACAGAGGTTCTCAAATGTTAATGAGTAAAGGCCTACCCATACAGTTTGTTAAAATACCCTATCTGTCCTTCCTTCTGAGTTCTAACTCTGGTTTGGACTTTGTATGTTTCCAACTGAAGTTCACATGAGCATTCTGGGAAACCTCACAAAATCTTATTCGGCTTCCATTCATCCTGAGGAAAGGAAGGAAAAATAAATACATGTGACAATTTCTTTCTAAAGGAACAATTTACTAACTCCATATACATGTGACAGGAGAATGTGAATCTTACTTTTTCCCCAACTTGAGAGAGTTTCAGTTTTGTCTTCATGGCTTTTAAAACTGAATGAGAAAATGTATGCTTATGGGGTAAAAATGACATGCCAGCTGCAGATTATTTTTCCATTTCTTTTTTTTTTTAATTAAAATTTTTCTATGTAGCCAGACAATTTCTCACCTACTCATCTTCATCTAAAACAAGACACCATCTGTTATGTATGTACTTAATCAGTTCCATGACAAATTAGAGCACACTAAGGCATCAGATACTATATACACTCCCAGGGAGTTTCTGCCTAGACCTTTGGAAGGCCCTGATCAGAGGCTGAGAGGACAGCTGTCTCTGTGGCTATAGCTGAATTCAATGAGAGATGATACCCCCTAAGGACTCCTTCCCAATAAGCAGGGTCAAACAGCCTGGCCAGCATAAAGCTGGGAAATGAGTCACCTGGTGTCAGGGAGGATTCTGGTATAATTTACTCTGCAAGAAGGTTATTCTTCAAAAGCAGGCCCCCTTTTCTCTTTGTGTTCACCAGAAAGAGAGTGGGGAGGTTGAGAGTTGTCAGAGTGTCCCCAGTGTGCCAGGGCTTTTAGTGGGGTTCTGACTCTCAGACAAAACACCTCCCTACCTGGAATGGAGGATCGAATTTCATTTTCTGCTGATCTGACATGACCTGGAGTCTGAAGCCAGACAACCCAGACCTCTTCAAAACTCTTCTCCAGCAGATAACAAGGTCTCTCATCTCTTTGCTTGTTAACAATCCATTTGAGTTCAACAGCAGGGAATGCTGGTGGGCATTTGAAACAAGAAGAAAAAAAAATCAGCAAGAGAAAAGGAAACAGATAAAAAGCAGTATTGTAAGAAAGGAACAAGTAGAGTTGGAGTTATGACTGTGGATTGGGGTGATGAGGTTAGCAATTGAACTTTCAAGGAATATTGCAGGTAATTTTACTTTTGAAGTAGAATAGAGAAGATAAAGCATGACTAGAAATATACTAAACAGGAATGCCATGCAGTTGAAAATAATAGTCTTCAGAAATTATTAGTGACTTTGATGTGTTTCATGTCCAAATATTTATCCATTAAAAATTTTAAATATTTGTATATTTGGAAAAGCCTGCACATAAGGGGTTCTCAACAATTTCTTTATTAATTTAAAGATAACATTAGGAAATAAAAATATACCCAGCTTTGTAATGAGTATAGTGCATGGAACAAAAATAGTTTATAGAAATATATTGCTTGAATATAAAATAATCTGTTTATTTTATAAATGAACAGAAGACAAGGCATGTGGAATGGTTTTAAAAGAATTATTAGGCATTTTATTTTATTCATTCCTTTAGCTAATATATATCAAAATATAATCTGTGTGCCAAAGACTCTTCAAGTGATATGAACTTAAGAATGAACTAGAGGTAAGACATTTTTGTATAAAAGTTTAGGAAAGAATGGGAAATATGAACATTTTTGAAAGGCAAACTATTATGTTAGAAATTCAAGATTTTTATTCAGTTCATTTGTGAAAAGTCAATAAATATGAATTTCTGAATGTAAACATAGGTGAATCCAAGCAAATGACCCATGGGTGATCTCAACCCAGTAAGGAATTAAACATCCTCTTAGGAGTTGAGTCTGCCTCCCTCCCTCAGAGCTCTTTACTAGACTTGGATTATATATTCAAACTATCTCCCAAGACTCTGTAACTAATTTGGGGACATGAAATGATATATGATAAATGATATTAATTTCAAGTTGGTATATCTTTCCTCACTCCCCTTTTCATAAGAAGCATTACCTTGTTATTAAAGATGGGATGCAAAGTCAACCACAATCTCACCCTGTTGGCCTCCTTCCTGTGATCCAGCATGTCACAATGAGTTTCACATATTACTTTATGATATCTGGTGTGTTCACCTATACTACTTCAGCAACAATGTCATCCTAGCTTGACTATTTCTAGAGACTCTAGTATTTTCAATGTTTCAATATTCTCTCCCTACAATCTTCTCTTCATGTGTTTCCAGTTGTTCTTTGTAACGTGAAAAGTAAATATTCAGATTACACTCTGTTAATGACTCAACACTATGCAGAGAATAAAATCCAAGTTTCATGGAATGGTTGAGTGAAGTTATAAACCGTGATCTTTCTGGTGCATATCTTAGAGAATCTCCTCTAATCTTTAAGCTCTCTGTAATCCATCCACAAATCAATCTTGGTTTTTCAACTCTGGAGACCTTTCTTTTACTCCTCTCTGACTAGAATGTCTCTTATTTCTTGTCCTATAGAGGTGATGAAAGCAAAGTTTTGACTTTCCACATCCAAACCATGTCTTTGCTTTGTGACATTATATTGTCATGTGCTTCCTAATAGAATGTTACCCGGTGAAAACACATTTTTAATTGTGTGTTTTCCTTAATGTGCTTAAATATCTTCCCAGGGCAGAGGAGTTTTCTTGATCCTATGAGAAATTTGGTGCATGATTGCACTTGAATAACCAAATGTGTGGATGGCTGAATAAAAAAGATCTTATCACGAAGTATATCTAGTCGCTTAAGGAATGGCTTAAGGAATGCAGGGTGAATCTACCACTTGTCTCCAGAGTCAGAGGGAGATAGAATTACATGATCATTTGTTGCACGATTTATTTTGTAAACATGAAAACCCATTGCTTCTTCCTTGTCTCGGCATAGTTTAGATTGTTCCTCAATTACTTAGAAACACTTTAGGTTCACAGCTTTCATTAGTCCTCAACCAAATATTTGGGAGACCTGTGTGGTAGACATTTGTCTAGGTATATAGTGCTCATTTTTGAGGTCCTTATGTTTTTATTTGCCATAAATAATCATATTATCTGGCAGTTTTAATGAGAATACAGTAAAATATTGGGTGAGTAGACTCTGTGGCATGAAAGATGTACTTACACTTGGCCAAGTGACACCTTCTCACTAGGGAATTTCGCGAAATGTATTTAGGAAATCAGCAAGTGAGAAATACTTAGAGAGATTATGTTCTTGTGCTCTTTTTCTCATAGCTGTATCTGTGCATCTCTCTCTCTCTCTCTCTCTCTCTCTCTCTCTCCCCCTCCCTCCCCCTGCCCCCTCCCTCTCTCCCTCCCTCTCCCCCTCCCCCTCCCCCTCCCCCTCCCTCTCCCTCTCCCTCTCTCTCTGTATACCTGAAAACTAATAATGAGAATAAAGGCTTTATCTTCAGGTAAAAATATCTATGAATGAATCTTTTAGAGAGTCCAGATGCTTAAATGTCACATTTGGAGCAGCAGCTTAAGAATTGCTTTCAAATAGCACTGTTTACATTTGATTTATGCCTCAAAATAATTCTAACATTGAAAAAAATTCTTGACAATTACCTGAATAATAGGAAAAAAGTGTGCGATTAATTGTCAGCTGAGAGGAATATAATGGTGTAAATAGCCTTTTAAAGTGGTATTTGTCTCTTCTGTGACTTCAGGTTCAAATTGATCTCTCTTGGGCTTTGAAGCACATATTCTGACTTGTTTAAATTCAGTGACCTCATCCATATAGGACTGGGAATTGCCAAGACATTAATACGTGCATTTTTATGACACATTCTAAAGTCAATAGGAAAGAGGTTTCTGAATAAAAGCCTTAAAATTACCTTATGAATTATTAATTAAAGGGCATATTACCTTTGAATTATAAAAGCCCAGTAAAATGGAAAGGAAAATTGAAAAACATCAACCTCAGGTTCTTTAAAAATGTAATACCAATCATTTGAGCACTGCAAAAATCTTTTATTAAAGATAAAAAGGAGGTTATATGTATTTTATTAACTGGAGGATATGTTCAATCCACATGATTAAAATTCTCATTACTAAATCAACTCAGGAACGTGATTTATTAACCAGAATGGGAGGCATTCGGTTGTCCACAGCAGCATTTATCAAAAGCAGAGCTATCAGTTTGTATCTATTTTAACATACTTAATATTTTTTTAAAGGTGGCATTGCCATCTGTTTGAGGAATTGAAGATTTTTTTTCCTGGAATTGGCAAAGTACATTAAAGTAAAAACATTATCTGTTTTCCATTTAGCTTTGAGTTCTAAGTTTTAAAAGTAAAGATGGAATTTGGCCTTTAATGAAGTAAAGTTTTCCAGTGTAAAGGGGAAAGGGGTGTGGGGGTGGGCGTATTGTAGATCCTTATATCAAGATGCTGAGACTAGAGGATCAGGGGTTTAAAGCTAGTCTTGGCTACAAAGCATGTTCTAGGCCAGCTGGTACAACAAAACACTATTTCCAAGAAATAAATATTTTAAAAGCTTATATTTTATAAATATACTTTAAAGGAGACTTATTTTAGAAAAGCATGGATAATGTCATGGGTATGTGCAATTGCAGAGAAAATGCCATCTTTTATGTATTTTGGGTTTATGATTGTTACAATTTTGCTTTGAAGAGTGATTGTAATAATTACTTTCTCAAGGATTTCAGAATCTCTCAAGTCTTAAATGAAATCTGAATCATTATATTTAGAAAACGGTATCGTATTGTTCTTTAATCTTGGTACTTACTTGATCTTATCTATAATCAAGTGAAGCATAAAGTGATGCCTGAGAGAGGGGAGTTGATGGTCTTAGGCTATGCCTGCTGAACCCCTTGTGAACTTGGAAGTGGAGTGTGAGCAGGACTGCTGGAAGAGGAAGCATTTGGAACAGGGAAAACAGCAAGGCATTCTTAACACCCTCTCCCAGTGGTGGGTGAGCTTGCTGAATGAGAAAGAGAGTAATACTTTTTCAATCTCATGTCCCTGCATTTCATTCAGACAGGAATAATTCTGGGTTAAAAGTTTTGGGATAGATTGCTGGTCCCATCCCTCAACTTGGGGCCAAGTCTATCTACTAGTGGTGGTCTCTTCAGGTTCCATCTCCTCACTGATGGGCATTTCTTCTAATATTATCTCCATTGGGTCCTTAGAGCCACATACATCCCTGTTGTCTGGGGATTTCTAGTGGCAACCCCCCAACTACTACCCCACACTGCTGCATATTTCTATTCATTCTCATGGTTATCTGGGCTTCTTTCCTGTCTTCTGCCATATTTCATCCTGCCACCACTTTGACCTTCCTCCTGCTTTCTCCCACCCAGATCCCTCCCTTCTTCTGCCTCCCCTGATTATTTTGTTCACCCTTCTAAGAGGGATTGAAGCATCCACACTTGGTCCTTCCTTCATGTTCCTGCATGTGGTCTATGAGTTGTATCATGGATATTCTGAACTTTTTTACTTATATCTACTTATTTAAAAAAAAAAAAAACCAGTGGAGCGGCGACTTAAGGAATGGCCATCATAAGACGGCCCCAACTTGAGATCCATCCCATGCACAGACACCAAACCCTGACATTATTGCTGATGCCAAGATGTGCTTGCAGACCAGAGCCTGGCATGGCTGTCCTCTAAGAGGCTATGACTGAGACAGATGCAGATACTTATATCCATCCATTATACTGAGGCAGGGACTCCTATGGAAGCATTAGGGGAAAGACTGATGGAGCTGAAGGGGATTGCAACTCTGTAGGAAGAACAGTATCAATTAACTGGATCCCTCAGAGCTCTAGGGACTAAGCAATCAACCAATGAGCACACATGTTATATATGTAATAGAGGACTGCCTTGTCTGGCCTCAGTGGAAGGGAATGCATTTGGTCCTATGGAGGCATGATGTCCCAGAGAAGGAGGTTGCTACAGGGGTAAGGTGGAGTGAGTGGGTAGGTGGGGAGCACCCTCTTAGAGGTGAAGGGGAGGGAGGATAGGGTCAGGATTCGTGAATAGGGGACCAGGAAGGGAGACAAAATGTGAAATGTAAATAAATAAAAATAATAAAGAAAAGGAACGGAAGAAATAAAGAAAGAAACAGAGTAAGTATATGGCTTCTGGATAAATGAGAAAGCATTCCAGGACATTCATCACAAACTTCCATGGATGTTTTTGAAGTAGTTTGTACTAAATAATTGTGGAAGGTTCACTATGTTAGACTGACATTCCAGGATGCCAGCAGAAGCTTTTAGGATGAAGAATGGAGAGAAGAAATGTAAGCACAATTTAATGGGCAAGGAGAGGGATCTTTAGTTAAAGACATTAGCTATAATGCCACCATGATTCCTTGGCAGTAGGTAATGTCTGTCAGCAGCACAGACTGAAGTTGATACTCAGGAAAAAGAATGTTGCTAAGATAGAAAGATCTCAAGAGATGGCTCAGCAAGTAAAAGTAGTGACTGCTCCTTTAGAGGGCCCAAGTTTAGTTCTCAGCACCCACACATGACAGTTCATGACCACCTGTAGCTCCAACCTAAAAGGATCTGACATTTTCTGGCCTCTAAGCATGCTGCTTTCCCAGACACATAAATAATAAAATAAATTTTTAAAATATTTTATGAAAGCAGTTTGGTAGATAAATAATTTAAATACTCCAGTGTTTATTGAGAAGTGTTCATTTTCCCCTTTCCCTTCTTTATCCCTTGTACTCCAACAAGGACATTCTCATTTCCTGTATTCATGCTGGTAGTACAAGGTTGTAGAGAGCACTTACGAGAGAGATTCCTCCAAGCCTTATCCTTCATCCCTTCACACAGAATCAGACATTAAACTCTGCAAGAGCTTTCATTCTCCCTTCACAGGTCCTTCCTTCCTGTTCAGGGTGGGGCCAGCGGAGGCAGCTCTGTGGGTCAGTTTACAGATGATGTCTTCAGGGATCGCTTATTTTTATTATAGTTAGGAGCAGCATGCTTCTGAAGCACCTGAGACTTTAACACTGTTAATATTAAGTAATAAGTACCATAAAGAAAGACTGGGCACTTGCAAATATTGTTCTCTCTCATTTGAAAAATAAAATTTAACTTAAGAATGGTTGCCATAGATATAAGCACATTGACTAACTTCCTGGCATTAGAATATCTTCTCCAACTTATGTAATGCCTGCTGAAAAAGGAGGGACTGTAGAATCTCATGTCCCTCTAAGTGTATTTATACATATATAAGAATATATATATATACTTATAAAGAGAGAAAAAACTATGCTTCAAACATAAAATACATATAACAAAGCATCACTTTTCTGTAAGCTGTTTTATGAATGCATAGTATTTGAGTATTTAAGTTTAGGCAAATTCCCTCTCCCTCTCCCTCTCCCTCTCCCTCTCCCTCTCCCTCTCCCTCTCCCTCTCCCTCTCCCTCTCCCTCTCCCTCTCCCTCTCCCTCTCCCTCTCCCTCTCCCTCTCCCTCTCCCTCTCCCTCTCCCTCTCCCTCTCCCTCTCCCTCTCCCTCTCCCTCTCCCTCTCCCTCTCCCTCTCCCTCTCCCTCTCCCTCTCCCTCTCCCTCTCCCTCTCCCTCTCCCTCTCCCTCTCCTTCTCCCCCTTTCTCTCCCTCTCCCCCTTTCTCTCTCTTTTTTTCAAGCTGGCACATTTTTGTTCAATGAAAGCAAGGGAGCAAGGGATTATTCTAGCCATTGAAATAGAAATTGTGTGTGAATCTGACAGCTGGAGCTTAGCTGTAAGATATTGTGATTTTTTTTTCTGAAGGGAAAGGAGATAAAATGAGAGTTTGAATTTCTTAGCATAAGGGGCTACCTAAATAGCAGCTGTTAGGTATGAAATCCCTGATGAAGAGTAGAACTTGGTAGGGACTATGTCTTCCCAAGCTCAAAGAGTTGGACGTGAGTGTCTGGGAATCACAGTGTTTCATTGGAAGAGGATTTCCCCCCTTTTCTAACTCTTGGCAATTGCTTTTTGGGTTTACAGTTATGCATTCATAAATTTTCTTCACTTGACTACACTAAAAATACCTACAATCTTAGAGTTTCCATTTTGGAGGAACAGAATAACATCCTCAGATTACACGAGAGAGTATATTCATAAATCTACTTAAATTGTTAATAATATTTCAGTGGATTTTGTTCTGCATTAGAGAAGGGTTGCTGTAGGTTTGACTTCTTAGGACATCATAAAGTAATTCCACTTTGATCTGAGTATGACAGATGTCTTTATGCATTTGTTACTGCCTCTTATTACAGACTTCTTAATCTGCCCTGTCTCTCTCACATGCTAGGCTCTATCAACAAACTTCTTGTTTCCTCTTTCCACCTTATACTCCCTTTTCACACTCCTATCAAGACATGATCCTTCCAATTCCCTAAACACAGTATGCTAGAAGTCTCACTTCTGGTACTTCAAAAACAGTTGAAAATGGAGAAAATTATTAACTTTCTTCACTCACTACCTCCTTTTTCCAATGCAAGCATTGCAAACAGTTTCTTGTATGGTGTGTACAATAGTTGCTGTGGTGGGCTCCTCAACAAAGCTGTACACTTGCAAGTCTAAATTAATCCTTTTTGCATTATTTTGCTATTCATTATCTGTGACAAAATAATTGAAACAAACAACTTAAAGGAGAAAGAACTTATCTTGGCTCACAGTGTCAGAGGTTTCTGACTGTGATTCACTGGCTTCTTTGTTTTGTGACTGCAGCAAAGCTAAACATCCCAAAAAAGAGGCAGACTTCAGGAATAGGTTAGGAAGCAAAGAGGTAGAGGTGCTGGGGTTCTTGGAACAAGCTCTATGTTTCAGGGTCATATCCTCAGTGATGGACTGCAATCCAACAGACTCTCTCTTTATAAAGTCTCCCCAGCCTCCCAATAGCCCACTGAACTGTGACTGACTTGATCTATTGATAAAGTCAGAGCTTTAATGATGAATTGATCTGATGACTCCTCAAAGGTAACTGAATGCTACCTTAAGGATCAAGTCTTCAGCCCATATATCTTGGGAGGATTTTAAAATTCAAACTATAATAACAGAGTCTTCCTAAAATGGTTAAATGTTTCTGAAGATCTTATATTTATTTGATCTTATAAGTTGAAATAATGATCATAATAGACTTAAAAATAGTATCTAATGATAATTTATAATTATCAGCAATTATATTTCATACTAACAGAAATTTCATACATATAAATATTCTAAGATGAAAACATCATTTTTGAAAATAATAATCCTTGAAATTCTATTCTGATAAAATGTATATTTTATATGTAGTGATTTTAATTTCTAAAAAAATTGTTTCAGGTATGCTTATGGTCCTGCAGAATGAGAACTTTATATTTTTAAGGTTCCTGTTCCATTCTCGATCATAGTTCTCTAACACCAGAACAAAGACCCAGGTGTGTGCCTTTTTAGTCTGTTCAAATTACAAAGAACATAAAATTTGTGTCAGGGGGATGGAATAAATAAGAGAAAGACTTCAAGGAGACCACAGACCAAGCAAGAAGCCAATATAAACTTTATGGGTCCTAGCAAATTTACTGTTTTTTGAAAGTGGTAGAAATCTACCAGAGGTTCCTGAGTAGGTAATGGGCATAGTTCAAATTCTGTGCTAATGGGATGACTTAATGCTCTTTTTTTTGGACAATATATAATCTCTAGTTTCATTATTTTCTCAGTGACATTTTTATGCAGTGCAATTCTTTTGCATATTAAAATACTAAGAGTTGCCAGCTACGGAGCAACCTTAAGTAGCTAGAAATCCCACACCTGTGCAAAAGGGTCTTATTGAAGCCTTCATGGTGCTTTTCATATTCATGTATGGAAATACTCTTTAAGAAAATACTTAGAAAGCAAGCCTCAGTACATAGACTATCTTACAACACAGAAATAATTATTTGCCCAGTGCTGGTTTATTTATGAAGAATGCTAATCATCTCCCCTCCTGTGTTTGCATGTATAAGGCCAGAAGACCAATCCTGAATCAGAAAGCAAGTCTAATGTCACTGCTGTGCACCCTAAAAACAATAGTTTCTACACTTTGGAGTAAATTGCAGACTGAGAAATTCTTCCTTCTACCTCAAGCCTCCACTCAAATGCAAACAGACTTGACTTAGACTGATCTGTGATGTTCTAGACAAATAAATTCTTTTGGTTTTGCCAAGTGTTCTATTTGTTTATCTTAAATTGAGATCGTTTTATCAGTAGTTTTAAAAAGTGTTTCTAATTAGTTTCTAAAAAGAAAAAAAATTGAGATTTTTTTTTTTGCCTAACCTGAAACAACTATCTCCTTTATTAAAGGGGGCTAGAGGGATTAATGGCTGTCTGTGGTAAGCCACCTCTAGCATAATGCCTAGATTTCATATTTAAGCACAATTATATTAGAGAACACAGATTAATTTGTTTTACATATTCAGAGCTAGAATTTTGGGGAAAATGCTATGCAAATTTATGTAAATTGGAATGCATGTTTATGTAAAACAACATGCGATTATGCATCCCTAAATTTACAAGAAAAATTCTGCTAGTCTTCTCTTAAAAAGTAGAGAAAATACAAATATATTCCCAATCCTAGTTTGGACCAGGCTTCCTCTTGCATGGTTTGTCTGGCATGTGGAAAGGCTCTTCCGTGCCATGGCACTGGGTTAGGATTCTGTGTTTCCTTTGCTGAAACATGGTTTTTAGCTTGAGTTCAGAGAATGCTGCCAATTTTATCTCCCTTCTCTACTTTCCTTCATTTTTATGTTGAAATATCCTGATTTCCTCTAATTCAGAAAGGTTCTATAGCTTGTTACTTAATTTTTATAAATAAACATGTTTTATTTAAGGCCAATGCCACATTTGTCTTTTTAAAATGAACTGTCGTAAAGAAGGTGGCATATGCTCAACTACTTGGCATATATCTGCTAACCCTCCTCCCTAAGTAAAGGGATAGGAGCATCACTTCATCTTCTAGACTGACAGAGCTAATATTTTGCATAAACAAGCAGTCATCTGAGACTGAGTAGGATATAATTTGTTAATTATTCCAGTTATAATATTTAAACCAGAATTTTTTATCACCTCAAGAATGATATTATTTATTTATTTTGGCAGTTGTCAAATTCATCATGTCATCTCTGTTGATTAATTTTCACTTTATGTTCACCTTAAAACCTCACATCCTTTACCAATCAGGTGTTCCCTAGGTTTCTAAAACACGATCAATGTTTTCACCTATTAAAATAATTTTAATTATTATCAAATTTCTCCAGTCACACCTTGCACTGTTGTTTAGTTTAGTGAAGGCATGGTGGCTTTTTAATACATTGTATCCTCTGTTACCCAGGGAGAAAAAGAGAAATATGAATCCATCCTCAAATGACCTCAGACATTTTTTCCTACATAAACCCTATAAGTTGCTTTCTTTTATTGTGTCAGCATGTTGCCAATCTGAGAAAAATCTTGCCTGCCAGGAAAAGCTTAAGGCTGTGAGAAGCAACGGCCTTGAGTGCTGAAATAACTAAGTGGTGAGCTATCCTGTTGGCTGGAGGTGAGTCAGTCTTACCAAGTCTTATCATAATAAAATGAGACATTTCAAAAAAGTCTGGCTGGTCATGTGAGGTTTATAAAATGTATTCCTTGAAGGAGATAATACCTTAGCAATTTGGGGACTTGGATGACAAAATTTTATACAAATTCCCATGCCACTTATTAAATATCTTTACATTTTTATATATGTTGATAAAGTATGAAAGGAACACACAAACACACACACACTCACAATTGTTCCTAAAGAACAGAGATAGGAGTGTTGAGGCTTTTTTTTTTTTTTTTTTTTTTTTATCACAAAGTCCATAGGGTAGGACAATGCTATATAAGTTAAGAAACAGATCTGTAGACTTATTTACTAACTTTTTGAGATTTTCTTTATTTATATTTTATGTGTGAGTGTTCGTCTTAATGTATGTCTGTCTAGCATGTGCTTGTGGTATCAATGGAGGACAGAAGAGAGCACCGATCAGTCAGATCAGGAAAAGATGGAGTTACAAATAAATCTAAACCAACATCTGGGAAATGAACCTGGGTCAGCTTAAAAGCAGGAGTGCTCTGAGCCACTGAAACATCTCTGTATCCATCTCTTACCTCACATTTTCAGGTTTTCTGTTTGTTTGGTGGTTTTGCTTTTGTTTTGTGTAAATGTTTAAGGATTGTGGGCATGTGTATATGTGAATCCTTTCTCTGATGACATGCTAAAAGTCTGAGGGGAAACATAAAATATTTCCTGCCGAAATGCATCAGCCATCACATACGTAGCATTATTATAAATTGATGTTTCTAAATACAAGCAATCAAATGAATATTTATTATTATTAAATTAAAGTAGATATTAATTTGCAATTCAAATTTTTCTCTTTACTACTTGTAAATAAGCTGGAGTTTTTTGTTTTTTGTTTTTTGTTTTTTTAACCTTCTAAAGTATTTTTTAAATGAGAAAAGTAATCAATCCCAGGATAAGCAAACGTTTTTCATGGTATCCTGATGCCTCCTCTCTTTCTGTGATTATGATAAACAATGAATAAATTAATAAAAACCTTTTTAAAAAGATGCATGAAACAACTGTAATATCTACATTGACTTAGTCAATTTGTATAAACTAAGTAGGTTTAGAATCACATAGGGACAGTTTAGGATTTTAAGCATGTACTGCCTAGGACTTGAGTTTGACATTGAAAAGTGTGTAATGGTCACAACATAAATCCCAAGAGAAATCTAGAGATGGGATGGACAGGACTTCATTCCAGCTGTGGCTTGATCATTTTTATTTCCTACATGTTTTTCCCTTTAACATGACTTAGAGTAATTTTCAGCCACTGATTACCTCAATTTACGTGTGTATTTTTGATATTTCTGCAAATGTCACCTTGTATTTATTATAAGGCTCAGCTCTAATTTGCATCCTATTTCAGAAGACATCTAAATAGTTTCATCCTTGTTGAAGGATCAAAGTAAAAGTTATTCTAACTTTACTATTCACCTGTTCTTTTTGGAGCCTTTCTCAATAAGGAAGCTGCATAATAAACAAAACACATGAAACTATATTAATGCATTAACAAAGACTGGGAAAGTTGCTTGCACATTTCCCTATGGCGTCTATAGCTTCCCAATCTGACGTGAGTGTATAGCATTCTAGTAAATTTAATAGAATGGAGCTCAGTGACAAAAATCCTAATGGACTCCCCTTTGCTTCAAATTCTGGAATACATACTCACAAATGCCTATAGAATGAGATTTATAATCTGTTCCATTGATTCTCCATTCATGTGATGGAAAAGACAGCGCAAAGCAGTTTATTACTTCTGTGCCTGCCTATGTGTTGTTGTTTAATTCATGGGAAACAGGAATCAGACAGGAAGAACATGAGTTAATGACTGCCCATTACATTTAGTTGACCCTATGGCAATAAGTAAGTATTAAGTATAAGTCAATAAGTATATTAGGGTCTTAAGTCATTGCCAATTGCCAGTCCTGTAGAGGATTGTAGCAACACATCAAATACTAACAAGGAATATCACTCCATCTATTTAACTTCTACTTAACATCTACTTAACTTCATCCCACAGGAACACATATGTGAAAAAACAGATAGACACACACACACACACACACACACACACACACACAGACACACACACACTCATGCTAATTCATATACATTTAGTAAGGTCGCAAACAAAATATTCTCTTTATGAGTTTTAATTTTATTTTTTCAAGTAGTGTGAATTAAGTATACCAATGGTATATTTCTGACTTATTCCAGCTCATGGAAAGTCTCTATACACAAACAAGAGCATTTAGTAATTCACTCCAAAGTAACTCTAAAATGTAGATCAAACAAAGACTGATGTTCAGTGATTATTTCATTGTTACTTTGTATTACTATCTTTAATATATGACCACAAAGATCAGACTAGGTCATTTAATTCCTTGGAACTAAAGTTACAGATGGTTGTAAGCTGCTACCTGGGCACTAGGAATTGGACCCAGATCTTCAAGAGTAGCAAGTGTTCTTAACAAATGGTGACAGTCAGCTATTGGATGGATCACAGGGCCCCCAATGTAGGAGCTAGAGAAAGTACCCAAGGAGCTGGGGGGATCTGCAACCCTATAGGTGGAACAACAATATGAACTAACCAGTACCCCCCCTCCTCCCGGAGCTCATGTCTCTAGCTGCATATGTATCAGAAGATGGCCTAGTCGGCCATCAGTGGAAAGAGAGGCCCATTGGTCGTGCAAACTTTATATGTCTCAGTACAGGGGAACACCAGGGCCAAGAAGTGGGAGTGGGTGGGTAGGGGAGTAGGGGGGAGGGTATGGGGGACTTTTGGGATAGCATTGGAAATATAAATGAGGAAAAATTCCTAATAAAAAATAAAAAAAACCAAAAATACAAAAAACAAATATCACATCTCTCTACCACAAAGCCAATATTTATAAAGTACTCATAAGTTGTGAATTCTTTACTAAGTTTTCAAAAGTCGTACATTATTTAATTCTCACATTGCTCCTAAATAGTATTCCCTTTGACATTTAGAAAGTCTAGACCCATGAGAGACTTGGTTCATAGCAGAGTTTCTTTTGAATCTAAAGTTTAAATGCTTAGTAATTCATTACTCTTCTTCTTTTGCCACAGTTTTTTCTCTTGTATTGGTTTTGTTTTTTTATATACTCATTTCAGACACAAAAAAAATGGGTTATTATGACACACAGAATTTGTGGGTTAGCTAGATGATTGGGTGTAAAATATATCATTTGTTAATTTTGCATGTGCACATATATTTCAATTTACTCATATACTCCTATTGAAGATCTGTTTTTTTCATGAAACAATACTGAAAGAAACAAATATCTCATTGTTACATTCCAGTAGAGAGCATAATGTTTAACAGTTGCTAGGCACAATGGGACAATCTTACTCTTTCTCAATTTATTAAAGCAATGCCATTTATTGTTCAATTGTGCCAAGCATTTCAGATGTCTTTGAATTCTGACTTGGTAAATGTTTTACTGAAACAGTCATTAAGTTCTCCCACTCCTGAGGCCACCAAGTTTTCATACTTCAAACTGAAATGAAAGTGATCTGAATGTTGCTCAAATCAGCAACTGAGAGGGAGGAAAAAGGTCACTTGTGAATGCGATCAAGTTCTGGCTACTTGGCAAAATAAGCAAGTCAAACTGTAAGTCATGCACTGCTGATTTAACGTGTGGGAACAAGAAAGACAGGAAGGGGACTAGAATGCTGGGGAAAACTATGTGCCCACCAGTCTCATAAAATTCTCTTTGTGATACATGAAAAAAAAGTCACATTGTTGGAAATGATCCAAAATTGGCTGCAGTAACTTGCTATTAATACCTCTTTTGAAGTGTTATTGGTGTATTGGTGCCTCTTTAAATTTGAATGATTTTGCAGCAACAGTATTCTTTTAGGACCCACTGAAAGACCCAATAAGCAGCTGGAAGAATTAGATGCACCCAACCAATGGACAGAAGCAGCTGACCCCTGTGGTTGAATTAGGGAAACACTGGAAGAAGCTGAGCAGGAGGGTGACCCTGTAGGAGGACCAGCAGTCTCAACTAACTTGGACCCCTGAGATCTCTCAAACACTGAACCACCAACCAGGCAGCATAGACCACCTGATATGATGCCCCCAATACATATACAGCAGAGTACTGGAGGGTCTGGGTTCAGTCAGAGAAGATGTACCCAACCCTCAAGAGACTGGAGGCACCAGGGAATATAGAGGTCTGGTGGAGTGGGGGGTGGGGAGGTGGGGACATACTCATGGAGACAGGGAACAGGGAGGAGGTATGGAATGTGGAACAGTCTGGAGGGTGAACCTGGAGGGAAACAAAATCTGGAGTGTAAAAAAAAAATTAAATAAAAAGAGGGAACATAAAAATGATTTTAGATATTTTGAGATTGAAACACCTTTCAGAAATAGAAGGAATGATTTATTTTCAATGTGAAAGTGCTATTTTACCTTCCTTTAAATAAATAAATAAATAAATAAATAAATAAATAAATAAATAAATAAATAAATAAATGGAATTATAAATGAATCATCCATGAACTGGACAATTAGTTTAACCCTTCAATTGGGAGCTCAAGCACTGTATGAAAGGCAATCACACTGGGGGTTGCATTGTGCTGTTGTTCCTGGCACTTAAGCATTTGCCAATCCACTCTATTTTCCCCTCATGCTTATAATACTTAACCTCTTAGATTATCATACCCAAGATTGACATTTTTCTTTGTTTCTTTATTCTCTGAATTCCTCTGCTCAATTAAAATATTACAAGTGAAACAATGATATAGAGAGATCAATATATTCTCAACAAGAACCAGTTTTGGTTTTTTTTTTTTTTTTGGTTTTGTTTTGTTTTGTTTTTTCATATTCCCTAGGGAGGGTCTGAGTACTGGACATTCATTCATATGAAGTAACAATAAGGAGCAAAAAGTGAATGTTATGTGGCTATAATAATGGGGTCACAGAATTATCGAGGTGTCAGTCGCCATATAGAGAATTAATTCTAATTTTCATGTCTTCTTTTTGCTTATTAAACCATTGACACTGAATAACTCACAAGACTTTAGTTTACCCAATATATTAATTTAGGATTCTCTAAAGTCATAGAATTTATGGAATGTCCTTTTATATATTAAGGGAATTTATTGGAATGACTTACAGTCTGCAGTTCAACTAATCCAACAATGGGCAACCATGAATGGGAAATTTAAAAATCTAGTAGTTACTCAGTCCCACAAGGCCAGTTGTTCAAGCTGGTCCTCTATAGAAATAGGTTTTAATAGATGTGCTGACAAGTATGTGCAAGCAGTTGATGAAGAGAGAATCTTCTTTATTCCAATGTCTTTATGTAGGCCTCCAGCAGAAGGTGTGGCGCAGATTAAAGGTGTGTACCACCATATCTGGATATAAAACTTGCTTTGTCTCAGGCTGACCTGGAACTCAGATCTGCTTGCTTCAGTCTCCTGGAATTAAACCAGTGTATTACCATGCCTGGACCTAAGCTTTTCATTGGCATTATGCTTCAAGATCCTTATTAAAAGCCTGTTTTTTCCAGCCTCAAAGTTCTGGATCACAGTGTCCTCTCCATTTCTGTATTGTAGTTAATTCCAGATTAAAAGTCCAAGTGAAAGCAACAACCAAGTAATAATAATGCCTAATACGATATAACTATTCCTTGTTCAATGGCAAATGCATAAACAATAAGCTTAGCTGGAGGTTATCTTGCCCCCAAATCACATTCCTCTAATCTGTTATTTCCTAGAAGACATGATTTAGCTTACACTTGCTGGTGTCCCTATTATACTTGAACAATAATTTTGTATTTTTTCCTTTCTCCCATTCCTCTTTTTCATTAAAATATTCTTCATAATAACGGACTTTAGTATCCACAGAGCAGAATTTATACCAGACTGTTTTGAAACTTCCTTTGTCAAAGTAATAATCTGAATTTTTTTCACCTTAGCTTCAGGTAGACTATTTGGACTGTGGCACAAAGCAGTCACATTTTTTCACCAAAATATCACAAGAACAGTCTCCCAGCCACATATTAAAATTCTTCTCCTTTGAGACCTCTAGAGCCAGGTTTGCACAGTTCAAGTCACTCTCAACAGCAAAGTCTTCCTTCCATATTCCTACTAGCATAGCCCATTAAGCCCCACTTAAAGCATTTAACTGTTTCCCAAATCCAAAGTACCCAAATCCCCATTCTTCCAAACAAAAGTATGGTCAAGCCTATCACATCAATACCCCACTCCTGGTACCAATTTCTGCCTTAGCGTTTTACTGCTATGAACAGACACCATGACCAAGATAACTTTTATAAGGACAACATTTAATTGGAACTGCCTTACAGGTTCAGATATTTAGTCCATTATCATCAAGGTGGGAGCATGGCAGAATGCAGGCAGTCATGGTGCAGGAGGAGCTAAGAGTTCTACATCTTCATCTGAAGGCTGCTAGGAGAAGCTCAGCTTCCAGGAAGCATATTAAAGTCCACACCCACAGGGACACACCTACTCCAAGGCCACACCTCCGAATAGTGCCATTCTCTGGGCCAAGCAAGAATTTTCAAACCTTCACACACAGACATTATCTTTTTATAGCAACACTCTCTATCTCACAGTACTCTTCATCTATTTAATTATATAAACTAGAGGCATTAAGTACTGCATACATTTTATTAAAATTTATTACTTTTTTTTAGAATCTCTTACATGAACAACATGTTTACATCATTTCATCAATATGTATATGTATTTCCAGTTCACAAGTCCTGTAATGAGAACCTCTCCAATTCATGACCTCTTCTTATATAATTGTTATTTATTTATATACTTATTATAGAATTATATTGCTATATACATATATATATATATAATATACACATACACACACACACATTCTAATGAGTTCATTTAATGTTGTTTGTTTGTATGTACATATATTAAGGACTGATCACTAACTACATGGGGCTCATCCTTCAAGAAAACTCCCTCATCAGCTACTGATTGTCTGGTTTCATTGTCTAGGAATGGAGCTTACTGAACATTTCTCCATCCATGTTTGTATTTCAACTGATGTTGTCATTGTACAGGTCTTGTTTAGGCAACTATATTGTTGATATTCCATAAGTACATTTTTTACTGCTATGTATAGAAGACACTCTCTAACAGCAGGTATTAAGATGCCCTGGACCTTAGAATTTTACTGTTCCCTCTCTTGCTTTGGATGTTGAAAGTGAGGCTCTACAGGAAATGTAGCCCATCTCTTGTCTGGGCACTTGTCTCTGGTGGTACACCCCACAGCCTCTGCATGCTGCTTCTGTCAGTTACACAGTCTAATTCATTGGTCAGTTTCTACTTGTGGCTGCCCGCATGACATCTTCTTCCTCTCCTGGTACAAACTTTTACATTATCTTCTCATGGTAGATTTTGAATTCCTCTGCCAGTGTGCTTCTACATTCCTCAAAATCCATATTAAATCCCTCCAAGTTTTTGAGACAGAAGGAAAAATACTTTTGTTCTTTCTCCTAAATAATAACTTTGTAAGCTTCACTAATATTCTTTTCTGGTCTATTTAGTGTAACAATTTTTGTATCTCTGTATAAATTTCATGACTGGACTCAGAGTTTAGAGATACATTCGATATTTTCCCATTGTTTTTGTTATATATTTAAACCACTCTATCCAAATTTCATATGTACTCAAAGTGAACACCTATTAACATACAAGAAGCTAAATAACAGATTTTTACATAGAGATGCATGATAATTTAATCTGTTCAATATAATCCATTAACTTTTCAGTTCTGTTGCTTTAAGTGTTATTTTGTTATTTGACCAACAATACTACAAAAGAGTGTGAAGTTCAGATATGGTTATCAATGTTTTTAATCCAAGCACTCATGTGGCAGAGTTCTGTGTGTTAGAGGCCAGCCAGGTAGTATATATAGTGAGTTCCAGCCTAGCCATAGCTACACAGTGACCCTCTCCCTCTCCCTCTCCCTCTCCCTCTCCCTCTCCCTCTCCCTCTCCCTCTCCCTCTCCCTCTCCCTCTCTCACACACACACACCACACACACACACAAAGGAAAGGAAGTACAAGAGTTTAAATGAGATATTTCCTATTCATCCATCTAGAGTAGACTAAAATGTGTTCTGGGGAAATTAGTACAGGAAACTGCTTTCAACAAAGGTTGAGTATCCCATATCTCTAATTATATTTTCCTTTGGTTGAATGTGGAACTGATTTCTGAGTTCCAAGGATCATTTCTGAGAGCACTGCTATTATGAACACTGGGATAAAAATCTGGAAAAAAATGTCAAAAATTTTTTAATTAAGAGGGAGTCTGATATATTGTAAGACACACAAGAATGAAAAAAGGGTGGTATACAACTTCTAAAAACAAATGAGTTCCCTTTGATTGCCTGTTCTTTTAGGGATCCCTGCTACCTTAAGGATCTTCTAGTTGACAAGTAAGATAAAGGCAATACACCGTTTTCAAAGACTTCACACAAACTCTTGTAAGCACAGTTCTCTATAGTGAAAGAATAAAAAGCTTATGTTGCAAATTCAAATAGACCACAAGGTTTTGAAATCAAGCTTTCTTATTACAGTGGGTAGTCAGATTAGCAGTATGGGGCAAGTGTCATTGACTTTCCTGTCAACTTATATACACAGAAGTAAGACTATACAGCAGAAATAATTTCAGCTCAAAGGTGGCATATAAATATACTATGAATCTTATACTTGTCAGTCAAATAAATTATTAAACTATTTGAATTTATAATAGTTTACATTGAAATTTGCATGTACCAAATATAACACTACTGAACTCTTTGCTGGAAACTTCTGCTTACTTACTTAGCTGGTATTTTCTAAGTGTGAGTGAGGACCAGCATCATTACCGCCTAGAACTACCTACCACACTGTGAACTCTGGAGTACCAACTCATACCTACTACATGATAAACAGTACAAATGGGATCCAGAAATTTTTGCTTCAAGTACTCTGAGGTTGATTCTGATGAAGCATGGCTACAAGACACACTGGTAACAGAGGCAGACTTTCATTTTGGGGTGGTAATTCAGTCTGCCCTGTTGAGAATACTATGTGGTCAGTGAAGTGTGTTGATATATTGACAGATCAATCCAGGAAGGAGATACCCTTTCTTTGGAAACTGAGGAGTCTTTGAAGACAAAGTTAAAAAAGAAAAGTAATTGTAAGGATTAGAGGATAAATATGGTGCAATGCAAAGTTCTAAGAGGCATCATCATACTTGACACTCTGTAGCCTATACCATAGAACTAAACGTCATCATTTTCAAATTCAGTGTTCTTTGATGAATTTTTTCATACATAGTCTTTGTTGTGGAGTGAAAAATGTTTGAGGGGATGAACTGGTATACTGAAGCACTGAGCAGAATATGAGAATGTGTCTCACTGGGTAAATATTGAAAAGAACAGATAACAAAGCTTGGATCTTGTCTCTTGATGATCTCCTTCCTATTTCTGTAGAATTTCATAGTCCCAAGGATTAGAGACACAAAGACAATTTAACATGGAACAGCTCATGATTCATACCTTATAATGTGTTGCTAAACATAGATTGAGGGCATAGCTGTAAATAGCAGAAAAGTCTAACAAAAGAAACTGAAGTGATCTCAAAGAGAATATAAAGGAACATGGTGTTTATTATATAAATTATGTAGCATTCTGTGATAGCATGGAAAACAATGTTGTTGAGATGGGCTCAATTGCAAAGACAATTACAAACCCATACTAGGTTAGGCCATATTTGCATTTCATATTTTTGGATTTATGCTACATCAATCTGTGACTTAAGAAGCACTGATGTTCAAATTCATGTCAATGTGAAAAGATGCAGCATGCTACCTATGACTGGTGGACCTGCTTGAATTGACCAAGATGCTGGTGACCTCTGAAGAAGGCTAAAGTTCATTTGTTAGTTTTAGGCTGAAGAAGCCAAAGATAAAGGAGATGCACATTTCAAGATGCTTCCATGGCACTGTATTTAACACCTTCAAGGTTTTGAGGTACTATTTGCTAATGTAGAGTAAGGCAGAATAATAAACATTGACAGATAATAATAAATTAGATGAGGTTTTCTAGTATATTCCTTCCTTTCCCAAGGTTACAGAAAGTGATGAAACACATATAAAAAAAGAAATACTGAGGAGTGTAATATTATACTTTATTTATTTAGTGGAATACATATGTAATGGTATCAGAAAACTTTGTTAATGCATTCTCTCTAAATCATGTGGGCTCCAGGAATTTAATTTGGGTTGTCAGGATTAGTAGTAAAAGCCTTTGAGCATTTGCCCACCGAGCTACCTCTCCAGTCTAAATTCTATAGGATTTTAACTGTCAATATTTTGGTTGGGGAGCTTTTGGAGATTTTTTTCTTATTTGTTTATCTTATAGTGTTATGGACCAGACCCTGAGCTTTTCTCATAACATGCAAGCACTGCCTGTGAGTCATGTGCCCAGCTCAGAACTTACCATTTTCCCTTCATGACTGTATTGCTATATTTCAGACCCTCTCCCATGTATTTGTTTAGCTTCAGATGTTCATATTGTTAACACTTCAAAGTATGAAGTTTGGTAACACACAACCTTTGCACACAAGTCAGTCTTGAACTGAGAGGAGAAGCAAGAAATTTGCCAGCAGTAAATTCAGGGTGGAATGTCAAAAGGAGTACTGGAAGTTTTAATGGTATCTGGAACAAAATGGTTCAAATGAAAATACCAGGAGTGAGGTGAGAAAATATTTTTAATCCACAGTGAGCCATGTTTAAGAATTAGAAACTTTAATGTTTCCTGGATATGTAGTTATATGCATTCCATCCCCAATATCTTGGTGAGTTATATCACAGTATAAGTAGTAGGGTTTGTTCAGTGTTTCTGAAAAATGTTATTTGACTCATCCTCAAGAGCCAAGATTAAAAAAACAAAACAAAACAACCAACCAACCAACCAAACAAACAAACAAATGAACAAAAATCCTTTCTTCTTATTATTATACTCTTCTATGTCAAGTCAACTTATGGACCACATAAACTACAGTATATAGGTCTACTGTTTCATCTAGGAATTTTCCTATGTGACTTAAGACAATTGAAAATTTGGTAAAGTTAATTTAATGAAGTCATTTTCAACATTGTTTACATAACATATGACTACAAGTCAGCCAACAGATAAAGGTTCTTTGTTCTAATTAAACAATAGCTCTTCCACAAATACTGTGCCATTCTCTTCTAACTAATGGTCTGTCTATTCAGGACCCAAAACTAAGGAGGTTCATTCACCAAGAAGACCAGCAGCCTATTGTGTGTCATGTCAGTCCTTTAGTATAGGGAAAAGGTCACTCAAAGTCTGTTTATGATTTAAAAAGTACATACTAAGAACTATGTTAACATATTTTGATGGATTTCTGTTACTAGTACAATTAAGAATTCACTTTGCCATGGTCTCCTCTACAATATGTTTAGAGCAGTCAGATAATTCTTGGTGTACAATTGTCATAGACTAAGTCCATGCTCCATCAACTCAAGTATATCAAGATTTGCTCTAAGTTTTAAAAGAGACTCTTTTGCCCTAGGCAAAGGGGTCACTGATGGAATATAACAGTATAGGATGATACGAAGAGTACCAGGCTAAGTCCATTTATGTAATAAGTTTAAGAGACTCAAGGTGGTGAACATTTCTTTACAAATTTGGCTGTTTATCCTTTGCTGAGTGACAATTTATGGAGGTTAGGACTTAGGTGTCAAGTCAAAATGAGATGACTAATTAGGTCAGTAGCACTCAAATCCCATTTATTCTTGAGAAACAGTACACTTTTAATAATGATTGCTGTCTTTTTCATTTAAATTATTAAAGGATAGTGAATAGAGCAAGGACTGCAGTTTCACTTTATTTCTGTAATATTTCTCGAATATATTAAAAACACCTTTTTATATCTTAAAATGTAATCTAAAATATCTTTTTCTTACATTTACATGTCTTTTTCTTAACTTTGAGTATTAAATGATAAAAGAAAATATACCTTGTAATGTTGTTCATCAAAATAATTTTATTTATTTTGTTTGAGAAGGGCTTTTTTAAAGATATAAAACCATTACCATCACATGTCTCTTCCTGGGAATCCAAGGGCACAATGAGTGTGCAAAAAACCGAATCCAAGAACGCACCAGAATGATCATCCATCATGATCAAGTTGGCTTCATCCCAGGGTTGCAGGGATGGTTTAATATACAGAAATCCATCAACATAATCCACAATATAAACAAACTCAAAGACAAAAACCACATGATCATCTCATTAGATGCTGAGAAAGCATTTCACAAAATCCAACACCCCTTCATGATAAAAGTCTTTTAAAGATCAGGAATTCAAGGCCCATACCTAAACATAATAAAAGCAGTATACAGCAAACCAGTAGCCAACATCAAACTAAATGGAGAGACACTTGAAGCAATTCCACTAAATCAGGGACTAGACAAGACTGCCCACTTTTTCCCTACCTACTCAATATAGTACTCAAAGTCCTAGCCAGAGCAATTAGATAACAAAAGGAGATCAAGGGGATAGAAATTGGAAAGGAAGAAGTCAAAACATCACTATTTGTAGATGATATGATAGTATATATAAGTGACCCTAAAATTCCACCACAGAACTCCTAAACCTGATAAACAACTTCAGTGCGGTAGCTGGAAATAAAATTAACCCCCAAAATCAGTGGCCTTTCTCTACACAAAGGATAAACAGGCTGAAAAAGAAATTAGGGAAACAACACCCTTCACAAGAGTCACAAATAATATAAAATACTATATGGTGTGACTCTAGCTAAGGAAGTGAAAGATCTGTATGATAAGAACTTCAAGTCTCTGAAGAAAGAAATTGAAAAAGATCTCAGAAGATGGAAAGATTTCCCGTGCTCATGAATTGGCAGGATTAATATAGTCAAAATGGCTATCTTGCTGAAAGCAGTCTACAGATTCAATGCAATCCCCATCAAAATTCCAACTCAATTCTTCACAGAGTTAGAAAGGGCAATTTGCAAATCATCTGGAATAACAAAAAACCTAGGATAGCAAAAACTATTCTCAACAATAAAAGAACTTCTGGTGGAATCACCATGCCTGACCTCAAGATATACTACAGAGCAATTGTGATTAAAAAACAAAACAAAACAAAACAAAAACAAAACTGCATGGTACTGGTACAATGACAGACAGGTAGATCAATGGATTAGAATTGAAGACCCAGAAATGAACCCATACAAATGGTCACTTGATCTTTGACAAGGAAGCTAAAACCATCCAGTGGGAAAAAGACAGCATTTTCAACAAATGGTGCTTGCTCAATTGGAGGTTGTCATGTAGAAGAATGCAAATTTACCCATTTTAATCTCTTTGTAAATAGCTCATGCTCTAAGGATGTAGAGAGGGCAACAGAAGCCAAGAACTGGGAAAACCCACATGACAAAGACAAAATCAGGTATCAGTACTTACAGTAACAATCATACCAATCCCAGATACCTAGATATTAGTCTAAATACACACTATATAACATCCAAGACAATATGTCTCCACAAGAGTCCAGCAACTCTATTACAGTAGGCTGTGAGAAATGCAAATTACCTGGAAAACTAGACAAAGAGTTGAATGAAATGAAGAAAAATGTTCAAGGTATGAATGTGAAAATGGACTGACTAAAGGAAAAAAAACTGAGAAAAAAACTGGAAATGAATATTTTGAAAACTCAATCAGGAACCTCAGAGGCAAGCCTCACAGACAGAATTTAAGAGACAAAAGAGAGAACCACACACAGCCATGGAAGTTTAGATAGAAGAAATGGATATGTCCATCAAAGAAAATGTGATTTACATAATCTAGGCACAGATCATTCAAGAAATCTGGGAGACAATGTAAAGACAAAATCTATGAATAATAGAAATAGTAGCAGAAGAACACAACTCAAAGGCACAGATACTATTTTCAACAAAATCATCTAAGAAAATTTCCCTAACCTAAAGAAGGTGGTGTCTATCAAAGTATAAGAAGCATACAGAGCATTAAGTAGACTGGACCAGAGAAGAAATTACTGATGACACATAATATTCAAAACATTAAAAGTTCAAAACAGAAAAAAATATTAAAAGCTACAACATAAGAAATGTCCAATTAACATATAAAAGCAGACCTATTAAAAGAACATCTTATTTCTCCCTGGACACTCTAAAAGACAGAAGGGTTTGGGCAAATAGTATAAAAGTCTAACATACCACAGATTTCAACCAAAACTAATTATGCCCTAAAGTGAAAACTTCTAGCCTCTTTGGAAGGTAAATTATGTCAAATACTGTTTTCCTGAAGCAGACACAGGTGAAAGGATGTTTGGATAGATCAAACATGTGAAAGGTTGCTTGATGATAGAGTATAAATATGACCCCACAGACAGTAGGATATGAGCACTGAGCATTGGTTTGGTTTGCTCCACCTCACTACTCTTTGCTAACTACCTGCATGTACTGATTTGCCTTAGTTTTCTTGAGCTCAACTTGTGTGGATGCTGCCATCTAGAAAAATTCACCCAAGAACTGTTTCTGAGGTTCCTGAGGCAGCTTGCTGCTTCCCTGGCCTCACCTCAGGCTGGTTGGCAAGCCTGGTAGTTTGTTCAGGATTGAATTACTGCTGCCAGTTCATGCCTGGGTTTAGCCTGCTGAAAGGACTGGACTGTAGCTGCCAGTTCCTGCATGGTGGCTGCCTGCGTAGAGGACTGGCCTGCAGCTGATGAGTCATACTTGGTATTTGCTACATGACTGAACTGCTGAGAAATATGATTAAGCTCACCTCCAAAGAACTGAACAGGTGCACTTTCCCCATATCCTAATAGCTTTACCCTTCCACTGCCTCTAATGGGTGCTAGGCTAGAGGACAGGTTGAATATTTATTAAAAGTTGGTTGCAAAAAATTTATGACTACAATACCCAGCAAAAATATCAATCACAGTAGGGAGCAAAGGCATTTCAAGCAAATGGACACAAGAAATTAGCTGGTGTTGCAATTTTAATATCTGACAAAACTAACTCACATAAAGGCAAGGACACTGCATATACTTATCAAAAGGAAAATCCACCAAAAGAACACTTAAAATCTTAACATCTATTCCCTAAACACAGAGGCAGCCAAGTTCATTAAAGAAACATGGCTACAGCTAAAATCACATTGGCCTTTTATGGTGATAGTGGGTGACTTAAATACCACACTCTCACCATAGACACTCTATCCAGACAAAATTTCATTTAAATGAAATTCTGGAGTCTAATAATTTCATTTAAAAAAGTGGATCTACTAGTCTTTTACAGAATATATTCCCAAACACAAAAGATTATAACTTCTCAGAAATTTATGAAAAAATTTTCAAAATTATCCACATACATGGCTCACAAATCAAGTCTCTGCACTTTCAAGAATATTGAAATAACACCCTGCATTCTACCTGGTGACCATGGAGTGATGCTAGATATCACCAACAATCAAAAGAATGGAAAGGTTACAAAGTCACAGAAGCAGAACAATTCACCACTGAATGAAAAATTGATCAAGGCAGAAATTAAATACTTTTTAGTATTAAATGAAAATACAACATATCCAAACATATAGAATACATTAGAGATGGTTAGGATAGGCAAATTCATTGTACTAACTGTCTACCTAAAAAGATATTGGACAGATCATATATTAGGACCTTAAGAGAATGTCTGAAAGCTCTAGAACAAAAACAAAAAAATACCATCCAAAAGGAATAGATGGTGAATACTTATTAAAAGTTAGT
This sequence comes from Mus caroli, assembly GCF_978045245.1. NCBI lineage: Eukaryota > Metazoa > Chordata > Mammalia > Rodentia > Muridae > Mus > Mus caroli. The sequence goes on from NW_028227257.1 coordinate 132,996,830, forward strand.
TGCAAAAAAATGTATGACTATAATACCCAGCAAAACTATCAATCACAGTAGGGAGCAAGAAATAATAAAATTCAGGGCTGAAATTAATAAAATAGAGACAAATAGAAACAGTACAAGTAATCAATAGGACAGAGTTGGTTCTTTGCAAAAATTAAACATGACAAATTTTTGCCAAATTAACAAAATGTAGAGGGAAAAGATCCAATTTAACACAATTAGAGACTAAAAGGAGATTATAACAAACAACTTGAAATCTACAGATTCATGAGGCTATACTTTAGAAACATGTACTACACCAAATTGAAAAATCTAAAAGAAATGTATAATTTGCTTGATATATTTTTTACCTAGTAGAATTGACTCAATATCAGATATGTAATTTAAACAGACCTATAGGCCCTGCTGAAATAATATAAGCAGTAAGTGAAAGTCTCCCAACAAGTGGTTTTTGTTTGTTTTTAGTTTGTTTGTTTGTTTTGGTCTAGGTCCACATGACTTTAGTGCAAAATTCTATACAACTTTTTGTTTTTTAAAATATTTTCATGAGGATTATGGTTTTTTAAATCTTTTATTTATTTAGTTAGTTAGTTAGTTCGTTCGTTAGTTTAAACTCCAGATTTTATTTTCCTTCCAGTTCACCCTCCAACTGTTCCACATCCAATACCTCCTTCCTGACCCTCTGTCTCCATGAGGTTGTTCCCCACACCCAAACTCCCATCCCACCAGACCTCTAGATATCCCTGGGGCTTCCAGTCTCTTGAGAGTTAGGTGCATCTTCACTGACTAAACCCAGACCAGTTTAAACCAGCAGTTCTCTGCTGTATATGTGTTAGGGACTTCATATCAGCTGTTGTATGCTGCCTAGTTAGTAATAATGTGTCTGAGAGATCACGGGGGTCCAGGTTAATTAAGACTGCTTGTCCTACAACAAGGTTGCCTTCCTCTTCAGCTTCTTCCACCTGTCCCCTAATTCAACCACAGGGACCAGCAGCTTCTGTCCATTGGTTGGGTGCAATTATCTGCATCTGACTCTTTCAGCTGCTTGTTGTGTCTTTCAAAGGGTAGTTATGATAGGCTCCTTTTTTGAGCACTGCCTGGCCTCAGTAATAGTGTCAGGTCTTGGGGTCTCCTCTTGAGCTGGATCCCACTTTGGGGCTGCTGCTGGACCTTCTTTTCTTTAGGCTCCTCTCCATTTCCATCCCTGAAGTTCTTTCAGACAGGTACAATTATAGTTTAGAGTTTTGACTGTGAGACGGCAATCTCATTTGATGCCCTGCCTTTCTCGTGGAGGTGGGCTCTACAAGTTCCCTCTCCCCAGTGTAGGGCATTTCATCTAAGGTCCCTCCATTTGAGTCCATCCATTTGTCTGCAATACTTATGATGCCTTCGTTCTTAATAGCTGAGTAGTGTTCCATTGTGTAATTGTACCACATTTTCTGCATCCATTCTTCTGTCGTGTGATATTTGGGTTTTTTCCAGCTTCTGGCTATCACATATAAGGTTGCTGTGAATAAAGTGGAACATGTGCCCCTGTGGCATAGTGGGGCATCTTTTGGGTATATTCCCAATAGTGGTATTGCTGGGTCTTCAGGTAGATCTATTTCCAATTTTCTCAGGAACCTCCAGATTGATTCCCAGAGTGGTTGTACCAGTTTGCTATCCCACCAGAACTGGAGGAGTGTTCCTTTTTGACCATATCCTCTCCAACATGTTCTGTAGCCTGAAGTTTTGGTCTTAGCCATTTTGATTGGGGTAAGGTGGAATCTCATGGTTGTTTTGATTTGCATTTCTCTGACCACTAAGGACTTTAAACAGTCTAAAGAAACACCTAAAGCATGTTTCTCAGCCATTTGAGATTTCTCTGTTGTGAATTCTCAGATTAGTTCTATACCCTATTTTTTGATTGGGTTGTTTGACTTTTCTTTTCTTTTTTTTTTTTTTTGGGGGGGGGTAGTTAGCTTCATAAATTCTTTATATATTTTTGGATATTAGCCCTCTATTAGATGTTGGTTTAGTAAAGATTTCTTACCAATCTGTAGGTTCTTAATTTGTCTTATTGGCTATATCTTTTGCCTTACAGAGCTTTCCAGTTTCATGAGGTCCTATTTATCAATTCTTGATCTTAGAGAATGAAACATTGGAGTTCTGTTTAGAAAATTTCCCCCCGTGTCAATGAGTTCAAGGCTATTTCCCACTTTCTCTTCTATTAAAGTCAGTGTATTGGTTTTATGTTGAAGTCCTTGAGCTTGGACTTGAGCTTTGTGTAAGGTGACAAATATGGGTCTACGTTCATTTTTCTACATATTGACAGCCCGTTAGACCAGCAAAATTTGTTGAAGATGCTTTCTTTGTTCTATTATATATGTTTGGCTTCTTTGTCAAAGGTCAAGTGTCCATAAGTGTATGATTTTATTTATGTCTTCAATTCTATTCCATTGATCAAAGTGTCTGTCTCTGTACCAATACCATGCAGTTTTTATTACTATTGCTGTGTAGTATAGCTTGAGGTCAGGGATGGTGATTCCCCCAGCCATTCTTTTATTGTTAAGTATAGATTTCACTATTCTGGATTTTTTGCCTTTCCTGATGAATTTGAGAATTGTTCTTTCCATGTCTTTGAAGAATTGTGTTGGGATTTTGATAGGGATTCCATTGAATCGATTGATTGCCTTTGGTAGGATTATCATTTTTACTATACTAATTCTGCCAATCCATGAGCATAGGAGATCTCTCTATTTTCCAAGATCTTCTTTGATTTCATTCTTGAGAGACTTGAAGTTATAGTTGTACAGATCTTTCACTTGTTTGGTTACAGTTATCTCAATAGATAGATAGATAGTTAGATAGATAATTTGTGGCTATTGTAAAGGGAGTTGTTTCACTAATTTATGTCTAAGCCTGTTTATCATTTGTACAAATGAAAGCTACTGAGTTATTTGAGTTAAATTTGTATTCAGCCACTTTGCTGAAATTGTTTATCAGCTGGAGAATAAAGGTATCACTATTTGCAGATGATATGATAGTATACATAAGTGACCCAAAAAACTCTACCAGAGAACTTCTCTATACAACTTTTAAAGAAGAGTTAACACCAATATTCCTCAAATTATTGTGGAAAATAGAAGGATGTAACTTTACTTTTTTCATAGCTTATTTTTAATGATGGTTCTTAAATGCTTTAACCTTCCTTTTAGCCCACAATCTACCACAAGTAGTGGGAAAGAAAGGATATGGGCAAATGGACCTGTTTAGAAAGGTTCTTTGGATCAGTTCTCTTCTGTGTTGTCTGTAAATTGGCAGTTCAGTTCACAGCATAGCAGAGGCAGCTCTATCCACTCACAAAAAAATCACAGATTCACCAGCAGTCCAGTTTGGTAGACTCGGAATAGCAAACACAAATCAGCAGCAGTGGCACTAAATAGCAGACACAGCCAAGACTCAACCTTGGCTCAAGTCAGCAGGAGAGACTGGAGGAATGCCAGGAAAATTTCTCGGCTGTGCCTCTTTCACTGAATCAAAGATCAGCAAATATGTGAGACATACAAGCGTTGCACAGCTAGTTGTATAAGCAAGCCTAGCTCAGCCTCTGTCACTGTCTATCTAGTCTTTTTTATACTTTCTTAAAACACCCCATTTCCTCCATGGGAACGTGCCTCAGCAAATGCATCTGTCTCAGTTGACATCACTCTGCCAATAAAAGTTAAGTGAATGCCAGGGTCAGGAAGTGGGAGTGGGTGGGTTGGGGAGTAGGGCATGGGGAGGATATAGGGGGCTTTCAGAGAGGAAACTAAGAAAGGGGATAGCATTTGAAATGTAAATGAAGAAAATATCTAATAAAAAAAAAGAGAGAGAGACTGCAGCTCGCCCCCAGAAGGTTTTGGAGTGTTTTCTTTGTGGGATTTTGACTAATGGAGCTCAGCTATGCAATGTAAGACAGACCAATACATGTGTATCATTAGTGAAGAATCTGTCGTCACGTGGCCTTACAAGTGCTTGCTTTATCAGAAGCTCCTTTCTCCTGTGTCAGCTTCAGGTAAATGTTTCTTCACGAGTCTGCCTTAACCTTTCACCTGTACCCACTTCAGCTAACTGGTCCTTCACCTGTTTGCTCCAGCAAAATACCATCCAACTAGCTTTGCAAAGAACCCTTAAGTTTTCAATTCAGAAGGAACATTGTCCAATTCATTTTATGAAGCCACCATGATTCTGATATAGAAATCACATGAAGATTCCAAAAATAAAAAGAATTTCTGACCAAATTTCCTTATTAACTTAAATGGGAAAATACTCAATAAAATACTTGCAAACCAAATCCAAGAACCTGTCAGAAAGATCATGCCCCATAATCAAATAGGCTTCATCACAGATATGCAGGAATTGTTCAACATATGTAAGTAGATAAATGTAATTCACCATATAATACAATATATTAAGTATGATCGTTAGGAAGTCCACCGTCATTAACAACCTAATTGAAGAGAAACTAAAACCATTTCCACTAAAATCAGAAGCAAGACAAGTATGTCCACTCTCTTCATAACTATTCAACTATTGGAGTTTTCTCTAGAGCAATTAAACAATTGAAGCAGATCAAGAGGATACAAAAACAAAGGGAAGAAGTCAAATTATATTAAATTGATGATGATATGATAGTATTCCTAAGTGACCCTTTTAATTCCCCCAGGGAATTCTTACAGTGTATATACAATTTAAACAAATAAAAGGATACAAAATTCAGCAGCCATCCTATATAAAAGGGACAAGAAAATTGAGAGAAAGAAATTATGGAAATAATACATCTCACAATAGTTTCACAAATCATAATGTGTCTTGGGACTCCTCTAACAAAGCAAGCCAAGGACTTGTGTGGAAAAAAAAAACTTTAACATATTGAAGAAAGAAAAAAAGAAAGAAATTGAAAAAGATATCAGAAGATGGAAAATTCTCTCATGCTCATGAATGGGTAGGATTAATATAGTAAAACATGGTCATCCTGCCAAAACTAATCTACAGATTTAATGAAATCCTCATCAAAATTCTTCACAGAACTTGAAAAGACAATTTTTAGCTTAATATGGAAACATAAAATCTGTGGATAACTAAAACCATCTTGAATAATAAAAGAACTGCTGGAGATATCACTATCCTCAAATTGTGCTACAAAGATAGAAATAAGAACAGCATAGTATGAATGGGGGAAGGGTTCAGGATCAGGTATGAGGAGAGAACTATAGAGAGGGACAAAGTGCCAGGAGACTGAATGGAAATCTGCAGCTGGCAGGGTGGAGGGCATCTCAAGGTTTCGAGGATGTCCAGAGACCTAGGATGGAGGAGGCTCTCAGGAATTAATGGTGTGACCTTACCTGAGACTGTCACAGCAGAAAGAATTTGGAACCTCATTAGGCCACCTCCTTTAGTCAGATAGGAACCTCTGTGGAGTGACGGGGTCACCAACCTACTCACAAAACTTTCAACCTACAATTTATGCTATCTACAAGAAATGCAGGGGCATGGATGGAGCAGAGACTGAGGGATGGCCAACCAATAACTGGTGCAACTTGAGACCCATCCCATGAGCAAGCACTAATCCCTGACACTATTAGTAATACTCTGTTATGCTTGTAGATAGGAGTCTATTGTAAGTGTCCTCTAAGATGCTTTACCTAGAAGCTGACTGAAACAGATCCTGACAACCACAGCTAAAGATTAGGTGGAACTTTCAGATTCTTATGGAAGAGTTCTGGGAAGGATTGAGGACTCTGAAGGAAATAGGAACTCTACAGGAAGACCAACATAGTCAATTAATGGACCCTTGGGGGCTCTCAGAGAATAAACCACCAACCAAAAAGCATAAATGGGCTGGACCTACCTCCACCCCCCCCCCATGTATAGATGTAGCAGATATGCAGCCCAACAGCTGGAATGGGGCTACCTCCAAAGCTGGGGGATATCTATGGACTATGTTCCCCTAAAAGGGATGTGGTGCCTGGCCTCAGTAGGAGAGGATGTGCTTAGAGGATGTGCAAGGGTAAGTGGACATTCAGGGGGACCATCCACCATCTTAGAGGAAAGGGGAGAGGTTGAGTGGAGGGATTGTGTGTGGGGGACCTGAAGGGTGAAGCTATCAGAATGTAAAATGAATAATAATAGAAAAACAGCAGTATGGTATTGGCATAAAAATAGACATTTCAGTGGAATGGATGATTTAGATATAAACCTACATACTAACAGATACCTTATTTTGGTTAAGAAACCAGAAATACACAATGGAAAAAAAGACAGCATCTTCAACAAATGATTCTGGTCAAACTGGATGGCTACATGTAGAGGAATCCAAATAGAGTCCATGCTTATCACCTTGCATAAAACTCAATTCCAAATGCATCAAAGAACTCAACAACAACAACAACAACAACAACAACAACAACAACAACAACAACAGAACACTGAATCATATAGAGGAGAAATTATGAAACAATCTTGAACTCTTGGACACTGGAAAGGACTTTCTGAACAAAACACCAAAGGCACTAATTTCAAGAATAAATAATTGAGAACTCATTAAACTGAGATACTCCTATAAGACAAAGGATACTGCAATTTGGGCAAAGTGGCAGCCTAGAGAATGGGAAAAATTTTAACCAACTACACATTTACTAGAGGGCTAGTATCTAAAATATATCAATAACTAACTAAACAAACAAAGAAATGCCCTCTGTACATTAGGAAAATAGATAACCCAATTAAAAGTAGGGTACAGATCTAAAAAGAGAAGTCTCAAAAAGTAAAAAAAAAAAAAATCAAATGGCTGAGAAACATTTAAAGAAATGTTCAACATTATAAGCAATGAAGGAAATGCAAATGAAAACTACTTTGAGATTTGATTTTACACTAATTAGAATGACCAATATTAATAAAACAAGTGATAGCATGTTCTGGCAAGGACTTGGAGTAAGATGAACCTCAATCCATTTTTGATTGAGTGCATACTTGTGTGTTCAAATTGAAATCAGTGTGGTAGGTTCTTGGGAAGCTGGAAATAGAACTACATCAAGATCTATCCACACCATTCTTAGGCATACAACCAAAGGACATTTCATCCTACTACAGAGACACCTGCTCAACCATGTTCATTGATACTCTATTTATTTATTTCCTTTATTAGGTATTTTCCTCATTTACATTTCCAATGCTATCCCAAAAGTCCCCCATACCCTCCCCCCCACTCCGCTACCCACCCACTCCCACTTTTTGGCCCTGGCGTTCCCCTGTACTGGGACATATAAAGTTTGCAAGTCCAATGGGCCTCTTTCCAGTGATGGCCGACTAGGCCATCTTTTTATACATAGGCAGCTAGAGTCAAGAGCTCCAGGGTACTGGTTAGTTCATAATGTTGTTCCACCTATAGGGTTGCAGATCCCTTTAGCTCCTTGGGTATTTTCTCTAGCTCCTCCATTGGGGGCCCTGTGATCCATCCAATAGCTGACTGTGAGCATCCACTTCTATGTTTGCTAGGCCCCGGCGTAGTCTCACAAGGGACAGCTATATCAGGGTCCTTTCAGCAAAATCTTGCTAGTGTATGCAATGGTGTCAGCGTTTAGAGGCTACCATCACAGAAGCTTCCTTCTGCAGTAGATGGGAATGAATACAGTGACACATAGTCAGACAACATGCAGAGACTGAGAACCCTATATGAGATGTCCCCACCAAGTTTTTCCCCTCAAAGCTCACCCAGTGGAAGTGGAAGCAGTACAATTTTAAGAGCGAGAGCTGGTGGAAACTACCAAAGAAACAAGAACTTGTTAACACTGCAGGACCACTATACATATGGACTTAGAGACTATGGCAGTATGCACAGTCTGGACCAGGTGAAATCCAAGTGCTGAGAGCAGACATAGATATTTGCCAACATCCCTAATCCAGTCTTTGATTGATAACCTCTTGTGAATGAAAAATTAGTTCTCACTAACAGTCTCATTAGATATACAAACCACTCTTAAGGCAAGATCCATGTGCTTGAGGCTCTTCCACACTTTCTTTTCTATTAGGTTCAGTGTATCTGATTTTATGTGGCATTCCTTGATCCACTTGGACTTGAGCTTTGTACAAAGAGATAAGAATAGATCAATTTGAATTCTTCTGTATGCTAACCACCAGTGGAACCATTGGTGAGCAGGGAGAGGGGAGATGGGATGGGGGTATTCAGAGGGGAAATCAGAAAGGGGATAACATTTGAAATGTAAATAAAGAAAATATCTAATAAATACATGAACATTATATAAAAAATGGGCCAGACCCAGTGCCAGTGGTCAATGACCAACACAAAATGAACTCATTGCATTACTGGAGATTTTTGCTCTCATAATTCTTTGTCTGTGCATCCCTGCCCATTTCCTTATCACACAAGTCTTTTGGTTATATGTTATAGTTTCTGATTTTTTGGTTTTGGGAAATTTTTGTGGGTATCAGTGAGCATATCTATATGTGTCTATATATTTCTTGTGACTTTTCTTTGGCTCTTTGTTACTCTGTTCATTTGTCTGTTTTTTTGTGTGAGTTATAAAAATAACTCTGCTTAAAACTATAACATTTTGGTGGACTTAAGAGACTTCTCAGGTTCTTATGAAGGTTCATGTAAACTCTGAGAGGAGACACTCCAGGATCTCCAGAAAAACAAGTCTTATGGAATGGTGCTTTGAAAAATTAGACTCTCTACTGGAAGGAGAGGTTGTGGATCAGAGAACTGCACATGCAGATGAGAAGAGTATGGGAGACATACAGGAACACAGCTGCAGCAGGGAACAAAGCCTATAAAATTACTGAATACAGAGGGTCCTTGGCCATCATGCTGGCCTGCAGCATGGAGCCACTGCTACTGTGTGCCCAGGTGTGAGAAGGAGATCATGGGGTGGCTCAAAGGTTGAAAGCACTATGGTCTTGCCTGGTGAGCAGGTGTGGCTGTAAGTACCAAAGACCGAGAGATTTGCAGTTGCCTGAAGTTCCCACAGAAACATGTCCATATTGAATAAGGTCAGTCTCAGGCTTATGCCCATGGCCAAAGCTTGGAGCCTCTGTGCCTGCAACCCAAGCTGTTTGCCATGCTGGGAGAAGGAGAACACAGTGTACAGATTGCAAGCAGAATGGTTATACCCAGTGAGCTATGGACAGCCAGTACTGAGATGGGGAGATATGTCTTGAGCTAGAGCTCTACTGGATCTTGACCAAATACTCTGTCTAGCCAATAAATACCCATCTCCAGGCAATAGCAGGATATCCAAGACTAGTTTCAGCAATGGTCTAATAGTACAGTATTTATAGTGCTTCAGAAACCAGAAACTTTGATCCACACTGGACCCAATGATTATTTGCATGTAAAGCTGTTTGGGCAAAAAATATACTGTGTGCATATTGCAATTTGCAATGTACTTTAATGAACACATATGCAGTAGAGAGGTGGGAACTATAGAGAATGAAGTAGCACATGCTGGGTGGAGAAATGCAGAACTAGAAACACTGATGTGGTGACAGGTGTGGGTGTAGACAGTGGTGGACAGGGGAGCATGGTGGTGTCAAGGAGGGTTGGCAGGGTGGCGTTCAGATGCCAATCTGGTATCTGTTCTTTGTGCTATGGAGATGAGGGTTGGGAGATGGGGGATGGAGGTGGGGTGGAATGGTGGGTGGGTATACTGGTGTCTGTGGTCCCCAAGCCAAGTGGATGTTGGAGTTCCATGTGGATATCCATGGTCTGTGCAGCCCTCTAATTATGCTATGTTGAAGTCTGTGGCCTGAGCTTCCCCAGGTCCATGATGGCGACAATGGTTCATGCTACAGCTGAAGTCAGTGGTCTTCTCTGTCTCCAAAGGAGACTATACTGAAGTTCATGTCCCATGCTGACACTGACTGTAAAGGCCAAGGAGGCTTCTTATGTAGTGCTATCAAAGACTGTAGACTCACAGTTGGGAATGAGAGACATAGAAGACTTTTATGACAGTATCTATTCCCCAACACCTACCCACATAAAAAGCAAACAATCTAGATAGGAAGCCATTGAAAGAAACTCAAAATTGTGAAGTTTAGAGTTGATCGCCTCTGCCAAGAATGGAGGTGAGAAGATGAGGAGGTGAGGAAGGATTCAGCTTTCTTTAAAGAACTGGGCTTTGGGAGTTTGACCATGTGCCAATGAGTATGTGGGCAACAAAAAATGTATTTTTTTTCTTTTTTGGGGGGGAAGGGGTGCTCAAAAGTGTGAGGGGGGTAGACTAAGGACGACTGGGATCAGGGTGTGTTCTGTAACACTGCATTTAGTTCTAATAAGTTCCCAATTTCTTTTTATATCTTTGCTGTTTATTTGTGCTGTTACTTGAGTGTTTACTGGAATTTCTCTGACCTTCAGTTTGATGTTCAAAATGAAAGCATTAAAGTATTTTTTAGATACCACAGAGTTTCATTCTGTAGTTTAAAATTTAACTTTGTGTAATAAATATCTTAATTTTAAAGAAGTCTCTGGCCCCTTAAATAAGCTCGTGTGTGTGGGTGTTTGTGTTTGTGTGTGTGTGTGTGTGTGTGTGTGTGTGATGTAAAGCATAACAATCAAATGGTGTATTTTCTTTTAAACCACTATGGTTTTCCACTGAAGTTCAAACAAAATTCTACTTAAAACATAAATCTTAGCACTTTACCGATCTTATCTCCACTGATCTTTCCCTACCAAATATTTCTCACTAACAAAAAATGCAATGCATAAAAAAATGAACTCTTTTTCAGTTGCCAGCTGGGAAAAATATAGGACCTGAAGCAAGAGATAATAAGGGATAATAAAAGGTTCCTCTCTGTTGTTGAATTCTCACGATGTCACTTATTGTACTGTCAGAAATTTATTCACTCTTTCTTTTTTTTTTTGATTTTTAATATTTTTATTACATATTTTCCTCAATTACATTTCCAATGCTATCCCAAAAGTCCCCCATAGCGCCCCCCACTTCCCTACCCACCCATTCCCATTCTTTTGGCCCTGGCATTCCCCTATATTGGGGCATATAAAGTTTGCAAGTCCAATGGGCCTCTCTTTCCATTGATGGCCGACTAGGCCATCTTTCGATACATATGCAGCTAGAGACAAGAGCTCCGGGGTTCTGGTTAGTACATCATGTTGTTCCACCTATAGGGTTGCAGATCCCTTTAGCTCCTTGGGTACTTTCTCTAGCTTCTCCATTGGGAGCCCTGTGATACATCCAATAGCTGACTGTGAACATCCACTCCTGTGTTTGCTAGGCCCCGGCACTCTTTCTAATAAAGTAACAGATCACATGGAGTCATTGTCCAAGCTGCCACATTGGAGAAGCCTGTCAGATTAGCACTTACATCTTTATTAAAATCTTGAAGTAATGGCTTCCGATTTATGTGACACTTCTGGCTGCTCAGTTTAGCAATATTATTTAGACATTAGATATATGCAGAATTGTGTTATAAGTGAGTGCTTTACAAAAGACTGCCTTGGTCTTTTTAAAAGTCTCATTTTATCCTTTATTATAATGCTCATTTAATTCTTCTCTCAATTACCATTATGTACATCAGGTAAGAAGTAAGGCAATCTTTCATTCACTATAGTCTGGCTTGTTACACCTACTGTTTCATAGACTTCTCTAGAAAACGCCTAATAAATTCCATGTTGCCAGTATTAAATGAAACATTTTACGTCCATATATTACCTCAGGAGTTATCAGTCTTACTCTTTATGAAATTTGGTGTTTATATTTGATTCTATGTATCTATATACTTATGCAAATATATGTATGCATGCATTTATAAATCATCTATAATCTATCTCTATCATCTATCAATCTATCTAATCATCTACCTAATCTATAATTATCTATCATATATCTATATTTCCATGTATCATCTCTTTATCTCTATTGTCCTCCATTATTGTCATTGGCTTTTAGATATTAGATGTTCATGTGCCTAAGGAGAGTTCTTTCACATTTTTTTTTTTTTTTTTTTTGTATCTAGAAGAGATGCACTGTTTTTTGGTTTTTGGGGTTTTTTTCTCCAAGAAATTTGGGATAGTGTTTTGCCTTTATTTTGTCAAATATTGTTCTCCTTCATTGTCCTTTTGCTCCCTGTTACGGATTGTAATCTCTCTATATAAGGTCATTGACTTTTTTCTCATAGACTTCAGAAGTTTGTTCATTCTTACATTTTTTTACTTTTGAGCACATGCATCTTTAGAAGCTGTCTTCTACTCCAAGTCTGTTATCATTAGCCCTGTTTGTATCAGTGGAACTAATCACACAAGACTGAATACAAAAAGAAATGAATCTCCTATAATTCTAGAGGCCCACATCATGCATAGTCATGCATGGGACTTCTTCATTCTGAGGACAGATAGAAAGATTAAAGACATTTAACTCAAGCTGAAGAACTTTGTAATCCATCCATGGGTGCTGAACTGTAGACCTAGTCATTTCTGTTTTCTTTGGAAACTCAGTTGGGTCACTTGATGTTTTTGTGCAAGTTATCTTGTGCAAGAGGATGCTTCGCTGAAGCAGATGCTTGAGAGGACATGTGATGTTTAAAAAGGGTTTAAGTAGAACTACATAGACAGTGAAAGCATGTGCTTGCATGCCTGGTCTTCCTTAGCCGCACAATATCTCCTGGTCATTTCTGGCATGCATTGCTTTGCTGGTCTTTGCTGGTCTTTGCTGGTCTTCGCTGGCCTTCCCTGACCTTTCCTGGTCTTCGTAGGTCTTCATTTGTCTTTACCATGTAGAGAGAAAAGCACAAAGAACTTCTTTTGGTGTTCCAGTTGATTCTTCTACTGACATATGCTGATGTGATGGCGCTGCAATTTCTGCTGGTCTTCCTTAGGAGGTTGAAGCATTTAAGAACACTAAATAAAATAGCCTTTGAAAAATCTAAGCCTACATTTATCCCCTTCAAAACAGCGATGCACATGGGGCTCAGCAAGAAAGCCAACCTCTTCCATTGGCACTTTAAATGGTAGCATTTAATTTCCTGAATTTTCATTTCAGATATCCCTTTTCAGTTCTACATTTTATATTTGGTCTTTACAAATATTTTAGTATTAGCAGAGATTTTAAAAAATTATCTTTCTCATTATGAACATACTTTCCTTACCACATGGGTCACCAATTCTATTGCTTCTTCAGAATCTGTATGAGAGCCAGGGCACTGGAGACACCCCTATTAACTCTCTTACTCTCTTATTTGAGGAACTTCCTTTAACTTTCATAGGTTTGGACAGTTCCCTGTTTTCAAGCCCTCTAGAAGTAATTCTTTCTTATTCTACATTAAATAAGAGTAATATGTTTATATGTCTGTATTTTCAACTAGGTTGCAATTTTTCAAGGGCATGAACTCTGTCTTTTTCATCTATATTTCTACTGTGTTCAGTATTATAATTAGGAACATACACACACACACACACATACACACACATGCACAGACATTAACATATAATAGAATCTTCCTTTATTACATTGAATTTATAGAGTCAAACTGGTTCTTCTCATTGCTAAAATTAATTTGAAATGAATGTGTCTCCTTGGCGAGTAATTGGAGGTGGAATTTTATTCTCCAAGTTAGTGTATCTCTTTTTATTCTTGCCTGGATTCCATACTATTGCAACTTCTTGAATGCCAATCACTTCTTGAAGCCCATCTTCTCTGACTCCAAACTTCTAAACAGAGATGTGTTCCACCGATGGACATTATGTGATAAATTAGAGACCATATTCATGTGTACTAGCATCTTGCCTCATTTTTTAATTAACCTTGTTTCACAGAGTGAGTTCATTTCACTACATGAGGCAGGGTAAACATAATCTGTAATTATAGTATAAGGCAAACAGGATTCAGTGTCTTACTTCACTTCACAGGGCCTGAGTTTGAGTGCACAGTACTTGACAAGACTTTACATTCTGCACAGGAGTGCACTTTCTTTACATTGTGTTTTGTTTTGTTGGATTGTGTGTGTGTTAGATGTGTATGTGCACTAATATTTTCTTCTATGTATATACCGTAAATAAGCTCTATGGGTTTAGGGAAATTACTGATTCTTTAGTATTTCAACTACATATTTGATGAAAATAAACTGTTGTGAGCCATCATGTGGATGCTGGGAATGAAACCCAAGTCCTCTAGAAGAACAGATAGAGCTCTGCTCTGCTGAGCCCCCTCTCCAACTCCCAAACAACTTTTGACAGGAAACATATTTAATATATATGGTTAAGGGGAGTAAGTAAGTATCCACTTGTAAGGATGGCTTTTCTTACTGCAGAAAAATTGACCGTCTGGGTAAGAGGAGAAAGTAGAGAGGAAGCTGAAGCCGAAGAATCTTCTCAACCGAGAATCAAACTGGAAGTAAATTTGTACCAGAATAATGGAAGTAAATATAATAACAATCATATGCTACATGAATATGAATGGATTAAAGCGCATACTCTCTTTTCTTGGACTATTTATCAGGGAGACGCTTTGCTCAATTAAACACCATTTTTCAGCTATCATGTATGCCTGTATGTGGTGTCACTGGGGTCATCAGGACAAAATAAAACAACCTAAGCTCTCGATTTCTTCATGCAATTTTCTGTTGTGTTCTGTCTCCTTAACATGAGTGAAATATCAGGATTATATAATTATTTCATATTTAAACTTCTGAGTAAATTTCTTGAATGTTTAGAGGTAACTCAGCTAGTATCTATTTCCACCCATGATATCTGAAGATTTGTATTTCCCTACATTCTCTCAATGGTTATCAATATCATTAATTTTCATTCAAGCTATCCTAGTGTGTGGTGGCTTATAGTCTTCAGGAGAATTTTTTTGAAGACTGATGATATTAGGCACCTTTCTACCTGTTATTTGTTATAAGAAACAGCATAGAGAAGTATTTAATAAGGCATTTTGCTAATTTTCAAATTTAACTCTCTTAATTTTTTTCAGGTTAAAATGTAATCAATTACATCATTTTCCCTTTAATCTGTTCAAACCATGCCATATAAACCCTCCCATATACTTCTCTTTCAAATTGCTAACTTTCAGATACATGGCCTCTTTTTTAAAAATAGAAATGCTGTTACTTACACATATATATTTGTAAATACATCCTCAGAGTTTACAGTGATATTGAAAGCTTTTGGTGCCACTTATAGGCATTTGTCATTTGTCCCTGGTCTCAGACAAGGAAGTAGGCTCAGATAAGACTATCTGAAACAGTGACCATAAGTATTACCTTATGTGATCTCTCAGCTTAATTATTTTCTTGTGTGATCTCCTTGTTTACAATTCACTTTATTACTTTTTCTTTGAACTAAGAAATGACCATGTGTTTTGGATGTACCTAGAATGATCTAAAAGCAGGCTGGTGAGAAATAAAGCTGCTTCGCTTCAGTATGGGCTGGAATCAGGTTATAATTTTGTCTGTTTTCTTTTTCAATCCTCACTCCCTCTCTTGGGACCCTGTTGACTGACTGAGGTGGCTAGGCCACAATCACCCTTATATGTATATTTTCAGAAGTGGCCATTTGGTATGGGAGGTTTTTTTGTCTTCTAATAAGTACTTACTTCATTATACTCAACAATGGGCAATGATCTTTGAACCTTAAAATTTTTCTTTGGAAATCTCACAACTCAACTCTTTTTTATCTGTTCTACTTATGATTTTACTTGTAAGTTTCAACACTTTTTGAATCATCAGAATTTTTTTTTATTTTCGTATGCAGTTTATTCTTTGCAAATATTACTTTAAGTTCTATTGACTTTTATACAAGATATTTGGATAATATTCTTTGCTCTCCTCCTTGACTTCTTAGATGCTTCAAAGCTCATCACTCATTAAAATGAGATACTAATCAAAGAATGCACACGGGCTTGAAGGAGGCCTCCACCGCATATGTAGCACACATGTGCAGTTCACAGTCACAACACCTGGAGCAGAGGTTCTCCCTAAAGCTGTAGCACAAATGTGGTATCTGCTCTTTGACAGAGCTACCTTGTCTGGCCTCAGTGAGAGAGGATGCAAGTTCTTTGGCAGAGACTTGAAACACCAAGTTTGCAAATACCCAGGGCGTCTCCAACCTTTCAGAGGAAAAGGGGAGGAAGGATGAGGGAGCATCTCTGAGAGGGGGGATTTGGAGGAGACAGATGTAAATAAATAAATAAATAAAATTTAAAAACTGAAATAAACCTCATCTTCTTTCTCTCTAAAAAGGGAGAAACAAGCAAAGTAAAATAAGAAACAAATGTCAAAATACACGGCCTCGAAGGAAGCTTGAAGAGTCTCTCCCAACTCTTCCCAGATCCACTTCTTTCCCTTTCACATTATTTTGTGTCATATTTTCCACTCCATCAAGGCCACTTTGAAGTGTCCAAATATGTTAGAATATATTTTAAGGATATTTTACATTGTCCTGATATAATGTGCTGTGTAACCTTCTTCACAATTATCAATTTGTTCGTTTATGGTGACCTCTGAGGTATAGTAGTTAATTTCTATAAAGCCCAACTTATTTATCTGTTTATTATATTGCTTGATATTTGCATATCAAATATAAGAAGATATGTGTCCTACTCTTTTGTATGCATAGTTGATTACACAATATTCTCCAGGTGTTTGATAAGTGTAACTTTATTATTATGAAGGGATTTGGTGAACAAATTTTTTGCCATTTGACTTCAAATCTTTATTTGCACATTTAAATTTTGAGCTGAAACTTCTCTGCAGGAGTGAAAAAATCCAAATGGTGAATGTGGTCTGTGTCTATGAACTTACATGTGTATCTGATTGTTCTTCCTTGGCTGCCTTCCTGAAGAAATTGAATGATCACATCACCCATTGTGAGTATTTAAGCCTTTTATTTGTTAAAAATGTGATGATCAATGTCAACTGGCCAGACCACCTAGTGCTCCCAGAGATTAGATTAGCAGCCAAGAAGTGTACAGGGAGGGATCCATGCCTTCAGACACATATAGAGCAGAGGATGGCCTTGTCTGATATCAATGGTAGGTGAGGCCCTTGGTCCTGTGGAGGTTTGATGCCCAGCCTAGGGGGATGCTGGAATGTTGAGTCAGGAGTGGTTGGGTGAGAGGGGAGCATCCTTATAGAAACAATGGGGATGGGGGGGCAGATTTGTGATGGGGATTTGTGATGGTGTAACCGGGAAGTGGGATATCATTTGAGATGTAAACGAATGGAATGAGTAATAAAAAATGTGTAAATAAATATGTTTATGAATCTGTACACTTGCACATATTTATTTGCTTACAATCCTTTTATTTTCTCTTCTTGTCATTTCTTTTACTTGAGGTTTCTTTAGTTATACTGACTTCTCTTAGAAGATCAAATATATTCTTAAAATGATTAGGTTGTATTTTTATATTTACTGGTCTGGAAGCTATTTGGGAATATACAAATAAATTATGAAGGGGTCATATTCTGTCTCCTTGACTGGGAAAGTATACACACCTTTCACATGGTAGGCATGGCCACTGCAGAAGTACATTCAGAGAAATCGAGCAATTAATAGTATTAGTTCATGAATTCTGATTAATCTGTTATATTTCTGATAATTCCACTCTCCAGAATAAAGTCAGATTTCTCTGCAACTGAGAATTGAGGTTTGTGCTGGACCCTGCTAATTATTTTCCATACTCCCATAAGTAACTCTTCCTTCCCTTCAGTTGCCAACACTATCCTCTCATTATTTAGGTTTTCAGTTTTGTCATTGTACAGCCTCAACCACTTGTTATCCTGACTATTTCATCAATGGGTTCCTGAAACAGACATGCCAGAGCCAGTCACTTGAGTTAATGCAGTTATTTGTCCCTTCTTGTCAACATGCCTAATATATATGACTAATTTGCCATCTCTGACAGATTTAGCAATAGACTCACCATAGTGTGCCATAATAACTATCGGTCTCTATAACTCAAGGGAGTCTATTACCAGTCTACCTGCTAGTGACACAAGTTCAAAGTCCCATTTTATAGTATACTTGTCAACACCAGCACTTTCAAAAATCGTGTGAGGTTGGATGCCATGGAGACATATTCTGAAGCAGAGATTTCGGAAGAGAACATAAGTGGGAACTCTTTCTGAAACAATGTTAAGAAGGAAGGGAATGGGGAGTAATGTTAGCTTCATCCCGTAGCAAACACTCCAACTGTACTATAGGGAATTTTGTCTCTGAGGAGTTACCCTAAGGTTGGTTGAAGTGTGTACCATATTTTAATATATTAGAGGTTTTATCTCATTATCAGGTAGGATTATTAAGAAGATTGCTCTTAAGGATGGCATTAGACATCGAAACAACTTTTAACCAAAATAAAATTGTTTGTAACGGACTTACTTACTAATTATCATCCGATACTTTAAAAGGTTGGGGGAAGGAATGCCCTTCCTGAGTGTCAAAAGGATGAAAGGAAGGGTAGGCACCATAGCTTCTGGTCTGCAGTGTAACTATCCAATGCTAGAGCTCAAACCTGGAGTCTTTTTTCTCATTCATATCCTCCATCCTCCATATCTGTTGGTGAGACCTCCAAAATAGAGCCAGAAAGTGTTTGTGTCTTACCATTTCCACTGTGAAAATCCATTTGGAAACTACCTTTTTTTTGCACATTGTCACAGACATTTTCCCACAATGCTTTTACTCATTTATACTCCAATTTCTTCACAACAAATTGTTTTTATTTAAAAAAAAAATAAAATGTGTCATATCTAAAGTACTTCCAGTTCTCCATTGTAAGTGGTATAATTTTGTCCTGATTATCATGATAACTCTAACGGAAGCTGACATTTTTGCAGCTCCGAGGCTGCACTGTACTCATTACCACATACAGTCCCACACTAGCTCTCTCGACATTGATGCTACTGACATTGTCTTACAGATAAAAGACTCAATCTTACTGAGATAAGCTACTAAAACTGGAATACCACTGGGAAAAGATTTCTGGGTTTAAACCCAATTCCGTTTGTTCACAAAGTTCCTCAAAAGAGTCCATTCCCATTGTTAACAAGTATACTTAAAGAATTCATAACTGACATCATTTTGAGCAACTATCCATGAAATAATCACCATAAAACAGCTCATACTATTTTCTAGAAAGAAAATATTTAATAATTGGGGGTTGATTTTGTGTTCTTTTCACATACACCGCTTTGAAAGTGATTGGGTGAGAAGAGAATTTCAAATAGGGCAATAAAATGTACAGTGCCCAACTGAATGGCAAGAGAGACTGATATTCTGAGTTCTGGTATTAGGAATGTAAATATGTAATCCATTTATGTTGTCTAAAGATACCTCCTACTATGGCATTCTGTCCCTTTTGGCAGAGAATTTTCCCCCTAGCAACACTGTATCCTTATCTTCAGCCTTGTTTCAATAATGCTCTAGAGAAGTGTTTTCAGAAAGAATGAAAGAGACTTGTCTGTGAATGAGTGAAAGAGAATGTGGTTATCAGTGACAACTTTGGAGCATGGGCTACAAGCTGAGCTAATGAGTTTTAGTATCTTTAAGCAGCTTCATTTAACACTAAAATCTGGTGTATACTAGCCTGATATTGTGCCACACTGCTTTAGTCCCCACATTCACGAGGCAGAAGCAGAACAGTCTCTGTGAGTTTGAGGCCAATGTGTTCTACTTGGTGATTTTCAGACCCACCAAAGATACACAGTGAGACTCTGTCTCAAAACAAAAACCAAAAACCCAACAGAAATGAAATAAACTTGATGATGATTCCTTGTGAAGGATGAGTTTAAGAGTAAATTTTATGTATACATTTTATTGAAGTCTCATGTCTAACACTGGTTTCTGTGGTTCCTCTATGGCATGAGAGGAAGGAATCCACACTATGCAAAATTTTTCCTATGTTCATCAAAATTGTTTCGACATTGCATGTAAATGAATAAAACACAAAGTCAGAAGAGCTGCTCGCTGATGTGTAATGACCTCGGATTTCCCAATTGTTTGTATCAATATTACTGTAACATCCAGTAGGCCCATCTGTGAGCTAACATACCCTACTAGCTAATATTTACGTGACCTGCCAATTAGGAGGTCTAAAGGAACAGTGTCAGAAGCGTACTCATCACTGTTGATACTGATGTTGCTATAGGCTGCATGAAACAGTAATCTGCAAAAGCCCCTTTCCTGTCCCTTGCTGAAAGAAATATCCATCAGAGAAGGTATAGAAAAGAAAAAGAACAAAACTGATGAGAGAACCTGTTTGTTTGGTAAAAATTGGAAATGATGCTTAGGTTATTGGAAATAAGAAAATTTAACATAAACGATTTATATGATGTAACATTCTTAATATTTCTATTGAAAACAGAGATAGTGAGATCTATTAAATAAATAGCAGACAACATTCTTGTAGATTTCAGTGAAGGGAGAACTTTGGATATGTGATGACATTTGGCCATGTTAACTTTTTTTGAGGATTTTTGAGCTAGTATAGTAATAAGACACACTATTTCTGAGAGTGTGAAGACATGTGAGAGGTTGGTATTTGTATCAAGCAATAAAACACTGAATCTTCTTCCAAGGACTTTCATGGTTTTCATTCTTACAGCAATTGAGTTAGCAGGGTTCTTCCTTTTGGCTATATTGAGTAGCCTTTGGTTATATGCTTTTAAATGAATTTACTATATTTTCACAGAAATATACAACATATAAATTCAATCTGTAGTTAGTATTTGCAAAAAGAAATCTGTAAAACTGAATGGCTGATGAAAAATAATAATTTCCCAAATCAAGAGATGAAGGTGCTTCTAAGGATAACAACAATATCTACTGATGTACTAAATTCGTGACAAGCACTGCTCTGGTATGGTTTTCTCTATAACACGGTGATCATCCCATGGAACGTATACTTAGAAATCTTGTCTAAACAGTTAAAAAGTCTGAGGAGTTGAGGAGCTAGATATCTCACTTAAATGTGCTGCTTTTGAAAGTGTAATTACTGAGACTCAACCCTTAGCCATCTCAGGAGTCTACTTTGTTCATGACTCTATTAAGTGGTCTTTCAGCTTTCTTCTTGCTGATGAACATACATGATCATTTATTATTTTTCAAACTGTTTCAATAATCTAAACTGCCATCACGACCCCTATGAAGTTGTTTCCAGGATAAATTGAGCTAATATATTTAAAAGCACTTTAAAAGATAATACACTCTTCAAATGGAAGGTTATATTATCACATTGTAGACAATGGTTAGTTACTCAAAGCAATGGTCCATTAAATGGTCAGCCATGAATGTATTTGGTATTCTAATCAACTGAACCACAGTAATAGGCTTTCTAGATGTTCACTCATTAGTTCTCAGAATTCAGAAGCAAGTCACTGCCTCTGAACACAGTTATTTGGCGATGCGTAGCATATTTCTGGAAAGAGGAGGGACTGCTTTAATTGTTTGCACATGCAGGCATTGTCTCAAATATGATTTTGCTATTTCGAAGATCCCCTTGTCATAACTATCAAAATGACACAAGCAGTGCTTTTTTGTAATCTCCATATTTGACGCATGAAAGAAGACTTAATTCCTGTTTGAATAAACAACATAATAAGGTTACTGAGATTAGAGACCATTACTATATAAAATTATGTCTAAGTGGCAGATATAATTAACATTGGATTGTAATTACACTAATTACAAGTCACATTAAGACACTCCAGTAATGACAAAGTGAGAAGCCTATAATTGAATGGAATAAGTAGGGAAACATGCTGCTCACACTAATTACCTAAATGAGCTAATACGTCTTCAGAGTGACAGTCATGTTCAATGTTATTACGCAGACAAGGCAGTTGAGGGAGGTATTTTTATTTTATTTTATCTTATTTTTTCTAATTTTCTTCTTTTATACTTTCCAGGATCTATTTCAAGTCATCAACAGCTTTGGAATTTTTCTCTTGAGCCAAAGAAAACAAAATCTGCAATTAGCCCTGTTTCTCAGCTGTTAAAAGCAAGCATATCAGGACTCAGATCAGGTAAGATCCCAGTCTTGGCGTTAGGAAGATACCAAGTAGTACCTATAACAACCTGTAACATCTTTGGACTTTTCTGATTGGGCCCTTCAGCTTACCAAATTCAGCAACTTTAGCTAACCTTGGAGTTTCAGCATGGAAAATTAACATGTGTGTTTTGTAGTATCAAACATGTCTTGCAGCAGCCTGGCTCCATCAGGCCCTAGAGAGTTATAAAAGCTGAATTATTCAAGACAATTAGTAAGAGCATGGTGCTGGAACCTACATTTCAAATCTGGCTCTTAAGTGAGAATATAAACTAGTAGTGGCGTATGAATCATGTACCTACAAAGATTGTTTGGTTTTGGTTGCTGATGCTATTGTTTCTTTTTACATTACCTTTCCTTTGTCTCCAACTGTCTCAGGGCACTGCTTGGGTGAGAAAGGAAATAACAGAACAGACTGTAGCTATTTAAAACCTTTCCTCAAGCAGAAGGGAGGTAAATCAGTATGTAGAAAACAGAATTGATGGATTTTACGAGATAAGCAATGCTGAGAGTAGCTTTTCTCTCTTTTGTGTTGGTGAGGAAAATGTTACTTAGCACAGCTGTGGAACAGTTCTGTATATTCCCCTTTCTTCTTGGATTATGTAAATGGGAATTCCTTATCTTAGTCTAGAAACTATAATTTTGCATCAAAGAAATTGGGCATCTGGGTTCTAGTACAAACAGCACACAACGTGTAAAAGGTATATTTATGAGTGAGTACTCGATTTGTCTTAAAGTGGCAATATGACCCACCTAGTAATTTTTGACATAAAATCCTGGAAATAAATACATTGGTTCTGGAAGAACTCTACTTCCACTGTTACACAATCCCTGAAGTTAATCTTATTTTCCGTCAAAATAGACTTGATGTTGAATCTGAATAAGGGTTATACTTAATTTTATAGTTAGAGAAACTCATATAATCAAATAATAGGCATTTAAATAAGAAGACATTGATTAAAATAAACAGCAATAGAGGGCAACCTCCTCCTAACGGCCATGCAAATCATAGGCAAATGGAACTTGGCTTGCCTATCACTGATAAGGAGTGGGGGTGGTTTGGATTTGTCCTTTACATCATGCTAATGAGTTACTGATGTTTTTGCAAATTATCCATTACCTCTCTTTTGACATGATGGTAAATGCAATTGCTACTTGCAACTTATTTTGAATCTTTGTAACTTAAGCAGCTGAGAGCTGTGTTGTGTGCCACTGCCTCCTGGTAAACTAGCCAACTTGGCACAATTGTCAGATACCTCAGACCCAGGGTTGGCAAACTTTTTGGGGAAACAGCCTGATAGTAAATACTTAAGATTTTCTGAATCACATATGGTCCTTGTCATATATTTTTTGCAGCCCTTAAAAATGTAAAATACTCTTCTCTATATATTATATACACATGCCTACACACACACACACACACACACACACACACACACACACACGAGTCACACTCAAATCTACATAAAATGAATATATAAGGTTACATACTTTGAGGCCAGGGCAGAATTTGGCCTACAATTAGTTGTTTCTCAGACTCTGAATTTTACCAGTGTAACTGAACATGTATCATAAAGAATAAAGCACTTTATTACCAATTAAATAAAAATGACTTAAATCAACCTTGTTGATTTAACATGTAAAGACAAAATGTAGACCATAGATCAAGCTACAGACATGTTTCTTCTATTTACACTTCGATGACTTACTGTGCTACAAGTATCCAAGTTTGAGAGCAAAGGGGTCTCTTATGCAGATTACAAGGATAGCCAGTGGTGGACATGAGGTCACAGCTGGCTATGGAAGAGATATAACTGCATAGGAGAGGAAGACGGTTTTTCTTAGGGGAAATCAGTTAAGTGATTATGCTAAAGATTTAGTGATCCTGATAACAAATGAGCATCAGAAATACAAAAAGACTAAAATAAGGAAACTGAGTTTTTTAGTACACACAGGTAGATAAATATATACTTGAAATTGTGGTATTGGCACAATTTTTATGTACTTTTCCCAGAATCTCAAGACTGAACAGAGAGTTCAGACCTTCACTTATCAGTGCTACTCCTTCAGAAGAAACCAGACATTTTTGAATAAAATTATTTAAAAACAGAGGCAAGAGACACCTGATCACATATTCCTTCTTTGTCGAGAAACAAACAGAACCGTTGAAGCATGGAGAAAAGCTTCAGCAAGCTGAGTGATGGTGTGAGGAGGGTAGATTTGAGTGGATATTTGCCTACATAGGCTTGAAAAAACCATAATTTGTTATGGGAAAGAAGTACCAGGTAGGGGAGTGTGAGCAGAACAATGTATGCTATAAATGGGAAATATCTTCATTGTAAGGAAGGTTATTTACCTATGGGAAGAGTCATTCACACTTACACTTTCTTAGTAAAACATTGAAGAAAAACCCTGGGATATAGTCCCAAGCCCCACTCTGGCACACAGAGATGTGTGGGGACCCAGACCTGCCAAGAACCCCTACCTCCTTATGCTGTATAGCTGGCTCTGTCTTTACTAAATTTTCTTTCCTTTTTTTAAATTTTAAAATCTATATTTTACACTCTATGTTTTACCCCCCCTCCGATATACCCTCTGATTGTTCTACATCCCATACCTCCTCCCCACTCCCTGTCTTCACATGGATGTCCCCACCACCCACTCCACCTGACCTCTAAACTCTTTGGGGCCTTCAGTCTCTTTAGGATTAGGTGCTTCATCTCTGAAGTCCTCTATTGTATGTGTGTTAGGGGTCTCATATCAGCTGGTGTATGCTGTATGTTTGATGGTCCAGTGTTAAAGAGATCTTGGGGGTCCAGATTAATTGAGACTCCTGGTTCTCCTACAGGATCGCCTCCTTCCCCAGACTCTTTCTGCCTTAACAACAACAGGTGTCAGCTGCTTCTGTCCATTGGTTTGGTGCAAATATCTGCATCTGACTCTTTCAGATGCTTGTTGGTCTTTCTGAGAACAGCCATTATAGATTCCTTTTTGTGAACGCTCCATTGCCTCAGTAATAGTGTCAGGCCTTGGAACCTCCCCTTGAGCTGGATCCCACTTTGGTTCGGTCGCTGGACCTTCTTTTCCTCCATTTCCATCCCTGTAATTCTTTCAGATAGAAACAATTATGGGTCAGAGTTGTGACTGTGGATGACCACCCCATCCCTCACTTGATGTTCTGTCTTCCTGCTGGAGGTGGGATCTATAAGTTATCCCTCCCTACTGGCAGGCATTTCATGTAAGGTCCCTCCCTTTGAGTCCTGAGAGGTTCTCACCTCCCAAGTCTCTGGTGTATTCTGGAGGGTCCCCCAACCTCCTATTTCCCAAGGTTGTCTGTTTACATTCCTTCTGCTGGCCGTCGGTGATTCAGTCCTTTTCCCTCACCCAATAACAGATCAGGTTCCTTTTCCCCCCAATTCCTCTCCCCCTTATCTTCCTTATCTACTTTCCCTCCCAGGTCCCTCCCTCCCTTCAGGTCTCTAAAAAAAGATACACACACACACACATATAATTTCATATTTAAAATTTCAATATCCAAGATATTATTTCTATGCATAAAAACTCTTTACCCAGACTTCTAACTCTAATAAGGACTGTTGTTCAATGTATTGTGCTTAAAGCACTTGTGTGTAAACTTTGCTAAACTCCAGATTCACATCCCCACACTTGTATGGCAAATACTTTACAACATAACCATTTCATCAACTTAAAGTACATGTTTTTACTTACTGTTTTGGAGACAAGTTCTCATGGTGTAGTTCAGTATGACCTGGAACTCAGTGTGCTCCAGGAAACTAAGGCTGGTCACTAACTTGTGTCTTCCTGCTTCAGCCTCACATGGAAATGAGCCAGCATGATCTCCTCAAAAAAAATTAGCTAGTCATCTGTATCTCTGATGAATAAGTGAAGATGGACTTGAGGCTTCATAGTCCTTTTTCTTCTATTTTATAACACATGCACATGCAATCAGTCAAGTTTTCTTCTGGCACCTCAGCCTCCCACCTGTTTCCAAATCAGCTTAAACCAAGAAATCTGCATATAAAAAAAAAGAAAGAAAAAAAATCAGTTTTCCTTTGAGTGGGTCCTGAATCAAGACCCTTAGATGAGCAGCATGTCAAGTTCTGATGGCCAAGCTCCTGTGCTGACCCTCTAATATCTCATGGTTCCGAAGAAAAAACCCATAAAAAGTCACAGGGTTGTTCACTCCAGTTTCATCCTTGCTCATCTTTGACTCTTTTCTGTCTCTACTTTGGCTCTATCCAAAAGCTAGGTTGTTTGCTGTTGTATCATTCCTTCAAGTCTTACAATTGGAAAGTAGATTTTTTTCTTCTTTCTAGTGCTACTACTTTACGACCAAAACAAGATTTTGACCTATATATATAATTCTGATTGGTAGCTAGAATATTACCATTTGTGGTTAAATGTATTAAAATATAGATTTCTTAAGGCTGTGGGTGTATCTCATTTGGTAAGTGCTTCAGTAGCATGCATGAAAGCCCTGCACTCCATCTCCAGCATCATGTGAAATCTCATGTAATGGCTCACACGATCCCAGGAGTTGGCAGGTAGAGTTGGGAAGATGAGTAGTTTAAGGTCATTATTGGTTACCTAGTGTTCCTAAAGCCAAGATAGGCTACATGATACCTTATCTCAAAAACAAAATAAATAAAACTTCTTTTCCATTTATGAAAGTTAAAGATTTTTGAAATGCAATATAACTGGGCTGTTTCTCTTTAGTTGGATGCAGATGTTCATTCCTTTTACTCCTTTCCTGTAGTTGATCCTTCTCATCAACCTTTAATCTCCTGTGTGCACTTTTCCTATCCTTCACTCTATCTTACATTTAGCTCAGCTCTGAGTGATATTGATAGCTATAGGTTAGTCAGTACTCATAGTCTGCATCAGTCATAGTTCTTGATTTTAAAATATGTAACTATGTAATCTCCCATCTGCCATGCATTGTTAGAAACAGACTTTTGCCTGCAATGCTTATTTTAAGATCCACTAAGATGCTATCCCACATGAAATTTCCTTCTAATAATCTAAATATGGTTAATAGCAGAGCAGTGCTGTTCATTACTAACTTTGGTACCAATGCTGGGAAAGTCATTTAAAATATCTGAGTGTGGTTGGCATTAATGAGGTTAATGTATAGATAGCAGGGAGTAATAAATCATACTTCATAAGATTGTCAAGCAATGGTTACAAATGTAAGTTATGAAGTGACTACATGGGGGGGGTATTTTGCCAAACACTTTGATCTATTAGGTTGAATCCTTAGAATCATCATACAATGATATTATATTGTTTTCTTTTGAGGAAGTTGGGGATGATACAGTTAAGATGATATAAGATTAAGCAGTTTATCTTAGATCGTTACAAAAACAAGAGAAAGAATGGAATTCAGTTGCAAAGCTTGGCTGATATGTAGACTTAAACATATTTCACTATGTTCTGCTGGGCACCTTTGATGAGAATTTTTTTTTTCTTCCAAAGAAACAAAGAGACACATTTTTCTGTGGCATTTCCTGTTTTCCTATTTTAACATCTTTTTAGTTGCTGAAGAGTTGCCAGGATCAAAAACATAATTTATGTACTGAACTGCTGCAGGCTGGAAAGAAAAATACATTTTATAACATTCCATTTTTAACTACTTCAGTATAGTATTTATGCAATATGAGTGAGGGGGAATATAAAGACTTTACAGAGAGGAATATAAAATACATTGGACAATGCCTGGAAAGAGGTATGTGTTCAAATCCTAAAACTTCCTAAAATAGCATGTTGGGTCTTTGAGAAAATCATGAAAGGGTGATTTGTTTTCTGTATCCCAAGGAAAGAAAGCATATTTGAAATGCTTTAAAATTCCTAGGGTCATCTCTCCCTCACTGTTACCCCTAAATTTGATATTCTAACTCAGCTTTATCTTAATCTTTTCTCTTGATCTCTTGCTAACATCCTTTATTCCCCTAATTACTATATCTGTCTTTCTGGTTTCTATTTCCTTTGCTGGAGGGTAGGCTTCTTAAAGACCAGAGCCATCTCAAATGCCATTTGGCTATAGTAAGAAGAAAACTGTTGAATGAATGTGACAAAAATCTAAAATACTAATACTAATACTAATACTAATACCTTCCCTTTTGTGGAAAAGGATCACAAGGCTAACACATAAAGTCCTTAAGTCCCTGTAAGGGTCACCAGGTAAGATATTAACATGTATAAATTTGTATTTTCTAATATTCTATCTGTATAATTCTCAGAAATTTAATATGCTAAATCTCATCTCTTAGAAAAAATATGTCAAAGGCCTTATGTGATCATGATGGAGAGGTTTCTACTGACAGCGGATGTATTGTACAGATTAAAATTTATGGGACAATTCAGTGAATATTCTTTTTTTATGCAATATCATAATTTGAGATGACTGTAGGCTGTCTCTATAATCTTAAGGGTGAGGTAGAAGATTGTGGCCAAATTTTGGTCCAACCCAACATGAGACAAGACTGAATTGTCTAATATTCAGGAGAGACTGCTTATGTGCCCTAATGGTACTACACAACACAATCTTATATTTGAACCTGTACTTGAACTTGTGCTTTAAATAATTTTTAGGTTATGAAGAAAGTATTCATAACAATTCATTGAGGAGTAAAAGGGTTATAGAACCATCTGTACCATATGAGGTAAAACATCTTTGTATTTTTATCTTCAGCTATATATTCAGAGGAAAAGAACAGATTGTGAAGAAATGTACGAAAATATTATTAGTGATTATATCCAGGTGGTAAAATCTCAGGTGATATCTAGTTTAATCTGTGTGTTTTTAAAGTCTTCTCTCATTAATATGAATTACAGAAAAGTAAATATTAAAAAAAGAGCATGGATTCTGCAGGTAAAATAAATCAAAATAAATTAAATGATCCTGCTATCTATTGGTTTGTTTGTTTCCTACCTGCTGGCATGGGCGTTTTCATGTTCTTTCTATTCTGTAGACATTCACACACCTTCTTGGTGTCTCATTTCCTTTTATTTTTTTTCTTTTCTTTTCTTTTTTTCCTTTTCTTTTCTTTTCTTTTCTTTCTTTTCTTTTCTTTCTTTTCTTTTCTTTTCTTTTCTTTTCTTTTCTTTTCTTTTCTTTTCTTTTCTTTTCTTTTCTTTTCTTTTCTCTTCTCTTCTCTTCTTTCCTTCCTTCCTTCCTTCCTTCCTTCCTTCCTTCCTTCCTTCCTTCCTTTCTTTCTTTCTTTCTTTCTTTCTTTCTTTCTTTCTTTCTATCTTTCTTTCTTTCTTTCTTTCTTGTCTAGTCATGAGTCTTCTCAAAGGCCTGACTTTCCATATTCTTGACCCAGCTGTTTTTCTCTTACTTATTTGTGCTGGTCACAAGGTCCTGGGATATAGGCAAAGAGTTCTAGGCATGAAATAGAGGCAGGCATCAGAGGGTATTTCTTCTTACTTTATACTAAACCATATATTACAGACCGAAAACTAAAGCAATGAAACCCAAAGGCAACTCCCTAGAAACTCACATGAATGGAGGAATGGGTATTTAGTTTGAATGAAAAGATGAGAAATTAAATACTGAATCTATTAATGTACTTCAAAACTTTAAATAGCTACTGTAGAACCTGCTATGGGGCTAGACAAGTTAAAAAATATTCAAGGTAGAGTAACAAGTCCTTCTCAAGTTCAGGCAATCTTGCCTGTTCCTCTTACCTCTCAAGAGGATCTCCTTTTGATCATGGAAGAACATCTGGTCATTTTGCTGTTTTTCCCATACAGTGCTGCATAAAAGTACTAAATTGTATTCTGAATGATAAGCAACTAGGCTTTAAAAAGATTTCAAATGGTAGTGTGATAGCTGATAAGTTCCAGATGTGGAAGATACGTTAGTCTGTCTGTTGATAACATTGACAATTCTCCACCTTCCTTCTGAATTTTGCTTATATCTAGTGGGTGTGGAAGCCATTATGGAATATTGTAAACTTAAATAAAATGTACAGGTAAAAGGGACTTTTACAATTCCAGGAAATATAAATAACTATGTAATTAAGCATAGCAACTGAATAGTTCTTATTTTCAGAAAATAAAATTCTCTAGAACAAACAGTTCTTCTGATTTAGGTGTTTTCTAAGATTTAAATATCAAATGAAAAAAATGTTACTGAGCCACTTGATGTGACTTTTATATAATGAGTTTCAAAGAAAGGCAACAAGATGAGTTTTATTTACCTTCTCCACTCAAACAGTTAGACAGACATGGAAGCTGGGACATGGTATATTTAATGCTGTATGTTTTTCCAATTAGTCAAGGAGAAAGAATTTAAGATGATTAGAATAAAGGTAGTCATACAACTCAATGACAACAAGTATGATAATTTTTCAAAGGATCAGAATTTGCCAGGATTGGTCCTTAACATTTTCCATGCTGTTCTTCAGTAACTTGGTTGAGGCTTCTGGTAAAACTCATGTGTAAAATTCTGATTAAACTTTATATGCCCCAATATAGGGGAATGCCAGGGCCAAAAGAATGGGAATGGGTGGGTAGGGAAGTGGGGGGCGCTATGGGGGACTTTTGGGATAGCATTGGAAATGTAATTGAGGAAAATATGTAATAAAAATATTAAAAATCAAAAAAAATAAAATAAAATAAAATTTCAGGATGAAAAAAAAAAAAAAGAAAAAGTCATCTTAGTTAAAGTGTCTATTGCTGCAATGAAACAGCATGACCAAAAAAAAGCAATTTGGAGAGGAAAAAGTTTATTCTACTTACACTTCTACATTGCTGTTCATCACCAAAGGAAGTCAGGACAGGAACTCACACAGGGCAAGAACTTGGATGCAGGAGCTGATGCAGAGGCCATGGAGGAGTGCTACTTACTGTCTTGTTTCTCCTGGCTTGTTCAGCCTACTTTGTCACAGAACCCAGAGCCATCTGCTCAGGTGGCATCATCCACAGTGGGTGGGTGTGGGCCCTCACTTACTCATCACTAATTGAAAAGAATGTCTTATATCTGGGTCACATGGAGGCATTTTCTCAACTGCAGCTCCTTCCTGCCTGATAGTCTAGCGTGTGTCAAGTGGACCCCAAACCAGCCAGTCCAAAAGGTTAGAGAGAACTCCTTAGAAACAGCCCACATCAGTGACAGAGGGACACCAGACCAGGAAGAAGAGGTGGATATGTAGGATAGGGAGGAAATGCTTTTGCATGGCTTTGTGAATAAAAAAGAATAAAAATAATAAATTAACTTGAGTTAGATAAAAAAAAATTCTGATTAAATTCTTTAGAGGAGTGGTGTGATAGAAAAAAGAAATAGACACCCAATTTTAACTCTAATCAATTATTACTTTGTCTTTTATTTGCCTTAGTTGAAATAATGTGCTCGCTCTCTCTCTCTCTCTCTCTCTGTGTGTGTGTGTGTGTGTGTGTGTGTGAGAGAGAGATAGAGAGAGAGGAGAGAGAGAGAGAGAGAGAGAGAGAGAGAGAGAGAGAGAGAGAGAGAGAGAGAGAGAGAGAGAGGTTGGTGCATGGGTCAGTTTTTGTATTTTGTGATTTGAAGCCACAATGAAACTAACAGTTATTGGGACATCAACAGTTGAAGAAATCTGAGTTTATGGAAGTCTGTGTTTGATATTTTTCAGTGTTACAAAACTTAAAATAATAAGATAAACATTAAGTCTACAAAAACAATTTCTATATTATCAAATTGCTTTAATAACATCACTTAGAAAACTGACAGGCCTCTTAATTCAAAGGCAGCTTGGTCTATATAACAAATTCCACAACATCCATGACTGTATAGTGAGGTCTTCACTCAGAAATAAAAAAAGAAAAAAAGAAAGAGATAGATAGATATATATAGAGAGAGCTATTTTTATATCTCAAAAAGTAATTGTAAATTTGAGTTCATAGTAAAGTGAAAAGTTTTGAGAATAATAAGATCACATTTAAATATGAGAAAGATGTTAAAGTTTTAAAGCTGCAATTAAATGTGAGTGTATATGTGAACATATGTGTATGAATATATTCCTGCATGTGGAAGTCAGAGGGCAACATCTGAGGGTGTTTTCTTCTTCTAAATTTTTGAAGGATGGTTGCTCTTGCTATTTCTGCTTCACTGTTTCCTCTACACTGGCAAGCTCCAGCTCCTGCCATCTACTCTCACTGATTCCTGCTGGCCAACATGAGGGAGTTGTCTATACATCCTTCTTTGTACCTGAGTTTGAACTCAGGTCATTAGGCCACCTTGGAAAGTATTCTTGGCCATTCAGTCACCCCCTAAAATCTGAAATTACAGGTTTTAAAAGTAAATCTGCTACATAAATTTTTTTCATTTTCTTTCTCTCTCTTTAGATAGATAGATAGATGATAGATAGATAGATAGATAGATAGATAGATAGATAGATAGATAAATTGATAGGTAGATAATTTAAGTTCTATGTGTATATATTTATAAATATTTTTGTTTAAAATTTATTTGTTGTTTGGTGTGGTGGTGTATGTCATCAATCCCAGCACTGAAGAATAATAAGGCAGAGGCAGATGCAGGTGCAGACTCAGACAAATCTTATTTTATGGTCAATCTATTCCACATTATAAGTTCCATGACATAGTAATTCTCTTTCTCAAAAATAAACCAATAAATACATCAAATGGTATTGCTTAAGGTTAAAAAAAATCTTCATTTTGGCACATAGTTGGTAATAATTCCAAATTCAGCAAACTAGTTATAGTTCACTAAAATTAACTATTATATGCTATGATGAGATAGAAGCTGTTGTGTTATGCCAAACAATTGGGAGACCAGAGACTATATAATTTGGAGGTATTGTTAAATTAAACTAATTGTTCTACCATAAGACAAAAGTCTTTGCTAACATATGATCATTCTGCAAAATTCCGACAAAAAGTTCAGCATGATTTTGCAGTGACCAGCTTTGACATTCTTTTCTTTGTGTGCTGTTTCATTTGATCTGCTATGCTGGTCATGTTAGCATCTGTTTTTTAAAAGTAAGACATACTGTGCAAAATGATCTCTTTATAGATTTTGAGATCAATAAAAATGAATGGATATGTGAAAAATGTATGTGCTATGGAATTTTAGCTTCAAAAAATGAGCAATATTTGTTATAAACAGGAAATGAACTCATTATTAAATACATTAATGTAAAAAGACTTCCAAATTTTTAAACTAAAAGAATTTAAACCAAACTTCTTGGCTGATGCCTGCCCTGTGATAAATCTGTCATTCACCCTGGAATTTTGCAATTCCATGGAATTTTTGAGTCTGCAAATGGGACCTCATTTGGACAGATACTTTCAAAGGTTTGCCAGGAAACAAACAGGAAGCAAGTCTGAAAATAATTACAAAAAGTAAAAAGAAACTCTTTTTTGCAAGGATGTGTCTCTGAGGCAGCAACTCTCTGCACAGTGAAGCACTCACAAAGGGTTTTGTTTAAAGAAGTAGGTGATAACTGTGAAATGGATCTCAACCCCTCCAGGGCACCTCACAACCACCAGGCTTCTCTGGCTCTCATCACCCTCCCTCATCCTGTAAAGTGAAGAGTTGTATATGTTGCAAGTGAATACTTGATCATTGAAAAGACAAAATGTTCTGCTTTTCAGCACATTTTAATCCACAGCTGGTGCACAGATTGGCAGCGAGTATATGTTAGTTTTAGCTGTGAATTTTTTCAAGTTGAGGTTGCCTATATTTAGCTCTCTGGAGTTTAGGATTGCAGAAAGTGAATGTTTGAATGAGAAAAATATTGATAGGAGGAAAATACTGTTTAATAGATGTGTTGATTCTGACCACCCTAATATATGCTCATGTTGGATGAGCATATGTGATAGAAGAGACAAAACTGTGGCATTACTGGGAATGAACATTTATCCACTTTCCATACACTAGAAATAAACTACTTGTGTAACTTGATGCCAAGGAATACTTGATTTCTTTGGAGAAAATAATGCTTGTGGGGATTTTTTTTTGGGGGGGGGAATTAAGCATTGTCTTTTGGATACAGAGACACTAACATACAACTTCACACATACTTTAATGTTTTGTATTAAAAATTCAACTAACTTCAAAAGTAATTATTTCATTCTTCACTCAGACTATTTGAGGATTTCTTTGTCCATCCAGGAGAAAATTATGTTGGCATATTTTTATTCAGTTTGAATTCATTTGTAGTCCATTCAGCATATATTTACTGAACATTCAAGTGAAGAGCAATGTAGTAAGCATTAAAGATGCTTAGGTCTGACTTGTGAAGTCCTCAGAGGCCACCAAAGTAGAAAGAGGCCTTTGTAATTCTCCTTGAATTTCTTACAAAAGTAGATGATGAGTTTTTTGTTTTGTTTTGTTTTTGTGGTTTTTTTTCTTAAAGATCTTAAGTATCTTGATAGCAAGAAATGGAGAAATCAAACTGGAACTGAACTGGAATCTTTCTCACTGATGGCTACCTTCTCTCTCTGTTTTTTTTTTTAACAATAATTTTATTAGATATTTTTTCACTTACATTTCAAAT
Source organism: Mus caroli (assembly GCF_978045245.1). Classification (NCBI taxonomy): domain Eukaryota; kingdom Metazoa; phylum Chordata; class Mammalia; order Rodentia; family Muridae; genus Mus; species Mus caroli. The sequence goes on from NW_028227257.1 coordinate 133,031,388, forward strand.
GCTATCCTGAAAGTCCCCTATACCCTCCCCCATCCCTACTCCCCAAACCTCCCACTCCTAATTCTCCACCCTGCTGTTCCCCTGTACTGAGGTATATAGAGTTTGCAAGGGGCTTCTCTTCCCAATGACGGCCAACTAGGGCATCTTCTGCTACTTACGCAGCTAGAGACAGGAGCTTTGGGGGTACTGGTTAGTTCATACTGTTGTTTCTCCTATAGGGTTGCAGACCTCTTGAGCTCCTTGGGTACTTTCTTTAGCTCCTCTATCGGGGGTCTTGTGTTCCATCCAATAGATGACTGTGAGTATCCACTTTTGTATTTGCCAGACACTGGCATAGCCTGACATGAGACAGCTATATCAGGGTCCTGTCAGCAAAATTTTGCTGGCATATGCAATAGTGTCTGTGTTTGGTGGCTTATTATGGGATGGATCCCTGGGTGGGGCAGTCTCTGCATGGTCCATCCTTCCGTCTCAGCTCCAAACTCCATCTTTGTAACGCCTTCCATGGGTATTTAGTCCCCTATTATAAGAAGGACTGAGGTATCCACACTTTGGTCTTCCTTCTTCTTGATTTTCTTGTGTTTTGCAAATTGTATTTTGGGTATTCTAAGTTTCTGGGCTAATATCAACTTATCAGTGAATTCATATCATGTGAATTCTTTTGTGATTGGGTTACCTAACTCAGAATGATATCCTCCAGATCCATTCATTTGCCTAAGAATTTCATAAATTCATTGTTTTTAATAGCTGTCTAGTACTCCATTTTGTAAATGTACCACATTTTCTGCATCCATTCCTCTGTTGAGGGACATCTTTGTTCTTTCTAGCTTCTGGCTACTATAAATAAGGCTGCTATGAACATAGTGAAGTTTGTGTCCTTATTACCAGTTGGAACATCTTCTGGGAATATGCTCAGAAGAGGTATTGCTGGACCTTCTATTAGTACTATGTCCAATTTTCTGAGGAACAACCAGACAGATTTCCAGAGTGGTTGTACAAGCTTGCAATCCTACCATACGTGTTTGGGTTCATTTCTGGGTCTTCAATTCTATTCCATTGTTCTACCTGTCTGTTGCTGTACCAGTACCACCCAGTTTTTATCACTATTACTCTGTAGTACAGCTTGAGGTCAGACATGGTGATTCCACCAGAGGTTCTTTTATTGTTGAGAATAGATTTGGCTCTCCTAGGTTTTTTGTTATTCCAGATGAATTTGCAAATTGCCCTTTCTAATTCAGTGAAGAATTGAGTTGGACTTTTGATGGAGATTGCATTGAATCTGTAGGTTGCTTTCAGCAGAATAGACATTTTTACTATATTAATCCTGCCAATCCATGAGCAAGGGAGATCTTTCCATCTTCTGAGATCTTCTTTAATTTCTTTCTTCAGAGACTTGAAATTCTTGTCATACAGATCTTTCACTTCCTTAGTTTGAGTCACACCAAGGTATTTTCATATTGTTTGTGACTATTGTGAAGGGTGTTGTTTCCCTAACTTCTTTCTCAGCCTGTTTATCCTTTGTGTAGAGAAAAGCCACTGATTTGTTTGAGTTAACTTTATATCCAGCTACTGCACTGAAGCTATTTATTAGGTTTAGGAGTTCTCTGATGGAATTTTTAGGGTCATTTATATATATATTTCATATTGCTTTAAGCTTCTCTCCACTTAGTTTGATGTTGGCTATTGGTTTGCTGTATATTGCTTTTATTATGTTTAGGCATGGGCCTTGAATTCCTGATCTTCCCATGACTTTTATCATGAATGTTTGTTGGATTTTGTCAAATGCTTTCTCAGCATCTAATGAGATGATCATGTGGTTTTTGTCTTTAGTTTGTTTATATTGTGGATTATGTTGATGGATTTCTGTATATTAAACCATCCCTGCAACCCTGGGATGAAGCCTACTTGGTCATGATGGAAGATCGTTTTGATGTTTTCTTAGATTCAGTTTGCCAGGATATTATTGAGTATATTTGCATTAATATTCATAAGGGAAATTGGTCTGAGGATCTCTTTTTATGTTGGACATTTGTTTGGTTTAGGTATCAGAGTAATTGTGGCTTCATAGAATGAATTGGGTAGAGTACCTTCTGTTTTTTTCTTTTTTTTTTTTTAATAGTTTGAGGAGAATTGGATTTAGGTCTTCTTTGAATGTCTGATATAACTCTGCACTAAACCCATGTGTTCCTGGGCTTTTTGTTGTTGTTGTAAAACTATTAATGACTGCTTCTATTACTTTAGGGGCGATGGGACTCTGTAGATCGATAATATGATCATGATTTAACTTTGGTACCTGGTAACTGTCTAGGAAATTGTCCATTTCATCCAGGTTTTCCAGTTTTGTTGAGTATAGCCTTTTGTAGTAGGATCTGATGGTGTTTTGGATTTCCTCAAGTTCTGTTGTTATGTCTCCTTTTTCATTTCTGATTTTGTTAATTAGGATACTGTCCCTGTGTGCTCTAATTAGTCTGGCTAACTAGACTTAGGTTTACCTATCTTGTTGATTTTCTCAAAGAACCAGCTCCTGGTTTGATTGTTCTTTGTATAATTCTTTTTGTTTCCATTTGGATGATTTCAGCCCTAAGTCTGAGTATTTCCTGCCATCTACTGCTCTTGGATGAATTTGCTTCCTTTTGTTCTAGAGCTTCTAGGTATGCTGTCAGACTGCTAGTCTATGCTCTCTGTAGTTTCTTTTTAGAGGCACTCAGAGCTATGAGTTTTCCTCTTAGGAATGCTTTTATTGTGTCCCATATGTTTGGGTATGTTATGGCTTCATTTTCATTAAACTCTCAAAAGCCTTTAATTTCATTCTTTATTTCTTCCTTGACCAAGATATCATTGAGTAGAGTGTTGTTCAGCTTCCACCTGAATGTTTGCTTTCTGCTATTTATGTTGTTATTGAAGATCAGCCTTAGTCTGTGGTGATCTGATAGGATGCATGGGATAATTTCAATATTTTTGTGTCTGTTGAGGCCTGTTTTGTGACCAGTTATATGGTCAATTTTGGAGGAGGTACCATGCGGTACCGAGAAGAAGGTATATCCTTTTGTTTTAGGATAAAATGGTCTGTAGATATCTGTTAAATCCATTTGTTTCATAATTTCTGTTACTTTCCATGTGTCATTGTTTTTTTTTTTTCTATTTCCAGAATCTGTACATTGATGAGAGTGGAGTGTTGAAGTCTCCCACTATTATTGTGTGAGGTGCAATGTGTACCTTGAGTTTTACTAAAATTTTTTAATGAATGTGGTTGCCTTTGCATTTGGAGCATAGATATTCAGAACTGAGCAGTCATCTTGATAGATTTTATCTTGGATGAGTATGAAGTGCCCCTCCTTGTCTTTTTTGATAACTTTGGGATGGAAGTCACTTTTATTCTATACTAGAATGGCTGCTCCAGCTCGTTTCTTCGAACCATTTCCTTGGAAAATTGTTTTACAGCCTTTCACTCTGAGGTAGTGTCTTTCTTGTTCCTGAGGTAGGATTCCTGTAAGCAGCAAAATGTTGGGTACTGTTTGTGAAGCCAGCCTTTTAGTCTATGACTTTTTATTGGGGAATTGAGTCTACTGATATTAAGAGATATTAAAGAAAATAAATTGTTGCTTCCTGTTTGTTTTGTTGTTGCTGTTGTTGTTGTTAGAGTTTGGATTCTGTTCTTGTGATGTCTTCTTTTTTGTTGAAGTTTTACTTTCTTGCTTTTTCTATGGTATAGTTTCCATCCTTGTGTCGTTGTTTTCCATTTTTTATCCTTTGAAAGGCAGGACAAGTGGAAAGATATTGTGACAATTTGGTTTTGCCATGGAATACTTTGTTTTCTCCATCTATGGTAAATGAGAGATTTGTTGGGTATAGTAGCTTGGGCTGGCATTTGTGTTCTCTTAGGGTCTGTATAACATCTGTCCAGGATCTTATGTCTTTCATAGTCTTTGGTGAGAAGTCTGGCATAATTCTAGTAGACCTGCATTAACATGCTATTTGACCTTTTTCTCTTATTGCTTTTAATATTCTATCTTTATTTACTGCATTTGTTGTTTTGATTATTATGTGTCAGGAGGAATTTCTTTTCTGGTCCAGTCTATTTGGAGTTCTGTAGGCTTCTTATATGTTCATGGGCATCTCTTTCTTCAGGTTAGGGAAGCTTTCTTCTATAATTTTGTTGAAGATATTTGCTTGCCCTTTAAGTTGAAAATCTTCATTCTCATCTACTCCTATTATCCAGAGGTTTGGTTTTCTCATTTTGTCCTGGATTTCCTGGATGTTTTGAGGTAGGATCTTTTTGCATTTTGCATTTTCTTTGATTGTTGTTCCCATGTTCTCTATGGAATCGTCTGCATCTGAGATTCATCCATCTCTTGTATTCTGTTGCTGATTCTCACATCTATGTTTCCTGATTTCTTTCCTAGGATTTCTATCTCCAGAGTTGTCACCCTTTGGAGTTTCTTTATTGTTTCTACTTCCCTTTTTAAATCTTGGATGATTTTGTTCAATTCCATCACCTGTTTGGATGTATTTTCCTGTAATTCTTTAAGGGATTTTTGTATTTCATCTTTAAGGACTTCTACCTGTTTAGCCATGTTCTCCTGTATTTCTTTAAGTGAGTTATTAATTTCCTTCTTAAAATCCTCTACCTGCATCACGAGATATGATTTATACCCGAATCTTGCTTTTCAGGTGTGTTGGGGTATCCAGGGCTTGCTTTGGTGGGAGTGCTGATTTCTGATGATGGTGAGTGGTCTTGGTTTCTGTTAGTAAGATTCTTATGTTTGCCTTTTGACATCTGGTAATTTCTGGTGTTAGTTGTTATAGCTATCTCTGGCTGAAGCTTGTTCCTCCTGTGATTCTGTTAGCCTTTGTCAGTACTCTTGGGAGTCCATCTTTCTCCTGAGTCTTAGTGGTCAGAGTACTCTCTGCAGGCAAGGTTCACAGAGGTCTGGAGCTCAGCTCTGCCTCCTGGCTGAAGATGAAGGCCCAAAAGGAGCCCTGTCCCAGAAGCTATGTTGCTTCTGCAGCATGCACACTCTCCTGCTCAGACTGGTCTCTAAGGGACTTGGGATACAAGATGGCGCTCTTACCTGCTCTGGAGATTAGAGCCCTCCCTGGAGGCTACCTCTCCTTTGGTGGGGAAAGTGTGCAGATATCTGAAGCTCAGTTCTGCTTCCTGGCTGAAGATGCAGGCCCGAAAGGGGCCCTGTCCCAGAAGCTATGTTGCTTCTGCAGCCTGCGTGCTCTCCTGAACAGACTTGATGGCTACCTTCTTACTGCTAAAATATGCCTTGGAAGCTTCAAGAGAGGAAAGAGCAACAATTGTCTTACCATAGCTGTGAACACTGTGAACTATGATACACAACTATAAGGCATGGTGTAATGACTTGGATAGTAGTGCAGGATTATTATGGTAGGAACCAGGCACTTTAGGGTTTGTCTTAGTTAGGGTTTTACTGCTGTGAACAGACACCATGACCAAGGCAAGTCTTATAAAAAACAACATTTAATTGGGGCTAGCTTACAGGTTCAGAGGTTCAGTCCATTATCATCAAGGTGGGAGCATGGCAGCATCCAGGCTGTCATGGTGCAGGCAGAGCTGAGAGTTCTACGTCTTCATCCAAAGGCTGCTAGTGGAAGACTGACTTACAGGCAACTAGGGTGAGGATCTTATGCCCACACCCACAGTGACATACCCATTCCAACCAGGTCACACCTATTCCAACAAGGCCGCACCTCCAGATGGTGCCACTCCCTGGTCCAAGGATATACAAACCATCACAGGGTTGGATTTCATAACTGCTCCACAGGAGGATATATACCTAGTCACTAGTGAAACCAGGCAAAACTCCTTGACTTGAGAGTTCATCCCTCTCCAGGGGAGGTCACTACTTTTGTTTAGCTAAATGGCAGTGTTATTAGACTGCTTTCAAGATTTATCAGAGAAAGTTCTTTTTCCTGATTGTCCAAGGTGCTAAGAATAACTGATTATTTATTTAGTACTCAGCCCTAAACAGAACCATTGTAACATTTCCTGGGGACATTGAAGAAGAGGCACCATGTCTTAGTTTGATTTCTTTGTTCATATGTTTGTATTAGTCAGGGTCTCCAAAAAAACATAGTTGATTATATGTGTGTGTGTGTGTGTGTGTGTGTGTGTGTGTGTGTGTGTGTGTGGTCCAACAATGACTGTCCAAATCAGGAAGAATAATGCAGGATGACAATAGTTGTTTAGCCTTCTATGATACTAAAAGTCTCATCAGTCCCTGTGTAATGCTGGAACTCCTAGAGGATCCTTTCAGACTTACTGATCTTCATTCTATATTGGAATCCAATATAGTTCATAGTTAAGTTAATTCTAATACCAAGGAAAGAATATCTCGGCAACAGGCAGGATAAACTTGTCTGTCCAGGTGAAGGTAAATAGGCAATGCAAAGTTTCCTTTTTTCTATTCTCTTTTAGGTAGGCTAGCAAGATTTAAAGTGATCTTCCAGCTTCAAATAGGCTCTGCCAGTGCCTGACAAATACAGAAGTGGATGCTCATAGCCATCAGTTGGACAGATCACAGAGTCCACAATGAAGGAGTCCACACAGAAAGTACCCAAGGAACTGAAGGGGTTTGCAACTCCATAGGAGGAACAACAATATGAACTATCCAGTACCCCCCGCCCCCAGAACTCCCTGGGACTAACTCACCAACCAAAGAGTACACATGGTAGAACTCATGGCTCTAGCTGCATATGTAGCAGAGGATGACCTAGTGGGTCATCAATAGGAGGAGAGACCTTTGGTCCTGTGAAGGTTCTATGCCCCAGTATAGGGGAATTCCAGGGCCAGGAAGTGGGAGTGGGTGTATTGGTGAGCAGGAGGGGGAGACAATAGGGGGTTTTTGTAAGGGAAACCAGGAAAGGGGATAGCATTTGAAATGTAAATAAAGAAAATATCTAATGAAAAAGTGGAAAAGAAAAAACAACAGTCCTCCATAAAAGTGCCCAATATAGTTGGGTTTTGGTTGATTCTAGATAAAATCAGAGTGATAATCAAGTACTCTGATCTAAGGTAAGTGATAAAGGGTTATTTCAGCTCATACTTCCAAGTGAAAAATGTACCAAAGTAGGAAGAAGCTTGAAGAAGCATCCCCAAGTGGGAACAGAGGGCAAAGTATGCATCCATGATAGGAATTATGTCTTTTTTCACTCTCATGAAGTCTAGGATATAGGTTTAGAATTTTCAAAACCAACTTTAATAAGGGTTGTAAACAAGCAAAAAAGCTGGGCAGTGGTGGCATATAATTAAAGTGGCCTTTAATCCCAGCACTTAGGAGGCAGAGACAGGTGGATTTCTGAGTTCGAGGCCAGCCTGGTCTATAGAGTGAGTTCCAGTACAGCCAGGGCTACACAGAGAAACCCTGTCTTGAAAAACCAAAATAAATAAATAAATAAATAATACTAAAGGGTTGTAAAACACTTCAAACCCTCCCCTTCTAGACAACTATCCAATGGTAGGTGAAAAATATGGTAAATAGGATAAGGGGATGTGGATCTGTATAGAAATAATTCTTTGGGGGCAATTCCAATGTCCATTTGTCAGGATACCAACAATCCAGTTCAGTAGTGTCTGGATATGATCAGGCAGTTTAAAAGTATCACCAAACATGAATCAGCATTGGCAGCAGCAGAAACCTCCAGGCCTCTGCTGAACTAACATGAAAGCCAGGAGCTCTCTGCTGTGCCTCTCTCAGAGAAGTAAAGATAAGCAAAGATGTGACACTAGCAAAAAAATATATAGCTAGTTATTTAAGTGACCCATCACTCTCCATTAAGTCCTGATTATACTCTCTCCAAACATCACATGTCCTTCCAGGTGTCTTGCCTCAGGAAAAACACAGTGTGCGTTTACCTCAGCAAAACACCATGTAAGTACATCAATAATACAACCAGAAACTTCTACTTCATATCCTCTTTTTTGTTTAAAAATTGAATTTTTCCTAACATTAACAGTCTACATACAATAAACTAATTATGAAAACGATAAAAGTAAAACTTTAAATCATATTTTAAATGAATAACTTACATACAATGTAGTTTCACAAAAAACCTTTAAATTTCTATTAACGTACAATAATCCAAATAAAACATTAAATTCCTATGAGTATACAGCAAGCCACAAAAAATAACCTTAAATTTCTATCAAGATACAATAAAAAAATGAAAAACCCTTAAATTCTGTATCAGTATATGATAAAAAATCACACATACTTAATTTTCTATCAATATACAATAATTTAAACCTACCACCCTAGATAAGAGCAATCATAGTACATTGAACAACTAAAACAATCCCACCCATCTCAAAGGCTAGCCTACCTATAATTGCTTCATGCTGAATTGTGGCAAAAAATTCTTGTTTGAGGCCCAAAGGAAAAAAAATACATGGATAATCTGAAAAACAAAACAGCAACATCAAAACTAGAAATACTATTTTTTGCGCAGTTTCTGTTTTTATCCAGTCTATGTGTGTCCAGTCTCTGTGATCAATAATTTAGGTTAGACATTTTGAGATATATATATATATATATATATATATATATATATATATATATATATGAAATCAGTAACTAAAACTGTCTGTGAGAATAAATCACTAGGATTTATTTGCTTTTAAACTGAAGTATATGGACTATTCAGTACCTTGCTTATTTTGTCTGATTTATAACCTGCCATCCCCATTTGTTTGCATCTGTATAGAATGTTGATGCCTCTAAAATTTACAATACATGGAAGGATCCAATTAATTTTTGTTATGCTTATGTTTTAGATATCTGTTATTAATTTTGGTCAAGTCATTACTACATGCTCTTTTCCAATCTCCATTTATCACTAATGATGATATAATCTCAGCATTGTTAAGAGGTACTAAAATTTTGTCAAATCTGCTCCTGACAACTGACATAATCTTATTCTAACTTTTATAATTAACTCAGAAATTTTTTCTATATATGTCTCCAATTTTTTATTTTATTTATGAGCTAAGAAAATCTATTCTATAATACTATATTCTCTTTGCATTCTTTGCATAATGAGCCCAGTAGAAGAAGTAATTGAAGGCAAAATGACCATATATATATATATATATATATATATATATATATATATATATATCACACACACACACACCTTGGGCTATTTATTTAAATTTGAATCTCCTTGTGATGTTTAAAACACACTATTTAACTCATATTACTTAATCCAATTATAGGCCTCAGACAGTTAACAACTTCTGTTAAATTTTGAAAATTATTAAGTGATTTCAATTGATCCCTATGGATCGTTCATTCTGTGATTGAATAATTTCTGCTGATTGATTTTATAACATGTATAACTAAGTGAATCTCCTCTATGTATTTTTTTCTGAAGCAATCTGTAGCTACCAACATGGAAAAATTCTTTGTGTTATTGTAGACATATTCTCTAAAACATCTTTGTTAGCATCAGCCAAAAGAATGTCATCCATATAATGATAAATAATAGATGAAGGAACATTTTTAAGAATTATTTCTAATGGTTGTTGAACAAAATACTGACATAAAGTTGGATTATTTAACATTCCATGTGGAAGAATTTTCCAGTAGTGTCTCTTTAGTGGATGCTATATTCAGAATATATACTGCAAAAGTAAGCTTTTGTTTATTCTGATAATGCGAGGGTATTGTGAAAATCCAATCTTTCAATTCAATTATTGTTATGGGTCATGATCTTTGTAACAGAGATGGTAAAGTAAGTTCAGGCTGTAAAGTCTCAATTGGTTGAGTTGCTTTGTTAACTGATTTTAAGTCTATTATCATTCTCCATTTTCCTAATTTCTATTTTACAAAAAGCACAGGGCAATTCCATGGCCTGGTAGACTCTTTTTTTATGTTGTGCCTCCAGCTGTTTTTACCAGCTGTTCAAATGTCTGCAGTTTTTTTTTTTTTTGGGGGGGGCGGGGAGGGCACTGGTCTTGCCATACAGGTTAATTTGATAAAAATGTATAGACAGAGCCGGGCGTGGTGGCGCACGCCTTTAATCCCAGCACTTGGGAGGCAGAGGCAGGCGGATTTCTGAGTTCGAGGCCAGCCTGGTCTACAAAGTGAGTGCCAGGACAGCCAGGGCTACACAGAGAAACCCTGTCTCGAAAAAAACCAAAAAAAAAAAAAAAATGTATAGACAAAGATATTGGTATATTAGCAGTTGCCCTTTTTAATCCCTGTGATGCCCCCCTTTTGAATTGTGGGCACAGCTTGTGATTTTTCTCGATCAATAACTTCCCCAGGAACACCTTTCATATCACACTTAATTTCCTCATTTGCTATCTGTGGAACTGCAGGAATATTAATTTCCATACCCCAATTTTGTAAAGGACCGGTTCCCTATAAATTTATGAGTATGTCAACTGCATAAAATTTCAACTTCCCTATTTCCTCTTTTAGTTCCACACAGGTAATCCATCATATACTTCATCGTATTCCTGATGATTTACCAAATCCTATAAACTGTGTGTAAACCTCCTGAAGTGGCCAATCAGGATTCCAAGGCTTTTGGGAAAGGATACTAACATCAGCTCCTGTATCTACCAAAACTTTGATGTCAAAAATCAGTCATTTGGGAAGCAGAAACCGGCCTGAGTAGGACCACAGGCCTCATCCGGCCGGATCAGCGCCGGGGTAGTGGGAGCGCAGGGTTGCCTGACACCCGCCAGCTACCCACGACCCCCGCCGCAGGATTTTGGGACTGCTGGTGAGTGGAACACAGCTTCTGCTCCAATCCAATTGCACGGGACCTGAGACTGCATTAGTTAGGGAAGCAGAAACCGGCCTGAGTAGGGCCACAGGCCTCATCCGGCCGGATCAGCTCCTGGGTAGCTGGAGCGCAGGGTTGCCTGACACCCGCCAGCTACCCACAACCCCCGCCTCAGGATTTTGGGACTGCTGGTGAGTGGAACACAGCTTCTGCTCCAGTCCAATCACGCGGGACCTGAGACTGCTCTGGTTGGGGAGAGAGAAATCCGGCATACATAGGGCCACAACCCTCTTCCGGTCAGAAAAGCACCGGGGCAGCTGGGGCGCAGGGTCTGCTGACACTTGCCAGCTACCCACAACACCCGCCACAGGATCTTAAGACTTCTGGTGAGTGAAGCACAGCTTCTGCTCCAATCCAATTGCGCGCGGGACCTGAGACTGCATTAGTTAGGGAAGCAGAAACTGGCCTGAGTAGGACCACAGGCCTCATCTGGCCGGATCAGCGCCGGGGTAGCGGGAGCACAGGGTTGCCTGACACCCGCCAGCTACCCACGACCCCCGCCGCAGGATTTTGAGACTGCTGGTGAGTGGAACACAGCTTCTGCTCCAGTCCAATCACGCGGGACCTGAGACTGCTCTAGTTGGGGAGAGAGAAATCCGGCCTACATAGGGCCACAACCCTCTTCAGGTCAGAAAAGCACCGGGGCAGCTGGGGCGCAGGGTCTGCTGACACTCGCCAGCTACCCACAACACCCGCCACAGGATCTTAAGACTTCTGGAGAGTGGAACACAGCTTCTGCTCCAATCCAATTGCACGTGGGACCAGAGACTGCATTAGTTAGGGAAGCAGAAAACCGGCCTGAGTAGGACCACAGGCCTCTTCCGGCTGGACCAGCACCAGGGTACCGTCAGCTACCCACGACCCCCGCCGCAGGATTTAGAGACTGCTGGTGAGTGGAACACAGCTTCTGCTCCAATCTTTAAACAGTGACAACGATAACAACTAACCCCCGAGATTACCAGATGGCGAAAGGTAAACGTAATAATCTTACTAACAGAAACCAAGACCACTCACCATCATCAGAACCCAGCACCCCCACTTCGCCCAGTCCAGGGCACCCCAACACACCGGAAAAGCTAGACACGGATCTAAAAGCATATCTCATGATGATGGTAGAGGACTTCAAGAAGGACTTTAATAACACACTTAAAGAAATACAGGAGAACACTGCTAAACAGGCAGAAGACACTAAAGAGGAAGCACAAAAATCCCTTAAAGAATTGCAGGAGAACACTGCTAAAGAGTTACAAATCCTTAAAGAAAAACAGGATAACATAATCAAACAGGTAGAAGTCCTTACAGAAAAACAGGAAAACACATCCAAACAGATGATGGAAATGAACAAAACCATACTAGACCTAAAAAGGGAAGTAGACACAATAAAGAAAACCCAAAATGAGGCAACAGTGGAGATAGAAACCTTAGGAAAGAAATCTGGAACCATAGATACGAGCATCAGCAACAGAATACAAGAGATGGAAGAGAGAATCTCAGGTGCAGAAGATTCCATAGAGAACATCGGCACAACAATCAAGGAAAATGTAAAATGCAAAAAGATCCTAACTCAAAACATCCAAGAAATACAGGACACAATGAGAAGACCAAACCTACGGATAATAGGAGTGGATGAGAATGAAGATTTTCAACTCAAAGGACCAGCAAACATCTTCAACAAAATTATAGAAGAAAACTTCCCAAATCTAAAGAAAGAGATGCCCATGAACATACAAGAAGCCTACAGAACTCCAAATAGACTGGACCAGAAAAGAAATACCTCCCGACACATTATGATCAGAACAACAAATGCTCTAAATAAAGATAGAATACTAAAAGCAGTAAGAGAAAAAGGCCAAGTAACATATAAAGGCAAGCCTATCAGAATTACACCAGATTTTTCACCAGAGACTATGAAAGCCAGAAGATCATGGACGGATGTTATACAGACACTAAAAGAACACAAATTCCAGCCCAGGCTACTATACCCAGCCAAACTCTCAATTAACATAGATGGAGAAACCAAAGTATTCCACGACAAAACCAAATTGACACATTATCTCTCCACGAATCCAGCCCTTCAAAGGATAATAACAGAAAAAAACCAATACAAGGACAGGAACCACGCCCTAGAAACAACAAGAAGGTAATCCCTCAACAAACCTAAAAGAAGACAGCCACAAGAACAAAATGCCAACTTTAACAACAAAAATAACAGGAAACAACAATTACTTTTCCTTAATATCTCTTAATATCAATGGACTCAACTCCCCGATAAAAAGACATAGACTAACAAACTGGCTACACAAACAAGACCCAACATTTTGCTGCTTACAGGAAACTCATCTCAGAGAAAAGGATAGACACTACCTCAGAATGAAAGGTTGGAAAACAATTTTCCAAGCAAATGGCATGAAGAAACAAGCTGGAGTAGCCATTCTAATATCTGATAAGATTGACTTCCAACCCAAAGTCATTAAAAAAGACAGGGAGGGACACTTCATACTCATCAAAGGTAAAATCCTCCAAGAGGAACTATCAATCCTGAATATCTATGCTCCAAATACAAAGGCAGCCACATTCATTAAAGAAACTTTAGTAAATCTCAAAGCACACATTGCACCTCATACAATAATAGTGGGAGACTTCAACACACCACTTTCACCAATGGACAGATCATGGAAACAGAAACTAAACAGGGACACAGTGAAACTAAGAGAAATTATGAATCAAATGGATCTGGCAGATATCTACAGAAAATTCTATCCTAAAACAAAAGAATATACCTTCTTCTCAGCACCTCATGGTACCTTCTCCAAAATTGACCACATAATTGGTCACAAAGCAGGCCTCAACAGATATAAAAATATTGAAATTGTCCCATGCATCCTATCAGATCACCATGGACTAAGGCTGATCTTCAATAACAAAATAAATAATAGAAAGCCAACCTTCACGTGGAAACTGAACAACACTCTTCTCAATGATACCTTGGTCAAGGAAGGAATAAAGAAAGAAATTAAGGACTTTTTAGAGTTCAATGAAAATGAAGCCGCAACATACCCAAACTTATGGGACGCAATGAAAGCATTTCTAAGAGGAAAACTCATAGCTCTGAGTGCCTCCAAAAGGAAACTAGAGAGAGCACACATTAGCAGCTTGACAACACACGTAAAAGCACTAGAACAAAAGGAAGCAAATTCACCCAAGAAGAGTAGATGTCAGGAAATAATCAAACTCAGGGGCGAAATCAACCAAGTGGAAACAAGAACAACTATTCAAAGAATCAACCAATCAAGGAGCTGGTTCTTTGAGAAAATCAACAAGATAGATAAACCCTTAGCCAGACTCACTAGAGGGCACAGGGAAAGCATCCTAATTAACAAAATCAGAAATGAAAAAGGAGACATAACAACAGATCCTGAAGACATCCAAAACACCATCAGATCCTTCTACCAAAGGCTATACTCAACAAAACTGGAGAACCTGGATGAAATGGAGAAGTTCCTAGACAGATACCAGGTACCAAAGTTGAATCAAGATCAGGTTAATGATCTAAACAGCCCTATATCCCCCAAAGAAATAGAAGCAGTCATTAATAGTCTCCCAACTAAAAAAACCCCAGGACCAGATGGGTTTAGTGCAGAGTTCTATCAGACCTTCAAAGAAGATCTAATCCCAGTTCTTCACAAACTATTCCACAAAATAGAAACAGAAGGTACTCTACCCAACTCATTCTATGAAGCCACAATTACTCTGATACCTAAACCACAAAAAGACCCAACAAAGATAGAAAACTTCAGACCAATATCCCTTATGAATATTGATGCAAAAATCCTCAATAAAGTTCTTGCTAACCGAATCCAAGAACACATCAAAACAATCATCCATCCTGACCAAGTAGGTTTCATCCCAGGGATGCAGGGATGGTTCAATATACGGAAATCCATCAACGTAATCCAGTATATAAACAAACTCAAAGACAAAAACCACATGGTCATCTCGTTAGATGCGGAAAAAGCATTTGACAAGAACCAACACCCATTCATGATAAAAGTCTTGGAAAGATCAGGAATTCAAGGCTCATACCTAAACATGATAAAAGCAATCTACAGCAAACCAGTAGCCAACATCAAAGTAAATGGTGAGAAGCTTGAAGCAATCCCTCTAAAATCAGGGACTAGACAAGGCTGTCCACTCTCTCCATACCTATTCAACATTGTACTTGAAGTCCTAGCCAGAGCAATCCGACAACAAAAGGAGATCAAAGGGATACAAATTGGAAAAGATGAAGTCAAAATATCACTTTTTGCAGATGATATGATAGTATATATAAGTGACCCTAAAAATTCCACCAGAGAACTCTTAAGCCTGATAAACAGCTTCGGTGAAGTAGCTGGATATAAAATTAACTCAAACAAATCAATGGCCTTTCTCTACACAAAGAATAAACAGGCTGAGAAAGAAATTAGGGAAACAACACCCTTCTCAATAGTCACAAATAATATAAAATATCTTGACGTGACTCTAACTAAGGAAGTGAAAGATCTGTATAATAAAAACTTCAAGTCTCTGAAGAAAGAAATTATAGAAGATCTCAGAAGATGGAAAGATCTCCCATGCTCATGGATTGGCAGGATCAACATTGTAAAAATGGCTATCTTGCCAAAAGCAATCTACAGATTCAATGCAATCCCCATCAAAATTCCAAATCAATTCTTCAACGAATTAGAAAGTGCAATCTGCAAATTCATCTGGAATAACAAAAAACCTAGGATAGCAAAAACTCTTCTCAAGGATAAAAGAACCTCTGGTGGAATCACCATGCCGGACCTAAAGCTCTACTACAGAGCAATTGTGATAAAAACTGCATGGTACTGGTATAGTGACAGACAAATAGACCAATGGAATAGAATTGAAGACCCAGAAATGAACCCACACACCTATGGTCACTTGATCTTCGACAAGGGAGCTAAAAACATCCAGTGGAAGAAAGACAGCATTTTCAACAAATGGTGCTGGCACAACTGGTTGTTAACATGTAGAAGAATGCGAATCGATCCATTCAAATCTCCTTGTACTAAGGTCAAGTCTAAGTGGATCAAGGAACTTCACATAAAACCAGAGACACTGAAACTTATAGAGGAGAAAGTGGGGAAAAGCCTTGAAGATATGGGCACAGGGGAAAAATTCCTGAATAGAACAGTAATGGCTTGTGCTGTAAGATCGAGAATTGACAAGTGGGACCTCATGAAACTACAAAGCTTCTGCAAGGCTAAAGACACCATCAATAAGACAAAAAAACCACCAACAGATTGGGAAAGGATCTTCACCTATCCTAAATCAGATAAGGGACTAATATCCAATATATATAAAGAACTCAAGAAGGTGGACTCCAGAAAGTCAAATAACCCCATTAAAAAATGGGGCTCAGAACTGAACAAAGAATTCTCACCTGAGGAATACCGAATGGCAGAGAAACACCTGAAAAAATGTTCAACATCCTTAATCATCAGGGAAATGCAAATCAAAACAACCCTGAGATTCCACCTCACACCAGTCAGAATGGCTAAGATCAAAAATTCAGGTGACAGCAGATGCTGGCGAGGATGTGGAGAAAGAGGAACACTCCTCCATTGTTGGTGGGATTGCAAGCTTGTATAACCACTCTGGAAATCAGTCTGGCGGTTCCTCAGAAAATTGGACATAGTACTACCGGAGGATCCAGCAATACCTCTCCTGGGCATATATCCAGAAGATGTCCCAACCGGTAAAAAGGACACATGCTCCACTATGTTCATAGCAGCCCTATTTATAATAGCCAGAAGCTGGAAAGAACCCAGATGTCCCTCAACAGAGGAATGGATACAGAAATTATGGTACATTTACACAATGGAGTACTACTCAGCTATTAAAAAGAATGAATTTATGAAATTCCTAGCCAAATGGATGGAACTGGAGGGCATCATCTTGAGTGAAGTAACACAATCACAAAAGAACTCACACAATATGTATTCATTGATAAGTGGATATTAGCCCAAAACTTAGGATACCCAAGATATAAGATACAATTTGATAAACGCATGAAACTCAAGAAGAATGAAGACCAAAGTGTGGACACTGTGCACCTTCTTAGAATTGGGAACAAAACACCCAGGGAAGGAGTTACAGAGACAAAGTTCGTAGCTGTGATGAAAGGATGGACCATTTAGAGACTGCTGTATCCAGGGATCCGTCCCATAATCAGCTTCTAAACGCTGACACCATTGCATACACTAGCAAGATTTTGCTGAAAGGACCCAAATATAGCTGTCTCTTGTGAGATGATGCCGGGGCCTAGCAAACACAGGAGTGGATGTTCACAGTCAGCTATTGGATGTATCACACGGCTCCCAATGGAGAAGCTAGAGAATGTACCCAAGGAGCTAAAGGGATCTGCAACCCTATTGTTGGAACAACATGATGTACTAACCAGAACCCCGGAGCTCTTGTCTCTAGTTGCATATGTATTGAAAGATGGCCTAGTCGGCCATCACTGGAAAGAGAGGCCCATTGGACTTGCAAACTTTATATGCCCCAATATAGGGGAATGCCAGGGCCAAAAGAATGGGAATGGGTGGGTAGGGAAGTGGGGGGGCGCTATGGGGGACTTTTGGGATAGCATTGGAAATGTAATTGAGGAAAATATGTAATAAAAATATTAAAAATAAAAAAAAATAAAAAATAAAATGAATAAGGCCATTAAAAAAAATCAGTCATTTGAACCATTTATTTGGGTCTCCAACCATTAACCACTGTTTGCCAGTACACACATTTTCTAGTACTCCCCTAAACCCCTGTATTTTCTACTGGAGTGACCTTGCCCTTAATGTAAGAAAACAATTGAACAATTCTATCTCCTGCATGAATTTAAATCTCCTTTCTCACATATGCCATGATTCTAATTTCTACCGTGCTATCCTCATTTAATATATTCCATGAACAATAAGTCCTTGAGAAGTTAACTCATTCTTCTCAAGATTACTCCCATTGTCCCTGAGGATAAATGACCATACAACCTGTGGTTAACTTGCAACATTCAACTTTGGGGATAGGGTAAGGGGCAGGTCAGTGGCCCTATCCTAAGCTACATTCCCTTCTGAAGCATGTATAATATAAAAAATACTTATTATTATTATTGTTATTATTATTGCCTGCTTAGTACCTTCTATGTGAACAAAGGAAGATGGATCATATTCTTTATCGCAGGGTCATGAGCTGACAGGCACCTCTTTTCATTCCCCTATAGCAAGACATTACCTTGTATATTCCTCTTAGACTGACAATCCTTTCACCAATGTTTGCTTTTTTCACAGCAGATACAATAGGTGGGAATCCTTTGTGGTTCAGAACAGCCAGAACCTTATTCTTCCCTTCTATGAACACCATATTCTCTAGAGTTAATGTAGCTGATAATTTGAGCTCTGAATCTTCTAGCCTTAAAATTTCATTAGAAATGGCCAAATTCACCACAATTAAAGCATCAGGCATTTTGATTGACTTCTATGACTTGTAGCTATGACTTGCCATATGATATTAGCCTGATGCTCCAATAAAACAACACCAGTTGTTTCCCTTGTCCATTTGTCTATTGGGGATCCTTGTGTTTTCAGTAGTCTTGTTGCCCTCTTACATTCGGTATTCACATTTTCAAAGTCCAATATTTCCATCAATGACTGTCTGGTTTCAGGGTCTGAAATGGCTCCAGTTATAGCTGAACCCAATCTCTGTAAGAATTGGTGAATACTTCTGCAGGTCCTTCATAATGTGGTAGATTTTCTCTGCCTTCTTAATCATATTCTAGGCTCTTAAAATGACTACATGACATTGTTCAATTACACCATAATCAGACTGGATTTGTTCTCATAAATCATCATAATGCCTTTCACCAAGCAGTTGTCGTTTTGTAACATTTATCAACCTCTCTATATTCTGTTGTTCTATTTTTGTGGCTCCACCACAATAACAACTGTAATTGTTTTTCAGCTTCTAGTACAGTTGATTCTAATGCCTTCCAGTCATGGGGCATAACACTATTGCACATAACACAATATTTGACATTTCTTTAACAAATGGAAAGTGCAAATCATACAACAACATAGAAAATAAAATTTAGCAGTTTTTTTCAGATGCCAATTAATTATAGGCAGTACCACCATCATTAGCAGGTATATGCTGAACAAAGATTGGGAAGGCTGAAGCTGCCTGTGTAGGCCCAAGCAAATCCTCTGGTGGTGTACTTGGCTAAAGACTACTCCATTGTACCTATACTATCTCTTTCCAGCTGCTAGTGTCACAAAGTTCTCTGGGAATCTGGCCGTGAATGCACATGGTGCAGGGTAAGACAGCAATTTACCTTCCAGACTACTTTGCTTCCTCCTTTCAACATGAGGTACATTAAAGGTATCAGACATCAAACATGAACTTTTTAGTCTCCTCCCACTGGCTCATTTTGCTTCCGAAGTACTTCTGCCTCTATCTACAAACTCTTTAGGTGCTTAGCCAATTCTGCAATCTTCACTAACATAAGATAGTTGATAGATTTCTCCCCCATCTTTTTCAAAAACTATATATGAAAAACATTAAAATAAAGCAAAACAAAAAGAATATTCCTCCAGGTACAAGGTAGGAGACCACCAAGTGGCTGTAGCTGCTGTTTTGCCAACCACCTTTAAGAACTTTGAAACCCCTCATAACTTGACTTTTCCTCTACCATGTTTGAAGCAGAGTTAGCTTTTATGTCTACTCCATGTTGAGTGCCATCTGTAAGCTTAGATCTTTCAAAACCTACTTTAATAACTGTTCTGCTCCAAATGCGGTAGAGGAAAAGTTAGGTTCTGAGGGATTAGAAATGTAAAATCTACTTTAATAAGTGTTCTCAGTCTGGTATAGCTGTCCGATGAGAGGCTGTGACAGAGCCTGATCAGCACAGATTTGGATGCATGCAGCCAATCATTGGACTAAGCATGGGGACCCCAATAGAGGAGTTAGGGGAAGGACTGAAAGAACTGAGGGTTTAGCAACACCACAGGAAAATCAATAAGATAAACCAACCAGACATCCCAAATTTCTCAGGGACTAAACTACCAAGCAGGTTCTGCAGGATAGTCACAAACTTGTGGTCATACTTATAATTCTGATTAAAGTCAGCAGTCACACCTGAACTCATAGAAATTAGAACAATATGTACAAGACCTATGTAGATTCAAACAACATCCCAATGTTAAGATGTGGAACTGGACACAAACTTCCACCTCTATCCAAGAAGCCTTTTACAATTGATACCTTTCAGGAAATAGAAACTCAATTTTTAGTGCAGAATTATCACCAAGTATATCAAATCCACACTGAGACAGACCACATGACCAGGGCTAGTTGACCAATATATGATTGACCCCATTTTGGAGCCTTTTGTTCAATTCTTTATTGTTTGGGTATGTTTTATTATATTGGATTTTTGGATGAAAACCTCAGGTGACAGCACATGTTGGCAAGGATGTTGAGAAAGAGAAAGGCTCCTCCATTGCTGGTGGGATTGCAAACTAGCATAACAAATCTGGACCCAAGATATAAGATACAATTTGATAAACGCGTGAAACTCAAGAAGAACAAAGACCAAAGTGTGGACACTTTGCCTCTTCTTAGAATTGGGAACAAAACAACCAT
This sequence comes from Mus caroli, assembly GCF_978045245.1. Classification (NCBI taxonomy): domain Eukaryota; kingdom Metazoa; phylum Chordata; class Mammalia; order Rodentia; family Muridae; genus Mus; species Mus caroli. The sequence continues at coordinate 133,051,908 of NW_028227257.1, forward strand.
GGAAGGAGTTACAAAGTTTGGAGATGAGACAAAAGGATGGACCATCTAGAGACTGTCATATTTGGTGATCCATCCTATAATCAGCTTCCAAATGCTGACACTATTGCATACACTAGCAAGATTTTTCTGAAAGGACCCAGATATGGCTGTCTCTTGTGAGACTATGCCGGGGCCTGGCAAACACAGAAGTGGATGCTCACAGACAGCTATTGGATGCATCGCAGGGCCCCCAATGGAGGAGCTAGAGAAAGTACCCAAGGAGCTGAAGGGATCTGCAATCCTATAGGTGGAACAACAATAGGAACTAACCAGTACCCCCCCTCCCCGCCCGGAGCTCATGTCTCTAGCTGCATATGAATCAGAAGATGGCCTAGTTGGCCATCAGTGGAACGAGAGGCCCATTGGTCATGCAAACTTTATATGCCTCAGTACAGGGGAACGCCAGGGCCAAGAAGTTGGAGTGGGTATGTAGGGGAGTGGGTAGGGGAGCCTGTGGGGACTTTTGGGATATCATTGGAAATGTAAATGAAATAAATACCCCCCCCCCACACACACACACACAAATCTGGAATTCAATCTGGATGTTCCTCAGAATATTGGAAATAGATCTACCTGAAGACTCAGGTATACCACTCTTGGGAATATACCCAAAAGATGCCCCACCATGCCACAGGGTACTTGTTCCACTATGTTCTCAGCAGCCTTATTTGTGATAGCCAGAAGCTGGAAATAACCTAGCTGTCCCAGGACATAAGAGAATGAATACAGAAAATGTGGTTCATTTACACAATTTAACACTGATCAGCTATTAAAAATGAGGACATCCTGAGATTTGAATGCAAATGAATGGAACTAGAAAATATTATCCTGAGTGAGATAACTCCGACCCAAAAGAACATGCATGGTATTTACTTACTAATAAATAGATTTTACCTAGGAGGTACAGAATATTCAGGATATAAGCCACAGAACTCAAGAAGGTTAACAAGCTGAAGGACCCTAGTGAGGATGCCTCAATACCACTTGGGAGGGAGAAGAAAGCAATCACAGGAGTGGGGAAAGGAGGGAGGGACATGGGTGGGAAGGGGAACAAGGAGGGGAAGAGAGGATCATGACCTGGTACTGGGTGGGGGAGAAAGAACTGAAGCCCTGAGGGGCAGTAGAAAAAATGAAATAGGTAACCTGTGGAGGTAGGATGTGGGGGGGACCTTCTAGAATGTATCAGAGACCTGGGAGGTGATAGCTCTACAGTGAGGAGAGGGAACTTGTAGAGCCCACCTGTAGTAGAAGACAGAGCATCAGTTGGAGGGATGGGGCTGCTATCCCACATTCAGAAACTCAGACCCATAATTTTTCTGGTCTGAAAGAACTGCAGGGACAAAAATAAAGAAGAGCCAGAGGGAAAAGATGTCCAGTGGCAGGCCCAAACTGGTATACAGCTCAAGGGGAGACCCCAAAGCCTGTGACTATTACTTATGCTATAGTGTGGTCTTAAAAGGGGGCCTATCATTACTGCCCTCTGAAAGACCCAACAGCTGAGTTAGATGCAGATATTTATATCCAACCAATGGACAGAAGCTGGTGACCCCTGTGGTTGAATTAGGGAAAAGCTAAAGAATCTGAGGAGAAGGAAGGCCCCATGAAAAAAACCAGCAGTCTCAACTAACCTGGACCACCAAGATTTCTCAGACACTGAGCTACCAATCATGAAATATATAACAGCTGATATGAAGCCGCCAGCATATGTACAGCAGAGGATTGCTGGGTCTGGATCAGTCAAAGAAGGTGCACCTAACCCTCAAATGGCTTGAGGCCCCAGGGAGTGGGGAGATCTGGTGGGATGCAGATAGGGCCATTCTCTTGGAGACAGGGGTGGGAGCTGGGGGAGGGTTGGAAAGGAGGTATGGGATGTGAAAGAGTCAGAGGGTAGATTGGGAGGGAAGTACAGTCTGTACTGTAGTAAAAGATTAAAGAATAAAACCAAGGAACCAACCAACAACAACAAAAAAAAAATTAAAAGATATTGAATATGCCTGCTAGAGAAAAGGCAGAGGTCCCATGCTTTCAGAGACTTGACTTGACTTCTAAGCCATTTTGTATATGATTTGCTGTGTTTTTTTTTTTTTTTTCTTAAATGCTCACTAGGACATGGACACCAAAATTTTCTAGTTCTTTCTCTTGTGTTACAAATGCTAGAGAACTTCAGTGCCCTAATTTTTGTCCATGTGTTTTACTTAAATACCTCATTCATTCTATACTATGTAATGCTAACAGGTTATGAACTATTGATCTACAATTTTTCACTTTTGCCTTAAATCATACACATATATTCATCAGTGTACTTGAAAGGTCCAAATCAATATCTGAAAGGAATTTTAAACATAATTCTTCCTGGTTTTAAACATTGATTTTTGTATGTCTCAAGTCATTGGCCCAGAACTTCCAAGAATTGGCTAACAAAGGCATATTCTTGTATACAAATGTTTTTGAAAGATCACTAAGACTTCCTAGAAATCTCCCAAAGCCTATAAACATCCAGCAAAGAAGCAGGATACAAATTAACACAAAGAATTTAGGTGTCTTCCAATATGCAAATGACAAGCACACCAAGAAAGAAATAAGGAAAATAATAATGGAAATTAACAATAATTTTAATGATACCTTGGGATAAATCTAATAAATGAAGGAAAATGCTTGAACAATAAATTTTTAAGATATTGAAAAAATACTAAAGAAGAGATCAGAACATAGAAATACCTGCCATGATCATTGAATGGTAGGATTAAAATTATGAAAATTGTCATCCTATCAATAGTGATTGATTCAATATCAATAATAACAGGTTCAATGTAATCCCCATCAAACAAAAATTCTAGAGGTATCACCAGCATAACCAATTATAGTACACAGGTATAGAGATAGATCATCATTACACTAGCATGAATACAAATACATTAGCCAGTGAGTAAAATTGAAATCCACATATAATTCAACATTCCTGTAATCACTTAAATTTTGACAAAGAGGTCAATAATATATATTAGAGAAAATAGATTCAATTGGTGCTGGTCAAACTTGATAGCTATATGTAGAAGAATAAAGTGCAGTTCTTATCTCTCATCTTGCACAAAACTTAAGCCCCAAATGAATCAATTACCTCAACATGAGTTGTGATATCTTGAACCTGATAGAGCAGACATATGGAATAGGTTTAAACTCACTGCACAGGAAAGGACTTTTTGGACCCAGTAGCAAAGTTATTAAGCCCAATTAATGTAGAGCACCCGATTAAACTATAAATATTCTGTATATAAATACATGCTATTATTTTGCATCTTCAGATACAACCTACTGTATAGAAAAAAATATGTGCTAACGACTTATCTGGCAGAAGGTAAGTTTCTAGAATATACAAGTAACTAAAAATAAAACTAAATACTAAGAAAACAAAAAAAAATTAAATGGTACATAAAACTAAATAGAAAATTCATAAAAATAAAATAAAACGTCTAGGAAACAATTTAAAATATGTTAAATACCCCATTTATCAAAAACTGTAAATTAAAATTAATTAGACATTTCATCTTATCCCAATTAGAATTGCCAAGTTACAAAAATCAAACGACTACAAGTATTTGGTGAAGGAAGGAAAAATATTTTTATTTTTGGTGAAAATACAAAATGTGGAACTTTCTCAGAAAAATCTGAAAATAGAAGTACTGAAAAATACAGCTAAATAACTCTTTTGCATATACCCCCACCTCCAAACTCTATATCCTAATACTAATATTTACTCGTCTGTATCCAGTGTTGTTCTCTTCACAATAACTAGGATGCATATCAACTGATAAATGGATAATGACAATGTAAAACAGTAGAATATTATTTAGCTGTTAAGAAAAATAAACTGCCAGTAACTATGTAGAGTTAGAAACAATCAGTTTGAGTCAGATAAACCAGACCAAGAAAGACAAATATTGCATGTTTTCTCTAATTTGTGTGTATTAGTTTTCAACTCCCAGATATGTGTGTTCTATTGGAAATAACCTTTGAAATCAAAACATTAGAGAGGATCCAATGATATTGGACTTGAGAAGATGGGAAATGTACAGGGTTAAGTATAACAATAAAACAGAAAGGGTTAAATTTGGTGGAAGACTAGAGGACAGACTAGGTAGGTTAAATAGATAGATAACTAATACTGAAGCCATTTTGAAAAATGCCATGTGAAAAAATACTGCTGTAGAAGCTTTCTAAAATACATACATACACAAACACAAAAGGAGTCTACTTGTAGTTATCCCATGTGGGGCAACAACTCTCCTGCTAGACAGCACAGAATAACAAATAGACCCTAATTCTAGCAATGGGATACACCTTCTGGGGTTGTTGACAAATGAGGACTCCGGGACCATAAATATTACAGGTTATTGGCAATGTTTTTTGTTACTATAGAAATTGATGTTAGGAACTTATTTCTGAAGACATAGTAAACATGAATAATAGAACATAGAGAAATCAAGGTACTACTCACATGGAACTTTGATACCTCTTGACTAGTTTTCAGAATGTTAGAAGGTGTTGTGATTATTACTGGAGGAGAAAACTGGTCATATTCTTCTGTAGCTGTGAATCATGAGAGCTACAAGAATTATCCACATGGTAAGACATGACTATGGTTGTAATAGTGGAATAAATATCATGGAAGTAATCCACATCTTTTGATTGAATTTGAGGCCCATTCCACAGAATGGAATTCATACATGGTATAGTTATAGAGGACAATAATTTCTGTCTAGATTGCTCATTGAACCTAAGAACTAAAACTACTACTATTACTCTCCTAATGTGATATAATTTTAAACAATTTCTTAACAACTTTTTAATATTTGTACCCAGCATATTCATCAAACCTTATCCAAAAAGTTCCTTTTGCAGAGGGTGGCAATTATTGAATGAGATACAATAGAATATGTATTTATTTATCATCCTCTTTTAAGGGCTGGGTATCATTGCAAAAGAGGTGAAGGAAATAACTAAAAAGGAAGAGGAGGTAGATGGAAGAGGAGGTACAAAATAAACAAAAATAAAAAAGATAGCAAGTAACATGTTTCTGGATCCAGCTGCATAGTTATACATATAAGTTCATAGCAGTTGAAAGAGCACACATAAGCAGACATGTGCCCTGAGCAGAAATTGGGCATTAGCTCCACACATAGTCTCAAAATCTCCAGAAGAAGCTCCACTTCCAGGTACTCTAACAAGATCAGGATCATAGGTGAGGAGGCCACAACATCTGCCCCAACACCCCAACACCAGGAGTAATGGGAGCAGCAGGACCCAAAGAGGCAAAACCTTGTCTGACCAGTGACACAGGTTCTTTCCTATCTGAGTGGGTGCCCTGAGCAGACCTTGGGCACTAGCTCTCCACCCAGTCCCACAACATCCAGAAGAAGTGCCACTCCCAGGTACTCTAAAATGCCCAGGATCATAGGATCTCAGGAGCTTGGTTACAACAGGATTTCAGGACCCCATAGGGAGCTTGATTTTTCAGGAGCTCTGATACACCCAGGATCTCAGGATCCCAGGATCGCAGAATCAAAGAATCACAGAGACAGCTGGACTCTGAGGAGTCTGACACAACCAGGATTATGGGCAGGAAAGGCTCAAGTCAGAGATAGCCAGGGCAGGTAGCACTAGCAATAATCAGATGGCCAGAGGCAAGCATAAGAACATAAGCAACAGAAACCGAGGTCATTTGGCATCACTAGAACCCACTTCTGCCACCATAACAGGTCCTGAATATCATCACACTGAAAAAGCAAGATTCATATCTAAAATTACTTCTCATGATGATGTAGAGGACTTTTAAAAGGACATAAGTAACTCCCTTAAAAAAAAATACAGGAGATACTGGTTAGTTCATATTATTGTTCCATTTATAGGGTTGCAGACTCCTTCAGCTCCTTGGGTGCTTTCTCTAGCTTCTCCATTGGGGGCCCTGTGTTCCATCTTATAGATGACTGTGAGCATCCACTTCTGTTTTTGCCAGGCACTGGCATAGCCTCATACAAGACAGTTATAACAGGGTCCCTTCAGCAAAATCTTTCTGGCATTGTGCAATAATGTCTGGGTTTGGTGGCTGATTATGGGATGGATCCCCGGGTAGGGTAGTCTCTGGATAGTCCATCCTGTCATCTTAGCTTCAAACTTTGTCTCTGTAACTCCTTACATGGGTATTTTGTTCCCTATTCTAAGGAGAAATGATGTATCCACCCATTGGTATTCCCTCTTCTTGATTTTCTTGTGTTTTGCAAATTGTATCTTGGGTGTTCTATGTTTCTGGGCTAATATCGACTTAGGGTAGGGGAGCATGGCAGAGGGAGGGTGGAGGGAACTTTCAGAATAGCATTTGAAATGTATATAAAGAAAATATCTAATAAAAAATAATAAAAAATACAGGAGAACACAGGTAAACAGATAGAATCCCTTAAAGAGGAAACACAAAGTCCCTTAAAGAATTACAAGAAAGAGGGAGCGCCATCTTGGTTCCGGGACTCCACTGAACTTAGGAACTTAGTCTGCACAAGTGAGAATGTGCACCACAGAGGCAGACAGCTTCTGGGACAGGCGGGAGCCACAGAGCCGCTGAGGCAGCACACTTTTGGGGCCGCAGACATCCAGCACCCTCCCAGCTGGCTGACAGTGGCCCGCCCTGCACGGGAGCCCTCTGCCTCAGGAGCAGGGAGCTCCATCTTGGTTCTGGGACTCCACTGAACAAAGTCTGCACAGGTGAGAGTGTGCACCAGAAGCTTCTGTGACCTGCCAAAGCAACACAGCATCTGGGAAAGGTCCTGTTTTGGGCCTTCTTCTTTGGCCAGGAGGAGGTCCAAACCCCAGATATCTGTGCACCTTCCCTGTAAGAGGAGAGCTTGTCAGCAGGGAGTGCTCTAACCACTAAAACTCAGAGGAGAGAGCCTGTCTCCCAGGTGTGCTGATAGACGGTAATCAGAATCACCAGAAGAACAATCTCTAAACAGAGACAACTATAACGACTCCAGAGATTACCAGATGGCGAAAGGTAAACATAAGAATCTTACTAACAGAAACCAAGACCACTCACCATCATCAGAACCCAGCACTCCCACTTCGCCCAGTCCAGGGCACCCCAACACAACTGAAAAGCTAGACCTGGATTTAAAAGCATATCTCATGATGATGATAGAGGACATCAAGAAGGACTTTAATAACTCACGTAAAGAATTACAGGAGAACATTGCTAAAGAGTTACAAGTCCTTAAAGAAAAACGGGATAACACAATCAAACAGGTAGAAGTTCTTAAAGAAAAACAGGAAAAGAAACCAAACAGGTAGAAGTCCTTAACGAAAAACAGGAAAACACATCCAAACAGATGATGGAAATGAACAAAGCCATACTAGACATAAAAAGGGAAGTAGACACAAAAAAGAAAACCCAAAATGAGGCAACACTGGAGATAGAAACCCTAGAAAAGAAATCTGGAACCATAGATGCGAGCATCAGCAACAGAATACAAGAGATGGAAGAGAGAATCTCAGGTGCAGAAGATTCCATAGAGAACATTGGCACAACAATCAAAGAAAATGGAAAATGCAAAAAGATCCTAACTCAAAACATCCAGGAAATCCAGGACACAATGAGAGGACCAAACCTACGGATAATAGGAGTGGATGAGAATGAAGATTTTCAACTCAAAGGACCAGCAAACATCTTCAACAAAATTATAGAAGAAAACTTCCCAAATCTAAAGAAAGAAATGCCCATGAACATACAAGAAGCCTACAGAACTCCAAATAGACTGGACCAGAAAAAAAATACCTCCCGACAAATAATAATCAGAACAACAAATGCACTAAATAAAGATAGAATACTAAAAGCAGTAAGAGAAAAAGGCCAAGTAACATATAAAGGCAAGCCTATCAGAATTACACCAGATTTTTCACCAGAGACTATGAAAGCCAGAAGATCCTGGACAGATGTTATACAAACACTAAAAGAACACAAATTCCAGCCCAGGCTACTATACCCAGCCAAACTCTCAATTAACATAGATGGAGAAACCAAAGTATTCCATGACAACACCAAATTCACACATTATCTCTCCACGAATCCAGCCTTTCAAAGGATAATAACAGAAAAAAACCAATACAAGGACGGGAACCACACCCTAGAAAAAACAAGAAGGTAATCCCTCAACAAACCTAAAAGAAGACAGCCACAAGAACAGAATGCCAACTTTAACAACAAAAATAACAGGAAGCAACAATTACTTTTCCTTAATATCTCTTAATATCAATGGACTCAATTCCCCAATAAAAGACATAGACTAACAAACTGGCTACACAAACAAGACCCAACATTTTGCTGCTTACAGGAAACTCATCTCAGAGAAAAAGATTGACACTACCTCAGAATGAAAGCCTGGAAAACAATTTTCCAAGCAAATGGTATGAAGAAACAAGCCGGAGTAGCCACTCTAATATCTGATAAGATTGATTTCCAACCCAAAGTCATCAAAAAAGACAGGGAGGGGCACTTCATATTCATCAAAGGTAAAATCCTCAGAGGAACTATCAATTCTGAATATCTATGCTCCAAATACAAAGGCAGCCACATTCATTAAAGAAACTTTAGTAAATCTCAAAGACACATTGCACCTCATACAATAATAGTGGGAGACTTCAACACACCACTTTCACCAATGGACAGATCATGGAAACAGAAACTAAACAGGGACACAGTGAAACTAACAGAAGTTATGAATCAAATGGATCTGGCAGATATCTACAGAACATTCTATCCTAAAACAAAAGGATATACCTTCTTCTCAGCACCTCATGGTACCTTCTCCAAAATTGACCACATAATTGGTCACAAAACAGGCCTCAACAAATACAAAAATATTGAAATTGTCTCATGCATCCTATCAGATCACCAAGGACTAAGACTGATCTTCAATAACAAAATAAATAATAGAAAGCCAACATTCACATGGAAACTGAAAAACACTCTTCTCAATGATACCTTGGTCAAGGAAGAAATAAAGAAAGAAATTAAGGACTTTTTAGAGTTCAATGAAAATGAAGCCACAATATACCCAAACGTATGGGACGCAATGAAAGCATTTCTAAGAGGAAAACTCATAGCTCTGAGTGCCTCCAAAAAGAAACTATTGAGAGCACACATTAGCAGCTTGACAACACACCTAAAAGCACTAGAACAAAAGGAAGCAAATTCACCCAAGATGAGTAGACAGCAGGAAATAATCAAACTCAGGGTCGAAATCAACCAAGTGGAAACAAGAAGAACTATTCAAAGAATCAACCAATCAAGGAGCTGGTTCTTTGAGAAAATCAACAAGATAGATAAACCCTTAGCCAGACTCACTAGAGGGCACAGGGAAAGCATTCTAATTAACAAAATCAGAAAGGAAAAAGGATACATAACAACAGATCCTGAAGACATCCAAAACACCATCAGATCCTTCTACAAAAAGCTATACTCACCAAAACTGGAGAACCTGGATGAAATGGAGAATTTTCTAGACAGATTCCAGGAACCAAAGATGAAAAGCATTTGACAAGATCCAACACCCATTCATGATAAAAGTCTTGGAAAGATCAGGAATTCAAGGCCCATACCTAAACATGATAAAAACAATCTACAGCAAACCAGTAGCCAACATCAAAGTAAATGGTGAGAAGCTTGAAGCAATCCCTCTACAATCAGGGACTAGACAAGGCTGTCCACTTTCTCCATACCTATTCAACATCTTATTTGAAGTCCTAGCCAGAGCAATTCGACAACAAAAGGAGATTAAGGGGATACAAATTGGAAAAGATGAAGTCAAAATATCACTTTTTGCAGATGATATGATAGTATATTTAAGTGACCCTAAAAATTCCACCAGAGAACTCCTAAGCCTGATAAACAGCTTCGGTGAAATAGCTGGATATAAAATTAACTCAAACAGATCAATAAACATGCTGAGAAAGAAATCAGGGAAACAACACCCTTCTCAATAGTCACAAATAATATAAAATATCTTGGCGTGACTCTAACTAAGATAGTGAAAGATTTGTATAATAAAAACTTCAGTCTCTGAAGAAAGAAATTAAAGAAGATCTCAGAAGATGGAAAGATCTCCCATGCTCATGGATTGGCAGGATCAACATTGTAAAAATGGCTATCTTGCCAAAAGCAATCTACAGATTCAATGCAATCCCCATCAAAATTCCAACTCAATTCTTCAACGAATTTGAAAGTGCAATATGCAAATTCATCTGGTATAACAAAAAAACCTTGGATAGCAAAAACTCTTCTCAAGGATAAAAGAACCTCTGGTGGAATCACCATGCCTGACCTAAAGCCTTACTACAGAGCAATTGTGATAAAAACTGTGTGGTACTGGTATAGTGACAGAAAAGTAGACCAATGGAATAGAATTGAAGACCCAGAAATGAACCCACACACCTACGGTCACTTGATTTTCGACAAGGAAGCTAAAACCATCCAGTTGAAGAAAGACAGCATTTTCAACAAATGGTGCTGGCACAACTGGTGGTTATCATGTAGAAGAATGCCAATTGATCCATTCAAATCTCCTTGTACTAAGGTCAGATATAAGTGGATCAAGGAACTCCACGTAAAACCAGAGACACTGAAACTTATAGAGGAGAAAGTGGGGAAAAGCCTTGAAGATATGGGCACAGGGGGAAATTCTTGAATAGAACAGCAATGGCTTGTGCTGTAAGATCGAGAATTGACAAGTGGGACCTCATGAAACTGTAAAGCTTCTGCAAGGCAAAAGATACCATCAATAAGACAAAAAAAAACACCAACAGATTGGGAAAGGATCTTTACCTATCCTAAGTCAGATAAGGGACTAATATCCAATATATATAAAGAACTCAAGAAGGTGGACTCCAGAAAGTCAAATAACCCCATTAAAAAATGGGGCTCAGAACTGAACAAAGAATTCTCACCTGAGGAATTCCGAATGGCAGAGAAGCACCTGAAAAAATGTTCAACATCCTTAATCATCAGGGAAATGCAAATCAAAACAACCCTGAGATTCCACCTCACACCAGTCAGAATGGCTAAGATCAGAAATTAAGGTGCCAGCAGATGCTGGCGAGGATGTGGAGAAAGAGGAAAACTCCTCCATTGTTGGTGGGATTGCAAGCTTGTACAACCACTCTGAGAATCAGTCTGGCGGTTCCTCAGAAAATTGGACATAGTACTACCGGAGGATCCAGCAATACCTCTCCAGAACAAAATGAGAAGATCAAACCTAAGAATAATAGGTATAGAAGAGAGAAAAGGTTCCCAACTTAAAGGTGCAGCGAATATCTTCAACAAAAGTATGAAGAAAACTTCCCTAAACTAAAGAAAGAGATGCCCATAAACATTCAGAAGCCTCCAGAATTCCATATAGATTGGGCCAGAAAAGAAAGACCCATGGAAGGAGTTACAGTGACAAAGTTTGGAGCTGAGACGAAAGAATGGACCATCTAAAAACTGCCATACCTGGAGATCATCCCATAATCAGCCTCCAAACGCTGACACCATTGCATACACTAGCAAGATTTTGCTGAAAGGACCCTGATATAGCTGTCTCTTGTGAGACTATGCTGGGGCCTAGCAAACACAGAAGTAGATGCTCAAAGTCAGCTATTGGATGGATCACAGGGCCCCCAATGGAGGAGCTAGAGAAAGTACCCAAGGAGCTAAAGGGATATGCAACCCTATAGGTGGAATAACAATATGAACTGACCAGTACCCCCCCCCCCCAGAGCTCATGTCTCTAGCTGCATATGTAGCAGAAGATGGCCTAGTTGGCCATCAGTGGAAAGAGAGGCCCATTAGTCTTGCAAACTTTTATGCCACAGTACAGAGGAACACAAGGGCCAAGAAGTGGGAGTGGGTGGGTAGGAGAGTAGGGGCGGGAGGGTATGGGGGACTTTTGGGATAGCATTGGAAATGTTAATGAAGAAAATATATAATAATAATAATAATAATAAAAGACATTCCTCCCGCCACACAATAATCAAAACACCAAATGCACAAGACAAAGAAAGAATATTAAAAGTAGTAAGGAAAAAGGCCATGCAACATACAAGGACAGACCCACCAGACTTCTCATCATAGACTATAAAAGCCAGTAGATCCTGGACAGATGACATACAGACCCTAAGATAACACAAATACCAATCTAGGCTAGCATACCCAATGAAACTCCCAATTACCATAGATGGAGAATGCAAGATATTTCATGTCAAAGCCAAATTTACCTAATATCTATCCACAAATCCATCCCTACAAATGATAATAGATGGAAAACTCCAACACAAGGAGGGAAACTGCATCCTAGAAAAATCAAGAAATTAATCTTCTTTCAACAAACCCAAAAGAAGATAACCACACAAGTATAATTCCACCTCTAACAAACATAATAACAGGAAATGAAAATCACTTTTCTTTAATATCTTTTAACATCAATGGGCTCAATTCCCCAATAAAAAGACATAGACTAAAAGACTGGATATATAAAAAGGATTCAGCATTTTGCTGCATACAAGAAAAGCATCTCGACCTGCCCAACCAGTGGCTGGGGTTCATTCTGATCAGCGCCACCCCACGCCCCACACCATCTTTGGCAGGCTCCAAGGTCCCCAGAGGACTTTCCATGCTGCAGGCACCCTAGCACACCAGGGATCTTGAGATCACTGGTGAGTGGAACACAACATCAGTTCCAAAAAACCCAGAGGGTCTTGTGCTAGCAGCAAAAGGGTGAAAAGACAAAGGCAGGCCCTAGCACACACAGAATGCTGGGAACACAGAGACCAGTCTACACAGGAGAGCATGTGGGTGGCAGAAGCAACAGAGCTTCTTAGACAAGGTCCCTTCGGGCCTTCATCCTCAGCCAGGAGGCAGAGCTTACACCAAGGCCCCTGGATACCTTCCCTGCCAGAGTAGAGTCGGCCTCCAGGGAGGGCTCTGGCCCCTGGAATCAGGAGGTGGATCTGAGCTCCAGACTTCTGTTCACCTTTCCTGCAAGAGGAGAGCTTGCCTGCAGAGAGTGTTCTGACCACTGGGACTCAGGTGGAAGTTGGTCTCCCAGGCATGATGACAGAGGCTAAAGAATCACAGGAGGAACAAGCTGCAGCCACAGACAGCTAGAACATCTAACACCAGAGATTACCAGATGGCAAATGGCAAACGAAAGAATCTTACTAACAGAAACCAAGAACACTGTGCAACATCAGAACCCAGCACTCCAACCACAGCAAGTCCTGGATACCCCCAACACACCCGAAAAGCAAGATTCAGATCTAAAGTCATAACTCATGATGCTGGTAGAGGATTTTAAGAAGGGCATTAATAACTCACTTAAAGAAGTACAGGAGAACACTGCTGAAAAGGTAGAATCTCTTAAAGAGTAAGCACAAAAATCCCTCTAGCAATTACAGGAAATCACTGCTAAACGGTTAGAAGATCTTAAAGAGGAAACACAAAAATCCCTTAAAGAATTACAGGAAAACACAACCAAACAGATGATGGAATTGAAAAAACCATCCAAGATCTAAAAATGAAAGTAGAAACAATATAGAAAACCCAAAGGGAGAGAACTCAGGAGATAGAAACCCTAGGAAAGAAATCAAGAATCATAGATGCAAGCATCAGCAACAGAATACAAGAGATGAAAGAGAGGATCTCAGGTGCAGAAGATTTCATAAAGAACATGGACACAACAATAAAGAAAATGAAGAATGAAAAAAGATTCTAACCCAAAACATCCAGTAAATCCAGGACAAAATGAGAAGACCAAACCTATGGATAATAGGTATAGATGAGAATGAAGATTTTTCAACTTAAAGGGCCAGCAAATATCTTCAACAAAATTATAGAAGAAAACTTCCATAACCTAAAGAAAGTGATGCCCATGAATATACAAGAAGCCTACAGAACTCCAAATAGACTAGACCAGGAAAGAAATTCCTCTGGACAAAATAATCAGATCAACAAATGCAGTAAATGAAGATAGAATATTAAAAGCAGTAAGGGAAAAAGGTCAAGTAACATATAAAGGCAGATCTATTAGAATTACACCAGACTTCTCACCAGAGACTATGAAAGACAGAAGATCCTGGACAGATGTTATACAGACACTAAGAAAACACAAATGCCAGTCCAGGCTACTATACCCAGCAAAACTCTCAATTATCATAGATGGAGAAAGCAAAGTATTCCATAACAAAACAAAATTCACACAATATCTTTCCACAAATCCAGCTCTTCAGAGGATAATAATGGGAAAACACCAACACAAAGATGGAAACTACACCCTAGAAAAAGCAAGAAAGTAATCCTTCAACAAAAAAGAAGACAGCCACAAGAACAGAATCCCAACTCTAACAACAAAAATAACAGGAAGCAACAATTACTTTACCTTAATAGCTCTTAATATTAATGGGCTCAATTCCCAAATAAAAAGACATAGACCAAAAGACTGGCTACATAAGCAGGACCCAATGCTTTGCTGCTTACAGGAAACCCAACTCAGGAAAAAAAAGACAGACAATACCTCATGGTAAAAGGCTGAAAAACAATTTTGCAAGCCAATGGTCCGAAGAAACAAGGTGGAGTAGCCATTCTAATATGGAATAAAATTGACTTCCAAACCAAAGTTATCAAAAAAAGACAAGGAGGGGCACTTTATACTCATCAAAGGTAAAATCTTCCAAGATGAACTCTCAATTTTGAATATCTATGCTCTATATGCAAGGGAATCCACATTCATTAAAGAAACTATAGTAATGCTCAAAGCACACGTTGCACCCCAAACAAAAATAGTGGGAGACTTCAACACCCCACTCTCATCAATGGACAAATGCAAACAAAAACTAAACAGAGACACATTAAAACTAACAGAAGTTATGAAAGAAATGGATTTAACAGATATCTACAGAACAGTTTATCCTAAAACAAAAGGGTATATGTTCTTCTCAGCACTTCATGGCACCTTCTCCAAAATCAACCATATAACAGACCTCAACATATAAAAAAATATGGAAATTATCCCATACATCCTATCAGATCACCACAGATTAAGGCTGATCTTCAATAACAACATAAATAATAGAAAGCCAACATTCACATGGAAGCTGAACAACATTCTATTCAATAATACCTTGGTCAAGGAAGAAATAAAGAAAGAGATTAAAGACATTTTAAAGTTTAATGAAAATTAAGCCACAACATACCCAAAATTATGGGACACAATGAAAGCATTCCTAAGAGGAAAACACATTGCTCTGAGTGCCTCCAAAAAGAAACTAGAGAGAGCATACATTACCAGCTTGACAACACACCTAAAAGCTCTAGAACAAAAGGAAGCAAATTCACCCAAGAGGAGTAGACTGCAGGAAATATTCAAACTAAGCACTGAAATCAACCAAGTGGAAACAAAAAGAACTATTCAAAGAATCAACCAAACCAGGAGCTGGTACTTTGAGAAAATCAACATGATAGATAAAGCCTTAGCTAGACTCATTAGAGGGCACAGGGACAGTCTACTAATTAATAAAATCAGAAAAGAAAAGGGAGACATAACAGAACCTGAGGAAATCCAAAACACCATCAGATCCTATTACAAAAGGCTATACTCAACCAAACTAGAAAACCTGGATGAAATGGACAAATTTATAGACACAGGCCAGGTACCAAAGTTAAATCAGGATCAGATTAACAATCTAAACAGTCCCATATCCCCTAAAGTAATAGAAGCAGTCATTAATAGTCTCTGAACAACAAAAACAACAAAAAAGCCCAGGAACAGATGGGTTTAGTGCAGAATTCTATCAGAACTTCAAAGAAGACCTAATTCCAGTTCTCCTCAAACTATTCCACAAAATAGAAACAGAAGGTACTCTACCCAATTCATTCTATGAAGCCACAATTACTCTGATACCCAAACAACATAAAGACTCAACAAAGAAAGAGAACTTCCCACCAATTTCCCTTATGAATATCGATGCAAAAATACTCAATAAAATTCTCAGTAACCGAATCCAAGAACACATCAAAACAATTGTTCTTCATGATCAAGTAGGCTTCGTTTCAGGGTTGCAGGGATGGTTTAATATATGGAAATCCATCAACATAATCTACTATATAAACAAGCTCAAAAATAGAAACCACATGATCATCTCGTTAGATGTTGAGAATGCATTTGACAAAATCCAACACACATTCATAGTAAAAGTCTTGGAAAGATCAGGAATTCAAGGCCCATATCTAACCATAATAAAAGCAATATACACCAAACCAGTAGCCAACATCAAACTAAGTGGAAAGAAGTTGGAAGCAAACCCTTGAAAATCAGGGACTAGAAAAGGCTGTCCACTTTCTCCCTATCTATTCAATATAGTACTCAAAGTCCTAGCCAGAGCAATTCGACAACAAAAGGAGATCAAGGGGAAACAAATTGGAAAGGAAGAAGGCAAAATAACATTATTTGCAGATGATATTATAGTATATATAAGTGACCCTAAAAATTCCATCAGAGAACTCCTAAACCTGATAAACAGCTTCAGTGAAGTAGGTGGATATAAGATGAACTCAAAAAAAAAAAAAATCAATGGCCTTTATCTACACAAAGGATAAACATGCTGAGAAAGAAATTAGGGAAACAACACCCTTCACAATAGGCACAAATAATATAAAATACATTGGTGTGACTCTAACTAAGGAAGTGAAAGATTTGTATGATAAGAACTTCAAGTCTCTGAAGAACGAAATCAAAGAAGATCTCAGAAGATGGAATGATCTCCCGTGCTCAAGGATTGGCTGGATCAATATAGTAAAAAATGGCTGTCTTACCAAAAGCAATCTATAGATTCAATGTAATCCCCACCAAAATTCCAAGTCAGTTCTTCACAGAGTTAGAAAGGGCAATTTGCAAATTCATCTGGAATAACAATAAACTTAGGATAGCAAAAACTCTTCGCAACAATAAAAGTACCTCTGGGGTACCTGTCTTCATCATGCCTGTCTTCAAGCTGTACTAAAGAGTAATTGTGATAAAAACTGAATAGTAGTGGTACAGCAACACACAGGTAGATCAATGGAATAGAATTGAAGACCCAGAAATGAACCCACACACCTATGGTCACTTGATCTTTGAAAAAGGAGCTAAAACCATCCAACATAAAAAGGGCAAAATTTTCAACAATTGATGCTGGCTCAACTGGCGGTTATCATGTAGAAGAATGCGAAATGATCCATTCTTACCTTTTACAAAGATGAAGTCTAAGTGGATCAAGGAACTCCACATAAAACCAGAGACACTAAAACTTATAGAGGAAAAAGTGGGGAAAAGCCTCGTATACATGAGCACAGGGGAAAAGTTCCTGAACAGAACAGCAATGCCTTGTGCTGTAAGATCGAGAATCAACAAATGAGACCTCATAAAATTGCAAAGCTTCTGTAGGGCAAAAGACACTTTCGATAAGACAAAAAGGTCACCAACAGATTGGGAAAGGATCTTTACCAATCCTAAATCATATAGGGGACTAATATCCAATATATACAAAGAAGTCAAGAAGGTGGACTCCAGAATATCAAATAACCCCATTAAAAATGGGGTACAGAGCTAAACAAAGAATTCTCAGCTGAGAAATACTAAATGGCTCAGAAGCACCTGAAAAAAATGTTCCACACTCTTAATGATCAGGGAAATGCAAATCAAAACAACCCTGAGATTCTACCTTACTCCAGTCAGAAAGGCTAAGATCAAAAATTCAGGTGACAGCTGGTGCTGGTGACGATGTGGAGAAAGAGAAACACTCCTCCATTGCTGGTGGGATTGAAAGCTTGTACAACCACTCTGGAAATCAGTATGGTGGTTTCTCAGATAATTGGACATAGTACTAATGGGAGATCCAGCAATTCCTCCCCTGGGCATATACCCAGAATATGCTCCAACATGTAATAAGGACACATGCTCCACTATGTTCATAGCAGAATTATTCATAATAGCCAGAAGCTGGAAAGAATCCAGATGTCCCTCAGCAGAAGAATGGATACAGAAAATGTGGTTCAATTACACAATGGAGTACTACTCAGTTATTAAAAACAATGAATTTATGAAATTCTTAGGCAAATGGATGTATCTGGAGGATATCATCCTGAGTGAGGTAACCCAATCACAAAAGAATTCACATGATATGCACTTACTTATTAGTGGATACTAGCCCAGAAACTTAGAATACCCAAGATACAATTTGCAAAGACATGAAACTCAAGAAGGAAAACCAAAATGTGGATACTTCGTTCCTTCTTAGGGAACTAAATACACATGGAAGGAGTTACAGAGACAAAATTTGGAGCTGAGATGCAAGGAAGGACCATCCAGAGTCTGCCCCACTTGGGATCCGCCCCATAATCAGCCATCAAATACAGACACTATTGCATATGCCAGCAAGATTTTGCTGACAGGACCCAGATGTACCCGTCTGTTGTGAGGTTATGCCAGTGCCTGGCAAATACAGAAGTGAATGCCCACAGTCATCTACTGAATGGAACACAGGGCCCCCAATGGAGGAGATAGAGAAAGTACCCAAGGAGTTGAAGGGTCTGCCACCCTATAGAATGAACAACAGTATTTACTAACCAGTACCCCCCAGAGCTTGTGTCTCTAGCTGCATATGTAGCAGAAGATGGCCTAGTTGGCCATCATTGGGAGGAGAGGCCCTTCGTCTTGTGAAGATCATATGCCCTAGTACAGTGGAATGCCAGGGTCAGGAAGCAGGAGTGGGTCAGTTGGGGAGCAAGGCAGGGAGAGTGTTTAGGGAACTTTCACGATAGCATTTGAAATGTAAATGAAGAAAATATCTAATAAAAATTGTTTAAAAAATTAAAAAAGAGAAAACATACATTTTAAGGAGAGACATTCAAACTGAAAGTCATATCTGAACTTCTGTGTTACAAAAATATAAACTACATTGTATTTAAAGCCCTGAAACTTCAAATTTATCAGAGGTGACTTGTTACTTAATTCTCTCAACTTTCAGACTTCTCTATCTGTATTAAAATACTTCTATCCGGGCTTGCTTCTGTGTAGTGACAGGGACTGAGCTTTTCTTGTTTTTTTTTTGTTTGTTTGTTTTGTTTTGTTTTGTTTTGTTTTTGTTTTTTCTTGTTTATGATTTTTATTTTGTTTTGTTTTGTCATGCTTTTCAATACACCGTTTATGCTTTGGTGAAGTTGATCCTTTCTCTTGCAGTTGGTGGAGTAGTTCTCAACACCATGTGTTCTTAAGCTCTTCTCCTTTGCAGTTCAAATCTCAGTAACAATGTGTTTCACATTAAACTTACTGGACTGTGCAGTGTTTGTAGGAGGGCTGTACCTGAGAGTTGCCTACAGTAACTTCCTTCCTTGCTAATATGAAAGCAAAGACTTCCTAGATGGTTTTGTTGAATGGTCATTTTAAAGAGGCCAACCTGGGAATAAGTTAACATTTAATAACATTTAATAACATTAATAATAGGGTTTGAAAGAAACTAAACCTACTACTATTCTGCTTAACTTTCACTCTGATGATGTCATTATCTTTATTCTTCCAATGATGTATTTACAGGCAGACAATGCTTCTCTTCTTAAATACGTTTTAATAATGAGTTATTTATTAAACTTTTGTACTTTGTTGGAAATACGTGTAATTTCCTGATCTTTGAATCAAAATCCACATGTTTTACAATTTAAGCCATGTTAATACATACTAACTTACCCCCAAATAATAAAATTACTTTAAATCTGAGAGTTCTAGTTAAAAATGAGGCAATCATAGAAAGATGCCAATAGAATTTTAATTTTTATATAACCTAGAGAAATAAATAGAGGATAAATCGTGCTAGCACATTGTCCTGTTAAAAGAGCCTACTCATATATACATAATCAGACAGAATCAAAATAAGAAATATTCAAAAGTGTGGATTTTCAAAATAAAGATATAATAAATATGGAGAAAGTAATTCTTGCTATTATTTGATTTGTTTTTGTTTGTAATTTGCTTTTGTTTTGAGACAAGATCTTGCTATGTAGTTCTGGCTGTCTATGGACTCACTATGTATACTATGCTGGACTCAAATTTAGACATTTGCTTGCAAAAATCTTATGGTCAGTAAAGAAACTGAAAGGTTTTTGTGATTTTTTTTTGTTATTGTTTTTAATGTGACATTTTCCTTCTGTCTTTCAGTGTAAACATGAACTGAGATGATAAAAGATACCATCTCTAACATGAAGCTAATTCAATTTTGCTTTAACTGTGAGGATTTGTCTATGCATTAACTTATTGGTTACCTCAGAAATCATCTGGAACAATAGTCAACTTGTGAATTCTGTTGCTATCCCTATAATAACTGACATTAGTTTGTTCACTAAAGTGGGAACTTACATTTAACATGCTTGCAATGTCAAAGGTCTTTTTCTATGTTATACTGCCACTAGGTTGTTAGGAAGATTGAGGGAGATGTGACATATGAAAATACTTGCTAGTTTTTAAAAATAATTCAATTGCTGATATCAATTTTATTTATTAGTACCTGGTGTGTTGGGCACTGATAAACTTTATTATCAGCATTATTTAAATCAACACTGGGAAATCCCAACTGACATTATGGGTTTATTATTTTAACCATCCAACCATGATTGCACACGTTAGAAATGAAGAAGCTGTTTTTATTCACTGGCAGGGATTCATTAATTTAGTGAAGGAAAAACAATTTAAGTCCAACATATTTTATTATTCGCTGTTCTCCAATGGAGACATTAATCTCTCTTTGGTCTTTATCCACAGTATATTTCAAATGGTATTATTTGATCTAGCTTATGTGATTATGGAAATATGCAATAACAATAAAGTTGTTTTATTGATAAGAGAGCTATAAGTCATTTCAACATCAACTGTGGGTGCTTTGGCTTATTTTTATAGCCCAGCTTCATGCTACTGCTCAGGCATCTAAGCGGGCACATTTCTTTACTGCACTGTCTTCATTCACTACTTTTCTTTGTTATTCTATTTGGTTGCCAGTCTTTTCCTTGCCAAGCACACAGGAGCAAGGTGGACCATTGCCTTACAATGTCAGATCTTGTTCTTTGTGATCAAAAGACTCTGTATCAACCAGAGTTATACTTGACGGATCTTGCAAATAGATTAATAGGCACTTCTTATGTCCGTTACTTGAAATAACTTCAAGTTGTGTGACACAATTTTATGTCTATAGAAAATAAACAATGAAAAACAGCAGGAAAATCTTAACACAGAAATGCCTTGAAAGACCCACAACGTGAGGACTCCCCCACGTTCTGACTCAGGAGAGGCGACACCCCAAAATCACCCACAAGAAACGGTCTTGCTGCAACTGCAAGAGGATTTTTTATTCGAGAGCGTTCTCGGGCCCATGGTCATACACCACGCAGGGGTAGAGGACTATGGCGCCCCGAGTAGCTGTATAAGGGGGTATTTAAAGGAAGAAACCACAACTCAAGGAAGTGGGGAGGGCGTTGTTGGAAAAATACCAAAGATACCAGTTAAGAGTCATAAGGAAGTGTAAAGTCACAAGAGTCACAGAGAATACCTGGTAATTGTTTTGGTTAACTCTCAGTTTCTAAGAGCCCCTAACAATAGCACATTTGCATGGCAGTTTCCGGTGTTGGTCAGGGTGACTTTCTTTGAATGAACACTCTTTGAACTCAGGAAGCAGGTAGGTGGAGGAAGGAATGTCGCTATCAAGGTATGATTAGCATACCTTGGAGCAATGGGTCACAAAGGTTACATTCCCAAGCCTCAACCTAAAGGCCTAGAATTTTGTTACTTCTTCAGCCTCACTACTGCTTTTTCTTCTCCTCAGCACCACCTCCTGCCCTGCAAAACATACCAGCAAGCTAGGAATCGTTTATTCTTTCAAACTACCACTAATAGCCTTACTCCACCTGCAGTATGTGCCTATAGAAACCAACTGCAAACACTGTGCCTTTTGTTTCTGTGAATCTCAGAAACCAAATAGGAACTGTACTCCATGTGGACTTTTGTAGCCATTAATTGGAGGGTCAGGTCTGAAGAAGTAAGACATTGTGTAATTATGAATTCACAATTTTGGTACTACTTTAAGAACTCATGCAAAGTTCCACAGGAACTGAGTCTGTGTAGAATCCTGTAGACACCATGATTTTGACTTCTCTCAAGTGGGTGTGTATCGCCCCCTTCTGGCTGTTGTTCACAGTGACGTTGACCACAGGATAAGAAATCTTGGTGACATTCTCATTCAGGGATTTGAATCCTTTTTACCACATAACAAAAGAAGGAAGCTGGATGTTCAACTTCATAACAGTCAGAAGCTGTTTTTAATCATTGGCATAGACTCATTAATTTGGTGAAGGAAAAGAGCTACTAACAGTTCAGACTACCTATGTCTCTGTGTCCAGTGTGTTAGACAGCTAAACTTGTGAGGTCTCTTCTCGGTATGAAAAAGGATAGCAGCAAAGAGTGAGTCTTCAATGCAAGCTATAATATAATGTTAGCATTGCTTTGTGGATCTTTCTCCAGTAGAGATCTATCTAGTACAGAGCTGATAGTCAAGCTCTTGATTTGGTTTCTTTTCCTTGTGAGACTATGTGGCCTTTCATTGTCCTTACCCTACTTTATCATGCCTTTCTTCTTGTTGACACCATAAGGACATTAATGATGTAAAGAAAGAACATGGAACATTTGAAGTGATCTGCTTTCCCTAGTTGCTAAGTTCTTAAAGGTTAGAGAGCTGCACAGGAAAGAAGTCTAATTTAACACAACCAACAGAGCTTGAAGGCAGATTTTTTTGTACAGGAAAAAGAGACTTGTATTTAGAAGAGCAGTAATAATAATAATTTAATTTTTGAACCAGGGCAAGAACTTTGTTTTTAGGAAAGCAGCAGAAACAGCAGTACTAGTACAGAAAACGATAAGAATAACTTAAAATAAATGTGTACCAACTTTCTCCATTGCTAGGGTATAAAATATATTATCAAAATTCTTATATCAAAAAAGTTTAGAAAATACTTTTGCAATTGAAAAATAATATAGAATATGCTTGGAAAAACAATGCAAATATATCAAAATAACAACACAATTGACAATTTCAGTTCTATCTCATAGTGGTGAGGAAAAATGAACTACATTATTTCCCTTTTGAAAATACAATGTGTTCTTTATATGAATGAGGGTATGAAAATAATTGTAATTAGCCTATGATGATAACAAGAAGACATTGTCTCCTGTGTAAAGTCTAGTCATTCAATTTAAGTGACTATTTTTTCCTTTAATGTATCTGCTTGCTTCAGCAGTGATAAAATATATTTGCTAATCATTATCTTGCCCTTCAACATCTTTTTGTCCTTTCTATTTTGTACATCTCTTTTGTTATTTTGTTACTTTGCTCCCTTTAAATTTCTCTTACTTTTACATTTCCCTACATTTATGGTATTTATTACATATTTCTCTTTTATATCATTATAATCATTATAACAAAATTATTTAAGTATGTTTCCATGTGAATACTGATTGAATTGTAGCTTCATATGGTAAAATTTCATTCATTTTTCATTATGAGTGAATTAAATATCTCTGATGTCTTTAAAGAACAGAAAATATTTTTGAGTTTAATAAATTGCAAATCTTATTTATTTATTTATCTATCTATTTTTTTTTTTTTACAGTCCAGGCTTATTCTCCCCTCCTGGTCCACCCTCTAACTCTTTTACATCCCATACCTCACCCTGCCCCCATACACACATACCCACACTCTCTCCAAGACAATGTCCCCACCCACAAACTCCACCCCACCAAACCTCCCCATTCCTGGGGGTCTCAAGTGTTTTGAGGGCTAGGTGCATCTTCTTTGACTGAGTACAGACCCAGCAGTCTTCTGCTGCATATATGTTGAGGGCCTCATATCAGCTGGTGTATGTTGCCTGGTTGGTGGCTCAGTGTCAGAGACATCTCAGAGGTCCAGGTTAGTTGAGACTTCTGGTCTTCATATAGGGTCAACCATCTCCTCAGTTTCATCCAGCTTTTCCCTAATTCAATTAATTCACCAGCTTCTGTCCACTAGTTGAGTGTAAATATCTACATCTGAGACTTTCAGCTGCTGTTGAGCCTTTTGGAGGGCCCCCATTTGTAAGCACACCATAGCATCAGTAATATTGTCATAGCATTAGGGCCTCCCCTTGAACTGGATCTAAATTTGGGTTTGTCACTGGATCTCCTTTTCCTCAGGCTCTTCTCCATTTTTGTCTCTGCAGTCTTTTCAGACAGGAAGAATTATGAGTCAGAGTTTTTGACTGTGGGATAGCAACACCATCCCTTCACTTGATGCCCTGTCTTCTACTGCAGGTGGCTCTACAAATTCCCTTTCCTCACTGTAGGGCATTTCATTTAAGGACCTTCTCTTTGGGTCCTGATACTCTCTCACCTTCCAAGTCTCTGCTACACTCTGGAAGGTCCCCCCCACATCCTACCTCCAAAGGTTACCTGTTTCCATTGCTTCTGCTGGTCCTCAGGGCTTCAGTCAGGTCCCCCACCCAATACCAGATTATGTTCTCCTCTTCCCCTCCATGTCCTCTTTCCCTCCCAAGACCTTCCCTCCCTCCCCCACTTCTGTGATTTCTTTCTTCTCCCTCCCAAGTGGGATTGAGGCATCCTCACTTGGGCCTTTTAGCTTGTTAACCTTGAGTTCTGTGGACTGTATCCCAAGTATTCTGTACTTTTTGGCTAAAATCCACTTTTTCGTGAGTACATACCATGCATGTACTTTCAGATCAAAGTTATTCCACTCGAGATGATATTTTCTAGTTCCATTCTCTTGTCTGTAAAATTCATGCTGCCCTTGTTCTTAATACCTGAGTATTATTCAATTGTGTAAATGAACCACATTTTCTGTATCCATTAATCCATTATTCTCAGTATTCTTTTTTTTTTTTTTTTAACCTCTTGGTTATTTCCAGCTTCTGGCTATCACAAATAAGGCAGCTATGAACATAATGGAACATGCGCCCCTGTGGCATAGTGAAACATCTTTCGAGTATATGCTCAGGAGTGGTATAGCTGGTTCTTCAGGTAGATCTATCTCCAACTTTCTGAGGAACCTCCAGAAAGATTTCCAGAGTAGTTACACCAGTTTGCAATCCCCCTAGCAGTGGAGAAGTGTGTTCCTTTTTCTCCACATCCTTGCCAACATGTGCTGTCACCGGAGGTTTTCTATCTTAGCCATTCTGATTGGTGTAAGGTGGAATCTCAGGGTTATTTTGATTTGCAATTCCCTAATAACTAAGAACTTTGAACAATTCCTTACGTGCTTCTCAGCCATTCGAGATTCCTCTGTTTGAATCTCAGTTTAGTTCTATATCCCATTCTTTGATTGGGTTGTTTGGTTTCTTGGTGTCTAGCTTAAGTTCTTTATGTTACATTAAAAAAAATCATCTTAAGTCATTGTCTTTTACTATATGAAATAAACACAAAATTACAAGTTAAATAATATGCATATTTATTTCTATTTGATTGGATTATACTTTCATTTAAACCCTTTTACTGAAACAATTGAATTTTTTGATGTATTATTACATATTATATGTAATATGTAATAATATATGTAAAAATATATATGTATTATTACATATTATATGTAATATGTAATAATATATGTAAAAAAAAAGAATACTGAGAATAATGGATATACATATTATATGCATGAAGAAGAGCAGGTATCTTCAGATACTTGAAGTTCTTGACATATAGATTTTTCGCTTGCTTAGTTAAAGTCACACCAAGATATTATATATTTTTTGTGACTATTGTGAAAGGTGTCATCTCCCCGATTTCTTTCTTAGCCTGTTTACCCTTTGAGTAGAGGAAGGCTACTGATTTATTTGAGTTAATTTTGCATCCAACCACTGTACTGGAGGTTTATCCAATTGTTTATCAGGTATAAGTGTTCTCTGGTAGAATTTTGGGGTTCACTTATGTATACTATCATATCATCTGAAATAGTGATTATTGACTTCTTCCTTTCCAATTTGTATCCTTTTGACCTCATTTTGTTGTCTAGTTAGTTCCAGTACTATATTGAACAGATAGGTAGTGGGCAGTGTTGTCTAGTCCCTGATTTTATTGGGATTGCTTCAAGTTTCTCGTCATTTAGTTTTATCTTGGCTACTGGTTTGTTTTCCCTATGTTTAGGTATGGGCCTTAAATTCCTAATCTTTCCAAGATTTTTAAAATGATAGTGTGTTGAATTTTGTCAAATGCTTTCTCAGCATCTAATGAGATAACCAAGTGGTTTTTTTTCCTTTGAGTTTGTTCATATAGTGGATTACTTTGATTGTTTTGATGTGTTCTTGGATCAGTTTGCAAGAATTTTATTGGGAATTTTTCCACTAATATTCATATGGGAAATTTGTCTGAAATTCTCTTTCTTTGTTGGGTCTTGGTGTGGTTTAGGTATACCCATAATTGTGGCTTCATAAAAAGATTATGGTAGTGTTCCTTCTGTTTCCATTTTATGGAATAATTTGAAGAATATTGCTATTCGGTCTTCTTTGAAGGTCTTATCTAATTCTGCACTAAAACCATCTGATCCTGACCCTTTTTTTTTTTTTTGAGTCTTTTAATGACTGCTTCTATTTCTTTAGGGTTTATGGGGCTGTTTAGATGGTTTATCTGATCCGGATTTAACTTTGGTACCTGGTATATGTCTAGAAAATTGTCCATTTCATCCAGATTTTCTAGTTTTGTTGAGTATAGACTTTTGTAGTAGGATCTGATGATATTTTTAGTATCCTCAGTTTCCTTTGTTAGGTCTCCCTTTTTGTTTCTTGTTTTGTTAATTTGGATACTGTCTCTCTGTCCTGTGGTTATTCTGGCTAAATGTTTACCTATCCTATTTATTTTCTCAAAGAACCAGCTCCTAGTTTTGTTGATTCTTTATATAGTTCTATTTGTTTCTACTTGGTTGATTTTTAGCCCTGAGTTTATTTCCTCCTGTCTACTTCTCTTGGGTGTATTAGCTTCTTTTTGTTCTAGAGCGTTCAGATGTACTGTCAAGCTGCTAGGGTATGCTCTCTTCAGTTTCTTTTTGGAGTCACTCAGAGATATGAGTTTTCCTCTGAGCACTGCTTTCATTGTGTCCCATAAGTTTGGACAAGTTTCGATATGTTTTTATTAAATTCTTAAGCCTTTAATGTCTTTCATTTTTCTTCTTTGACCAAGTTATCATTGAATAGAGAGTGTTCAGATTCCATGTGTATGTGGGCATTCTTTTATTTAATTTTTGTTAATGAAGACCAGCCTTAGTCCATGGTGATCTGATAGGATGCAGGGGGTCATTTCAGCCTTCTTTGATCTGTTGAGGCCAGTTTTGTGACTATTATATCAATCATGAGGTACTGAAAAAAAGGTATATTCTTTTGTTTTAGGTAAAATTGTATATACTATCTGTTAAATCCATTTGATTCATAACTTCTGTTACTTTCACTCTGTCTCTGTTTAGTTTCTGTTTTCATGATCTGTCCATTGATGGGAGGGTAAAAACTCCCACTAATATTGTGTGAAGTGCAATGTGTACTTTGAGCTTTACTAATGTTTTCTTTATGAATGTGGGTGCCCTTGTATTTAGAGCATAAAAGTTCAGAATTGACAGTTCTGGTTGGTAGATTTTTACTTTGATAGTATGAAGTGCCCTTCCTTATCTTTTTTGAAAGCTAATTTTATTCGATATTAGAATGGAAACTCCAGTTTGTTTTGGGGAAAATTTGCTTGGAAATTTATTTTCCAGCCTTTTACTCTGAGGTAGTATAATGTCTTTGTCACTGAGGTGGGTTTCCTGTATGCAGCAATAAGTTGAGTCCTGTTTATGTATCCAGTCTATTAGTCTGCCATTTTAGTGGGGGGTTGAGTCCATTGATATTAAGAGATATTATGGAAAAGTGATTGTTGCTTCCTGTTATTTTTGTTGTTAGAGGTCTAATTATGTTTATGCGGGTATCTTCTTTTTGGTTTGTTAAAAGAAGATTAGTTTCTTTCTTTTTCTAGGGTGTAGTTTCCCTTCATGTGTTGGAGTTTTCCATCTATTATCCTTTGTAGGACTGGATTTGTGGAGAGATATTGTGTAAATTTGTTTTTGTCACAGAATATCTTTATTTCTCCATCTATGGTAATTGAGAGTTTTGCTGGGTATAATAGCCTGGGCTGGCATTTAGGTTGTCTTAGTGTCTGTATGACATCTGCCTAGGTTCTTCTGACTTTTAGAGTCTTTGTTGAGAATTCTGGTGTAATTCTGACAGCTCTGCTTTAAATGCTACTTGACTTTTTCACATACTGCTTTTTCTTAAAAAATATTTTTTATTATGTATTTTCCTCAATTACATTCCCAATGCTATCCCCAAAAGTCCCCCATACCTTCTACTCCACTCCCTTACCCACCCACTCCCACTTTTTGGCCCTGGCGTTCCCCTGTACTGGGGCATATAAAGTTTGCATGTCCAATGAGCCTCTCTTTCCAGTGATGGCAAATTAGACAATCTTTTGGTACATATGCAGCTAGAGTCAAGAGCTCCAGGGTACTGGTAGGTTCATAATGTTGTTGCACCTATAGGGTTGCAGATCCCTTTAGCTCCTTGGATACTTTCTCTAGCTCCTCCATTGGGGGCCCTGTGATCCATCCAATGGCTGACTGTGAGCATCCACTTCTGTGTTTGCTAGGCCATGGCATAGTCTCACAAGAGACAGCTTATCAGGGTCCTTTCAGCAAATTCTTGCTAGTGAATGCAATGGTGTCATCCTTTGGAGGCTGATTATGGGATGGATCCCTGGATATGGCAGTCTCTAGATGATCCATCCTTTTGTCTCAGCTCCAAACTTTGTCTCTGTAACTCCTTCCGTGGGTGTTTTGTTCCCAATTCTGAAAAGGGGCAAAGTGTCCACATTTTGTTCTTTGTTCTTCAGTTTCATATGTTTTGCAAATTATATCTTATATCTAGGGTATACTAAGTTTCTGGGCTTATATCCACTTATCAGTGAGTACATATCATTTGAGTTCTTTTTGATTGTGTTACCTCACTCAGGATGATGCCCTCCAGGTCCAACCATTTGCCTAAGAATTTCATGAATTCATTCTTTTAATAGCTGAGTAGTACTCCATTGTGTAAATGTACCACATTTTTTGTATCCATTCCTCTGTTGAGGGTCATCTGGGTTCTTTCCAAATTCTGGCTATTATAAACAAGGCTGCTATGAACATAGTAGATATATGCCCAGGAGAGGTATTGTGGGATCCTCCAGTAGTACTATGTCCAATTTTCTGAGGAACCGCCAGACTGATTTCCAGAGTGTTTGTACAAGCTTGAATCCCACCAACAATGGAGGAGTGTTCCTCTTTCTCCATATCCTCACCAGCATCTGCTGTCACCTGAATTTTTGATCTTAGCCATTCTGACTGGTGTGAGATGGAATCTCAGGGTTGTTTTAATTGGCATTTCTCTGAAGATTAAGGATGCTGAACATTTTTTCAGATGCTTCTCAGCCATTTGGTATTCCTCAGGTGAGAATTCTTTGTTTAGCTTTGATCCCCATTTTTAATGGGGTTATTTGATTTTCTGGAGTCTACCTTCTTGAGTTCTTTATATATATTGGATATTAGTCCCCTATCTGATTTAGGATAGGTAAAGATCCTTTCCCAATCTGTTGGTGGCCTTTTTGTCTTATTGACGGTGTCTTTTGCCTTACAGAAGCTTTGCAGTTTCATGAGGTCCCATTTGTCAATTCTAGATCTTACAGCACAAGTCATTGCTGTTCTATTCAGGAATTTTTCCCCTGTGCCCATATCTTCCAGGCTTTTCCCCACTTTCTCCTCTATAAGTTTCAGTGTCTCTGGTTTTACGTGGAGTTCCTTGATCCACTTACATCTGACCTTAGTACAAGGAGATTTGAATGGATCAATTGGCATTCTTCTACATGATAACCACCAGTTGTGCCAGCACCATTTGTTGAAAATGCTGTCTAATTTTTCCACTGGATGGTTTTAGCTCCCTTGTCGAAGATCAAGTGACCATAGGTGTGTTGGTTCATTTCTGAGTCTTCAATTCTATTCCATTGATCTACTTGTCTGTCACTATACCAGTATCATGCAGGTTTTTTTTTAATCACAATTGCTCTGTAGTAAAGCTTTAGGTCAGGCATGGTGATTCCACCAGAGGTTATTTTATTCTTGAGAAGAGCTTTTGCTATCCTAGGTTTTTTGTTGTTCCACATGAATTTGCAGATTGACCTTTCTAATTCATTGAAGAATTGAGTTGGAATTTTGATGGGGATTGCATTGAATCTGTAGATTGCTTTTGGCAAGATAGCCATTTTTACAATTTAGATCCTGCCAATCCATGAGCATGGGAGATCTTTCTATCTTCTGAGATAGTCTTTAATTTCTTTCTTCAGAGACTTGAAATTTTTATTATACAGATCTTTCACTTTCTTAGTTAGAGTCACGCCAATGTATTTTATATTATTTGTGACTATTGAGAAGGGTGTTGTTTCTCTAATTTCTTTCTCAGACTGTTTATTCTTTGTGTAGAGAAAGGCCATTGACTTGTTTGAGTTAATTTTATATCCAGCTACTTCACCGAAGCTGTTAATCAGGTTTAGGAGTTCTCTGGTGGAATTTTTAGGGTCACTTATATATACTATCATATCATCTGCAAAAAGTGATATTTTGACTTCTTCTTTTCCAATTTGTATCCCCTTAATCTCCTTTTGTTGTCGAATTGCTCTGGCCAGGACTTCAAGTACAATGTTGAATAGGTAGGGAGAAAGTGGGCAGCTGTGTCTAGTCCCTGATTTAGTGGGATTGATTACAGCTTCTCACAATTTACTTTGATGTTGGCTACTGGTTTGCTGTAGACTGCTTTTATCATGTTTAGGTATGGGCCTTGAATTCCTGATCTTTCTAAGACTTTTATCATGAATGGGTGTTGGATCTTGTCAAATGCTTTTCGAGTCTAAGGAGATGATCATATGGTTTTTGTCTTTGAGTTTGTTCATATACTGGATTATGGATTTCCATATATTAAACCATCCCTGCATCCCTGGAATAAAGCCTAGTTGGTCAGGATGGATGATTTTTTTTAATGTGTTCTTGGATTCATTTACTGAGAATTTTATTGAGTATTTATGCATCAATATTCATAAGGGAAATTGGTGTGAAGTTCTCTATCTTTGTTGGATCTTTCTGTGGTTTAGGTATCAGAGTAATTGTGGCTTCATAGAATGAGTTATGTAGAGTACCTTCTACTTCTGTTTTGTGGAATAGTTTGTGCAGAACTGGAATTAGATCTTCTTTGAAGGTCTGATAGAACTCTGCCTTAAGCCCATCTGGTCCTGGGCTTTTTTTCTTTGGGAGACTATTAATGACTGCTTCTATTTCTTTAGGGGATATGGGACTGTTTAAGTCATTAACTTGATCCTGATTTAACTTTGGTACCTGGTATCTGTCTAGAAATTTGTCCATTTCATCCAGGTTTTACAGTTTTGTTGAGTATAGCCTTTGTAGAAGTATCTGATGTTATGTCTCCCTTTCCATTTCTGATTTTGTTAATTAGGATGCTGTCCCTGTGCCCTGTAGCGAGTCTAGCTAAGGGTTTATCTATCTTGTTGATTTTCTCAAAGAACCAGCTCCTTGTTTGGTTGATTCTTTTAATAGTTCTTCTTGTTTCCACTTGGTTGATTTCGCCCCTGAGTTTAATTTTTCCTGCTGTCTACTCTTGGGTGAATTTTCTTCCTTTTTTTCTAGAGCTTTTAGGTGTGTTGTCAAGCTGCTAGTGTGTGCTCTCTCTAGTTTCTTTTTGGAGGCACTCAGAGCCCTGAGTTTCCCTCTTAGAAATGCTTTCATTGTGTCCCGTAAGTTTGGGTATGTTGTGGCTTCATTTTCATTAAACTCTAAAAAGTCTTTAATTTCTTGCTTTATTCGTTCCTTGACCAAGGTATCATTGAGAAGAGTGTTGTTCATTTTCCACGTGAATGTTGGTTTTCCATTATTTATGTTGTTATTGAATCCCATACTGCTTTTAATACTCTTTCTTTCCTCTGTGTATTTGGTGTTTTGATTATTACATGACAAGAAGAAATTTTCTTGTTCAATTTATTTGGGGTTCTGTAGGCTTCTTGAATATTTATGGACATTTCTTTCTTTACGTTAGGGACATTTTCTTCTATGATTTTGTTGAAGATATTTACTGGCACTTCGAGTTGAGAATCTTTGTTCTCTTCTATACCTATTATTCTTAGGTTTGGTCTTCTCATTATGTCCTTGATTTCCTGGATGTTTTGGCTTAGGAGTTTTTTGCATTTTGTATTTTCTTTGACTGTTGTGTCAATGTTTTCTGATTTTTTTCCAGGGCTGAGGACCGAACCCAGGGCCTTGCACTTGCTAGGCAAGTGCTCTACCAGTGAGCTAAATTCACAGCCCCCTGTCAATGTTTTCTATGGTATCTTCTGCACCTGAGATTCTCTCTCTTGTATTCTGTTGGTGATGCTTGCATCTATTACTCCTAATCTCTTTCCAGGAGGTTTTCTATCTCCTGGTTTGTCCCCTTTTGTGTTTTCTTTATTGTTTCTATCTCTATATCCAAATTCCTCCTGGAGAAACCTGGTCTCCCAGGAGTGGTGACACACCTAAGATCATAATCACACAGGCTCAAAGGCTCACAAGAGGGACAACCTCTGGTCAAAGACAACAGGAACAGAGATAACTAGATGATAAGAGACAAGTGAAAGAACCTAAACAACAGAACCCAAGGTCTTAGTGTCTGTATGACATCTGCCCAGGATCCTTTGACTTTTAGAGTCTTTATTGAGAAGTCTGGTGTAATTCACATCCATCTTTAGATCCTGGATGGTTTTGTTCAATTCCTTCGCCTGTTTGGTTGTTTTCCTGTATTTCTTTAAGGGACTATTGTGTTTTCTCTAAAGGCTTCCTTCCACCTGTTTATCTGTGTTCTCCTATATTTCTTTAAGATAGTTATTTATGTCCTTTTTAAAATCCTATATCATCTTCATGAGATGTGACTCACAATGGCCTATAGGTACAGTTATTTGCATTATGTTCATGCTTGTTACCTGTTGGAACCACTGTAACTGGAATTGCAGACAGTTATGAGTCCTCATGTGGATTCTGAGAATGAAATTCACTGGTATCAAACCCAGGTCCCCTGAAAGAAGAGCAAACACTTTCAACTGCTGAATCATATCTCTAGCCTCAAAGTTTCAATGTTTTAATTACTTGAATCTAGGATAATGTTCTTTAATGTATCTTTATTCTCCACAGCAATGAGAAATTGAACTGTGCTGAAATGTTATTAATTAGAGACCTAACATATAATGCAAAATATCAATATCTTCTACATATTAATGTAGAAGAAATTTTCTCTTTGTTAAGAAATTGCTCAACTAGGATTTAAGACAACTCACCTGGTAGAAAATGTTACTAGAGTAGAATAGAATGATAAAATGCATACATTCCATAGCATCCTATTGTGAAGACAATACTTGAAACAATACTAAACACTTCAGTGAGATTTTTAATGTATGTATGGATGAATTACAATTATTATGAATTCATTCATTTCATACAGCTGAGTAAAATTTCATTGTGTAAAAAGAATTGTTTATATATACTATGGACACTAAGTAAGAAGAAGATGTCAGTGGGGAAAAATGTCTGGGAAAAATTCAGAGAGCAGAGCAAAACCTAAAGGCAAAATTTGAATAACTTTTCCAAGTTAGTAACATATAAGTTTCTCATCATTTGGGGAAATGACATATTTAGTGTTTGGATAATAAATCTGGAAGATTCATCAGGTTAGCCCACTAAGACCAAGGACCTTTGGAGTGTTCCAAGTGTGAAGAAATAAGGTTGCAAAATAAAAACAGCTCTGTGTACCCTTTCTGACAATTTACCTAACGGAATAGCAAAGGTTTCCAGTTATTTATTGTGATTTGCTTCGTTCAAAGTATTCATTTTTATGCATTTTTCTGCATCCATAATTTTGTGCTCTTCCTTAAAGTGTTCTCCAGTTGATATAAATCAGATTTCACAAGGCTAGGTTCACCCTTGTTTGGCAGGCAATCATTCAGTCTGCCCTGTGAAGCTTATTTCATGTAGTTCCCTCTGATCACATGGATCAACTTGACTCATAGTTGGTAGTAGTGGGGCCAAGAACAAAGCTTAGACCTCTTTATTCCAGCTCTGCAACTCTGTTACACAGCAAATTTTTCATAGGAATCACTTTCAAGTATTCTTCAAGTGGCTCATCCAACTCATCCAGATCTGATCTAATAAAATATGACAAGGAATTATGTCATCGATAAAGCCAATGCTTACAATCTGCTACATGAAATGGCTCTGGCAACATCTACCTTTCCTCTGCATAGACTAGTTTCTTAATTACTACACAGTTGAAATGCCTGGTGCTTAGAAACTGGAATGAGTTCATATAAGCACTTACATTATCAGAAAATATAAATAGCTCATTTATTCATGGTGGCATTACTGTGTTCCTAATATAGTTTTTATTGATGGACACTTGAACTGTATCAATCCACTTAAAATTCAAAATGGTTTTTTGTGCATGACATTATGGCAAGAAGAGTATAATTTAATTTAATATAATCTCTTAAAAACAATGATGTTTGTTTCATAAATGAATATTTTATATGTTGTGTTTAATTAAAATAAAACTATGCCACTGATCTTGAAAACACAAAACAGACTTGAGTTCATATTTATGAAGTGCAGCAATATTGGCAAGGCACAACTTATCTTGTTTATGAGACACGCTTGCTATTACTTGTACAGATTGCAGTCATTTTATTGCTGAGCTTAACATGGTTTACAACCCAACAAATGCAATGAAACTGTCAGGAGGAAAATAAGCCTATAAAATTCTGTAAAAAAGAAGGTGGCACTCACAGATCAAAATGCAGTTTTTGCTGAAACACTGGAAGGTTTTGAACTGTTATAGCCTTTCAGGCAGTAGATTTTCTGGATAGATTTCTAAATGAGAGGGAAAGGCTGAGATAAGGCACTCGGCTATTTTTAGAGCCTTAGCTTTTAGAACAATTCCTGGGAGAACTTCTTGTTTTGATTCTAAGGCTCAGTTTCAGAATCCCAGGTAACTGCAGAAATATTTTTGTTACAGAAACTATCTGGAAACCAGGAAATGACAGTTCTTTGTTAAAAATGTATCTCTTTAATTTGAACTTTTAAATGGTGTCTTACAATTTTAATATTTATTCATGCCTTTATTTGTGTGTGTCTTAGGATTTCAGTGCTTTGAAGAGACACCACGACCAAGGCAACTCTTATAAGGATCAACATTTAATTGAGGCTGGCTTACAGGTTCAGAGACTCAGTCCATTATCATCAAGATGGGAGCATGGCATTGTCCAGACAGGCATGGTGCAGGAGGAGCTGAGAGTTCTACTTCTTGATCTGAAGGCTGCTAGGAGAAGACTAACATTCTCATGCAGCTAGGAGAAAGTTCTAAGCAAAGCCCTCCAACAATACCTTATCCAACAAGGCCACACCTCCTAATAATGCCACTCCTTGAGCCAAGCATTTTCACACCACCACAACCTCTCTGTGTGTGAGCATATGCGTATGGAAATTTATGTTCATGGCCTTTGTTGTGTACACACATCTGTTTGTACACAGGCCAGAATTGAGCATCAGATTCCTTTGGAGTTGAAGTTAGCAGGATGTCTGATAGGTGGGAGTTGAGATCTAAATTCTTATCTTTGTACTTGGGCAGCAAGCTTTCTTAACTGTTGGACCATATTCTCTAGCCTCTCAAACTAGATTTTGATTTGATTTGTAGTTTTTTTTTTTTTAATAACTTGTCAGTGTTAAACTGGAGCATAGAAGAGCCATATAATGTCTGTAGGCTGAGGTCATAAAAGTGCATCCCTGACTGGTTTCACCTGCATACACATTTCATGGACCCTTTTGCTCTCCGAGCCCATTTGCAGTACTTACAGATGTAGCTTGTGTCTGCACTGAGCCCCAAAGCAGCTTCATGCTTGTCTAGCTTCTCAGTGCTCAATCCACCAATAATTATCAGATGCTTTCTTTGAAAGACTGGCACAACAGAAGGCAGTAGGAAGCCAGCTGTATGGTTTCCTTGTTAGAGAACATGTCCAGATGACTCAAGTGCCTATGTGACAGGACTGTATTCCGTTTGATAAAACACATTTTCTAAGGTATCTTTTAGGTAAATGCCAATTCCCAAATGCTACTGTGCTAGGCTCTGGTACTTTGGCATACTGCCTTGCTCATACAAAGTTTCTCACTCTGGGAAAAGTCCTGTTCTAATTGTTGTTCTTGTCTCATACCTGGTTCTATTTCCTCAGTGTATTCATTACTACTGGCTGGCATGCCATCAGGAATAGATGGTTTGTCCTGGACTTTGTTCTAATGACTAGACTTCAAATATCTCCCATTTCCTGACCATCTGTTAGAAATTTTTATGCTTCCTTTACCACCTTATTTCTCCTGGAAATAATGATTCTCTAATATAACCTATACTCAGAGTCTATAAATCGCATGTTAGAAATTGGATTATAGCACAAATCTGTGCTTGGAGTGGTCAGTCACATGATTGCATTCATCTAGAGCAGTGGTTCTCAACATGCAGATAATGACTCCTTCAGAGTCAACTGACCCTTTCACAGGGGTCACATATCAGACATTCTGTAGGTCAGATATTTATATTATGATTCTTAAAAGTAGCAAAGTTACAGTTATAAAGGAGCTACAAAACTCATTATTTTGGTTGAGGTCACCAGAACATGAGAAACTGTATTAAGGGGTCACAGCAATAGGAGGATGGAGAAACATTGCTCTACAAAGACTCATAATCAGTGGCTAACTTCAACATCCTATCCTAAAGAAGTCCACTTATGTACTCTGTAGACAAATTAAAATGTAGATATTGTGTTATTAGATAATGCATGTTCATAATATAGCAGTTTCTTTTTTTAAATATTTTTATTACATATTTTCCACAATTACATTTCCAATGCTATCCCAAAAGTCCCCCATAGCGCCCCCCACTTCCCTACCCACCCATTCCCATTCTTTTGGCCCTGGCATTCCCCTATATTGGGGCATATAAAGTTTGCAAGTCCAATGGGCCTCTCTTTCCATTGATGGCCGACTAGGCCATCTTTCAATACATATGCAGCTAGAGACAAGAGCTCCGGGGTTCTGGTTAGTACATCATGTTGTTCCAACAATAGGGTTGCAGATCCCTTTAGCTCCTTGGGTACTTTCTCTAGCTTCTCCATTGGGAGCCCTGTGATACATCCAATAGCTGACTGTGAACATCCACTCCTGTGTTTGCTAGGCCCCGGCATCGTCTCACAAGAGACAGCTATATTTGGGTCCTTTCAGCAAAATCTTGCTAGTGTATGCAATGGTGTCAGCGTTTAGAAGCTGATTATGGGACGGATCCCTGGATACAGCAGTCTCTAAATGGTCCATCCTTTCATCACAGCTACGAACTTTGTCTCTGTAACTCCTTCCCTGGGTGTTTTGTTCCCAATTCTAAGAAGGTGCACAGTGTCCACACTTTGGTCTTCATTCTTCTTGAGTTTCATGCGTTTATCAAATTGTATCTTATATCTTGGGTATCCTAAGTTTTGGGCTAATATCCACTTATCAATGAATACATATTGTGTGAGTTCTTTTGTGATTGTGTTACTTCACTCAAGATGATGCCCTCCAGGTCCATCCATTTGGCTAGGAATTTCATAAATTCATTCTTTTTAATAGCTGAGTAGTACTCCATTGTGTAAATGTACCATAATTTCTGTATCCATTCCTCTGTTGAGGGACATCTGGGTTCTTTCCAGCTTCTGGCTATTATAAATAGGGCTGCTATGAACATAGTGGAGCATGTGTCCTTTTTACCAGTTGGGACATCTTCTGGATATATGCCCAGGAGAGGTATTGCTGGATCCTCCGGTAGTACTATGTCCAATTTTCTGAGGAACCGCCAGACTGATTTCCAGAGTGGTTGTACAAGCTTGCAATCCCACCAACAATGGAGGAGTGTTCCTCTTTCTCCACATCCTCGCCAGCATCTGCTGTCACCTGAATTTTTGATCTTAGCCATTCTGACTGGTGTGAGGTGGAATCTCAGGGTTGTTTTGATTTGCATTTCCCTGATGATTAAGGATGTTGAACATTTTTTCAGGTGTTTCTCTGCCATTCGGTATTCCTCAGGTGAGAATTCTTTGTTCAGAGACTGAAGAAAAGGCCATCTAAAGACTGTCCCACCTGGGGATACTTTTCATATTCAGTCACCAAATCCAGATACTATTGGGGATGCCAAGAAGTGCATGCTGACAGGAGCCTGATATAGCTGTCTCCTGAGAGGTTCTGCCAGAGCCTGACAAATACAGAGGCAGATGCTCACAACCAACCATTGGACTGAGCTTGGGGTCCCCAGTGGGTTTCCCAATGAAGGAGTTAGAGAAAGGACTGAAGAAGCTGAGAAGATTTGCAACCCCATACACAAAAAAACAATATCAACAAACCAGAGCTCCCAGGGACTAAACCACCGACCAAGAAGTACACACAGAGAGACCTATGGCTCCAAGTTCATATATAGCACAGGATGGCCTTGTCAGGCATCAATGGGAGGAGAGGCCCCTGGTCCTATTTTCTGGTTATATAGATACACATGCATACAAATGTGTGTAAGTAATACATTTTCTTTTCTGTAGGATTTCTAATAAAAAATACAAAACCAGAGTTCCTAAATAGCTGTCATCCATAGCTTCTTAACAAAGCAGTGAGCCTACCTCGTCACTTCCATTGACTCTCTTAACAATCATAAATTGTTCAATCTCCATGCAAATATAAAAAAAAAACAGAAATATCACTGTATATTAAGTTATTGGCAAATCAGATACCAGCACAATACCTTTAACTGAGAGTTTTCTGAAACAAAGATAGTTTTATACTTAGCCATAGAAAACATTAAATAATTACTATTATCTCACTACAAACGTAATCTTCAACTATATTCACTTTTCCTCATTTTCTATGCATGCTTGTATGTGTTTTAGTCAGTTTCAAAGTCTTTTCTCCTTTCCTGGCTGTTCTGTGTAGGGTTGTCCAGAGAAAGGTACTAGTAAGATATTTATGCGAGGACTGGATTAGTTCATGCTTATCAGGACTACATGAGACTTTTTTTTGGAACTTCCATACAAACTATAATCTAAATAGCTTGATGCAAGAAATAGTTCTATGGCTTCTTTGTATCTTGGAGCCAGGTAAATCAGGTGATGTAATTTAAAGGCCTCAAAATAAGTTCTATAGCATCAATTTTAGTCCCATTGTGAAAAGCAGAGAACAAGGAGCAGCTGGGTCAGGGAGGAGGTGACACTGCTGCTTAAAGCAGTCACCCAGAACAGGGCAAATCAAAGGACTCCATGATTTTGATTCACTTCATCACTCATAGCTGTGGAAGATAAGCTCCCATTATTGGATCATTGTTCCACTTACACCAATATAAATGTTAATTCCTTCTTGCAATACCATCACAAATATACTCAGAGATAGTGTTTACTTAAATTTTAGGGCATCTCATATTATAATTGAGTTGTCTCACAAACCTAATCAGCACAAAGACCTCAGCTTTCTAGAAGAATACATAGCAAAAATTTGTAAGTTGCTCATTATATGAGTTATTTTCATATTTTTTCAGGACACACAAATTTATTTTCTGGAGGTTTGAATAAAAATATCATGGTATGTTTATCTCATTGTATCACACAAAATTGTATAATACACAGAGAAACCCTGTCTCGTAAAACCAAAAAAAAATGTATAATACTAATTTCATCATTATTGGAAAATATTATTTAATTATAGGTAATGTTGAGTTTTATTATATGTATAACCAGTATGCTTCTGCTTCTAGGATTCTTCAATATATATTTAGTTAATAAATATATATGTTATCGGGCATGGTGGCACATGCCTTTAATACCAGCACTTGGAAGGCAGAGGCAGGCAGATTTCTGAGTTTGAGGCCAGCCTGGTCTACAAAGTGAGTTCCAGGACAGCCAGGGCAATACAGAGAAACCCTGTCTCAAAAAACCAAATATATATATATATATATATATATATATATATATAAATTGATCAACAAATACCCGGTAATAGTCACTCCTTTTCTTTTTCACATATTTTTATCAACCAGAGTTATAGCAGAGAACCCAAAACACTGATGTTATATATATTTAATAAGGATTTCTAGTAAGATTTAATACATTGGTACAACCATATTACAAAGTTTTGCAGTCTTGGTTTCTATGTTAGAACTCAAGCTGTGTGTTCAACAAATCAGACTATTAGGAAAAGGCCAAGGATATAAAGCAACAGAAGCAAGAATCAGTAGAATCT
The DNA here is from genome assembly GCF_978045245.1 of Mus caroli. NCBI lineage: Eukaryota > Metazoa > Chordata > Mammalia > Rodentia > Muridae > Mus > Mus caroli. The sequence continues at coordinate 133,092,501 of NW_028227257.1, forward strand.
GTGAGGGCAGAAGAAGACCCACATGTTCTTTCTTCATCTCCAAGCTGCAGCATAAATTTGGGTATCTTCTGTACCAAATGCTACTGCCCTTCATTATTGAGTGGGTAATATGAAGATTTGGTTGCTAACCTCCTAACAACGTAAGCTAATAATTTAGGCAGGCTGCAGGAGAGTCTTTTGTCTTGTGTTATCATGAACAAAAGGACTACTGATGCCCATTCATTGCTGTATACTAAACACTGTGCAAAAATACAATCTTTGCTTCACATTAACTCATAATTGTGCATGGAAAGACTTTTTGCTTAAATGTTGTAGATTCACCGGATAGATGAAATAAAAGCTTACCAGAGTACGAATTCTACTTAATCTTAAGTTAAAGACTAGTCTTATTTAATTAAATTAAAAGAAATTAACTCTTCTTTTCTGCCTCCTGCATTCAATTTTATTCTTTTTTTCTTGGATATTTTATTTATTTACATTTCACCTGTTATCTCTTTCCTGGTTTTGCCTTGGCAAACCCCTTATCCCATTCCCCCTCTCCATGCTTCGATGAGGGTGTTCCCCCACCCACCTACCCACTCCTACCTCACTGCCCTAGCATTACCCTACACTGGGGCATCAAGCCTTCACAAAACCAAGGGCCTCCCCATCCATTGATGCCAGATAAAGTCTTCCTCTGCTACATATGCAGTTGGAGCCACGGGTCCTCTTTATTTGGTGGTTTAGTCCCTGGGAGCTTTGAGGGATCTGGTTGGCTGAAATTGTTGTTCTTATGGGGATACAAACCCCTTCAGCTCCTCCAGTCCTTGCCCTAACTCCTCCAGTGGGGTCCCCATGCTCAGTCCAATGGTTGGCTGTGAGCATCGGCATCTGTATTGGTCGGGCTCTGGCAGAGCCTCTTAGGAAACAGCCATATGAGTCTTCTGTTAGCAAGTACATATTGGCATCAGCAATAGTGTCTGGGTTTGGTGTTTGTATATAGGATTGATCCTCAGGTGGAACAGTCTCTGGATGGCCTTTCCTTCAGTCTCTGCTCCACTCTTTGTCCTCATATTTCCTTTAGACAGGAGTAATTCTGGGTTAAAAATTTTGCAGATGAGTGGGGAGCCTCATCCCTCAACCAGGGGCAATGCCTAAACTCTGGATATGATTCTTCCTCCCCTTTGTTGGGTATTCAAGCTAATTTCATCCCTGTTGGGTCCTAGGAGCCTCTTGCTTTCCTGGCATACCTCTTGCATTCTTAACCTTTTCCTAAGCTTTGTTTTCTAAGTATTACCTTATTTTCTATGATAGAAAGATATCGCAGCTTGCCTTGTGTCTGACCATATCTCAGAATCAACTTTCTGAACGCCATTGTTTGTTTTCAGTATAGAATGGCATTCAAAAACCAAAACTTTGGAATCTGTTAGTCTTGTTGATTGAGATCTCTACCTCTTGGCTTTCAGTAAAGACAAAACTGGAGCCTACAGGACAAAGGTGGCATGGTAAAGACTTCTTTGCTTATTTTCAGGTTAGACTCTTGGAATGAATATTCAGAGCTCTTAGTATAATAAGGAAATTAGACCTTTGCAATGTAGAATACAAATATCTTTCCAAGAATATCATTTGTTCTTAATGCTCTATGTTAATTGATGAGCTTGATTTTCTGTCTCTCATTGAATCTTCTTCTTTACAATGCATGAAATTTGGTCAAATATATAGCAAATTTTCCAAAGCATAATCATGAAAAAGCAGGTGACATATGAAAATAGTTCAGGAGAGAATATTCTTGAAAATGCATGTGCAAAGTCTTATGTCTGTTCTCTATCTGAAAACAATACTTTTAAATCAGAGTTTATAACAGGTCGTAAAAATATTAAAACTGGATTTTCTTAGGAGTGATTGAAGGCATTCAGACTTACATTGAGAAATCATTTTCCCAGCTATTCAGAAAGTACCATCCTGATTCATTTTATTTGAACCTTGATTTTTTTAATTCTAAATTAACTTGTCATTTTCTTAACCATTGTCTGTAATGAACAGATAACTCAACTGTCGTTCAGAAATGCTTGGAAAGTAACTGAAATAATTAAGTCTGTTATGTTTAGAGAGCAAAGCTAAAACCATGCAAATATCTAGAAGGTAGTATCCTGACATCATGAATAACTGAAGAGAAGGTGATGGTTCACTTGGTAAAGTACTTGCTTGCATGCAGGAGGACATGACTTCAAAGACCACATCTCACTTGGAAAAGAATGGGCATGGTGGCCTACATCTTTAATTCCAGGAGGCAAACAGGGTATTTCTGGGGTTCATTGTCAAACCAGCTTGGACAATGTACCAGGCCATTTTGAGACCCAGCATAAAACAACAATTTAGGCAACATCTGAGAAAAGACAACGGTTTGTGCTCTAGCTTCTGAACATACACATATAACCATGTACATATATGCATCTACACGTACAAATACACATGCACACATACAGAAAAAGAAATTAATATACATAAAACATTAAGGTTGATTTAGTATCTAAATTGATATGAAGGAACACACTCAATTATTCAAAGCCTTCAATCATTTCTTGTATACATGATGTGTGTGTGTGTGTGTGTGTGTGTGTGTGTGTGTGTGTGTGTGTGTGTGTGTGTGAATCCATGTTGTTTTGTATTTCTGATTTTAGGTTAGAACTATAAATAGATAAGACATTTGAGAATAAGTTTAGAATTCAAAAATGAATCCATTGAAGCTCACGGGTTCAATAAGTGAAAACTTTTTTATTGGATATTTTATTTATTAACATTTCAAGTGTTACCCCCTTTCCTGGTTTCCCCTCTGAAAACACCCTATCCCATCCCCCTTCCCCTGCTTCTATGAGGGTGCTCCCCCCACAACCTTCCTACTCTCACCCACTGCCTGACATTCCCCTAAACTGGAGTATCAAGCCTTCACAGGACCAAGGCCCTCTACTCCTGTTGATGTCAGATAAGGCCATTCTCTGCTACATACGCAGCTGGAGCCATGGGTTCCTCCTTGTGTACTCTTTGTTTGTGATTTAGTCCCTGGGAGCTCTAGGGGTTGGTGTCTGTTTGGTTGATATTGTCCTTCTTATGGGGTTGCAAATGGCTTCAGTTCCTTCAGCCCTTTCCCTAATTCCTCTATTGGGGCTCCCATGCTCAGTCCAATGGTTGGCTGCAAGTATCTGCATCTGTATTGGTCAGGCTCTGGCAGAGCCTCTCAGGAAACAGCTATATGAGGCTCCTGTTAGCAAGCACTTCTTAGCATCAGCTATAGTGTCTGGGTTCAGCTTTTGTATATGGGATTGATCCCCTGGAGGGGAAGTCTCTAAATGGCCTTTCCTTCAGTCTCTGGTCCACTCTTTGGCCTTTGTCCACATTTTCTGTATCCATTCATCTCTTGAGGGTCATTTGAGTTCTTTCCAGAATGCAAATCTATCTATTCTTATCTCCTTGTTCAAAACTCAAGCCCAAGTGGATCAAGGACCTCCACATAAAACCAGAGACACTGAAACTAATAGAAGAGAAAACAGAGAAGATCTTTGAACACATGGGCACAGAGGAAAATTTCCTGAACAATGGCTTATGCTCTAAGATTAACAATCAACAAATGGGATCCCATAACATTGCAAAGCTTCTGGAAAGCAAAGGACACTGTAAATAAGAGAAAAAGGCAACCAACAGATCGGGAAAAGATCATTACCTATCCCACATCCTATAGAGGGCTAATATATATGTACAAAATATATACAAAGAACTCAAGAAGTTAGACTCCAAAGAACCAAATAACCCTATTAAAATGGGGTACAAAGCTAAACAAAGAATTCTCAAGTGAGGAATATTGAGTGGCCGAGAAACACCCAAAAACATATTCAACATCCTTAGTCATCAGGGAAATGTAAATCAAAACCACTATGAGATCCCACCTCACACCAGTCTGAATGGCTAAGATCGAAAATAAAATAAAATAAAATAAAATAAAATAAAATAAAATAAAATAAAATAAAATAAAATAAAATAAAATAAAATAAAATCAGGTGACAGCAGATGCTGGCAAGGATGTGCAGAAAGAGGAACACTCCTCCATTGTTTGTGGGAATGCAAGCTGGTACAACCATTCTGGAAATCAGTCTGTTGGTTCCTCAGAAAATTGGACATAGAATTACCTAAGGACTCAGTTATACCACTCCTGGGAATATACCCTAAAAGATGCTCCAACATATAACAAGGACACATGTTCCACTATGTTCGAGTGGAAACTTTTAAAATAAAGTTTCATACTATATAAGTTGTATCTGTGAAGACTGAATGTGCCACATCCTAAAAATCCCATCATTGTTTAATCATTACTGGCATTCTGTTTATTGTGATCATTTGTATTTCTGTAATTTCTTTGATAGTATATTTTACATGTATGTTCTTATATTAGTATTCTCCATACGATCAATTTACTAGAGGACCGGGATGATTTCTTATCCTTCTACCTCCAGTGATCTGAACCAGTGCCTGGGTAAAGTAACTGATGCTCAATCTTTGAAGATGAATGAGTGACTGCATGACTGTATTAGCTTTTCACATAATGATTGTTTTTCCTCGGTGACTGGAGAGCTCTCTTTCAACCTGGATGGGTGTAAACTGATCTCCTTAACACAGCTATTGATGCAGTGGTGGTGGTCAGATGGATCATATCAGTCGTGTTGTTCTATTCACTTGTTAGGATGGAAAGGATGGAGAGATGAGGTTTGAATGCTGGTATTATGCCAGCTATCAGTCAGTTCCTGTCCCATGTCATTCTGCTCACCAGCTGCTAATAACTGCTTGTTCTCATCCATCTCTTTCCTGAGCCAATGGTTATGCTGCTGCTACTGGCTGCTTTTCTAATCCAAAGTTCCTTAATTATATCTTACAGATCATCAGTTATGTATACACTAGTGTAGGTTACTGAACATTTTTGTGTGTAGATATGTGGACATGTGTACACACTTACGTGAAGCAATAGCTTCATGAGGACTGTAACACAGTCCACATTATTTTTTTCTTGAATTTTTTACTAATTAATTTAATTTTTTATATTCCATTTTTATTCCCCTCCCCTGTATATCCTCTGACTGATTCACATCCCACAACTCCTCCCCACCCCCTTGCTCCACATGGATGTCCCCCCCTCCCCGCACCTGACCTCTAAACCCCTCCAGTCTCTTGAGGGTTAAGTGCATCATTTGTGAATGAACACAGACCCAGCAGTCCTCTGCTGTATGTGTATTGGGGGCCTCATATCAGCTGGTGTATGCTGCTTCTTTGGTGGCCAAGTGTTTGAGAGATCACTTGGGTCCAGATTAATTGAGACTGCTGGTAGGAGGATACAGGATCGCCCATCACCCCAGCCTTTTTCAGCCTTCCCTAATTCAACAACATGGGTCAGCTGCTTCTGACCATGGGTTGGGTGCAAATGTCTGCATCTGACTCAGTTGCTTGCTGGGTCTTTGGAAGTGCAGTCATGCTAGGCCCTTTTTTGGGAGCACTCCATAGTCTCAGTAATAGTGTCAGGCCTTGAGACCTCCTCTTGAGCTGGATCCCACTTTGGGCCTGTCATTGGGTCTTCTTTTCCTTAGGCTTCTCTCCATTTCCATCCCTGTAATTCTTTCAGACAGGAACAATTATTGACCAGAGTTGTGGCTATGGGATGGCAACCTCATTCCTCACTTGATGTCCTGTCTTCCTGTTGGAGGTAGGCTCTATAATTCCCTCTCCCTGTACCCAGAGATCACCAATTAGCTAGGTGGCTTGGCCAGAGAACTATAGGGATCTTCATGTCTCTGTGTTTCTTTCCCCCAGCACTCAGCTTACCCAGTTACCTTTTGAGGATTTTGTTTATGCTTATGTTGCAGTTTCAAATTCAGGTGATTTTCCATTTTTGGCAGACACTTTATTAACTGAACCATTTCCATAGCCTCAACTACATTTATTTATTTATCTATTAATTAATTAATTAATTTTTTGTCCTAATTACTTTTTTCTTTGATCGTTAGTAGAGAAAGAGAGGAAGATTTTGACAGTATGTGTTTTGAAAATGTGTTTAGTCCTTCTAACTTAACCTCCAGGTTTCCTTGAAGTTAATTTGGTGATCTCAAAGCACTTTCAGAATCTGAAACTGTTGACAGTGCTTGGATCCCATCAGAAAGGCGCTCTAGGGATTTCACTTTGCATAAATGCAAGAATTGGGGTCACAAGAATTTAGCCCTAAGCCTTCAATAGTAACTTCCTACAATTAATTAATGATGGAAGCTACCTGCTCATACGCTAATTTGCTGATAAGGAGGGTAAAACAGTATGAGAGTTAAAGGTTCATTTGTTATACTAGCAATGAATTTGTTTCTGACAGGTGGCCCCATGAGATCATTTTCACAGTACTATTTTTGTCTTGAGTTTTTAAAACTTTTGCCCCAAAAACTCTACCTGTAATTTCTACTACTTAGATACATGGTATCTTTGAATAGACATAATATCTGTCATCATATTCTATTGACTTTAAGTCCTCTATAACTTCTACAATTGAAGAAAAGTCAGAATTCTACATTCTTCTCTGAAGTACTGAAATAGTATAGTAAATAGGAAAAAGGCACATTATTTCATGTCTTTTCCATCTTATTTTATAATAAAGTTAGTAATTGTGGTTATTTTCCCTATGGCCAGAGATTCATACTCTATTTAATTAAATTTGCTTAAATCTTATCAATCAATAAGTATAAAATGTAGAAAGAAGTAATAAGATAAATACTCAAAAGACCTGTAACCTTCAGGGTGATCCTTACAAACAAACCAGTGGTTTGGATGGTTTTGTTTTTCCTTTGAAGCAGGGTCTCACTTTGTGGTCCAGGCTGGACTAGAACTCACTATGTAGAACAGGCTTGCTTTGAATTCTCAGAGATTTATCTGTATCTGCTTTCCAAGTGCAAGGATTAACAGAATGTGCCATCATGTCTAGCACAACAAACTAGGTTTGATCATCCTCCACAGAGTTTAAATTTTGATATACGCTTTGAGTAAGCATCAGGACCTCTTTTCTTTTTAGGACAATGAGTTATTCTTTTAAAGAACATGTACCTTTGGCTAGATGAAAAAATGAATTAGCAAGTCCTCTAACAGGTAAATGCTTTAAGGTGGGTATGGAGGTGATGTGTGAACTACTGACAGTTACAGGTTTGGGAAGTTTTTGATACAGAGCAGAGAAATAACCATCAGCCACTAACCGCTTAACATCAGACCCTTTTCTTCCTTTTCCATATTTATGACTTAAAGTTTCCATGCAGTCATGTTAGCAAATTTTACCTATATGAAACACATCTCTTTTGCCATTATCACAGGCAAGAAGACCCCTTGCTGTGTGGTTGACTTGATCATGTTGAGACTTGATAGATGAGTTTACACAGCTCATCATCAGTAGATGAGCCATATCAAAAAAGTCATCTGCTTCTCTAATCATCTCGATGCTGCTTCACATTTCAGGTCTTCTGTATCAGCTGTTTCCTCTAAATTCACTTCAAGTCATCCCTCCAGTTTTTAATTTACCATCCAACTTCCTATGTGGCTATTGCTTCTGGAATTTGCATTGAAATTCTCGTTAATTTAGCATTGCAAAGCCAGCTGTTATCATTTTGATAATTTAATATTCACCTTACCAAAGTGACTTAACATTCACTGTCTAGTTTGAAAAGATCACTTTTTGTTTAAAATGCATAATGAACCAGATGTGATGGCATATGTCTGTAATCCCAGCACTCAGAAGTCTGAGGCAAGAGGATCTTTGTTGACTCCAGCCATGCTGCCCCTCCCCCTGAAATGCATATGGTAATAGAATTAAAATATGTGCTCCTATAATTCTTCTAAATTTATTTTTCCTGAGGAAAAAAAATTCACTGTGTTGTCAGCTAGCATTGAACATGAAATCTTCCTGTATCTACAGTCCAAACTCTGGGATTATAGGTGCTTGATGTCATACTCAGTTGGGCTTCTGAGTCTATGCATCATTTGTTTTCATACTTAGCTCTACCTACTACCTGAGTAGCAAACAGGAATATTCAGATACTTTCAGCTGAGGATTTTCAAGAAAAATGACAGTAACCTTTTATTTTGAACACAGGAAATAAAAGAACTTGTTACTTAGCATAGTTTACCAAGCTAAGGGCTAGAAGGTAACCAAGTGAATGAGAGCAGTTCCAGTAAGAAATACAATTGTTTTGGGTGTTCAAGCTAGCAATTTGACCAATGTAAGAACTACATAATCATTCAAAGTATTGGGAAAGGGGGATTAAAAGGTCAGTATCAAGGACAGCATAAATAAACATGCCAAAGGGACAGTGAAAAGGCTATGACACTGTACTACACAAAAAACTTCAGGGTAACTGAAGAATTCTAAAGGTGGGGAAGCGCATACCTTTGATTATTAAATATGAAATTGACAACCCTGAAAACACAGATACAAGTAGCATTATACAAACTATGCAGGCTACATTTAGGAATACACATGTATGCAGATATTCATGCAAAAACAATTAATGGAAATAATAGGCCATGAATTTAAAAGAGAACAAGGAGAGTTTTGTCTGAAAGTTTGGAGGTAGGACATGGGAGGGAGAAATGTTGTAATTATACTATATAGAAAGTTAAAAACAAAACAAAAGACTGCCCAGAATATTCCCTCAAGAGAGGGTAGTTAAACATCAACCAACAACATGGCATCATAACCGAAAGAGTACAGTAGTGACATACATACCTTGGCAGTAACTGACAGCTATACAATAATATTTAAGATCTGTTCAACAAAGGGAGATTGTGCCTGGAATTCAAAACCTAGCTAACTTATCTGAGCTATTGAGGTCATTTTTTGTTGGAAGCGAGTCTACAAATACTACTTTACTAAGCAAAGGTAATCCATAACAACAATCTATAACTGATTGTTCATACATCTATAGATAAGTATAGCGTTCATCCCTCATCAAGGAAACTTCTCTGAAACAGATGGAGACCATTAGTAAAAAATACAACCAATCAAATTGCAAGAGTCCTAACCAGTCCTAACATACAAATCTATAAAATACGCACATACCTAATGCTCAGGGAACATTGCAGAAGCAGGCATGGAAAGATTATAACAGTCAGAGGATCGGCATGTTCTCTGTGAGATTATGTCTCTTAGTAATGTCAAGAAGATACACCCATGCAGTCTCACTAACCTGACTGCCAAAATGTGAGCTTATCAAGGATGATACCAGTGGACATGCTAAACTAGATGGTGAAAGCCCATGAGGCCAAAACCTGACACATAAACACACACACACACACACACACACACACACACACACACACACACACAAAATTATAGGCAACTGAGCAAAGCTGGGAGTTGGAGAGATGGCCTTGGTCAGTGAAGACTACAGTATAGTAATTGTCCAGTGCCAAGCAGTCAACCCTTAAAACATACATAAAAGTAACATTTATAGACTGAGCAGGTTATATTTGGGAATATATGCATATAGATATATGTAGGCAACAACAACTAGTGGATAAAGAGGCCATGCATTTGAAGAAGAGTGGGGAATGGAATATTGGGGGGGGAGTTGGAGGTACACAATGTTAGGGAGAAATGTTGTATTTAAAGTATATTTTAAAAATTGAAAATTAAATTAAGAAAGGGGGTTCATTATTGCCTCCTCTGTGTCCTCTCACAGGGCTGAATGGCTCATAGTCCAAAGCTGGGCTTTATCTGCAAAGAAAATTAATTTTTCTTCAGTTTGCTATCATTCATCGAGAATCATGGATCCCTTAGATATGTAGCTCAAAGACATCTCTTTTCATTGAGCTTCTTTTTAATCAAAAGACCACGATAAATGTCCCTATTCTGAAAATTCAAGTCACAGATGGGTAGCCTTAATAAAATGCTAAGTCAAGAACTTTGCCTAGAACTTTGCAGTCTACAAAACTCTTCACACTTAATACATCACGTCATATTTACATCATGCTCATGAACATTTATTTAATAGTCATGGAATTATATCAATCTAAGTTTGTGCATTCCTATTATCTGACTCTACATCCCGTCTTTCCTGAGAGATACTATCAGGGATGCCAAGGGGATGTTGATTTTTGTCTTTCTTGATATTGGAAATACTGTTTAGAGATTCATTTTATGTTCTTGCTTTTCAGTTACTTATTTCCACCTGTTCCTGTTCTGTCAATATTAAGGTAGAACATATCTGAAGGAAACTATACACAGTGATACACTTCTATTCAAGAGCGGTAGCTGTCCCCTTTGATCTCCGTGTGTTTCTTTTTATAGCATTTATCTTTTTTTGCCATCTGTTATGGCTTTCAGGTATTTTCATCAACATAATCTCTGTAAAGCCTGGACTTGTCAATATGTACCTTCAGAACATGAGGAGAACATCATGGAATTCTAAATATATTTAGCTCTATAAGTGTCAAACTTGAGAAATATACCAAAACACACGAAAGTAAAGTTTTTTACCAAGTTAAAATTTGAGAAATAGTGCTTTAAAAGTATTAGTCAAACAAACAAACACAAAAAACAGTACAGAGTACTCAAGGTAAGGGCACAGAACTCAAAAAGGCCAACAAGCTGAAGTGCCCAAGTGAGGATGACTTAGTCCCTCTTGGGAGGAAGAAGAAAGCAATCACAAATGGGGAGGGAGGGAGGGACTTGTGAGGGAAAGTGGACAGGGTTGGGGAGTAGAAGGGAGAGTGGAACCTTATTTGGCATTTGGTGAGGGAAAAGGACTGAAACCCTGAGGGCCAGCAGAAAGAATGGAAACAGGCAACTTTGGGAGATAGGGGTTTATGGGGACCTTCCAGAATGTATCAGAGTCCTGGGGGGTGGAGGGTGAGAGACTCATGAAAGGGAGGGACCATAGATGAAATGCCTGACAGTAGGGAGAGGGAATTTATAGAGCCCACCTCCAGCAGGAAGACAGGGCATCAAATGAGGGAAGGGTGTCCATCCCACAGTCACAACTCTGACCCATAAGTGTTCCTATCTAAAAAAATTACAAGGATGGAAATGAAGAGGATCCTGAGGAAAAGAAGGCCCAGCAACAGGACCAAAGTGGGATCCTGCTCAAGGGGAGGTCCCAAGACCTGACACTATTACCGAGGCTATGGAGCACTCACAAAAAGGGACCTATCATGACTGCACTCCAAAAGACCCAGCAAGCAGCTGAAAGAGTCAGATGCAGGTATTTGTACCCAAACAATGGACAGAAGCAGCTGACCCCTGTTGTTGAATTAAAGAAAGGCTGAAAGAAGCTGAGGAAAAGGGCAACCCTGTAGAAGGACCAGCAGTCTCAATTCATCTGGACCTCTTTCGTCTCTCAAACACTGGACCACCAAAGAGGTAGCATATAACAGCTGATATGAGGGCCCCAGCACACATACAGCAGAGGACTGCCTGGTCTATGTTCATTCAGAGATGATGCACATAATCCTCTAGAGACTGGAGGCCCCAAGGTGTTTAGATGTCAGGTGGGGTGGGGGTGGAAATATCCACATGGAGACAGGGGGTGGGGTGGGGAGAAGTTGTTGGATGTGGAACAGTCAGAGGGTAGAGGGGGGAATAAAATCTGGAGTGTAAAAATGTAAATTAATTTATAAATGAGAGACTCCGACTTAGAGTGTTTCTCCCTGGAAGGTAAAGCCCCTGGACATTCCTCAAGCTTGTTTTCCCTGATCTCTAAAAATACAGCCAGAAAGAAGCTCTTTGTTTTCTATAGCCAGCAAAAAGCCTTTTTGTTTCTGAACCTTACAGCCAGAGATGCAATAATTGTAATTTTACAAAGGACATCCAGAAGAGAAGAACTCTCCTCCCAACTCCTCCCAACTCTCCTCCCAACTCCACAGCAAGCTGTTAAAAGCCCCCTACTGTTATAGCTCAGGGTTGAACTCTCCTGCCCTGCAAGGCTGGAGGAGTTCATCCTCAGCTAGCTGATAATAAAACCTCTTGCAGTTTGCATCAGGTGTGGTTTTCTCTCGAGTCTTTGGGGTGCCGGCCAGCTCATCCCAGGACTTGAGTGGAGGCCCAGCTTAGGGGGTCTTACATGTGGGGGCTTGTTCTCCGGGATTTGTGGTCTACCCCAATTCTCAGAGACCCCATTTAGAGGTAGGATCCTGTCTTTGTCAATGTCTTTGTCTGCCAGCTATGTTTGAATTCGGTGTTCTTGGTTTACAGTCGTCCGTGCTCCTGAGAGCAATGAACTCCCTGTCTGGGATGGAGGGGAGGGTTACTGACAGATGTGTCAGGAGTAACCGGCTGCCACCCTGAGAGATGTCCTAGGAGGTCTGAGAGAGCTCCAAGGATACTTGGAGCTCTCCCATCAGGTGCCAAGTGAGAGTATGCTCACTAGGCAGTCTGTTTCTGTTACTGGTTGCCAAGTGAGAGTGTGCTCACTCGGCCATCTGTTTGAGTCGTGGTCTCGGTTATCATAAATTTTTTTTGTGTGTATCTTGTTTGTTTCCGTGTATGTGACCCTGACGATGGGACAGACTATTAGCACTCCCTTTGGTCTGACTCTCGAGCATTGGACTGAAATTAAGACTAGGACTCACAATCTGTCTGTAGATGTCAGAAAGAGATTTTGGAGAGCTTTCTGCTCTGTGGAATGGCCAGCTTTTAATGTTAGTTGGCCACCAGAGGACACGCTTGATCTGATTGTGATTTCTGCTGTTAAAGATGTTGTTATGCAGAAGAGACCAGGGTCTCAACCAGATCAAGCACCCTACATTCCCATCTGGGAAAATTTAGCACAGGACCCCCCACCCCCATCCTGGTTGAAGCCTTGGGTTCAGAAGAACAAGCCAGGCTCCCGAGTTCTAGCTCTCTGTGACTCAGAGAGAGAGAAAAAAAAAAAACAACTTAGATAAAAAACGGTGGAGGCTGAATCGAAACCTTTGGCTCCTCCCAAGATCTATCTAGAGATAGAAGAATCTCAAAAATGGCGTAACACCCCACCCCCATATCCCCAACTGGTCCCCTTCCAGATCTCTCAACAGGGTGCTGCTAGAGATGTAACAAAGGGACCAGCTGCTGGAACCCGAAGCCAGCAAGCTCAGAGCCCAGAGGGACCAGTCTCAACCACTGTGCTGCCTTTATGTACTTATGGCCCCCTTCAGTACTGACCATTTTCCTCCTCTGATCTCTATAATTAGAAGACAAATCATGCCCCCTTCTCTGAAAACCCCTCTAGCCTTACTAATCTAATAGAATATCTCATGTTCTCTCTTCAGCCCACTTGAGATGACTGTCAACAGCTTTTACAGGTTCTTTTCACCACAGAGGAGAAGGAGAGAATTCTGCTGGAGGCAAGAAAGAACATGCTGGGGGCCAATGGCCTACCAACACAACTTCCGAATGAAATAGATGCAGGCTTTCCTCTGATACATCCTGACTGGAACCCTAACAGGCCTAAAGGTCGGGAGCGGTTGACAATTTTCAGATGGGCTCTGGTAGCAGGACTGAGAGGAGCTGGCAGGCACCCCACCAATTTGGCCAAGGTAAGAGAGATCCTACAAGAGGAAAAGGATCCCCCAGCAGTGTTTTTAGAGTGCCTCTTAGAAGTATACAGGCATTACACTGCCTTTGACCCTAAGTCAGAGGGCCAGCAGGCGACGGTGGCCATGGCTTTCATTGGACAGTCAGCTTCTGATGTTAAGAGAAGGTTACAGTGTCTAGAGAGTCTGCAAACATTATCTTTGCAAGATCTGGTTAATGAGGCAGAGAAAGTGTATCATAAGAGAGACATTGAAGAATAAAAACAAGAAAGAGAAAGTAGATGAGATAGAAGGCAGAAAAGAAATTTGTAGTGGCTGGTTTTATGTGTCAACTTGACACAGGCTGGGGTTATCACAGAGAAAGGAGCTTCAGTTGGGGAAGTGACTCCATTAGATCCAGCTACGGGGTATTTTCTTAATTAGTGATCAAAGGTGAAAGTCCCCTTGTGGGTGGGACCATCTATGGGCTGGCAGTCTTGGGTTCTATAAGAGAGTAGGCTGAGCAAGCCATGGGAATCAAGCCAGTAAAGAATATCCCCCCCCCATGGCTTCTGTGTCAGCTCCTGCTCCCAGACCTGTTCGAGTTCCAGTCCTGACTTCCTTGGTGATGAACAGCAGTATGGAAGTGTCAGACGAATAAACCCTTTCCTCCCTAACTTGCTTCTTGGTCATGATGTTTGTGCAGGAATAGAAACCCTTACTAAGACAAAATTTAACTAGGATTTTGGCTACATTCACAGGTGATAAAGAAGTTTATAGAAAAGGTAAAGGAAGTAGGCAGACAGGGTCCCAGAACTCTGGAGGACCTTCATGACCACTTCTAGATAAGGACCAATGTGCATACTGTAAAGAAAAAGGACAATGGGCAAGAGACTAGCCCAAGAAAAAGACAGACACCAGACTGCCCAAGGTCCTTACCCTAGAGGATGATGACTAGGGGAGACAGGGCTTGGACCCCCTCCCAGTGCCTAGGGTAACTTTACCTGTGGAGAGGACCCCCACGGATTTCCTTGTTGATACCAGAGCAGCTTTTTCAGTCCTGAAAGAGCCTCTGGGGATATTGAGGAACAAGAAAACCATAGTAATGGGGGCTACTGCTCAGAAACCATACTCTTTTCTGATAGGAAAGTTAATCTAGGAAGAAGCCAAGTAGCTCATTCCTTCCTTGTCATCCCTGATTGCCCCACACCATTGTTGGGGAGACACTTATTATCAAAATTAAAAGCCCAAATAAGCTTCTCTTCAGAAGGAACTTCAATCTCTTGGCAAGCCCCTATCTCTATAATTTTAGCTTTAAAATTAAAAGAAGAATATAGATAACATGAGCCTCAAGCCCCATCGAGAAAAGTACTAGAAGGGACCTGGTGTAAGAGAGATATCCTCAAGTCTGGGCAGAGACTAGGGATATGAGAGAGACAAAGGGGGTGCCCCTGTCGTTGTGATGCTGAAAACTGGTGCGACTCCTATCAGGGTATGACGATACCTCATGAGCGAATTGGCCCGAGAGGGCATCAGAACTCACATTCAAAGGCTCTTAAAACTAGGTGTTTTGGTCCCTTGTCAGTCTTCCTGGAATACTCTGTTGCTACCAGTTAAAAAGCCAGGCTTTGCCACCCTGGCAGCCCTACTCTACCTCCTTACTAAAGAGACTGGGACTTTCTCATTGACCTCCATACACCAGGAGGCCTTTAAAGATATTTTAAAAAGTCTTGCTTAGTGCACCAGCCCTAGCTCTGCCAGGCCTGACCAAGCTTTTCACTCTCTATGTAGAAGAAAGAGCAAGAATAGCGAGGGGTTCCTGACCCAAGCTCTGGGGCCATAAAAACGACCTGAGGCCTACTTGTCAAAATATTAGACCCAGTGGCCAATGGTGGGCCTTCTTGCTCAAAAGCTATCGCTGCTGTGACAGTACTTCTCAAAGATGGTGACAAACTGAATCTAGGTCAACAAACTATAGTAGTAGCCCCCCCATGCCTTAGAAAGCTTCGTTAGACAACTGCCTGATCACTAGATGACTAATGCTTGCATGACCCATTATCAGAGCCTCTTACTGACTGAGAGAATGCAGTTTGCACCCCGGCTATCCTGAATCCTGCCACCTTGCTGCCGGAAGCTGACGACTCCCTACCAGTGCACCAGTGTATGAACATCCTGGCAAAAGAAACTGGAACTAAGAAAGACCTCACTGACCAGCCATGGCCAGGCTGCCCCAACTGGTACATGGATGGTAGCAGCTTTTTGGTTAAAGGTAAGCAAAAAGCAGGGGCAGCAGTGGTCAACAGAAAACACCATCTGGGCCAGCAGCTTGCCTGAATGGACTACAGCCCAGAGAGGAGAGCTAATCTCACTCACCCAAGCCTTGCAGCTGGCAGAAGGGAAGGACATCAATATCTACACAGACAGCAGGTATGCTTTCTCCACCACTCACATACATGGGGCGATCTATAGACAAAGGGAGCTACTCACATCTGCTGGGAAAGATATTAAAAACAACAACAACAACAAAAACTGTCCACCATACATTGCCCTGGTCACCAGAAAGGTCTTGATGCCATAGCAAAGGGAAATCAGATGGCTGACCTGGCTGCCAAACAGGTGGCCCAAAGAGCTATGATCCTCATAGCTAGAGAAAAAAATAAAGAACTTAAAGACCATTATGAACTCAAAGACACAGGCTTTGACTACACTCCAGAAGATCAGGAACTAACAGGCAAAATACCTGAGATATGTGGGTATACTCCCTAGGGAATGGCTAAGACCCAAGATGGTCGCTTGGTCCTGCCCACCAAAGAAGGACAACAATATGTAGCCAATCTATACCGGCTCACACACTTGAGAACTAAGAATCTCAAAGAAATTATTAAGAACTCACCACAAGAACACCCCCGGAAGGCGGCTAAGAGGTGACTGGCCAGGGGCATACTGGGAAGTAAATTTTACTGTAGTTAAACCAGCCAAGAACAGTAATAAATATCTATTAGTTTTTATAGACACTTTTTCAGGGTGGGTCGAAGCCTTCCCCACTAAGAAAGAGACCACCAATGTCGTGGCAAAGAAGATATTAGAGGAAATTTTCCCAAGATTTGGCATCCCTAAGGTACTTTCATCAGACGATGACCCCTCCTTTGTTGCCCAGGTAAGCCAAGGGTTAGCCAGACAATTGGGGATCGATTGGAAGTTACATTGTGGTTATAGACCCCACAGTTTAGGACAGGTAGAGCAGATGAATAGAACATTAAATGAAACCTTGACTAAATTGGCTTTAGAGACCGGCGGAAAAGATTGGACAGCTCTCCTTCCCTTCAGCTTGTTCTGAGTACTGAACTCCCCAGGGAAATTTAAAATTACACCCTTTAAAATCCTCCATGGGGGACCGTCCCCCCTTAACAGAAGCAGGGGGAATGTTTGACCCTGATGTTCGTTTTTCCCAACCCCTGCTAGCTCACTTGAAGGCCCTAGAACTGGTCAAAAAAGATGCCTGGGAATTGCTGAAAAAAAAAAAAAAGTACGAACCAGGAACCACCACAGTGCCACATAAATTTCAAATAGGGGATCCTGTCCTGGTCCCACGCCACTGTTCAGGCAACGTTGAACCCAGATGGAAAGGGCCCTACCTGGTGCTTCTGACAAGCCCCACCAATCCTCCAGCATACTCCTGGCTCCCCCTCCTGGCTCCACTGTGGCCCACTGGCCCAGCCCTACTTACACTCACCAGGCGCTACACAGGAACCTACTCCCTCCCTCCTACCACTGACAAGAGACTCTTTAGTCTCATTCCAGGGGCTTCTGAGACTCTCAATGTTACGAATCCTAAAGCTAGGACCTCATGTTGGCTTTGTTTGACAGCTGGGCCAGAGGTTTAATTTTCCTAGTTCTAAGATTAGAATTATATACTAGAAGGAGTGGGGAATGTGAGACCCCGACTTAGAGTGTTTCTTCCTGGAAGGTAAAGCCCCTGGATGTTCCCCAAGCTTGTTTTCCCTGATCTATAAAAATACAGCCAGGAGGGAAGCAGAAACCGGCCTGAGTAGGACCACAGGCCTCATACGGCTGGATCAGCGCCGAGGTAGCGGGAGCGCAGGGTTGCCTGACACCCCAGCTAGCCACGACCCCCGCCGCAGGATTTTGGGACTGCTGGTGAGTGGAACACAGCTTCTGCTCCAATCCAATTGCGCGGGACCTGAGACTGCATTAGTTAGGGAAGCAGAAACCGGCCTGAGTAGGGCCACAGGCCTCATCCGGCCGGATCAGTGCCGGGGTAGCGGGAGCACAGGGTTGCCTGACACCCGCCAGCTACCCACGACCCCCGCCGCAGGATTTTGGGACTGCTGGTGAGTGGAACACAGCTTCTGTTCCAGTCCAATCACACGGGACCTGAGACTGCTCTGGTTGGGGAGAGAGAAATCCGGCCTACATAGGGCCACAACCCTCTTCCTGTCAGAAAAGCACCAGGGCAGCTGGGGCGCAGGGTCGGCTGACACTCAGAAGCTACCCACAACACCCACCACAGGACCTTAAGACTTCGGGAGAGTGGAACACAGCTTCTGCTCCAATCCAATTGCACGCGGGACCAGAGACTGCATTAGTTAGGGAAGCATAAAAACGGCCTGAGTAGGACCACAGGCCTCTTCCGGCTGGACCAGCACCGGGGTACCTTCAGCTACCCACGACCCCCGCCGCAGGATTTAGAGACTGCTGGTGAGTGGAACACAGCGTCTGCTCCAATCTTTAAACAGTGACAACGATAACAACTAACCCCAGAGATTACCAGATGGCGAAAGGTAAACGTAATAATCTTACTAACAGAAACCAAGACCACTCACCATCATCAGAACCCAGCACCCCCACTTCGCCCAGTCCAGGGCACCCCAACACACCTGAAAAGCTAGACACGGATTTAAAAGCATATCTCCTGATGATGATAGAGGACTTCAAGAAGGACTTTAATAACACACTTAAAGAAATGCAGGAGAACACTGCTAAACAGGCAGAAGACAATAAAGAGGAAGCACAAAAATCCCTTAAAGAATTGCAGGAGAACACTGCTAAAGAGTTACAAATCCTTAAAGAAAAACACGATAACATAATCAAACAGGTAGAAGTCCTTACAGAAAAACAGGAAAACACATCCAAACAGATGATGGAAATGAACAAAACCATACTAGACCTAAAAAGGGAAGTAGACACAATAAAGAAAACCCAAAATGAGGCAACACTGGAGATAGAAACCCTAGGAAAGAAATCTGGAACCATAGATACGAGCATCAGCAACAGAATACAAGAGATGGAAGAGAGAATCTCAGGTGCAGAAGATTCCATAGAGAACATCGGCACAACAATCAAGGAAAATGTAAAATGCAAAAAGATCCTAACTCAAAACATCCAAGAAATACAGGACACAATGAGAAGACCAAACCTAAGGATAATAGGAGTGGATGAGAATGAAGATTTTCAACTCAAAGGACCAGCAAACATCTTCAACAAAATTATAGAAGAAAACTTCCCAAATCTAAAGAAAGAGATGCCCATGAACATACAAGAAGCCTACAGAACTCCAAATAGACTGGACCAGAAAAGAAATACCTCCCGACACATAATAATCAGAACAACAAATGCTCTAAATAAAGATAGAATACTAAAAGCAGTAAGAGAAAAAGGCCAAGTAACATATAAAGGCAAGCCTATCAGAATTACACCAGATTTTTCACCAGAGACTATGAAAGCCAGAAGATTCTGGACGGATGTTATACAGACACTAAAAGAACACAAATTCCAGCCCAGGCTACTATACCCAGCCAAACTCTCAATTAACATAGATGGAGAAACCAAAGTATTCCACGACAAAACCAAATTCACACATTATCTCTCCACGAATCCAGCCCTTCAAAGGATAATAACAGAAAAAAACCAATACAAGGACAGGAACCACGCCCAAGAAACAACAAGAAGGTAATCCCTCAACAAACCTAAAAGAAGACAGCCACAAGAACAGAATGCCAACTTTAACAACAAAAATAACAGGAAACAACAATTACTTTTCCTTAATATCTCTTAATATCAATGGACTCAACTCCCCGATAAAAAGACATAGACTAACAAACTGGCTACACAAACAAGACCCAACATTTTGCTGCTTACAGGAAACTCATCTCAGAGAAAAGGATAGACACTACCTCAGAATGAAAGGCTGGAAAACAATTTTCCAAGCAAATGGTATGAAGAAACAAGCTGGAGTAGCCATTCTAATATCTGATAAGATTGACTTCCAACCCAAAGTCATTAAAAAAGACAGGGAGGGACACTTCATACTCATCAAAGGTAAAATCCTCCAAGAGGAACTATCAATCCTGAATATCTATGCTCCAAATACAAAGGCAGCCACATTCATTAAAGAAACTTTAGTAAAGCTCAAAGCACACATTGCACCTCATACAATAATAGTGGGAGATTTCAACACACCACTTTCACCAATGGACAGATCATGGAAACAGAAACTAAACAGGGACACAGTGAAACTAACAGAAATTATGAATCAAATGGATCTGGCAGATATCTACAGAATATTCTATCCTAAAACAAAAGGATATACCTTCTTCTCAGCACCTCATGGTACCTTCTCCAAAATTGACCACATAATTGGTCACAAAGCAGGCCTCAACAAATACAAAAATATTGAAATTGTCCCATGCATCCTATCAGATCACCATGGACTAAGGCTGATCTTCAATAACAAAATAAATAATAGAAAGCCAACCTTCACGTGGAAACTGAACAACACTCTTCTCAATGATACCTTGGTCAAGGAAGGAATAAAGAAAGAAATTAAGGACTTTTTAGAGTTCAATGAAAATGAAGCCACAACATACCCAAACTTATGGGACGCAATGAAAGCATTTCTAAGAGGAAAACTCATAGCTCTGAGTGCCTCCAAAAGGAAACTAGAGAGAGCACACATTAGCAGCTTGACAACACACCTAAAAGCACTAGAACAAAAGGAAGCAAATTCACCCAAGAGGAGTAGAAGGCAGGAAATAATCAAACTCAGGGGTGAAATCAACCAAGTGGAAACAAGAAAAACTATTCAAAGAATCAACCAATCAAGGAGCTGGTTCTTTGAGAAAATCAACAAGATAGATAAACCCTTAGCCAGACTCACTAGAGGGCACAGGGAAAGCATCCTAATTAACAAAATCAGAAATGAAAAAGGAGACATAACAACAGATCCTGAAGACATCCAAAACACCATCAGATCCTTCTACCAAAGGCTATACTCAACAAAACTGGAGAACCTGGATGAAATGGAGAAGTTCCTAGACAGATACCAGGTACCAAAGTTGAATCAAGATCAGGTTAATGATCTAAACAGCCCTATATCCCCCAAAGAAATAGAAGCAGTCATTAATAGTCTCCCAACTAAAAAAAGCCCAGGACCAGATGGGTTTAGTGCAGAGTTCTATCAGACCTTCAAAGAAGATCTAATCCCAGTTCTTCACAAACTATTCCACAAAATAGAAACAGAAGGTACTCTACCCAACTCATTCTATGAAGCCACAATTACTCTGATACCTAAACCACAAAAAGACCCAACAAAGATAGAAAACTTCAGACCAATATCCCTTATGAATATTGATGCAAAAATCCTCAATAAAGTTCTTGCTAACCGAATCCTAGAACACATCAAAACAATCATCCATCCTGACCAAGTAGGTTTCATCCCAGGGATGCAGGGATGGTTCAATATACGGAAATCCATCAACGTAATCCAGTATATAAACAAACTCAAAGACAAAAGCCACATGGTCATCTCCTTAGATGCGGAAAAAGCATTTGACAAGATCCAACACCCATTCATGATAAAAGTCTTGGAAAGATCAGGAATTCAAGGCCCATACCTAAACATGATAAAAGCAATCTACAGCAAACCAGTAGCCAACATCAAAGTAAATGGTGAGAAGCTTGAAGCAATCCCTCTAAAATCAGGGACTAGACAAGGCTGTCCACTTTCTCCATACCTATTCAACATTGTACTTGAAGTCCTAGCCAGAGCAATTCGACAACAAAAGGAGATCAAAGGGATACAAATTGGAAAAGATGAAGTCAAAATATCACTTTTTGCAGATGATATGATAGTATATATAAGTGACCCTAAAAATTCCACCAGAGAACTCCTATGCCTGATAAACAGCTTCGGTGAAGTAGCTGGATATAAAATTAACTCAAACAAATCAATGGCCTTTCTCTACACAAAGAATAAACAGGCTGAGAAAGAAATTAGGGAAACAACACCCTTCTCAATAGTCACAAATAATATAAAATATCTTTGCATGACTCTAACTAAGGAAGTGAAAGATCTGTATAATAAAAACTTCAAGTCTCTGAAGAAAGAAATTCTAGAAGATCTCAGAAGATGGAAAGATCTCCCATGCTCATGGATTGGCAGGATCAACATTGTAAAAATGGCTATCTTGCCAAAAGCAATCTACAGATTCAATGCAATCCCCATCAAAATTCCAAATCAATTCTTCAACGAATTAGAAAGTGCAATCTGCAAATTCATCTGGAATAACAAAAAACCTAGGATAGCAAAAACTCTTCTCAAGGATAAAAGAACCTCTGGTGGAATCACCATGCCGGACCTAAAGCTCTACTACAGAGCAATTGTGATAAAAACTGCATGGTACTGGTATAGTGACAGACAAATAGACCAATGGAATAGAATTGAAGACCCAGAAATGAACCCACACACCTATGGTCACTTGATCTTTGACAAGGGAGCTAAAAACATCCAGTGGAAGAAAGACAGCATTTTCAACAAATGGTGCTGGCACAACTGTTTGTTAACATGTAGAAGAATGCGAATCGATCCATTCCTATCTCCTTGTACTAAGGTCAAGTCTAAGTGGATCAAGGAACTTCACATAAAACCAGAGACACTGAAACTTATAGAGGAGAAAGTGGGGAAAAGCCTTGAAGATATGGGCACAGGGGAAAAATTCCTGAATAGAACAGTAATGGCTTGTGCTGTAAGATCGAGAATTGACAAGTGGGACCTCATGAAACTACAAAGCTTCTGCAAGGCTAAAGACACCATCAATAAGACAAAAAAACCACCAACAGATTGGGAAAGGATCTTCACCTATCCTAAATCAGATAAGGGACTAATATCCAATATATATAAAGAACTCAAGAAGGTGGACTCCAGAAAGTCAAATAACCCCATTAAAAAATGGGGCTCAGAACTGAACAAAGAATTCTCACCTGAGGAATACCGAATGGCAGAGAAGCACCTGAAAAAATGTTCAACATCCTTAATCATCAGGGAAATGCAAATCAAAACAACCCTGAGATTCCACCTCACACCAGTCAGAATGGCTAAGATCAAAAATTCAGGTGACAGCAGATGCTGGCGAGGATGTGGAGAAAGAGGAACACTCCTCCATTGTTGGTGGGATTGCAAGCTTGTACAACCACTCTGGAAATCAGTCTGGCGGTTCCTCAGAAAATTGGACATAGTACTACCGGAGGATCCAGCAATACCTCTCCTGGGCATATATCCAGAAGATGTCCCAACCGGTAAAAAGGACACATGCTCCATTATGTTCATAGCAGCCCTATTTATAATAGCCAGAAGCTGGAAAGAACCCAGATGTCCCTCAACAGAGGAATGGATACAGAAATTATGGTACATTTACACAATGGAGTACTACTCAGCTATTAAAAAGAATGAATTTATGAAATTCCTAGCCAAATGGATGGACCTGGAGGGCATCATCTTGAGTGAAGTAACACAATCACAAAAGAACTCACACAATATGTATTCATTGATAAGTGGATATTAGCCCAAAACTTAGGATACCCAAGATATAAGATACAATTTGATAAACGCATGAAACTCAAGAAGAATGAAGACCAAAGTGTGGACACTGTGCACCTTCTTAGAATTGGGAACAAAACACCCAGGGAAGGAGTTACAGAGACAAAGTTCGTAGCTGTGATGAAAGGATGGACCATTTAGAGACTGCTGTATCCAGGGATCCGTCCCATAATCAGCTTCTAAACGCTGACACCATTGCATACACTAGCAAGATTTTGCTGAAAGGACCCAAATATAGCTGTCTCTTGTGAGACGATGCTGGGGCCTAGCAAACACAGGAGTGGATGTTCACAGTCAGCTATTGGATGTATCACAGGGCTCCCAATGGAGAAGCTAGAGAAAGTACCCAAGGAGCTAAAGGGATCTGCAACCCTATTGTTGGAACAACATGATGTACTAACCAGAACCCCGGAGCTCTTGTCTCTAGCTGCATATGTATCGAAAGATGGCCTAGTCGGCCATCAATGGAAAGAGAGGCCCAT
The DNA here is from genome assembly GCF_978045245.1 of Mus caroli. Taxonomy (NCBI): domain Eukaryota; kingdom Metazoa; phylum Chordata; class Mammalia; order Rodentia; family Muridae; genus Mus; species Mus caroli. The sequence continues at coordinate 133,116,408 of NW_028227257.1, forward strand.
TGGACTTGCAAACTTTATATGCCCCAATATAGGGGAATGCCAGGGCCAAAAGAATGGGAATGGGTGGGTAGGGAAGTGGGGGGCGCTATGGGGACTTTTGGGATAGTATTGGAAATGTAATTGAGGAAAATATGTAATAAAAATATTAAAAAAAAAATACAGCCAGAAAAAAGCTCTTTGTTTTCTATAGCCAGCAAAAAGCCTTTTTGTTTCTGAACCTTACAGCCAGAGATGTGATAATTGTAATTTTACAAAGGACATCCAGAAGAGAAGAACTCTCCTCCCAACTCCTCCCAACTCTCCTCCCAACTCCACAGCTAGCTGTTAAAAGCCCCCTACTGTTACAGCTCAGGGTTGAACTCTCCTGTCCTGCAAGGCTGGAGGAGTTCATCCTCAGCTAGCTGATAAAAAAAAAAAAAAAAAAAAAAAAAAAAAACCTCTTGCAGTTTGCATCAGATGTGGTTTTCTCTCGAGTCATTGGGGTGCTGGCCAGCTCATCCCGGGACTTGAGTGGAGGCCCAGCTTCGGTGGTCTTACATATACATATATATGTATGTATATATAAATTTTTATATATTCTTCTTTGTTGCCTACCTGAGAGGTTGGAAGCACCACATTTATCACATTTCACAATTTGGTGGGTTCTATCACAGAAAATGCTCAGACTTCACTCACACATATAAGCACTGTACATGGATTAAGCTTGTATTATATTCAATGATGTAATTTTTGTTATCTGGTTAGAAACAAGGTATGTCAAGAGAAATATACTTGAAGAAAGAGATAAGGAAATGACAGATGGGAGAGAGTTATTGATAATAGCCTACAACTCCAAAAATTTGGAGGTCTTGGGATATAGTCTTGTCAAGCCTGTATCATAAGTAGCAATATATGCCTGTCATGAGTACTATTTCCTAGGCAAGTATGAGTCTTTTCTCTTCTATTAGTATGCAGCAGCTCTTTTCAAATAGCAATTTCAGCGTAACACCTTCCACTAGATAAACTTGTTAGAAGTAAAAATACTCAGGTTCCAACACAACAAAACTACTGAGTAAAAACTTAGGGTGACTTTTGACTTGGTCAGTGATGATTCTTAGGTTCTTTAAAGTTTAAAATTATTGAGTCAAAAGAAAAAAAGTGGATTGGGAAATGCTGAGCAAGAATATGAGTGTCCTAAGAGTCTTTTGAAATAAGTTTAATAGAAATTAAAGAAAATGAGCTTGTTCCAATGGATGGATGATTTCACTTAACACTCAATGTTTTGATGCTGAAATGAGGATTGAATGTTTCCTCATTAAGCTTAGCTCTATTTGTTATAAACAGAAATCCTGAGCTGTCTCAGTGAACCCAAAGTGAAAAGTCTGATTAAGTTAACTTTTAACTCTTGATCCTTGTGTTTTGCAGAACAGTATGATGGTTAATTTGAATTTCAACTTGATTAGACTTGGAATCAACCTGGAGGTAAGAATGCAATTAGCCATGGGAAGTATTCACTCCAAGAAGGCTGACACTTTTCTCTGATAGTTCATATATAAAGAGGTCCAAAGAAGACGCTGTGCTGTTTACCTGACCGCCTTTACATCTTGCCGTGGTTTTTATCACATTATCATTATTATTGTTGCAATTTTTGACTGGCATCACAGACCAGGTTCTTCAGCCTTCCAATGTATGCTAAAAAGACTGCAGCACCAAATTGAAACTGGTGATTCACCTAGTGCCATAAACTGAGCAACCCCAGGCATCTCCATCTTTCTAGAGTAGAGATGGCACTTGTTGGACTACCAAACTTACTCTGCAGGGCCAAATAGAAATGGCAGGCAGAGAGGCTTACTTCAAAAGTATCTACATTTGAGATCCGGAATGTGAATGAAACTGAACCACCAATGTAGGCTCCATGAAGCCCTGTCTGACAGCTGCTTACTCTCTTTCCCATGGTCTGAGTTTCTGCTCAAATCTTGCTAATGACTGTAATTTATCACAGGTGATATTTAGTTTAGAAAATAAAATATGATTGTTTGTTATAGATGCTAATAGTGAGTGCATGTTTATTTATTTTATTTACTACTGAAGGACAAAGAGAAAATAGTAAGAAAGAAATGTAATTTTTAAGGTAAGGCAGCAATGGCCTGAGAAACTTACTTATGGAACAGACAGATCTACAATATTCTCTTGCCAAATAACCACCATTAATTTTATGTGAAGATAAAAGGAAGCTGACTTTTAGCTCCATCTCTGTACCCTTTCTTTTCAAAATGATTTTGAGAACACTTGAGAGCATACTTACCAATGGTAAGAAGTTGTTGGGACACCACAATTTTTTTTATTACAAAAGCATTTTTAAAACTCCATGTACTATTTCCAGTGTTGTAGCCATGAAGTACAAGAGAGAGTTATTTTCTCATATTTATATATTGTTATATATATTGTTATATTTATATATTGTGTAATGAGGAGGTGTGTGGGTGTGTATGAGCAATAGTGCAGTGTTTCCTCAAACGTTTACGAGCTTGTCCTTTTCCTCTCCCAGGTGGGTTCTAGAGATGAGATTTTGAGGCTTGGTGGCAAATGGTTTTCCCCACAGAATCATATCATCTGCTCAAGAAACATTGACCCCCAAATTTGTAAAGAGTGCTTTTCCTTTTCAGTGGAAAAAGGAAATCAAAAGTTTTTCCTCATATAAACAGCACTGAGAAATTTTGAAATGCTGGCACTAAACATACACTAGTTTCTTCTATTTGGTATGGTAAGATCATTTTTATTCTCTTGGAACAAAGGGCTGAGTTGGAGTGCTTTTGGAAAAATCTAACCAAGTCTATCCTTTACTTCTTTTTCTTTCTAACATCTCAAAAATCAAAATTTATTCCACAATAACAGATATACTCTAAATTTATCACTAAAAAAATCACTGAGTATAATAGAACATACTTGAAGATTCCAAAGTTATTGTAGAAGAATAAAGGCTAAAGAAGAAGTGACAATTGCATAATGAAAGCCTGACAGGGAGAATAGAAACATCAGAAATAAACATATTTATACAAAATGTATTTGTATAATGAAATTAATGCCCTGATTCTATAACTGTAGGAGAATCTTGTAAAACTAATTATATCATATTTAAAACAATAAATCCTCAAGTCTAATTCTACAATTGTTTCAAATTTATCATTTATATACCTAAAATAAATAAACCTTTTAAAGTTAAAAATACAGTCTTTAAATTTAAAAATAAAATAAAATAAACCTTAAAAAAGAAACCTGTGTTTAGACTTAAACTCAACCCAGAAACACACACACACACACACACACACACACACACACACACACACACACACACACACACACACCCCTAAAGGTACATATGTGAATATATATGTAACTGGAGAGATGGCTCAGCAGTTAAGAGCACTGACTGCTCTTCCAGAGGTCCTGAGTTCAATTCCCAGCAACCCCATGGTGTCTCATAAACATCTGTTATGGGATCGATGCCCTCTTCTGGTGTGTCTGAGGACAGCTATATTGTATTCATATACATAAAATAAACAATTCTAAAATAAAATATGCAAATTAAAAATTAATAAAAGAAAAGAAAAACCAGGAAAGAACCGTGACATACCTGACATGACATGAGACAAGGAACATCCAATGACATTTGTGGGCCTGGGTACCAGAGGTTTTCCACGGAGATCTCTGGCCAGTCCTGGTGTGAGGGTTCTAGTGAAGGGAAGCCAATGTGGTCAGGGAGGGGAAGTTGCTTCCTTGCTTTTGCTCTGCGGGTCGGCTCCACCTCTGTCTCTGCAGTGCCATTACATGCCACCCTGCACTGAGTCCTCAGGCAGGGCCAACAAGAAGCTAACTAACCAGTGAGGTGTTCTGCAGGGCCATAGGTGGTGCTTCAGAAAGCCGATCTCTCCCCAAGTGTTACAGCTCTTAGGACAAAGGCTCGGATGACAGAGTAGTTCTTGAACACCTTTATTCCCTGGATAGGACTTATATACAGTTTTGGGGATGGTTCAGAGTTTGACAGCAGGTACATTGGCTTGAATTGAGAGTGTAGGGAAACCTTATTTGCATGTGGGAGGGCTTTGTGTAGCTACTACTCAATTGATGCTGCATACCTCTGCAGTGGGGCTGTGGGAGGCTGTAGCTACTTGACAGGACCATGTGCCTAGGACACACGGCCTAACTCCCGCCCTCCCATGCAGGTGGAATCACCGCCCACAGGGGCTCCTGGATTCCAGACCCTTGCTTAACCAGGAACCAGGCTATCTGTGCACAGCACACCACCCCACAGACATTGTTGAGTTTGTTTTCTATTGGCCACCTAAACTACCCTTAAGACTTGTTTACTTCAACCTAAAGAGGCTACCTCCTATCGCCCGGCCAGAGCTCAATGGAGTGATAAGGATACCAACCCACCCACAAAACTTTCGACCCATCTACAAGAATTGGCCAAGCAATTACCAGCCAAACTTGAAACCTACCTCCCATGGGCAAGCACCAATCCCTGACACTATTAATGATACTCTGTTATGCTTGCAGACAGGATCCTAGCATGGCTGTCCTCTGAGAGGCTCCACCCAGCAATAGACTCAGAAGATGCAGAAGTCCACAGCCAAAAAGTGGACAAGGCATGGGGACTCTTATGGAAGTGATAGGGGAAGGATTGAGGGCCTTGAAGGTGGTGGAAACTCAACAGGAAGACCAACAGAGTTAACTAACCTGGACACTATACACTTGGAGCTCTCAGAGACTGAACCATCACCCGAAGAACATAAATGAGCTGGACCCGGGCTTTTCGGCACATATGTAGCAGATGAGCAGCTGGTTTTCATGTGGGTCTCAAAGAACTAGCATGGGGGATATCCCAAAACCTGTTGCTCATACAAAGGATGTGGTCTTCTAGCTAGACTGCTTGTCTGGCCTCAGTGGGAGAGGATGAGTCTAGCATCACAGAGACATGATGTGCCACGTCGGAAATACCCAAGGGGGCCTCTACTCAGAGGAGAAGGAGGTAGGGTATCAGGGGAAGGGTTGTGGGAGGGAGTGCCTGGGAAGGAGGCAGTGAGCCTAGTGTAAAGTGAATAAATAAATAAGTAAATAAATAAAAGTAGTAATAATTGAAAAAAAAAGAGTAGTTTGTTTCCTTAGTGAGACTCTCTTGGTGAAAAGAAAGTTTTCATTTGAAAGTAGGTGTCAATTGGAGACAGTTTCTGTGTTACTGATCAGGACACGTGCCCACTTCTCCTTTCAGCTCTAAGTCGCCATCTAGTGCAGACCCGTGCAAGCTCTGTGCATGTTGCCTCAGTTTTTGTGAGTTTCACACTGTTTATATGTTTTGATAATGTGGGTTTAGAGGGCGTGCTTTCTTGGTGTTGGCTCCTATACTTCTTCTCCCTCTTCTGCCACAGCGTTTTCAGCCCTGAGGGGAGAGCTTTGAAAAAGACATGTAAAGAATTTCTCATTCTCCAAATAAGAAGTCCCCGCCCCCCCCCCCCCACGGTGTGATTTATTTTTTTCTTCCATGTGCATTGAAAATTATCCAGTCTTAGAAAATGCCCCCAAGAAATTCAAGGAATTGTCAGCAAAATTCTTACAAATTAATTGCACAAAAAAAGGGTGGGGGAGGGGGGGACCAACTGAAATATTTTGTCCTGATGACTGGAATGTTCACATTCAATTTGCCAAACAAATTTTTAAAATTTTATTGTTAGAAATAGTGCAGGCTTTGCAGTGTGGTTTTCCGCTGGCTGAATGTTAGAGAAGAACCAAATGTTTATTAATTCTCTCTGCCATAGAGCTAATGGAACTGTTCTTTTAATTCAACAAACAGAAGCCTGTGTTCTTTGGATGATTATTTTATTTCCCATGGAGTCTGCAGGCTGTTGGCTGACAGTCACAATGGTTATGTATTTGTTTGGCTCTAAAAAACTGTCCTGAATTTTTTTAAATACTGTTTTTTCCAATAGTTCTGAAAGCATATATTTGAAAATTCTTGAGTAAGTTTCTGGACATGATTCTTTCTTCTTCCAAAACACATTTTTGGGGGACATAAAAATTGCTAAAACCACACAATAAAGACAAGTTGCTTGGCAGATTAGTTCTTACTTATTCTAAAACATTTGCAGTTGTATTTGAAGATTCTTGCTTTTGCACTATTTCATAATTATATGCAAACTATAGCTAGGTAAGTATTAAAAAAAACTTGTCCCACCCATACTTCACTCCACAGTAAATGCCTTTTTAAAGGAATATAAGAATCATCAAATCAATGCTAACTCAATTTGAGAAATGCAACATTGGTCAGGTACCTTGATTACAAAGCTCTGCCTCCAAGGCTTAGATAATCTCTTAGTCCTGTCACTCATGTGATCTTATCTGAGCAAATTATTCTCTCCATGCTCTATTTTATTTGTTTATAAAATTAGAAAAAGATGTGATGACTCTTCTAGAAGTGATAAATTAAGGCAATGAATCTAATACTATAGTAACTGTGCTTATCAATTGTAAATATACCCAGTGAGTTGTTAATGTTGTCCTTGTCCTTAATCAGTTCCAGTCAATGAATCTTTACCCTCATATTAATACATATCCTTTCAATAGTAAGTTAATGTCTCTCTTAGATATATAAATTTAATACATTAAATTATTCTTATTGACTCACTCTGCATTCTTTATTTCAGCCTCTCTTTTGAAAATATTAGTTTTCACTTATTGTTTCCTATAGAAGCTGGTGCTAGAGTTTAGAAGAATATCCTCAAAGGTTCTTTTGCAGGAACTTGGATTTCCATAAGAATGGTACTAGACATAACTATAGATCATTAAAAGGTGAGGTCAGGGGGTAAGTCCTCAGAGAAATGGGAATGTGGACTCAAAGGAAACGATAGAAACGTAGTCTTTTGCTCTTTCTCTACTTTGTGATCATGGTGTAAGCAGTTCATTACAACATATTCATTTACCATGATAGCCCAGGGGCCCTAACCAATGAGCAGCCCAATTTTGTATTTGAGTCTCTAAGTTAAGTAAGTCTTTTGTCTTTATACATTATTTAGTTTAGCCATATAGTTGTCCTTAATAAACCTGACTGACACATTTGGTTACCACAACATATTCTAATGTTTTTCTGCTACAAACTGAGAAATCAGATTATCAATCCAGATAGGAATGAAAATGGTAGGATACAGAGTAAAGGGACAGGATAAATAGTTTTGATTTAGAATAAGGAGTTGGAGGTGAAGCAAGTTCTCTTAGTGAAGCAAGTTCTTTTGCCTCCTGAATTTTGAACATGGTGTTGCCTTTCTAATCTTCTGTCTTTAAAAATGAAGATGTTAGGAGAGATAGCATGGAAATAATGGACAGTCTTAGGCTGTTGGGGTTTGCTTTACTCACAGAACTTCTGGCTAGGCAATAAAATAGTGATAAAGAAGTGAGGCTCATGCAGTATATTTATAGGAGGGCAAGAGGAACAAAATGTGTGCTTTTATACATGTTTCCAAGCTTCCTTTTCAATCTCTTTCTAACAGGATTACTTTAGGAAAATTGAACTGATACCAGAAATTTCACATTACAGTGCCACACCAGCAACAACTATGTTTTCAGAAATTAAAATTCTCTGCCCCACCTCAGATGCAGTGATTCAGAAACTCTGGGAATGAACCCAGCGCTGTGTTCTTAGCTTCTCTCCAGGTAACCTGAAGGCACTTCTGAGCTTTAGAGCCACTGATAAAAGCTCAACACATATGATTCTAAGTTATAATGTTATTATAACTACATGTTATAATAATCTGAATATCCTCTAGTCTACAAATACAATAACTTGAAGGTAAATACAAATCACTTCAAGAGATCTTAATGTAAATAGTGGCTGAGACCAACTTCACTAGAAGTACCTTATCAGCAGAAAATGATAACTCTTGTTTGAAAAACTACCATTGGCAGGGTTATTTTATGGCTTGAATATATGTGTTCTAAGGTTGAGGTATGGAAAAGCGATCTCAAATATAATGATATGAGGAAACACAGATTTAGGAGAAGATTGGATCATAATGTGAATGAACTATGATAGTGGTTCTCTTAAAAGAATGATGCCTGGAAACTTGCCAGTACCTGTGTATTTCATGAGGTCCCAGTCCTATTTAAGAACCTGAAAACAATAACTTATCTGATGCAGTCTTCTCACACTGCATCTTGGAAATGCCAAACTCTGGATTTTCAAGAAATAAACTGTTCATAGTATTTTTGTTATAGCAGCTTCATAGAACTAAAACTAATAGAACTTTGATTTACAACAGCTTTCTTCTGCATCTGTGATCTCTGAACTCTTCCATGTTAACCTACCTAGTTTGTTTTGTTTTAGTGTACATGACATCTACTGAGCTGCAAATGTTTATGAGAGCAGACATATGGACATACATTAGTAGATTCTGTACTAATTGGGCAAGACTTCTCAACATCTAGGTTTCTACCACCAACACAGTTTCACTCTTGTTGAATGGGCATTAAGAATAAATAGAGAGTTATTGGTTATTGGCAAGATGTGAGTGACACTATTAAACCCTTAGGGTCTTTGTGTCATGCTTGTCATTATTGTAGTTCACAGGCATTATACCCATGTAGTACGTCTGGCTTCTTCTCTCCCTTGTAAACTTGTATAACATCTGTGGTACCATGAAAGCTAATCCACAGAGAAGAAGATTTCACAGCAGATTCATTTCAGATCTTCTGTGCCCTATGTACAAACACATGTTTTTGACCCAATAGGGACTAGCCTTCAATCAACAAATGGAACAAAGAGGAACAAAATGTCTGCTTTTAAACATGTTTCCAAATTTCATTTTAGAATATTTGCCAACAGGCTCACTTCAAGAAAATTGAATTTTCATGTTCATGAATTGAATTGAGTTGAATTGAAGAAGAATGAGTCAACAAATGGAAACAGTAGTAACCTATAGTGTTTTCTGAACTTCTTCAACTCAGTTCAACAACTGAGAAGTAGCTTTTCATACATGTCTATATGTTAATTAATATTTTAGTTATGTAATTCTCAATGTTACTTACTCATAGGAGAGATGATATTTATGAAAAGAATACTACACTAGTTGTTAAAATTGATATGGGAGCAAAGAACATGGGAAGCAGCTACAGGCCTGACTTATAGGAAATATTAGTGAATATTTATATTTTAATGTGATGATAGCAAACATCCTTTTGTTGTACTAACGAAAATATCTCATGGGTTACAGTCAATTATAAAATATAGGGTTTTTTTGGGAAAACTCTTCATTCCATATTAAATGGTATAGGTTATTATTTCTTTCTACATTTCAGTTTGAGAGCCAGGATAGAGTTTTAATTAAAGATATCAGCAAGTGTGTGTTGTATAATGAGCCTTGTATATTCTTACACAGATACAAGAACTGCTTTCCCAGCTGTTCTCATGTAATTATTTGGTGCAGTTTGTCTGAAGGTTACAAATAGGTCTGGGCTCCTAATAGGCATATCTGGCATATTTGTCTTCAAGAAAATTATAAAATTTTCTTACAGGTTTTAGTTATTAGAAGATTTTTATAAAAGCTTGTCTCTTTGAGAAGTTCTTTCTCTGTTAAAAATAACATTGCCAACTGTATCCCATTATGAAATAATAGTCAGAAGATGTCCATGTGTCTAGAAATGTAAAGATGCCCATCAAACCGTGGGAAGTCTCAGCTGTTGGTATTGTGGTTCGAAAACAAAGAAATGTTTCATATTTTAAAAATACATGGGCCTAATATGGACCTCAGAATTTTTACCTATGTAAAGTGTTGCTCCACTAAAATATTAAAATGCTTGCAGAATGGCTTATCTTGTTTTGAAAAATTCTCCTGTGAAAATATTTCTTCACCTAATTTGTGCATATTATTAAAAGGTGAACAATGAGCATGGTGTGGGTTACATGCAAAGGGTTGCATTAAACTCATCTCTTTAAACTACACACCTATTTTGCCAGGGATGATTTATGTTTTGTCACTTTGAATAATTTATATTTCACTCTTTATTATGAGAAAGTTGTCATGTTTACTCAGATATTCCACCTTGTTATCATATTTAGCTCTTATATGCAGCTTAGACAATGTGGGACAAGAACTGGCCTATCAGAAAGTGTTACCAAATTTCAGGGTCCCCAAAGAAATGTGTTCAATAGAACATTCTAGAATATTTCCAACTTTCTTGCTGTTAAGGAGTTAGTATTCAGCTCAGGCTGATAGGCAATTTCTATGTTCACGCCATACTAGGTGTTATGCTATAGAAGGCATAAAAATGCTTTAGCAGTATGTTTTTCTTCCTGGCATTTAAGAAGAACTAAATGTGGGGAGGTGTGAATGTCATTCTGGATTTGCTTGTTTTCTATAGCTGAGGGTTATTTGTTAAGATCATGGATATACTTTTGTGAATGGTACCTTATAAAATAAAAGAATATTCTTACCTCTCATCTTGTTCCTGTTCCTTCCTTTCAGCAAATAATATACTTGTGATCTTGGTATAAATGTCATATTGTGTGAATATGCAAACATCACATCCGCCTACATATGTTCTGTTGCTTAGTAATTCTTGGCACTACAGCACAGTGAATGCTGTGCCTAATAAATGAGATATCCATCAGAATGAAAAATGAACTATACTGGTCTCTGGAATATGAAATTATTATTTTAGGTTATAAGAAAGTAGGTCACATTCTCATGCCTGGTAGTAAAGACATTTTGAAGGGGATTGAATTCAGGGCTAGCATGTATTCACCTAATCATCAAGAAACATGCCTATCATTCCACAGTCATAGGCTAATATTACCATATATATTTATAAAACACAGAAAAAATTTAATATGAGGTTTATTTAAAAGATTTTAAAGAATATGCAGAGAAGCTTCTTTAGTATAAAATCTGTGTTACATTAAGAATGAGTTCTGGATTTATGCCTTAAAGATGAACAATTTCTCCCCATTTTACTATAATTACCATACTCTCCCTTGTCAACTCTGAATCCCTTTCTTTCTTTGGACAAACAATGTGAACATATTTGATGCAATTGGTGGCTTGTCTTCAAATAGGTAAGTATCAAGGTCACCTATCTCTGGACAAGGTGAAATTTTGGAAGTCAAAGATTGCTGAATTCCAGCCATGAGTAACCACTCATCTCCTCATTTTGTGAAGCCTACCTTCAGGATCTTGTACATTAAATGATAAATCATTGCCATTTTTTGTTGACCAAAAAAAAGAAAAAAAAAAAAAAGAAAGAGAAAAAAGAAAAAAATCCCTCAGTCTCATGTCGTTGCAACCTACAGCAATTGACTTGGTAAGGTGCACCCACTCAGGCAATAATGGCATGCGTGTTATAAGAGTAACCAACAACTTTCACCTTGGCTCTAAGGCTCACTATATTAGATGGAATCAATACCATTGAAGAGGCCGAAAATCTGTGGTTAGATTGACTATAAATCCTAGAATAGGACCTAATATGATTCTACTAAGTGTACATAATATTAAAATGACACATAATGACTTCTCTATACTGGTAGTTTAGAGCATTTCTGAACCATCATGCGAGAAACTTCTTGCAGTAGATGATAACTAACATGGAGGCTCAAAACTGCTCAACCTGCAAAGAGTATGGGACTATAGAGTGCTCAGTCCTAAATGACACAAAAAAAACCACACCCCTCCCCCACAAGGCCCATGGATCTTCATGGAAGAGAGCATGGAAAAATTGTAAGAGACACTCGGAGTGGATAACATCAAGGGAATTGTTTTTGGATACAAGAAGGCAGTTGCTTATCTGAACTCATAGCAAAGAAAGTGGGTTCACAATATCACCACTTTCTGAGGAGCTATTGGCATTTGATAGCTTTGGGGAGAGGGAGAGTCTGTTTTCTTTAAAGATGTGATCACTGGAAGGTGACTGACTACAGAGCAGGACTGGTCCTACTACCAGGAGAAGCTAAGCAACCCAAACCTGGACTCCACAAGGAAAGGAGAAATCAAAGTTAGATGTGAAAGGATGATAAAATACACAGTGTGAGAATGGGAAGAATTTGGAGATGGCATGAATATGCTCAACATAGATTGTATGAAATTCTGAAAAAATAATAAAAATTATATTGTGCAAAAATGTAAATCCTCTTTCTGGATAGAGGGAGTGAGTTTCTTGATGTGGTGATATTTTCAAGGAACAGTTTGTTTGTTTTTAAAGATACAAATGTTAACATACCAATTGCATAAATTAATAGGTTTTGGTGTGATATTTCTTTGAGTTTGGGTGTAAAATGTTCCTAGTAGGATCATGTATTTAAATATTTGTTCCAAGGGTGGTGGCATTTTGGGGGAGGTTGTGAACCTCTAAGAGGTAGGACCTATTTGAAGGAAGTGGGTCATAGCGGCATTTAAGTTTTGTATCCTAGATCACTTCTGCATGAATTCTCTGCTTCTTTTATCTGCTTTCTATTGGAGCACGTATCACATGCTCCCATTGCCTGAGATCAATCACTAGTATAAATTCTCTATAATGTGGACCATAGTTTTTTAACATGTGAGTCAAAACAAATTCCTCCTCCTTTAAATTGGTTCTCCAAGATATTCTGTTAACGAAATAGAAGAGATAAAACAATTTCCTCATGTGTTTATATCAGCTGTTAAATATAACCCACTCTTCTCACTATTCAGGTCTTCATTCATTCTTCCATTTCTTCAAAGTGATTCCTTTTCTCTTCTCATATTTTCTCAGGTTCCTTTTTAAAAGGCTCTATATATGTGATTTTTTGGGCCTAGGCTACTCAAAGTAATAATCTCTGGTACCGTTATTTACTTGCAACTGATGGATGAATAAAATATTGCATGTTAGTGCACACATGTAGAGATAAACATCATACTTTCTATATCCATCTATTGATAGGCACCTAGACTGGTCCCCAATGTTGACAATTGTGGAAATCATCTACAGAAAAGAGGTTATGCAGGTACCTCTGTGGAGTTTTAAATTTGTTGACTTGAAGCATTTTCTAAGAGATTGCATATCTCAATTACATATTTATATGTAATCCTAAAAGAAACCACCATATTGTTTTCCTTAGTAGCACTGCTAATCTGCCTTTTCAACAAGTGTCCATGCATTAGATTTTCTCCATGTCTTCTCCAGTGTTTGTTGCTCTTTTACTACTGATGTTTATTGTACACATTTATAAAGTTTATATACATTTACACATGTCTGTTATGTACTTTGATAGTAATCACTCCAATTGCCCATCCAAGTATCTCCTCTGCTGTTCAACCAGCCATCTTCTACTCAAATAATCTTCTCCCATTTTAACCCCATTTATGTACAAAACAAGATTGCTTATATGAGAATAAATGCAACACATTTGTTTTCTGAAACTAGCTTATTTTACTTAACATTCATTATTCTGTGTATCACATCATTTCATTGTATACGACTGACTAGAAATCTTATATATATGTCTGTATGTATATGTATATGGAGAGAGAGAGAAGAGAGAGAGAGAGAGAGAGAGAGAGAGAGAATCTGTACATATGCCACAATTTCTTTATATATTCACCTGTCAGCAGGTAGATTACATTATTTGGATTTTAAAACCAGGTATCCCTCTTGTATGTTGAATTAGATTTTGGCAGGTAAATATCTAAGAAGAGTATAAAAAGTTAATATAGGAATCCTACTTAGAGTGTTTTGGTGAGAACTTCCAGACTGATTTGATAAAATGAATCTCTTTATTTTAAATTGCATTTCAATACAGCTAAGTATATTGGACCTTTAAATGGATTTTTATTGTTCAGTTTTGTTCTTCTCTTGAAAATTATTTGACCACCTACCAAATTATTGATTATAATCACTTGTCATTTTCTATTAATACTTGATTATAGAGTTTATTATATATTATAAATATTAAATTTTGTTAGATTAATAGCTGACAAAGATTTTCTTCCAACCTGTTCAATCTGTTGATTGTTTCCTTTGATGTACAGAGGATTTCAAATGTAAAATAGTCTTATTTTTAATTCATGGGTTTTTTATTGGATATTTTATTTATTTACATTTCTAACGTTATCCCCCTTCCTGGTTTTCTCTCCACAAAACCCCTATTCCATCCTCCCTTCCCCTGCTCCACCACTGACTCCTGCCTCCCAACCCTGGCATTCCCCTACACTGGGGCATCAAGCCTTCACAGGAACAAGGGCCTCTCTTTCCATTGATTTCTAACAAGGCCTTCATCTGCTACATATGCAACTGGAACCATGGGTCTCTCCATGTGTACTCTTCTGTTGGTAATTTATTCCCTGAGAGCTCTGGGGGTTCTGATTGGTTGAAATTGTTGTTCTTCCTATGGGGTTGCAGGCTAGGCTCACAACCAAAACTTCATGCTTTTTAATTCCCAATTTATTAGATTCCTATTTAGAATATCATAAATTTTTCTCTAGTTTTTGAAAGGTTCCAGTCATATATTTTGATTCCGGGACATAAGGTGGACATGGTGGTGCATGCTTTATTTAATTGATATCTCCATTTATTTCTAATATAATAACATACAGTAATATGTTCTTGCCTGAGAACTTGTCACTATATGCTTTAGATTTGATAAGATGCAAAATATTACTTTTGACTTATTCACAATTGTTAGGAAATATTTTATATTCTAAAGTATCATTTGGAGGGCTTCCATAAATTTATGAAAATAATTTATATTCTACAGTTAGCAGTTGAAACACTGATTTAAAAACATTTAGTTTTATTCTTTATTTGTATGTGTGTTTGCCTGTATGCTAGAGGTATACATCTCCAGACTTGTGTAGAAAGTGACTACGCATTAAGATATCTTGCTTGTCCTGAAACAAGTATTCTTTAAATGCCTGTTATGTCCATTTGAGCAAAGTGTAATTTACCTTTAATAATTTAGCTAGTAGATGGCCAGTGATAACTATGGTTTTATGTGCTTGCATTCACAGTCTGGAAATAGTGGAGTATACTGCCTCTCATAAATGTTTATGTGGGCATAGGAGTCTGAAATCAGATTCTCATTACTACATCGTAAGCAGTTTATCAGCTAACCTATCTTCCTAAGGTAAATTTATTAATTCAACATCCATGTATTTGTGACCCCATATTCTTCATTTTGCTTGATCTTTCAGTTTAATTCTTTATTAAATTTATTGACCTTTTCAGTTTTTAAGATTTCTAATTGCTTATCTTCAGAATCTCCATTTCTTTGCTGCAATGCTGTTTATTTTTCCATGTTGTCACCCATGACCATGTCATCCCTGCACTTGGGAGGCTAAGGCAGGCCAAAACCTCTGTGAGGTCGATGTTCCATAGTTAGTTTTAGAGCAGTCAAAGGTACATAGCGAGACCCAGTCTCAAAACAACAACAAATATTCTGTGTTATATTTTCACTGCAAATTTGTATCTTTGAATTTGTTGGTCAATTTAGTGTCATTCCTTTGAATTATTTCCATCCATTATTCTTCAATGACTTTGGAATCAATCACTAAAGAGTTCTGAAATTTTGAGAGAGTCACATTGTGTGTCCCCTCATATTTTCCTATAATTTTATTTTGGAATGTATATCTTTTATGGGATAGAAATTATTTGCAGTTATATTTGTAAATTTGCTTAGGGAATAGTTGCCTTTGAATGATGTGCCCTAGACTATCAGTTTGTTACATAGTATCAGATCTAATTCCAAACAGGCTCAGTGGAATACTTTCTCTATGGCCTCTCTGGCTGCTTCATAGCTTGAGGGTTTCCTCTAGGAATTTAGAAATGTTTAGGCAACTATTCCCTAAGCAAATTTACAAATATAACTGCAAATAATTTCTATCCCATAAAAGATATACATTCCAAAATAAAATTATAGGAAAATATGAGGGGACACACAATGTGACTCTCTCAAAATTTCAGAACTCTTTAGTGATTGATTCCAAAGTCATTGAAGAATAATGGATGGAAATAATTCAAAGGAATGACACTAAATTGACCAACAAATTCAAAGATACAAATTTGCAGTGAAAATATAACACAGAATATTTGTTGTTGTTTTGAGACTGGGTCTTACAGTGGAGAATATGAAGTAGGTACCGTTTATGATCAAATTATTAGTTTTGTTTAAAATATCATGCCAATTCAAAAATATGGGGATGAGGTATGATTAGGTTTCTTATTTTTCAAAACACAGAAAATCTGAATTATTTTTCCCATTTTTAATTGAGTATTTTATTTATTTACATTTCATATGTTATCCCCCTTCACAGGTGCCCCTCCACAGTCCCCCCATCATCTTCTCCCTTCCCCTGATGTGCTCCCCCATCCACTCATCCAATCCTGCCTCAGTGCCCTACCATTCCCCTACCTGGGTCATCAAGCTTTCACAGGACCAAGGGTCTCCCTTACCAGTGATGCCAGATAAGGCTCTCCTCTCCTACATATCCAGCTGGAGCTGTGAGTACCCCATGTGTACTTTTTGATTGGTGGTTTAGTCCCTGGGAACTTTGAGAGGTTGGGCTGGTTGATATTGTTGTTCTTCCTATGGTGTTGCAAACATCTCCAGCTCCTTCAGTCCTTGCCCTAACTTCTCCATTGAAGTTCCCATGCTCATTCCTCAACCTGTAGCTGCAAACATCTGCATCTGTATTGGTCAAGCTCTGACAGAGCCTGTCAGGGGACAGCTTTACTAGGCTCCTGTCAGCAAGAGTGTCATGGTATCAGCAATAGTGTCTGGGTTTGGTGTGTGCAGATGTGATGGGGGGGGGGCAGTCTCTGGATGTCCTTGCCTTAGGAAAATCTTAATTCTTTTACTCTTGCTGCTAGGGAGTGAATTTCACAATCATGATTTTAGTCTTTCTGGTATTTATGCCTACTTGTGGCTAAACAGAAATACAGAATTGTTTTATCCCTTTCTGTAAGCTGAATTTACGTTTCTAAAAAAAAATTAATTAGACTAGTTTTGGATAGAATGTTACAATTATAATTTTAAAAAATGGAATAATATGATTTCTTCAAACTGGTTTTGTGGGGAGCTAGCACAGCACCAAATCACCTACTGATCATTCTATCAGTGATAAAGAAGATGCCATATTCTATTCAGAAGGTAGGAAGTCAGCCATAGTAACAAATGCTACACAAAATGTGACTAAGTATAGTCACAATCAATTGAAATCAGTGAAAATTACAATACATGGGTATTGGTAACAATAGACTATAAAAGGGAAATATTAAACTAAAATTAACCTAAAATATAAAATGTGTATATTTAATTTAAGGAAAAATTAGAAGAAAAAGGAAAATATACTATCAAGTTATGTTGAAAATAAGAAAAATAATGGAACAAAATAACAATAAAATAACAAAAGATGGAAGAGATTTGGAGACAAGAGACAAGTGTGCTAATAGTCTTTCTGGCTAAGGTCTTTGGAGTAAAACATTTTTTTCCCAAGTGTGTGTACACTTTCTCCAGACGTTCTCAATCATAGTTCGTGATGTAGTCCATGCCTCGGTTGGAACAACTCTGCACCTCCCTGTTTGAATTTATTTTATGGGTTCTGCCAGGCCAATATATAAGCAACCTTGTGAATTTCAGTCTATGCATCACACATCTAACAGTCTACAAAGTGTCAACATAGTTAAGTCACTGAGTTACATATTGTGTGCCTGAAGAACAGAAAACAGAAGAGCACAGAGATCTGCCACCTTCATCTTTGCTGTTCTTCTTATCCTCATCTTTCGTCATAATCCTTACAAAAATGATTTTGCTGTTATTAGAGGAATCTGTATCACTCACCACATTGTTCTCTACCCACTGACATATTCTGGGCTCTACAACAATGAAATCTCTCAGCATGTTCATGTAAATTGCATATGTATTTCCCAGTCAACCTGGCAGGCTGTTCACAGGGACCTGAAACATGATTGCTCAGTTTTCTGTTCCGTGAGCATTTTTACCTCAACAGTAGTTATCTTGTCAAGATGCCTCTCATTAGGTCACTCTGAGCATTTGCTGAAAGCAGAAGCATTAAACATTTACTCTAAACAGGCTTTCAAGGCTGGGGGAGACACTTTTGGACCACATCCCAGAATTGAACTTAAAGTTTGTGTGTACAATGGATTTATTCTGTAGTTAGCACTGTTGTCATCAGTTATTATTAGTGTTGATTATATGCTTAGCCTCCTGCTTACTTTAGATATCTAATTCTCTTATCTTAACATGAAAGATCAGACACTATACTTTCTCTGTGTACTGCTTTTCAGACCTCCATGTGTTTAGGTTTTTGTTTTTTTTTTTATCAATTTTTTACTTAGTTTTAAGAAATGTATTTTTATTCTCTCCTTGAACTAGTTTCTTCACTTAGCAATTAATTTAGCAATTTTTTTCTTCTTCATGAGCTATGCTTGATATTTCCAGTGCAGTTTCACCAAAATCAAAATGTTTATATGCATCAAATAATCTACTGAAACCTCTAGGAGGAAAGATGGTATTGGACCATTTTTACATGCTATCTTGAGAGACATGAAAAGAACTATAGCTATCAGAATTCAGACTAAAGGAAGCATTTGTGAATCCTTCACTGACTTTAAACTTTACTCATTTTCCTCATTGAATTTTTTTCTACAAGTATTATAGCACAAGAGGATAAACCTTTGCAATGGATTTATTTACACATTAAGAGCCATACAATACTAACTGCTTACCTTACTGTTCTGGTTCAGAAGAAACTAAATCAGGGAGGACCTGATGCCAACAATTGTATGGATTGATCTTTGATGTCTTATATTACCTTTAATTAAAAATCAATTTTGAAAGCATAAAAGAAATCTATGAATTCTTAAACTCCATTTATAGATTACTATGGAAGGATAAGAAATTTTTATCAAGCTGATAATCTATGAGATTTTCTCATACAAACTATACTTATGAATACTGAAATTGTCCAATCTTCTGCCATTCCACAGACTGATACTTATTTTGTTGATGGCTTATCTGCTTTTGTGGGAGTGATGCATGGTCCAGGTAGTTATCAATCTACGAACATTTTCTTCTGCTAAGCTCAACAGGTAGAACTGTCTGTTGTGACACATTAGCATTAGTTCATAAGGTCTTAAATATTGTTTCAGATTCTGCTTATGTTGTAAGAATATTTCCAGTAAAAACTGTAAGAAGCTGTATGATGGTAATTGCCTTCCACTGAGACCAGAAAAGGTGGCCCAGTTAGGTGAACAAGATCCACCAAAATAAACTAGTAGAAGCTGCTTTTTGTCTTCACTTTGAATTATGCCCCTGTTACTACAAGAACTACAACAACTGGTGAAAACCTGCACATATCCCTTGTTGATTACCCACATTCATGCATTCTTTAACCTCCATAGTTTTATTGCAGAAAAAAGTAAGCAAGCTGATACATTAACTTACCCTAATTTTTACTTCTCCTGAAGAAAATTTGGAAGAGGTATGGATATGTCATTGCAGATGGATCCACTGAAACATTATGAATTCCTCTTCAGTTCCTTTGACCTCAGGACATGAACGATAATGAAGGAAGGTAAGGAGACAGCCACCTGATGGATAACAGATCTCAGGGGGAAAACAAGAAGGGCAACTTTTGCCTATCTGGGGCCAAGTTCAGGCCCAATGCATCAGTGAGAACTTACTTTACTAATTCCTATGTTAATGACTGAATGGTGGGACTACAATAAACTCAGTTTTCCACCTGAATAGGAACTGAATTTAATTTTTTCTTATGATTTGGATCATTC
This sequence comes from Mus caroli, assembly GCF_978045245.1. Lineage (NCBI taxonomy): Eukaryota > Metazoa > Chordata > Mammalia > Rodentia > Muridae > Mus > Mus caroli. The sequence goes on from NW_028227257.1 coordinate 133,136,190, forward strand.
TATATTTTCATAGACCACCAAAACATTTATATTCCTATTAAATAAAATATGTATCCCTCACCAGCTGAAGCACATGGTAGAGCAGACATTGCACCTTGCCTGGGAAGCAGAGTATTGCTGGTCCTGGTTGCATGTGTGTAAGAGAACCAGCCCTGAGGATGTGAGAGCTGCAAAGCTGGTCCAATCCCTTGGCAGGGCAGTGCTGGACAGCTGGCCTCAATTGCATGAATACTGGTAAGCTGGCAGGCTGACCAACTAAACTACAATCCTTGCCCAGATTCATGGTTTTGAGTTGGTCCACCCCAACATCTACTCCATTTATAGACTGCTAGGATGTGTCTAGGAACTGGTCCCGCAGAGCCAAAGCTGCAGGAGTTTTATGACTCAAGGCAACTGGAGTGGGGGCTTTCTCTGACTCTGTTGTCTTAGTGAATCTTGTACCCCTAACTGGGCTGTCTTGTCTGGCCTCAGTGCAAAAGGATGTGCACTGAGTATTGCAGTGATTTGAGGTGCCCTGGTGGGTTGATACCCAAGGGGAACCTCCCCCTTCTCAGAGGTAAAAGGGAGTGGGAAAAGGGGAAGCCTGGGATACATAAGTAAAATTGATGGTGGTGAGGTATCTCTAGGATACATGCCAGAGACATGCGACGGGGGAGGCACCAAAAGAATTTTATCTCGTTGCAAAAAGTGCAAGTGGATCAAGGACTTCCACATAAAATCAGATACACTGATTCTAATGGAAGAGAAAGTGAGAAGGAGACTTAAACTTGCCAACACAAGGGAAATTTTCCTGAGACCAATGGCTCATGCTCTAAGATCTACTATAGACAACTGGGATCTTGTAAAATTTAAAAGCTTCTGTAAGGCAAATGATACTGTCAATGGGACAAAACAGCAACCTACAGATTGGGAAAAGATCTTTAACAACCCTCTATGAAAATGTAAACACTTTACAACCTACTGAAAAACCACAAAATACAATTTAAAATATTAAATTTGAAAAGGAGTCAACTTGCATTCCCTATTTAACTGACAATGTCATTCTAAAAACTCCTTTCTCAAGCCTTAACATTTTACTGTATTGTACTGTGTTCAGCAATAAATGGGCATTCAGAGCAATAGTGGAATACTCTAAAGATTAGATCTAAGAGTGTATTTTTTGATACTGAATGTTATTCATAAAATAGAGCATAATTTATATAATTAACTCAATTCAAAAATACATATTATATTCATTTATTCATTTTGTATGTATGTGGTTAAAAATTTATATGCCATTATATACATGTGGAAGTCAGAGGATAACATAAAGGAATTACTTCTCATTTTTATCTAGGAATGAAACTTAAGTTGTGTGATATTCATTCATTCACAACTAACTGGGTAGAGTCCCAGGTGGTATCAGGAAAATTATACTCATTACAAACTATTATAAGTGTCATCTACTGAATCTATGTGCATATAACTGTCAGATATATACTTTGGTTGTAATTATTGAGTAAAAAATTATTAAATTCAGCATTGGCATACACACATATGTATATGTATACACCTATATACATATATATGTGTGTGTATGAATGTATATGTATGTGTATATATGTATATGCGTATGTGTATATGTGTGTGTGTCCATCTAACCAATGGGAATGTTCCATATGTTTCAAGCCTATGTGGCAGTTCCAGTTGCCTTAAGAAATATTGTGATGTCTACATAACTGGACATGCTTTGGCTTTTTTCTGTGATTAAACCATAACATCTCTCCCCCTGACAACTTGATGCCCATCATATCACTTTTAAGCAACAAGCCTGTGTACACATAGCATATGACCATGCTATCATATAAAGTACAGTCTATTTTATTTTTAATTAAATATTTTTCAGGCAATTTATTTTGATCATATTTTTCTCCTCCCAACTTCTTTCAGATCCTCCCCACTTCCCTACTCACCCAACACTGTGTTCTCTCTCTCTTTCAAAATAAGCAAAAACTAAAAAACACCCCCAATAAAAATCAAAATAAAAGGCAATCAGACAAAAGGTGTCAAAACAAAACAAGACAAAGCAAAGCAATAAGCCTACACAAACACATATAGAATAGAAAAACAAACAAACAAACAAAAGCCCAGTCATTTAATAGTAGATGATATCTATAAGTCACCTGCCTATTATCTGTTAGTAATTTATGGGTATTTAATCGTTGATATAATTGAGAACCTTAAGTTTTACTTATTTGAAAATATGATTGATTTAAGTATAACTGGTCACACATACTAGTAACTGATATTTAACAAAATAGATGAAGTTTCCACACAGTCTGTTTTCTACATTTTTATGCTAAAACATAAATAATTATATTAAAAATGAAGGGGAAAGATGAACAAGACTTGTGCTTGAAATCTCTTCATCTAAGGCAAGTGCACAATAAATTCTGGCTCTCAAATAAAATTTTATTTATGAGTCACATTGAAATTTGATGGAAACTTTGTCAAATCTTGCATAGTTTATTGACTATGGATAAACACTTTTGTAATCATTAATATTACAAGAAAATTTCCATTTCATGATACAGTTCTAATTTCATAACTTATAACATTTAAATATGTCACCTTGTTAACAGATATATATGAGTTAAATTTAGTTTCAGCAAGTAATGATGACTGACATGTGCTTCAAAACATTGTTTATGTTTACAAGATTTGAAAAGTTAGGGGAAGGCAAGGGTGTAGGATCAGAACTGGATCATTTAGCAGACTTCTATCTGAAGGAATAAAGCTTGATTAATTGGAAACTGTGCTCCCTGTGACTAGAAAGAAACTTTTTGAACTGTTTAAACTCTTTGAGAGCTGGCAAGAAGGAAAAAAAAAAAAATCAAGGGAAGAGACTCTCTCTCTCTCTCTCTCTCTCTCTCTCTCTCTCTCTCTCTCTCTCTCTCTCTCACACACACACACACACACACACACACACACACACACACATACACACACACACACACACACATGCACACACAGACACTGTAGTTAGTAGTTGAAGCAGGATAAGCTCTACCAAATTCACACATACACATGAATACAGACAGACAGACAGACCTATACACATTCATACAATGAATGGTCAGAACAAAGCTACAACCATTTTACATATAGACACATTCACATACTAGGTAGATGGGGCAAACTCCTATGAGCAGGCTCCACCAAATTTATTTTTTGTCTTATAGCATATATACCCAGAATGACCTTTTAAGCAATATAAAATTATAATGTAATTACATTCTATTTTTCTTCTAGTGAATAATTATGGAAAACAGTATGTTCCCCAATAGCTATAGAGTACAAAAATACAGGTAAAAATAAAATTTTTCCAAGAACCCACACACATCCATAATTAAGCAACTTGTTAGATTTAACAAAGTGTAAGCAAGGAAGGTAATTTTCTCAGACATTTTTTCTCATTGATAAGCAGCAATTTGCAGTTCCAAAAAATCAATTATTTTATTATCTTCAAAAGTAATCATAAAAATTCTTAAAATATCACAAATGTAACTTTTTTGTATAAAAAAGTCATTTCCACTTTAAACCCTCAGAATGCATAACCGGTTTTTATCAAATCATATCAGGGATCTGAGGACAAAATTAAGTATAAGAAATTAATCATCATTGATCTTGCTTTAGCAAGAAAGCCAGCTAGTGCTGGTTAGGCTGCCATTGCTCTTCTTGCCTGTCCTTTAAAATCCTTAGCTCACCTGTTAAGAGTGTTTTTCTTAACTTCAAATTGTTCCCTAAGATTTCTGACATCACAGCCACTAACAAAAAAAACCTAACTTCACTAACAATCTTTTTTTCCCCAAATTCTTTCTTTTCTTTTTTTTTTAATTTTAATGTTTTTATTACATATTTTCCTCAGTTACATTTCCAATACTATCCCAAAAGTCCCCCATAGCGCCCCCCACTTCCCTACCCACCCATTCCCATTCTTTTGGCCCTGGCATTCCCCTATATTGGGGCATATAAAGTTTGCAAGTCCAATGGGCCTCTCTTTCCATTGATGGCCGACTAGGCCATCTTTCGATACATATGCAGCTAGAGACAAGAGCTCCGGGGTTCTGGTTAGTACATCATGTTGTTCCAACAATAGGGTTGCAGATCCCTTTAGCTCCTTGGGTACTTTCTCTAGCTTCTCCATTGGGAGCCCTGTGATACATCCAATAGCTGACTGTGAACATCCACTCCTGTGTTTGCTAGGCCCCGGCATCTTCTCACAAGAGACAGCTATATTTGGGTCCTTTCAGCAAAATCTTGCTAGTGTATGCAATGGTGTCAGCGTTTAGAAGCTGATTATGGGATGGATCCCTGGATACGGCAGTCTCTAAATGGTCCATCCTTTCATCACAGCTACGAACTTTGTCTCTGTAACTCCTTCCCTGGGTGTTTTTTTCCCAATTCTAAGAAGGGGCACAGTGTCCACACTTTGGTCTTCATTCTTCTTGAGTTTCATGCGTTTAGCAAATTGTATCTTATATCTTGGGTATCCTAAGTTTTGGGCTAATATCCACTTATCAGTGAATACATATTGTGTGAGTTCTTTTGTGATTGTGTTACTTCACTCAAGATGATGCCCTCCAGGTCCATCCATTTGGCTAGGAATTTCATAAATTCATTCTTTTTAATAGCTGAGTAGTACTCCATTGTGTAAATGTACCATAATTTCTGTATCCATTCCTCTGTTGAGGGACATCTGGGTTCTTTCCAGCTTCTGGCTATTATAAATAGGGCTGCTATGAACATAGTGGAGCATGTGTCCTTTTTACCGGTTGGGACATCTTCTGGATATATGCCCAGGAGAGGTATTGCTGGATCCTCCGGTAGTACTATGTCCAATTTTCTGAGGAACCGCCAGACTGATTTCCAGAGTGGTTGTACAAGCTTGCAATCCCACCAACAATGGAGGAGTGTTCCTCTTTCTTCACATCCTCACCAGCATCTGCTGTCATCTGAATTTTTGATCTTAGCCATTCTGACTGGTGTGAGGTGGAATCTCAGGGTTGTTTTGATTTGCATTTCCCTGATGATTAAGGATGTTGAACATTTTTTCAGGTGCTTCTCTGCCATTCGGTATTCCTCAGGTGAGAATTCTTTGTTCAGTTCTGAGCCCCATTTTTTAACGGGGTTATTTGACTTTCTGGAGTCCACCTTCTTGAGTTCCTTATATTTATTGGAAGTTAGTCCCTTATCTGATTTAGGATAGGTGAAGACCCTTTCCCAATCTGTTGGTGGTTTTTTTGTCTTATTGATGGTGTCTTTAGCCTTGCAGAAGCTTTGCAGTTTCATGAGGTCCCACTTGTCAATTCTCGATCTTACAGAACAAGCCATTACTGTTCTATTCAAGAATTTTTCCCCTGTGCCCATATCTTCAAGGCTTTTCCCCACTTTATCCTCTATAAGTTTCAGTGTCTCTGGTTTTATGTGAAGTTCCTTGATCCACTTAGACTTGTACTTAGTACAAGGAGATAGGAATGGATCGATTCACATTCTTCTACATGTTAACAACCAGTTGTGCCAGCACCATTTGTTGAAAATGCTCTCTTTCTTCTATTGGATGTTTTTAGCTCCCTTGTCGAAGATCAAGTGACCGTAGGTGTGTGGGTTCATTTCTGGGTCTTCAATTCTATTCCATTGGTCTATTTGTCTGTCACTATACCAGTACCATGCAGTTTTTATCACAATTGCTCTGTAGTAAAGCTTTAGGACCGGCATGGTGATTCCACCAGAGGTTCTTTTATCCTTGAGAAGAGTTTTTGCTATCCTAGGTTTTTTGTTATTCCAGATGAATTTGCAGATTGCACTTTCTAATTCATTGAAGAATTGATTTGGAATTTTGATGGGGATTGCATTGAATCTGTAGATTGCTTTTTGCAAGATAGCCATATTTACAATGTTGATCCTGCCAATCCATGAGCATGGGAGATCTTTCCATCTTCTGAGATCTTCTATAATTTCTTTCTTCAGAGACTTGAAGTTTTTATTATACAGATCTTTCACTTCCTTAGTTAGAGTCACGCCAAGATATTTTATATTATTTGTGACTATTGAGAAGGGTGTTGTTTCCCTAATTTCTTTCTTAGCCTGTTTATTCTTTGTGTAGAGAAAGGCCATTGATTTGTTTGAGTTAATTTTATATCCAGCTACTTCACCGAAGCTGTTTATCAGGATTAGGAGTTCTCTGGTGGAATTTTTAGGGTCACTTATATATACTATCATATCATCTGCAAAGAGTGATATTTTGACTTCATCTTTTCTAATTTGTATCCCTTTGATCTCCTTTTGTTGTCGAATTGCTCTGGCTAGGACTTCAAGTACAATGTTGAATAGGTATGGAGAAAGTGGACAGCCTTGTCTAGTCCCTGATTTTAGAGGGATTGCTTCAAGCTTCTCACCATTTACTTTGATGTTGGCTACTGGTTTGCTGTAGATTGCTTTTATCATGTTTAGGTATGGGCCTTGAATTCCTGATCTTTCCAAGACTTTTATCATGAATGGGTGTTGGATCTTTTCAAATGCTTTTTCCGCATCTAACGAGATGACCATGTGGTTTTTGTCTTTGAGTTTGTTTATATACTGGATTACGTTGATGGATTTCCTTATATTGAACCATCCCTGCATCCCTGGGATGAAACCTACTTGGTCAGGATGGATGATTCTTTTGATGTGTTCTTGGATTCGGTTAGCAAGAACTTTATTGAGGATTTTTGCATCAATATTCATAAGGGATATTGGTCTGAATTTTTCTATCTTTGTTGGGTCTTTTTGTGGTTTAGGTATCAGAGTAATTGTGGCTTCATAGAATGAGTTAGGTAGAGTACCTTCTGTTTCTATTTTGTGGAATAGTTTGTGAAGAACTGGGATTAGATCTTCTTTGAAGGTCTGATAGAACTCTGCACTAAACCCATCTGGTCCTGGGCTTTTTTTTAGTTGGGAGACTATTAATGACTGCCTCTATTTCTTTGGGGGATATAGGGCTGTTTCGATCATTAACCTGATCTTGATTCAACTTTGGTACCTGGTATTTGTCTAGGAACTTCTCCATTTCATCCAGGTTCTCCAGTTTTGTTGAGTATAGCCTTTGGTAGAAGGATCTGATGGTGTTTTGGATGTCTTCAGGATCTGTTGTTATGTCTCCTTTTTCATTTCTGATTTTGTTAATTAGGATGTTTCCCTGTGCCCTCTAGTGAGTCTGGCTAAGGGTTTATCTATCTTGTTGATTTTCTCAAAGAACCAGCTCCTTGATTGGTTGATTCTTTGAATAGTTCTTCTTGTTTCCACTTGGTTGATTTCGCCCCTGAGTTTGATTATTTCCTGCTGTCTACTCCTCTCGGGTGAATTTGCTTCCTTTTGTTCTAGTGCTTTTAGGTGTGTTGTCAAGCTGCTAATGTGTGCTCTCTCTAGTTTCCTTTTGGAGGCACTCAGAGCTCTGAGTTTTCCTCTTAGAAATGCTTTCATTGCGTCCCATAAGTTTGGGTATGTTGTGGCTTCATTTTCATTGAACTCTAAAAAGTCCTTAATTTCTTTCTTTATTCCTTCCTTGACCAAGGTATCATTGAGAAGAGTGTTGTTCAGTTTCCACGTGAAGGTTGGCTTTCTATTATTTATTTTGTTATTGAAGATCAGCCTTAGTCCATGGTGATCTGATAGGATGCATGGGACAATTTCAATATTTTTGTATTTGTTGAGGCCTGTTTTGTGACCAATTATGTGGTCAATTTTGGAGAAGGTGCCATGAGGTGCTGAGAAGAAGGTATATCCTTTTGTTTTAGGATAGAATGTTCTGTAGATACCTGCCAGATCCATTTGATTCATAATTTCTGTTAGTTTCACTGTGTCCCTGTTTAGTTTCTGTTTCCATGATCTGTCCATTGGTGAAAGTGGTGTGTTGAAGTGTCCCACTATTATTGTATGAGGTGCAATGTGTGCTTTGAGATTTACTAAAGTTTCTTTAATGAATGTGGCTGCCTCTGTATTTGGAGCATAGATATTCAGGATTGATAGTTCCTCTTGGAGGATTTTACCTTTGATGAGTATGAAGTGTCCCTCCCTGTCTTTTTTAATGACTTTGGGTTGGAAGTCAATCTTATCAGATATTAGAATGGCTACTCCATCTTGTTTCTTCATACCATTTGCTTGGAAAATTGTTTTCCAGCCTTTCATTCTGAGGTAGTGTCTATCTTTTTCTCTGAGATGAGTTTCCTGTAAGCAGCAAAATGTTGGGTGTTGTTTGTGTAGCCAGTTTGTTAGTCTATGTCTTTTTATCGGGGAGTTGAGTCCATTGATATTAAGAGTTATTAAGGAAAAGTAATTGTTGTTTCCTGTTATTTTTGTTGTTAAATTTGGCATTCTGTTCTTGTGGCTGTCTTCTTTTAGGTTTGTTGAGGGATTACCTTCTTGTTGTTTCTAGGGCGTGGTTCCTGTCCTTGTATTGGTTTTTTTCTGTTATTATCCTTTGAAGGGCTGGATTCGTGGAGAGATAATGGGTGAATTTGGTTTTGTCGTGGAATACTTTGGTTTCTCCAACTATGTTAATTGAGAGTTTGGCTGGGTATAGTAGCCTGGGCTGGAGTTTGTGTTCTTTTAGTGTCTGTATAACATCCGTCCAGAATCTTCTGGCTTTCATAGTCTCTGGTGAGAAATCTGGTGTAATTCTGATAGGCTTGCCTTTATATGTTACTTGGCCTTTTTCTCTTACTGCTTTTAGTATTCTATCTTTATTTAGAGCTATTGTTGTTCTGATTATTATGTGTCAGGAGGTATTTCTTTTCTGGTCCAGTCTATTTGGAGTTCTGTAGGCTTCTTGTATGTTCATGGGAATCTCTTTCTTTAGATTTGGGAAGTTTTCTTCTATAATTTTGTTGAAGATGTTTGCTGGTCCTTTGAGTTGAAAATCTTCATTCTCATCCACTCCTATTATACGTAGGTTTGGTCTTCTCATTGTGTCCTGTATTTCTTGGATGTTTTGAGTTAGGATCTTTTTGCATTTTACATTTTCCTTGATTGTTGTGCTGATGTTCTCTATGGAATCTTCTGCACCTGAGATTCTTTCTTCCATCTCTTGTATTCTGTTGCTGATGCTCGTATCTATGGTTCCAGGTTTCTTTCCTAGGGTTTCTATCTCCAGTGTTGCCTCATTTTGGGTTTTCTTTATTGTGTCTACTTCCCTTTTTAGGTCTAGTATGGTTTTGTTCATTTCCATCATCTGTTTGGATGTGTTTTCCTGTTTTTCATTAAGGACTTCTACCTGTTTGATTATGTTATCCTGTTTTTCTTTAATGATTTGTAACTCTTTAACAGTGTTCTCCTGCAATTCTTTAAGGGATTTTTGTGCTTCCTCTTTAATGTCTTCTACCTGTTTAGCAGTGTTCTCCTGTATTTCTTTAAGTGTGTTATTAAAGTCCTTCTTGAAGTCCTCTACCATCATCATGAGATATGCTTTTAGATCCGTGTCTAGCTTTTCCGGTGTGTTGGGGTGCCCTGGACTGGGCGAAGTGGGAGTGCTGGGTTCTGATGATGGTGAGTGGTCTTGGTTTCTGTTAGTAAGATTATTACGTTTACCTTTCGCCATCTGGTAATCTCTGGGGTTAGTTGTTGTTGTCACTGTTTAAAGATTAGAGCAGAAGCTGTGTTCCACTCACCAGCAGTCTCAAAATCCTGTGGCGGGGGTCGTGGGTAGCTGGCGGGTGTCAGCCGATCCTGCGCTCTAGCTACCCTGGTGCTGGTCCGGCCGGATGAGGCCTGTGGCCCTACTCAGGCCGGTTTCTGCTTCCCTAACTAATGCAGTCTCAGGTCCCGCGTGCAATTGGATTGGAGCAGAAGCTGTGTTCCACTCACCAGAAATCTTAAGATCCTGTGGTGGGTGTTGTGGGTAGCTGGCAAGTGTCAGCCGACCCTGCGCCCTAGCTACCCCGGTGCTTTTCTGACCGGAGAGGCTTGTGGCCCTACTCAGGCCAGATTTCTGCCTCCCCAACCAAAGCAGTCTCAGGTCCCGTGTGATTGGACTGGAGCAGAAGCTGTGTTCCACTCACCAGCAGTCTCAAAATCCTCTGGTCCTGGGTAGCTGGCGGGTGTCAGCTGGCCCTGCACTCTAGCTACCCAGGTGCTGGTCCGGCCGGAAGAGCCCCCAAATTCTTTCTAAGGGCAGTGGTCACTGCTAATAATCTGTATCCCTAACTTTTCAAGGCTGATGATGGTATCATTGATGTGCTGCAGTAGCAATGCTTGAAAATGATCAAGCACTCTTACTGTAAGTGCCAATGATATTGCCCATAGAGAGTCGGGATATCCCCTTAGAGTTTTTATATAACTGGTGTATTAGGAAGAATATAAGGAAATACAGGATAGCAAACAGAGTGAGGCTCCAGAACAGCATGAAGTCCTCAGGACAAATAGCTCTTGGGCTCTGTCTCTGCTAGTCACACTCATTGGGGTTGTGCTGATCGGTGGGCTCTGGCCCATGAATTCTAACACATTTTGTTGTTTCTCTCACATTAGCCTTGGCAGTTCTTGTCCCTGGTATTCAGATTCAGTATCTATAAGAGGCATTATGCTTCATTTAGCTCCAGAAGAGAACAGTTTATAGTATTATCACAGAAGAGTTCAAAACAAACAAACAAACAAACAGCAAGATGAAGTAATGGATGATTCTGTAAATAATTAGGTTTATATTCTGAAGATTTCACTGCATAGAATATAGAATTTATTTGTCATACTAGAGAAATGGTTATGAATATTTTATGCCATAATAATCAAGATTGTACTTATTTTTAAAAAAATATTTTAGTGATTTATCTCACACTTTCTATAATTTTGAATAAACAACTGATGTGGCAACTTGAAATCAACTCAAAAGTGATTATACTTATTTAAAGTGGAAATTCATAAAGAAATACCACTTTCTTTAAAAGAAACTTCAAATCTTGAGTTTGGGGGAATAAAATCAGATATTAGACTTATTAGCAAAATTCCTCAGGGAGTATATGATCTATACAAAACTAAATGTCTTGTTTTTTGGTAACACATTACGATATCACCTCTGTGCTGGTATCAGTACAAAGAAGATACAGAAAGAACTTTAAGAATATTTGTGAATTCGTGGGGCCTTTTAAAATGAAACTCCTTTAGGACATTGTCACATTGGTAGACTATAACATTATGGTTCCCTTATGAAAGAAACTCTCCACTAGAGAGTTTCATTTTACAAGTACAGGATCAAAGAAATATTTTTGCTGATTCAGGCTATTTGTTGAATCCCCCCCTAAAAAATGTGTTGAAAATAACAAATTGGCATGACATGTCCAGTTAAGAATCTGCTTTAAGCAGAAACCATGATTTTCAGGACATGCTATATTTTCATTTTATTTTCCGATAGGAAGTAGTCTTTGTTTTGCAGTCAGGGTGAACACCTGTGTAATCCTTAAACGTTTACAGACTTGTCTTTAAAACTTGATGGTACAGTAAAGATGTAATCTCTCAAGGAGGTATAAATAATACACACATAGCCTTAGGTGCCAATTCTTCCTACTGCAGGTAGAAAACCTAACAGTAAGAATTTCTTTGCTGATTTTCACATAGCTTACATAAGACTTCCAAGAGCAGGGGAGAGCAAAATAATTCTGGAGATGCAGTATTGGTTTATTAATGATAATGCATCTGGATATTAAAAACAAGTTCCTGGAAAAGCAAAATTATTTCACAAAACAAGATTCATACTTTCATGTTCAAATCTTAAATCTTATTTTAAAAATTGTATGACTGAAAAAAAAAAAAAAGATGGATGAGGTAAGAGTAATCCTGCAGTGCCTGCACCTGGGCAGTTCCCTCTCCTACTTCTGTAATCGAACATGAAAGTAGTTCAAGGTCATCCACCCACCTAAGCCAGCTCTCTTGGGGAAAGCCAAGTCTTAACTTGGAAGTCCTGCCTTTACACAACATACATCCTGAGTCCTTTGGATGTACCTGGGTGAAATCCTGTTCATTACTTCAGATGGCATGCTATACCAGAGTGGAATTCTAGCTGGTCTTCTTCTTTTGCATCTTCTTTTTGAAAATTTACTTCTGATAAAACTGAAGAATATTTTTTTAATATAACAAAGGCCTGCAAAACAAGCAATGCTTGGCCAATGTTTTATGGAGACTCCAGATAATTTTCCCATATTCTTCTGGTTTATATTAAGAAGTCAAGAACAAAGTTTGTCATATCACTAAGTGGGAGGCTGGAGCTTTAAGTACCTGGCCCAGAGGCAGTAACCCTGTACTGTAAAATATTCAGTAAAATGTTATCCATAATATGTTAACCAAAAGGAAGGTAGTTACTATTGCTTTTTTTTCATGTTAAATTCAGTAAGTTTTCTGCTTCCGTGATTGATTGACATATAAATCTATAAGTTTTTTTTTAAGTTATTTATTTTGGTGAATATACCAAGTTAATCGAGTCAGTGGTTATTTTGACTATGCTCCATTTACCTCTTGGTATGTGAATCAACCAGATTTTTTACCTGGACATTCTCTAGGACAGTGCCCAGAAGTGAATTCACAGTCTCTGATACTACGAAGATAGTCTATTCCATAAATAAGTGTTTTTAGTGCTCAAAGGCCACCAGAGGCATTGGCATACAACTCATAAATTCATTGCCTCACTCCTGCCAGCGGAGTTTCTGGACACCTGGCAATGATACCTAAGATATGGAAAGAAAAATACATCAAAATGAGACCATATTTTTAGGAAGAGCATATTTCAAGGCTATTTAATTTTTTGCTCCTATTTTTCATTTTTAATCTCAATTTTAAAATATTATAAATCATCTGAATATGCTGAATATGCTGAGTGTCGGGAGCTCTGACCCCAAACCTCTTTTTCCTGCCAAGGTAGCTAGTTCTGTCCCATTCAGAAATGGCTTTCCTAGCCTCTGGAAAGGGTTAGTGACAGACTGTAAATATGTCCAATTCTTTTGTTATCCCATTGTAATGGTTAAAGTGACCATCATAGATAATCTGTCTCCTGCTCCTTTACCTCTAGAAAATAAAACCAATTTGGTCTTTGCTGTAAAATTCTAAAGGTTACCCATGGGCTCAACTGGGGTAGCCATGATGAATTCTAGGATATAGACAGCTGAAATAGATATTGTAACTTCAAGTTTGCCAGCTGGAAAGGCAACGTGGGGTATTGCTTGCTGGCTGGGGGAACAAGAGATATAGAACAGAAGGTCAGAGAGAAGGGAGAATATGTGTGTGTGTGTGTGTGTGTGTGTATGGGTATGTGTGTGTGCATGCACATGTTTGCATGAGAGAGAGGAGATATTCTTGTAATGGAATTACTTTTACTATGAGAGTCATAGTTTTCCAACCTAAACACAATATAATTATCTTCTATGAGTACCAGATTTTAATACCATTAGACTATGAGTTAATAGCTCAAATTTCATTTTTTTCCTTAGGAACAGAAACATATTATCCACAATGTGTATAAATTTTAAGGATGAATTCAGGTGAAACTAACATGAGGATTCTAACCTCAATTCTGTTAGAAGGTAGATTACCTTATTAAGAGAATCTGGTGAAATTAGACAGCAAAATGAATGTTTGTTGCACTTAAAAGTGAATGAGGATCGTCAATAAGACAAAAAGACCACCAAGAGATTGGGAAAGGATCTTTACCTACCCTAAATCAGATAGTGGACTAATATCCAATATATATATATAAAGAACTCAAGAAGGTGGACTCCAGAAAATCAAATAACCCCATTAAAAATGGGGCTCAGAGCTAAACAAAGAATTCTGACCTGAGGTATACCAAATGGCTGAGAAGCACCTGAAAAAATGTTCAGCATCCTTAATCATCAGGGAAATGCAAATCAAAGCAACCCTGAGATTCCACCTCGCACCAGTCAGAATGAGTAAGATAAAAAATTCAGGTGACAGCAGCTGCTGGCAAGGATGTGGAGAAAGAGGAACACTCCTCCATTGTTGGTGGGATTACAAGCTTGTACAACCACTCTGGAAATCAGTCTGGCGGTTCCTCAGAAAATTGGACATAGTACTACTGGAGGATCCCGCAAAACCTCTCCTGGGCATATATCCAGAAGATGTTCCAACCGGTAAGAAGGATACATGCTCCACTATGTTCATAGCAGCCTTATTTATAATAGCCAGAAGCTGGAAAGAACCCAGATGTCCTTCAACAGAGGAATGAATACAGAAAATGTGGTACATTTACACAATGGAGTACTACTCAGCTATTACAAAGCATGAATTTATGATATTCCTAGGCAAATGGTTGCACCCGGAGGGCATTATCCTGAGTGAGGTAACCCAATCACAAAAGAACTCACACGATATGTACTCACTGATAATTGGATATTAGCCCAGAAACTTAGAATACCCAAGATATAAGATACAATTTGCAAAACACATGAAACTCAAGAAAAACGAAGACCAAAGTGTGGACATTTTGCCCCTTCTTAGAATTGGGAACAAAACATCCATGGAAGTAGTTACAGAAACAAAGTTTGGAGCTGAGACGAAAGGATGGACCATCTAGAGAGTGCCATACCTGGAGATCCATCCCATAATCAACCTCCAAACGCTGACACCATTGTATAAACTAGCAAGATTTTGCTGAAAGGACCCAGATATAGCTGTCTCTTGTGAGACTATGTCGGGGCCTAGCAAACACAGAAGTGGATGTTCACAGTCAGCTATTGGATGGATCACAGGTCCCCCAGTGGAGGAGCTAGAGAAAGTACCCAAGGAGCTAAAGGGGTCTGCAACCTTATAGGTGGAACAAAAATATGAACTAACCAGTACCCCCCCAGAGCTCTTGCCTCTAGCTGTATATGTATCAGAAGATGGCCTAGCCGGTCATCATTTGAAAGAGAGGTCCATTGGTCTTGCAAACTTTATATGCCTCAGTACATGGAAACGCCAGGGCCAAGAAGTGGGAGTAGATGGGTAGGGGAGTGGGGGGCGAGGGTATGGGGGACTTTTGGGATAGCATTGGAAATGTAAATGAAGATAATACCTAATTTACAAAAAAAGTGAATGAAGAGCAGAAATATATAAGGAAGGGGCTAAAGTAACACTTCTTAGATTATTTCATCTACAATATTTTGGATGGATGTTATTGTGAAAAGCATGATGTTCAAAGTCCATTTGTGGAGGGAAGGATTTATTTGGCCTAAGTTATAGTCTATCATTGGGTGAATTCAGGGACAAAACTCAAGGAAGGTCCTAAAGTCAAGAATTGAAACAGGAACAGTAGAAGAAGACTACTTATTGGCTTGCTTTACAAGGCATGCACAGCCTGCTTTCGTATTTAATATATAGCTACCTGATTAGGTGTTGCACCAGCTGTAGTGGGCTAGACCCTCCTATTGAAATTGTACTACATATGAAATTGTACTACATATGTAGTACAATATGAAATTGTACTTCACACTTGCCCACCAGCTAATCTGATGGAGGCATTGCATCCCCCAAGGTCCTCTCTCTCAGATGCACCTAGCTGATGCCAAGTTAACAAAAAGCTAATCAGCATAATGAGAAACCTCAGCAACTTCCTGACTTCATCTATCGGGTCCCTTGTCTGTAAAAATGAAGTTGTTTTACATCTTTCTTAGACTGCTATTAGGAGAATAACATGAGACTGTATAATTCATCTAGGGCAACTATTATAGATTAGTAACCCATTGGTAAATGGAGTGATTATTCTTATTCTGACATTTCTCCTTCCTGTCTCATTACCGTCATGTTGACTGTACAAAAATAATTATTTTTATTCAAATGAGTGGCTTAACATCTATGTTTAATGATGTATAGCATAATGGCTGTTATACATATTGTTAAATATGTGTTTGATTGACTTTGTAATAATTTTAATTGGAACATGAAATTCCTTTCATGCATACTCAGTCATCAAAGCTTCTTGTATATAGCATGTGGTTGACTGCTTTCAAGCTGAAAGGATTACAGGGAACATTGGTCAGATATAGCATAACTAATGGGCCTGAGAGAAGCAGGACATCAAAAAAAAGAACATGAGAACGACATAGGGGTCATGTCGAGCAAGGACTGAAAGCTGTAGTTCTGTTACCACCATTTACTCAACCTTTCAAAAGCATTCCTTTATAGAACAAAGCTAGCAATAGCTACTATCAAGGGCTTTGTGAGGAATAAAAATAACAATAGAAAAACATGATCATTGGGAAGCTGGGACTACAAAGAAAGGAACATAGTAGACAATAAAACTAGTTATTTTCATAATTTTGGACTTTAAGTTGACTAGAACATCCTGAAATGTACTGAATTGTCCACCTCTATTTTTTTTTAAATTAGGTATTTATTTCATTTACATTTCCAATGATATCCCAAAAGTCCCCCACACCTTCCCCCATCCACTCCCCCACCCACCCACTCCCACTTCTTGGCCCTGGAGTTCCCCTGTATTCAGGCATAGAAAGTTTGCACGACCAATGGGCCTCTCTTTCCACTGATGGCCGACTAGGCCATCTTCTGATACATATGCAGCTAGAGACACGAGCGACAGGGGGCCCTGGTTAGTTCATTTTGTTGTTTCACCTATAGGGTTGTAGATCCCCCCAGCTCCTTAGATACTTTCTCTAGCTCCTCCATTGGGGGCCCTGTGATCCATCCAATAGCTGACTGTGAGCATCCACTTCTGTGTTTGCTAGGCCCCGGCATAGTCTCACAAGAGACAGGTATATCTGGGTGCTTTCAGCAAAATCTTGCTAGTGTATGCAATGGTGTCAGTGTTTGGAGGCTGATTATGGGATGGATCCCCAGGTATTGCAGTCTCTAGATGGTCCTTCCTTTCGTCTCTGCTCTAAACTTTGTCTCTGTAACTCCTTCCATGGGTGTTTTGTTCCTAATTCTAAGAAGGGGCAAAGTATCCACACTTTGGTCTTCGTTTTTCTTGAGTTTCATGTGTTTCGCAAATTGTATCTTATATCTTGGGTATTCTAAGTTTCTGGGCTAATATCTACTTATTACTGAGATGCCCATGAACATACAAAAAGCCTACAGAACACCAAATAGACAGGACCAGAAAAGAAATTCCTCCTGACACATAATAATCAGAACAACAAATGCACTAAATAAAGATAGAATACTAAAAGCAGTAAGGGAAAAAGGTCAAGTAACATATAAAGGCAGGCCTATCAGAATTACTCCAGATTTTTCACCAGAAAGCCAGAAGATCCTGGACAGATGTTATACAGACATTAAGAGAACACAAATGCCAGCCCAGGCTACTATACCCGGCCACCTCTGTTTTGCCAGTAGAATGTTATCACCTTCAGTCCTCTAGTTTTCTACAAAGACAGATCCATAAGCAGCATCCAGAATGCTTGAAGTTAGCAATTTGTAGATGAAGGAGAGCTGAGAGAGCAGCAGGCAACCCATCTATTCCTTTACTTCTGTGTTCCCTCAGTCTTTCCCCATGGTTGGTAGACTATCCCAAAACATGAATTCCTCTACTATTCTCTCAATGGTATCATGTGCTTTCTCAAAGAGAAGAAGCACATTTGAGTCAGTAGGAAATGGGACTGTGAATTAGAAAAATAATTCAAGTAGACAGTCCTCTTTGTTATTAAACATACCAAAGGCCACAATGTGTCTTAGAGAATTTTATCCTCTGTGTTACACTTCCAACAGGGAAAGTAAGTTTCCCCCTCGTGTTTAGGACACATTTTCTTCTGGCTTAGGCATCAAAATTTCAAGACTGTGATTATAATCTTTGGTCTGCATTTTCTTGATTCTACTCTGTGTACCTGTGTTTAGATAGATTGGGTGGTCTGAGCTGGACAGATGCTGACTCAAAATGGTTACCACGGGAGTTCTTTATCCAGATGGGTTGCCTTGCAGTCATGGGCCTGTCTGGGAGCTAGCAAATGTTTCTCAGGAGGCACAGGCTCCAGTGTTTGCTCAGAACCTCTAACTGGATAAGTAACATTTGGCCGTTTTTTACTTTTCCTGTTTATCTTGACCAGACCTTTTCTCTGCAGTGTTGGAGACATTGTAATGATAGTTTAGACCTCGATATGTTGTCCTAATAAGTAGACAAATTAATTCATTTGCTGTTCCTATACTCCTCTGAAAGGTTCAAGGGAAAGATAAGATATATGTTGGAAATATGTCAACTTTGCAAACAATTAATAGTTTCTCTTAGTCTTCCCAAATAAAGTTTATATTGAAGAAAACATAGTTAATATGATGCAGGAAACGAGGAAATTACGCTATAGCAAGTAGAAATATTTCTAACTATTTCAATCTAGAATAGCTAAACACACACTCAAAAAATACAGTGATGCTGTAACTGTAGCTTAAAACAGAAAGAAAGGATAAAAATTAAAATAAGATAAATTCTTGTGGAAAAGAGTAAATAGTCTCTTAATGGGTATAGAATTCATCTGAAGAAACTTTGAAATATCACTAACAGCTTAATAAAAGGAACACAAATTATAGTTAAGAATGATTCCTTGATCATGAATTCAGACTATATGAGAAGCAACTTAAAGTAAATATTTTAATCGCCACAATACAATCTGGCTGTTACTTTTCTGGTTATGACTGCATAGTTTAGGTGAAATTGGTGCCAGAGGAATTGTTCTTCATAATTTATGTAATTCTGAGCAGTTTTGTGGGAGTAAGGTATTGGAAAAGTTAATCCTGTACACGAAACTGGAAATCTAATGCCTCTCAGGGTTAATGGTAGAATTCTCAGTAGATTCATGTTTAAGTAACTAAAAGCATTGTTTCTCTGTGTCTACTATAAGAGATGGAGAAGTGTGGAAACAGTTCTACTTTGACTGAAAAAGAAAGAGTAAATGGTCATTTAATTCTACAAATTAGAAGTTTCTAAGGATTACATATCAACAAGCTTATCCCATTTATATTACTGTACCAATATTTGATTTATATCATTTACCTATAGCATCACAAGTGTTTTAAGGGAGGCATACTATAGAAGTGTATGTCTGAGTCAGGATTACTTCTTTGTAAGATTTGGTGACCTCAAGCCGGTTCATACATCAACTACATACAACTAAATTCATAAAACATGATTGTGAGTTTTGTTTATCTTTTTGTGTTGTCATTGAAGTCTGGTAAAATCATAGGGAAAAAACATACTCACCTGTACCATTGGATTGAAATGTAAGTAAACAATGGTGAGTTCTGTTTGCTGTGAAAGCAACTGAATATGACAAGTGACTGGAGTGTCAATGGGATATTTTTAAAAGATTTATTCGTATTGTGCATACGTGTATGTTCTTGTGTGTTTATGTGTATCACACAGCAGAAGCAAGAAGGGGGTGCTGGATCCCCTGAAACTTGATTTACAGGAGGTATAGGTGCAAGAAATAGGTTCTTTGTAAGAGATCCTCTACCTCTATCTCTGCCAATGGAATAGGGATGATCTTGCATAGCTGTGACTAATTTATTTCACATAATACTGTGAGAAAAGTTGCCAATGACCTTTAAAAGGTGTTGCTTTTCATATTTTCTTAATCCATCAATGTTGTTACAATAGAAACTCTGAGACTTGATTTTTTAAAATAATGAATGCAAATCTGCTTGTATAGCTCATGCTTTAAGAGCATGTGGCCATATTATATGAAAGAATAGAGAAATCTTCCAACATATAGAAGAAGCAGATAGACAAGTTTATACATAGAAAAGAGACAACTCATGAAGTATTGATTCTCTTTATAACAGGATGTTCTCTGGAGAAATAACCTATACTCATGAAAAAGATGACAGCCTATTTTACTGTACACTCCATAAATGTTCACTCAACTATGTAATAATAACAAACAAATTAAAGAGGTTTTGAAGGAACATACCATAGTTACACCATAGGAGACATGGATGAATTATTGAATTGAAAGATTTTGGGTCATGTGTATGTAAAAATTATTAAGAATAATATGAATATTATATGAATAATATTTTCATATAATTGTATATATACATGTATAAGTAAATATATAGTTGTATAGTTTTTATTTTTATTTTCTAGAAACTTGGCTAGTTTGTGCTTTTTAAATATTATGTTTACTACATAGTTTTCCAGATATGATTGCTATCATATGGGACAGTTCTCCCTCAGATTACATTAGAACTTTTACAAATATGTAACTTCCTTTTATAGGTTAATTTCAGAAAAAATTATGTCACATTTTCCTTCATTCTATGTATTCTGAAGGGTTAAGTAACTCACCAAAGTTTGTGTTCTACTCAGCATAGTGCATCCTTAGAGTGTAGTGTGTTGGCTGTGGATGGGAACACACACTATTGTAGGAGAAGACCCTGGGGAGTACTGTCAAGATGGTTGTTACATCTTTTTCACAGACAATTATTAACTACAAAAGTAGATTTACATTCCAGCTCCTTTCTGCTTCTTAGGAGGGAAGAAACTGCTCTCCATATTTATTCATTTTGGGAAGTGACTCTGTCTGTCAGGCACTGGATCTGTGTGAACCAAACAGACATGGCTCTGTACTCCCTAATTTCCTGTGTTCCTGAGACAGAAATTGTTCCTCTGTGACTCTCAGTGCTTGCTCCAGTGGCTTTCAACTAGCTGCATGCTACTCAGGTAACACAGAATAACCTTGCTTAAAGTCATCTGAAGGCCAATGCTTTACTACATACACACATTCCTTCACTGCAGCATCCATACTGGTATTTGCTAAAGCAAGTGGACATTATGAAACATGACATCTACAAAATGCCAAAGGCTGAGAATAAGTCTTTAAATGGAAAGGTGGTATTTTCATTACAATAGTCTGAAAGTTGCCAGTAGTTCCCACCACTATAACTTATATATAAATGCATATAGAACTCAAAATTCTAAAAAGAACTCAGTCTTTTAAATTTGAATAAATTTAGAGGTCTTATTATCCATGATTTCTCAGTAGGGCTCTCACAACTAGTTCATTATACAGATATCAATCTATAGAAGATATGTGCAGAGATACCATGTGAAGCTTTAAATTATCTGTGTTATTTCAAATACAATTTATAACATGGGCTCATATTCTGACACCCATAGAGAATCTAGGTGATTTGTGAGTTGGACACCTATCACACTGATAAACAGAAATTGCCCCCAAATCAGGAAAACAGTGACTCAGAACAACTTACAGAAATTGATGCTAATAAAAATGGCTTTAGTCAATATAGCTAGAAATGTTTAAAGACTTGAAAGACACAGGGATGCTTAATAATTAAATGAAAAGCTTAATGAAAAAAGAATTTTGCTAACTCCCTTAGAAGTACTTTTTAACTAACTTAATTAAATTTCTATTCTTGCTTGGGGAAGTTTTTATTCTATGAAGACCTGCATCTAGTGAGACTAGGCACTCATGTTTCTGTTGTTGTTGCCTCTTTGTTTAATCAATCAATCAATCAATCAATCAATCAATCAATCAATTAATTAACTTTACATCCAGACTGCCTATTCTGTTCCCTCCTCTTCTCCCAGTGCTTTCTTCCACTTTCCCTCCCCAATCTACTTTTCTTCCCTTTCTCTTCAGAGAATGGGGGTGGGGGGAGTCCCATAGATATCAATCAGCCTTGGCATATCAAGTTGAAATATGACTAGGCATATCTTCTATTGAGGCTAGATGAGGAAGCCCAGTAGGGATAAAGAGTTTCAAAAGCAGGCAAGAAAATCAGCCTCTGCTCCTGCTGTTAGGAATCGCACAAGAAGACCAAATGTCACAACTGTTACATATGTACAGAGGGCCTAGGTCAATTCCATGTGTGTTCTTTGGTTAGAAGTTCAGTCTCTGTGAGCCCCTAATGACCCAGCTTAGTTGATTCTGTAAGTTTCCAGTGGTATTCTTGATCCCTCTGGCTCCTACAGTCCTTACCACTCCATGCTCCTCAGGATTCCAAAGGCTCTGCCTAATATTTGTTTTATCAGTTGTTGGGTGAAGCCTCTCTGTTGATTGTTATGCTAGGCTCCTCTCTGCAAGTACAGTAGAATATCATCAATAGGCATGGGCTCTTGCTCATAGCATGGGTCTCAAGCTGGAACAGTTATTGGTTGGCCATTCCCTCTTTTTCTGCTCCATCTTTATCTGTGAATATCTTGCAGGTAGGACAAACTGTCAGTTGAATATTATGTGGCTGAGCTGGTGTCCCAATCACTCATTTGAAAGTCTCTCCTGGTTACAAGAGATTGTTGCACCAGGCTCCATATTCTCCATTGCTAAATGTCCTAGCTAGGGTCACCTCCATAGATTCCTGGGAATTTCCATTGCTCTAGGTTTGTAACTCATCCCAGGGATGCTCCCATGTCAATTCCAGTCATCTCTCTCAATATTCTCTCCCTCTATCCTCACTGAACCCTATGCCCTATGCCTCCTGTTGATATACCCACCCCCCTTGCACATGCAGTCTTCCCCCATCCCCCATTCCTCCATTCCCCCACCCGTCTACCAAATATGTCTAGTCTATTCTATTTTCCCTTCTCAGTGACATTCTCAAGTCCTGCCTTGAGTATTTCTTGTTACTTAGCTTTTTGGGATTATGAATTATGGCATGATTATCCTTTACTTTATGGCTAATATCCACTTTTAAGTGAATATATGTCATGTTTGTCTTTCTGGGTCTGGGATATCTCACTTAACGATGACATTTTCTAGTTCCATCCCTTTGCCTTCAAATTTCATGGTATCATTGTTTTTAATAGATGAGTAATAGTTTATTGTGTAAATGTAGCACATTTTCTTTATTCATTCTTCAGTTGAGGGGTATCTAAGTTGTTTCCAGAGTCTGGTTATTGTGAATAAAACCGAGTGTCCTGTGGTATGAGAAAACACCCTTTGAGTATAGGCCCAGGAGTGGTCTGTAGGTAAATATATTCCAAATTTTCTGAGAACCAGCTAAATTGATTTTGCCTTCCCACCAGCAATGGGGTCTTGATCATATTGCTATGCATCCTCACCAGCATGAGCTGTCACTTGAATTTTTATCTTAGCTATTCTGAGACCCCCTCACATTTGAAGGACATTAAAGTCAATTACATGAGAAAAAAAATTTCTCACAGTGTATTCCAGAATAATGTTTGACAAATAGCTGGGCACAGTGGCCTAGTCACATTGACCCATAAAATTAGTTATCTCAGATTTTTAACTGATTTAAACAATGAAGTGAAATAATTTATGCAATGCAAATGGGAGCCACTATAGAAAAAATTGAGAGGATAAATATGAAGCTCTTCTGGGTTGAATAGTGATTTTTGTTTTTCAAGAGCTCCTCAGATCTCTTAAGTATAAATATAATTGTAATAATAACTACAATAAAAGGGACTATGTGAAAAGAAAATGATGGTAGAACACCAGGACACCAGTGTCAACCCTCCAGACAATAGGTGATTCTCTTTACCTGACAAATTGTTGCTATTCATTTCCTTGTTGATGGGTCCTCTTTGTCCCTCTTCTGGGCTGGTGAATTATTCATGATGCTCAGTTTGTGACTGCTCATGCCTGCCTGCTGACAAGACTAGAGTATGAGAAGAGTAGGCTTTCCCTGTAGGTTGGGAGAACCTCCTATAGGGGGCTAAAATCACTCTCCAGTTCTCAGTTTACTTCCCTGACTACTGTAGACCATCCTAGCTCTCTATAAGGCTATCAATGGGTGATGATGATGTTTGTACTTCTCTACCACTAATATAGGGTAAAGCCAGAATGGTAAAACATACTAATTCTAATCAGAAAGGGCAATTGTTTACTCATCTATCTTTGTGGGCTTCTGCATTGTTTTATTTGTTTGTTTGTTTGTTTTTCTTTCATCAACCAGAAATTGAAATTTAAATGGGATGTGACCTGGAGAGATTCCAAATTTGTACCCTTGAGAATTTTGATGTTAGAGGAAGAGAGACATATCTTGAACTCCAGCATGTTCCCCATTCCTGCTAGTTTAAATACCCACATAGAACATATGAGAAGAGAACTCATCAGAGGAGGGGGCTGTTTAGTGTAGATGGCTTGCTAAGCATGTGCATGACCTTGGTTCCAATCCTACCTCTGGGGGTTGGAGGACAGTTATACCAGTTTTCAGGTTCTACTTATCAACATTCATTGAAAACTTCTATGCAGACAAATTAAGTTATTGATTTTGTCAGCATAGACTATGCATCGTGGAAAAAGAATGTGGAATTAGATGTCACATCGAGATCAATGAGCTTTTCCCCTTTATTTGAAATAAAAGTTTTAGTTATATTTGAGAGATAATTCAATGATGTTTTAGAACAATTTCTGCTTTTACTTCTTTAATGTCCTCCCATAAGTAGTGATAAAGAATATGCATACATTCTGTGCTATGTAAAATTAATTAACCAGCTAAATTTCTCAATAAAAAGTAGTTAATTTAACTAATGGATTCTTTCTTAACTAATGCAGCAAAGCAGTCTTGTTTAATGCACTTACATTTATTCTTCTAGTCCCTAAGCTGATTGGATTTTAATCTCCTTTTTATCTTGCCAACTTCTATTAATGAGTATATTTGAATACATAAGACATTAAGTTAGGAAAATATTACCACATATACCAGTTATACACAATTTTCTAGGAATAGTTTAACTATCACCGTTTGTCTGTTTAACGGACCCTTTTTGTTTAGCACTGAGAAATTTTTTCAAGGTAAGCATAGTTTCTTTCCTCACTAACAGACTTTTTACATTACTGAACAATTTCTACTCACAAGTGTTATCTATGTGTATGTGCTTGTGTTTGTGTGTGTGTATATGTGTGTTTGTGTGTGTATATATGTATGATGTGTCAGTGCTGTTAATATAGAAGCGAATAGTGTAAGTTAGAGTCCTGAGGGAAGTTGATTCAAAAAGACAAATTGAAATACAGCTATTACTAGGGAGAATCCTTGACAGTGTTGTAGCTGAAACAGGGAAGAACCAAGACTGTAAGTGAGTAGGGCTGTGCAGCATAAGAGTCTGCATTAGAATTTCAGAAATGTTCCTTATAAGAGGCAAGGGAGTGAATCTTAAATCTCCCCTAATCTAAATCGTCACCACTTGGGAGGCCCTCTGAAGCACATCAGACTTTGATAGCATAGCTCTTACTAATGATGGGGGTTTTAATAGATAATCCACAGTGGAAAAATAATAGCCAATTGTAGAGAGGAATTTTAAATAATAAAGTTTTAGTATCTTCATTTCTCTTGGTTTGTTATAGATTTTGTGCATATAAAATTCTATTTAAAATCTTAGTGCCCTTTCCAATGTTTCTGCTTCATCTCCATTCTTATTTTGGGTACTAAATTTAGATAAGACTAATAGGAAGGTCATCTGAACATATTGAAACCAAAACCCAACTTATTTAAGCATCCAAAAATGAAGATATAACAGCCTGTACAATCTTTAAATAATCTCCATGTGAGTAAAACTCAACAGCCTAGATTTTACATATATTTTTCTTCCAATTGATGAAAAAAACCCTGCTAAAAGAACTGAGTAAATTTTATGGTATATTTCAATAGGGTTTATGTGTTAAGCTATACTTATATTCTAAGCAATATTTTAACTTGAAAAAACTATTTTATAGCTTTTAATAAAAATATAATTATGTCACTTTTTTCCTTCAACTTCCTCCCTCTAGCCCCTCCCATATCTCCTTCCTCCTACCCCTTCCATGTTCACTCACACTATCAAAAAATTGATAGCCTCTTTTTTGACTATTATGTCACACATATACATTGCATATATGAATATAAATACATAAATATATACAAATATATAAATATAATCTCTTGATTCCATTTTTGTTTTGTGTATGTCTTTGTTGCAAGGCTATATTTGATAATCAATAAAGGGACTAATTCCTAAGAGAGGCTAATTATTCTCATTATTATTATTATTAATCATTCTGTCATTAATTGCCTCCTGTTTGTGTAAATGTACCACATTTTCTGTATCCATTCCTCTGTTGAGGGGCTTCTGGGTTCTTTCCAGCTTCTGGCTAATACAAATAAGGCTGCTATACATAGTGGAGCATGTGTCCCTCTTACCAGTTGGAACATCTTCTGGATATATGCCCAGGAGAGGTATTGCAGGATCCTCCAGTAGAACTATGTCCAATTTTCTGAGGAACCGCCAGACTGACTTCCAGAGTGGTTGTACAAGCTTGCAATCCCACCAGCAATGGAAGAGTGTTCCTCTTTCTCCACAACCTCGCCAGCATCTGCTGTCACCTGAATTTTTGATCTTAGCCATTCTGACTGGTGTGAGGTGGAATCTCAGGGTTGTTTTGATTTGCATTTCTCTGATGATTAAGGATGCTGAACATTTTTTCATGTGCTTCTCAGCCATTCGGTATTCCTCAGGTAAGAATTCTTTGTTTAGCTCTGAGCCCCATTTTTTAATGGGGTTATTTAATTTTCTGGAGTTCACCTTCTTGAGTTCTTTATATATATTGGATATTAGTCCCCTATCTCATTGAGGATAGGTAAAGATCCTTTCCCAATCTGTTGGTGGTCTTTTTGTCTTATTGACGGTGTCTTTTGCCTTGCAGAAGCTTTGCAGTTTCATGAGGTCCCATTTGTCAATTCTCAATCTTACAGCACAAGCCATTGCTGTTCTATTCAGGAATAATTATATTTCTTGACTTATATGTTTAACCAACCAGAATATTAGAAGTAAAACTAAACTTGATTGTGTTAGATAATATTTTTCATATGTTCTGATATTCAGTTTGCTATTACTAAGGAATATTGTATCTGTGTTCATAAGAGACATCAGTCTATAACTTTTGTTGTTTTGTGTATTTAATTCTGTGGGTCATTAGCATAATTTTGGATTCATAGAACAAGTCTGGAGTGACTTTTTCTTTTTCCTTTGTTTAAGAAAAATTGGTTACATTTCTTTGAAAGTTTGGTAGACTTCTTCTGTGAGTCCATATGAACCTATATATATATATATATTTTAATCATTTCATTTCTGCTCTATTCTTGTTTGTTATGGGTCAACTTACTTTGTTGGTCTCTTATTAGTTTAATTTTGGTATACTGAATGAATTAAGAAATCCATTCACTTCTTCAGACTCTGCAACTTTATGGAATATAGGTTTGTAATGGAGTCCCTAACAATTTACTGTACTTTGTTGTCTGTTATAATGTTTCACTTGTCTGATTCTGATTCTGTTTAATTTGAGCCATTGCTTTCTTTCTTTGATTAGTTGGTCCAATTTTTTTTTCATCTTTTAATGTTGCCAGAAACCCTGATCTTCTATTTCATTATTTTCTGCTTTTGATTTTATTATTTTTTGTTATCTATTGTGCTAGATTTTGGGTTGTTCTTTTTTTCCAAAACTATGCAATTGCATCATTACTTCTTTTTTTTTTTTTTTTTTTTGGTTTTTCGAGACAGGGTTTCTCTGTGTAGCTCTGGCTGTCCTGGAACTCACTCTGTAGACCAGGCTGGCCTCGAACCCAGAAATCCGCCTGTCTCTGCCTCCCAAGTGCTGGGATTAAAGTCATGTGCCACCATGCCCGGCTGTGCATCATTACTTCTTTTATCCATGCATATTCTACTTTTTGAATGTGGGAGTTTAGGTCTATAAGCATCCCTCTTAGAACTAACTTTAATATATTCCAAAGGTTTGGCTGTGTTGCATTTTTATTTTCATTTAGTTCCACACATGTTTTCATTTCTTTCTTGATTTCTTCAATCCATTCATCATTCAGGAATAAGCTGTTTATTATCCACATGTTTAAATATGTGACGAATTTTGTTTGCTCTCTGTTTTAAGTTTTATTACATAATGATCAGATATGATATGTGAAATTATTTGTCTCCATTTGTAAAGGTTTGCTTTGCTTCCCTGCAAGTGGTCTGTCGTAAGAAGCGTCCATGAGCTACTGAACGGAGTGTACTTTCTTCAACATTCTTTGTAGAAATCTGTCAGGTCCATTCAATATAAGATTTTAGCTAATTCTAAGATTTTTCTGTTTATTTTTTTATAGAGATGACCTATGTATTGGAGAAAGTGGGGCATAGAAATAAGCTAACACTATTTGGTTTATACTGATCTTTGTGTTTAATTACATTAGTAGGATTTTAATGAAATTGAGTATATTAAAGATCATATAGCTCTAGTATATTATTTTTCTCACTTCTTCAATTCTTCTGACTATTTTCAGTTTAAAATCCACTTTATTGACACCTGCATGCTTCCTAATCCCATTTGCTTGAAATATTTTTTCCATTCTCTCACTTTAAAGTGTTGCCAGTCTTTTAAAGCTAAGATAGGGTTCCGTAGACAGCGGATAGATGGATTTTTGTCTATTGACTTATTCCGTTGGCTTTTGTGCTTTGATTGAGGAGTTGGGGCCATTATTTCTTAGAGTTAGTGTTGAGTCACGCGTATATTGCAATCATTTTATTGTTTTGACTTTGTTTTGCTAATTCGTATTATTAGTTGTGCTTTGTCTTTCATTAGATTATAGCTTCATTTGTTGATTTTTTTTCTTCTTTAGAGTCTGCTAGCTATGCTTATTCCTTTCTTCAGTTTGAATACTGCTTCCACTATTCTTGTGTTTTTTGTTTGTTTGTTTATTGTTGATTTTTTGTGGTTGTTTTGCTTTTGTTGTCAGAGGATAAGAAGTTCTTTTGGCTGTTTAGATAGTAGAAAGTTATTTTCTCTCCTACTATAGCATATAATTATGATATTCATGTTTTATTTTTTACCTAATTATTAATACCATGTTTACTAGCTTTTCCACTAATAGTGATTTTGCTACACGTGAAAAATATCTTCTCGAAGTGTCTAAATTAACTTTCTTCTTTCATTTTCTGAATTTTTTAGCTTTGTGGTTTTGTTGCTAATATCTAGCATTGAGAAATATATTAGGTTTTATTTATTTCTTTGCTTAATTAAGAAGCAACAGAGACTATAGATTGCATGTAATGCAGTGATGATTTGCTAAAAGGTAAAAACATGATATTTAAATCATATTTGGAAATTGAAAACAACATTTAGTGTGTTTGATGTTAACAAATGGGCAGTCTAGTGCTAAAAATGTATTATAAAATGCCAGTATTTATGTGAATAAGTTTTAATTGAGTCTGAATTTATGCTACAAATTCTCTTCTCTGATGTAAAATTTTGATCAAATGTTGGTGCTAGCTCTGATAGTCTGACATGTGTAGTTGAATTATAAGGAGAACTATGCCAGGCTTAAGGAATGAACTTTGTGATGTAGCTTGATCATTATATTTTCTCTATATGGATTAATGTGTAGACAAATGAGTTAACTTTTGAATACTTTTGAATAAAATTAGGAATTGGTGATGAACAATCCCTTGAGCACTTAATATCTTCCTTGATCAAATGCACACAAGGGCCTTGAATAGTACACACCTATCTTATTGACATGTCCTCACAGTCATGAAAAACCATCACTTTCCCACTGCCATCGCTTAGGTAGTCACTGCTTATATTTCCCCAGTAGCTACATTGCCTATATTTCTATTCCTAAATAATCTTGCTCCGTGCTTCTTTTTTTAATTAATTAATTTATTTTTATACTCTATATTTTACCCCCACATACTCCCTGTCCATCCTCCAACTCTTCCACATCCCATACTTCCTCCTTACCCACCTGCTAACCCACCCCACCTGACCTCTTAAACTTCCTGGGGTCTCCAGTCTCTTGACTTCATCTCTGAATGAACACAGACCCGGAATTCCTCTACTACATATGTGTTGGGGGCCTCATATCAGCAGGTGTATGCTGCCTGTTTGGTGGCTCAGTATTTCAGAGATTTTGGGTATCCGGATAAATTGAGACTGCTGGTCCTCCTACAGGGTTGCCCTTCTCCGTTAGCTTCTTTCAGCCTTTCCCTAATTCAACAACATGGGCCATCTGTTTCTGTCCATTGGTTGAGTGCAAAAGTCTGCATCTGACACTTTCAGCTGCTTATTGGGTCTTCTGGAGTGTGGTCATTCTAGTTGCCTTTTTGTGAGCGCTCCATAGCTTTAGTAATAGTGTCAGTCCTTGGGACCTACCCTTGAGCTGGATCACACATTGGACCTGATGCTGGCCCTTCTTTTCCTCAGGATCCTACCCATTTCCATTCCTGTAATTCTTTCAGACAGGAACAATTATGGGTCAGAATTGTGACTGTGGGATGGGCCCCCTTCTCCCACGTTTGACGTCCTGCTGGAGGTAGGCTCTATAAATTCTCTCTCCCTACTGTCAGGCATTTCAACTAAGGCCCTCCCTTTGAGTCCTGAGAGTCTCTCACCTCCAAGGTCTCTGGTGCATTCTGGAGGATCCGCTCAATCTTCTATGACATGAGGTTGCCTGTTTTCATTCTTTCTGCTAGCCCTCAAGGCTTCAGTCCTTTTCCCTCACCAATACCAGATCAGGTTCTCCTCTGCTCCCCTCCCCCCTCCCTGTCCACTTTCCCTCCCAGGTTCTTCCTCCCTGCCCCAGACACTTGTGATTGCTTTCTTCTCCCTCCCATGTGGGACTGAGGCATTCTCACTTGGGCACTTGTTGACCTTTTTGAGTTCTGTGGATTATATCTTGGGTATTCTGTACTTATATTTTTTATCATCTGCTTATTAGTGAGTACATACCATGAATGTCTTTTTGGATCTGAGTTACCTCATCTCACTCTGGATGATATTTTCAGTTCCATCCACCTGCCTGCAAAACTCAGGATGTCTTCATTATTAATAGTTAAGTAGTATTCCATTGTGTAAATAAACCACATTTTCTGTAACCATTCTTCTGTCATGGCACATCTAGGTTGTTTCTACCTTCTGGCTATCACAAATAAGGCCACTATGAACATAGTAGAACATGTGTTTCTGTGGCATGGTGGGACATCTTTTGTGTATATTACCAAGAGTGGTATAGCTGGGTCTTCAGATAGACCTATTTCCAATTTTCTGAGGAACTTCCAGATTGATTTCCAGAGTGTCTGTACGAGTTTGCAATCCCACCAGCAATGAAGGAGTGTTCCTCTATCTCCACATCCTCTCCAAACTGGATGGTCTGGATCTAAGCTACTTACCCTTATGTAGCAGATGTACAATTTGGCTTTCATGTGAGTTTCCTAACAATTGGAGTGAGGGCTATCTCTGACTTGGACTCTTGATATCTGCCTTTGGATCTCTTTCATCTCGCTGAGCTACTTTATCTGGTCTCAGTGGGAGAGAATGTACTTCCTAATAGTAGTAAATTTTAGCACATAATATCCTGGCTATGGTGATGATCAGATGTTGAATCATCTATTACATGTTAGACCAAAATCCAGCAAAAAAGAGCGAACCAAAGAATGAACCATGATGTTCAACTTAGTTTGGGATATTTCCAATTTTTTTCTTCTTCTTTACTCTCCTTTTTATATAACTTCATATGGCCCATTTCATCTGCATGTTTTCCAGGACAGATAAATCATGAAAGTATTATAGATACATATTGATAAGTGGTTTTACATATCTATAAGGAAACTTGTTATTATTCTCTCTTTGTTCCTCAGATGTAAAATTTCAGAACTGTTTGTATATTAACCAATTCCACTTTCATCTTGCCTTTTTTATCTAAATTTTTCATACTGTTCAGTTCAGTGAGAAAATGTGGATCCATGTGATATAGTCTGAAGAATTTGAGATGTAATTTTAAGTAAGCAAATAATTTCTAGTACCTAGTCATTTGTAATCAGCTAAATAATAACTTCAAGCAGAACACCCTACTAAGCACATGTTTTTCCTATGTCCTATGGATTTGTAAAATATGAACATTTTAAAGGTAAAATTCAGTAGTAAGTGCATGGTCAAACTGTGATGTCACAGTAGTGAATGTTATTCCCATTAAAAGTGTTATCTTGGTGGGTTTGAATATTAAAGTTCTTTATGTATAGTACTTTGTCTAAAACCTAGTAACATCTCTGATACCAATGTGCTTTCATTTACTAATTCTTAGTAATGGCTACCAATTCTGGCAAGGAAATAGAAAGCTATTTTTTATACTTACCCCCTCTTTTATTGAGTATGTGATACCAAAGATGGAGTTACAAAGTATTTTCTTGTGTAGCCAACATCATTCCTAAAGAATTCAATTTCAAATTTACCAACAAAGGCTTTGAACCCTGCAGACTTAATGTCAGATTTTTAAACTTTCAAAAGCATCTAGCAATTATAAATATTCACAAATATTTTATTTTCTCTGTATATTTTGTATCCTGATTTTTCCTTTATTTCTCATTTTAACATGATATATTATCTGTTGTGGTCCCAATCTGTTAGAAAGAGTTTACTGATAAGGGATATAGATGGCAGTTATCTGTGTGTACAAAGACTAATGTTTATAGATTGTCAAAGATTATGTTGGTTTAGAATCTTAATGTTTTTAGATCTCCTTTAATAACCATTTGTTGTCTTTTATAAAAAGAAGGCAGGGATATGTTTGGTGGAGGTGTAGTATGGTGTGGGGGAAGGGAGTGCCTCAGCAGGCCTATGCTGAGGTATCCCTTTCCCCAGAGGTATCAGACACACAATGGTATAGTATAAAATAGAGTTTATTTATGGAATGGGAAGGGAGTTGAGCCAAGAGAAGGAAAGAGGGAGGGAGGGAGAGAGAGAGAGAGAGAGAGAGAGAGAGAGAGAGAGAGAGAGAGAGAGAGAGAGAGAGAGTAGAGGCTGGCCAAGAACATGTGGCAAAGAGGTGGGGAGAGGGGAATGGGAGAGCAGGGCCAAAGAGGAAGAGAGTAAGAAGAGCAAGAACAAGAGAAGAGAATGAGAAGGGAGCCAACATCCTGTTTATAGTGAGCCAGGTGTACCAGGTATTGCCAGGTAACTGTGGGGCGGAGCCTAGACTAAATGCCAACAAGCATGGCATGATCCGCACTGAGTAGTTAGTTAAGTTTCCAGGAACATGCATGGTTTTTACCTTGTCGAGTAGGTCATAAGTCAAATTACAGAGCCACTGGTTGTTTCCAAGGCATACATGCCACTACTGCACAAGTAGGGTTATGGATTAAAGAGATTATATTTATGTGTGTATGTGTGTGTTTATATGTACATGCTTATAATGACAATCACTAAAAAGAGGGGCTATGAATTTGAAAGAGAGTGGCAAGAGGCAAATCATATTGTTTGGAAGGAGGAAAGGGAAGGAAGAGATGTAATTAAATTACAATCTCAAAATACAGAATTAACACTTGCAAAAAAAGATTAATTTTTAATATTTTATTTTAACAATAGCTAAAATATAATTTTCCACTAAAATCTAATGTAGTTTTCAAAATTGTATAAAGTTTTGAAATTAGAAAAAAATGCATATATACTTTTGTATTTTCAATTTAAAAAATATGTGGCTATGTGCTTCCTAATATGAACACCAGGAGAAATTAAGGAAAAAAAGAAAAAGTTATAGATCAAAGTAAAATGACAATAACTTTACTTAACACGACTTCTTTTTTTTTAATGTGTTAAATTTTTTATTAATTATTTTATTTACATTTCAAATGTTATCCCACTTCCCAGTCCCCCTCCCTGAGCCACCAACCCCATCATAGTTGCTCTTCACTTCTACTAGGGTGTCCCTCCAATTCCCACCTCACCCTTCTATCATCCTCCTTTTCTGGGTCACCAGGCCTATACAGGACCAAGCACATCTACCACTGAGGCCAGGCCACGCGATCTTCTGCTACATATGTGTGTGTGGGAGAGGTGAAGGACAGGGTTCATCCCATTTATGCCCCTTGGTTGGTGATGCTTTTTAGAATCCAGGAGCTCTGAGAGGTCACACTAGTTGATACTGTTGTTCTTCCTAAGGGGTTGTAATTCCCTTCAACTCCTTCATTCCTTCCTTTAAATCTTCCATAGGGGTCCGCAGGCTTAGTCAGATGGTTGGATATAAGTGTCTGCATCTGTCTCAGGCAGGTGCTGGTAGAGCCTCACAGAGTGCATCCATGCCAAGCTCCTGTCTGCAAGCACACCTTAGCATCAGGAATAGTATCGGGGTTTGGTGTCTATGCATGGGATGGATATCAAGTTGGGACAGTGTCTGGATGTCCTTTCCTTCAGTATCTGCTCCATTTTTTGTCCCTGAATTTCCTTTAGAAGGGAACAATTTTGGGGCAAAAATTTTGAGATGGGTATGTGGGCCTATCCCATCACTGGGGGCCATGTGTATCTACTGGAAGTGGTCTCTTCAGGTTCCATCTCCCCGCTGGTGGACATAACTCAACTTCTATAAAGAGAGTTTTCATGTGGTTATTTGATAATACTTATTCATTGCTCAACTATGACTGAGTTTTTCTCAGTCTGAGATAATCAACATAGTTCTTAATTAAAAGTAATTTACTATCTTGGGAAAGAAATCTAGATAGGGCAGTGATAGAGCACCAGAGATGGAATTAGGATAAATGACCTACATTGTAAAGAATGTCAGCATTTTAAAGAATCTTCTTTGTGATTGTTTCAATAATATGGTTTATTTTTATTTTTTTTGTATGTATTGATCTCAACCACTTTTCCATTAACAGAATAAATTTATTCAATCTTAATTGTTAGCTTAAAGATGAATTGCCTGTGTATTTAAATTTAGAATTTTCTAATCTCAAGAAAATTCATTGTCCGAATAATTATAAACGTGGTTTCAGTTATATTTTTATGGTAACCTCAATCCCAATTGATATTTTATAACAATGATATACACTGTTATATGTAATACACTTGATTCAGTAAGTTAAAGGAATATATTTGTTGAAGTGTTCAGCCATAAGCTACTTTCTGCTTATAATTGGAACATTGTTATTGTTTCCCATGGATTTATAAGCAGAGCTACATAAATATATATGATGTCAATATGCCATTTAGATTCAGTTATTACATAGAAAGTATAGATAACAAAGTGAGACAAAACACATGAAGATACTGAAAAATTTCTGAGTGAGATAGCTGATTCTTTATCAAAAAAGAAAAAAGAAAAGAAGAAAGAAAAAATAAAACAACTACATTATTTACTACTCTCCCTAATTTTATATATTCTTTTCATGGTTTACTTAAATAATGTATCTTTTATGCAAAATTCAGTCACTATAAGAAGACCGCCATATCCAGGGATTCATCCCATAATCAGCTTCCAAACGCTGACACCATTGCATACACTGGCAAGATTTTGCTGAAAGGACCCAGATATTGCTGTCTCTTTCGAGACAATGCCGGGATCTAGCAAACACAGAAGTGGATGCTCACAGTCAGCTATTGAATGGATCACAGGGCCCCCCAATGGAGGAGCTAGAGAAAGTACCCAAGGAGCTGAAGGGAACTGCAACCCTGTGGGTGGAACAACATTATGAACTAACCAGTACCCCAGAGCTCTTGACTCTAGCTGCATATGTATCAAAAGATGGCCTAGTAGGTCATCACTAGAAAGAGAGGCCCATGGGACTTGCAAACTTTGTGTGCCCCAGTACAGGGGAATGCCAGGGCCAAAATGTGGGAGTGGGTGGGTAGGGGAGTGTGTAGGGGGGGAGTGTATTGGGGCCTTTTTGGATAGCATTGGAAATGTAAATGAGGAAAATACCTAATAAAAAAATTAATTCAAAAAAAAGAATTTTCAAAGTAGAATTTCCTTTACTATCCACTTATAACCTCAGAAGTAAAAGTTCAACTTCATATCTCTGAAGATGTAAACCACACATGCATTTAAAATCTCTGAATGCCAAAACTTAAAATCTTTCTTATGCAAGTACTAATGCTCTGTTGCATGGAACTTTAAGAAATCAGATGTCAGCCGGGCGTGGTGGCAAGAGCCTTTAATCCCAGCACTGGGGAGGCAGAGGTAGGAGGATTTCTGAATTTGAGGCCAACCTGGTCTACAAAGTGAGGTCCAGAACAGCCAGGGCTATACAGAGAAACCCTGTCTTGAAACCCCCCCCCAAAAAAAACAACAAAACCCAAAAACAAACTGATGTCAGAGATGTATGTGAGTATGAATGTGTATGTGTATGCATGTTTGTATGTGTGTGTGCGCATGTGTGTGCTTGTATGTGTTAACCTCAGTATCACATATGTTAGTTTCTCATTTTCTTTAAAGGTCTTGAAACAGATCTTTTGAAGCAGAGTAACAAATATGAATTGTGCTATCCCAAAAGGGGTGAAAACCAGAAACTGTGAAATAAAGTTGAAATTTAGTCCTTCTTAGCTGGCAGAAGAACTGTAGATTTCGGTAGTTTGGTCATAATTTTCAAGAAAAATTTTGAAAAAATTTTTCTATAAGTAAGCATGTTCCTACTGAAGTGCTGTGAGGAGTGAAAAATCAGAGCCCCTCCCCCATTTGTTATGTCCATGCTGCACTCAAATACGGGTGAATAAAAAGCAGTCATTCACTGAATGCATTTGCTAGCTTCCCTCCCAATTGAGATAGATGAATAATTGATAGAGGCTGGATTTACTATCTTCTTTGCAAATATCTTCGCATATTATACCAGGTTATGGCTTCAGAAATGAAGTACATATAAACCACATTTCAAAAGTACATCCTGTCATCCATTATTTCACATCAATCATGTAAATGAGACTCAAAAAATGTCTATATGAATTGCAATTCCATTGTTTGTTCTGTTAATCTTCCAATTTTCTGTTTGGAAGTAAAAATTAAAAATCAAATTTATTGAGTCAAATTACATCTTAATTAAAGCTAAGGAAAAATCTTTTGCACTATCTTTCATGCAACAAAAACATTTGACACATGTCTATTATAATAGATGAAATCAATCAAGGAAATAATGTGTTCTGGAGCCAACAATGTGTTATGATTTTTTTATCACAAGGGGTTTCCAAGAGCATCTCACCCTACAGATGTATTCTATTGCTTTACAGTGTGTTGGGGATTTATCATTTATAAGCTTTTTACCATTCAAGGTGATTTTTAAAAGGAAGGTACAGATTTCAGTCCTGAGACCCGTGCTGGCTAGGAACATACCAGAATAATTTCTCTTCTAGCTTTGACAAAGCTTGGGCATTCCATTCTCTTTGAATGACTGCCTGCATTCTGCTGATACACAGCATCTCTTCCTGTTTACCATCACTGGTGATATACTTTCAGTTATATTTTCAATAAGTTAAAATCCTCTTATTTCTTCCCCTCAAAGGGGTTGCTTTTTTTCTTCCTATTTTGATGAGTTTGATTAGTATTGCTCATCCTAAGTTATTTTTAATAAACTTCTGAAAAATATTTATATGAGTACTGTATTTAAACCATTCCATTCATCTTCTTCTTCCTCTATAAACTCTTCCCTTGTCCCTATTTCCTCCCTCTCATATTCATGACCACTTCCTCAATTATTTTTCTTATACACATAAAATTTATATATGCATATAACCTTCTAAGGCCAATTAGTGTTACTCTTATAACGTTGATCATATGGGGTTTGATAAAATTTCAGGGGGCTTGTCTCTGGAAAAGATTGGTTCTTCTCTAAGCAGCTATTAGTGGACTATAGCTCCTTATTAAGGGGCAGGGCTTTGGGAGAATTTTTCCATCCATGTTGGCATGTCAACCAAAATACTCTGGATAAAACAGTATTGTAAGTGCCCATGATTCACTGAAGAATGATACTCCAAACTCAAATCCTAAGCAAAGGCAAAGCAGAATTTCCTGAATTTAGGGGTTTCTCCATTTGGGAATGGAAATCTTGGTGTGTACTTTGCAGGGTCAATTTGAAGTTTCACCCTGCAAAGTACTGTCCCATTCTTTCTCTTGATTGAGTTTTACCATTCTTTCTCTTGATTGGTTGCCTCTATCTCCAGATATGGATGCCTTTGTAATTTGTTAGAGCTCTGGGGACTTTCCAGGGTAGCAAGTCATCCTCAGATTGGCTGCCTGCTGCTGTGGTCAGCTGATAACAGGTTCCTGGATCTAGGTTTGTTTTTGAGAAACAGAAACTAAGGTCTAATCTTCTAAACTGCCAGTTTGCAACCTGTCATGTAGTCTGCCTCACTCTGGCTAACTCAGTTTTAAAGCCTATGGGCTAGTAGGCTTCATAGTGAAATATTGATAATTTTATGTTGGTGTAACAGTCTAATGAGATTGAGGACTAAGTAAATATAAACCTACCCAATTACCTGTTGCAACTTGCCCTAACTGCAGGACTTAAACAACAGATTTCTCTAGGAAAGGGAGCAACAATGACAAATTTGGGATCAGGAGACACAAAAGAAGGAGACAAGACAAAAAATTCTGTTCAAGTCTCATTTACTCTTGGGAATTGGAGGGTTTATAGAGCTGAAAACAAATAAACAAACAAACAAACAAACAAACAAAAACAGCATTTGCTCAGGTGCACAGGCCAAACCAGTGTTATCGCTTGGTAACACATTTACATCAAAGGAATGTCCCCATTGTAAAATGTCCAGATATTCCACCTATCATAAAATGCCCCGAGTCAGCAGAAGCATGATAGAAACAAAAGAATGTTAGCGAATAGATGATGGCCCAAGGACAGGATGGAGACTGAAATTACAGGGGCTTTTGGCCCTCAACAGGTCCCCCTTTTTTGTATACAGAAACAAGGTGTACTTAGAGTGGCAATGTCCAAATCAGCTTGGTCCTAGAGACTCCAAGGGGACTGTGCCTGCCTTAGGGCAAAGAGGTTGCAAGGACAATCACATCTAGAATGGTCTTACCCATTATGGGGGGGGGCATCTTAGTGGGGGTTCCCTGTCTTAGGTTATCATTCATGCTAAGGGCAGCTTCCTCCTCTCAGTTGCCTATCACTGACTAGCCAGTCCATTGCACTGGAAAGGTGAAGGGCCAAGCATCAGCTGAGTTATTTTAAGGGCCTTTTGTAAGATTATCATCAAAACCATTTCCCAGATCTGACATCGCTAGCTGGTGATAATGAAGCAGCAAGGGTTGGGCCTTAATTGCATCTATATATCCCTAAATAAAGGCCATAATTCTATTAAAAAGAAAAGGTCCTAGTGAGAGCAGAATTAGTAAGCCAAGCCCTGGGCCACGGAAGGGGAGAAGGTAGGGCAGAATTCCATTCCAGGCCCTCCACATGGGATTATCGAAAAGTTCCTGACATCTCTTCTTCCAGTACCTGCAAGCTTCCTTCAGAATACCAAGGTCCTGTAATACTCAAAGAAACAAAAGATGATTGATAGACCACCATAACAGACATGCCAGGCTTCAACACCCTAACACAATTAGAAAGTGTACAATCAATACAACTTAAATACAACATTAAATACTATGGAAGGAAAAGTAATTTTAACATGACAAATCAATAACAGATTTGGAGCCTTAACACATACAGTAACACTTCTTTGAAATCTAGATCCTGTCCCAATTTTATCTATTGCTAACATAACATCATAGAGAACTGCAGCTAACTTACAAATGTCTGTAAAAATGTCTAGAACCAGCCTTCCAAATGAAGACTGTCATTTCCAATATTGGATTAATTTCTATACCAGTCCATGACTGAGTCAGAATAACTGGTCACATTAAAGGAAAGAGAAGAGTTATCATAACTTCTCATTTTGATAAAGTTTTTGAAGGCAGTTTGCACAATCTCCATGTTCTCTGTTCCACAAGGTCTAAAAGCTTGAAGCAAGGCAGCTTGTCCAATCTTTCATATAGGCAACAAAGGTGGGTCAAGAACATGTGTCTAAAACAGCTTCCCAGTCACCATTGTCAGGGTACTCTGAAAGCTCATGTCAGCATCGTTCTTTGTCCCAGCATCAACATGTCTCACCAATCACTCTGAAAGGTAGCATGTTCCTTCACCATCCTGGGGAAAAAACACAAACATGCTCTCTTCCCCATATTTAATACCTGATCAGGATCATGCCATATGCCAGGATGTGGCTCCTTCCATTCACCTATGCCTGGTTGTAGAGTACCATAGACACTCAGAGAATTCCTTGGTATCTAAATTAAAAAAATAATAAAATAAAATAAAACGTACACAATTTAAATAAATTTGTGGAGTACAGGGCTATAACTCCCCTTTTTTATATTATGAAGATATTGTTTTAATGTTGCACAATACCTGTTTCACAATACTTTGTCCTTGAGCATTATAAGGAATCCCAGTAATATGGGTAATGTTAAATTGTCAACAAAACATCTCAAATGATTGAATGTACTAGCCAGTTCCATTATCTGTCTTAATCAGATTTGAAACACCAAGCATATAAAAAAATAATAATGCAGGCAATGACTAATTACAGTTTTAGTTATTTCTCCTGTTAAAACAGTTGCAACAAGAAAGCCTGAAAAGGTGTCAGTAGTCACTTGTGCATATTTTATTTTTCTAAAATCAGAAATATGAGTACCCATTTGCAATAACTGATTAAGTATAAGTCCCTAAGAATCACCATTATATGGAATAGGTAGAAATTGAGGACACTGAGAACAAGTCTTTATAATTTGATGTGCAAATTCTCTAAAATTACCAAATTATTACCTCAAGCCATTACTATTTTGATGATGTAAAGAGTGAGATTATATGGCCAATTTTAATGTGTAAAGCCTATAATCTGCCTGGGAGACAAGTGTGCTGTGGCACCGCCTTAAGTGTCTTTTCCAGGCAGTCTAGGACAAGTTTTTAAATGGTCAAGGACAGTCCTTTAAAGGAATAGTATTTTCTCTTAACTTGAGTTGTACATGCATAAACAATTGCAAAATCTGAGAATTAACAGTATCTAAAAAAGGAACGATTTCAAGCAATTGTAAGCCCTGATTTTAATATATATATATATATATATATATATATATATATATATATATATATATATATGTGTGTGTGTGTGTGTGTGTGTGTGTGTGTGTGTATTGATAGCTAATGTGTGTGTGTGTATGTATGTACACACATATATATATATATATACATACATACACACACACACACACACATTAGCTATCAGTATACAAATTAAAGCTTGATTCTTTAACATTTCAAAAATAGTGGTTACAGCATGTGGTTCAATTATCTGTGTTGAAGCAGAAGGAAACGCAAAGAATAAACATGTGATCCAATCACATATACTTCTCTCCCATAGAAAGGCTGTTTATAAATACAGTAGATGTATTCTTTATGGGATACATTGTGAAGAGCCCTATGGGGTTCTGCTTGGCAGGAATCTGACATTGGCAAAGGACAAGGAAATAAGCTTCAATTGTTAGGTTATAATAGGGAAGCAGGTCAGGGCAAGAACTTCAGTTCCAGAGTGGAACAAAAGAAGTAGGCTTGAGGCAAGATTCTGGGCCTGGACAAGGAAATGGGCCCAAGTATCTTGGCCATTATGACAAGCCCTTTTATACAACTGTCGTAGGAATAATCACTAGACTTTACCTACTGCCTTGCTAGTTCCTTATTTTACTGCTCGACCTCAATACCTGCGTGCAATCAAAATGGCACAAAAAGTGGATTGGGAAAATTAAATTTGCCTTCAGTCTTAGAATTGACTGGGGTCATGCCACAATGCTGTCCAACTTTCCCTCCTCTTATCAATTCTCACTCCTGTAGTGGAGAACTCGCTGACTGCCTGAGCAGGCCTGGTCAGTCAGGCATAAGTTTATAGAAAATACAAATGCCTGCATAGAAGCAAATTTTACCAACTTATCTTTTAGATAATAATTATCAATTTTACCTAAGAAGTTGCTCTGCAATATGCCAAATGTCAGTATTCTTTAATAACCAATTTACTTGCTGTTTGAAACAAGGAATAGATGTCTCATCAAGTTTTAAGACATTCTTTCCAAAATACTTTCATGATTCTATTCTACAATTCTTTATAAACACCACAATTGATTACAGAAGCTTCCTCTACTTTCTGCAAAGGTATTTGTCTCTCATCAGTTAATTTTCATCTCCCTGTGGTAAGCTTAAGGTGAGGTCTTAGCCAATTAATAGCGTTTGAAAATAATTTGAAGTAAGAAAATCATATTTTCTTTCTTGAATTTTCTGTGCCACAATTTGTCTAGCATGTAACTGAGGACCCAAATATTGAAAAATATATTGCCTTTGAATTTTTTCTGGAGCAACAACTACTCCCCTCAATTTTTTATTTTTTTTTTTTATTTTTATTTATTTATTTATTTTTTTTTTGGTTTTTGGAGACAGGGTTTCTCTGTGTAGCCCTGGCTTTCCTGGAACTCACTTTGTAGACCAGGCTGGCCTCGAAATCAGAAATCCACCTGCCTCTGCCTCCCAAGTGCTAGGATTAAAGGCATGCGCCACCATGCCCGGCTACTCCCCCAAATTTTAAAATTTGTATAAGAGCAAAGGTTTGCAGTAAAAGTCCTTCAGGGATCAGCTAATAAAATATGATGAATATATACTGAAAGATTCAAAGTCCTAACTTCTTGCATTGAAGTAGAAACAAAAAAATGTTTTTTGTTTGTTTGTTTGTTTGTTTACAAAATATAAGGCTATTAGCTATTCCTTGAGGCAAAACTTTCCAAAGA
This sequence comes from Mus caroli, assembly GCF_978045245.1. Classification (NCBI taxonomy): domain Eukaryota; kingdom Metazoa; phylum Chordata; class Mammalia; order Rodentia; family Muridae; genus Mus; species Mus caroli. The sequence goes on from NW_028227257.1 coordinate 133,178,712, forward strand.
TACTGCTTCATGGGTTCTTTAAAATTAGCTCACTACAAGCAAAACTTTAAAATTAGCTCACTAGAAGCAAACCCTTTACAAACATCAGGAAGCAAAGAAATAAAGAACAATCCTCCAAATCCATAATAATTCTATATGGAGTAGGCGGGTCAGATTGCAATGCCTCTACCAGTTCCATAGTCTCATTAACCTTTCATAAATCCTAAGTTTGAAATTTGTTTTGAACAACACCTTGAGAGAGCTAAAATAATACTGTTTTGGCTTAAGAGTAATTCCCCAGAGGCAAGGAGATGTGAGGTCCCAAAACTTCCCTAGGCAGGGTTTGCAAAACAAAAGAAAATCCACAGAAGCATTGCCTAGACTGCTCTGAGCTTTACATGAACTCAAATGTACATATTTCTTAACTGAGCATACTGCCTGAGTCCTCCCCAAAATTACCACCTCCTGCAGTGAGGACAACTTCCTGGGAAGCAATTCTATTGTCTGCCTTTTGCTCTGTTTGGCCAGATGACCAAATGGTAGATTAGCATTCTCATTAAGACAATTGTGTAACAAAAGGAATTTCTGCTTGATGGTCTCCAAAAATTCTAGTAGCTGCCTTTAGCAGCCTATCCACAAATCCCTGAAACAGTTCATCAGGATCTTGTTTGATACCAGATAAATTCCCACTGAAATTCCTTTTCAAATCTTGGGTGTGTTAAATTTGTTTCTGGGGTTGGGGATTTAGCTCAGTGGTAGAGCACTTGCCTAGCAAGCACAAGGCCCTGGGTTCGGTCCTCAGCTCTGGAAAAAAAAAAAAAAAGACAAAATAAATTTGTTTCTACCATTATATCCAATAAAGCTTTGTAAAAAGGGGCAACAGGCCCATGTTGGCCACAGCTGTTTTTAAATTTTATTATTCTAGCAACCTTCTTAATTACAAATATGGGCGAGTTTATTATTATGAACCTGTGATCGAACTGTAACATAAAGCCAATGGAACACTGACAGTTTTTCTTTTTTTAAATTTTTAATATTTTTTTATTACGTATTTTCCTCAATTACATTTCCAATGCTATCCCAAAAGTCCCCCATACCCCCCCCCACTTCCCTACCCACCCATTCCCATTCTTTTGGCCCTGGCATTCCCCTGTATTGGGGCATATAAAGTTTACAAGTCCAATGGCCTCTCTTTCCAGTAATGGCCGACTAGGCCATCTTTCGATACATATGCAGCTAGAGACAAGAGCTCCGGGGTACTGGTTAGTTCATCATGTTGTTCCCCCTATAGGCTTGCATATCCCTTTAACTCCTTGGGTACTTTCTCTAGCTTCTCCATGGGGAGCCCTGTGATCCATCCAATAGCTGACTGTGAGCATCCACTTCTGTGTTTGCTAGGCCCCAGCATAGTCTCACAAGAGACAGCTATATCTGAGTCCTTTCAGCAAAATCTTGCTAGTGTATGCAATGGTGTCAGCACTTGGAAGCTGATTATGGGATGGATCCCTGGATATGGCAGTCTCTAGATGGTCCATCCTTTCATCACAGCTCCAAACTTTGTCTCTGTAACTCCTTCCATGGGTGTTTAGTTCCCAATTCTAAGAAAGGGCATAGTGTCCACACTTTGGTCTTCATTCTTCTTGAGTTTCATGTGTTTAGCAAATTGTATCTTGTATCTTGGGTATCCTAAGTTTTGGGCTAATATCCACTTATCAGTGAATACATATTGTGTGAGTTCCTTTGTGATTGTGTTACCTCACTCAAGATGATGCCCTCCAGGTCCATCCATTTGGCTAGGAATTTCATAAATTCATTCTTTTTAATAGCTGAGTAGTACTCCATTGTGTAAATGTACTATAATTTCTGTATCCATTCCTCTTTTGAGGGGCATCTGGGTTCTTTCCAGCTTCTGGCTATTATAAATAAGGCTGCTATGAACATAGTGGAGCATGTGTCCTTCTTACCGGTTGGGACATCTTCTGGATATATGCCCAGGAGAGGTATTGCTGGATCCTCCAGTAGTACTATGTCCAATTTTCTGAGGAACCAGCAGACTGATTTCCAGAGTGGTTGTACAAGCTTGGAATCCCACCAACAATGGAGGAGTGTTCCTCTTTCTCCACATCCTCGCCAGCATCTGCTGTCACCTGAATTTTTGATCTTAGCCATTCTGACTGGTGTGAGGTGGAATCTCAGGGTTGTTTTGATTTGCATTTCCCTGATGATTAAGGATGTTGAACATTTTTTTGGGTGCTTCTCTGCCATTCGGTATTCCTCAGGTGAGAATTCTTTGTTCAGTTCTGAGCCCCATTTTTTAATGGGGTTATTTGATTTTCTGGAGTCCACCTTCTTGAGTTCTTTATATATATTGGATATTAGTCCCTTATCTGATTTAGGATAGGTAAAGATCCTTTCCCAATCTGTTGGTGTTTTTTTTGTCTTATTGATGGTGTCTTTTGCCTTGCAGAAGCTTTGCAGTTTCATGAGGTCCCCCTTGTCAATTCTCGATCTTACAGCACAAGCCATTGCTGTTCTATTCAAGAATTTTTCCCCTGTGCCCATATCTTCAAGGCTGTTCCCCACTTTCTCCTCTATAAGTTTCAGTGTCTCTGGTTTTATGTGAAGTTCCTTGATCCACTTAGACTTGACCTTAGTACAAGGAGATAGGAATGGATCCATTCGCATTCCTCTCAGGTGCAGAAGATTCCATAGAGAACATCGGCACAACAATCAAAGAAAATGGAAAATGCAAAAAGATCCTAACTCAAAACATCGAGGAAATCCAGGACACAATGAGAAGTCCAAACCTAGGCATAATAGGAGTGTATGAGAATGAAGATTTTCAACTCAAAGGACCAGCAAATATCTTCAACAAAATTATAGAAGAAAACTTCCCAAATCTCAAGAAAGAGATGCCCATGAACATACAAGAAGCCTACAGAACTCCAAATAGACTGGACCAGAAAAGAAATACCTCCCGACACATAATAATCAGAACAACAAATGCACTAAATAAAGATAGAATACTAAAAGCAGTGAGAGAAAAAGGCCAAGTAACATATAAAGGCAAGCCTATCAGAATTACACCAGATTTTTCACCAGAGACTATGAAAGCCAGAAGATCCTGGACAGATGTTATACAGACACTAAAAGAACACAAATTCCAGCACAGGCTACTATACCCAGCCAAACTCTCAATTAACATACATGGAGAAACCAAAGTATTCCACAACAAAACCAAATTCACCCATTATCTCTCCACCAATCCAGCCCTTCAAAGGATAATAACAGAAAAAAACCAATACAAAGACAGGAACCATGCCCTAGAAAAAACAAGAAGGTAATCCCTCAACAAACCTAAAAGAAGACAGCCACAAGAACAGAATGCCAACTTTAACAACAAAAATAACAGGAAACAACAATTACTTTTCCTTAATATCTCTTAATATCAATGGACTCAACTCCCCGATAAAAAGACATAGACTAACAAACTGGCTATACAAACAAGACCCAACATTTTGCTGCTTACAGGAAACTCATCTCAGAGAAAAAGATAGACACTACCTCAGAATGAAAGGCTGGAAAACAATTTTCCAAGCAAATGGTATGAAGAAACAAGCTGGAGTAGCCATTCTAATATCTGATAAGATTGACTTCCAACCCAAAGTCATCAAAAAAGACAGGGAGGGGCACTTCATACTCATCAAAGGTAAAATCCTCCAAGAGGAACTATCAATTCTGAATATCTATGCTCCAAATACAAAGGCAGCCATATTCATTAAAGAAACTTTAGTAAATCTCAAAGCACACATTGCACCTCATACAATAATAGTGGGAGACTTCAACATACCACTTTCACCAATGGACAGATCATGGAAACAGAAACTAAACAGGGACACAGTGAAACTAACAGAAGTTATGAATCAAATGGATCTGGCAGATATCTACAGAACATTCTATCCTAAAACAAAAGGATATACCTTCTTCTCAGCACCTCATGGTACCTTCTCCAAAATTGACCACATAATTGGTCACAAAACAGGCCTTAACAGATACAAAAATATTGAAATTGTCCCATGCATCCTATCAGATCACCATGGACTAAGGCTGATCTTCAATAACAATATAAATAATAGAAAGCCAACCTTCACGTGGAAACTGAACAACACTCTTCTCAATGATACCTTGGTCAAGGAAGGAATAAAGAAAGAAATTAAGGACTTTTTAGAGTTCAATGAAAATGAAGCCACAACATACCCAAACTGATGGGACGCAATGAAAGCATTTCTAAGAGGAAAACTCATAGCTCTGAGTGCCTCCAAAAAGAAACTAGAGAGAGAACACTGACAGTTTAACTGTAATTTTAAAGTTTCTCCTGTAACACCAGAGTACAACCACAATTTTTGGAAGCAAAACACAATTTTAACAGAGTAAATAATCCATTCTGTTTAAAATTAGCACCAAAGGCATTATTTTCACGTTATAAAGTTTTAAAGTGTTTCTCTACTTTTGAACTGCAGTTATCAAGCCTGGGTCATTTTGGGATCATGGCCCAGAGCACTGGAGAACTTTTGAAAGCAAAACTCAACATTAACAATCTAGTCTTTCCAAAACCGCCATGTGAATCACCCCATGCTACAAAGTTTGGCTGCCTGTTCCTTCACACATATGTAAGACAGTGCAGCCTCCAATACCTCAAAGAGACAGTGCCCTAAATGCTATTCTCTATAAATCGGTTTTCTAGGATAAGAATTACAGAAAATATTACTCAATTTAGAAGTATCCTTTGAAACCTGTTTGCCTGGGTTGGCTCATGCTACATGTTTTAGTTCTGAATTACTACAACCTGGAGTTACTGATTTTAAGCCAACTTTCTGTTACCAATGTTACAAATTTTTAATCATACCCATTAACATTTATACTTTTACAACAAGTCAGAAACTATAATGAAGTGGCTGCACACATTTTCTTATTTAGACCAGACAAAAATTCTTAATTTTTCTAGCTGTAATTTCAAGAGAGGAGCACCTTGTCACCTGCTGAACCCAATAATCACAGTCACAGAGATCTTTCTAGGAAAAACAACCATCAGTTCCCTTAAAATAGAACTTGAGAAGCTGCTGGCCCTTTTAAGAGTGGCTTTTCAGAGAAACTCCTGGAAGGAAGGGCTTCTCCAGCTGTGCTAGACTCCTAACTACAGGATCCAAAGGCCAAGTGAGACCATTTTTTATTCTCTCTAGTCTCTCTCTCTCTCTCTCTCTCTCTCTCTCTCTCTCTCTCTCTCTCTCTCTCTCTCTCTCTCTCTCTCTGAAATGAGTTAAAACTAAATCAAGTTCTGAACAACCAGAAGATAAAGTTTTAACCTTTATTTCTTTTGAACATGAAATACAGAACAACAAACATTCAATCAAACAACAAAACAAAAACATGGACTTAACATAAAAGAGTCAGTTTTAATGGACATGGACATATTGGCGCGCAAAGGACAGACAATAGACAGAAAGGGAAGAGAATTAGATATCCCAAAGGGACCAAGATACCCTACCTAAGAGACCCAGAACCGAGCATTCCTCTAGTAGGAGCCAGAGAGGAGCAGGACATCTCCTGACCTCCTCCTGTCCTTAGGAGAGCTCTGAAACCACTTACTTTCATTTTCTTTCTCTTTCACCAATACATCCTCAGATAGTCAGAGAGGACTGCTTTTCTCAAACCCATTCTCTCATGTCTTGGGTGTAAACTATCTATAGCCAGGGTCCAAAGACTAAAAGCACCTATAAGAAATACCTTCTCTTCTCTGGATTTTAGCATAGCTTTAAACACATACACAAAACACATTTTACCATTATCTTGTCCTTCTACAAGGTTTATTCACTGCTGGCTCACATCTTTGTGATAATCTTGGAAAGTGCTATTCACTCACTCCCATCTTTTAAGAGCAATGGTATCTTAAAGGGGAAATCATGGGCAAATCTCTTTAACAAAATCAAAAAATGCAAGCAAATCATGTATCACTTTTAACCCTCACACTTTTAAACCCCTTTTCAACCCTTCTACAAATAACTCATGGCTACTCAATATCTGTCCCATGATAATTGCAAACTTACCAAGATCCCTAGTTTGAGGTGGCAGGTTCTGTTGCAAGACATCTAAATAAAACTCATTGGCAGACTAAAAACACTGCGGTGATCTTCACTGGTCCCTTGATACTCAAGCTTCACTGTTGGGTGCCAGCTACCTCGACCTGCAGGACTTAAACAACTGGGTTCTTGAGGGAAGGGAGCAATAATGACCAATTTGGGATCAGGAGAAGCAAAGGAAGGAGACAAGACAAAAAATTCTGTTCAAGTCTCATTAACTCTTGGGAATTGGGAAGTTTATAAAGCTGAAAACAACAAACAGCATTTGCTCAGGTGCACAGGTCAAACCGGTGTTATCACTTGGTAACACATTGACATCAAAGGAATGTCCCCATTATAAAATGTCTGGAGATTCCCCCTATCATAAAATGTCCTGAGTCAACAGAAGAATGATAGAAGCAAGAAAAGAGTGTTAGATAATAGATGATAGCCCAAGGACAGGAGGGAGATTGAGATGCCAGGGGCTTTTGGGCCCCAACAGCAAGTAAGTCCATGGACTTGCAAGAACCCAGTGATGTTATTTCCTTAAACAAGTAGAATGTCTACCTCAAATATTTATATTTATACCCACATATAAATATTGCTATCATTTCTCATTAATAAGATTGTTTTTAGAGAATGAAAAATAGTATTAAAATCTACAAGTACTAGAAATACAGAAACAAAGGAAGTATCTGGTGCCTAACACTAACTGATATCTCTACAACTCAGTTCCTACACTCATGAATCAGGGTGCATTGTCCTAGATGTGGAAGAAAGACTCTGAAAGTCTTAGGAACAGGGAATCTGTCAAAAGACTGTCATCTGAGAAGAAAGCTGCATTCACAAAATCTAAACAGTAGATTACCTAAACAAGACTTGTACACTAAACAAGAAAACAAACAAACAAACAAAAATCACAACAACTCAGCAATAACATCAACAAGAACAACAAAAGCAGTAGACATGCCAATAAATAAGCCTTAAATTTAAATATTAAAAAATATCTAGAGTAGTTTGATTTGTTACTTTATATATTTTCTTCCTCTAATACAAAGATTAAAATGTCCACCTAAGGGCTATTATAGAAATAACTTAAGTTAACAGTTGGAAGAGGCAGCAACAGAGGGGAACAGCAATGGAAGAAGGATGCATTAGGAGAAACAGGAATGTTTGGTGGGAGGAAAACCACTTTATCAGAATCCTGAGCACAGCTCCCCTGCCAGGTAGTAAGCATCAGCTTAATCTTAGCCATTCATAACCAGGAAAGGGAAAGGGTCTAGATATCAGACAGAGACACATTGTGTAGAGTAGGATGTGAAGTCTACCCAAATTATAAATGTATTATTTTTCTTAAATCATTTTGCCTCATTTTCTTGTTTCTTGTGAAAAAGATAATTGTTTTTGTTGGTTTGTTTTTGTTTATTTGTTTTTTTGAAGGTGTCAGTTATAAACCATTTAAAAAACAGTTTGAACTTGGCAGGCTTAGAGATAGGACTGGCACTGATCAACAAAATACAGTCTTAAGTGACAGTTATTTTAGAAAATAGAAAAATATTTTCATTTCAATACAAAGACATGGGAAAACATATACACACATGCACACATGCATGAATGCACATATGTGCACCTTTGCATAAGAATAATTATCATATAGAGTTTTAAATCTGTCCTAGTAGTTAAGCAGGAAAACTCGGAGATCGTATCTAACCTCCATTCATTCGTAATTTTTAGCCCTGTGGCAATATGATGGAAATAAGTAATCACTCCAAACTTTTTCTCATCTAATTGCTTGTGCTGTTTAAATAGATGCCATCTTAAATTATCACCGTTTCCTTTTTTGATTTTAAGTGTTTTATCCTCAAGTGTTTGATAGATGTTTATGATAATATAAAAGAAACCAGAATACAAAGCTCATGTAGGAAATACAAACCTCTCTTTGAAGAGGAAAAGGATGCCTTGGAACAAACAGCAGACATGGACACTCCATAGGAGAGGCAGGTGGGAATTCTCACCTTGGATTTGAGATGTGTATGCCTCAAAAGTATGTAAAATGTTTCTGTGTGATGAAATTAAGGGTCTTTGTAATGTGCTAAACACATTCCTTTATATTTTGGGAAGTTTTACAGGTTGAATAATGCAGTTCATGTAAGGGAAAAGGAATTAATAATATAAGGGGAAGCAAGGAGAGAACTTCAAAAGGTCTGGATGGCTGCGAGTGATGAACTCATGTTTTCTGAAATATAGAGAGAAGACAAGTGAGCACAGACCTCAGATTTCCCACTTGTGAGATACTGTGAGCCACACAGACTGCTCTGAGAAAGCAACAATGCCAGAAAAGGAGACATTAGTTAGATCCAAAGAGGACAGCAAAGGGGACTCAGGAAATATGGACAGCAATTCCAAAAATGTTAGTCGTGTTCACTTAATTGATTTTACTTTGTTCCTCAGTAGATGGGTTGTTTTTACATTTATTTTGCCCTGAGCTATACCACCCTGAATTGTGATCTTTTCAAGTTTTATAGACTGAGCAAAGCTTATTCAAAATCTAGGCTGTATGGGGGAGAAAAGGCCACCTAGGAGAACTGGGCATGGATTCACATACCACCAAAGTAACTGATGCAATGAGAACACCTTGAAAGCATAATGATGCCAAAAATGAACACCAAAGAGGGAGAAAGCAGAAAGAGAGGAGGGCAGGGAGGGAGGGAGGGGAAAAGAAAGGGAGGTGGAGGAGAATGCTTATGACCTTTGGTGACTATATAATCATTGCATTTAATATTGCTTATATGAAAATAAAATACTTGGCTGGATAAATTAGTCATAATTATTGAAAGCCATTTAACTTATCATTAGTTTCTGAAGATTTCTTTGTTCCAGTACTCCTGACCCCCTCCTAAAACACACACACATATGACTTCTGCCATCACTACCACCACCACCACCACCACCACCACCACCACCAACAACAACAACAACAACAACAACAACAACACAACAGCAAAAGTAAAGTGTGGCTCAAGAATGCTAGTAGAGTTAGAGTGAAGACAATCAGAGAATTTATCCACAGAACTTGTCTGTTGAAGCAGTATTATGTTTAGATGCTGTCAGACTATTAGGAGTCTGATGACTTTAAAACATTTTACAAGTTGTCCTTGTGCTCTGTAATTAACATAATGTTCTTTAAAAATTATTTGGTGCTTTGGAAAGATGAGGAGCATTTTTAATTGCAAGGACATGAAGACCCCAGGATTTATGCCAGTCTCTTCTTTATCTAACATTCATCCTACAATTTCATCATTTCTGTTCTGACTGTGAAGGAATGAGGTTGCAGAGCTACCACGAATATAGCTGTGCCATTAATCAGGTGTAATCTTCAAAATATCATAAATTTTGGTGATCAATGCCAAGTCTTAGTTGGATGACTTGGGGACTAAACCCATAGATCAGCTTGACAGAGACAAATAAAAAGCTAAATAGGGATGTTATCATCTGTTAGGGGTGATAGCGACTGTTAGATTTTTCAGACATGTCATTTGTAAAAAGATGCTGGATAATTTAAAATTCATCATGTTCGTCATCTACGATTCCTTCTGCTTCAAAGTGAAGTTTTGTGTCATTCCTTGTGGATTTTTATTTACTTTGGTTGGAAGCCCAAAATATTGTCACCCAAATAGTTATTATTCCAAGCATATGCTATTTCTGACTAAAATTTTAATGAATTAGAATTAAGATCATTACAAAATCTGCACAACTCATTTCTTTATTATAACTTCTCAAGTTTACTTAATTAAATGTTGAAAATGATATGTTCAAATTGTATTTTTTGCCTAACAACACAATGCTTTTGCTAACTGAAAGGTTAACATTTGCTAACAATGTGAATTAAAAACATATTTGCCTTTTTATTATCATTATAATATACATGGATATTTAAGTAAGCATTTAAAATGTACTTTTTTCAATCACAGACTACAATCTGTGGCATACATCATATAATTTTCCCATTACATTCAGTGTTATGCAGTGTGTCAGTCAGAATTTGTTCAAGAATACAGGCGCTCCTAATTATGTCTAATATGATATACATATTAAAGCAAGCTCATTTCTTTAAGGCTAAAAGAATGAAAATCCAAGTTTACTACAAACCCACAAACTTCAGAATGGAACACATAGGTTACTGATACTAACTTTGAAGTCCATTTGGATCACAATTGCTTCTAGGCTTATCCACAGAATCATGGTTATGCAAAAAAAGTAATTTATTTGAAACTTTGAAAGGAATCCCAGAACTTTAGCAGTTTTTAAATGGATATTGTGTAGAACTTTACCCAAAGTTGCTTAAAGATTTATATCCATATCTGATATGTACTCATTTGTCTGACTCAGACGAGGGGTGGGGGGGACAGAAGATTTTCTTCTATATACCTCCTAAGAGTCATGTAGGTGACTACAGGTGATGACATCCTAACTATACCAGGAAAAGACTCTGGTGAATGTTATCCTTGTTGAAGAGGAAAAGTTACAGATATCGTTTCTGACAAATGCTTTGCCCATGTTTCCATTTTAGTTGGGTATATTATAATTTTTTTTCAGAGAAAAGTGTGCCTGGTGTTCTTAATATTTTCAGCTAGTAGGAATATTTTCATTTCCTAACTCTCCTGGTACAATGTTTCCCCACTTACTATCCTTTAAAAGCAGGTTTCTGTACAAATTAAAATGAAAGTTTTTAGTAGCTGACAATATGCAGCAGGTATTGTATGGGCATAGCACAGGGCAACCTCTGCGAGGAGTTTCCCTCTGAACCTCACAGGAAAGAAAGAGTATGAAAACATCTTTTCTAGGCAATGTGACATCCGATGGATATATAAAAATAAACAAACTTCTCTGATTACTGGCCTCTTTATATATCCAGAGGACAAAGCACATGAGTCAGGAGACTCTTGTCTACCAAGTTATCTCTAAATTTAAAGGGCAACTTGTTTTCTTCATCATATAATAGTTCTCTAAATAAATTGCCTTTTCCTGATGTTTGCTGTTTTCTTGAGGATTTGATTACTTCCATATAAAGAACTTAACAGTTGTGAACTAGTTCCCTGACCAGAAGGCACAATTAAGCTTAGGCTATGACATGATGAAAACCTGACATGTTTTAGCAATTCCATTCGCTGTGATTGCTGTCTCCAGAAGTGTCAGAAATCATATGTGTGTGCCATCTGAAAGAATCCTGGTTTATCAAAGTGTAGGAAATGGCTTTGCTTCCTGAAAATTCTCACAGTCCTTTGATGCCTTCTTGGACAGAATCTCAAGATTACCCAGAGAGCCTAGATTCATTTACCATATAAACTAGGCAGGATTCAACCTTGCTGCAATCCTTCTCTACCTCTGCCTGCTGGGTTATAGATACATGTCACCACACCAGCTCTAATATTTTATATTATTTGTATCTTAGATTATATTGACAGTTTTTAATAATATTTGGTAGGGATGTAAGACAAAAACATTCATTATTAATTAATTCAAACCACAAGCCTACCTTTCAAATACCATTTTTATAACAATGCATCTATTAGCTTCAGAAATTTGTCAAGGTTTTTCTTTAGAGAACTTTGATATTGAAATAATAGTAACTTCATTTTTGTTTGGGAAAATGTATGTCTTCAATTAGTAATTTTTTGTTTACTTTTTAAATTTTTTTTTAGTTACATCCCAATGTTGGCCCCCTCCCTTGCCTCTGAGAGGGTGACACCCTGAGTACCCCCAACCCTAGTGCATCAGGTCTCTGCAGGATAGGAGGCATCCTCTTCCACTGAGACCAGACAAGGCAGTTCTTTTCTGCATGTGTAATGGGGTCTCCAACCAGTCCATGTATACTCTCTGGTTGATAACTCAGTTTTTGGGAACTCCCATAGGTACCAGTTAGCTTATACTATTGGTCTTCCTATGTGGTTGCCATAGACATCAGGGCCTTCATATCCTTCCCCCAATTCTTTCATAAGGCTTCCCGACCTCCACCCAAATTTTGGCTGTGGGTATCTGCTTCTGTCTCAGTCAGCTGCTAGATAGAGCCTCTCTGTGGACAGCTATGCTAGGCTCCTGTCTGCAAGCACAACATAGCATCACAAACAGTGTCAAGGATCAGTGCCCACCAATGGGATGTGTATCAAGTTGGGAAGGTTACTGGTACATCTTTCCTTCAGACTCCACTTCGTCTTTGTCCTTGCATTTCTTTTAGACAGGACCAATTTGGGCTCAAAAGCTTTGTAGGTAGATTGTTGCCCCCATCTGTCCACTGGGTATCCTGTCGAGCTACTGAGGTGGTCTGTCTCTTCAGGTTCCAAATCTCTACTTTTGGGCATTTTGGCTAATGTCACCCACTTTGACTCATGGGATAGGCCTCCTCCCATGTCTCTGGGACTTCAGGAGAATCCCCTAACTTCCTATACCCAACACTCCAGGAGCTGCATATTTCCCTCTCCCTCCCTTTTACCATACAGGTCTCTCCTTCCTTCTGCTTCCCCCAAATATTCTGTTTTCCTTTCTAAGTGGGATATAAGGATACTCTCTTGGGTTTTCTTTCTTGTTTAACTTTCTGGGTCTTTTCGGGTATGTTTCAGGTATTCTGTGCTTTATGGCTAACTTCCATTTATCAATGAGTACAAATCATGCATTCTGTCTGTCCCCATACCTGATCCTGTCTCCTATTCCCTACTCCTTCTCATCTACCACCCAGGTACCTCATTCCCTCTGCCTCCCAAAAATATTTCGTCCCATCTTCTAAGTGTGATTCAAGCATCCTTGCTTGGTTCTTCCTTCTTGCTTAACATTTTTGGGACTCTGGGGTGTATCATGCTATTTTGTACTTTATGGTTAATATCAACTTATCTGGGAGTACATACACAGCATGTCCTTTTGGATATGTGTTACATCACTCAGTATCATATATTCTAGATTCATCCATTTGCCTGCAAAATTCATGATATCCTTGTTTTTAATAGCTGAATAGTCTTCCATTGTATGAATGAACCACACTTTCTGTATCCATTCTTTGGCTGAGGGACACAAGGTGGCTTCCAGTTTCTGGCTATTGTGAATAAGGTTGTTATGAACATAGTGGAGCACATGTCCTTGTGGTATGGTAGAGCACCATTTGGGTTTCTGCTCAGGATCAGTATAGTTGGGTCTTCAGGTAGAACTCTTTCTAATTTTCTGAGAAACAGTCAGGTAGATTTTTCAGAGGCTGTAGAACTTTGCAATTACACCAGTAATGAAGGAGTGTTCCTCTTTCTCCATACCCTCTGCAACATGTGTTATCTCTTTAAGTTTTGATCTTAGCCATTCTGATTGGTGTAATATTTGATTAGGTTGTTTCCTGATGACTAAGGACTTTGGTATTTCTTTACATGCTTCTTGGCAATTTGAGATTCCTCAGTTGTGAATTCTTTGTTTTTCTCTATATCTCATTTTTTTTAGCTTAGATTCTTTAGTTCTTTATATATTTTGGATATTAGTCCTCCTTTGAATATACTGTTGGTGAAGACCTTTGCTCAATCTGTAGGCTGGTCCTGGGCTTTTATTGTTTGTTTGGGAGACTATTAATGACAGTTTCTATTTCTTTAGGGAATATGGGGATGCTTATATTATTAATTTGATCCTGATTTAACTTTGGTTCCTGGTATCTGTCTAGAAAATTGTCCATTCATCCAGGTTTTCCACTTTTATCAAGTATAGGCTTTTTGAAGAATGATTATTTTGAATATTCTCAATGTCTGTTGTTATGTCTCCCTTTTCATTTCTGATTTTGTGAATCTGGATACTGTCTCTGTACCTTGTAGTTTGGCTAAGGGTTTGTATATCTTGTTGATTTTTTCAAAGAACAAGCTCTTAGTTTTATTGATTCATTGTATTTTCCCCTTTGCTTCTGATTGATTGATTTTTTTGCTCTAAGTTTTAGTGTTTCATGCTGTCTACTCCTCTTGGGTATGTTTGCTTCTTTTGGTCCTAGAACTTTCAGGTGTATTGTTAAGCAGCTAGTATGGTATCTCTCCAATTTCTTTATGAAGGCACTAAGTGCTAAGACTTTTCCTTTCAGTACTGAATTCATTGTGTCCCATAAGTTTGGTTATATTGTGCTTCTATTATCATTAAATTAAGAAAGTCTTTAATTTCATTCTTTATTTCTTCCCTAAGTGATCATTGTATAGAGAGTTGTTCAGTTTACATGAGTATGTGGGCTTTCTGTTGTTACTATTGTTGAAGTTCAGCCTTTATTCTTGGTGATCTGATAAAATATATAGGGTTTTTTTCAATCTTACTGTATCTACTGAGGCTTGTTTTGTGACCCATTATATGGTCAGTTTTGGAGGGGTTCCATGAGGTGGTGAGAAGTTATATTCTTTTGGCTTTGGATGGTAGTTTCTGTAGATATCTACTAAATTCTTTTTGTTCATAACATATGTTAGTTTCATTTTATCTGTGCTGAGTTTCTGTTCTTTAGTGAGACTTGGGTGTAGAAGTCACCCATTTTGTTGTGTGTAGTTCAATGTGTGTTTTGAGCTTTAGTGAAGTTTCTTTTAAGAATCTGGGTGCCCTTGCATTTGGGACATAGGTGTTCAGAATTGAGATATCATCTTTGTGGATTTTTCCTTTGATGAGAATGAAGAGTCCTTCCCCATCTCTTTTGATTATTTTCAGTTGAAAGTTTATTTTACTAGATATGAGCATTACTACTCCAGCTTGTTTCTTGGGTCTGTTTGTTTGGAAACTTTTTCCAGCACTTTATTTTGAGGTAGTGACTGTCTTTGTTGCTGAGGTGTATTTCTTGTGTGCAGCAGAATGATGGGTCCTGTTTGTGTGTCCTGGATGTTAGCTTGTGTTACTTTGTTGATGGATAGAGTCCATTGCTGTTAAGAAATATTAATGACCAATGATTGTTAGTTCTTTCTATTTTGTTGCTGGAGTTGATATGGTGTGTGTGTGTGGTGTGTGTGTGTGTGAGTATTTCTCTTCTTTGGGTTTTCTATGAGGTGATTAATTTCCTGTGTTTTCTTGGGTGTAGTTACCCTCCTTGTGTTGGAGTTTTCCTTCTAGTATCCTCTGTAAGAATGGAATACTAGAAAGATATTCCTTAAATTTGGTTTTGTCGTGGGATTTCTTCATTTCTCCATCTATACTGACTGAGAGTTTTGCTGAATATAGTAGTTTATGCTGGAATCTGTGGTTGTTTAGTGTCTGTAAGACATCTTTCCAGAATCTTCTGGCACTTAGTATCTTTTGATAAGTCAGATATCATTGTGATAGGAATGCCATTATGTTACTTGGTCTTTTCTCTTGCAGCTTTTAATATTCTTTCTTTGTTCTGTACATTTAGTGATTTGATTACTATGTGGCAGGAAGGTTTTTTTTGGGGGGGAGGGGGGTTAGGGATGTTTTCTTCTATGATTTTGTTGAAGATGTTTTCTTGTACTTTGACCTGGTAATCTTTTTTGGGGGATGTAAAGGCAGAGATCTAATACTTTGATTATTATTTTTAAAAATATTTTATATATTTACACTTCAAATGTTGTCTCCCTTCCTGGTTACCCTTCATGAATCTCCTACTTCACTTTGCCTCTAAGACTGTACTCTCCTATCCACTGACCCACTTCCAACTCACCCACCTAGCATCCCCTTTTTCTGGAGCATCAAAGCTCCACAGGACAAAGCACATCCCTTCCAAGTGAGGCCAGATAAAGCAGCCCTCTGCTACATATGTAATTGGAGCTATGTATTGGGAGCTAAGGACCAGCACATGTATGCTCTTTGGTTAGTGGTTTAGTCCCTGCAAGCTCTGAGGGGTCGGGTTAGTTGATACTGTTGTTCTTCCTATGTGGTTTCAATCTACTCTGCTCCTCCAGTCCTTCCCCTAACTCTCCCATTAGGTCTCCAGGCTCAGTATGGTGGTGTTTTTTTTTTTTTTTTTTTTTTTTGTGATTATCTGCATCTGTCTGAGTCAGGTAATGGCATAGACTCTCAGAGGACAGCCATGCCAAGCTCCTGTCTTCAAGCACATCTTTGCATCAACAGTAGAACAAGGGTTTGTTGTCTGTGTATGGAATGGATCCCAAGGTGGCGAGGTCTCTGGATGGCCTTTCCTTCAGTCTCTGCTCCAATTTTTGTCCCTGCATTTCCTGTAGACCAGAACAATTCTAAGTTTAAATTTTTGAGATGCATGTAGAAGTCAGGTAGGATGGGGGATGGGGTCATCTATGTGGAGACAGGAGCATGGGGAGGAGGTATGGGATATGAAACAGTTGGAGGGTGGATGGGGGAGAGTAAATTATAGAGTATAAAAAATATTTCATCATAAAAATTGAGATGCTTGGGTGACCCCATTCATCAAATGGGGGCTATGTCTATCTACAGGTGGTAGCCTATTTAGGTTCAATCTCCCTGCTGTTGGGCATTTTGGCTAATGTTCTCTCTGTTGGGTCCTGTAGGTCTCTCATATTTCTGCTGCTTGAGACGTTCTAGTGGTTTCTCCCACTCCCCACCTCACACTGCTTCAAATTTTTATTCATTCTCCTTGCATCTGGTCTTCTCTCCTGTCTACTCCCATACCTGAACCTGCACCCTCCATTTTCCCCTTCCTCTCCCTTCTCCCACCCAGGTCCCTCCCTCCCTCTGTTCCTCCTTTTATGTGGTATTGAAGCATCCACACTTCGGCTTTCCTTCTCACTAATCTTTACATGATCAGTTGTATCATATGTATTCTGAGCCTTTTGGCAAATATCCACATATCAGTGAGTACATACTATGTATGTCCTTTTGGATCTGGGTTATCTCACTCAGGATGATATTTTCTAGTTCCATCCATTTGCCTGCAAAATTCATAATGTCCTCATTCATAATAACTAAATTTTCATAGCATAATGGAATAGCAGTATTCCATTGTGTTAATATATCATCTTCTCTGCATTTGTTTTTTCATTGTGGGACATCTGGTTGTTTCCAGATTCTGGGTATTATAAATAAGGCTGTTACAAACATGGTGGAACCTGTGTTCTGATGATATTGTAGAACATCTTTTGGATATATGCTCAGGAGTGGTATAGCTGGGTCTTTAGGTAAAATAGTAAATTTCCACTCTACCAAAGTTTTTGAGGGTATTTCTCACTTTTTCTTCTATTAGATTAAGTATTATTAGATTAAGTCTCTGGGTTCTTGTGAAGGTCCTTTACCTACTTGGACTTGAGCTTTGTACAAGAAAATGAACTTGGATCAATTTACATTCTTCTACATGTAGACCATCAATTAGACCATCACTATTTGTTGATGATGCTTTCTTTCCTCCATTGTATGGCTTCGGCTTCTTTGAAAAACATCAAGTGATCATAGGTGTGTGATCTTCAATTTTATGCCATTGATCAACTTGCTTGTTTGTACCAATACCATGAAGTTGTTATCACTATTTCTCTGTAATACAGCTTGAGGTTGGGGATGGTGATTTCCCCCAGAAGTTCTTTTATTGTTGAGAATTGTTTTTGCTATTCTGGAATACTAACACAATCTTCAAACTTAGTTGTTTTTTCTTTTTTTTTTCCTTTTCTTTTCTTTTAATTTTTAATAGAGAGAGTGTCTAACAAAATACCTATATCAAGTCCAAAGATGAAAATGTAGGTTTATGGGAAGTAAACCTTTACTTAGTAAAATAGCTCTTTAGGTTTAAGTTATATTTCATAAAAGATACTAGATCATTAAGATTGGTGACAAAAAAAAACATTTTTAAAATTAGCAATGATAAGATTGTAGGTGATTCCATGAGAAATCAGCATTTTTACTGATTTCACACATTTGTTTAGGAATGTTCTCAGTATTCTAGAGACTGTCACGGAGAGGTGAAAAGGGTCACTTCTGAATGATGACATATTTCCCTTTGATTCTTTACTTCCCTTTTGGATAAACAGAATGCTCATTGTTACCAGGAATTATAGGATGACTTGACAATACCTTCTTACTGTAACAATTCATTTAAGATTCATAAAGATGGTTTTTGGTCATCTTTATAATTGGATGAACTCTTTCAGATACCATTCCAGCTTCAATTAAGATGACAGCAAAAAGTAAACGTTCTTATTCTTTGTTAAATCAAGTATAATGAAATTTAATTATTTAACAGAGTGAAATAGTGTTAAGAACTAAAGTATTGACTAGGTATAATAACAAGGAGTGAAAGACAAAATGCCTAACTTTATCTTTATTACTTGCTAACAACTAATAAATCCTTCAATTTATCATACAGAGTGGGCAAATACTGATGAGTTAATACATATATTTTAGATGAATATATAATAAGTTCAGTGATAAGTCAAGTCAGGGTTCTCTAGAGAAACAAAACTGTGTGCATATGCGTGTGTGTGTGTGTGTGTGTGTGTGTGTGTGTGTATTAAGTCAGCATTTGTTAAAACAGCAACAAAGGCATAATCACATTGAATGATCATTACCCTAACCCAGTCCAAGAGGCAAAGTACCTCAATAGTCCAAATATGACCCTTAAATTGAGGGAGGTTCCTGGAGAGCCACTGATTATTAGTTGATATCAGAAGCTTAGAAACATTCTGGTTTCCAAAAAGTAGCAGTAGTTGCAGTAACAGGGTAAACTGACTTGGCATCAAGTGAGAAGTCAAAGAAAGCAAAAGATGAGTGATCTTCCCTCTTTCTAGTCCCCCTCTTTTCATCTGGAGTGCTAGCAGAAAGATTTGTCAAAGTAAAGGGGAGAATCCACCCATTAATTAGGCAATAAAGACATATCTTCAGTTGAATCTCTCTATTCAGTTTATTCAATTTGTACCAACCTTAAATTAAAACTAACCAAAAGAAACACCTCTTCTCAACTTGACACACAAATATTTCAGTTTATACACATTAACAAACACATACACTCACACATCAATAAAATAAATATTTTGAATGGGTCATAAAAAGAAATATTAAAATCAATAATCTTACCCCTAATTCTCATATTTATATCACAACATAAAAAAATCTTCTTTAAATAGTCTATAACATCCTGTAGTTTTTTCCAAGTCTCAAGGTGTATAATTGAGATAGATATACTTAGAGCTTAGCAAAATACCCATGTTGCTTTCCTGTCCTGTACAGTCAGGTTCATTATTATTGGACAGGCAAAATGAAAGCTGTAGGTTGCCTTTATCAGGAAAAATAGTGAGCTCAGAAAAGTACCCCAGCAATGGAAAGATTACAGATATTAAAGCCACAATTGAGGAGCTGAAAGATGTAGTTCTGAGGAAGGAAAGAGAAACTTATGTTTAGTTTTTAATTGAGACAAATGTGTTAAATGTGTAATTCTTCTATCTTCATCATGAAATAATTGACATTGTTAACTTCAATTTATGATCTAGAAAACTTGTTTTTCCATATCCATGTAGGTATAAATTAATAGAGGCAAGTTTAGAACTAGAAATAGCTTCAGGAATTATGCATTTTTATAGGAGAACCTTAAGCTTTGAATAGAATCACAGTATCTCACTAGGTAGATACAAACAGTTACCAACATGTGACGGTTTTATGTCCAACTTTTGATTTTAAGCTACATTTCCTGATCACAGGACAGCTCAGTAGAGTACAGTATTCTACAAACATTCAAAGGAAACCCTACCTTCATTTTGAACTTTGATATGGTGGGAGGCGATTGAAAGATGTTGAGCAGAAACAGCAGCAGAAAGCTAAGCTTCTAGACAGAAACAAAAATCAAGAGAAGCAATAGCCTTACATGTGGTAAGTTCCTAAAGTTACTGTGTTTATTAGGAATCGGTACATTCAAAATGTGTTCATATTACTTTCAACATAGTAAGTATTCAGATATAAATCAACTATAATAAAGGGGGATCTATATGCAGGGGTACACCCTGGAATCACCCTTATCCCACAGTTCATACTCTGTATCTATTTGAAAGCTCCAAAAAGAGGCTTTTAAAGTCTAGTTTCATACAGCGTGCTATAGATGATCTTTAAATTTAGATGCTGTTTTTAAGAAGTTATCAGGAAGCAGGAGTGGGTGGATTGAGAAGCAGGGCAGAGGGAGGGTATAGGGGGCTTTGGAAATAGCATTTGAAATGTAAATGAAGAAAATATCTAATAAAAAAAGAAATGTTAAAAAATTAGCCAAGAAATGAAATTTAAACAAAAAAGTTACCTAACTGATTTCCAATACCTACATATAATGATTCTTTGACGTGATCTTTGCTTTCTTGACCTACCATGCCTATTAAAGTAACAAATGGCCAAGTCTTAGTACTGTAAATATTGTTCAATTATCTGATTTATGGGAGTAAAAAAAAAGAGTGCCCCTCAGATGAAACAAAAATACTTCCTAGACAGCCATCATTTTGAGATTCAGATGGGTTTCAGACCATGACAGTAGCCCAGTCTTCCAGAGATCAGTCATTCCTGCAAAAATGTACTCAACTCAGGGTTGGTGTAAACTCTCATGCTATCTGGTAAAGGTAAACATGAATATGATGAGAGCTTCGGCTATATACAGGAATCCCTATCAATGTCATAATACCTCATCTGGGATCTAGTGATCACTTCTAGATGTAGTTGCTGTTTCCATACAAGTAATATGAGTTGTAAAAATCTATGATACTAGGGGAAAGAGAAGAGAGAAATGAAATTATATAATCTTAAA
Source organism: Mus caroli (assembly GCF_978045245.1). Lineage (NCBI taxonomy): Eukaryota > Metazoa > Chordata > Mammalia > Rodentia > Muridae > Mus > Mus caroli. The sequence continues at coordinate 133,199,496 of NW_028227257.1, forward strand.
AATAATTAAATAGCAAAATTTTGTGAACAATAATATTGTTGTCCATGGTTCTTAAGAAAACAAAATGGTTTCATAGATCTTCCAGAACTTAAATATTTACTAAATATTAAATAATCTGTTACTAACAGTTACAGATTACCATCAAGAAAGAAAACAGATTAAAATCACCAATGATGAAAGACTAATAGGGGAGATATCTAAAAATAATAATAAAATGAGTTACAAGTTTCTAATTGGATTCTTATAGCAGAAGTTCATTTATAACACTGAATTTATTCCAAAAACAGTCTATGCAACATGTATAGAGTGTTGTCAAAAATGGAAACTCATTATAGTCTAAGAATCCAAACAATTTTAGTGATAATTTTAGTGATCTCATAACATAGCCCATGGGTCTTACATTATTCATTCAAAGGCCAACACTGCTAGTGATTAAGTGGATGTTATGTGGTTATTTTCCTCAACATAAATTCCAGCATCATTAGAAGCATCTGGTATGGTAGTGTATAACTGTATTTCCAGCAGACAGAGGCAAGATAAGGAAGGTCATGGGCATATGGCCATACTGAGATACACAGCATGCTCTAGGCCAGCCAAAGCTGCACAGTAAGATCACAACTCCTAAGGTAAAACATAAACAAAATGAAAACTCTCCCATAAAGAAACATAGCGGAACTTGTTGGGAGCTCCTATGAACTAACTGGAAGCCAAACTTACTTTGCAATGAGTAAAGTTTAACTATGCTAGACCTGCTGAGTCAAATTCTCTTTGAATAAACACTCAAAAGTAGATCTGTGATTCACATAAGACCTGTCTCCATGTATTTTTCAAAAAGAATAGCTCAAACTTGCAACTGCAATTATGTTCACGTGTGACAAGTCTGTTCTCTATACTTCCTGTTGAAACTCACTTATCTTTGTCAACCTCCATGAGATTAGAGCAAATCTTATACTACAAAAGCTTTTGTGAATGTTTTATCATTCAACATTTGATTCTCAAGTCCTTAATTAGACATTGCTATGTCCCATGCAACTGCAAAATCCTCTGTGGCAAACAACATTGAGTAGTTGTTTGTCCTGCAAGCACTTGTAGTGACTGTGACTGTTCTGCATCTGTGAATCAAGGGTGCTCTGTTAATCCCAAAGCCTAAAGATGGAGCATGCACACCCTCTCTCATGAGTTCATGGTAAAGGAATGAACAGGTAGTAATATTTTAGGAGAGGGAGGAATGTGGATCATTATTCAAAAAAAACTAGAGGCCATTGACTATCCAAATAAAGAAAGATTTTTCAAACCCCAGCTTTCTCACCTTGTTTATATAGTCCAGAGAGATATTTAACCTCTTCATTACTGATTTTCTATGAAAACTATGAAAAGTAAGTCAAATACTTACAATTTGTGGAGAGTAATAAGACAATATATATGAAATACATAGGAGAATGATAAAATATTATAAGATTAAATACACAAAAATCATTGTAAACAGGATTACTTGAAAATAGATTCACTGTTTTTCCCTTACAAGCAAGCACTCATGAGGATAATAATACACTGTATATTTTAAATAACTCACACACCTTCTATTGCTTTAATGTTTTGATATGGAGGAGGGTAGATACTCTGTTCATCACAATTTTCTGTGTAGATAATAGAAGTTGAAGAAATTTAAGGAATATATTCTTGTAGTTTCATTGTCACAAGCCACTTCAACACCAAGTAGATTAAATAGAAGTTGTTAATTTCCATCATCACTGTATGTATTAGAAATCTCAGACAGATTCAGATAATCTTTCTCTACTACTCTGAATATGAGCAGGTGTCTGTAGATGAATGTATGTTTTAGGATGGCCATGGCTCTTTTATATTATCTTTGTTGCACAGAGTCTTCTTTTATTTCAGTACAAGCTGTGGTTTTTCTTGTTTATTTCTTTGTTTTTGTTGTTGTTGTTTTTTTAAATTGGACATTTTATTCATTTATATCTCCTGTTTTCCCCTCTGGAAATCTCTTATCCCCCGCCCCCCGTCCCTGCCTCTATGAGGGTGCTTCCCCACCCTTCCACCCACTCCTGCCTCCCCTGGCATTCCCCTATACTGGATCATAGAGCCTTCACATGACCAAGGGTATCTCCTCCCTTTGATGCCAGATAAGGCCATCCTCTGCTACATATGCAGCTTAAGCCATGGGTCCCTCCATGTATACTCTTTGTTTGGTGGTTTAGTCCCTCAGAGCTCTGGGGTGTTGTAATTGACTGATACTGTTGTTCTTCCTATGGAGTTGTAAACCCCTTGAGCTCTTTTTTATTCATGCATATAATGTGTTTTGATAAAAGTCTTATTACCTCTCCTCCAGTTCCTCTCCTATTTCTTCAATCACTATTCCTACTACATTACAAGCCATTTTATTATTAAACATACCAAATGAACTCAGGATTTCCTGTGTGTGCATGGATGTAAATCTAAGGGTGTGTCATGGTTAGTTTCTCAGGAACCACTTCCTTGAAGAGACCTCTCTCCCCTCCCCAAGTAGCTCACCTTTGATAGTAGCCTGGTGACTGAGCAAAGTTCTTAGAGAACCAGTGGGAATTGAAGTTTCTTCAGTTTCAAGCATGCAACTGAGTCCCTACCTCTTTTGCTTCTTCAGCTGAATAATACACGTCATAGGGACAGTCAGGACACAGGGCAATAGTCTATCTCTTTCTGAGAAAACTATGAAGTCACTACAAAAAGCACACATATGAAGATGAAAATACTAATGGGGTCAACTTTATAATCTACAACAACCTAGTGATAGCTGCAATTGTCAAATTTGTATATGTCTTATCCTCTTTCTTATTGCAGGGTTGGGAAGATTATCTTGTGGATAGCAGTTCTAGAATTCAATTGTCCATGTGAAGTCTAGACAAAGCTTGGCAGGGTGAACTGGTTTCTCTTTTTTCTTTATTTCCTGTTGTATGTTTCAGAGATTCATGAAAGACAACGCTGAGGTGACATCAATCCTCACATCATTCTGAAGAGAGGGAACTGGAGCTCCACAACAGTGCTTGGCTCTGTGAGATACTAAAAATTAGGTAAGGAAATGTTCAGGTTCCCTGACTATAACAGAACATGGTTGTCAAGTCGGATATTGCTGTTTTTCATGGTTAGTACCCCATTTCTCTGCTCTGAACTCTGTCTGTGACACTTCCAACACTGATAGTTTTCTGCCATAGACTATTAAAAACTTCTGGGGCTGGTGAGATGGCTCAGTGGGTAAGAGCACCCGACTGCTCTTCCGAAGGTCCAGAGTTCAAATCCCAGCAACCACATGGTGGCTCACAACCATCCGTAATGAGATCTGGCGCCCTCTTCTGGAGTGTCTGAAGACAGCTACGGTGTACTTACATATAATAAATAAATAAATCTAAAAAAAAAAAAAAAAAAAAAAGTAAAAACTTCTGAACCCATTTTTTGATCATAATAAGTCCTGATACTAGAGACCTTTTCACAATTTGAGTAAAATTATTCCTTTCAAGTTTAGGCTGATCACAATTTTATATTTACAAATTTCTCCAAATAATTGTGGATTGTGTTATCATATAATTATCTTTAAGTCATAATGTTATTTAAAATTACTGTAATTAATCTATGGTTAAGTTCTCCAGGCACACACTCAGGAACCAGAAAAGCTCATTTTTAATATTTGAGTTTATTATACACATTATATATTATTTTATATCTTTAAACAATAGATTGTGTAGATGTAATCTCAAGAGATCATTTTCCTCAGTTCTCATCTCTTACATAGTTAATTTTCATGACTAGAAATACTAAAGATAAGAAGAAACTTTATTTTCCCACCCAGAAATTTCTGTACCCTCTGTATTTCCTCAAAATTCTCTTTGCAAGCTGGCCAATCTTTATTTAAAACATTTCTTTCTTCTTATACCTATATACATCTAGGACCAACCGCCAGGCATTTCAAAATTCTTCATAACACTCTTAAGCCAAAATGAAAAGGTCATTGTAAAGATTGGCTTTCATTATTATTGTTGCAGGCATCATGTTTACTCATTATCTTATTCTAAAACACATCACCGTTTTCCCAACCTCCAATAACAATTTGCTTTATTTTCTCCTAGCATTTGTGAAGATTTTGTTTGCCATTTCTCATTCTCTGCTCTGAGCACACTGCCAATGGCACTTATTTTAGATTTCTGTTGTGGCAGCACCTCAGTTCTAGAAACCAATTATTTCTGCATCAGTTAGCTTTTGCCACAGAAAAAGAAAATCATCAAATTTAGTATCTTAAAACTTGACAATTTATTTTACATCTTAGTTCCTATTCCTCTTGGCCATTAATATAGGCTGCCTTCAGCTGCACTTCACCTGCTCTCAATAGTCCATTCAGCTTGGAAGTTGTTGGTTCCTAAAGTATCCGGCTGGGGCCACACCTCTTGGTTATGTGTTTGTTACAGTTCTGTAAGTCCAGTTCTCATGGTGAGTTACTAGATTTCCATTGAACATAGGCAGACTAATCTTTCTGAGGACTAGACTTGCAAATGGCACCCCTTAACTGTTGTACTTTATGGACTAAAATAAGTTGCCACAATGCAGATGTTGTAAGAAGGGTAACTGAACTACTGCTAGTGCATTAAAGTCCTCTAAATTCAAAGAGTAAAGATAAAAAGGCATACAAAGATAGGAAGAGTGAAGAAGGATGAGGGCTATTTTGCAAGGTGCCATATGATCCTTCCTCACTATCAGCAACTCTTGCCATAACTACTATTTTCTTATGAAAAATGACAAAATAATATCTTCCAAAAAGCATGACTCTGTCCCCATCCTATTTTTTTCCTTGTTTTCTTCGAGATAAATTCTCTATGGCCATACAATTCTGTCTATTCTATGTGTCTTGCTGTCTATTTTTCATTCTGCTCATTGATCTTTGGTCTTTACAGCCAGAGTCGAGTTTGTCCTCTCCCTTATCTGCCTCTTTATTCCCAGGAGTTGGGTGGGTCTAGACACTGGATATACTTTATTCTTCAACTAGCCCATGCTCTCTGTGATACCTAATCTTGGTTGTCAACCTGAATTCATCCAGAAATAACTAAAACCCAAGACTTTGGGCACAATTGTGAATGATTTGTTTGTTTTGTTTTTATTGTTACCTTTATTTTTTATTGGTTATTTTATCTATTTACATTTTGAATGTTATTGCCCATCCTGACTTACCCTCTGAAAACCTACTATACCCCTCTCCCCTGCTTCTATGAGGGTTTTCCCCCACCTACTCACCCACTCCTCCCTCACTATCCTAGCATTCCCCTACACTGGGGCGTCTAGCCTTCACAGGACCAAGGGCCTCTTCCCCCTTTGAAGCCTGACAAGGACATCCTCTTCTACATATGTGGCTGGGGCTATGGGTCACTCCATGTATACTCTTTGGTTGATTGTTTAATCCCTGGGAGCTCTGGGGGGTCTGGTTGGTTGATACAGTTGTTCTTCCTATGGGGTTGCAAAACGCCTTCAGTTCTATCAGTCATTCCCCTAACTCCTTTTTTGGGGTCCCCGTGCTTAGTACAATGGTTGGTTGCAACCATCTGCACCTGTATCAATAAGGCTCTGGTAGAGCCATTCAGGAGACATCCATATCAGACTCCTGTCAGTAAGCACTTCTTGGCATCAGCAATAGGGACTGGGTTTGGTGGCTGCATATGGGATGGATACCCAGGTGAGTTACTCTCTGGATGGCCTTTCTTTCAGTCTCTGCTCCACTCTAGACAGCATCAATTCTGGGTTAAAATTTTGAGAAGGGTGGGTAGCCCCCATCCCTCAACTGGGGGCAGTGCCTAACTCTGGATATGGTCTCTATAGGTTCTCTGTTCCCTTTGTTGGGTATTTTCAGCTAATGTCATTATTATGCCCTGAGTTCTTGGGAAACCCAGAGGAGCCCAAGAATTGTGAAGTCCACTGCAATTTTCAAGGGAGCCTTTATTTTGAGTCTGGACTTGAATTGCAAGCCTCCGGTCTCACCACTACTCTGACATCCACCTTTTACCAAACTTAGTTGGACTATCCAAATCTGTGAGTTCCAAGATAACCATAGCCCACACCTGTCTTCACCTATTTTTCAGGCCTGTCTTCTGACCTCTCTCTCTCTCTCTCTCTCTCTCTCTCTCTCTCTCTCTCTCTCTCTCTCTCTCTCTCTCTCTCTCCCTCTCCCTCCCTCCCTCCCTTCCCCCCTCTCTCTATATACATATATGTACACATATGACATTTTTCTCTGTAGTCTATCTCAACCAATTAGTCAAAATTACTCCTCTGCTTTACTGAATATTTTGTCCAGCTGAGTCTATAAAGTCTTACTCTTCAAGGTTCATCAGTCTACCCTTAGGTCACCTGCTTGGGACTAACCATTACCCCAACACACAAAACAATTACCCTGGATAGAGAACACCTAATGTAGCGCCTCATTGTCCCCTCTATCAAAGAGGAGACTTTATTACTAGAAATAACTGACCCCATACACCCATGGATCCCCTAATTTTCTTTCTTGCCCACCCTGTATTAGACAGCCAATGCTCCTCACATTAATCTTTCCTCACATCCATTACTAAAATCTTTCAGAAGTTCCAACAGGCCCTCCTTTAGGCCTTTCAGACCTAACCAATCATAAAATATGAATCCTTATCACCCAGTGTTGGACACCCTGCATATGCACTTTAGTAACTGCCAAGATCCTTAATCCTAATTCCCAAAGACTAATTTTTGATTGCCTATCAATATCTTCTCCCACAACAATATGTTTAATCTCCTAATGTATAAAGTTTTACAAACTATGCTTCCCTCCTAGGTTCTCCCTCCTTAGGTGGCACTAGTACAAGATGCCACTCTTACTTTCCAATCATGCCCAACCCTCAACATCTTTCCAAACACAGACTACTCTTCATCTCATTCCTGCATTGAAACCTTTAAAAAAAAAACTGAGGAACTACTGTCCTATGCCTTGGGCATATGGAGGGCACATTGTCTCAAGAAATCCCTGGCACGGGCCAGGCGTGGTGGCGCACGCCTTTAATCCCAGCACTCGGGAGGCAGAGGCAGGCGGATTTCTGAGTTCGAGGCCAGCCTGGTCTACAAAGTGAGTTCCAGGACAGCCAGAGCTATACAGAGAAACCCTGTCTCGAAAACAAAAAAAAAAAAAAAAAAAGAAATCCCTGGCACACAAATTGCAGGTCTTTTTCCATGAGGGGGTGCTACATCCACTCCAGTAGTGACAAGTGCGACAGGCCCTGAAAACCTGGGTGCTGTCTGAGTTCACAAAAACTTAGTCTCCTGGAATCATGGCATCCTGTGTAAAGAATGCTCCAATGTCCTTGCTTTAGTTGGTAGACAGATCTGTCTGCTTTCCCTTAATATTGCTTTATTACAAGTGGTCCTAAGGATTGATCTTTTTGACATATAGCTAAGTTAGATTCTAGGCAGTCCTTGATCCGACCTTGGGCATGGATAGCTAAGTCACTGACCTACACAGGAATTTACCATTATCTAGAAAGAAAAAAGTTTGTGATCTAAGAAGGAACCAGAGTAGATTCTTAGAACTATAGAGAGCGGAGTTACATCCATACACAAGTATTTACAATGGCCTAGGGGGAAGGTGGGCTATACAATAGACTAGAATAGGAACTATGGCAAGGGTACGAAGCCCTTGAATCTGGCTTCTAAGATTAAGTGTACCTTAGGTGGAGCTGTTTTTGATCCCAATTGTTAACGTTGAATTTTATCCCATTTGGTTCCTGCCAGTTCTTCCATGTTTGTATTCCTCTGTTTTGTGTGAGAATCCACTAACCAATTTGTACCTTGCCAGTGTGTCACCCAACTTCCCTATTTTCTTCTGTATAAAAAGTTTGGTGCTCGATTTGACATTACATTCAGATTTTACACAATCTCCTGTATAGCTTCTGTTTGTCATTCACCAACTCCTTGTCCACCTGCAACCAGAGATCCATTCCACGCAAATAGGAGACCTAAAAAAAAGATAGTCTGCGGCAAGGGGGCACAAAGAGAGAGCTAAGCCATAGCTCCTTTCCCATAGCACTAATCAACAGGTTAAATGAATAGATCTCACCTGTGCCTTTCAGTTAGCCCAAGGACAATCCTTACACAGACCAAAAAAAAAAAAAAAAAAATACCTTTGACCTTCTGTCTCATGCTGTCATCTAGATAGAGCTCAGATGACATGCAACAAAAGGAAGGTCAATAACCAACTCAGACCAAATCATGGCCTTGTCAAAGGCTTCCTACATTCCCACAGCTATAAGAATTGTTCATTGCTGTTCCAACTAGACAGACAATTCCATCATCAGTAAACAACCAAATAACCTAGTCAAAGAGATGGCTAGAGCTGTGGCACTTGGGGGTCCAAGCCATCTCACATATTATAGGCCATCATTGCATAACAACCCACATTTTCACAATCACACTTCAACATTAGAACAAATTCTGTCCTATCCACACCAGCTCTTTTATCCTAATAGTTAAACATTGCCTCATTTGTCTTTATGAACTCTTACTGCCTCTTGTAAAATCTGTCAAATTTAGGATCCCAACTCAAATTATAAAAGCCCCTCTTTTCCTACACCAGGTCAGAGGCTCCTTCTTCAGAAACAGTTGGTAACTTGACTTTACCCACATAATCAAACACATTAGGGACCTCCTGGTTTTGGTGGACACCTTCTTAGAAAGAGGCAAAGCACTCCCCACCACCACTTAAAGAGCCCAGACCAGTCTCAGCCCCTATCATTCTCCAGAGTAGATCATTTCCCTCTTTTGGAATCCCTACTTCCCTGGGCCTTTCAGAGCCCCATATTGAATTGCATGCTGACCTATCTGACCCCATTTCTCCTTGTTTTGCTACTTTTACTAATTGTACCCTGTTTATCATTTTTTCTCAACATGTCTTCAATCAAAATTTCAAAAATAAACTAATCAAACAAATAATCACTTATTATTACAGGTGCCCACTTATTGTCACAGTGCCAAAGACTTATGACTATCAAATATATCCTGGTGGTGAGGACCAACAGTATTCCAAAGAGGAGGGCACCCTCAAAATGCAGGAAGCAGTCTATAGAGCACCTGTGCTCTCACTCTTGCCTCACTGGGTACCTCTACCTAGTTCCTTAACTTTTATAATAAATAAAGGGGAAATTATTGGTCAACTGAGAACTGTCCACATTCCAGAATCAGGTGCTTTCCTATCTACTACCCCACCTTTAGTCACTCAGTGCCAGTGTCTTTGTCATTACTATTATCCAGTGTGACATATTTCCACTGTCTTCATGATTGCATATTCTCCTTATGCACATGTCCTATATCCTCTATAAAGACTGTACCATCACAGCCTGGTCCCTTCCCCCCTAGGCAGATGCATTTTATTGCATCTCCCTTCTCCCCAATAAATCTATTGTGTGAATTCTACTACATGGTATGATTTGGTGGAATTCCTTATTCCTTTGATCACCAAGATATTCTGTGTCTATGTCTCTTTCTCCATCTTTTTTTTTTAGAACAAATTGGTCTAATATCTTATTATAGAGTAGTATATAATTAAACACACACACACACACACACACACACACACACACACACACACACACATACACACACACTATGAACCAAAAACTAAAAGTGGGATAAATTTGCTGAGGATATCAGTTTAGAAATTATGAGAGAGGGGTTGGAAGAAAATACTCTTGCCAAGTGACTAAGTTCTCAGCACCCAGTTCAGGTAGTTCAAAATGACCTATAACTCCAAGTCCAGTGGATAAAAACCCATCTGTTTGCCTCAGTAGTTGGATGAGCACATGCATATATACATACTGGCACATACATATACATGATTTTTGAAAAAAAAACTATGACATAAGAACACTGCTTAGTTCAATGTGATAACTTCATGAGTGTCAGAAGGAAATGGTATGTTGGATACATTTGATTTATAGATAAAACCTGAATACTATGCTTTTCCTTATTTGATGAAATCAAAATACATTTGGTCTTATAAATTTTGGAAGAAATGTATAGGTTTAGGCACCAATTGTTTATTGAATAACATATTAATAATATCCACTATCCCTGCCCAGTGTCACAGTGCTAAAAGAATTTATCTCATTTATATAATTGAAAGAGATGATACATTTTAACTTTTTACAGTGATGACAATAAAAAGGAGAAAGATAAAGGAATTTGTCTGGCAGGCCAGGAATACCCAGTAGTGAGCACTGTGGCTATCTTCAGTGCTCTTTCCTCCTAGAGACAAATTTGTGCTGCATCATTGAAAGCAAACAACTTGATCTTTAACATGCTCTAGGATAGAAATGTCAAATCCTCCTTGATACCTTCCATGAATCTAAAGGCTTCAGCACATGATAAAGATGGTGGTGGACTGACCAGCCAGTCTTCAGTGATGTCTTTGAAAAGTAGGAGAGTGCTAAGTGAAATGAGGGTAGATGTTAGCAAGAAGCAGGAATCCAGATAAAGTGGAAATCTGTGGATTTTAAACTTTAATGAATTGGGGAATCTATAAATTCCCCTTTAGTAGCTGGCAAGCAGAAGTGATGGTGCAGATAATCGATTAATCCAAATGTGTGTAAACACCATTAAGAAATTAACAAATGATTAGTGGTCTTAAAATAGAAGGTGTGATTCTGTATATAATACACCCTGAAGATTCCATCATAAAGCTTCAACAACCAATAAACCCATTTAACAATGTAGCAGGCTGAAAAATTAGTGTATAAAAATCAGTTGCCTTTGTATAGACCAACAACAATTATACCAAGAAAATTTCAGATACTTAATCTCTTTCATAATTGCCTCCAGGAAACCAAACTATTTGGGCTAAATATAAACAAGAATGTGTAAAATGTGTACAGCAATACATTAAGGCATTGACAAATGAAACTGGAAAGGATCCTAGGAAATAGAAAGACCATCATGTTCATGAATTTATAGGATTAGTATAATAAAAATGTCCACCCAATTAAAAGGGATTCTAAAACCTCAATACAATATTCATGATAATGAGAATGACTTTTTTCAAAGAGGTTATAAAAATAATGTTAAAATTTGTATGGAAAACACAAACACCCAGGATAGCCAAAACAGTCCTGCACAATAAGAAGATCCTTAGAGGTGCTACCATTTGAAGTTACACTAAAGACTACTGTTATAATAATGGACACATTAGTCAAAAGAATAGAATAAAAGAACTGAGATAAAAGCCAACACTCCTACAGGAACCTGAGTTTTAGAAAAGAGACAAAAAAAAAAAATACCTATCAGAGAAAAACAAAATAAAACAAAAAAAAACCCAAAAAACCAAAAAAACACCAACAACAAAAAAAAAAAAACAAAAAACAGTTCCTTTACAAGTGGTGCTGGTTCAACTGGATAGCAATACACAGAAAAATGAAACTAAATCCTTAAATCTTACCTGGCACAAATTTCAACTCCAAAGGGATAAACTACTTTAACATAAAATCTGATACCCCAAATCTGTTATCAGAATAAGTAGATATCACTCATCAACATATCAGCACATAAAAGGACTTTCTAAACTGGACCAAGACACAAGACCAACAATTAACAAATGAGATCTCATGAAACAAAAACGTTCTGTGCAGCAAAGCACATTGTTATTCAAGTGAAAACTTGGTCTACAGACTGGGAAAAATTGTGAGCAGCTAAGTATTTGACAGAGTACTATTACTTAGTACTAGTACTCTGTCAAATACTTAGCTGCTCACAAATATATACCCTCAGAAACACTATGACATTAAAAATTCAGCATGCAAACAATCAGAAGATTATCAGTAGAAGAAATATAAGAGCATGACCTCATTTATGCATCCTATTGTTTGAGTCAGAATCATCACCCCAAGTCACCCTTTCAGGCCAAAGCGAGAGGCTCAACTGGATCTCTGCTAGTGATTACAACTCAGTTTTCTCTTCCTGTGTCTGTACTCCAGATCTAAGCCAAGCAAAATTTCAGGTCACTCCTTTACTATGTCTGACACAGGACCTTCACACCATGGTAATTCTGCATTCTCCCATTCAGACTCAGGTTTGAGCCATACATTTGAGTTGTGTTGATGAGTCTGACCCAAGGTTTTCCTTCCAGACTCAGGTTGGAGCCACACATTTGAGGTGCATTGATGAGTCTGACCTAGCATATTCCTTCCACACTACTCCCACTCATACCCAGGACCATACATGTACCTCATCCTTGTGCTCCTTACTAAGTTTGATCCAGAACCTCATTTCACTCCTCCAGGCCCAGGCCCAGCCAGGAGTGTTATCCCCCTTTCTTAGCCCAGATCCTGCTGAAAGCCATATCCACATGTGTGCCTCCTGACTCTCCTTAGAATGTCACTCTACATGGCCCAGTCACACATCCCCTTCAGGACAAGGCCAAACTGTGAGACATACACATTGACTCTACATACACAGGTCCAACAGGGAACTAGTTTTGTGGGTCAAAATCTCCTGGTGGCCTGAGCCATTGACCTAAAGAGTGAACCTAATGCTAGAATTCTGCTAAATGGATGTAAGAATTTACCTATTAACTTCTTATTTTTTATAAAAGTACTGCATCTCTCAAGCATCATAAGAGAATTTTCTTTTTATAGTAGTTGGTGTTTAATACAGAATCAGTGACTACTCAACATGCCTTAGATGGAATATCTATACCACACTTCCTCCTCCCAAAACTCAGGGATCATTTTGGAAGAGGGAATGCAAAGCCTTTAAAGATTAAGACCGTGGACGTTTCCAGCAAAACAGTATTTAATTGATATAGCATAGATATTTCACACATGAACTCATGGCAGCTGTGACTTCATTAGTGAGACCTGTTCAAGATAAAGCTGGCCACAATCTCAACATGGATGTGGAGAAACTCTTGATACCAGCAAATGATTGCTGCAAAGAGACAATCCATTTTCTTCAAGGATGCAGTCTTTGAGAGGTAGCCCTTGCTCCAATAGATGATGCATATATTCATGCATATACTGGAAGCAGTAACTAGAATCAGAGGGTTAATAAAATGACCAAATAAGTTTGGGAGAGAAAAATGGTGGTGGAGATAGGTGAAGAACAAAATGATGTCTTTGACCAAAACACTATACATATGTGTATATATAATTTCATATATGATCTATTAAAAAAGTTTTTTAAATAAATAAATTAAAATAGTAAAAATAAGTGTTTTAATATGTTTATTTTTAAAAGTTGTATGAGAACAGACCCCCCTAACCATGCCAAACCAATATCACTTTAGCAAAAAGCACCAGAAGATATTGTAACAAACTATATGGTGTAATAAAGAATGGAGAAGCAAAACTTAGAGTCATATAAAAATTCAGCAATTGCTGTACACCTAGTAGTGTGCTAAAGCTGTGTTGTTTTGTGACATTTCTACTCTTTATTGTTTGCTTTTTCTGGAGTTTGTTGGCCAGTTATTTCACAAAGGAAATATTAAATACCCATGAATTATTTGAATTCTGTACTGAATACAAAAATATACACCAAAGCCAAATGTTCACTAGGGTGCAGAAGAAAATAACTTGTTTCTCACCAGATATTTAAAATCATATTTTATATTTATTTCTAAATAATCACTTTTGCTGTAACTTTAGAAAAAAATTAGATGATGCCAATAATTTTAAACTACAAATATATACAATTAAAATATATTAATCATTTGTAGGATTTACATGCATATATACACACTGATACACATTCATACCTCTTTCTAATTTATACTTGTTGTGATACAATCTAAATGATAAAAAGGATATCCATCTTCATTATGCTAAGTAGCATCACTAATTTTACTATCATTTTACCCTTAAAAGAAGTGTAGCCATACACATATTACTTAGCCTGCTTCCTGTATATTAAATAGAAAGTAGCTTTACTTATGATCTGATTAATTGAATTAAATTATTCTGTTACAAAACTAAAAATTATAGCATTTTAAAAAATTAAAAGTCAATGGTCAGATATTACATTCATCTTTATTTTATGTGTATAAGTGTTATTTATCAGTACATGAGTGTGTGTGTGTGTGTGTGTGTGTGTGTGTGTGTTTATGTGCACTACACAAGTGCCTGCAGTCAAGAGGGAGCATGCCCTGGAACTGAAGTTTTGAAAAGATTGTGAGCCTTCATATGAGTGTTAGAAACTAAACTCAGGTCCTCTGCAAGAGCATCAGTGGCTCTCAGTCACTTAGATTTCTCTCCATCCTCTATTTTATATTATTGTTCACATGTAACATTTGCAAATCAATGTTTATTTTTTAATTAACTGTATTCACAATTAGTAGCTCTTTGGAATATCTTTAGTTATATAACATGAAAATTGCTTGTCCTTCTAACGTACCTTCTCTAAATAACTTTACTTCAAAAAATTTAACATTTGGAAAATGCAAGTGGAAAACGTTTACTAAGGCATTTTTAAACTATCAAAGGAATTATAAAGTTAGGTCTTTGTCAGCAGTCTATTTAGATACAGCTTTTCCTGCCTAGAATAAGGTACATATAGTCTTAAAATAAAGTTGCATCTGATTAAAAGTGCTTGTTGCTTTATGCATGTCCTTTAGCCATGTTTTACATTAAATAAAATGAGAATGTAAAGCTAAAAACTGAAGAGCCATTTGATCTTAAAATGAAAATGAATGTGAAGTTCTTTAACCCTGTTAGATGGCTAATGTAATAGATATTCATGCAGAGATCTTTCTTCTTGAGTCTACAATGTACAGGTAAGCAAAACCTCAACATTCATTTCCAGAATGGAAGCTTGGTAGCTGATTAGGATGACAATGTAAGAAGACACTTGGGAAGTAGAGCTCCCCTCCTGTCTCTGGCCAAACTGCCTTTCAATATCTTGTTGATTAGTTTTTGGTGTGATGTCTGCTAAAAAAAAAAAAAAAGTAATTCTTATAAGTTTATCTAAAACAATAAAATTTCCTTCCAATATTTTGCCTTTAAAAGAAGTGTGAGGTCAGAAAAATTACAAATGTCTGGAAGCCAGAACAAAATTATTTTTAAGTATTTGCCAGTGTTTCACAGAAGTTAATCTAGTTCTTATGTTATGGAGATAGAGAATATGGATAATGTTGTATCAGAACAGACCAAGAAACTACTTCTAGAATTAGTACAAAAGTTTATACAGTGCTCATGCAAGTAATAAACCATTTTAAGATGCAAATGTTTGGATTTGCTTGAGGCATGAAACAGTTTGCTGCTGTTTGATAATTAGCTGATACTGGGCTACCTTCTGGGTCTAAGTCCTACTCAAATATTCTCTGCTCATATCAGGACAAATGAACAGAAACAACCCAGTGTTCCCAGACAGGAACACTGTAAATCCATTCATAGATGTTTCTCAGCTTTGCTAACGTTGTACACCGTGTAATGGGTGTGAGGCTATAAGGCTTTGTCTAGGAAACATATAGGGAATTTAGCATGCCATGAAACAATATGGAGTAACTGGCATGTTATATTTTTTATTCAGATGTATAGTCACTCAAGCAAAATATATTATAGATTGCTCTGTGGATATATATTAATCAGTATATATTACTTAAAATTTGTGTCATATCAGAGATGGAGATTGCCACAGTATAACTGATTGTAACAACAGCTGTTCTTTCTGGAACATGATTTTGTTTATAAAATATAATAGTAAAGCATTTCCCTACAATGGGGCAGCGTGTTACATTTATAAAAATTTCCATCAACCGTTTAAGTGCACAAAAATATGTTTTTAAAATGAAGAGTAAGTCCCATAGAATAGCTATATTATAAGATAAACTTGTACTAATAAAAAGTACACTTTTATTTGGCCATATAATATACTAGTTTAATAAACCTTAGACATGAAACATTTTTTTAATATATTAAACAATCCAAGGGAATTAATTGACATTTCACCATAAACTTTTACTAACTGGTTTAACATTCATGGGGTTTACATGGGCAACTGTTAATTCCCATTTAGATAGACAAGACTGCTATGTAAGATGGAAGTCTATTGAGTTTTTTCATTAGATTTTATGGTTCATTTAGGAGCACAATTTTTAATGGTAATAACTTTCTAACATCTTAATATAATCAAATAAGTTTTTCTAACAAGAACGTATAGCTTAATAAGTATTTGAGTGACTAAGAACAGCCAATAGTTAATACTATATGACTTTACAGTGAATGCATGCAAGTGTGCTATTGGGGACTAAATTTGCAGACTATCGTTTGTGCTAACTGAACTCTTCCACCACTTGTTTTGTTCCTATAATAATGTTGATCTCTTGTTCTCTTGTTGGTATAGTTGAGAACATCATTCTGCTCTCCCCAAAGTTAAAGACAATATAGTATGAATAAATCTCAGAATTGTTTAAGTTGTGCATATAACTTATTTCCTCATGTACATATGAACTAAAAAAGAGTATTGTATATTCTATAGGAATTTTTTTTCTTCCTAGGGAGGATATGAACAGAGAGAAAGCATGGATTAATATTCACATTTATTTTGAGTTTATCCAATCTTGAATTTTCTTTAATGTGTATTATTGTGTTTAATTATTAATTTTCAATTGGTGTTTCTAAGTGTCAATAATTTCACATAGATTTGTCTGTGCTGTTTGTTGGTGGTATACAGAATAGCCAATGATTTGTGCAATGTTTTGTATTTGGCCACATTGCTTAATTTATTTTTATTTCTACAATATGCTGGCATAATATTTGGGATCTCTAATGTATCATTTCATCTTCAGATAGGGATAATTTGACTTTTTGCCTTAATTGTATCCCTTTAATTTTCTTCCCTTGTCTTATTGCTCCAGCTAGTGTTTTTAGCACAATATTGAAAGGGGGGGGGGTAAGATGAATAATGCAGTAGTAATCATGTGTCAGAGTTTCTTATACAGCATCTATTGTGTTGACATGTATTCCTTCTTGCCCACATTCTCCAAGACTTTACGTTTTTTTAAGTCCATTTATGTGACTTACTATATACACTGTTTCAGTATTTTGAACCATTCATGCATTTCAGAGATAAATCCAATTTGATCATGATAGATATTTTTTAAATTAATCATTCCATTCATTTACATCTCAAATCATATCCTACTTCCAGGTTACCTTTCCACAAACCCTCTATCCCACATCTGCCCTCTCCCCTTCCACTTTGCCTCATGAAAGTGCTCTCCCACCCACCCACCCTCCCCTGTCCCATATACCCCTATGCTGTGGCATTAAACCTCCACAGGACTAAGGGCCTCCACTCTCCTTGATGTCAGACAAGGCCATTCTCTGCTACATATGTATCTGGAGGCATAGATCACTCCCTACAAACCCTTTAGTTAGGTCTAGTTCCAGGGAGCACTGGGTGGTCGGGACAGCTGATGTTGTTCTACCTATGAGGTTGCAATTGCCCTCAGCTCCTTCAGTCCTTCTGACAGCTCCCCTACCAGGGTCCCTGAGCTCAGTCTGATGGTTGGTTCAAGCATCAGCTTCCTTCAGTCTCTGCTCCCTGTCTTTCTTATGGACAGGAACATTTCTGGATTTAAAACTTTAAGATGGATGGATGACCCCCATCCCCCATGCCTATTTATTGGAGGTGGTCTCTATAGGTTCTATCTCCCCTTTGCTGCACATTACAGCTAAGGTCATTCCAGTTGAGTCCTGAGAGTCTCTCACTTTCCTGGCATCTGGGACCCTCTAGTGGCTATTCTCAGTTCCGTATCCCCCACTGCTACATATTTTTATTCAATTTCCTGACCCTCTATATCTCTCTCCTGCCCCCTCTAGTACCTGATACTACCCCCCCCCTTATTTCATCCCTCTCCTCCCTTCCTCCCAGGACCTCCCTCTCTCCATCTCCCACAAGTATCCTGTTCTCCCCTCAGTGCACGACTGAAGCATCTACACCCTGATCTTCCTTCCTCCTAAGCTCCATATGGTCTGTGGGTTGTGTTTTGGGCATTGTGAGCTTTTGGGCTAATATCAACTTATCAGCGAGTATATACCACATGTAGTTTTTTGTGTCTACCTTACCTTACTCAGTATTATATTTTCTAGTTCCATCCATTTGCCTCAAACTAAATGGAGAGAAACTTAAAGCAATCCCAGGAAAATCAGAGATACAACAAGGCTGTCTTACTACCTATTTTTTTTAAGATTTTTTCTTTATTTACATTTCAAATGTTATCTTGTTTCCTGGTTTCCACTCCAAAAACCCCCTATCCCCATCCCCTATCTCTGTTCACCAACCCAACTACTCCCACTTCCTGGTCCTAGCATTCTCCTACACAGGGACATCCAGCCTTTACAGGACCAAGGGCCTCTCCTCCATTGATGGCCTATAAGGCCATAGTCCTCAGGTACATATGCAGCTAGAGCCATGGTTTCCTCCCTCTTTGGATGGTGGTTTAGTCCCTGGGAGCTCTGGGGGTATTCATTGGTTGATATTGTTGTTCATCCTATGGGGTTGCAAACCCCTTCAGTTTCTTGGTTCCTTTCACTAGCGTCTCCATTTGGGATCCTGTGCTCAGTCCAATGGTTGACTGAGAGCATCCACCCTGTATTTGTCAGGCATTGGCTGAGTTTCTCAGGAGGCAGCTACATCTGGCTCCTGTCAGCAAGCACTTGTTGGCATCCACACTAGTGCCTGCATTTGGTGACTGTATATGGGATGGATCTCCATGCGGAGCAGTCTCTGGATGGCCTTTCCTTTAGTCTCTGCTCCACACTTTGTATCTGTATCTCTTACCAAGTTTATTTTGTTCCCCCTTCTAAGAAGGATCGAAGTATCCACACTTTGGTCTTCTGTCTCCTTAGTCATTAAGGAAATGCAAATCAAAACAACCCTGAGATTTGATCTCACACCAATAGGAATAGCTAAGATCAGGTGACAGCAGATGTAGGTGGGTATTTGGAGAAAGAACACTCATCCATTGCTCGTGGGACTGCAAGCTGCTAAAATCAGTTTGGAAATCAATCTGGTAGTTCCTGAGAAAATTGGAAACAGTTCTACCTGAAGAGCCAGCTATACCCAAAAGATGCTCCAACATATAACAAGGACACATGCTCCACCCTGTTTGTAGCAGCCTTATTTATAATAGCAAGAAGCTGGAAACAACCCAGATGCCCCTCAACAGAAGAATAGATATAGAACATGTGGTATATTTATAAAACACAGTACTACACAGAAAGGTAATTTTGATCTGTTTCTATATCCCTTCTGCAAAAATTTTCTTGAGTATTTTGAATCTATGTTGATCAGGAGCATTGGCCTAAATTGGCCTGTAGTTTTCTCTTTTCATTGCATCTTTTCTGGGCATTCCTTGTATCTGATACTAGTTCCATAGAAAGAATTTAGGAATGCTCCTTTTGCTTATACTTCCTCTTCCTCCTCCTCCTTGTCCACCTCCCCCTCCTCCTTCTTCTTCCTATTCTTCTCAAAGAGTTTAAGAAGGATTTGATATAATTATTTTTTGAATGTCTAATAGAACTCTGCTGTGAATAGACCTGTCTCTGGAATTTTAACTTTTGACTTTTTGCTTTGTATTTTTTGTTACTATTTGAATCTCTTTATTTGTTCTTTTTAGATTGCTGACATGTAGATTTAATGTTGGTATGATGGTTGATTCTATAAATTCATTCATTTCTTTTAGGTTTTCTAACTTTATGGAGTTTTTATAGAGTTTATAAACTATTTCCTTGTAATATTCTGGATTTCTTTAGTGTCTGTAATGTTTCCCTGTTCATTTCTGATTTTATTTGGGTCATCTCTTTCTTTCACTTTGTTAGTTGGCTTAAGAATCTGTCAATCTTATTAATCTTCTCAAAGAACTAGCTCTTAGGTTTGTTCATTCTTTGTATTTATATTTATTTGACTCTATTCCATTTATTTCTGGTTTGACTTTTATTAGTTCTTTCATTTGACTAGGTTTAAATTTGTTTATTGCTTTCTTATTTTTTCCAGTTTTAGTTTTACCAACCAAACAACAAAAAAACAAGCCAAATAAACAGACAGGCAAGAACCAGATAGCTGCAAAATACATAAATGAATGCAAATTAAACTACTCATAAAGGAATGATGAATGAGTCATCGAATAATTCATGTAAGAATTTTTTGTAATTCCTGAAACTAAATGAAAATATAACAAGCATAATATACCTGGTAGAATACTACTAAAAGTCCAGTGAAAGCAAACTAACTTCCTCTGCCTCAATTTAGTTGAGTTGTTAACATAATCATGGCCTATGGACAACTTTATATCATAGAAGGAGTATAATTACATGTTATGTGTGTCATATACTTATAAAACTTATAAGAATCTCCCAAAATAAGTAATCTTCAAGATGAAAGGTAGAATGGGACAATGTTATTATTTATTATGTTGTTTTCTATTTTTTCCAACTCTGGCCAAGGACAAGCCCTGGGGTCCTTCCTGGCACTTGAGGACAGCTTGTGTTCAGCTGCAGGTCAAGCTCTCAGGTTTTTTTTTTTTTTTCCTTTATGATGGATGTTCTTCCCAAGATGGAGTAGGCTTGGCCTCTCACTTAAGCTCTGTCCAGTGCAGAAGTGACAGTCTCTCCTGCTTGCCTTTGAGTCAAGTTACAGAAAACTCAATTCCTTAGCCAGTGCCTTGTTTGTCTGGACACTGTTATGATAATGGACTGAATCTCTGAAACTGTAAGCCAGCCCCAATTAAATAAGAGTTGCCTTGTTCATCGTGTCTCTTCACAGCAATGGAAACCCTAACTAATACAGGTGGACTCTGGCTCACATTTGGAAAATACACTCTCACAGGAACTGCCAATGAATTGTCAGATTGTGTTGGTGGTCAGAAAGAAGAGAAGGATGAACCCTTGTGCTCAGGTCTTTGTCATTTTTAAGTTTCCCATGCCCTGAGACAGAGAATGGTGCTGCCATCATTGTAGGATTTATTTTCCCACCTCAATTACTATAATCAAGAAAAAGTCTCACAATTATTGTCAGAGACTAACCTAATCATGTTAATCTCCAGAAGTATATCTGGAGGCTTATCTCAAGATACTATCAGATTAGTAACTAGCACTTACCATCAGAGGTGTTATGTCAAAGAGTAGAGGGTGGCTGGTCACTGCTCCCATTGCACTTTGGCACAGGAGAATCCCAAGTTTCCTAAGTACCTATAAAGGAAGTCCAAGCCTGTCACTGTTTGTGTCAGTTTGTGTTCTGTGATGTGCCACAATTTTCATATTGTCCCATGTCTTAGCTATTTTGGAGAATTCTACATTTCTCTCCTATTGACACAAGATTTGGCTTGCTAAGGAGCTTTAGAAAAGATGGCTACTGCTTTGAAGAGGAAGCCTGCAGGCTTGTTGTGATAAGGTATTCTTATTTCTCCTCTATTGTTAATGAAAGAGCAATTCTCAGACACAGTTTTTTTTAACTTGTATAAGGGAGAGAACACATAATGGAGCTGTTGTTATATATGACGGAGGGATAAAATTAGAAGTGGCCTTTCTGTATAGTGAATACAGATAAGGTAAGGTGCTCTAAACCTATGGATAACAACAAAGGACTTCATAGGATTAACAAACAGGGCTGGAGAAAGTGTTTTTTCTAATTATCCTCTGGGATGAGAAATGTGAAACACCAGCCTTTGGGTTTTCTAGTCTTCTTGTTATAACACTTCTAATACCTGGAATTATTTAATAGCCTCTTTTCCTGAACTAGTTGACCATGGCTTTCATATTGGCAGGGTTGAGTGAATATCTTCTTATTCAGTTTACTTTTATGTCTATTTGTAGAAGACTGGCTTGCTCTATGCGTCTTGTCATTGAGAAGAGTGGCAATATTACAGAAAATATAAATAGAAGAGATGTACTTCCTTTCCAGGAACTCGTTTCTTTAAACTTTCTTGTTTAATTGCAAACTTTTGGAAGCATTTTCACTATCTCTTTTTTTCCCCCTCACTATCTAAATTAAACTAACAGGAGGTAAACTAACAAATTTTGTCTCTAGGTATGCATTTCATTTGCCATGAAATATGTAATACAAGTTAGAAGTTCTAATTGTGTGAGTTGTTCTTGACATAGATCGTCCTGTCTTGACTAAATTGAAAGCTACTATTAAAAGCTTTTCTTACAATTAATTTTCCTGTTAATCTTCAAATGGTATAAAACCTACTCCAAGAGTTCTCTATATGGACTTCATTCATACAAAACCTTTATCATTTACTGATGTATTTAAATTGGTTGTTTTGATCTAATACAAATATAGATAACAATCTACTTTATAGCTCTGTCCCAAGAGTTTAAATGTCTTTCATCATTTCTCTAAACAGGAATGTTCACATGTGTGGATACATTTGGTATGTATTCCAGAAGTCATAATATAAAATGGAGTATTATAGAAAGATCCCTAAGATAAAAGGTATTTGAGGGATTGTCCTGGACTTTAAGCATCCTGCATATGCAACTATAGTTTACGAGGAATGCTGTTTATTTCTCTTCAAAGAAGTAGTTCTTAGTCTTCCTCCTCCTTTTCTTTCCTTCCTTTCTCCATCATCTTCCTTATTCTTTGAATTAAGAACACAATCACTTTTTAAAAGCTTTAATCTGTATATATATTTTTGATCCTTAAATAAAAAACCAGAAGATAATTTTAGACCTCTGTGGGACTGTATATAAAAATTTATTCTACTCTGTGTATTTTGGAAAATTTTACAATTTGTTTTTTGTTTTGTTTTTGAGATATGGTCACCCAATGTAGCCTTGACTAGTCAGGAGATGATCTGTAAAACAAGCTGATATTGACTGTATAGAATCCTACCTGTCTCTCCTGCTGAGTTAAATGCAGGTGCCACCAAGACCTTGAAAAACATTTTTTATGATATAAAAATGAGAACATCAACTTTCTTAGGATGAAATATACTGATTTAACGTATTTTCACCTTGATGACTGAGTGGAGTATTTATATTATAAAGGAAAGGGTCATTCAATCATGGGTGATATTTGAAATCATTTTTTGTGCTTGTGAATGTTATTTTACTAGAGATATTTTGAATTTGTCTTGATGGTAAGTAATTTCATATTCATGTGGTTTTCTTACATAAAAATTGCTTAATTGGTAATGATTACCATAGAATTTTGTAGTGTTTTCTCACAACAGCTAGATTATATGTCGTGCTGGCTAGTTTTATGTCAATTTTACAAAAGCTAGAGAAAGCAGGAAATGCATTTAAGAAAATGTACCTACCCTATCTATTGACTTGTGGACAAGCCTGTGGTGCATTTTCTTGATTGATTATTGATATCACAAGACTCATAGCACTGTGGGATGCCACCCCTGGAACTGGGTGCTATATAGGAAAGTAGTCTGAGCCCTCTAAGAGGCTCTACCCTGCAGCTGACTGAGTCAGCACATATACCCACAAACAGTGGAGGGAGCTCAAGGACCACTATGAATGAGTTAGGGAAAGAATTTAAGTCCCTCAAGGCAAACACACAAAAAGATCAACAGTGTCAACTCATCTGTACCCCTGGGAGCTCCCAGAGACTGAGTTACCAACCATAAACTGACTAGTCTGAGGCCCCAGGCTCATTTGTAACAGAAGGCTGCCATGTATGGCCTCAGTGGGTGAGTGTACTGGCTAGTTTTGTGTCAAATTGACACAGCTGGAGTTATCACAGAGAAAGGAGCTTCAGTTGAGGAGATGCCTCCATGAGATCCAACTGTAAGGCATTTTCTCAATTTGTGATCAAGGGGGAAAGGCCCCTTGTGGATGGGACCATCTCTGGGCTGGTAGTCTTGGGTTCTTTTTTTTTTTTTTTTTAAAGTCACAGTTCTTTTTATTGTTTTTGTTTTCCAATACAGAGTTTCTCTGTGTAGCCCTGGATGTCCTGGAACTAAATCTGTAGACAGCGCTGTCCTGGAATTTAAAGATCTGCTTGCCTCTACCTCCTTAGTGCTGGGGTTAAAGGCTTGCTCCACAACCATCCAGTATCACTGGAATTCTTAATTGCCAAACTCTGAAGTCTTTTTTTTTTTTTTTTTTAATATTTTTATTACATATTTTCCTCAATTACATTTCCAATACTATCCCAAAAGTCCCCCATAGCGCCCCCCACTTCCCTACCCACCCATTCCCATTCTTTTGGCCCTGGCATTCCCCTATATTGGGGCATATAAAGTTTGCAAGTCCAATGGGCCTCTCTTTCCATTGATGGCCGACTAGGCCATCTTTCGATACATATGCAGCTAGAGACAAGAGCTCCAGGGTTCTGGTTAGTACATCATGTTGTTCCAACAATAGGGTTGCAGATCCCTTTAGCTCCTTGGGTACTTTCTCTAGCTTCTCCATTGGGAGCCCTGTGATACATCCAATAGCTGACTGTGAACATCCACTCCTGTGTTTGCTAGGCCCCGGCATCGTCTCACAAGAGACAGCTATATTTGGGTCCTTTCAGCAAGATCTTACTAGTGTATGCAATGGTGTCAGCATTTAGAAGCTGATTATGGGACGGATCCCTGGATACAGCAGTCTCTAAATGGTCCATCCTTTCATCACAGCTACGAACTTTGTCTCTGTAACTCCTTCCCTGGGTGTTTTGTTCCCAATTCTAAGAAGGTGCACAATGTCCACACTTTGGTCTTCATTCTTCTTGAGTTTCATGCGTTTATCAAATTGTATCTTATATCTTGGGTATCCTTAGTTTTGGGCTAATATCCACTTATCAATGAATACATATTGTGTGAGATCTTTTGTGATTGTGTTACTTCACTCAAGATGATGCCCTCCAGGTCCATCCATTTGGCTAGGAATTTCATAAATTCATTCTTTTTAATAGCTGAGTAGTACTCCATTGTGTAAATGTACCATAATTTCTGTATCCATTCCTCTGTTGAGGGACATCTGGGTTCTTTCCAGCTTCTGGCTATTATAAATAGGGCTGCTATGAACATAGTGGAGCATGTGTCCTTTTTTACCGGTTGGGACATCTTCTGGATATATGCCCAGGAGAGGTATTGCTGGATCCTCCGGTAGTACTATGTCCAATTTTCTGAGGAACCGCCAGACTGATTTCCAGAGTGGTTGTACAAGCTTGCAATCCCACCAACAATGGAGGAGTGTTCCACTTTCTCCACATCCTCGCCAGCATCTGCTGTCACCTGAATTTTTGATCTTAGCCATTCTGACTGGTGTGAGGTGGAATCTCAGGGTTGTTTTGATTTGCATTTCCCTGATGATTAAGGATGTTGAACATTTTTTCAGGTGCTTCTCTGCCATTCGGTATTCCTCAGGTGAGAATTCTTTGTTCAGTTCTGAGCCCCATTTTTTAATGGGGTTATTTGACTTTCTGGAGTCCACCTTCTTGAGTTCTTTATATATATTGGATATTAGTCCCTTATCTGATTTAGGATAGGTGAAGATTCTTTCCCAATCTGTTGGTGGTTTTTTTGTCTTATTGATGGTGTCTTTAGCCTTGCAGAAGCTTTGTAGTTTCATGAGGTCCCACTTGTCAATTCTCGATCTTACAGCACAAGCCATTACTGTTCGATTCAGGAATTTTTCCCCTGTGCCCATATCTTCAAGGCTTTTCCCCACTTTCTCCTCTATAAGTTTCAGTGTCTCTGGTTTTATGTGAAGTTCCTTGATCCACTTAGACTTGACCTTAGTACAAGGAGATAGGAATGGATCGATTCGCATTCTTCTACATGTTAACAACCAGTTGTGCCAGCACCATTTGTTGAAAATGCTGTCTTTCTTCCACTGGATGTTTTTAGCTCCCTTGTCGAAGATCAAGTGACCATAGGTGTGTGGATTCATTTCTGGGTCTTCAATTCTATTCCATTGGTCTATTTGTCTGTCACTATACCAGTACCATGCAGTTTTTATCACAATTGCTCTGTAGTAGAGCTTTAGGTCCGGCATGGTGATTCCACCAGAGGTTCTTTTATCCTTGAGGAGGGTTTTTGCTATCCTAGGTTTGCAAATTCATCTGGAATAACAAAAAACCTAGGATAGTCTTGGGTTCTATAAGAGAGCAGGCTGAGCAAGCCAGGGGAAGCAAGCCAGTAAAGAACATCCCTCCATGGCCTCTGCATCAGCTCCTGCTTTCTGACCTGCTTGAGTTCCAGTCCTGACCTCCTTTGGTGATGAACAGCAGTATGGAAGTGTAAGTCGAATAAACCCTTTCCTCCCCAACTTGCTTCTTGGTCATGATGTTTATGCAGGAATAGAAACCCTGACTAAGACACTGAGGATGTAACTAATCCTGTAGGGACTGATACCTCAGGGTGAGGTGTTCTGCTCTCTCAGAAGGAAAGGGGAGGGGAATGGAGGAGGAACTCTACAAGGGGGGGTGGGGATTAAAGGGACCAGCGTTTGGGATGTAAAGTAGGGAAAGAAGGAAGGAAGGAAGGAAGGAAGGAAGGAAGGAAGGAAGGAAGGAAGGAAGGAAGGAAGGAAGGGAGGGAGGGAGGGAGGGAGGGAGGGAGGGAGGGAGGGAGGAAGGAAGGAAGGAAGGAAGGAAGGAAGGAAGGAAGGAAGGAAGGAAAGAGAGGGAAGCAAGCAAGTTGTCTGAATAATCCAAAAGGAGTAAATTAGTAAGAAGCCCCCCTCCATGGCTTCTGAATCAGTTATTATGTTAAGATTCTGGCCATATTTATGTTTCTGCAATGGCTAACCTGGATGATAGACCATAAATAGCAAGATGAAATAAATCCCTTTCCTCTCTAGGGTGTTTATGGCCACTGTGTTTTAAACCCAGAGAAAAGCTGATTGAATATATGTTGAAGACACAGTGACAGACCAGAATGTTAAAATATGGTGTCCAGATGGATGGATTCAAAGACTTTATTCTAAAGGGAAATATGAAAAAATTCTCACAAAAAAGGGCAATTAAAATTACTACAAGAGCAGTATAAATCCTTTCCTGTTAGGAATATATATATATTGCATACAACTAAAAGGGAATATATATATATTGTATGCAATATATATATATTGCATACAACTAAAAGGGAAAGGTGCTACTAATGTGCTGACATAGCCAACCTGACTCTTACATCTTACTATTCTGCATCCTATTGGCAAAAGTTGCTGGTGGGTTCCCAAATTTTCTATTTCCTTGTATTCTCCCACTTGTATAGTTCCATCATATGTGGACATACCCAGTGACTGGCTTTCTACCAATATAAAAGTGGAAAGGAGGTAGGCATTTGCAGCAAGCTAGTGACAACAGTTTCTATACTGATAACTAGGAGAATGGTCAACATCTTGATAGACAACTGAAAAATTTTTTTCACCAGCTTTAATGAAGCAACTTGTCTTTGGGGGTGGGGTGTCACAAGGTGAAATGAAGTTTCCGGTTCACAATCTACTAAGAACCGTGGTTCTGTTTACCAGAGTCAGCAAGGCACTGATCCTCCACCCTCATGCTTTTGAGCTTTGAAATGGACTCTTTCTTCCCATCTTTAATCTTCAGATGAGGCCCCAGCTCCAATAGACAATCAGTATGCTGCCCCAAAGCAGAGGATCAAGCCAAAATGTACTGAAATTCCAGACCCTCAGAAACTTTGAAATAACATTTTTTGTGCTTATAAGTTTTCAGATCTTTTTATACAATAGATAGCTGCTATAACTAATGTTATTAGTTGTAGTCCTCCCCCAACCCAGGGATCATCAGCCAGTATTGGACCATGAAGGCCAATGGAGCAAAGACAATGGGCAAGGGGTGTGGGTTTCAGAAGCACTGTGAGTACATTCAGAATTGAGGATATTGTGACCAGCTGTACAGGGGGGCACAACAACTTTACTGGGGGTGATTCAAGGATTATATATTTTCGGGGATAGGGTTCACAATCCCCAGGATGGGAAAAGGTCATTGGCTGAAGAGTTACTGTACAGACATGCCTTATTAACATAGAAAGGCATTCCAGGTATCTCAGGTGCTAGGTGTATGAGACCTTATGAGGAGAGAGGATGTTGAACCTGTATCATAACCAAGGCTAAGAAACATTCTGCAGGTAAAGGTGTTGGGGGAGGGGTCAGAAAAAAAGAAGCCTTTCTAGGTAAGTTCTGTTAGCTAAGATGCCTAACTGGCAATGATAGACTTTGACCTTAATTAGGGTAACCATTAATTTTGTGTTCAATGTCTTCAGTGGGACATGAATCAAATATGTCATATGTATATTGCATATTTAAGCAAATCTTGGGCTTATTAAAGCCACTTGCTGCTTCCCATCTTTAAGCTTCAGATAGAGTGAGTTTTGGTTTGTTCATGAAATATCACACTTATAAAAAGTTCACAACTGTATTACCTTCCTGTTGCTGCTATGAGGATTTGCCACAAACTCCATAATATAAACAGCATGCTTTCATATTGCCTTACAGTTCTGGAAATAGATCTGTCTAAGTGAAAACAAGTGTTGTTATGATGGCTTTCGGGGAGATCATAGAATCTCTCATTTTTCTGCCTCTCCAGGCTGGCTGCTCCCCTTACTGGTGGCTCCTTCTACTATCTTCAGAACTGGCACTGTATCATTTTTAGATCATTTTCTGACTCTGATTTCTTATTCTCCTTTTTCTCTCTTTCATCTGTTAAGACCTTCCTTATCATATTTGGCCAATTTGAATAGTCCAACACATGAATCTTATAGTAACTTTAATTTTATAACATCTACAAAGACCATTTTGCTATGTCATTTTTCTGTCTCACATGCCAGCTAATGTTGATGTTTATGAATGAGAACATTTCAACAATTATAGATAATTATACAAGCCAATTTTCTTCTTTGAATTCTGTCTGCCCTTTCAGATCTGTCATTCTGCTTTGTGTCTCATGATGCAACAGCAGGTGTTATTTTCACGTTGACTTAAAGCACTTTCTCAGGCATGCACAGCAATAAGCTATAGATGTTTCACTTGAATGTATAGTGCTTTGTTTCTATTGCTGTTGTTTGTTTTGATTGTGATATATTATATGATAGTTTAAGTTTCTATCTGAACTTTTAAGTTGTTTTTAATGTTTTACTGTCGCAAAAAATGTTTTTGGTTGTATTGTATTCTGATTTCTGTGTATTAGACAAATTCCTAGGTAGGATGTGATGGATTTAGAATATTGCCCAGAAACTAAATGAATCAAATTTAAAATTAATAGCATTCTCACTAGGAAGGGTAATATGCCAGAGTTGTCTACACTAAGGGATGAATTCATATTTCACCTATTTTTTTCTGAAAGAGTGTATTTCCTCAGTGTACAAATACATGTACACACACAAACACACACACTTAATCATGCACACACACATGCATATATGTGTACCATTTCTATCATTCAAAATGTATAATCATAGGCCTAGAGAAATGCTGTGATGATTAATTACTAATTTCTCACACACATGTTTTGTTTGTGTTTGGGGTTCTATCATCACATGACTCAGAGCCTATTGGATTTGAGCCCTAAGTTTACATTTAGCAACTGACTTATTATTTAAAAGAAGTTCAAGGTATTTGCCAGATTCTATCTGAAACTATTATGGATGTTAAATGATGTTTTTAAAACATGTTCTTATATATGCCACCATTATTAATTGCTTAAAGATCAGTATGATGGCGATTATTAATTACCACCTGGACAACATCTAGAAGTACCTGGGAAACAGAGTGGGCAGCACTGCTTTATAAATGGGAATCCTGAACAGAATTGAAAACAATTCAGACTCATCATTTTTCTTTGCTTCCCAACTGCTCATGCAATGTGATCATCTGATTCATTCTCCTGACACCATGCTTTGTCCATCCTGATGGACATGCCTTCAAATATAAGCTAAAACAAGCAATTCCTTCCTAAATATGTTTCTTCTAGGTCCACACAAAGAGGAAAGTAACTACCATGATTAGTTATTTATAGTTAATGAAATTAAGAACAATCTTTTGTTGGAAGAAGCCCTTTATAATCGTCCAGTATTCATGTTCCAGAATATTTATAATTCTTTAGGTAAGTAATCTTCAGGGATTTTGGTTTTGGTATTTTTCTATATGAATATTCACTACATTCAACTCAGTAGTCACTGATATCTAGAGAAAAAAAAAGACATGGCCACATTTTAATTTCCAACTTTTGAGTTTTCAAATTTGGTTTCTTATTCTTTTATTTGTGTCATAAATGGTGGAAAGGATGGAATGTTATCATTTCATTTTATTTCAAATAAAAATTAAATTAGATATAGAAGTTCATGTGTCTCTAAAGGTTTCAATGTTTTCAGATACAAAAAAGAATAAAACACACATGGGTATAGAAGAGGAATATAAACTGAAACCATATCTAACTTTCTCTCAGAGAGACAAAGCCAACACTAACCCCTGAGTTCAAAATAAATCTCCATTAACTTTCTTCTAACTGAAGTTCACATAAAAAACCTAAAAGATTGTACTTCCTTGCCATATGATTTTTTAAAGAATATATATTTCTGATATTTAGACAAATTATCTGCTTGATTTGATTTTATTGCCCTGTGAATACCTTGATTCTCCTGCTGCTTTCCTCAAGAATAATCACTGAACATGATACTTAGGGAGTTTATATAATACCATTTATAGTTAATGGAATTTTCTAGATTGGGAAATTTAGATTCTATCAGGAAGTTTGACATTTTCTGATGCTAACATTCATATCATCAATAACTTTTACTTAAAACCATAATATTTTAAATATAAAAGGTATTGGTGTGCTGAAACACTAGTAA
Source organism: Mus caroli (assembly GCF_978045245.1). Taxonomy (NCBI): domain Eukaryota; kingdom Metazoa; phylum Chordata; class Mammalia; order Rodentia; family Muridae; genus Mus; species Mus caroli. The sequence continues at coordinate 133,230,286 of NW_028227257.1, forward strand.
AACTTTTTCAGCTAATACATAATTAAAATGTATTCTTTATTACACTTGATATAGATATTTTCTGAGGAAAAAAATCCATTGATAGACACATGATGTTAACAAATTACTTTAGTCCATCTCCAGGGACTTTTTTTTTTCTATTTCTGGTTCATTGAATGTAGAGATATTTCTAGGCTCTTAAATTAAGGGAAGTGGCATGTGTCACATTTGTGGTAAATTATGAGTAAATCACCATGCCACTGGCATAGAATGGAACTTCATAGAAAAGTGGCTTTATGATTGTCACCAAAAATCAACTTGGAATTGAATTTATTTGATTCCTGTCAGATATGAGTTTCTCATGTTCCTTTTCATTCATTGGTTAATAAATATTCATTAACCACAGACCGTGAACAAAATTTTGTCCTAGGTATACATAGGGTGAATATTTCCCAGCAACGTGAAGATTGGAATTGCTGCCGACATAAGATTGATGTACAGTCCAAGAGTATCAAGGAAATTCTAAGGGAGCAGGATCTTACAAAACATGGTTTAGAGAGGTAGTTAAAATTATTTCAGGTAAGGGATCACAAATTAAATATAATGTAATAGTATAAGAACAAGAAGAAAGGAAGCTGACAATTTCCCTTCACGGAGTGGGCATTAGTTTGTACCAGGATCCCACAGAGTCATCATTTATTGAAATTGACACATTTTCTTTCTAGATGTTACACTTATAATTTATGCAACAGTGAAACTTTTAATAAAATATGAAAACATATACTAGAAAAGCATTTTGAGGCAGGGTGAAAATCAAATTAATAGGAAGTATTTTGAAAAATTCATTAGTCATTTTTCACAAAAACAGGCCTAAACATGTTTATCTGTGAATTAGTTTCAAACTGTTAACTGGATTTCCTGTATTCCAGAAAGAGCCGAGTGCCTAGTTAACACTCTTTGTGCAAAGTAGAGAGAGGGAGGGGCAGTTCTATTGCAGTTGTTCCTTTGCATTCCCACTTAACATTTGGACAATTTATTTTATAACATTTAAACAAAGTCAGTATTCTACATATTATTCTACAATCAGCGATTATGAATGCATTGTGCACAATGTTTACTGGAGAGCTGGTCATGGAGCCAAAGTGAAATTAAGTCCAACGGAAATTCACAATCCAAAATTTAATTACTTATCAAATGAAATTTATTCAAGAGCCAACTGCTAAATTTTCTTTCTAAAGAACCCTAAACAGTGGGAAGTTTAAAATTTTCACTCAACACAAAATGTGCTTGGTGGGTTTTACAGGAGGTGGGGCACACGGGTGTGAGGGTGGATCTGGAAGGATTGGGAAACAATTGTGATGCATTGCATAAACTTCCCAAATAATCAATAAAATATGTTGAAAATAAAATGAGATAAGGTTGTCAACTCTTAATGATTTTTTTTCCAAACGGCTGAGGGTGCCCATAAGTAAGAAATTAGGTTTTAAAAAAACAATTAAATAAAATAAAAATCTAACAAAATTTGAAAGAGTTTAAATTGTCCCTCCTTAAAGACAGCAGAATCGTTTACATAGAAACCAGAAAGATTCCAATAAAGCAGTCAGAATGGGCAAAAAAAAATTCTGCACATTTAAAAAAATTAAAAACAAAACGTACAAAAAGCTGTGGCATTTCTACACATGGAACACAGACTGCGTGAAAAAAATAAGTCAATAAAATGGGTCTGTTCACAATGTTGTCAACAATAGCATTGATAAAAGAAGTGCTGGAGTATCTAAGTTTAGTGGATCATTTTTCAAGTCTTGGTATATTTAGATCAGAGAGCTAGGGCACCAAAAACTAAAGGCTACCAAAGCCAGTGTTTGTATTTGTTCCTTATGAATTTGAAGAATGATATTTGAGAACCAGGGATGGCGTTTTAGAGATACTTATATTACAGCTCTGTAGGTGGGAACTTCTGATAAAGATGAGCCAGTTACTCTATAGCACAACCTTTTCCCAGAGATGGGGTACCAGCAAGGTATTATCTGGGTTTTTTTTTTTTAACTTTTCATTGATTCTTTGTGCCTTGTGCATTCCATCATGTACCCCAATCTCATTCTTCTCCCTTGCCCTCTATCATTGCAACCTCCCTTGAAATGGAGAAAAAGGAGCTGTGGTGTGTCACAGTGTGTCCCACAGTAAACCCTTGTGTCTCCATAACTCTTTACTTGCAAATAGTCATTGCAATGATTCATTTATCTGGTTTAAGGCCTCCTGGATTCTCTCTGGGACTCCTTTTGAATTCCTATTTATTATTACCCTGTGTCACAGAGATCCTGCAGCTTTGGATCTGTAAGACCAGTCCATTCATTCACCCTAACAGTTCATTGATGGGTTGTCCCTACAATTGATGGGGTGAGCTTACTCAAAGTCCTGTATCTGGCTCTGCATGTATCTGAGCTGGTCACCAGCCATCTCTCTCACCCCCACACCACCAGGAAGAGTTCTCTGGCACTGCCCCAGGTAGCTCATCCAATGTTGAAGCTGGCAAGGGGTAGAGATAGCTATGCTCTTATGTCCTCAGGACCAGTTCTCCTGTCTGCCATAGGTGACAAATGGTGGGGAAGCTATTGCTTCCTTGCCTATAGTATGCTTGGCAGACAATTTGTAGGGCCAACTCCCTTCGGTCAAACCCTTCCAGGACCAGCTCACCTGCACTCCCTGCCACCAAGGTCAGCTCTACTGTGCGATGGTCTGGGATTTTTATAAGATTTATGGTAGGAAACTAATGTGAGACTTGGGAAGGAGATAAGTTGACTCATCCAGCTGAGTAAGCATAGGCTGTCCAGGAGCCTTTCCTAAATTCTAGTCTTTTCCTCATGTGAAGCCTCTAGGAAAAATTAAGAAATAGAACGGAAACAGGACCAGAACTCTCTTTTGGAAGTCTGGGCCACACATAAGTGCCTTCGAGGAATGTTCTTGCCCTCCATAACCAGCTTATCTGATGCCTGCTATAATCAATAATATTGCAAAACCATATTACCTAATAATATTTTATCAGTGTTACTGGGAAAATTGGGGTCCTATCTCAGGATTGTTTGTCTTATTAAACAAACTAACCCAGACCTGACCCAGAAGACAGCTCCAGGGCTGTGGTGGTGGTGGTGGGGTATGGACTTTAAAGAAAACTCTCCAGTTTCTTTTAGTAGGCACTTAGAGCTGTGAGTTTTCCTCTTAGCACTGCTTTCATTGTGCCCCATAAGTTTTGGTATGATGTGGCTTCATTTTCATTAAATTCTAAAAAGTAATTTCTTTCTTTATTTCTCCCTTGACCTAGTTATATTGAGTAGAGCATTGTTCAGTTTCCAACTGTATGTGAGCTTTCCATTGTTTCTCTTGTTATTAAAGACCAGCCTTAGTCTGGTGGTGATCAGAGAGGATGCATGGGATTATTTCAATCTTCTTATATCTGTTGAGGCCTGTTTTGTGACCAATTATATGGTCAATTTTGAAGAAGGTACTATGAGGAAAGTATATTCTTCCATTTTAGGAAGAAATGTTCTATAAATATATGTTAAATCCATTTGGTTTATAAGTTTGGTTAGTTTTACTGTATCTCTGTTTAGTTTCTATTTCCATGATCTGTCTATTGCTGAGAGTGATATTGAAGTCTCCCACTATTATTGTGTGAGGTCCAATGTGTGCTATGAGCTTTAGTAAACTTTTTTCTATGAATGTGGGTGCCCTTGCATCTGGAGCATAAATATTCCGAATTGAGAGTTCATCTTGGTAGATTTTTCTCTAGACCAGTATGAAGTGTGCTTCCTTATTTTTTTCTTTTGATAACTTTTGGATGAAAGTTGATTTTATTCTATAGTAGAATGGCTACTCCAGCTTATTTCTTGGGACCATTTGCTTGGAAAGTTGTTTTCCAGCCCTTTACTTTGAGGTAGTTAGTGTCTGTCTTTGTCACTGAGGTGCTTCTCCTGCATGCAGCAGAATGCTAGGTTCTGTTTACATATCCAGTCCATTAGTCTATGTCTTTTTATTGGGGAATTGAGTCCAATTATGTTAAGAAATATAAAGGAAAAGTGATTGTTTCTTCCTGTTATTTTTGTTATTAGAGATGGGATTATGTTTGTGTGGCTATCTTCTTTTGGTTTAGCACACCTGAAAGCTCTAGAACAAAAAGAAGCAAATACACTCAAGAAGAGTAGATGGCAGGAAATAGTCAAACTCAGGGATGAAATCAACGAAGTAGAAACAAAAAGACAAATACAAGGAATCAAAAGAACTGGGAAATGGTTTTTGAAAAATAAACAAGACAGATAAAACCTTAACCAGAGTAAACAGAGGGCATATAAACCGTATCAAATTAATAAAATCAGAACTGAAAAGAGAGATATAACAACAGAAACCAAGGAAACTCAAAAAATCATCAAAAAAACCTATACTCAACAAAATTGGAAAATCTGGATAAAATAGACAATTTCCTAGACAGATACCAGGTACCAAAGTTAAATTAGGATCAGATAAACCATGTAAATAGTTCCATAACCCCTAAAGAAATAGCAGCAGTGTTTAAAAGTCTCCCAACCAAAAACAAACAAACAAACAAACAAAAACGCCCAGGACCAGATGGTTCTAGTGCAGAATAATTCTGTCAGACCTTCAAAGAAGACCTAATACCAATTCTCTTCAAACTATTCCACAAAATAGAAACAGAAGGAACACTATCCAATTCATTAAATGAAGCCACAATTATGCTTATACCTAAACCACACAAAGATCCAACAAAGAAAGAACTTCAGAACAATTTCCCTTATGAATATCGATGGAAAAATACCCAATAAAATTTTTGCAAACCAAATCCAAGAATACATCAAAACATCATCCATCATGATCAAGTAGGCTTTATCACAAGAAAGCAGGGATGGTTCAATATATGGAAATCCATCAACATAATCCACTAAGTAAGCAAACTCAAAGAAAAAAAAACACATGATCATCTCATTAGATGCTAGGAAAGCATGTGACAAAATGCAACACCCCTTCATGGTAAATGTCTTCAAAAGATCATGAATTCAAGGGCCATACTTAATCATAGTAAAAGCAATATACAGCAAACAAGTAACCAAACAAAACAAAACAAAACAAAACAAAACAAAAAACCAAAACAAAACACCTAAATGGAGAGAATCTTGAAGCAATTCCACTAAAATCAGAGACAAGACAAGGCTGCCCACTCTCACCCTACTAATTCAATATAGTACTTGACATCTTAGAGCAATTAGACAACAAAAGGAGATCAAGGGGTTACAAACTGGAAAGAACAAAGTCAAAATTTAACTATTTGCAGATGATATGATAGTATACTTAACTGACTCCAAAATTTCCACCAGAGAACTCCTAAACTTGATAAAAACAAAACAAAACGACAACAACAACAACAAAAACTTCAGCAAAGTGGCTGGATATAAAACTAGCTCAAAAAAAAAAAAAAAAAAAAAGCAGTAGCCTTCCTCTACTCAAAGGTCAAACAGGCTGAAAAAGAAATTAGGGACATTACACATTCACAATAGTCACAATACTATAAAATACCTTGGTGTGACTCTAACCAAGCAAGTGAAAGACCTGTTTGATAAAAACTTCAAGTCTCTAAAGAAAGAAATAGAAAAAGTTCTCAAAATATGGAGAGATCTCCCATGCTTATGGATTGGCAGGAATTGATGTACTAAAATTGTCCATCTTGCTGAAAGCCATCTACAGATTCTATGCAGTTCCCAGCAAAATTCCAACTCAATTCTCTGTGGAGTTAGAAAAGGCAATTTGCAAATTCATTTGGAATAATAAAAGACCCAGAATAGTGAAAACTATTCTCAATAATAAAAGACCTTCTGGGGAAATCATCATCCCTGACCTCAAGCTGTACTGCAGAGCAATAGTAATAAAAACTCTATGGTATTGGTACAGAGACAAGCAGGAAGATCAATGGAATAGAATTGAAGACCAGAAAATGAACCCACACACCTATGCTCACTTGATCTTTGACAAAGGTCCTAAAACCAACCAGTGGAAAAAGGACAGTATTTTCAGCAAATGATGCCAGTTCAACAGGTGGATCATGTAGAAGAATGCAAATTGATCTAAACTTATCAAATCTCAAGTCCAGGTGGATCATGGACTGCCACATAAAACCAGATACACTGAAACTAATAGAAAAGAAAGTGGGAAAGAGCCTTGAATACATGAACAGGGGTGGGGGGTGGGGTGGGATTTCCTGAACCGAATACCAGTGGCTTATGCTTTAAGATTGAGAATCCACAAACGGGACCTTACAAAATTGCAAAGCTCCTGTAAGGCAAAGGACACTGTAAACCGGGCAAAATGGCAACCAACACATTGGGAAAAGATCTTTACCAATTGTATGTATGATAGAGTGCTAATATACAATATATACAAAGAACTCAAGAAATTATACTCCATAAAATCAAATAACCCTATTAAAAATGGGATACAGAACTAAACAAAGAATTTTCAATTGAGGAAACCTGAATAGTTGAGAAGCACCTACAGAAATGTTCAACATTCTTAGTCATCGTGGAAATGCAAATCAAAACAACCCTGAGAGTCCACTTCACACCTGGAAAAATGGTTAAGATCAAATTTTAGGTGACAGCATATACTGTTGAGAATGTGGAGAAAGAAGAATATTCCTCTATTGTTGGTGGAATTGCAAGCTGGTACAACCACTCTGGAAATCAGTCTGCTGGTTCCTCAAAAAAAAAAAAAAATTGGACATAATATTATCAAAGGACCCAGCTATACCATTCCTGGGCATATATCCAAAAGATGCTCCAACATATAACAAGGACACATGCACCTCTATGTTCATAGCAGCATTATTTATAATAGTCAGAAGTTGGAAATAACCCAGATGTCCTTTAACAGATGAATGGATACAGAAAATGTGGCACATTTATATAATGGAGTACTACTCAACTATTAAAAATGATGATTTCATGAAATTCTTGGCAAATGGATGGAACTAGAAAATATCATCCTGAGTAAGGTAACCCAATCACAAAAGAGCACACATGGTATTCACTCATTGATATGTGGGTATTAACCCCAAAACTCGGACTATTCAAGATACAATTGATCGACTACATGAAGTTCAAGAAGAAGGAAGACCAAAGTATGGGTCCTTCAGTCCTTCTTAGAAGGGGTAAATACTGAGACAAAATGTGGAGTAGAAACTGAAGGACAGGCCATCCAGACACTGCCCACCTGGGTATTCTCCCCATATGCAGTCATCAAATGCAGACACTATTGTGGATGTTAAGAAGTGCATGCTGACAGGAGTCTGATATAGCTGTCTCCTGAGAGGATCTGCCAGAGCCTGACATATACAGAGGTGGATGCTCACAGCAAACCATTGAACTGATCACAGACTCCCCAATGGAGGATTTAGAGAAAGTATCGAAGATATTGAAGAGTTTTGAAACCTCATAGGAAGAAAAATATCAAACTATCAAAAATCCCAGGGTCTAAACCACCAAGCAAGGAGTATACATGGAGGGACCCATGGCTCCAGCCATATATGCAGAAGTGAATGTCCTTTTTGGGCATCAATGGGAGAAGAGGCCCTTGGTCCCATGAAGGTTCCATTCCCTAGTTTAGGGGTATTCGAGGGCAGGGAGGTAGGAGTGGGTGGGTAGGATAGGGGTACACCTTCATAGAAGCAGGCTGAGGGGTGACAGGATAGGGGGTTTCTTTGGGGGAAATCAGAAAAGGGGATAACATTTGAAATGTGAGTAAATAAAATAACAGATAAAAAAGAAAAAAGAAGAAAGAAAGAAAGAAAGAAAGAAAGAAAGAAAGAAAGAAAGAAAGAAAGAAAGAAAGAAAGAAAGAAAGAAAACTCCCAAAGCAGACAACTTACAATCTTAGCAACTTCCTGAGGGAGTAAGGTAAAGAGAAAGAGAGAAAACTATACTATTCACAAGAAGCTACACAGTGGAAGATTAGCTTCAGATAAGTGGAGTAAAAGAAGCCCAGAGTTCTGAAAAGATTATGTTTAGATTATCAATTACCCAAACTCGTGAGCCCTATTCCTAGCTACAGTAAATATCAAACCTCTTGTCTTTAATTTTTCTCCAATGCATTTTGAGTACCTAAGTTCTGCTCTATGCTGAGCCCTTAATTAGATAATTTGCACAGTTTACTCCCCTGAGTAAGGGTGTTCTTGAAGAATATCTGATCATACTGTGAACACCAAGATTGTATCCTGGAAAAACTTGTTTCTAGTTTTGGTATGGCTCAGCCCTAGTCCTCATCTATAATCCAGGAGCCTTCTGTTTATTATAAACTAGATTAACTAAAGTCAACAATAGGGGTAAAGAGGTGGAGGAAGCAACCAGTTGACAGGACATAAATATAGGGAGAACCCATAGAAAGTGAGAGAAAGTCAGGAGGACAGAGAGAGGCACCGGAAATAAAAAAAGGGGGAACATTCAATTGGAAAGATTTTCAAAACAGTGTGGGGAAGCATGGGGTTTTCCATCTGGGACTTCAGCCCAGGAGGAAGTTTAGCTGGGGGCTTCCTCTGCCTCTCTGAGCTAGTAAGCTTTCACCCTGTAATCTGGCTCCCATGTCTTTATCAGTAAAATTGAATGTTTAGGATTTTGTTTTAAAAACAACAGTACATTGTGGCTTCAAGGTAAGAATTAATGTTTGGATGGGGAGCATCTGCCTCTGAGGTAACTGTAGTTCTCACAAAGAAAATGTCATTCAAGAGAGAGGTAGGGGGATGTTGAATAGTTTGTAGTACAATGTACATTCTTAGAAATTTTAAACACAATAATCTTGATGTGTATTCCCATTCTGTTATAATAACCAAGTACATGCCCACCCCTTATCCAAAAGTTCCTATGTTGACTATGAAATTGTTCCTTATCATCACATTTTTTCTAACTTTAATCTTAATTATTCTTTGAAAATGTAATTAAGAGTGTAGGTATAAAAAGACATAGTACTTTTTGCCATTCCAATTGTTCCACTTGAGCAAAGTATCACCAAATCCTTTTTTGAGATTAAAAAAATGTCTGTCCAAGCTTTCTGGTTTTGTCTCAAGAATTCTGTCTTTAACTAGGAGCCTTACCTGATATAATACCAGAAAAATATGTGCCTTTACCTGCTTCCCTGTATGGCATGGGGAAAGTGGCTATAAAAAAGACTAAGGGGATAATAACCAATGAAGAGCTAAACACATGGAAGATTCAGAGAGCTCTAGAATAGGACTAATGTGAAGGAGAACCCTGTGCCTCACACAGATTCTGTCCCTGACTGGCTATTGTAGAGAAGGATCACAGTGCAGGTGTTTCTAAGATTTGGTGAAACTCATGAATATAACTGTATCCAGAAGCTCTCATGATATACATGCCTCATACTAACTCCTGATCATCTTTGTATGTACTGATTGTGCTATAATAGTGCTGTATAAGGATTGGTGAATTTATTGGTTATTTACAGATTAAAGCTTTCCCATTGCACATAAAATTTCATGTTATTCATGGTGAATTTATCCTAGACTGCTGAGTAATGAAGTCTTGCTTTTGATATATATATATATCAAGAACTAAGTTGAAAGCACAGAAGTATAGCCTCTTCCTCTTCCTCCTCCTCCTCCTCCTCCTCCTCCTCCTCCTCCTCCTCTTCTTCTTCTTCTTCTTCTTCTTCTTCTTCTTCTTCTTCTTCTTCTTCTTCTTCTTCTTCTTCTTCTTCTTCTTCTTCTTCTTCTTCTTCTTCTTCCTCTTCTTTATAAGTTGCTTGAACATGCTTTATTTTTTGCTAGTTTGATTTTTTTGTTTTGTTGTTGTTTTGTTTTTCTCTCAGCAGAAGAAAATTAATTAAGACAATTTCCAAAGCATATAAACAAAATAATATCTTAAATCAAAAACTTTGAAAGCAAACCCAAACCAAAAAGGTATTGACCAAATGAAATGCTGAAATAGCCAGATCAGAATATACATATGGCCTGCTTATTAAGAAGTTTCAATGGATTACAGAAAAGAACTCACTACAGTCCACCTCAGGAGATAATGCCAGACAATTTGGATTCAATGGATTCATGCTGGTATCTTTTTGCCACCCAGGTGACTCCTTCTATGTATTGTTGAGTGTGCTTTGAGCCTCATGTTGGGTCCCATAACCACAAATGCAAAAACAGCTTAAATAGGGAAAGAGATTTATTTTGGAGACAGATTTGAATGACCATAGCCCTGAAACACAGATTTAGGTCACTCCAAATTCCACATTCTGACATGGAAGCCATTTCATGGAAATCTTTAGAACAGAATAAAGAAAAGTCAGAAATCAAGATACTTTTCAAATACATTGGTGGAAACATCAAAGAGGTGGATTACTACCAACAAGAAAAATCCTAGCTATAGTCCTCAAATAATATTTGGTAGCTTTCTTAGCCTTTTGATTGTGAAATACAGGGTTTTATAAATACATTCTTGACCAAGCCTGCTTAGTCAGTCAACAGGTTCTCAAGGGAGGGAGGGAGGATTAAAGAAAGAAAAGACAATTAGGTAACATTATAGTATGACTCCAGCTAGAGCTGAAGCAGGTTTAATTTTCTCCAGTCTGCTTTTATATCATTATAGGTACACACAAAGAATACAGACAGGTCTAAGGCATAAGCAAACTAGTCCAGGACTAAACAAAGCAAAAACAAAGTAGTCAAGGAATAAACAAATGTCCTGAGGTCACTGTTTCTCAGGACTTATCAAGATAATCAAGATACTCCTGAGAGGCTCTGCCAGTGCCTGACAAATACAGAGGTGGATGCTCTCAGCCAACCATTGGACTGAGTACAAGGTCCATAATGGAGTAGCTAGAGAAAGGATAGAAGGAGCTGAAGGAGCTTGCATCCCCATAGGAGGAACAACAATATGAACCAAACAGTACCCCTAGAGCTCCCAGGGACTAAACCACCAACCAAAGAGTACACATGGTGGGACTCATGGCTCTAGCTGCATATGTAGCAGAGTGTGGCCTTGTTGGATATCAGTGGGAGGAGAGGCCCTTGGTCCTGAGAAGGCTTGATGCCCCAGTGTAGGGGAATGCCAAGACAGAGAAGTTGGAGGGTGACAGGGTAGGTTGGTGAGCAGGGGGAAGGGGGATGGGATAGGGAGGTTTCTGAGGGGAAATCAGGAACGGGCTTATCATTTGAAATGCAAATAAAGAAAATATCTAATAAAAAAAAGAAAGAAAAAGATAATCAAGATCAAGGAATACATTCCTGTGCTGCATTTTCCTTGAGCTTACTTCCTTATCCTAGCCCAATGACAAATAGTCTTGCCAATTTCCTAGAAGCAGCAGCAAAAGCTCTCCACACATTACAAAATGTTTGTATCTGTTAGTCACAAGATGTTAGGTCTGATGAAGAGATGGTTAAGTCATGGCTATTTAGGAGGTTAAAGATAACCCAAGATAAAGTATAGACAGGCTCTGGACCTGCAATACTATAAACTATATCGCTGAAGCTTGAATAAGTCAACTGACTTGTAGAAAGTTCATTTTGAAGGTGCAGATGATTTGGGGGGACTTAATGGCCACAGGGAATTGATTTTAGAGCAGATAAATTTTACTCACATTGAAAGACAAAAACAAAACACTGTTTGGACTGTCCTTTTATATGTCCTGAGTCAAATATATGGTACACTCAGCCAATGTGATGGCTAATCTTATATTCTATTTTGTTGGGTCTAAATGATATAGAAAGGTTGGCAAACAGTATTTGTGGGTGCTTCTGTGTGGTGTTTCTAGAAGAAATTAACATTTGAGGTACGGGGCTGAGTAAGGATGGTACTTCTTCCTCTGTGTGGATGGGCTCTAGCTAAGCTATGGAGGGCTCAGAGAACAGGAAAAGGCAGGTGTGTCCTGTTATCTACAGAGGGAATATCTATTTTCTTCTGCTCTTGTCCCCTAGTATGCAGGGTATTTGGATTTTAGATTTCTGGACAATGGCTCCTGGTGTTTTAGGACTTTGAGTTTAAATTGAGAATAACAGCATTCACCTTCTCAAAGTACCGATCTATGGTTTTAATCTTAACTGAAGCATCAGTGTTCCATGATGCTCTACCTTGCAGAAGGTCAGTGGTTACACTTCTCAGCCACCATAATTACCAAGAACAATTCCCCCAGCAAACACCCTTTTAAACTTTTATACTCCCTAGTGGTTCTGTTTCTTTAGAGAATTCTAATACTTTGTCCAGAATGATTAAAGATCTCTTTCCTGACCATGTAGGATGGTTGATGACTATCTATATTCTTTCTATTTTAGAACCCACTGTCCTTTATCAAGTGTCTGTAGAAGAGTGTCATTTATTTCACTGGCAAGATGATGTGAGACACAAAAGATTCATGGGACTGTGTTGGTGCTAAGATTTTGAGATGAGTGTCATGGGTAATCAATAGATTAAGGGAAGGTGGGAAGAGAATTGAAAACAAACTTCCCCTAATCAGAAATGAAATAGAAATTATAGTGGTTCTTCCTTAATTTGAGGGTGGATATCCTATAAATGGACTATGAGCTATTTACAGAGGAAAAGGATTTCATTTGTAAGTCTGGTGAGCAATCTTTCCATTGGCTCAAGCAATATATTTTCTGGTTAATATAATGCTGGGGATACAGTCAAATCAAAAAAACTCAGTAAGATTCTGTTAGTCATAGTTGATCCTATGCCATCTCAGTACCCTTGGAACCACTGACACTAGAGTTCAGATATTAGAAGGATATACATAAATCCCAAAATGACTTTACAGGGATTAAATCTCCCTTAACTAATTATATATCACATTTGGATATATAGGGTCTATGATATTCTTGGGAAAAGAGACAAAAATCAGCTTACATGTACTGGGGACTCCATGATAATGTTACCAAGAAAAGTGAGAAATAGTCTTAAAGAATGGTCTTAAAGTACCAATTTATCTGTACTAAGGGATGTTGCAGGTAATTGAAATAGGAATGGCAAAAATAAATTATGCAAAGCCATATTAAACAAAAGGGAGTTCTTTATCCAGCTGCAGTCCTGTGTCCAGCTTACTGTCCTGTGTCCTTAGTTGCAGAGTTAGCAGTTGTTAGTGGAGCTGGAGAAATGGCTCAGTTTACCAGTGCTCCCTGATCTTGATGAGGACCTGAGTTCCTAGTATTCATATTGAGTGGGTCACAACTATCTGTATCTCCAGCACCAGGGAAATTTGACACCTCTGGTCTTTGCAAGCTCTAGTACTCACATGCACAAACCTATACACAGACCCCCACACACATATATAAGCAAAGTAATAAAATCTATTTTTTAAAAAAGCCAATTATATAACACTATTGGCTTTCCCTAATAAGGAAATAGTATAATACAACACTTTAGCTTCAGATTTTGAATATCAGTGATTTAGATAACTGCCCAAAGAACAAGGGGGTGAGGCACAAACCATCAGAAGCATGGAGAGACTGAGAAAGGGGCAATACTTTTGTCAGAAGCTGAGTTCTCAGATTATGTGAACTCACTGGCACAGCAACACACAAGGCAACACAGATGCATTGTGGATTAATTTCAGGGAGATGAAAGGAAACAGTACCAGAAGAGAAGAAATGCAAAAGGACAACCTTTGAGGTTATCCTGACAGAGTACAGATAAGGATAGAGAGATGAAACAAAAGGACAAGGAGATTAAGTAAAAGTGAAAACAGGTCACCTCAGAGGGCATGATGCAGCAGGGCCAGATGTCACATCCTTAAATGTTTAAAATAGCCACATCCAGCTACAGAATATGTGAAATAAACCTTGTTCTAGCCTCCTATTTTCAGTCTTGGAAAGTCAAGTCGATTTAAGCAATGATTTGTGCTCCTGAGACCTTCAAGGACCAGCCTGCACCTCTTGCCTCCTTTCACCGTTTCTTTCTCTTTCTTCCTCTGTCTGTCTGTCTGTTTCTCTCTCTCTCTCTCTCTCTCTCTCTCTCTCTCTCTCTCTCTCTCTCTCTCTCTCTCTCTCTCTCTCTCTCTGTCTCTCTCTCTCTCTCTCTCTCTCTCTCTCTCTCTCTCTCTCTCTCTCCCTCTCTCTGTCATTTTGTTTTGTATTTATTCACTTTACATTCTGCTCACTGTCCCCATCCTCCTGGTCACTCCCTCACACAATCCTTCTCCTATCTCCCACTCTCCTTTTCCTCTGAGTGGTAGAAGTAGTACCCTTCTGGATATCATCCCACCTGGCACTTCACATCTCTGTGAGGCTAAGCATACCTTCTCCCACTGAGGATAGACAAGGCAGCACAGCAAGAAGAACATATCCCACGGACAGGCAACAGCTTTTAGAATAACCCCTGGTCCAGTTGTTCCTGACCCTCATGAAGATCAAGCCTGTGGTACTTGTAGACAGGATAAATTTGGGGTTGAAAGTTTTGAGGATTGGATGGTGTCTCTATTGCTCCACTGGTGTTCCGGCCTGGCTAAAGGAAGTGACCTCTTTAGGTTCAATATCTACAATGTATTGAGTCACACACATGGACTGGACCTAGGCCTCCCCACACACATGTAGCAGATATGCAGCTTGGTCTTCATGTGGGTCTCGAGCAACCGGAATGGAGGCTATCCCAAAAGCTGTTGCTTGTCTGTGGGATGTGTTCTTTTAGCTGGGCTGCCTTGTCTGGCCTCAGTGGGAGAGGAACTGCTTAGCCTTGCAGAGACTTGAAGTGCCAGGGTGGGAGATACCAAAGGAGTCCCTATTGGCTCAGAGGAATAGGGGAAGGGGAGGAAGTAAGAATTGTTGGTAAATGACCACAAGGTGGTCAGTGGGTGCAATGTAAAGTGACAAGTAATAATAATAATAATAATAATAAATTTTTTTTAAAAAGTTGCCATATGTAGTCAATCTATAGAACTCATCTTTATTGAGGAGGTCATAAGTGTTTTATAAATAGTTTCAATGTAGTCATTTTAATACTTATTATATACATAGGATTTAGTTAATTATCAGTAGAAAATATTTCTATACTGTGTTGTACTTAAATATGTTTAAAATAAACTGCCTGGTGTCCTACTCTAGAGGACAGAACCAATACCCATGAGTCTTGTTGAACTGGCCTTCCTATTTGTCTCATGCTGGTCAACATTTTGATGGCAATGGTGTTGATAGAGCTCCCAACACACTATCCTGACAAACTCTCCCTGAGGCATATAAATAAGAATTCCTGGAAAGAAGCTATGGCTGTATGGGGTGACTGGCTGATTAGAAATTCAGTGGAGTAGGTAAGTTAGAATGTTGCAAATCCAGAGACTAATGAGAATTTATCTTGGGTTATCTTCAACACACCAAATAGGTATTCCTTGTCACACTCTGTGTGGGAATTAACCTCTATAACTGTCAGATTAACAGATATTTTTTAAATACATGTAGGTACAACAGGTGGGTGAATCAAGCAAGGCAGCAGAACTCTATAGGACTTACATACTGACAACACTCTTAGTCCTTTGGTTGCTGGAAAACTAATGTTCTGCTGATATATTACAAAGGGTTTTGTTGTTGTTGTTGTTGTTGTTAAGATTCCAGGTCAGTTAATCAAGAGAAGATACTTGTAAAAGTATCTCTTTTATCAACAGAAGGTAAGTATGAAACTTGTAGGAATAAATTGAATCTGAATTGGTTCCCTATGTGGAAATGAATAAATTGGGATATAAAATTCAACATGCGAAAGCTACACAATGAATGCCAATAACTCAATAAAATAAAATTACCTAGAGTGATTAATATTTAAAGTTTCCTGATGGGTCTTTAGTGACATCAGAAAGGCATGTTTGTTCTTTAAATATGAGAAAACAGTAAGGCATTCTAAGAATAAGTTTAAGAAGTAGAAGAACACAGAGATGCCTGAGACTTGGCTACAATGTCTGTTCCCAGCGTTAACATTCTCATATGCTTAATCTCTATTTATATGCTTGTCTAACTTTCATCTATCTATCTATCTATCTATCTATCTATCTATCTATCTATCTATTTATTATCTATAGATCTGATGGTCTATCTGTCTTTGGAAGTTGACCTGTTTCATCTTCGCCACCTGCAAAGAGGAATCAGAAAGTCAATAATTTTTTTCATTAATTTATTCTCTTACATATTACATCCCTATCACAGTTTCTCCTTCATCCACCTCTAACCCTCCTCTTCTTCCTCTCTGTCCACTCCTCCTCTGTTTCCTTTCAAAAAAGGGCTGGCTTCCAAGGGATGTTAATCAAGCATGGCACATCAATTGATAATGAAATTATATACCCTCCCCCATATTAAGGGCTGAGAAGGCAACCCAATAGGAGAACAAGGGTCCCAAATCTGACAAAAGCTTCAGAAATAGCACCAATGTCTGTGTTAGGAGTTCCACTAAAACACCAAACTACACAACTATCAATGTATACAGAGAGCCTAGGTTAGACTGATGCTGGCTTCCTGATTGTCGGTTCAGTCTCTGTGAGCCCCTGTGAGTCCAGGTTTGTTGAATCTGTGGATTTTCTTGTGGTGTTCTTGAAATCGGTGACTTTAATTCAAAGTAAGTATAAAGGTCAGAGAAATAGGTGGACTGACCATGCCCATTTTACTTGTAATCTGACAGCTTGCCAGTCAAGGCAAGCCTCAGAGTCTGAGGCCTTGAAAACCAAGGTTTACAATGGAGCTGGGTTTAGGAGTAAAGCCTATATCCTTGCTGCTTAGGAAGCTGTGGCAAGTTTACCAAGCTTTGGGAAGCAGTACTGAAGGATGAGATCAAGTTCTACCTGACTCCTTAGGGAATCTCTAACATGGAGTTTGAACCTAAAGTACAGTGTGTGTAGCTCAGGGAAAGACCTCCTCTTAGCATGTGAAAGATCAGTCTAACACTGCAACAACAACAAAATTCAAACATACAAAAGCTATAGTGTCCAAAGGATGGATAAAGGGCTCTCAGGTGGAGAGAGTTAAATAATTTGTGGTCTGAGTTTTTGTTCTGTTTATTCCTGGAGCAAATGAAAGGGTTCTCAGCACTACTGGTCATGGTGGCTTCTCTCCACTCATTTTACAAAATGAAATTATATATATATATATATATATATATATATATATATATATATATATATGAATATATATACTTAATTAAAATAAAAAGAAATGCTAATATCTCTTTAAGTAGCATAGTCACAGACACACCCAAAATTAATGTTTCACCATCTTTCTGGACATTCTGTAGCCTACTCAAGGACATATGTACAATTGATCATCAGAAAGTAATGATGAAAAATTGGTGTAGAGTAACAGTGCATGTGTGATCATGGAAATTTGTGCAACTGACAGTGTGCCCCTTGTTTTAAAATCTCAGCCCTCTCATGCTTTTTGCCCAGCTTTCTCTCTGAACCTGTTCTAAGTGTCTAGCAATGGTGGATTAAACAAGCCTAATCTTCACTTTCATTAAAGCCTTGGATACGTGTGAAATCCAATACAGTCCTCTCAATTTGCTCTGAAGATCGCAGAATCTCGCAGTGCCAGGCCTTAATTTAGCTTGTGCTTATCAGCAGCTGTGAAGCTGAAAAGCAGACTTCCAGTCTCCAAACTCAGAGCAGTCACCTTTCCCATAGAAAAGGACGATGTTAAATCACTGCAAATTCATCACCCAGCACTCAGGAGTCATGTGCACAAGTTTCTTTTACAAACTGTTCAAATGTGCCTTGAATCCTAATCTAGTAAAACAAAAACGCAACAAAAACTCCTCTCGCTTCAGGAGCTCTGGATGGCTCAGAGACCTAGGTTAGAATCAAACAAGACCGACAATCAGTCAATGAAATTATTCCTAATGATATTCTGCTATACTCATAAGATCAGTCCCAGTTATCATCATCAGAGAGGCTTCCTCCAGCAGCTAGATGGGAGCATATGCAAAGATCAACAGGCAAATATTCGACAAAGTTCAGACAACCCCAAAGAAGGGGCTGGGGGGGGCTTGTAAAAGCCAGAAGGGTTGAGGATACCAGGAGAACACAGCTCATAGAATAAACCAAGCACGCCTCATAGGGACGGCTCACTGATAGGGCAGGCGTATCTGCCTGCATCTTTTGCCCGCTTATGGGACCTTTTGACTACTACTGGGTTGTTGTGTTCAGCCTTAATATGAGGAGTTGTGCCTAGTCTTATTGGATCTTCTAGGTCCAGAGTTTGGTGGATATCACTGGGAAGCTTGCTCTTTTCCTGAAGAAAAAAGGAGGAGCAATGGATCTGCTGGATAGGGGAAGGTGTGGACAAGGCTGGGTTTACTGTATGAAAGAAGAATAAATAAAAAATACAGCTCTTCTTGCTGTTGTGCATACAGAAGTAGTGAATGCACTTAAATTACTTTACTTGAGTGGTATTGCATTTTTTTTAAAGTGTTCTATGTTTAATTCATTTTACAGTTTGCCTCCCCTCTCTGCCAAGGGCACCACATTGGATGCAACAAGTTTTAGAAACTAAATTTTGCTCCTTAAAGTAAGTTAAAATTATATTTTGCCTAAAGATATACAGACTTTTCCAGACTTTTGTGTAAGAATAGGCTGTGCCTGAAACAGTTACACACACATTCTTGGCACCATGTGAGAGCATTCTATAGCCTGAGAGAACATGGATTGCAGGTCTAAAGCTGTGTGCCCTCTGAAGGCAGTTCTTCATGGACTTTATTGATGAGCTTATATTGATCAGAGGGCAGAGTTGGCTGCTACCTTTATTGTTCTTTCCAGGTTGGCATAAACTTTATTATTATTCTTTTTCTGATCCCTCTTGCCAGCACTCATCAGTTACACCTGTGAGACAGGCCCAGCCCATCAGTGGTTTGATCTCATGCCTATGACCCTAGGCTACCACCTTTTCATGATTTTAATGATCGCTTTTATCTTCATTCAAGGGAAAGTCCATACTTCTACATTCCTCCCTGCTTTCCCCTGGAATATTAATCACACTATGTTCAGGGAACAGCTTAGGGAAGCCACTGAAAGGGACCCTGTCTAGTGAATGCTGATGTTAGTACAAATTTAACTTTATGATTTTCAGTTAAAAGTAACCTAGAGACTTCCATCTTTAATTCCCCTTAGAATTTAACTCAGCATTTTTTTTTGTCCCAAGAAACATTCAGAGCAATTTCATTTTTAAAAAAATGAATAGAAAATATTCTCGTTTAATTGTCACCTCCAAAATGGAAAAGCAAATCAAAAAGGGATATATAATTGTCATTGTCTTAACAGTGTTTGCTGTCATGCAGAGCTGGCCGTTTAGACACTGGGTTACACTATTCACTACTGTTACATTTTTCTTTCTTTAAAGGATTACTGATTACATTCTTTTCTCTTTCTTTCACTCCACCCCTCTTCCAGCCATGTGGCTTGTACCTCAGCCACATGCTGCTATGGTATTCTGAAACATTTCCCTGTGGCATCATGATAAGCTTAGGTAGCAGAATGACTTAAGAGACAGTTCTGAGATATTGCTGATACAAGATGGATGCACCTGTCCCTTAAAGTACCTTGGCTAGGGATTCTGTACACCCAGTTACTCTACTCTGTATACACAGGAAAAGTCTGAATGTCCTGCCTTTGCTTATTAGGAATAGATCAGAGATTAGGTCCACAGTCTTGCAAAAACTACTTGTGTTTTAGTTCAACACATTTTAAAAGTAATATGGAGTAATGTAATGAAGGACTTGTTTTTTAAATCCCAGTTTAAATACATAATAAACATTATTACTGCTTTGGATATCTTCATTGTACTCAACAATTTTTACTGTGTTATATATTTTTTTCATAGGTAAGTTTCCTATTTCTGTTTTTTTTTATTAGGTATTTATTTCATTTACATTTCCAATGGTATCCCAAATGTCCCCCATACCCTGCCCACCACTCCCCCAAACACCCAATCCCACTTTTTGGCCCTGGCCTTCCCCTCTACTAAGGCATATAAAGTTTGCAAGTCCAATGGGCCTCTCTTTCCACTGATGGCCAACTAGGCCAACTTCTGATACATATGCAGCTAGAGACATGAGCTCTGGGGGGGGGGGGGTACTGGTTAGTTCATATTGTTGTTCCACCTATAGGGTTGCAGATCCCCTCAGATCCATGGGTACTTTCCCTAGCTCCTCCATTGGGGGTCCTGTGATCCATCCAATAGCTGACTGTGAGAATCCACTTCTGCTTTTGCTAGGCCCTGGGATAGTCTAACAAGAGACAGCTATATCAGGGTCCCTTCAGCAAAATCTTTCTAGTGTATACAATGGTGTCAGCTTTGGAGGCTGATTATGGGATGGATCCCCGAGTATGGCAGTCTCCAGATGGTCCATCCTTTCCTCTCAGCTCCAAACTTTGTCTCTGTAACTCATCCCATGGGTGTTTTGTTCCCAATTCTAAGAAGGGGCAAAGTATCAACACTTTGGTGTTCCTTCTTCTTGAGTTTCAGGTGTTTTGCAAATTGTACCTTATATCTTGGGTATTCTAAGTCTATGGGCTAATATCCACTTATCAGTGAGTACATATCATGTGAGTTCTTTTGTGACTGAGTTACCTCACTCAAGATGATGCCCTCCAGGGCCATCCATTTGCCTAGGAATTTCAGAAATTCGTTCTTTTTAATAGCTGAGTAGTAATCCATTGTGTAAATGTACCACATTTTCTGTATCCATTCCTCTGTTGAGGGGCATCTGGGTTCTTTCCAGCTTCTGGCTATTATAAATAAGGTTGCTATGAACATAGTGGAGAATGTGTCCTCCTTACAGGTTGGAACATCTTTTGGATATATGCGCAGGAGGAGTATTGCAGGATCCTCCGGTAGTACTATGTCCAATTTTCTGAGGAAACACCCAGACTGATTACCAGAGTGGTTGTACAAGCTTGCAATCCCACCAACAATGGAGGAGTGTTCCTCTTTCTCCACATCCGTGCCAGCATCTGCTGTCACCTGAGTTTTTGATCTTAGCCATTCTGACTGGTGTGAGGTGGAATCTCAGGGTTGTTTTGATTTGCATTTCCCTGATGATTAAGGATGCTGAACATTTTTTCAGGTGCTTCTCAGACATTTGGTATTTCTCAGGTGAGAATTCTTTGTTTAGCTCTAATCCCCATTTTTAATGGGGTTATTGATTTTCTGGATTCTACCTTCTTGAGTTCTTTATATATATTGGATATTAGTCCTCTATATGATTTAGGATAGTTAAATATCCTTTCCCAATCTGTTGGTGGCATTTTTGTCTTATTGACAGTGTCTTTTGACTTACAGAAGCTTTGCAATTTTATGAGGTCCCATTTGTCGATTCTCGAACTTACAGCACAAGCCATTGCTCTTCTATTCAAGAATTTTCCCCCTGTGCCCATATCCTCGAGGCTTTCTCCCACTCTCTCCTCTATAAGTTTCACTGTCTCTGGGTTTATGTGGAGTTCCTTGACCCACTTAGATTTGACCTTAGTACAAGGACATAGGAATGGATCAATTCGAATTCTTCTACATTATAATCTCCAGTTGTGCCAGCACCATTAGTTAAAAATGCTGTCTTTTTTCCACTGGATGGTTTTAGCTCCCTTGTCAAAGATCAAGTGACCATAGGTGTGTGGGTTCATTTCTGGGTCTTCAATTCTATTCCATTGGTCTACTTGTCTGTCAATATACCTGTACCATGCAGT
Organism: Mus caroli; assembly: GCF_978045245.1. Lineage (NCBI taxonomy): Eukaryota > Metazoa > Chordata > Mammalia > Rodentia > Muridae > Mus > Mus caroli. Next base: position 133,251,964 of record NW_028227257.1, read on the forward strand.
TTTTTTTTTTTTTTTATCACAATTGCTCTGTTATACAGCTTTTGGTCAGGCATAGTGATTCCACCAGAGGTTCTTTTATCCTTGAGAAGAGTTTTTGCTATCCTAGGTTTTTTGCTATTCCATATGAATTTGGAGATTGCCCTTTCCAATTGTTGAAGAATTGATTTGGAATTTTGATGGGGATTGCATTGAATCTATAGATTACTGTTGGCAAGATAGCCATTTTTACTATATTGATCCTGCCAATCCAGGAGCATGGGAGATCTTTCCATCTTCTGAGATCTTCTTTAATTTCTTTCTTTAGAGACTTGAAGTCCTTATTATACAGATATTTCACTTCCTTAGTTAGAGTCACACCCAGGTATTTTATATTATTTGTGACTATTGAGAAGGGTGTTGTTTCCCTAATTTCTTTCTCAGCCTGTTCATCCTTTGTGTAGAGAAAGGCCATTGACTTGTTTGAGTTAATTTTATATCCATATACATCATTGAACCTGTTTATCAGGTTTAGGAGTTCTCTGGTGGAATTTTTAGGGTCACTTATATATACTATCATATTATGTGCAAAAAGAAATATTTTGACTTCTTCCTTTGCAATTTGTATCCCCTTGATCTCCTTTTGTTGTCGAATTGCTCTGGCTAGGACTTCATGTACAATGTTGAATAGGTAGGGAGAAAGTAGGCAGCCTTGTCTAGTCCCTGATTTTAGTGGGATTGCCTCCAGCTTCTCACCATTTACTTTGATGTTGGCTACTGGTTTGCTTTAGATTGCTTTTAATCATGTTTAGGTATGGGCCTTGAATTCCTGATCTTTCCAAGACTTTTATCATGAATGGGTGTTGGATCTTGTCGAATGCTTTTTCCGAGTCTAATGAGATGATCATGTGGTTTTTGTCTTTGAGTTTGTTTATATAATGGATTACATTGATGGATTTCCATATATTAAGCCATCCCTGCATCCCTGGAATAAAACCTACTTGGTCAAGGTGGATGATTGCTTTAATGTGTTCTTGGATTTGGTTAGCAAGAATTTTATTGAGTATTTTTGAGTCGATATTCATAAGGGAAATTGGTCTGAAGTTCTCTATCTTTGTGAGTCTTTCTCGGGTTTAGGAATCATAGTAAATGTGGCTTCATAGAATGAGTTGGGTAGAGTACATTCTGCTTCTATTTTTTGGAATAGTTTTGAAGAACTGGAATTAGATATTCTTTGAAGGTCTGATAGAACTCTGCACTAAACCCATCTGGTCCTGGTCTTTTTTTGGTTGGGAGACTATTAATGACTACTTCTATTTCTTTAGGGAATATAGGTCTGTTTAGTTCATTAACCTGATTCTGATTTAAATTTGCTGCCAGGTATCTGTCTAGAAATTTCTCCATTTCATTCACATTCTCCAGTTTTGTTGAGTATAGCCTTTTGTAGAAGGATCTGATGGTGTTTTGTATTTCTTCAGGATCTGTTGTTATGTCTCCCATTTAATTTCTGATTTTGTTAATTAGGATGCTTTCCCTGTGCCCTTTAGTAAGTTTGGCTAAGGTTTTATCTATCTTGTTGATTTTCTTAAAGTACAAGCTCTTCCTTTGGTTGATTCTTTGAATAGTTCTTCTTGTTTCTACTTGGTTGATTATGCCCCTGAGTTTGATTATTTCTTGCCGTCTACTCCTCTTGGGTGAATTTTCTTCCTTTTTTTTTCTAGAGCTTTTAGATGTGTTGTCAAGCTGCTAGTGTGTGCTCTCTCCAGTTTCTTTTTGGAGGCACTCAGAGCTATGAGTTTTCCTCTTAGAAATGCTTTCATTGTGTCCCATAAGTTTGGGTATGTTGTGGCTTCATTTTCATTAAACTCTAAAAAGTCCTTAATTTCTTTCTTCATTCCTTCCTTGACCAAGGTATCATTGAGAAGAGTGTTGTTTAGTTTCCACGTGTGTGTTGGCTTTCTATTATTTATTTTGTTATTGAAGATCAGTCTTAGTCCATGGTGATCTGATAGGATGCATGAGACAATTTCAGTATTTTTGTATCTGTGGAGGCCTGTTTTGTGACCAATTATATGATCAATTTTGGAGAATGTACCATGAGGTGCTAAGAAGAAGGTATATCCTTCTGTTTAAGGTTAAAATGTTCTGTAGATATCTGTTAGTCCATTTGTTTTATAACTTCTGTTAGTTTCACTGTGTCCCTGTTTAATTTCTGTATCCAAGATCTGTCCATTGATGAAAGTGGTGTGTTGAAGTATCCCACTATTATTGTGTGAGGTGCAATGTGTGCTTTGAGCTTTACTAAAGTTTCTTTAATGAATGTGGCTGCCCTTTTATTTGGAGCATAGATATTCAGAATTGAGAGTTCCTCTTGGAAGATTTTACCTTTGATGAGTATCAAGTTCCCCTCCTTGTCTTTTTTGATGACTTTGGGTTGAAAGTCAATTTTATTTGATATTAGAATGGCTACTCCATCTTGTTTCTTCAGACCATTTGCTTGGAAAATTGTTTTACAGCCTTTCACTTTGAGGTAATGTCTGTCTTTTTCACTGAAATGGGTTTCCTGTAAGCAGCAGAATATTGGGTCCTATTTGTGTAGCCAGTCGGTTAGTCTATGTATTTTTGGGGGAATTGAGTCCATTGATATTAAGAGATATTATGAAAAGTAAATGTTTCTTCCTATTATTTTTGTTGTTAAATTTGGCCTTCTGTTATTGTGGCTGTCCTTTTTTAGGTTTGTTGAAGGATTACCTTCTTGCTTTTTCTAGGAAGTGGTTTCAGTCCTTCTATTGTTTTTTTTTTTTTTTTTTGTATTCCTTTGAAGGGCTGGCTTTGTGCAATGATAATGTGTGAATCTGGTTTTCTTGTGGAATACTTTGGTTTCTCCATCTATGGCAATTGAAAGTTTGGCTGGGTATAGTAGCCTGGGCTGGCATTTGTGTTCTCTTAGTGTCTGTATAACACCTGTCCAGGATCTTCTGGCTTTCATAGTCTCTGATGAAAAATCTGGTGTAATTGTGATAGGCCCGCCTTTATATGTTACTTGACCTTTTTCCCTTACTGCTTTTAATATTCTATCTTTATTTAGTGAATTTGTTGTTCTGATTATTATGTGTCAGGAGGAATTTCTTTTCTGGTCCAGTCTATTTGGAGTTCTGTAGGCTTCTTGTATGTTCATGGGCATGTCATTTTTTAGGTTTGGGAAGTTTTCTTCTATAATTTTGCTGAAGGTATTTGCTGGCCCTTTGAGTTGAAAATCTTCATTCTCATCTACTCCTATTATCTATAAGTTTGGTCTTCTCATTGTGTCCTGGATTTCCTGGATGTTTTGAGTTAGGATCTTTTTGCATTTTCCATTTTCTTTGATTGTTGTGCCAATGTTCTCTATGGAATCCTCTACACCTGAGATTCTCTCTTCCATCTCTTGTATTCTGTTGCTGATGCTCATATCTATGGTTCCAGATTTCTTTCCTAGGGTTTCTATCTCCAGTGTTGCTTCACTTTGGGTTTTCTTTTTGTGTCTACTTCCTTTTTTAGGACCAGTATGGTTTTGTTCATTTCCATCACTTGTTTGGATGTGTTTTCCTGTTTTTCTTTAAGGACTTGTAACTCTTTAGCAATGTTCTTCTGTATTTCTTTAAGTGAGTTATTAAAGTCCTTCTTCATGTCCTCTACCATCATCATGAGATATGCCTTTATATCTGGGTCTAACTTTTCGGGTGTGCTGGGTTACCCAGGACTGGGTGAGGTGGGAGTGCTGGGTTCTGATGATGGTGAGTGGTCTTGGTTTCTGTTAGTAAGATTCTTCCGTCTGCCTTTTGCAGTCTGGTAATCTCTGGAGTCAGTTGTACAGTTGTCTCTGGTTAGGGCTTGTTTCTTTCGTGATTCTGTTAGCCTCTACGAACAGACCTGGGAGACTAGCTCTCTCCTGAGTTTCAGTGGTTAGAGCACTCTCTGCAGGCAAGCTCTCCTCTTGCAGAGAAGGTGCACAGATATCTGTTGTTTGGACTTGCCTCCTGGAAGAAGACGAAGGCCTGAAACAGGGCCTGTCCCAGAAGCTTTAGCTTCTGTTGTTCACACTCTCACCTGTGTAGACTAGTCTTGGTATGATCCGGGAATGAAGATGGCTCAGGCAGATTCTCTGGCAAAACCCCCCCGGGCAGGGTGGACACCTCTCCTTTGTCAGGGAAGGTGCCGGATTTCTGGAGTCAGAAATGGGGTCTGCCACAGAAGTTCTGTGGCTCCCACCTGTCCCAAAAGCTGTTAGCTTTTGTAGTCCACACTCTCACCTGTGCAGACTAGTATTGGTGCGATCTGGGAACGAAGATGTCTCCAGCAGATGCTCTGGCAAAGCCCTCCCGGGTGGGCTCCTATTTCTTTTTTTCTTTTCTTTTTATTTTAATTATTATTTTTTTCTTTTCAGAGTCATCCCTCAGATTCCTGGGATTTAATGGAGATAATTATCACATTTCTTAAAATAAGTCCAGTAATATGTTGATTGAATCAGTGAGTGTTATGTTGATTACACGAAAAGTCCTATTTTTGTTTGCCGACATGAACTATACAAGCAATGGGTTTTAGTGTGACACTTTTACATGTGAATATTATATATTTTAATTATATTCATCACTCCCATTGCCTTCTTTTATACTCATTCCACTTCCTTATTTTCACATGTTTGATAATCTCCCTTTTACTTTAATGAAATTTTCATCCTTAAAATTTTACTTCTAAGATTCCCATATGAAAGGAAGTAACCAATAAATCTCTGAGTCATTTTTTTTTAAATTTTTCCATTTTTCATTTAACATGAATCTGCATCCTTTATGTGAATAACATGGTTTTGGTCTTCTTTGTGGCTGAATAACACTGTCCTGAACAGCTGTTCATATTTTCATTATCCACTCTCTCATTGTTGGGTACTATGTCATTTTGTTCCTCCACTACTATGAACAGTGCAACAATTTTTAAGAAGACAAGAACAAAATATATTCAGTTATATGCATGACAGCAATATAAAGGGCTTGCACCAATCAGACCCTCATGATTTATCAGAAGGTATCAAGTGTGGACTGTGTGTTTCTTAAAGATCAGGCCTCTTAGTGCAAGTGAAGTGATGTGATGCAGAAGCTAGCAACAAATGATTGGTCAAACAATCATTTTGTTTTCTGTCTTGCTTTCAAAGAAAACAGTACATTTTGCTATGCTTTTACAGATCCACATAAAACTGATAATTTAATGGGTGTTTCATAGCAAGTCCCTTGTAAATAGTCTGGGTTGAGGATATTGGCAAAACCAGCTGAAATATTTCTGAACATTTGAAACTCAATAATTGACATTTATCAAGCCATTGGATATGGTGCTTTATTTAGGACAAGATGTGCTAAGAGTTAAAGGAAGAGAGAATGAGAATAGTGTATATCCAGCAAGAATACAAGTTGTACACTTGAAAAACATATACTTGGCAGTAATAAAATTTATTCATTTAACCTAATCAGAAGACTTCATTTTTCAGTCTCAAACCACCAGTTTATTTTATCTGAGTATCCTTTTCAATCTCACACTAATTATCCTTACATAAGCTTTATAATAAATTCTTAAGTATGACAAAAAATGAAACTACTGAGAATCTTATTGCACACTTGAATCCAGAAAACAACCGTGAAGTAATAAAAAAGAAAGATTGCTTTGGGATTCCAAACTCTCATTGTCAAAAAACCCAAAAGTCTGTGGACTTTGAAGAGAAACATTTTGAAGAATAGATTTTTCTGATCAGAATTCTGAAATAGCCATGAGATTAGATGTATTTTAGGATATACAGACATACAGGTGAACTTTGGGACAAAAATACAGTGAATTGAAGGGGGCTGGAAGCTGAACTAGAGTTACAGATGTATTTTCCAGTCAGTGTCAGTTCATTTAATAAAGGAGATGAGATTCTACAAATATTGTCACTAGGGCATGAGGGCTGAGGAGTAAAGAAGGAAATTCTGCTGCAAGAATTCATGATGTTTCACAAACCACTAGTTGCTTAATGCCTTAGTAAGGTTTTAATGACAAAACTCTCTAATGCCTGACCAATAGGGATTTTGATTTGTATTAACAAGACCACACCAGCTGTCAATATTAGTCACTCTAGAGCAGCTTCTATACATCTTTGAATCATTTGAAATTAAAATGTATAAAATTGATGTGGAAGAGTCTGGACATCACTTGCAAATATTCTAATTTAATTGGTTCAAATAATGTCCAAGTACTGGCTTGAGATTTGTATTTTCTTTTCTTCTTCATTTAAAAAAAATAGTCTCTCCAAATAAACTACAGAAGTCTAGCTGTTGTCATGGAAGAATAATAGACCAAACCTCATGTCCATCACAATGATTAAAGTGGTAAAAAGTATAAAAGACATGTACTTGAAGGCTACTAAATAAGAAGCCACAAACAAGAAGACAGAAGTATGGTCCTTGAAGGAGTGAAAGTGTGGTTAATAAGTTGGTCCCTAATAGACAGGACATTCTGCTGGAAGACAACACTAAGATCCTCAAATACAGGATACCCATGCATGAGCAGCTGTCTTTCTGGACAGAAGAAACAACAATAATGAATGAATGTTGTAAGAGAAGGTAAAATTGAGAAGAATGACAAAGTCACAGATCATGCAGTACCCTAAATTGCATTAAGTTCTCTTTGATTATCTGGCTTCAAAGCTGGAAGAATAGAGCATCAAACTCTGCAGAACACAGAAGAAAGCAACAGCTTAGAGGATGGGTCAGCATGCTAACATGGCAGAGATCGGAAATGGAGGAAATAATTTAAAGTTCATGCCTAACAATTAAGAGTGGGTTGACAAAATTCCAAGCTTTCTTTTGAAATCTCAGAAATATTTTGAGTTAGGGCAATATAAATAAGGCTGTTGTATAGCTTCTGAAGGGCTACATGACTTCACTTCACTACATATATAGGTCTCAAAACAGTAATAGTCCCCTTTTATTAAATATGGTACTGTGCTGCCTGTTGCGATGGAAAAAAATACATTCAGCTAAAGCAAGTTGAGAAAAGAAAGGGCTTCACCGTAGAAGTGACAGTCTGGAAACCAGTAGGCTGATGTCAGATCCACACTTCTGTTTCTCTAGATCTAATACCCTTGGACTCATCTCCAGTTGGGTGGCTGAAAGCTTGTTACAGTATAGTCCAAGGGACAAAATACTACTCAATAGAAATAAAACGTGATTTTCTCACATAGACATTCATTCTCAGATGCCTATACATCAACATAAAAAAAGAATCAGTAACTTCTAAGACAATATGTCTACACTGGAACACAGAAAGCCAACCAGCACAGATACTAAATATTCCAAAATAATTGAAACCCAGGGAAAAGAACTTGAAACAGTCCATATGAAGATGATAGAGAGTCTTAAAGAGGAAATGACTGCCTACTAAATTTGAGATGCAAACAAATGGAATGATTAATAAAAAAGATAAAGAAATCTAAGATACCACAAACCAGGGAAATTAACAAATCCCTCAAGGTAATCCAGAAAACACACACACACACAAACCAGTGCAAAGAAAATTAATTAAACTGTTCTAGACCTATAGATAGACAGAATCATTGAAGAAAACCCAAACTGAGGATATTCTGTAATTGAAAATTTTGGGTATTCAAACAGGAACTACAGGGGCATGCTTCACCACTAGAATATAAGAGATGAAAGAAAGAATCTCAGGCCTCATAGATATGATAAAATGTATATATTAGTCATGGAAAATGTTAAATCTAACAGTCTCCTGGAACAAAATATTCAGAAAATATGGGACACTATGAAAAGACCTAATTTAAGAATGATAGGAATGGAGGAAGCAGAAGAAACCCAGCTCAAAGATCTAGAAAATATTTTCTACAAAATCATAGAAGAAAATAACTTAAAGAACGAAATACCTGTAAGGGTTCAAGAAGTATTCAGAACACAAAATAGATTAGATGAGAAAAGAAATTCCTCTCCCCACATACTAATCAAAACAACCACTGAGATATTTTTCCAGCCTAGGAAAGTGTGCAGAACAATGAAAGAATATTGAAAGCTGCAAAGAAAAGAAAAGTCCAAGTAACAATGGCAGACTTACTAGAATTATACTTGACTTCTCAATGAAGACTCTAAAGACTAGAAGGGCCTGTATAATATAAACCCTAAGAAGCCACAGATACCAGTAAAGACTACTATACCCAGCAAAACTTTAAATCACCATAGATGGGTAAAATAGTATATTTGATGATCAAACCAAATTTAAGCATTGCTTATCTACAAATTCAGCCCTACACAAGGTGGTAGAAAGAAAACTCCTCCCTAAGGAGGTTAACCAGAACTATAAAAACAGGAAATAAATAATTCTAGATTAAAAAAAAAATCTCGATTCTGCACAGGTGAGAGTGTGCACCACAGAGGCAGACAGCTTCTGGGACAGGCGGGAGCCACAGAGCCGCTGAGGCAGCACACTTTTGGGGCCACAGACATCCAGCACCCTCCCAGCCGGAGGACAGGGGTCCCGCCCTGCACGGGAGCCCTCTGCCACAAGAGAAGGGAGCACCATCTTGGATCCAGGACTGCGCCGAACTTAGGAACTAAGTCTGCACAGGTGAGAGTGTGCACCACAGAAGCTGGCAGCTTCTGTGACCTGCCAAAGCAACACAGCATCCGGGAAAGGTCCTATTTTGGGCCTTCTTCTTTGGCCAGGAGGAGGTCCAAACACCAGATATCTGTGCACCTTCCCTGTAAAAGGAGAACTTGTCAGCAGAGAGTGCTCTAACCACTGAAACTCAGAGGAGAGAGCCTGTCTCCCAGGTCTGCTGATAGACGGTAATCAGAATCACCAGAAGAACAATCTCTAAACAGAGACAACTATAACAACCCCAGAGATTACCAGATGGAGAAAGGTAAACTTAAGAATATTACTAACAGAAACCAAGACCACTCACCATCATCAGAACCCAGCACCCCCACTTCGCCCAGTCCAGGGCGCCCCAACACAACTGAAAAGCTAGACCTGGATTTAAAAGCATATCTCATGATGATGGTAGAGGACATCAAGAAGGACTTTAATAACTCACTTAAAGAATTACAGGAGAACATTGCTAAAGAGTTACAAGTCCTTAAAGAAAAACAGGATAACAAAATCAAACAGGTAGAAGTCCTTAAAGAAAAACAGGAAAACACATCCAAACAGATGATAGAAATGAACAAAACCATACTAGACCTAAAAAGGGAAGTAGACACAATAAAGAAAACCCAAAATGAGGCAACACTGGAGATAGAAACCCTAGGAAAGAAATCTGGAACCATAGATATGAGCATCAGCAACAGAATACAAGAGATGGAAGAGAGAATCTCAGGTGCAGAAGATTCCATAGAGAACATCAGCACAACAATTAAGGAAAATGGAAAATGCAAAAAGATCCTAACTCAAAACATCCAGGAAATCCAGGACACAATGAGAAGACCAAACCTGTGGATAATAGGAGTGGATGAGAATGAAGATTTTCAACTCAAAGGACCAGAAAACATCTTCAACAAAATTATAGAAGAAAACTTCCCAAATCTAAAGAAAGAGATGCCCATGAACATACAAGAAGCCTACAGAACTCCAAATAGACTTGACCAGAAAAGAAATACCTCCCGACAAAAAATAATCAGAACAACAAATGCACTAAATAAAGATAGAATACTAAAAGCAGTAAGAGAAAAAGGCCAAGTAACATATAAAGGCAAGCCTATCAGAATTACACCAGATTTTTCACCAGAGACTATGAAAGCCAGAAGATCCTGGACAGATGTTATACAGACACTAAAAGAACACAAATTCCAGCCCAGGCTACTATACCCAGCCAAACTCTCAATTAACGTAGATGGAGAAACCAAAGTATTCCAGGACAAAACCAAATTCACACATTATCTTTCCACGAATCCAGCACTTCAAAGGATAATAACAGAAAAAAAAAAAAAAAAAAAAAAAAAAAAAAAAAAAAAAAAAAAAAAAAACAATACAAGGACGGGAACCAAGCCCCAGAAAAAACAAGAAGGTATTCCCTCAACAAACCTAAAAGAAGACAGCCACAAGAACAGAATGCCAACTTTAACAACAAAAATAACAGGAAGCAACAACTTCTTTTCCTTAATATCTCTTAATATCAATGGACTCAACTCCCCAATAAAAAGATATAGACTAACACACTGGATACACAAACAAGACCCAACATTTTGCTGCTTACAGGAAACTCATCTCAGAGAAAAAGATAGACACTACCTCAGAATGAAAGGCTGGAAAACAATTTTCCAAGCAAATGGTATGAAGAAACAAGCTGGAGTAGCCATTCTAATATCTGATAAGATTGACTTCCAACCCAAAGACATCAAAAAAGACAGGGAGGGCACTTCATACACATCAAAGTTAAAATCCTCCAGGAGGAACTATCAATTCTGAATATCTATGCTCCAAATAAAAAGGCAGCCACATTCATTAAAGAAACTTTTGTAAATCTCAAAGCACACATTGCACCTCATACAATAATAGTGGGAGACTTCAACACACCAATTTCACCAATGGAGAGATCATGGAAACAGAAACTAAACAGGGACACAGTGAAACTAACAGAAGTTATGAATCAAATGGATCTGGAAGATATCTACAGAACATTCTATCCTAAAACAAAAGGATATACCTTCTTCTCAGCACCTCATGGTACCTTCTCCAAAATTGACCACATAATTGGTCACAAAACAGGCCTCAACAGATACAAAAATATTGAAATTGTCCCATGTGTACTATCAGATCACCATGGACTAAGGCTGATCTTCAATATCAAAATAAATAATAGAAAGCCAACATTCACGTGGAAACTGAACAACACTCTTCTCAATGATACCTTGGTCAAGGAAGGAATAAAGAAAGAAATTAAGGACTTTTTAGAGTTCAATGAAAATGAAACCACAACATACCCAAACTTATGGAACGCAATGAAAGCATTTCTAAGAGGAAAACTCATAGCTCTGAGTGCCTCCAAAAAGAAACTAGAGAGAACACACTTGAGCAGCTTGACAACACACCTAAAAGCACTAGAACAAAAGGAAGCAAATTCACCCAAGAGGAGTAGACAGCAGGAAATAATCAAACTCAGGGGCGAAATCAACCAAGTAGAAATAAGAAGAACTATTCAATGAATCAACCAATCAAGGAGCTGGTTCTTTGAGAAAATCAACAAGATAGATATACCCCAACCAGACTCACTAGAGGGCACAGGGAAATCATTCTAATTAACAAAATCAGAAATGAAAAAGGAGACATAACAACAGATCCTGAAGACATCCACAACACCATCAGATCCTTCTACAAAAGGCTATACTCAACAAAACTGGAGAACCTGGATGAAATGGAGAAGTTCCTAGACAGATACCAGGTACCAAAGTTGAATCAAGATCAGATTAATGATCTAAACAGTCCTATATCCGCCAAAGAAATAGAAGCAGTCATTAATAGTTTCCCAACCAAAAAAATCCCAGGACCAGATAGGTTTAGTGCAGAGTTCTATCAGACCTTCAAAGAAGATCTAATCCCAGTTCTTCACAAACTATTCCACAAAATAGAAACAGAAGGTACTCTACCCAACTCATTCTATGAAGCCACAATTACTCTGATACCTAAACCACAAAAAGACCCAACAAAGATAGAAAACTTCAGACCAATGTCCCTTATGAATATTGATGCAAAAATCCTCAATAAAGTTCTTGCTAACCGAATCCAAGAACACATCAAAACAATCATCCATCCTGACCAAGTAGGTTTCATCCCAGGGATGCAGGGATGGTTCAATATACGGAAATCCATCAACGTAATCCAGTATATAAATAAACTCAAAGTAAAAAACACATGATCATCTCGTTAGATGCGGAAAAAGCATTTGACAAGATCCAACACCCATTCATGATAAAGTCTTGGAAAAATCAGGAATTCAAGGCCCATATCTAAACATGATACAAACAATCTACAGCAAACAAGTAGCCAACATCAAAGTAAATGGTGAGAAGCTTGAAACAATCCCTCTAAAATCAGGGACTAGACAAGGCTGACATTTTCTCCATACCTATTCAACATTGTACTTGAAATCCTAGCCAGAGCAATTCAACAACAAAAGGAGATCAAAGGGATACAAATTAGAAAAGATGAAGTCAAAATATCACTTTTTGCAGATGATATGATAGTATATATAAGTGACCCTAAAAATTCCACCAGAGAACTCCTAAACCTGATAAACAGATTCGGTGAAGTACCTGGATATAAAATTAACTCAAGCAAATCAATGGCCTTTCTCTACACAAAGAATAAACAGGCTGAGAAAGAAATTAGGGAAACAACACCCTTCTCAATAGTCACAAATAATATAAAATATCTTGGCGTGACTCTAACTAAGGAAGTGAAAGATCTGTATAATAAAAACTTCAAGTCGTTGAAGAAAGAAATTATAGAAGATCTCAGAAAATGGAAAGATCTCCCATGCTCATGGATTGGCAGGATCAACATTGTAAAAATGGCTATCTTGCCAAAAGCAGTCTACAATTTCAATGCAATCCCCATCAAAATTCCACCTCAATTCTTCAACGAATTAGAAAGAGCAATCTGCAAATTTATCTGGAATAACAAAAAACCTAGGATAGCAAAAACTCTTCTCAAGGATAAAAGAACCTCTGGTGGAATCACCATGCTGGACCTAAAGCTCTACTACAGAGCAATTGTGATAAAAACTGCATGGTACTGGTATAGTGACAGACTAGTAGACCAATGGAATAGAATTGAAGACCCAGAAATGAACCCATACACCTACGGTCACTTGATCTTCGACAAGGGAGCTAAAACCATCCAGTGGAAGAAAGACAGCATTTTCAACAAATGGTGCTGGCACAACTGGTTGTTAATATGTAGAAGAATGCGAATCGATCCATTCCTATCTCCTTGTACTAAGGTCAAGTCTAAGTGGATCAAGGAACTTCACATAAAACCAGAGACACTGAAACTTATAGAGGAGAAAGTGGGGAAAAGCCTAGAAGATATGGGCACAGGGGAAAAATTCTTGAATAGAACAGCAATGGCTTGCGCTGTAAGATCAAGAATTGACAAGTGGGACCTCATGAAACTGCAAAGCTTCTGCAAGGCAAAAGACACCATCAATAAGACAAAATAAAACACCAACAGATTGGGAAAGAATCTTTACCTATCCTAAATCAGATAAGGGACTAATATCCAATATATATAAGGAACTCAAGAAGGTGGACTCCAGAAAATCAAATAACCCCATGAAAAATTGGGGCTCAGAACTGAACAAAGAATTCTCACCTGAGGAATACCGAATGGCAGAGAAGCACCTGAAAAAATGTTCAACATCCTTAATCATCAGGGAAATGCAAATCAAAACAACCCTGAGATTCCACCTCACACCAGTCAGAATGGCTAAGATCAAAAATTCAGGTGACAGCAGATGCTGGCACGGATGTGGAGAAAGAGGAACACTCCTCCATTGTTGGTGGGATTGCAAGCTTGTACAACCACTCTGGAAATCAGTCTGGCGGTTCCGCAGAAAATTGGACATAGTACTACCGGAGGATCCAGCAATACCTCTCCTGGGCATATATCCAGAAGATGTCCCAACCGGTAAGAAGGACACATGCTCCACTATGTTCATAGCAGCCCTATTTATAATAGCCAGAAGCTGGAAAGAACCCAGATGTCCCTCAACAGAGGAATGGATACAGAAATTATGGTACATTTACACAATGGAGTACTACTCAGCTATTAAAATGAATGAATTTATGAAATTCCTAGGTAAATGGATGGACCTGGAGGGCATCATCTTGAGTGAGGTAACACAATCACAAGGAACTCACACAATATGTATTCACTGATAAGTGGATATTAGCCCAAAACTTAGGATAACCAAGATATAAGATACAATTTGCCAAACGCAGGAAACTCAAGAAGAATGAAGACCAAAGTGTGGACACTATGCCCCTTCTTAGAATTGGGAACAAAACACCCATGGAATGATTTACAGAGGCAAAGTTTGGAGCTGTGATGAAAGGATGGACCATCTAGAGACTGCCATATCCAGGGATTCATCCCATCATCAGCTTCCAAACGCCGACACCATTGCATACACTAGCAAGATTTTGCTGAAAGGACCCAAATATAGCTGTCTCTTGTGAGACTATGCTGGGGCCTAGCAAACACAGAAGTGGATGCTCACAGTCAGCTATTGAATATATCACAGGGCTCCCAATGGAGAAGCTAGAGAAAGTACCCAAGGAGCTAAAGGGATCTGCAACCCTATAGTTGGAACAACATGATGAACTAACCAATACCCCGGAGCTCTTGTCTCTAGCTGCATATGTATTGAAAGATGGAGTAGTCGGACATCACTGGAAAGAGAGGCCCATTGGACTTGCAAACTTTATATGCCCCAATATAGGGGAATGCCAGGGCCAAAAGAATGGGAATGGGTGGGTAGGGAAGTGGGGGGGGTTATGGGGGACTTTTGGGATTGCATTGGAAATGTAATTGAGGAATATATGTATTAAAAATTATTAAAAATTAAAAAAAAATCTCAAAAGAATGGAAACACACAGATACAAACACACACACACACACACACACACACACTCACTCACACTCATATACACATCTCATTAGGTCATTGATACCTCTTAATATCAATGGCCTTAGTTCCTCAATAAAAAACTACAAAACTAACAGAATGGATTGATTATCCAGGACCCAATGTTTTGCAGCATTCAAGAAATATACTTCAATATCAAAGATAGGCACTACCTTAGAGTAAAGTTTTGGAATAAGATATGCCAAGAAAATGGAATTAAGAAATAAGTTTTTGTAGCCACTTTACTATCTAACAAAATAGACTTCAAAACAAAACTAATCAGATGGGACAGTGAAAGGCAGTGTGTACTAATCAATGGAAAAACCCACCAAGGTGACTATTCAATTTTTTACATATATTCCCCAAACACAATGGCACCCAAGTTCTTTACAGAATCACTTCCACAGATTTAATCCCATACTGACACCCCACACTCATAGCTGGAGACTCTAGTACCCCAGTTTTATTGATAGATAGGTCATCTAGACAAAAATTTAACAGAGAAGTGTTAGATATCACTGACATTATAAAGCATATGGACCTAACAGATATTTATAGACCATTTTATCCAAACACTAAAGAATATGACTCTTTCTCTAAACCTTATGGAACTTCCTCCAATACTGACCACATACTTATACATAGCCAAGTTTCAACAGATACAGAAAAAAATGAACTAACTCCCTGAATTGTATCATGCCACCACAGATTAAAGGTGTCTATTAACATCCAAAGCAGGGGCAGGGGCACAGAAAGTTTACAAACTCATGGAAACTACACAACTCTCTTGAATGAAAAGTGGTTCAAGACAGAAATAAAAGTTAAATTCTATATAGATTTGAAAGAGAACAAACACACAACATACCAAACTTATGAGACACAATCAGAGCAGTTTTAAGGGGTAAATTCATTTCCTTAAAGATGAAAACTTCAAGGATCACAAGTAGCATCTTAATAGCACACCTGAAAAGCTCCATAACAGTGGTTCTCAAGCTGTGGTAGGAATGACTTTGGGGAACACATATTAGATATCCTGCATATCAGATATTTACATTATAATTCACAATAGTAGTAGTATTATAGTGACAATATATGCAATAAAATAATTTTATGTTTGAGAGTTACCACATCAAAGGAACTAACTGTATTAATGGGTGGCAGACTTAGGTAAGTTGAGAACCACTGCTCTAGAACAAAATGAATATATCACACCGAAAAGGAGTGGATAGCAAAATATAATCAACTTGAGGCTGAAATGAATGAAGTAGAATCAAAGAGAACAAAACAATTGAATGAAACAATTGTTGGTACTTTGAGAAAGTCAACAAGATAGACAACCCTTATGCAAAATAACTAAAAGATAGACAGAGAATACCCAAATTAACAAAATCAGAAGTGAAAAAGGGAACATAACAACAGACACTGAGGAAATTTTTGGGATCATAAGAACATCCTTTAAAAACCTGTATTCCACCAAACTGGAAATTCTAAAAATCATGGATAATTTTCTTGATAGATACCACTTACTAAAGTTAAAACGAGATCAAATAGGCAGAATAAATATAGATGTAACCTAAATGCAATAGAAGCAGTAATTAAAAGTTGTCAACCAAAAAATTTAATTGGCCAGATTATTTTAGCACAGAATCCTGTCACACTTTCAAATGAGAGCTAATGCCTATGGTCCTCAAATTATTCCATAAAATAGAAAAAAAGGAGTGTTTCCTGATTCCTTCTATGAGGTTACAGTACCTGATACCCAAACCACACAAAGACCCAACAACAACAACAACCACACCAAAAAATTTCAGACATATTTCTCTTTTGAACATAGATGCTAAAATACTTGCAAACCAAATATAAGAGCATGTTAAAACATTAAAAATGTCTTTCCAAAAAACCATAAAAATATTTTTTCAGTGTGATTAGGTACACTTCCTTTCAAAAAGACCTTTAATCCCAGACATGCAGGGATGTTTCAACATACGAAAATCAGTAAATGTAATACTACATGTGAACACACTAAAACAACACATGATCATCTTGTTAGATGCAGAAAAGGCCTTTGACAAAATCCAACAGCCCTTCAATGATAAAAGTTCTGGAATGATTAGGGACACAAAGGACATTTCTGAAAATAATCAAGGTTCAGCAAGCCTCTTGCTAACATCAACTTGAATGGAGAGAAACTGAAAGCAGTTCCACTAAAATCAGGAACAAGACAAGGGTGTCTACTTTCTCCACACTTACTCAACATAACACCTAAAGTCGTAACTAGAGCAATAAGGCAACTGAAGGACACAAGGGAACATAAATTAGAGAGGAAGAAGTAAAAATATCTTTATGTGCAGACGTAACATACATAAGCGACCTTCAAAATTCCACTGAAGGACTCCTACATCTGATATATGTATATATCAGCATAATTGCTTTCAGTGTAATAGGTAGATACAAAATAAACTCACAAAAATCAACACCTTCCTTAAAGCCCCAAATAATATAAAACATATTGGAGATAATTCTAAGAAACCAAGCAAAATATTTATATGATAAAAATTTCAAGTTTTTGAAGAAAGAAATTGAAGAAGATAGTAGAAGACAGAAAGAGCTCCCATGCTCATGGATTGGTAGAACTAACCGAGTAAAAATGTCCATCCTACAAAAAGCAATCTAATGATTTATTGCAATCCCAATTAATAGTCCAAGCCAATTCTTCCTTTTAGGCAAGTTCAGTTTGCCTCACATTGACAAACTCACCGATCTTGGGAGGACAATTCTCAACTTCATATGAAACACAAAAATCTCACGATATCTAAAACAATCCTGAACAATATAAAGCACTATTTGAGATCTCAGAAGGCATGATGTTAGTATGTACCCCAAAGATATAGTAATAAGAACAGACATGTTGATCACTGGGGTTCCAAACATAAACCCAAATACTTATGCATACCTTAGTTTTGATAATAATGTTATAAATTCACAATGTGAAAAAAAAAAGACAGCATATTCAACAAATGATACTAGTCATAGTGGATGTCTGCTCCTAGAAGAATGCAAATAGATTCACATCTATCACTCTCCATAAAACTCAGAATTAATAAAAGCCTCAATATAAGAAAAGATACACTGAACCTGATAGAAGAGAAAGTGTGTGTGGACAACCTTAGAAGAATTGGTACTGGAAAAGTTTGAACAGAACAACATTAACACAGGCTCTAAATCAATAGTTATTAAATAAGACCTCATGAAACTAAAACACTTCTGCAGGTCAAAGGACACTGTCAATTGGACAAACAGCATACAGAGTGAGAAAAGATTTTATTAACTCAAAATTTGATAGAGGACTAATACCAAAATATACTAAGAACTCAAGAAATAAAATTTTAAAAAAATCACCCAGTTACAAATTAATTACAGATGTAAAGACAGAATTCTCAATAGAGGAAACTCAAATGTCTAAGAAACACTTAAATGTGCAAAATCGTTAGCCATTGGAAAAATGCACATCAAAACTACTTTGAGATTCCAGTTTCCACCTGTCAGTGTAGCTGAGATCAATAATCCAAGTGATAGCCCATACTTGCAAGAATGGGGAGCAAGGGGGCAAACCCTCCATTGCTGGTGTTAGGGCAAACTTGTGCAGGTATATGTAAATCTGTATGGCAGTTTCTCAGAAAGATTGAAATTGATCTTGCTCAATATCAAACTATATCACACCTGAGCATATACTCAAAGGATATTTCCCACTACCGCAAGAACACTTGCTCAATCTGGTTCATTGCTGCTCTACTCCTAAAAAACAGATATCTGAGGCAATATAATTGCACCTATACAGAAGAAACAATAAGGAAAATGTTAATAAATAATGCAATATTAGTTTTACTCAGCTGCTAGGAATTTATTTCATGAAATTTGCCAACAAATGGATACAATGAAAAAGAAATTAATGAGATAATCCAGTTCTAAAAAGATAAATGTGGTATGTATTTTCTTATATCTGTTTATTATTCATTAAATAAATGATAGCTAATCCACAGCCTATAAACCCAGAAATAATAGGCATAGAGGAAAGGACAAAGTTGATTACCTGGATTTCCAATGTGGGGAAAAAAACAAAATAAAATTTCCAAGCTGCATAGAATGGAGCTGGGTGATCATAAGTAAAGGAGAATCAAGTGAGAAGAGATGGAAGATGGAGTTGAGGGAGGAAATGAATGGAAAGACAATTGGAATGAAGAACATTTGAGGGGCAGTATGGAAACCTGTGTAGATGAAAATAATAATGAAATGACTCCAAATGATATTCTGACATATACATAGAAAACTTTTTCAGCCACCAACAGTAAGTCTTCCTGTTGTCAAATGTAACAAATATAGGCAGCCACAGGCAGACATAGGGCAGAGAGAGAGAGAGAGAGAGAGAGAGAGAGAGACAGAGAGAGAGAGAGAGAGACAGAGAGACAGAGAGACAGAGAGACAGAGACAGAGACAGAGAGACAGAAAGATAGAAAGTGCAATTGGAACACAATTTTTCTACATCAAATCCTTCTCTCCAAGCCTCATGGAACCCAATAGAAGACAAGAAAAACAGATAAGGGGAAAAAGATCACAAGGAGGATATCAGTATAACAAAACCTTCTAAAACAGTGTTCCAATAATTTTGGGGGGGGCTATTATATGTGTGGAGTAGTGTGTCTCTGATTCTTTGATTCTTGTGCCTTTTCATGGTGATGTTTTACTTTTCTCTTAACTTGACTCTTCAAGTTTAGATATGTCAAATTTTTTTATTATATTATATTTTTTCACTGTTATCTCTTTCTAATGAAAGACATAATACGAAGGGATCTGAGTGAGAGAGGAGATATGGAGGAATTGGGAGGGAAGACTATTGATATGCTATTGCATGCAAAAGAATCTATGTTTAATGAAAGGAAGAAAAGAAGGAGAGGGGACAGAGAACAACAACAGGAAGAAGGAGAAGAAGGATGAGAAGGATGAGGAGATGAAGGATGAGGATAAGGAGGAGGAGGAGAAGGAGAAAGAAGTAGAAGGAGGAGGAGGAGAAGGAGAAGGAGAAGGAGAAGGAGAAGGAGAAAGAAGTAGAAGGAGGAGGAGGAGGAGAAAAAAGGAGAAGGAGGAGGAGGAGGGGAAAGAAGGAGAAGGAGGAGGAGGAGAAGGAGAAGAAGAAGAAGAAGAAGAAGAAGAAGAAGAAGAAGAAGAAGAAGAAGAAGAAGAAGAAGAAGAAGAAGAAAGAAAGAAAGAAAGAAAGAAAGAAAGAAAGAAAGAAAGAAAGAAAGAAAGAAAGAAAGAAAGGAAGGAAGGAAGGAAGGAAGGAAGGAAGGAAGGAAGGAAGGAAGGAAGAAAGAAAGGAAGGAAGGAAGAAAGAAAGAATTATTTAGTTTGTTATTCTGGGAAGCCAGAGAATGAGCTCAGGACAGGGAGTGAAGCAGAAGCCATGGAGGAAAATTAATTGCATACAGGCTTCTTCTCCATGATGCCTGCTTTCTTGTACAACTCAGGACACTCTGTCTAGTGATGGCACCACCCACAGCGGGCTGCACCTTTCCACACCAATCATTAAAAATCAGTAAAAGACCCCATTTTTTGTCCAAAGGCCAACCTAATGGAAGCAATTCATTGATTGATATCCCTTATTTTAGGTAATTTTAGTTTGTCTCACAGTCACAAAAACTAACCACACAAAGGATCTAACAATAGCTGCTAGTAAAATCAGTGACAAAGCATATGGAGTCCATATTATAAAATTTGATACATATACAGGAACCAAAATGAAAATATGGCATAAATCACGGAATACTGAAACAACAAATTTGAAGTATGAAGGCTGAATAAACTGTGGGGCAGTGTACTGTGCCACCACACTGAAAAACTTGTAAGATCGAGCAGACACAGGAACTGCAGCAATTCTCACAATTGAGAATGATAGGTGTTTAAAATCTACTCCTGACCTGGTTCCTGTCCTGGAATATGTAGCCATGACACCTCACCTCGTTGAGAAAACTGTGCTAATAACTCACATAGTGACAACACTTGAAGTCCTTCCACATTCAGATAAGCCATCCCTAATACCTCAGGCCAAACCAATAGAAGCATCTACCTTTAGATTCCAACCAACCCCCAGATGTTTATATTGTCCTATCCACAAGGAAAAAAAGTACATGAGTTATTCCCCCAATGATCATCTGAGAGTGCCTGTCTTATCAAGATGCAACACTCCAGGGAAGAGTATTCTGTCGAGAAACTTTCCTAGCTGGACCTCGAACTGGCCCAACCAGCTGGGTGGTAGACTACTGCAGCCACCTCCTGCTCAGTGGCCCCTACCTTGGCCCTTAACCACCTTCTGTGTCCTGCCACATGCCTCAGAAGAGGTCCAGCAGTCAGCCTTGCTCCTGCTTCCCAGAGAGCTGCAATTCTTTGACCACTCGAGCTGGAGCAGAGCCTTGTGAATCCTCATGGATAGCGTCCTGTATGCAAGCCTACACAAACCGTAGTGATATTCATTTGTAATTCTAGCAATCAGGAGGACAAGGGAGTAAGACAACTGGTTTCACAGAAAAATCCAGATCCAGTAAGCAAATAATCAAAAAGGCTGTGAAAAGAGTAAGCCAGGGAAAATTATTTTAAACAAAGAACATAAAGTCATTCTTAAACATCAAATGAATGAGCAAAAGAATGAATCACTAGCATAATCGAGACTATAAAGATAGTGAAGAAACTCCTTTAAGAGATAACCAGTGAGAACCTGCACAAAGGGACACAGAGTCCTTAATTTATGATTGTTTAATTTCTAACTGTGAAATTTGCATGATGCAAGAGAGATATTCAGTAAAAACGACATTTTGAATTTTGATTTTTTTTTTTGACTAATGGTATGTTGTGTTTTGAGTCTCTGTCATATTGATGGGCAACATGGACCTGCGTCTCTCCCAGGCCCACCATGTATGACAATCAATATTTTATTTAAAAATAAACTTTGTGCTGGATGAGTTTCAAAGAATTTTTATGCAAGGCTGCACTGAGATAAATTATAGTTTTAGCAGGTTGGGATTTATAATATTTGAATTTATCATCTCATTGATTTAGCAAGTTTGTCAGTATATATCCTCATCAGCACGTGAAAAGCATCATTGCTAGAAACAGCAACTATAATTGTTAAAATAAAAATGAATATTTATTTTAGGCCAATTTTTTAAAATAACTTTTGAGTTTAGTATAATATGAGGCTCAGAGTTCCTTTATGCTCCGAACCTTTCTCCTGTGGCTGATAATTTAAATTTAAGTATTTTCATATATAACTGGGTTTTCCTTGATGTCTTTTTCTCTTTCTAAAACTCCATTCCGAACAGATATTCAGTATCCCTTTCTCTTTAGGCGTTTCTCGATTGAGAGTATTTGTGTGAATTCCTTTTATTTAATAACTGTGGAAATTTGAATTTAGGTTTTTGTAAAATTTCTTTTGCTTGAATGTGTCTAGGGATGTTCTCATGGTTAGGCTTTGGTTGTGAGACTATTTAGAGAAGAAGGCCACAGAGCAAAATGTCTACACGTCACATTCTGGTATGATATCCACACCAACCATCACTGAGAGCATGAAGGTCAGCAACCTAGCCCAGCAAGAGTCTTCTAGAAGTTGTCATCATGAAGTTTTACTCTTCACTTTACAAACTTTATCCCTTACAGGTAAAGCACTAAGTGAAGCCCATATTCCAGAGTGGGAGAGAATGATGTAACCATTTTCCCGAAAGGGGAAGTAGCCACACAGATATGCACAGCTCTTCCGTAACAATATATAGCATTAATATATAGTATATCATTACACGCACACACACACACACACACACACACACACACACACACACATACAGACTCACTGCTGACAGCAGAGAAACATGGTCAAAGGGAATGGAAATTTACTAGAGTGTTTATGACACAACAGATTCAAACAGAACTGACATTCTAAGAACTTCAAAATAATGTTTCCTATAAAACAATCCTGAAAGCATCATAATTATAATTGCTAAAACTAGCTATATAATAGAAAACACCTTTATATATTTTAGTAGAAAATGGAGTTCAGGAGAACTCCAGTGCTTCTGCCTTCTGACAGTCCTCATCTCCATTCATGTCTACACCTCTGATTGTCTGAATTCTAGAAGAGTGACATATGCAATGTCCTCTCAATATCTAAATAGTATGCTTATGAAAAAACAATAATAAAATGCAACAGTAAGTTTATATCCTCCAAACGTTCCTACTTTATATTATACTTAAAAAGGAACAATTCAGAATCTGCAACTTCTAAAGTAAATTTTTATGCAAACGTTCTAAATACTGTCTGAAAAACTGATGTCATAGATGCAGATGCTCAAAGTGATTTTAAAAAATAGACTTTTTCTCCTATAAAAACACAGAGGTTTCATAAAAATTCCATTTCTTAAGTTTAGAAAAATGTCTTTCTGTTGAAGAAAATTTTGCATTTTCCTGTGGGAAAGGTAACTTGCTGTTCTATTGCTATCATGTACTCTCCTAGCAGTACTCAATTGTCCTGCCTTGGGAGTGGAAGATTGCCAGTGACATTAGTGCTGAAATATTTAAAGCTGCTCCATGATTATAAATTACTAAATAGACAATTTTGATAAGGTCTTTATATTTTAAATGTATAAATCTACCCCTTGCAATAAAGCTTAGCTTTTCAAGAAAACAGTAAGAAGAAGTTATTCAAGTTTGTGTAAGGTTCTATTTTATTCTCAATTTTGATTTTTTTGAGAAGTTTGCACAATTATAATTTGATCATACTTACTCACCCCTTACTCCTTATAGACTCGCCCTCCCCCACACTAACCATTCATCTTTACATTCTCCTTTCAAAATTTAGATCCAATTTGTGCTTCCCATGTATGTTCAAACGTGTGGTCATCAACTAAAGCACGGTGACCTACCAGGGACTGCACTCTTAAAGAAAGCTCTTTCCAGAAGCTATCTTTTTGCTCACAGGTCCTAAGCTAGGAGTGGGGGTTCATTTTCACTGCTCCACTCCATTCTTGCTTGAGCTTACACAAGTTTTCTGTGTCCTGCCACAACTTCTGTGGTTTTATATGTGTATTTGAAAAAAGTACACTAAATGTGCTACATTTTTATATTGGTGTGTGTGTGTGTGTGTGTGTGTGTGTGTGTGTATGAAGTTGCACATAAATACATTGTATTTATCATGATCAATAGTTTCCACTTTATCATGCTTTTCAATTGATTTGGAAAGACATAATTTTAGGGTTATTTTTGTGACTTAGAAGTCACATTGGTTTTTTTTGCCTGAAAGAGGAAGGAGCTTAGTTTTCAAATTGTCCCAAGCAGAATACAATGATATTTTTCTAATAAATATGGAGATGACAAACATTTTAAAAGAGAGGCAAGTAGGACTTGACTAGGCACTTCAGATAAAAGATATTGTATGTCATTATTAAACATAGGAATTTTCTTTGGAGATTACATAAGCAACTTATTTTAAATCAGTGATATGAAGAAAACAAAATAACAATACTCCCCCCAATAAAAGCCTACAATGAGTAACTAAATGTATACCATGTCCGAGTGACAAGGAGCTGGACTTTTGTTACAGACACTGATTTGAAGACTCAATTCAGAATGATCACTGGATCACTGTCAAACTCAATTCCACTTATGCACATTATTTACAGAGTCCAAGAATTCTTACTTCTTTCAATGTTCCCACATTTTCTTGCCTACTCTCTCTGAGTTTAAACTTTGGAATGTTGCATCTAAATTAGGTAAGCATGAAGTCCCTTTTGGCTTAATAACATTTTGAAGCATATCTGTTTGAAGAAGATCTATAAATTAACAAGAAGAACAGAGAGAGAGAGAGAGAGAGAGAGAATATGACATAATAGATGTAGGATAATACTCCCAAAAGGGCATTGTTTTAGGGTTTCTATTGCTGTAAAAAGACACCATGATCATGGGACATCTTTTAAAAGAAAACATTTAAATAGATCTGGCTTATAGTTTTAGAGGTTTATTGTTATCTTGAAAGCAGGACAGTGGGGAATATATATATATATATATATATATATATATATATATATATATATATATATCACTCCCTTAGTAGGTGGAACCTCATCATGTTGTTGCCCATGAGTGCCTTAAATCCAGGTTCTAAAATAGTTCCTGTCTGAGTCTTCGAAGCATCTATGATACAGACCTTCAGGTCAGACACAACTAACTTTCTCTTTGAAACTCATTAATGTTTGACACTTATATTAATTCTTTGTCAGTTGTGTGGTTTTGTTCCTCTATCCTATGAGCCGAACAAACAAGAAGCTCTTTGGTTATTATGAAATTTTACGGTTGACGTTGTTTCCCAGTTTGGAGAAAATACTCATGATTTACTTTTTATCATTTTAAGAACAATCAAGATTTGATCAGCATACATAACTTTCCCCATTACTATAACCATGAGAAGCAGTAATCAATATCCTTGCCTCCCTGCTCCAACCTACAACCTTCTTCCTTCCTTCCTTCCTTCCTTCCTTCCTTCCTTCCTTCCTTCCTTCCTTCCTTCCTTCCTTCCTCCCTCCCTCCCTCCCTCCCTCCCTCCCTCCCTCCCTCCCTCCCTCCCTTCTTTCTTTCTTTCTTTCTTTCTTTCTTTCTTTCTTTCTTTCTTTCTTTTTTTCTTTCTTCAGTATTTTTTTTGCCAGATTCCGACGGGTTTGAACTAAGTTGAGTTACAATTTCAATATGGGATACTCCATAATAAAACTTGAAATGTCCTTATTAAGGAAAATTATTTCACTAATTGTGAGAAAATATAAACTTAGAACAATATCCTTTGTTACTGTGGTCTATGCCTTATGTTGAAATTCTTTGACAAAGAAGAGCATACTGTTATTCAATAAATACTTGTAAAGGGACTGTGTGTCTACATCTTCCAGTAGTGAGAGATTAGTTTTTTATCTAAATATTACTCACACATATATATTTCAGTGTTAGATATCATCATAGATTGTTTTTATGTTTATGAACATTAGATTTTATTTGTAGAACTTAGACAATAATAGATCGCTTGCAGGTCATAGGAACAACATTGGGGCAGGAATCAAGTTCACATCTAAATTATTCTCAGAGTTTCATATCTCAAATCAATCAATAAGTTGTCTGTAGAATATTTCTTTTAATGTGTATGATATTCACGTTCACTTTTCTAACATGAAGCATATTTCAGGTTTTGTGTTTTTAATGATTATATAATTTAACTTACTCTCATGTCCATAGATAAATTTCATAGCACAACCTGAATTGAAATTATAGTCAACAATAATAAAAATCTATTAGATTTTTCCTGATAATTTCATAGTGAAATTTTTAAAATTTCATGGCATATTTGACCAATAGAAGTACTTTTTCCCATTTACAAGGACTCATGGATATAGACATTTCATTATATACAATATGAACAATTAGTTGACTGGTATTTCAATAGTGAAATAACTTTATTTTTTTAATTTTTTTTTTTTAGAGCTGGTTGTAACTTTAATTTAAAATTTAAAAAAAATTTTTTTCTAGCCTTATTTTTTTTAATTTTAATATTTTTATTATATATTTTCCTCAATTACATTTCCAATGCTATCCCAAAAGTCCCCCATAACGCTCCACCCACTTCCCTACCCACCCATTCCCATTCTTTTGGCCCTGGCATTCCCTATATTGGGGCATATAAAGTTTGCAAGTCCAATGGGCCTCTCTTTCCATTGATGGCCGACTAGGCCATCTTTCGATACATATGCAGCTAGAGACAAGAGCTCCGGGGTTCTGGTTAGTACATCATGTTGTTCCAACAATAGGGTTGCAGATCCCTTTAGCTCCTTGGGTACTTTCTCTAGCTTCTCCATTGGGAGCCCTGTGATACATCCAATAGCTGACTGTGAACATCCACTCCTGTGTTTGCTAGGCCCCGGCATCGTCTCACAAGAGACAGCTATATTTGGGTCCTTTCAGCAAAATCTTGCTAGTGTATGCAATGGTGTCAGCGTTTAGAAGCTGATTATGGGATGGATCCCTGGATACGGCAGTCTCTAAATGGTCCATCCTTTCATCACAGCTACGAACTTTGTCTCTGTAACTCCTTCCCTGGGTGTTTTGTTCCCAATTCTAAGAAGGGGCACAGTGTCCACACTTTGGTCTTCATTCTTCTTGAGTTTCATGCGTTTAGCAAATTGTATCTTATATCTTGGGTATCCTAAGTTTTGGGCTAATATCCACTTATCAGTGAATACATATTGTGTGAGTTCTTTTGTGATTGTGTTACTTCACTCAAGATGATGCCCTCCAGGTCCATCCATTTGGCTAGGAATTTCATAAATTCATTCTTTTTAATAGCTGAGTAGTACTCCATTGTGTAAATGTACCATAATTTCTGTATCCATTCCTCTGTTGAGGGACATCTGGGTTCTTTCCAGCTTCTGGCTATTATAAATAGGGCTGCTATGAACATAGTGGAGCATGTGTCCTTTTTACCGGTTGGGACATCTTCTGGATATATGCCCAGGAGAGGTATTGCTGGATCCTCCTGTAGTACTATGTCCAATTTTCTGCGGAACCGCCAGACTGATTTCCAGAGTGGTTGTACAAGCTTGCAATCCCACCAACAATGGAGGAGTGTTCCTCTTTCTCCACATCCTAAAAAGTGTGTGTACATGTGTGTTTTTATGTGTATATGGCGTATTTTGAGGATGGTAAGACAATTAAGGGAGATAGTATGTTTGTGGTCTCCCCACATCTCTCTCTCTCTCTCTCTCTCTCTCTCTCTCTCTATATATATATATATATATATATATATATATATATATATATATATGCATGCAGTTATATACCTACATGGCACATATGTGTTGTTCAGAGAAATTTTGATATTGGTCTTCTTACACCTTCTTTGAGACAGAACAGTTTGTTGCTCATTATATCATATTCCTAGTTAAGTGACATGTGAACTTATGGAAATTTTCCTCTCTGTGGTTCCCATCTACCAGTAAAGTAGTTCCAGGTTCCCATGGTGCAGGAGTTTGTGGATATGTTCTAAGGATTGTAATTCAAGTCATCATGCTTGAACAGCGAGTACTTTCTCTACAGAGCTATCTCTCTAGCCTTTTATAGCTTTAACATCCTTATTTTTTGTGTTTCCCTAAACTATGAATTATTTGACTATGAAGATATAAATAATAATTGGTCTGTTAGTATTTGTACTATTAAGAGGCAAAGATGAGCTTTGTCTTTTCTCTTAATTATAATAGACATTAATTAGGGAAACAACACCCTTCTCAATAGTCACAAATAATATAAAATACCTTGGTGTGATTCGTTTTTTTTTTTTTAAGATTTATTTTATTTATTATATATAAGTACCCTGTAGCTGTCTTCAGACACTCCAGAAGAGGGAGTCAGATCTCGTTACGGATGGTTGTGAGCCACCATGTGGTTGCTGGGATTTGAACTCCGGACCTTCGGAAGAGCAGTCAGGTGCTCTTACCCACTGAGCCATCTCACCAGCAGTGTGATTCTAATTAAGGAAGTCAAAGATCTGTATGATAAGAACTTCACGTCTCTGAAGAAAGAAAATAAAGAAGATCTCAGAAGATGGAAAGATCTCCCATGCTCATGGATTGGCAGGATCAATATAGTAAAAATGGCTATCTTGCCAAAAGCAATCTACAGATTCAATGCAATCCCCATCAAAATTCCAACTCAATTCTTCAACGAATAAGAAAGGGCAATCTGCAATTTCATCTGGAATAACAAAAAACCTAGGATATCAAAAACTCGTCTCAAGGATAAAAGAACCTCTGGTGGAATCACCATGCCTGACCTAAAGCTGTACTACAGAGCAATTGTGATAAAAACTGTTTGGTACTGGTATAGCAACAGACAAGTAGACCAATGGAATAGAATTGAAGACCCAGAAATGAACCCACACACCTATGGTCACTTGATCTTTGACAAGGTAGCTAAAACCATCCAGTGGAAAAAAGACAGCATTTTCAACAAATGGTGCTGGCACAACTGGCAGTTATCATGGAGAAGAATGAGAATTGATCCATTCCTATCTACTTGTACTAAGGTCAAATCTATGTGGATCAAGAAACTCCACATAAAACCAGAGAGAGTGAAACTTATAGAGGAGAAAGTAGGGAAAAGCTTCGAAGATATGGGCACAGGGGAAAAATTCCTGAATACAACAGCAATGGCTTGTGTGGCAAAATCGAGAATTGACAAATGGGACCTCATAAATTGCAAAGGTTCTGCAAGGCAAAAGACACCATCTATAAGACAAAAAGACCACCAACAGATTGGGAAAGGATCTTTACCTATCCTAAATCAGATAGGGGACTAACATCCAATATATATAAAGAACTCAAAAATGTGGACTCCAGAAAATCAAATAACCCCATTAAAAATGGGGATCAGAGCTAAACAAAGAATTCTCACCTGAGGAATATGGAATGGCTGAGAAACACCTGAAAAAAAAAAATGGTCAGTATCCTTAATCATCAGGGAAATGCAAATCAAAGCAACCCTGAGATTCCACCTCAAACCAGTCAGAATGACTAAGATCAAAAACTCAGGTGACAGCAGATGCTGTCGAGGATATGGAGAAAGAGGAACAATCCTCCATTGCTGGTGGGATTGCAAGCTCATACAACCACTCTGGAAATCAGTTTGGCGGTTCCTCAGAAAATTGGACATAGTACTACCTGAGGATCCTGCAATACCTCTCCTGGGCATATATTCAGAAGATGTTTCAACTGGAAAGGACACATGCTCCACTATGCTCATAGCAGCCTTATTTATAATAGCCAGAAGCTGGAAAGAACCCAGATGTCCCTCAACAGATGAATGGATACAGAAAATGTGGTACATTTACACAATGGAGTACTACTCAGCTATTAAAAAGAATGAATTTCTGAAATTCCTAGGCAAATGGATGGATCTGGAGGGCATCATTCTGAGTGAGGTAAACTAATCACAAAAGAACTCACATGATATGTACTCACTGATAAGTTGCTATTAGCCCAGAAACTTAGAATACCCAAGATACAGGATACAATCTGCAAAACACATGAAACTACAGAAGAACGAAGACCAAAATGTGGACACTTTGCCCCTTCTTAGAATTGGGAACAAAACTCCCATGGAAGGTGTTACAGAGACAAAGTTTGGAGCTGAGATGATGGGATGGACCATCTAGAGACTGCCATACCCGGGGATCCATCCATCTCCAAACACTGACACCATCGCATACACTAGCAAGATTTTGCTGAAAGGACCCAGATATAGCTGTCTCTTGCAAAGCTATGCTGGTGCCTGGCAAACACAGAAGTGGATGCTCACAGTCAGCTATTGGATGGATCACAGGGCCCCCAATGGAGGAGCTAGAGAAAGTACCCAAGGAGCTAAAGGGGTCTGCAGTCCTATAGGTGGAACAACAATATGAACTAACCAGTACCCCCCCCACACACACACAGAGCTCGTGTTTCTAGCTGCTTATGTATCAGAAAATGGCCTAGTCGGCCATCATTGGAAAGAGAGGCCCATCGGTCCTGCAAACTTTATATGCCTCAGGCCAGGGCCAAGAAGTGGGCGTGGGTGGGTAGTGGGGCAGAGGGTATGGGGGACTTTTGGGATAGCATTTGAAATGTAAATGAAGAAAATACCTAATTAAAAAAAGAGACATTGGTTTTGTCGTTGAAAACATTGAGGAAAGAGAAAAAGGTTGTATTTAGAACTAGTATTGAGATTTAGAATTCTTTTGGATAGTAAACCCAAATTGTTCTCATTTCTATCCTTATCTGAATCCTCACCACAAATTCTGTTTTAATCACTTACCATAAATGCCATTCTTCAATAATCACTGAAAGCAAGCCGTACTTCTCAGCATAGAATCCAGTGGTTCTTTGTTTACAAAATGTATTGGAAAACAACATTGAATATCTAAAACAAACAAAAAACAAAAAGATATCAGGCTTCAAAAAGACGGCTTACTGTTTAAGTCTACTTGCTGCTCCTGCAGGAGGCCAGTGGTTCCCAGAACATATGGTCTCACAGCCTTCTGTTCCAGGGTTTTCAAACTCTTCTCCTGTCCTCCATAGGCACCAAGCAAATACATACATACATACATATGTTATGGCAAAACACTTATGTATATGCATTAAAGTAGATAAATCTTAAATACAATCAGAAAACAAAACAAAATTCCTTTTGATCCAGACATCACTATTAGTGGGGGAGGCTGAAAAATAATTTTTTCAGTAAAGGAAATTATCAATGATATGAAATGGTAAATAATATTTTATACCTTTAGAAAATTATCCTCCCAAAATATAAAAGCATCCTTTGTTGAAGGACACAGTGTTAGGTCATGAACATGTGGCAGGCTTGCATAAGGTGAAAATGTATTCTGGTTTTCTGGAGTCCATTTGACTTGGTAAGTCAGGTTAGCAAACTAGAATCTCTATCTGAAGAAGGATTGATAGAATTCAGAGCTCAAGGCTTCCGGCCATCATGATGGGAACTTTAAAGTGGATGGAGCTTGAAGCAGCTCATTACATTCCATTAACCCGGAGAGGAGATGTGTAGGGGTGGGAAATGCTGGAGGTTAGTTCATTTAATCTTTCTTCATTAAATATAGTTCAAGCCCATTGGATGTTGCCACACATATTTAGGAAAAAATCTTCATGCTCTTATATAAGCATTCTGCAAACTTCCATACAAATGAGCCTAGAGGTTTGTCGTTTAGCTGACTCAGAGTTCTAACATGTTGATAAACAAAATTATACCATCACAAGGATTGAGGAGCCATGATACTTAAGGGAATTATTGACTGCTCATGTTATGCCCTAGAGAAGTTTTGATATTTGATAGAAGGGAGTTAGCTACATCAGTTTCAAAGACCAAAGAAGAAAACAATAATCTCTACAGAAGCAGATATTTCTAGAGCAAGTTCCTAAAATATTTTAAGGCTTGAGAATGTAGATTAATGCTAGCATGCTGGAGGCCCTGTCTTCATCTCTATCACCACAAATAAACTCATATATAATATACCATGCCATATTATTTGGAAATAAAAATGGTTACTGATTCCTCTATTACATTGACAAATCTCAAAATAATCATGCTAAGAGAAAGAAGGAAGCCTACGAAAATGTATACTGGATTATTTGGGCTTAAATAAAATCCTAGGGATAAAAACTATATAAAAAAGTATGTGATATTTTTTGCCTAAAGTCAAAGGACATTTTTAAGAAGATGATGTTGTGAGAACTAGGATAAAACACATAAGTATGAACATGTTGAGATTAGCAGAGTTAGCTATCATTGCAGATCATGGGGAAAGAAGGTTGTTATCAATAGATGATTCAAGAGCAAAGGCTACTTATGAAACATAAATTTTTATCCCTCCTTCACTTCACATGGGAAAATAGATTCTAAGTGAATTGTGCTATGAATTATAAATGGTAAGGAATATCTGGTGATGAATCAATCTCTTGGTAACAGTAAAATTTTCTTTTGTTTTAAAATCCTTGCCTACATCCAATTCACTCTGGCAGTATAGTATTATTTAATGATTATATTAAACTTCATGATATAAGTACTTCATCCTTATCATATAGACAAGGAAATAAAAACCAAGCTTGTATAATTTTGACTAATTTTGTCACTTATTTCTCCTGTGTAACAAACGTTAAAAAGTAGAATTTTAAAGGAATCAAACATGTTAAATCCCAACTTGCACTAACTTCTTTATTCTTGTGATAACAGATTTAATATGTATAATCTTTCCAATCCACAGTTTCTTCACATTCAAACAAGTGCAGTACATTTGGCTGATATTAACGTAAGGAGTTGCAAAGGTCAAATACATCAGTCTGTGTGGAAGAGATCGGTACAGGATTTCACCATTACTAATAGAAGATGTTCCTAAGGAAGAAATACAATAGCCACCTAGAATAGAAACTACCTAGGATTAGGTGTCAAACGATCATCATTTGCATCTCATCTGCTTCCCTTTCTAAGGATAGAATTTTGGAAAATTACCTGATATGTTTCTCATCACTATATGCTAGCTATTACTATGTGCCAGAAACTCTTTGCTTTATGTGTATAAACTCATTTAACTATTAACAACCTTATTATATACATGCTCACATCACACTGTATGTGTACAGAATTAAAGCAGAAATATTCTGCAGTTTGTCTAAGGTCATAGCACTAATAGTTGCCAATGCAGAACCAGAATTTTATAATTAGACAACCAGGCACTAAGATTACTAGTTTTTCAGTTGATTATAACAAAAAATAAAGATAGCATATGGAAGAATAAATAAAATGTCTAAATGCAATATAAACAACAAATTATGACTGTAGTTGTTTTAACCAACCAAAAATTTATATTTCAAGAATGAGTAGAGGTAATAAACATGTGGACTAGTGGAGAACATAAATTAAAAAGGAGAAAAATAATTGAATTTTCTTAAATGTTAATAGTCAAAAAGGGTTAGTTTGGAATTTAGGAGAACAAAGAGAAGCATCCAGATATTTTCTCTTGCAACCAGGAGCATCAGTAGATGATGAAAGGTTAAATGGGTAGTCTTATGGAATTAGACAAAGATATA
Source organism: Mus caroli (assembly GCF_978045245.1). Taxonomy (NCBI): domain Eukaryota; kingdom Metazoa; phylum Chordata; class Mammalia; order Rodentia; family Muridae; genus Mus; species Mus caroli. Next base: position 133,285,342 of record NW_028227257.1, read on the forward strand.
CCATGTGATACCAAAAGCACAACCCATACAATCAATGAATGCATATTGGGTATCAACTGGGCTGAATAAACACTTATATTCCAGATTGTTAGGGTTTGAAAGCTTGTTGCCATGGTTACCTTATACACTCATGGAATATGTCCTGATAAAGAATCTTAAATTAGCTTATCTTTGAAGATTTGTGTACCCTATAAAAGTTATGTGACTCCTCGGCATGCTTATAAATAAGAATTTGTTCATTATCCAATAGTCTCCAACATCTTCACATGAGGCTTCTTAGACTGAACGAAATAGAGCAATCTGTCGCTTGACTTTTCTATGACATTCAAGATACTGAAGTTTTTGAGAAAAGATTGATTTAGACACAAGTTTAATGGAATTAAAAATGTGTGATTAATGACATCTGTTTTCCAGGCATGATAGCTGCCGTAAGATTAATTAATGCCTCATATAAACTACACATTATACTGTACTTTGCCTAAAAGGAAGGATACATTTGTTAATTCTTTACATTAAAAAATCATAATGTCTACTGGATTCTAGGTCATAAAATAGCATAGTTTTAATTTTCTCTTTCCAACCTCTTTTGAATTTCAGCATTATTAAAATATTATGAATCTATTTTTAGTGCTATAAGTTTCTGAGAAGGCTAATAATTTTCAGTTTCATTAGTTAACCAATGCAAAGAGAAAATTCAATAAGACTCTTAGAGGTTTGGCCTGTAAGGCATCAGACTGTGAACTAGTGGAAAGGTATTTCATTTTAATATTTTGAAGTAGTGAAAAGAATAAAAAGATTATAGGGGATACAGTACCTTAGTAAATGTTTATACAACACTGACATAAGTTATACACTGGCTAAACAATATATTCATAATATTTTTAAGTGAACTTCATTTAAAATCTCATGAAGACTAAACCTAAAATTCAGATTAAATAATAGACTTATTTTATGATTCAGTAATAACTTTCAAAATTTTTGTAGACAATAGCTGGGTGATATTAGGCACATTCTGATTTGACCTATTGAGAACATCTGGAAAGTTATAGAGTTATAGCTCTCTTGAATTCCCACTGAGTAGTTTGAAACTAATGTCTATGACACTTTATAGTAAGCTTAGCTCTGTATGGGGGTGACAGTTAAGGAATGGCAAGACATTTTTTCAGTACTAGTACTGTTTATTGATTAAAGTACTGTGCTTAGCCATCTGTAGGCTATATAAAGGAATGTTGCATCTATAAACTGCAATAACTCTCTGAAATTATAATTAATTTATAGATATATATTGTATATTATTATCAAAACATTAACAAGTCTTTTCCTATGATAAAAGACTATATATAAATGTATATGTAGGCAGAATTTTAAACATCAATTACTGTGCAATACTCTAAATTTTACAAGTAGCCAATTTAATTAAACAAGTTGTTGTTTTATAAAATTAGAGATTAAGAGGAGTAAATCAGAAATTTTCATTTGTCTTAACAGTCAAAAAACAATCCAATATGTATGTTCAATGTTCAATGGTCATGTTCAATGTTCATAAATCAATTTATTGAGACCTAACCTGTTCCCATTTCCTAGCCATTGTGAGTAAGTACCAATGGCTAAGGATCAGCAGGTTCAATTTAGACAGAAAACCTTTGACTTACAAACTTTCCTGCTTGAAATATGTGCTGGGATAATGGTGAGACAAAACAAGAGAGTGGCCAACCAATGGCTGGTCTAACTTGGGATCATGCCACAGAAGGGGGTCCATGTTGGACATGCCCTGTATGGTCAAGAACCAAATCGTGGAGAGCCTGAAGCTCCAGAATATAGCCAAACATGGGAAAATATCAATGAAATGATTTACAATGATATTATGCTATACTCATAGATTGCTGCCTAGTCATCTATGATCATCAAAGGAACATCATCCAATAACAAATGAGAGAGCATGCAGAGACCCACAACCAAATACAAGGTGGAGCTAGGGAAACACTGCAAAAGAGGGGAGGGGAAGGATTATAGTAGTCATAGGAGTTGACGACTCCATGATTTCACTGCCCACAAAATCAACTAAGAAGGTCTCATGTGAGCTCACAGAGATCAAAGGGAATTTTGAGTTTTAATTGGCTTCCTATTCTATTCTACTGCCAGAGCAATGTTTTATGCCAGGTCCGTCCTGCTTTATTATTGAAATCAATTTAAGTTCTGCACTATGATTTGAAATAGGGATGGTAATACCTTCAAATGATTTTTTTGTTGTTCAGAATCATTTATGGCTATCCTGAGTTTTGTATTTCAATATATACTTAAGGTTTCTGTGAATAATTGTATTGGAAGTTTGATAATGATTTTATTGAAATTCTATATTGCTTTTGGCAGAGTGATAATTTTCATGATATTAATCCTGCTGATCCATTAGCATGAGAGAGGTCTTTTTATCTTCTCATTTCTGTGTATCTCCTATATATTTTCTCAGAATTTCAAAGTTTTCATTATACAATGCTTTTACTGCATTAGATATTTGTGTTACAGTTAATCTTATTATTGTTGTTTCATTGATTTCTTTCTCCACGTGTTTGTCAATTGTATATATGAAGGCTACTAACTTTTGTGTTAAGTTTGTAACCCAAAACTTTGCTGAAAGCACTTATATGTTGTAGTTTTCTGGTGCAGGGTTTATGGTCTTTTGCACTTAGAAACCTATCATCTTCATGCATCAATGCATTGACTGCTTTTCCTATGGGTATCCCCTTTGCCTCCAGCAGTTTTCATATTGCTTCAATAAAAACATTAAGTACTTTGTTCAACAGATGTCATGAGAGTGGACATCTTTGCCTTGTTCCTTATTTAAGTTTTTCTGCATTCAGTATAACTTTAGGTGTAAGGTTCTTATATATTATGGTATTAAGTTTTTATTATGTTAAGATATGCCCATGTATGTCTATATTCTAAGACCTAATCACAAAGAGAGATTGGAATTTGTCAAAGGCCTTTTCTGTATTCAGTGAAATAATTCATTGATTAAACAATTTTACATGATACATTATAACTATTTATTTAGATATTGAACTTATCCCTGCATTTCTGGGATAAAAGTAACATGATCTTGGATAATATTTTTGTGGGTTATTGGATTTGGGTTGCATGCATATTATTGGAAATTTTTGCATCCATGCTCATAAAATATATTGGTTTATAATTTTTGTTGGTGTTATTTGTATCAGGAGAAATGAATTCTTTTTTACATATATTAAGATTTATGTATTAATGTATGTAAGTACTCTACTTACATATATACCTGTATAACAGTGGAGGGCGTCAGATCTCATTATAGATGGCTGTAAACCACTCAGATAGCTGAGTTCAACCATATTGAACTCAGAACCTCTGGATGTTCTTAACTGCTGAGCCGTGTGTGTGTGTGTGTGTGTGAGAGAGAGAGAGAGAGAGAGAGAGAGAGAGAGAGAGAGAGAGAGAGAGAGAGAGAGAGAGAGAGAGAGAGACTATACATCAAAAAGGGACACTTCTGGCTAGACCTTCTTAGCCATTTGTGGCATCTATAAATTGGTCTGTTTCTTCATATTTTATAGTCAGATACTACACACAAACACACACACACACACACACACACACAGACCTTCTACATAGATGTAAAGGCCATTTTTAGTGGGAAAGCCAGGCATTCCTATGATAACAACTAATCAGTTCAGAGGAAAGCTATTTCTTATTTTAGTTCAACAGAAAAACTCCTTCAAAGATGTCTTTACTCTGACCCATGGGAAGACAGTTTTGGTAAGTTCATTGTGAAGTTTCTTCTTTGGGAAAAATAAAAACTTGGCAAACTAGGTTTTATAGACTCTTCAATCCCTTCTTAATTCTCAGCTCATTTAATGTCTCCTATGCTCTGCCCCAAGAACCTTACTGGTATGAATATGCAAAGTACTCTCAGACCTTGAATACTCTCCAACCTTCTTCCTTCCTTATAAAATGTATTTCATTTCCCTGATCCTTTCCTCTACTGAAGTCAAAGTCATACAAATTATCCAGTCTATATGGTGCACCTATAGAAATAACTATAACCTTGTTTAAATGCTAGGATTATTAAAAATTGCTTGCACTATATAACATACAAGAGTTATTTGAAAATTTGCAGTTTAATGACATAGAAATATGATAACTTTGAATAAGATAACCTAGATCCAAAAAGACAAAAGACCACATTTCCTCTCACCTGTTAATGCTATATTGAATCTCCAGATGTGCACATTTCAATTGGCATGCCCACAAAAGTTGAAATATTACTAAAATGACATGAGTAAGAGCTTTCAATGGAGAAGAAATAAAACAGCGTAATAAATATCCAAAGCAAATATGTAATAAAAAGATGAAACTGATGTAAGTGGAGAGTAGGGTAGACTATGGAAAGAAATAGTCACACTAAACACTTTTGAAAATGACACAGATAATTATATGTGTAGAATCTCCTATATCTTTCGGTCTCTTTATCATCTATCTATCTATCTATCTATCTATCTATCTATCTATCTATCTATCTATCTATCTATCTATTTCATCTAAGTATCAATTTCTGTATAACATAGAGTTATCTATGAGGTTAGATTTTCGTAACCTGATTTAATAATGGTTCATAAATGCTTGAACCTCTCTCCTAGCCCACAGTCCACCAGAGGTAGTGGAAAGAAGAGGTTAATAGGTCAAAGAAGGATTTGGATCTGTTTAGAAATTGTTTTCTGGGGTGAATTTAGTTTCTGTTGCCAGAATATCAGCAGTTCAGTTCCCTTGAATCAGTAGCAGTAGCTCAATTCAGTTACAAACACCATTCAAGAATTAGCAATGACACTTTGATCCAGAAGAATCCAAGAGGCTCTGCCAATCAACCTGAGCCATCAGAAGCAGCACAAAGGCATCAGTTCTTTGGTGTATTTATCCCTATAAAGTCACTACAAATGATGATCAGTGAAGATGTTAAGGTGAAACAATGCCACACAGTGCCATCTGCTCTCTGTTGGGTTGTATTTATACCCTTTTCAAACATCATGTGTTCTTTCAAGCATCTGCTCTAGCAAAACTTCAAATGTCCACTTTCCAGGAAGCTTCCAGAGAACCATCATATGTCCTTTCTCAGGAAAAACAGTTTTCTATATGTTCTATTCAATAAAAACATCCTTTCATGTGTCTGCTTCAGCAAAACATTCTCTCATAAGACAGTTTCCAGAAAAATAGCACATGACACAACTGTGTCTCCAAAGGAACCAGAAATTTCTACTTCAGTTATGCTAAAACATAACAAGAATATTCCTAAAAAGACACCAGAAATGGATAAGAAGACTAGTGTCAGGAATGTGTTTCTTCTTTTGAAATCTTTGGACACTGGGTCCCCAAGTAGCACCAAGTAGAACATATATTACTATTGCTTTTGTTAGCCTCGAGAACTTAACTGTAAACCCCAATTACTGAATATACAATAGTTGAGATCTAAAACTAGGAGAAATAAACTTGATTTCAATCTGGAAGATACATCCCTACTTTATTATTTTCATAGTGCATGAAAATTCAGGCAAAAGGAGAAAATTCATACTCAATGATTAATTGTGTGAGTGACAAAAAAAAATTGGTTTTCCAAGACATATTCACTGGTGCAATAGTGACAGTTTTAACATCATGTGAGTAGTCAGTCAACTTCTGAGTGTGTCTAAGTCCTGATCCAGAGGATAAAACTCATATGTTACACCATTATCAGGATAAGAACATAAGACCATGACAGGGAATCAAGTAATATTATGCTGCTAATTGTATATAGTATTAAACCAAATGTTAAAAATATTATAACGCTCATAAATCATCTTTGAGTCATCTTTAAACCATCATAAAAGAAACTTTTTCTTGTATCCTCTATCATTTATCTATTTGTAGTAAGTGAATATCAGCACACTGTTGAAATAAATATTTTTTTTAAATCCTTACACATTGTATCACTGAAAAAAATTCTTTGAAACGCAAGAGTGGCCTCTTTAAAAAAATGGGCTAGTGAAGCAACATATCAATCACTCAGTATCTATGAAATCAATACAATGGAACAAGTAAGTTTACTAAATTACCTCACACTGTGAAAAACATGAAATATTAACTCTTTAAGAAAAGTGATTTATTATAGCAATTCATACATTAATAATAAAAAACAAAAATATGAAACAAAAATTTTGGGAAGGAATAAAATTAAAAAAATTACAGAGATAAATAGGAATTTGATGATTTGGGTTGAAATATTAAAGAAAAGTTAGAGTAGTAGTAAATAATTGGACATAGGTAATGAAACAGGCCAGGTGAAAACTCTGAAATCCAAAAAACAAACAATAAAGACAACAAATGAGAGATACTGTCTCAGGGGTGCAGAGGGAGAGAATGAGAGATACATTAAAGAATTGAGAAAAGGATGGTGATGTTCTAACAATGTATATTGCAAAGATATTTGCATCACAATAATTGGAGTACAGAACTAGATGTTTTACAGTATGGTATTCTATGGGGGACATTATAACAAAGTATCAGACATCTAGTTACTTAACAAAATAGATATTAGTTACTCACATATGAAGATGTAGAATCTGAGATCAGTACTCTTCAGTGTCACATTGTCTCTCATGACTCAGATGAACATTCTTACTTGACTCTTGGATTCTGGTAATGCTTGGTGGACTTAACCATATGGAAGCATCACCCTAGTGTTCTGGTAGGCTCCTCCCTGTGTGAGTTCAATTTTTTCTTCTCACAATCTCTGTCAAGATTTCTGTTTTTAGAGAAGATAATAATATTATATTAGAGCAGGATCTAGCCTAAATGGTCACAAATCAATTATAAAACTTTCCTAACAAAGACATTTATATCATGAGATGTATTTCAGGATTTTATCATATTTTGCTTTGGGGATAGAATTTAAACTAAAACAAAAAAGCTGGGAGGAGCCAAGAGACTGGTAAGTTAGGTTTTCAGAGCTGACATTTTTGAAAGTGGAAATCAACAATCTACAAACTGTTAAGATTTGTGAAGAAATTCAAAATAATGAAAGAAGGATAAAAGAGAGAGGAACTTAGTGAGATGGTTTGAATAATATTCAGTTTAGGACAGCTGAAATGGTAAAAGAAAATAATAGAGGATTCATCAGAAAACATAATTTTGGTTCAATCCTGTTGTTGGTTATAGATCATTATAAGTTTCATCTTAATACAATGCAGCATGTTATATGTATCTAGGAATAATCTAGGAGTCTTTGACAAAATGCCAATATTTTGATTGAAATAACAATAGCAAATTCATGTGTACTAGGATGAATGGATTACAATAAAAGAGTGTTGAATTTTTTAGCATGAAGAGGTTTAGAATTTTGTCAAAGGTATTTCCAGTATCTAATGAGATGATTATGCATTTGTTTGTTTCAGATTGTTTATCTCGTAGATTATATTGATGAATTTTTGTATGTTGAACCATCCCTGCCATCTAGGAGTTGAAGTTCCTTCATCATGGTGGATGATGTTTTTGATGTGTTCTTGTATTTGGTCTATGAGTATTTTATTGAGTATTTTTGTATCAGTGTTTATAAGGGAGTTTGTCTGATATTCTCTTTCTTGGTTGAGTATTTCTATGATTTAGGGAATCAAGGTGACAATTGATTCATAAAATGAATTTGGCAATGTTCTTTCTGTTTCTATTTTGTGGAATAATTTGTAGAGTAATGCTGTTCTTTGAATGTCTGGTAGAATTCTGTGCTGTAACTATCTGTCCCTGGCCTTTTTTCATTTAGGAGACTTTAAATAACTGCTTCTATTTCCTTAGGGGTTATAGTTCTATTTAGATTGTTTACCTGATCTTGATTTAAATGTAGTATGTTGTATCTCTCCAGAAAATTATCCATTTTGTTTAAAATTTCCAATTCTTTGGAGTACAGGTTTTGGAAGTAAGACTTAATGATCCTTTGGATTTCCTTGTTGTTGTTATTTCTCCTGTTTCTGATTTTGTTAATCTGAATATTTTCTCTCTGCCTTTTCATTAATGTATCTTGTTGATTTTCTCAAACAAACAACTCTTCTATTTGCTTAACCTAAAGTTTTGACCTCAAATCCACTTATATGATATTCACTTACTCATTAGCTCATTAAGCATGATCTATATCTATTTAGTACCAACAACTGTAAACATTAAGTTTGGTGATCTTGGTGATGTTCAGTGTTCAGGTTTCTGTGTGTGTGTGTGTGTGTGTGTGTGTGTGTAGTTTTCTTTGGTTTTGTTTCTTTACTTTGTCACCCCATATCCTTCCTGTCTTCATTGTTTTCCTTGTCTCACTACAGAAAAGACTGTAAAAGAAGTAGAATGGTCTACAATAACAGGTGCTGCCTGTGGCTTGTGGTAATTTCTGTTTCAATGGCTATTTACAAGGACAAATACTAAAAACTAAAAAAAGTTTGCAGTGATCCAAGAGCTTCTTTCAAGTTGTTCTAATACCTATAGTGTTGCTCCCTGCATGTCTGCTTCATTGATAAAGTCGTCTTTAAAAAAGAAAATTGCTGCCTTTGGAAACTAAACCTCCTGTGCAACTCTGATGTCCTTTCTTTTCTCTGTATTCTCTTCTAAATATGAATGCAATACAGCAGCTTCTTGTTTTTTGTTTTGTTTTGTTTCGGTTTTGTAAATGTGTACATATCTAAATCATTTCCCATCCTTCACCTCTGTCTGCGTCCTCCATGACTTTCAATTCATGGCCTCTTTTGCTGTAGTTATTTTTGTAAGACACACACACGCATACACACACACACACACACACACACACACACAGAGAGAGAGAGAGAGAGAGAGAGAAATGTAACCTCATCTGTGTATGGTTTCAGGGATAACTATTTGGTATTAGATAACTAAATAGAGGTTCTTGGTAGGGGAAAACTGGTTCTTGCTTTAATTTTAATTAATTTTTAAATTTTAATTTTTAATTTCCCGAGGCTCTTCATCTAAGGGTAGGGTACTCTTAATTTTCCCCATCGACTTTAGCATGACACCTGTGTTATTATTAAGGTCTTTTTTTTTTTTAAATTATATAGTTGAGATTTTTTCTTTTTTTTTTTTTTTTTTTTTTTTTGTCACTGCAAAAGACACTTTATTAAGGCGAGAATAAAAGGGCCCAGAAGGGGAAAAATAGTTCTGATGATTTAAATCTTTTTTTCTTTTTTTTTTGTTGTATTTTTTTTAAATTAGGTATTTTCCTCAATTACATTTGCAATGCTATCCAAAAAGTCCCCAATACACTCCCCCCCAGTCCCCCACCCCACCCCCTTGGCCCTGGCATTCCCCTGTACCGGGGCATATAAAGTTGGCAAGTCCAATGGGCCTCTCTTTCCAGTGATGGCTGACTAGGCCATCTTTTGATACAAATGCAGCTAGAGTCAAGAGCTCTGGGGTACTGGTTAGTTCATAATAATGATCCACCTATGGGGTTGCAGTTCCCTTTAGCTCCTTGGGTACTTTCTCTAGCCCATTGGGGGCCCTGTGATCCATCCAATACCAGACTGTGATCATCCACTTCTGTGTTTGTTAGGCCCCGGCATTGTCTCACAAGAGACAGCTATATCTGGGTCCTTTCAGCAAAATCTTGCTAGTGTATGCAATGGTGTCAGCGTTTGGAAGCTGATTATGGAATGGATCCCTGGATATGGCAGTCTTTAGATGGTCCATCCTTTCATCACAGCTCCAAACTTTATCTCTGTAACTCTTTCCATGGGTGTTTTGTTCCCAATTCCAAGAAGGGGCAGTGTCCACACTTTGGTCTTCATTCTTCTTGAGTTTCATGGGTTTAACAAATTGTATCTTATATCTTGGGTATCCTAAGTTTTTTGGCTAATATCCACTTATCAGTGAGTACATATTGTGTGAGTTCCTTTGTGAATATGTTACCTCACTCAGGATGATGCCCTCCAGAGCCATCCATTTGCCTAGGAATTTCATAAATTCATTCCTTTTAATAGCTGAGTAGTACTCCATTGTGTAAATGTACCACATTTTCTGTATCCATTCCTCTGTTGAGGGGCATCTGGGTTCTTTCCAGCTTCTGGCTATTATAAATAAGGCTGCTATGAACATAGTGGAGCATGTGTCCTTCTTACCGGTTGGAACATCTTTTGGATATATGCCCAGGAGAGGTATTGCTGGATCCTCCTGTAGTACTATGTCCAATTTTCTGAGGAACCGCCAAACTGATTTCCAGAGTGGTTGTACCAGCTTGCAATCCCAACAACAATGAAGGAGTGTTCCTCTTTCTCCACATCCTCGCCAGCATCTGCTGTCACCTGAATTTTTGATTTTAGCCATTCTGATTGGTGTGAGGTGGAATCTCAGGGTTGTTTTGAGTTGCATTTCCCTGATGATTAAGGATGTTGAACATTTTTTCAGGTGCTTCTCTGCCATTCGGTATTCCTCAGGTGAGAATTCTTTGTTCAGTTCTGAGCCCCATTTGTTAACGGGGTTATTTGATTTTCTGGAGTCCACCTTCTTGAGTTCCTTATATATATTAGATATTAGTCCCCTATCTGATTTAGGATAGGTAAAGATCCTTTCCCAATCTGGTGGTGGTCTTTTTGTCTTATTGATGGTGTCTTTTGCCTTGCAGAAGCTTTGCAACTTTATGAGGTCCCATTTATCGATTCTCGATCTTACAGCACAAGCCATTGCTGTTCTATTCAGGAATTTTTCCCCTGTGCCCATATCTTTGAGGCTTTTCCCTACTTTCTCCTCTATAAGTTTCAGTGTCTCTGGTTTTACATGGAGTTCCTTAATCCACTTAGATTTGACCTTGGTACAAGGAGATAGGAATGGATCAATTCACATTCTTCTACATGATAACCGCCAGTTGTGCCAGCACCATTTGTTGAAAATGCTGTCTTTTTTCCACTGGATGGTTTTTTTTCCCTTGTCAAAGATCAAGTGACCATAGGTATGTGGGTTGATCTCAGGGTCTTCAATTCTGTTCCATTGGTCTACTTGTCTGTTGTTATACCAGTACCATGCAGTTTTTATCACAATTGCTCTGTAGTACAGCTTTAGGTCCAGCATTGTGATTCCGCCAGAGGTTCTTTTATCCTTGAGAAGAGTTTTTGCTATCCTGGTTTTTTGTTGTTCCAGATGAATTTGCAGATTGCCCTTTCTAATTCGTTGAAGAATTGAGTTGGAATTTTGATGGGGATTTCATTGAATCTATAGATTGCTTTTGGTAAGATAGCCATTTTTACAATGTTGATCCTGCCAAACCATGAGCATGGGAGGTTTTCCATCTTCTGAGATCTTCTTTAATTTCTTTCTTCAGGGACTTGAAGTTCTTGTCATACAGATCTTTCACTTCCTTAGTTAGAGTCACACCAAGGTATTTTATATTGTTTGTGACTATTGAGAAGGGTGTTGTTTCCCTAATTTCCTTCTCTGCCTGTTTATCCTTTGTGTACATAAAGGCCATTGACTTGCTTGAGTTAATTTTATATCCAGCTACTTCACCAAAGCTATTTATCAGGCTTAGGAGTTCTCTGGTGGAATTTTTAGGGTCACTTATGTATACTATCATATCATCTGCAAAAAGTGATATTTTGACTTCTTCTTTTCCGATTTGTATCCCCTTGGTCTCCTTTTGTTGTCTAATATCTCTGGCTAGGACTTCAAGTACAATGTTGAATAGGTAGGGAGAGAGTGGGCAGCCTTGTCTAGTCCCTGATTTTAGTGGGATTGCTTCCAGCTTCTCACCATTTACTTAGATGTTGGCTACTGGTTTGCTGTATATTGCTTTTATCATTGTTAAGTATGGGCCTTGAATTCCTGATCTTTCCAAGACTTTTATCATGAATGGGTGTTGGATTTTGTCAAATGCTTTTTCAGCATCTAACGAGATGATCATGTGGTTTTTGTCTTTGAGTTTGTTTATATAATGAATTACATTGATGGATTTTCATATATTGAACCTTCCTTGCATCCCTGGGATGAAACCTACTTGGTCAGGATGGATGATTGTTTTGATGTGTTATTGAATTCGGTTAGCGAGAACTTTATTGAGGATTTTTGCATCAATATTCATAAGGGAAATTGGTCTGAAGTTCTCTATTTTTGTTGGGTCTTTATGTGGTTTAGGTATCAGAGTAATTGTGGCTTCATAGAGTGAGTTGGGTAGAGTACCTTCTGATTGTATTTTGTGGAATAGTTTGTGAAGAACTGGGATTAGATCTTCTTTGAAGGTTTGATAGAACTCTGCACTAAACCCATCTGGTCCTGGGCTTTTCTTGGTTGGGAGACTATTAATGACTGCTTCTATTTTTTAGGGGATATGGGTCTGTTTAGATCATTAACCTGATCTTGATTTAACTTTGGTACCTGGTATCTGTCTAGAAACTTGTCCATTTCATCCAGGTTCTCCAGTTTTGTTGAGTATAGACTTTTGTAGAAGGATCTGATGGTGTTTTGGATTTCTTCAGGGTCTGTTGTTATGTCTCCCTTTTCATTTCTGAATTTGTTAATTAGAATACTTTCCCTATGCCCTCTAGTGAGTCTGGCTAAGGGTTTATCTATCTTGTTGATTTTCTCAAAGAACCAGCTCCTCGATTGGTTGATTCTTTGAATTGTTCTTCTTGTTTCCACTTGGTTGATTTCACCCCTGAGTTTGATTATTTCTTGCTGTCTACTCCTCTTGGGTGAATTTGCTTCCTTTCATTCTAGAGCTTTTAGGTGTGTTGTCAAGCTGCTAATGTGTGCTCTCCCTAGTTTCTTTTTGGAGGCACTCAGAGCTATGAGTTTTCCTCTTAGAAATGCTTTCAATGTGTCCCATAAGTTTGGGTATGTTGTGGCTTCATTTTCACTAAACTCCAGAAAGTCCTTAATTTCTTTCTTTATTCCTTCCTTGACCAAGGTATCATTGAGAAAAGTGTTGTTTAGTTTCCACGTGTGTGTTGGATTTCTATTATTTATTTTGTTATTGAAGATCAGTCTTAGTCCATGGTGATCTGATAGGGTGCATGGGACAATTTCAATATTTTTGTATATGTTGAGGCTTATTTTGTGACCAATTATGTGGTCAATTTTGGAGAATGTACCGTGAGGTGCTGAGAAGAAGGTATATCCTTTTGTTTTAGGATAAAATGTTCTGTAGATATCTGTCAGATCCATTTGTTTCATAACCTATGTTAGTTTCACTGTGTCCCTGTTTAGTTTCTGTTTCCATGATCTGTCCATTGGTGAAAGGGTGAAAGTGGTGTGTTGAAGTCTCCCACTATTATTGTGTGAGGTGCGATGTGTGCTTTGAGCTTTACTAAAGTATCTTTAATGAATGAGGCTGCCCTTGTATGTGGAGCATAGATATTCAGAATTGATAGTTCCTCTTGGAGGATTTTACCTTTGATGAGAATAAAGTGCCCTTCCTTGTCTTTTTTGATGACTTTGGGTTGGAAGTCAATCTTATCAGATATTATAATGGCTACTCCAGCTTGTTTCTTCCCACCATTTGCTTGGAAAATTGTTTTCCAGCCTTTCATTCTGAGGTAGTGTCTATCTTTTTCTCTGAGATAAGTTTCCTGTAAGCAGCAAAATGTTGGGTCCTGTTTCTGTAGCCAGCCTGTTAGTCTAAGTCTTTTTATTGGGGAGTTGAGTCCATTGATATTAAGAGATATTAGGGAGAAGTAATTGTCGCTTCCTTTTATTTTTGTTGTTAGAGTTGGTGTTCTGTTTTTGTGGCTGTCTTCTTTTAGGTTTGTTGAGGGATTACCTTCTTGCTTTTTCTAGGACGTGGTTTCTGTCCTTGTATTGGTTTTTTTCTGTTATTATCCTTTGAAGTGCTGGATTCGTGGAAAGATAATGTGTGAATTTGGTTTTATCGTGGAATACTTTGGTTTCTCCATCTATGGTAATTGAGAGTTTGGCTGGGTATAGTAGCCTGGGCTGGAAATTGTGTTTTCTTAGTTTCTGTATAACATCTGTCCAGGCCCTTCTGGCTTTCATAGTCTCTGGTGAAAAATCCAGTGTAATTCTGATAGGCTTGCCTTTATATGTTACTTGAGCTTTTTCCCTTACTGCTTTTAGTATTCTATCTTTATTTAGTGCATTTGTTGTTCTGATTATTATGTGTCAGGAGGAATTTCTTTTCTGGTCCAGTCTATTTGGAGTTCTGTAAGCTTCTTCTATGTTCATGGGCATCTCTTTCTTTAGGTTTGGGTAGTTTTCTTCTATAATTTTGTTGAAGATATTTGCTGGTCCTTTGAGTTGAAAATCTTCATTCTCATCTACTCCTATTATCATTAGGTTTGGTCTTCTCATTTTGTCCTGGATTTCCTGGATGTTTTGAGTTAGGATCTTTTTGGATTTTGTATTTTCTTTGATTGTCGTGCCAATGTTCTCTATGGAGTCTTCTGCACCTGAGATTCTCTCTTCCATCTCTTGTATTCTGTTGCTGATGCTCGTATCTATGGTTCCAGATTTCTTTCCTAGTGTTTCTATCTCCAGTGTTGCCTCAATTTGGGTTTTCTTCATTGTCTCTACTTCCCTTTTTAGGTCTTGGATGGTTTTATTCAATTCCATCACCTGTTTGGTCTGGTTTTCCTGCAATTCTTTAATGGATTTTTTTGCTTCCTCTTTAATGTCTTCTACCTGTTTAGCAGTGTTCTCCTGTATTTCTTTAAGTGTGTTTTTCAAGTCCTTCTTGATGTCCTCTACCATCATCATGAGATATGCTTTTAGATCTGGGTCTAGCTTTTCCAATGTGTTGGGGTGCCCTGGACTGGGCGAAGTGGGAGTGCTGGGTTCTGATGATGGTGAGTGATCTTGGTTTCTGTTAGTAAGATTCTTACGTTTACCTTTTGCCATCTGGTAATCTCTGGGGTTAGTTGTTGTCATTGTCACTGTTTAAAGATTGGAGCAGACTCTGTGTTCCACTCACCAGAAGTCTCAAAATCCTGTGGCGGGTGTTGTGGGTAGCTGGCGGGTGTCAGCCGTCCCTGCGCTCTAGCTACCCCTGTGCTGGTCAGACGGGAAGAGGCTTGTGGCCCTACTCAGGCCGGATTTCTCAAGATTTTTTGGAAGTAACTTTCTTGTTCCATATAAAAATATTATCTCTCAAAAGAATTCCTTGTCTTCTGGGTATTAATTAAAATCTTTCTGATCTTCCTTTTAGTGTTTCATGAACTATACGTGTAGTATCTTTTAGACATATTAATTGGACTGTCCATGATCAGCTGTTACCTTGCAATTTGACCAGTTTTCTGAAACGTTGTAGATCTTCTGCCAAACAATATCACTGTTGAGAGGTGCAAGCTTCACTTATCTGTGGGTATAAGAATAAATATTTAGAATGCATTTAGAAATTATGTTACTTTAGCAAATTTTCAATACCTGGCTCTCCTCAAGGTTCATCGGCTTCACCAACCACAGGTATTTGGCTGTGGTTATAAAACCAAGCATGTTCTTTTGCTGTTGGGTAGGCACTAAATCTACTTAGAAACTGTTGGCCACCAGAAAGATACATAAACCACTATTGCAAAACTGGCACATCTTACTGTGATAATCATTTAGCATCATAATCGTTAGCATCATAAATGGTCTAGACTACCTCACTTTTTATGTTTTAGAGATATTTAGATTTTTTGTATATTATGAGAATATAGTATAATAAGATATTTTTCTTTTTTTTTCTTCTTTCAAATCCTCCCATGTAACAATTTCCATTGTTCCCTTTCAAATTTATGGTATATATATATGTGTGTGTGTGTGTGTGTGTGTGTGTGTGTGTGTGAGTATGTATGTATGTGTACATACATATACATGTGTGTGTAAAGTTTTACATATAATGTTATACACACATGTTGTACATGTATGATGCAACTTTGCCTAGCGTATTTAGTCACTCTGTCATATAGTCCTTAGAGAGGAAGTTTGTGTCACATCCAGCTTGATTCCTTTAAGTACTATGTTCAAAATGCATGGTGTGTTCCACAGTAGAGGCTTATTTTCATCTTCTTCTAAGTTTATTCCTATTTTAAGGTTTGGAAATTTCAGAGTAAATTATTTAGTTCATGATGATGAAAACTTTCTAATCAGAGTTCACAAGGATTCTGTTTAATGTTTATAGATGACATGTTTAACATCAACATTTTATAATTCATGAAGTCATCATAAGTAGTTCTCTTTGAGGTAGTCATTCTTTATTTTGAATTTTGCCAAAAGACTCCAATGCACAAAAATCTTAAATTTGTCCCAGTCAGATTATACTATGAAATAAAATTGGGATTTGTTTAGAGACGGTTTAACTCCAAACTGCACCCTTCTTTTGAAAGGAATTTTAGTTATAAGGAGATTTAAATGAGATTAAAATGAGAGATATACAAAAAGATCATAAAATCAAAAAGTGGAAATTTTGAAGTCACAAGAGAGTAGCAAAGTTATTTTATGGAAGAGTTAAAAGCTAAATTTAGCTCTGCGATTTCTAACGAGCAGAAAGGAAAACATGAAGAATTAGACAGCTCTTATATTCTACAGTGCAGCAAAGGGAACCCAGAACTTACTTAGAAAAAGAGACTATTTCTAGTATGAACTAAAAATAGATTTATATCAGAAATATCTTTTCATAAAAGATATGCCTCATAAAACTTTTGCAGATTATGTGGAAATTCTACTTCTATTGTAATGGTGTGTAATAAGACAAATATAATAATGAAGCCACAAAATTCTTATGGACATGGGAAGTAAAATACTATTTATTAACATACTGTCATAATTCTATTTCTCTTAATTCATTGACCATAGATTTTGAAAACATATTGCCTTCGCAAATTTTACTTTTTTGTTTTCTAATTCAAAAATAGCTTATCTTACCATATGCATTTTAAATAGATTTATTATAGGTTTTTTACCAACAGTTTAATGTATATATAAAAATATAATGCATATATATGCATTTTATTTATATGTATACATATTTTTTGCCTATTGGTGCTTTCAGTCTGGGTTAAAGAAACTTTCTTTTCTTTCTTTCTTTTTTATTAATCATTCTATTTGCTTATATTTCAAATCTTATCCCCCTTCCCAATATGCTTTCTATGAGCCCCCCACCCCTGACCCCTCTGCTTTGCCTCTGAAAGAGTGCTCCCCCCACCCACCCACCAACTTCTCTGGCCTCTCTTCTCTGGGGCATCAGGCCTCCATAGGATCAAGAGCCTCCCACTGATGCCAGATGAGACTCTTAGTCCTGTAGCAGGAACCATGGGCCAGCACATGTATACTCCTTGGTTGGTGATTCAATCCCTGGGAATTCTAAGGCATCTGGTTAATAGATAACTATTGTTCCTCATCTGTGGTAGCAATCCCCTTCAGCTCCTTCAGTTCTTCCCCTAACTCTTCCATTGGGGTCTCTGAGATAAATCTTTTAAATATTAATATTCACAGTGCCATAAATTTTAAATGTATCCATTAGAATTTAATCATTACAATAATTCAATTACTAATAGAGTCATATTTAAAAATTAATATAGTTTTAATTTTTCAAAAATATACATATGTGTATACACACACATATATATGTATATATGTATATATGTAACATATATATATATATATATATATATATATATATATATATATATATGCAAGCTGCTCAATCTATATAATATTACTTGTATGTATATGGTTCCAGGGCAGAACATTTGGTATTGCATGCTTGATTGGAGAAATATTTCCTGAAGAAGATTATTTCTTGCCATCCATCACTGATTAGTTGTCTGTAGTCACATGTGTAGAGGTGGGGTGTGACCTTCCCCAAGCCCTGAGAAGGCTAAATAAACCTTAAGTGCTCAACAGAGTTGGACCTTAACCACCCAGGTGGAGTCATCCTCTTTGCTGCACCTGCAATTTCCTATAGGAGTAGGCTGCCCGCTGAGCTTGCTTTGCAACACAATCCAGCTGAAACAAAGGATGGGATCCTAGGGTTTTCCCTATATAAATGCAGTACTGAAAATTAAACTCTGAGCCTTGATCAGAAACTTTTGTCTTGGCTTCATCCTTCATCCTTTTCCATTTTCAGTCTCCCTTTCAGTTAGACCCAGTTCATCCATTGCTGCTAGAAGGCTCTAGTGGGGCCCTATGAGATTTCCCCCTTTTTGATTGTACATCTATTTGTGTCATCATTGTTCAGGTCTCACTGAAGCAGCCACATTTTTGAGACTTCTTGACTGTAGCTTCCCTGACGTTTCCCACAGGAGACATGCCCCTCTCGTTGTTGAAGAATTTCATCTAATCTTTGGACTCTTCCCTGAAGTTCTGGTACAGGAGTTGTGTTGTAGATGTATCAGTTGGGTCAAAGTCTCATAGATTATTTTTCTCTACATTTTTATTGGCTGTAGTTTTCTACAATGGTTGTCAAAAAAAACTTTATGAGGTGTGAGGGCAATATTTATCTATTTATCTATGAGTATGCATGGATATATATTTTGAATGCAATTTCAAATTATTCTATCTGGTTAAAGGCAGTTATATATTCTTCCCCAAGACCTATGACCTCACTTGCCCACTATAAGTTCAGTAGGTTTCCATTATCAGGCATGTTTGGGTTTTTTTTTGGGGGGGTTGTTTTTTTGGGGTTTTGTTTGTTTGTTTGTTTTGTTTTTGTTTTCATTTTTGTTTTTGTTTTTGTTTTTTTTCTATTTGAGCAGTCCAATCTAAGTCTTGAATTCAATTTGAGGACTGTTGGTTAACTCCAAGATACGTGTGACATTATTGCACTCTTAGAGCTACTATACTATATTTAGTGATTGTAACTCTAAGGCCACATAACTGTGCATGTCTATTGGTTGCTTCCTCCTAGAAGCTTCTTTGGCACCTATTTGACACAATGAAAAATAGTACTCAGGGAGGAGGCTTAATTGTCAGCTCCAGATGTGATATTTTGTGTACTATGCATTGTGTACATTTGTCTTCAGCAAGAGGAGATTCTTTTGAAACTCTGAGGGGCAACTAAAGGCAGCATACATACCCTATGCTTTGTGAGTCTCTTAGACTTCTTTGATGAAAAAAACTTGAAGTGGAACTTCTTATGCCTGATATTGTGATTTTTCTTAGATACTCTAGGTTTCTTGGTGAGTTGAGGAGGAAAGTTTTTGTTGGGATCAGGAAATTGCCACATAAACCACTCAAACACCAACCTAAGTCAAATACGGATGGTTTATTTAATGTCACACCTAAGATTGATTGGTAAAGACCACAGGTCAAAGTTGGGAGCTAACTGTGACTTTG
This sequence comes from Mus caroli, assembly GCF_978045245.1. Lineage (NCBI taxonomy): Eukaryota > Metazoa > Chordata > Mammalia > Rodentia > Muridae > Mus > Mus caroli. Next base: position 133,304,638 of record NW_028227257.1, read on the forward strand.
AGTTAAGATGCTATAAGACTTTTAAGTTTAAATTACACATATATCTGTGCCAAGTTATTTCACCAATCAAGACGTAGGGATAGAGGTTTCCTTAGAAACATTTCTTTGGGGCAGTGAACCATGTCACCAGACAGAAGAACCAGTAAAGTAGTAGGAAATTTCAGAACCCCAGGAAAACTCAGAATTGAGAATGGCAGGAGTTCAGACTAGCTTCCGGTCAGATCCATGGCCTGGAACATGTGACCATAACACCTCACTAAGAAGAACATTGACAACTGGTCATGTAACATAGAACTTAGAGTTCTCCATGATAATAAGGGGTCTATAGAGGCCCTGAGTGTTTAGCCAATGAGTCTCTCTTCCTATGCATCCCTTCTTGCAAAAGGTATTTAATCTCTAGTTCACCCTAATAAGTCATATGCACACTCATCTGCCATTAATAAAACGGTTTGGACAAACAAGGTTTGTCTCCTTCACCAAAGACTACTGTTGGTGGAGGGCTTTATCATACAAAGCCATGCCTAACCTGAAGAAGGCCCCTACTCACTTCAGGCATTTACCCTGAGATAAGCCAAATCTGCTGCATGCTCCCTCCCCCAATACCCCATACTGTGGGGCTCATAGCAGGCACATGTTCCCTGTCTCCAACTCCTTGAGTGCTCCAGCAGTGTCTGTGTGCACAGGAGGACGGGAGCACCAATTCTCAACTCCTTGAGATTCTCAGAGTTGTCTGCATGCCCAGGAGTTTGAGAACCACAGACTTTGTCAGAGCCTTTTCTGTTTCTCACTAAAGAAACACAGTCTGGAACCCCTATCTTAGACTGACTTTTGCCTCCACTGAGCTGCATATTGGCAGTGTTCCAACATGTCAGTGGTGAGGTGGAAACTCAGAACCACACATGTCTTTGTTTTACACTTATCTGGGGGACTTGTCTTGTCTAGCATTCATGTCTTAACTTGTCAACCAGGATGATAGTTACCTACATACATTTCTATCTACCAAGTAGGATGCCAGTCCCAAGAGAGGTTTTGGGAACTTAAACTTTACTTACTCAAAATGAAGGTCTTATTCCAAATAGTTCTTATATTGATGCAGGTGCTTTTCTTATGTTGGGGTCTATCCCAGGGACAGCTTATAAAAGCAAGCAGTATAAGAGCTTAGACACAGGTGCAGGAAGTGCTTTTGAATGATTGGTTCTGGTCTAAGATTATTGTGGGTAACTATAGAAAGCAGTTCTATAGTCTTCCATCATGATTGGTTTCCAAGGACACAGAATATAACAGCATATGTAATGAACTTCAGGATGAGTAAGTTTCTTAGTAACAGTAGAGACAACACATGAGAGTTTCCTTATAATAATAGTAACATCACAAAATGGCAGGCCCACCAGTTATCAGTTACCCAGGTTAATATTCCATCTAGGCCTTAATATTTTAACTAAGTCTTAGCACATTCCATGTATTATATATGTACATATGCATAGACTTCGATGTATTAGATGTAATTTTAGGTATATAGTTATAATATTGTTTGTATTAGTCTCTAGGCAGAGAACTTATGGAACTTCTCTCTATATTAAGAGAATTTCCTCTAATGACTTAGAGTCTGTAGTCAAATAACCCAGCAATGAGCAGCTGTGAATGGGAAGTCAAAAAATCTAGTAGTTGTTCAGTGCCACAAGGCCAGTTGTTTCAGCTGGTCTTCTTTATAAGCTGGAATCCTTCAGAAGTAGGTTCCAAGAATATCCTCTGTGGGTCTAGATTGGTAGAAAGATATTGTTTAAATTTGGCTTTGTTATGGAATATCTTGGTTTGTCCATCTATGATGACTGAGAATTTTGCTGGGTATAGTAGCCTGGGCTAGTATTTATGTCCTTTTTGGGTCTGCATGTCATATGTCCAGGATTTTCTGACTTTTAGAGTTTCTGTTGAGAAGTCTGATATAATTCTTATAGGTCTGCATTTATATGTTACTTGGTCTTTTTCTCTTACTGCTTTTAATATTCTTTCTTTGTTCTGTGCATTTAGTGTTTTGATTATTATGTGACTGGATGATTTTTTTTTCTGGTCAAATATATTTGGTATTCTGTAGTTTTCTTGTATGTTTATGGTCATCTCATCTTTTCTTTACATTAAGAAAGATTTCTTCTATGATTTTGTTGAAGATTTTTTTTGCCCTTTGAACTAGGAATTTTTGTTCTTTTCTATTCCTATTATTCCTATCTTTGGTGCCTTGATTGTGTTCCAAATTTCCTGGATGTTTTGGGGGAGGAGCTTTTAACATTTTGTGTTTTCTTTGACTGTTGTGTCAATATCTTCTATGGTATGTTTTACACATGAGATTCTCTCTTCTATAACTTCTATTCTGTTGTTGATGCTTGGGTCTGTATCTGTACCAGGTTTTCCATCTCCAAAGTTGCCTCCATATTTGATTTCTTTATTATTTCTATTTCTGATTTTTGGTCTTGGACCACTTTTGTTCAATTCCTTCACCTGTTTGATCATGTTTTCCTGTATTTCTTTAAGGGGTTTCTTTGTTTCTTCTTTAAGGCCTACCTGTTTGCCTATGTTTTCCTGTATTTCCTTAAATGAATTATTTTTACCCACCTTAAACGCCTGTATTGTCCTCACAAGATGGGCTTTTAGGTCAACATCTTTCTTTTCAGGTTCGTTAGGGTATCCAGGGCTTGCTGTGGTAGGAGCTCTGGTTTCTGATGATGCCCAATTACATGGGATTCTGTTGTTTATGTCCTTACGCTGGCCTCTTGGCATATCATTATCTCTGGTGTTAACTCTTAAGACTGCCTCCTTGATGATAGGTAGAGCTCTGTGACATGGGTTAGAGCAGGCCTTCTGGAAGACAGCCTGTGCTGCATCTGGTTTGGGGAGAACTCCTACATTTCGGTTATAACAGGCATTAAGATACATCAAGATATAACAGGACTCAAGAGTCCCTGGGTTAGGACAATGCTCCCATGACTTGGTTATGACAGATGTCCTGAGAGACAGGTAGGCTGTGTCTCTGGTTATGCTAGACTACCTGGGAACACAGCAGGTTGTAGGATATGGGAAAGGAGAAGCTATACTGATCTACTGTGACAGAGATAGACACCTATATTTCTGGTTATGGCAGATCTCTTGGTAGGCCTGCACACTGTGGGGTGGGAAGAGAGGCAAGCACACTTATGTGGCCTGGTGGAGGTGTAGACTGGAAGGGAGATGGGGTTTGTGCAGATGGGAGGGGGTCACATATCTGCTGGGCTCCATGGGAGGTCTGAGCTGGAGTGGTTATTTGGTCAGGATTCTCACCCATGTCATTGGTTATGGCAAATCTCCTGGAGACCTACAGACTATGAGGTGGGGAAAGGGACAGACTTGCTTATCTGGCCCAGTGGAGGTGTAGAGCATAAGGGAGGAATATTTTGAGACATTTCAGGAACCGTTTTCCTTTTTCTTTTGATAGTTATATGTCAGGCCCCAAGCTAATGTTTTGAATGGGACCCTCTTTGTTAAACTTTGCTTTACTGCTTGTTTGTTTGCATTGGGGTTTTAGTTTGTTTATTTGTTTTATTCTTTTATATTTTGGACATCAATGCTTTATCAGATGTATGGCTGCCAAGGAATGTTCTGTGGGCTCCCTCATAACTCAAAGGATTGTTTCTGTAGCTGAGTAGACACTTTGTAGTTTTATGATATCAACCATCAGTTTCTGGCCTCAATTCTGGGGCAAATAGAGTTCTATTCAGGAAATTCCTTCATAAACCTCTATCATGTAGGGTACTGCCTGCTTTCTTCAAGTAGTTTCAGCATTTCACGTTAAAATGTTTGAAGCATTTGTGGTAAATTAGTTGGAAAAGGTTATTGAGTTTCACCAAATTTCATCTTTTTTCTACATGTGAAAATGAAGATTTCCCAACACCATATTTAAAATGTAATTTTTTTCCTCCATTCAACTTCAATATCGATTTTATTTCCATTTCAGAGAAAGATTCAACAATCTTCCATCTGGCCCTCCTTGATATGTGACTTATTTTGGTCTGTGCATTATAGAGTGGTTGACTTATAAGTGAGTACATGCCAAGCATTTCCTATTGGGTCTGGGTTACCTCACTCAAGATGATATATCAATACCATCCAGTTTTTAATATGATTGCTCTGTAGTAAAGCTTTAGGTTCAGAAGTGTGGAAGAAGGCCTGGAGAAGGAAGTAGGTAACTGTGGGAATATTGTCAGTTATAGGGAGAGCAGGGAAGAGAGAATAGAAATTGGCAGTAGGAGGGTACATTTCTAGGATGTGCCAAAGACCTGGGGCAGGGTTGGGGAGGCACCGGAGTCTAGGTGGACCACTCTAGCTGAGACTCCTAGCAGTGGAGGGTATAGATCCTGAAGAGGCTAGTTTTTATAGCCAAGAAGAAATCACAGGGAAGGGATAAGGACAGTAATCTACCCACAATTCTTTGACCAAAATGCATCCTGCCTACAAGATGTGCAGGAGCAAATACAGATCAAAGAAAGATGGAATGGCAAGTAATGACTGATCCAAATTGACACTCATCCCATGGGCAAAAACTAATCCCTGTCATTGTTAATGATACACAATATTCTTTTTTTTTAATTAGGTATTTTCTTCATTTACGTTTCAAATGCTATCCCAAAAGTCCCCCAGACAGTCCCCCCACTCCCCAACCCACCCACTCCCAATTCTTGGCCCTGGCGTTCCTCCGAACTGAGGAATATAAAGTTTGCAAGACCAAGGGGCTTCTTTTCCCAATGATGGCTGACTAGACCATCTTCTGATACATAGGCAGCTAGAGACATGAGCCCCAGGGGTACTGGTTAGTTCATATTGTTGTTCCCCCTATAGAGTTGCAGACCCCTTTAGCTCCTTGGGTACTTTCCTTAGCTCCTCCATTGGGGGCCCTGTGGTCCATTAAATAGCTGATTGGGAGCTTCCACTTCTGTGTTTGCCAGGTCCCGGCATAGCCTCACAAGAGACAGCTAGCTATATCTGGGTTCTTTCCAGTTTCTGGCTATTATAAATAAGGCTGCTATGAACATAGTGGAAATTGTGACCTTCTTACCAGTTGGAACATCTTCTGGATATATGCCCAGGAGAGGTATTGCTGTATCCTCCGGTAGTACTATGTCCAATTTTCTGAGGAACCGCCAGACTGATTTCCAGAGTGGTTGTACAAGCTTGCAATCCCACCAACAATGGAGGAGTGTTCCTCTTTCTCCACATCCTCACCAGCATCTGTTGTCACCTGAATTTTTTTATCTTACTCATTCTGAATGGTATGAGGTGGAATCTCAGGTTGTTTTGATTTGCATTTCCCTGATGATTAAAGATGCTGAACTTTTAGCAATCTACAGATTCAATGCAATCCTCATCAAAATTCCAACTCAATTCTTCAATGAATTAGAAAGGGCAATTTGCAAATTCATCTGGCATAAAAAAAAAACCTAGTGTCTTAGTCAGGATTTCTATTCCTGCACAAACATCATGACCAAGAAGCAAGTTGGGGAGGAAAGGGTTTATTTGGTTTACACTTCCATGCTGCTGTTCATCACCAAGGAAGTCAGGACCAGAACTGAAGCAGGTCAGAAAGCAGGAGATGACACAGAGGCCATGGTTTGCCTCCCCTGGCTTGCTCAGCCTGCTCTCTTATAGAACCAAGACTACCAGCCCAGATATGATCCCACCCACAAGGGGCCTTTCCCCCTTGATCACTAATTGACAAAATGCCTTACAGTTGGATCTCATGGAGGCATTTCCTCAACTGAAACTCCTTTCTCTGTGATAACTCCAGCTGTGTCAAGTTGACACACAAAACCAGTGAATACACCTAAGATAGCAAAACCTCTTCTCAATGATAAAAGAACCTCTGGTGGAATCACCATGCCTGACCTAAAACTGTACTACAGAGCAATTGTGATAAAAACTGCATGGTACTGGTATAGTGACAGACAAGTAGACCAATGGAATAGAATTGAAGACCCAGAAATGAACCCACATACCTATGGTCACTTGATATTTGACAAGGGAGCTGAAATCATCCAGTGGAGAAAAGACAGCATGTTCAACAAATGGTGCTGGCACAACTGGCGGTTATCATGTAGAAGAATACGAATTGATCCATTCCTATCTCCTTGTACTAAGGTCAGATCTAAGTGGATCAAGGAACTCCACATAAAACCAGAGACAGTGAAACTTATAGAGGAGAAAGTGGGGGAAAGCCTCAAAGATATGGGCACAGGGGTAAAATTCCTGAATAGAACAGCAATGGCTTGTGCTGTTTTATCGAGAATCAACAAATGGGACCTCATAAAATTACAAAGCTTCTGTAAGGCAAAACACCATCAATAAGACAAAAAGGCCACCAACAGATTGGGAAAGGATCTTTACCAATCCTAAATCAGATAGGGGACTAATATCCAATATATATAAAGAACTCAAGAATGTGGACTCCAGAAAATCAAATAACCCCATTAAGAAAATGGGGCTCAGAGCTAAACAAAGAATTCTCACCTGAGGAATACCGAATGGCTGAGGTACTCAATATTCTTATACACAGGAACCTATCATATGTGTCCTATGATCCCTGAAACTATTAATGATACTGCCATGCTTTCAGCCAAGAGCCTATTGTAAGTGTTCTCTTAGAGGCTGTAACTAGCAGTCAATTGAAACATAATCAGAAACCCACAACTGAATATTAGTTGGAGATTGGGGAGTATTGTGGAAGAATTGAGGGATGGGCTGAGGGACCCAAAAAGGTCAAGGACTCAACAGGAAGACCATCAAAATTAAATAACATGGACATTTGGGGCCTCCCAGAGACTGAACCATGAACCAAAAAGGGAACCAGCTCCCTCCCCCAGATATGTAGCAGATATTCAGCTTGGTCTTCATGAGGTTCCTGCAAAACTGGAGCTGGGGCTTCCATGAATTTGTTGCCTGCCTATGGATTCTCTTCTAACAGGGCCAACCTTTTTAGCCTAAGTGAGAGTTGATGGGCTTAATCTTACAGTGACTTGAAGTGGTGATAGTACTGGTGCGGGCTCTCCCCTTTCTCAGAGGAGAATAGAATGGGGTAATGGGGAATGATCTCCTAGAAGGGGTGCTGATATTGGGGTATAAAATGAATAAATAAATTTTTAAAAATAACTTTTTCCATTGTGTGTTCTTGGAAAACTTTTCAGAAGTTAAATTGTTATTGTTAAATGTATGCCATATCATATGTGGTTGTTCAAATTTTCTGCATTTGTCTGCAAATGTGTTTTAAGTTATTTCTATTGTTGTCATGCTTTAACATATCTTGAGATTTGGAATGGCATTTCCTCCTGCATTGTTGTGTCACTCAGAATTGTTTTTGTTTCCTGGGTTCATTTATGGTTAAATTTGAATCTTAGGATAGTTCCCTCTAGTTCTATGAAGGATGATATGGGAATTTTGACTGATATTGCACTGAATGTGTAAATGGTTTTTATAAAATGGCCACTTTCACAATATTTATTCTATCATTTTATAAACATGGTCTGTCATTTAATTTTATAATGCCTATCACTTTCTTTCAAGATCGAAAGGTTTTATTGTAGAGATTTTTACCTCCTCAGTTGCTTTGGGTTCTTCCTGTATATTTAATTTTATTAAAGCTCATGTGAATGAGAATATGCCCATGACATATTTTCTGTGATACTGTTGTTCATAAAATTTATTGATTTTAAAAGTAATTTTGTACGTTCCTATATTGCTGATCATCCTTTATAGTTCTTGAAATTAATTATAGGAATTTTGGGGATGTCTTATTTCTTCTCTCACATCATCTGTAAATAAGAATAGCTTGGCTTCTTTTATTCCTAGTTGTAATCCATTAATTCCCTACTCTTCTTGTTATTGTCCCAGCTAGTTGTTTGAGTACAATATCCAGAAATACCTCTGCTGGGCATATATCCAGAAGATGTTCCAACCGGTAAGAAGGACACATGCTCCACTATGTTCATAGGAGCCTTATTTATAATAGCCAGAAGCTGGAAAGAACCCAGATGCCCCTCAACAGAGGAATGGATACAGAAAATGTGGTACATTTACACAATGGAGTACTACTCAGCTATTAAAAGGAATGAATTTATGAAATTCCTAGGCAAATGGATAGACCTGGAGGGAATCATCCTGAGTGAGGTAACCCAATCACAAAGGAACTCACACAATATTTACTCACTGAGAAGTGGATATTAGCCCAGAAACTTAGAATACCCAAGATATAAGATACAATTTGCTAAACGCATGAAACTCAAGAATAATGAAGACCAAAGTGTGGACACTTTGCCCCTTCTTAGAATTGGGAACAAAACACCCATGGAAGGAGTTACAGAGACAAAATTTGGAAGTGTGATGAAAGGATGGACGATCTAAAGACTGCCATATCCAGGGATCCATCCCATAATCAGCTTCCAAACACTGACACCATTGCATACACTAGCAAGATTGTGCTGATAGGACCCAGATATAGGTGTCTCTTGTGAGACAAGGCCGGGGCCTAGCAAACACAGAAGTGGATGCTCACATTCAGCTATTGGATGGATCACAGGGCCCCCAATGGAGGAGCTAGAGAAAGTACCCAAGAAGCTAAAGGGATCTGCAACCCTATAGGTGGAACAACATTATGAAATAACCAGTATCCCAGAGCTCTTGACTCTAGCTGCATTTGTATCAAAAGATGGCCTAGTCGGCCATCACTGGAAAGAGAGGCCCATTGGACTTGCAAACTTTATATGCCCCAGTACAGGGGAATGCCAGGGCCAAAAAGTGGGAGTGGGTGGGTAGGGGATTTGGGGGGGGGAGTGTATTGGGGACTTTTTGGATAGTATTGGAAATGTAAATGAGGAAAATACCTAATTAAAAAAATGAAAAAAAAAAAAAGAAAATGTGAAAGTGGACAGCTTTACTTAATTCTCATTTAAGTGGAATTACTTTAGATAATTGTCTGTTTAGGATATGTTGATATTGGTTTCTTACATATCAATTTGACTATGTTGAAGTATGTTTCCTCCAATTCTACTCAGGCTAGGAGTTTTACCATGAAGTTGTTCTGTATTTTCTCAAAGGTTTTCTTTCTTTCTTTTCTGTATTAATTGAGATGAACATGTGATTTTTGTATATAAGTACATTTATGTGAGTTATTATATTTACTAATTTGTAAACGTTGAAACATCCCTAGAATATAGCCAGCTTGGACATGGTTGGTAGTTTTCTTGATGCATGACTGCATTCTGAATTCAATTTGCATGCTTTCTATTGAGAGTTTTCTAATCTATGGTCAACATGGAAGTATGCTATAATGTAATACACTATAGCTCTACTTTTTTACTGAATATTTAGCTGGTGTACTGGTTAGTTTTGTGTCAACTTGACACAGCTGGAGTCATCACAGAGAAAGGAACTTCAGTTGAGGAAATGCCTCCATGAGATCCAACTATAAGGCATTTTCTCAATTAGTGATCAAGGGGGAAAGGCCCCTTGTGGGTGGGACCATCTCTGGGCTGGTAGTCTTGGGTTCTATAAGAGAGCAGGCTGAGCAAGCCAGGGGAAGCAAGCCAGTAAAGAACATCCATCCATGGCCTCTGCATCAGCTCCTGCTTTCTGACCTGCTTGAGTTTCAGTCCTGACTTCCTTGGTGATGAACAGCAGTATGGAAGTGTAAGCCGAATAAACCCTTTCCTCCCCAACTTGCTTCTTGGTCATGATGTTTGTGCAGGAATAGAAACCCTGACTAAGACACCTGGTTTTGGTGTTAGAATAATACTGACTATATGGGAGTTTTGGCTTGATCCTTCTCTTTCTAATTTTTAAAAATAATGTTTTAAAGGACTGGCTGGAGATCTTTGGAAGTATAGTATAATTGTGCTATGAATTCATCTGGGCCTGGAGTGAGTTGTTATACACAAACACACACACACACACACACAAAGAAACACACACACAATGGAAAGTTTTATTACTGCTTCCAACTTCTCATTGTTATGTTTCTACCTTAGGTTTTGAACTCTCTTGGATTAATTTTTGTGGTTTGGGCAGATCTATAAATTTGTCCATTTTATTGTGATTTTATAATTTTATGGACCACAGCTTTTGTGGTCCACTCACAAGACTTCTGGTGAGTGGTGGTTCTTGGGACTTCTGGTGAGTGGAACACAGCTTCTGCTCCAATCCAATTGCGCGTGGGACCTGAGACTGCATTAGTTAGGGAAGCAGAAAACCGGCCTGAGTGGGGCCACAAGCCTCTTCCGGTCTGACCCATGCAGGGGTAGCTAGGGCACAGGGTCGGCTGACACCCGCCAGCTATCCACGACACCCGCCACAGGATTTTGAAACTTCTGGTGAGTGGAATACAGCTTCTGCTCCAGTCCAATCACGCAGGACCTGAGACTGCTTTGGTTGGGGAGGCAGAAAACCGGCCTGAGTAGAGCCACAAGCCTCTTCCGGCCTGACCTGCACTGGGGTAGCTAGGGAGCAGGGTCGGCTGACACTCACCAGCTACCCACAACACCTGCCACAGGATCTTGGGACTTCTGGTGAGTGGAACACAGCTTCTGCTGAGACTGCATTAGTTAGGGAAGTAGAAAACCAGCCTGGCAGCCGGAGGACAGTGGTCCGCCCTGCATGGGAGCGCCATCTTGGTTCCGGGACTCCCCCGAACTTAGGAACTTAGTCTGCACAGGTAAGAGTGAGCACCACAGAGGCAGACAGCTTCTGGGAAAGACGGGAGCCACAGAGCCGCTGAGGCAGCACCCTTTTGGGCCGCAGACATCCGGCACCCTCCCAGTCAGAGGACAGTGGTCCACCCTGCACAGGAGCGCCATCTTGGCTCCTGGACTCCCCCAAACTTAGGAACTTAGTCTGCACAGGTGAGAGTGTACACCACAGATGCAGACAGCTTCTGGGGCAGGATGGAGCCACAGAGCCGATGAGGCAGCACCCTTTTGGGGCCACAGACATCGGCACCCTCCCAGCCAGAAGACAGTGGTCTGCCCTGCACGGGAGCCCTCTGTCTCAGGAGCAGGGAGCGCCATCTTGGATCCAGGACTCCTCCGAACTTAGAAACTTAGTCTGCACAGGTGAGAGTGTGCACCACAGAAGCTGACAGCTTCTGTGACCTGAGAAAGCAACACAGCATCTGGGAAAGGTCCTGTTTTGAGCCTTCTTCTTCGGCCAGGAGGAGGTCCAAACACCAGATATCTGTACACCTTCCCTTTAAGAGGAGAGCTTGTCAGCAGAGAGTGCTCTAACCACTGAAACTCAGAGGAGAGAGCCTGTCTCCCAGGTCTGCTGAGAGACAGTAATCAGAATCACCAGAAGAACAATCTCTAAACAGAGACAACTATAACAACTCCAGAGATTACCAGATGGCGAGAGGTAAACGTAAGAATCTTACTAACAGAAACCAAGACCGCCCACCATCATCAGAACCCAGCACTCCCACTTCCCCAGTCCAGGGCACCCCAACACACCAGAAAAGCTAGACCTGGATTTAAAAGCATATCTCATGATGATGGTAGAGGACATCAAGAAGGACTTTAATAACTCACTTAAAGAATTAGAGGAGAACATGGCTAAAGAGTTACAAGTCCTTAAAGAAAAACAGGATAACACAATCAAACAGGTAGAAGTCCTTAAAGAAAAACAGGAAAACACATCCAAACAGATGATGGAAATGAACAAAACCGTACTAGACCTAAAAAGAAAAGTAGACACAATAAAGAAAACCCAAAATGAGGCAACACTGGAGATAGAAACCCTAGGAAAGAAATCTGGAACCATAGATGTGAGCATCAGCAACAGAATACAAGAGATGGAAGAGAGAATCTCAGGTGCAGAAGATTCCATAGAGAACATCTGCACAACAATCAAGGAAAATGGAAAATGCAAAAAGATCCTAACTCAAAACATCCAAGAAATACAGGACACAATGAGAAGACCAAACCTACGGATAATAGGAGTGGATGAGAATGAAGATTTTCAACTCAAAGGGCCAGCAAACATCTTCAACAAAATTATAGAAGAAAACTTCCCAAATCTAAAGAAAGAGATGCCCATGAACATACAAGAAGCCTACAGAACTCCAAATAGACTGGACCAGAAAAGAAATACCTCCCGACACATAATAATCAGAACAACAAATGCTCTAAATAAAGATAGAATACTAAAAACAGTAAGAGAAAAAGGCCAAGTAACATATAAAGGCAAGCCTATCAGAATTACACCAGATTTTTCACCAGAGACTATGAAAGCCAGAAGATTCTGGACGGATGTTATACAGACACTAAAAGAACACAAACTCCAGCCCAGGCTACTATACCCAGCCAAACTCTCAATTAACATAGTTGGAGAAACCAAAGTATTCCACGACAAAACCAAATTCACCCATTATCTCTCCACGAATCCAGCCCTTCAAAGGATAATAACAGAAAAAAACCAATACAAGGACAGGAACCACGCCCTAGAAACAACAAGAAGGTAATCCCTCAACAAACCTAAAAGAAGACAGCCACAAGAACAGAATGCCAAATTTAACAACAAAAATAACAGGAAACAACAATTACTTTTCCTTAATAACTCTTAATATCAATGGACTCAACTCCCTGATAAAAAGACATAGACTAACACACTGGCTACACAAACAACACCCAACATTTTGCTGCTTACAGGAAACTCATCTCAGAGAAAAAGATAGACACTACCTCAGAATGAAAGGCTGGAAAACAATTTTCCAAGCAAATGGTATGAAGAAACAAGCTGGAGTAGCCATTCTAATATCTGATAAGATTGACTTCCAACCCAAAGTCATTAAAAAAGACAGGGAGGGACACTTCATACTCATCAAAGGTAAAATCCTCCAAGAGGAACTATCAATCCTGAATATCTATGCTCCAAATACAGAGGCAGCCACATTCATTAAAGAAACTTTAGTAAAGGTCAAAGCACACATTGCACCTCATACAATAATAGTGGGAGACTTCAACACACCACTTTCACCAATGGACAGATCATGGAAACAGAAACTAAACATGGACACAGTGAAACTAACAGAAGTTATGAATCAAATGGATCTGGCAGATATCTACAGAAGATTCTATCGTAAAACAAAAGGATATACCTTCTTCTCAGCACCTCATGGTACCTTCTCCAAAATTGACCACATAATTGGTCACAAAACAGGCCTCAACAGATACAAAAATATTGAAATTGTCCCATGCATCCTATCAGATCACCATGGACTAAGGCTGATCTTCAATAACAAAATAAATAATAGAAAGCCAACATTCACGTGGAAACTGAACAACACTCTTCTCAATGATACCTTGGTCAAGGAAGGAATAAAGAAAGAAATTAAGGACTTTTTAGAGTTCAATGAAAATGAAGCCACAACATACCCAAACTTATGGGACACTATGAAAGCATTTCTAAGAAGAAAACTCATAGCTCTGAGTGCCTCCAAAAGGAAACTAGAGAGAGCACACATTAGCAGCGTGACAACACACCTAAAAGCACTAGAACAAAAAGATGCAAATTCACCCAAGAGGAGTAGATGGCAGGAAATAATCAAACTCAGGGGCGAAATCAACCAAGTGGAAACAAGAAAAACTATTCAAAGAATCAATCAATCAAGGAGCTGGTTCTTTGAGAAAATCAACAAGATAGATAAACACTTAGCCAGACTCACTAGAGGGCACAGGGAAAGCATTCTAATTAACAAAATCAGAAATGAAAAAGGAGACATAACAATAGATCCTGAAGACATCCAAAACACCATCAGATCCTTCTACCAAAGGGTATACTCAACAAAACTGGAGAACCTGAATGAAATGGAGAAGTTCCTAGGCAGATACCAGGTACCAAAGTTGAATCAAGATCAGGTTAATGATCTAAACAGCCCTATATCCCCCAAAGAAATAGAAGCAGTCATTAATAGTCTCCCAACCAAAAAAAGCCCAGAACCAGATGGGTTTAGTGCAGAGTTCTATCAGACCTTCAAAGAAGATCTAATCCCAGTTCTTCACAAACTATTCCACAAAATAGAAACAGAAGGTACTCTACCCAACTCATTCTATGAAGCCACAATTACTCTGATACCTAAACCACAAAAAGACCCAACAAAGATAGAAAACTTCAGACCAATATCCCTTATGAATATTGATGCAAAAATCCTCAATAAAGTTCTTGCTAACCGAATCCAAGAACACATCAAAACAATCATCCATCCTGACCAAGTAGGTTTCATCCCAGGGATGCAGGGATGGTTCAATATACGGAAATCCATCAACGTAATCCAGTATATAAACAAACTCAAAGACAAAAACCACATGGTCATCTTGTTAGATGCAGAAAAAGCATTTGACAAGATCCAACACCCATTCATGATAAAAGTCTTGGAAAGATCAGGAATTCAAGGCCCATACCTAAACATAATAAAAGCAATCTACAGCAAACCAGTAGCCAACATCAAAAGTAAATGGTGAGAAACTTGAAGCAATCCCTCTAAAATCAGGGACTAGACAAGGCTGTCCAATTTCTCCATACCTATTCAACATTGTACTTGAAGTCCTAGCCAGAGCAATTCGACAACAAACGGAGATCAAAGGAATACAAATTGGAAAAGATGAAGTCAAAATATCACTTTTTGCAGATGATATGATAGTATATATAAGTGACCCTAAAAATTCCACCAGAGAACTCCTAAACCTTATAAACAGCTTAGGTGAAGTAGCTGGATATAAAATTAACTCAAACAAATCAATGGCCTTTCTCTACACAAAGAATAAACATGCTGAGAAAGAAATTAGGGAAACAACACCCTTCTCAATAGTCACAAATAATATAAAATATCTTGGCGTGACTCTAACTAAGGAAGTGAAAGATCTGTATAATAAAAACTTCAAGTCGTTGAAGAAAGAAATCATAGAAGATCTCAGAAGATGGAAAGATCTCCCATGCTCATGGATTGGCAGGATCAACATTGTAAAAATGGCTATCTTGCCAAAAGCAATCTACAGATTCAATGCAATCCCCATTAAAATTCCAACTCAATTCTTCAACGAATTAGAAAGTGCAATCTGCAAATTCATCTGGAATAACAAAAAACCTAGGATAGCAAAAACTCTTCTCAAGGATAAAAGAATCTCTGGTGGAATCACCATGCCTGACCTAAAGCTTTACTACAGAGCAATTGTGATAAAAACTGCATGGTACTGGTATAGTGACAGACAAATAGACCAATGGAATAGAATTGAAGACCCAGAAATGAACCCACACACCTACAGTCACTTGATCTTCGACAAGGGATCTAAAACCATCCAGTGGAAGAAAGACAGCATTTTCAAAAATGGTGCTGGCACAACTCGTTGTTAATATGTAGAAGAATGTGAATCGATCCATTCCTATCTCCTTGTACTAAGGTCAAGTCTAAGTGGATCAAGGATCTTCACATAAAACCAGAGACACTGAAACTTATAGAGGAGAAAGTGGGGAAAAGCCTCGACGATATGGGCACAGGGGAAAAATTCTTGAATAGAACAGCAATGGCTTGTGCTATAAGATCGAGAATTGACAAGTGGGACCTCATGAAACTGCAAAGCTTGTGCAAGCTAAAAGATACCATCAATAAGACAAAAAAAAAAAAAAAACACCAACAGATTGGGAAAGGATCTTTACCTATCCTAAATCAGATAAGGGACTAATATCCAATATATACAAAGAACTCAAGAAGGTGGACTCCAGAAAGTCAAATAACCCCATTAAAAAATGGGGCTCAGAACTGAACAAAGAATTCTCACCTGAGGAATACCGAATGGCAGAGAAGCACCTGAAAAAATGTTCAACATCCTTAATCATCAGGGAAATGCAGATCAAAACAACCCTGAGATTCCACCTCACACCAGTCAGAATGGCTAAGATCAAAAATTCAGGTGACAGCAGATGCTGGCGGGGATGTGGAGAAAGAGGAACACTCCTCCATTGTTGGTGGGATTGCAAGCTTGTACAACCACTCTGGAAATCAGTCTGGCAGTTCCTCAGAAAACTGGACATAGTACTACCGGAGGATACAGCAATACCTCTCCTGGGCATATATCCAGAAGATGTCCCAACCGGCAAGAAGGACACAAGCTCCACTATGTTCATAGCAGCCCTATTTATAATAGCCAGAAGCTGGATAGAACCCAAATGCCCCTCAACAGAGGAATGGATACAAAAATTATGGTACATTTACACAATGGAGTACTACTCAGCTATTAAAAGAATGAATTTATGAAATTCCTAGCCAAATGGATGGACCTGGAGGGCATCATCTTGAGTGAGGTAACACAATCACAAAGGATCTCACACAATATGTATTCACTGATAAGTGGATATTAGCCCAAAACTTAGGATACCCAAGATATAAGATACAATATTGCTAAACGCATGAAATTCAAGAAGAATGAAGACCAAGGTGTGGACAATATGCCCCTTCTTAGAATTGGGAATAAAACACCCATGGAAGGAGTTACAGAGATAAAGTTTGGTAGTGTGATGAAAGGATGGACCATCTAGAGACTGCCATATCCAGGGATCCATCCCATAATCAGCTTCCAAACGCTGACACCATTGCATACACTAGCAAGATTTTGCTGAGAGGACCCAAATATAGCTGTCTCTTGTGAGACTATGCCGGGGCCTAGCAAACACAGGAGTGGATGCTCACAGTCAGCTATTGGATGTATTGCAGGGCTCCCAATGGACAAGCTAGAGAAAGTACCCAAGGAGCTAAAGGGGTCTGCAACCCTATAGTTGGAACAACATGATGAACTAACCAGTACCCCGGAGCTCTTGTCTCTAGCTGCATATGTATCAGAAGATGTCCTAGTTGGCCATCACTGGAAAGAGAGGCCCATTGGACTTGCAAACTTTATATGCCCCAATATAGGGGAATGCCAGGGCCAAAAGAATGGGAATGGGTGGGTAGGGAAGTGGGGGGCGGTATGGGGGTCTTTTGGGATAGCATTGGAAATGTAATTGAGGAAAATATGTAATAAAAATATTTAAAAAAAAGAAAAGAAACTGGAAGCTAAATCTACAATTTATGTTACAATATGAAGTCAAACTTCTGGGAAAAAAAGAATAAACAAAGCTTGGAAACTTAAAATTTTTTTTTTTTTGAAAGGAGGAGTTGTTTGAACAGGGTCTCTCTGAATAGCTTTTGCTCTCCTAGAATTCTCTATAACAGGCTTAGCTCAATCTCAATACTTTTGCCTCTTGAATACTAGATTAATAACTGTTGAAAAGCATTCAGTTTAATTAGTATAGATTTTTTTTTTAAATTTCCTAATGTTCTATATTACTTTGTTGTTCGTGGAATTTTCTATTTTCTCTTTTCTCTTTACTTTACGAATTCTTTTCTATTTTTCTTTTTTTTTTAATTAGGTATTTTCCTCATTTACATTTCCAATACTATCCCAAAAGTCCCCCATACCCTCCTTGCCACTCCCCTATCCACCTACTTCCACTTTTTGCCCCTGGCGTTCCCCTGTACTGAGGCATATAAAGTTTGCAAGTCCAATTGGCCTCTCTTTCCAGTGATGGTTGACTAGGCCATTTTTGATACATATGCAGCTAGAGACAAGAGCTCCGGGGTACTGGTTAGTTCATATTGTTGTTCCACCTATAGAGTTGCAGATCCCTTTAGCTCCTTGTGTATTTTCTCTAGCTCCTCCATTGGGGGCCCTATGATCCATCCAATAGCTGACTGTGAGCTTCCACTTCTCTGTTTGCCAGGCTCCTGCATAGCCTCACAAGAGACAGCTATATCATGGTTCTTTCAGCAAAATCTTGCTGGTGTATGCAATGGTGTCAGCATTTGGAGGCTGATTATGGGATGGATCCCATGGTATGGCAGTCTCTAGATGACCCATCCTTTCATCTCAGCTCCAAAGTTTGTCTCTGTAACTCCTTCCATGGGTGTTTTGTTCCCGATTTTAAGAAGGGGTAAAGTGTCCACACTTTGGGCTTTGTTCATCTTGAGCTTCATGTGTTTTGCAAATTGTATCTTGTATCTTGGGTAGTCTAAGTTTCTGGACTAATATCTACTCATTAGTGCGTACATATCATGTGAGTTCCTTTGTGATTGGGTTACCTCACTCAGGATGATGCCCTTCAGATCCATCCATTTGCCTAGCAATTTCAGAAATTCATTCTTTTTAATAGCTGAGTACTCCTCCATTGTGTAATGTACCATATTTTCTGTATCCATTCGTCTGTTGAGGGACATCTGGGTTCTTTCCAGCTTCTGGGTATTATACAAAAGGCTGCTATGAACATAGTAGAGCATGTTTCGTTCTTACTAGTTGGAACATCTTCTGGATATATGCCCAGGAGAGATATTGTGGGATCCTCCAGTAGTACCATGCACAATTTTCTGAGAAACTGCCAGACTGATTTCCAGAGTACAAGTACAAGCATGAAATCCCACCAACAGTGGTGGAGTGTTTCTCTTTCTCCACATCCTCGCCAGCATCTGCTGTCACCTGAATTTTTGATCTTAGCCATTCTGACTGGTGAGGTGGAATCTCAGGGTTGTTTTGATTTGCATTTCCCTAATGATTAAGGATGTTGAACATTTTTTCAGGTGCTTCTCAGCCATTCGGTATTCCTCAGGTGAGAATTCTTTGTTCAGTTCTGAGCCCCATTTTTAATGGGGTTATTTGATTTTCTGGAGTCCACATTCTTGAGTTCTTTATATATATTGGATATTAGTCCCTTATCTGACTTAGGATAGGTAAAGATCCTTTCCCAATCTGTTGGTGGCCTTTTTGTCTTATTGACAGTGTCTTTTGCCTACAGAAGCTTTGCAGTTTCATGGGGTTCATTTAGTCAATTCTCGATCTTACAGCACAAGCCATTGCTGTTCTATTAGGAATATTTCCCCTGTGCCAGTATCTTAGAGGCTTTTCCCAACTTTCTCCTCTATAAGTTTCACTGTCTCTGGTTTTATGTGGAGCTCCTTGATCCACTTAGATTTGACCTTAATACAAAGAGATAGGAATGGATCAATTCGTATTCTTCTACATGATAACCACCAGTTGTGCCAGCACAATTTGTTGAAAATGGTGTCTTTTTTCTAGTGGATGGTTTTAGCTTCCTTGTGGAAAATCAAGTTACCATCGGTGTGTGGGTTCCTTTCTGAGTCTTCAATCCTATTCCATTGGTCTACTTTTCTATCCTTATACCAGTACCATGCCGTTTTTATCACAATTGCTCTGTATTAAAGCTTTAGGTCAGGCATGGTGATTCCACCAGAGGTTCTTTTATCCTTGAGAAGAGATTTTGCTATCCTAGGTTTTTTGTTATTCCAGATGAATTTGTAGATTGTTCGTTCTACTTGGTTGAAGAATTGAGTTGGAATTTTGATGGGGATTGCATTGAATCTGTAGACTGCTTTTGGCAAGATAACCATTTATACAATGTTGATCCTGCCAATCCATAAGCAGGAGAGATCTTTCCATCTTCTGAGATCTTCTTTAATTTCTTTCTTCAGAGCCTTGAAGCTCTTATCATACAGATCTTTCACTTCCTTCGTTAGAGAGATGCCAAGGTTTTATATATTATTTGTGCCTATTGAGAAGGGTGTTGTTTCCCTAATTTCTTTCTCAGCCTGTTTATCCTTTGTGTACAGAAAGGCCGTTGACTTGTTCGAGTTAATTTTTTATCCAGCTACTTCACCGAAGCTTTTCATCAGGTTTAGGAGTTGTCTGGTGGAATTTTTAGGGTCACTTATATATACTACCATATCATCTGCAAAAAGTGATATTTTGACTTCTTCTTTTCCAATTTGTATCCCCTTGATCTCTCTTTGTTGTCGAAATGCTCTCTCTAGGACTTCAAGTACAATGTTGAATAGGTAGGGAGAAAGTGGGCAGCCTTTTCTAGTCCCTGATTTTTGTGCAATTGCTTCCAGCTTCTCACCATTTACTTTGATGTTGACTACTGGTTTGCTGTAGATTGCTTTTATCATGTTTAGGTATGGGCCTTGAATTCCTGATCTTTCCAAGACTTTTATCATGAATGGGTGTTGGATTTTGTCAAACGCATTCTTCACATCTAATGAGATGATCTAGAGGTTTTTGTCTTTGAGTTTGTTTATATAATGGATTATGTTGATGGATTTCCATATATTAAACCATCCCTGCATCCCTGGAATAAAACCTACTTGGTGAGGATGGATGATTATTTTAATGTGTTCTTGGATTCGGTTACTGAGAATTTTATTGAGTATTTTTGCATCGATATTCATAAGGGAAATGGGTCTGAAGTTCTCTATCTTTGTTGGATCTTTCTGTGGTTTAGGTATCAGAGTAATTGTGGCTTCATAGAATGAGTTGGGTAGAGTACCTTCTACATCTATTTTGTGGAATAGTTTGTGCTGAACTGGAATTAGATCTTCTTTAAAGGTCTGATAGAACTTTGCACTAAAACCATCTTGTCCTGGGCTTTTTTTGTTTGGGAGACCATTAATGACTGCTTCTATTTCTTTAGGGGATATGGGACTGTTTACATCATTAACTTGATCGTGGCATAACTTTGGTACCTGGTATCTGTCTAGAAATTTGTCCATTTCATCCACGTTTTCCAGTTTTGCTGAGTATAGCCATTTGTAGAAGGATCTGATGGTGTTTTGGATTTCTTTAGGATCTGTTGTTATGTCTCCCTTTTCATTTCTTATTTTGTTAATTAGTATGCTGTCCCTGTGCCCTCCAGTGAGTGTGGCTAAGGGTTTATCTATCTTGCTGTTTTTCTCAAAGAATCAGCTCCTCCTTTGGTTGAATCTTTGAATAGTTTTTCTTGTTTCCACTTGGTTGATTTCACCCCTGAGTTTGAGTATTTCCTTCTGTTTACTGCTCTTCAGTGAATTTTCTTCCTTTTTTCTAGAGCTTTTAGGTGTATTGTCAAGCTGTTAGTGTGTGCTCTCTCTAGTTTCTTTTTGGAGGCACTCAGAGCTATGAGTTTCCCTCTTAGAAATGCTTTCATAGTGTCCCATAAGTTTGGGTATGTTGTCGTTTCACTTTCATTAAACTCTAAACAGTCTTGTATCATTGAGAAGAGTGTTGTTCATTTTCCAAGTGAATGTTGTCTTTCCATTACTTATGTTGTTATTGAAGATCAGCCTTTGTCCATGGTGGTCTGATAGGATGCATGGGAAGATTTCAATATTTTTGTAACTGTTGAGGTGTGTTTTGTGACCCATTATATGTTCAATTTTGGAGAAGGTACCATGAGGTGCTGAGAAGAATCTATATCCTTTCGTTTTAGGATAAAATGTTCTGTAGATATATTTTAGTCCATTTGTTTTATAACTTCTGTTAGTTTCACTGTGTCCCTGTTTAGTTTCTGTTTCCACGATCTGTCCATTGATGAAAGTGGTGTGTTGAAGTCTCCCACTATTATTGTGTGAGGTGCAATATGTGCTTTGACCTTTACTAAAGTTTCTTTAATGAATGTGTCTGCCCTTGCATTTGGAGCATAGATAGTCAGAATTGAGAGTTCCTCTTGGAGGATTTTACCTTTGATGAGTATGAAGTGTCCCTCCTTGTCTTTTTTGATAACTTTGGGTTGGAAGTCGATTTTATTGGATATTAGAATCGCTACTCCATCTTGTTTCTTCAGACCATTTGCTTGGAAATTTGTTTTCCAGCCTTTCACTCTGAGGTAGTGTCTGTCTTTTTCCCTGAGATGGGTTTCCTCTAAGCAGCAGAATGTTGGGGCCTGTTTGTGTAGCCCGTCTATTAGTCTATGTCTTTTTATTGGGGAGTTGAGTCTATTGATATTAAGAGATATTAAGGAAAAATAATTGTTGCTTCCTATTATTTTTGTTTTTAGAGTTGGCATTCTGTTTCTGTGGCTGTCTTCTTTTTGGTTTGTTGAGGGATTACTTTCTTGCTTTTTCTAGGGTGTGGTTTCCGTCCTTGTATTGTTTTTTTTTTTTTTCTGTTATTATCCTTTGAAGGGCTGGATTCCTGGAAAGATAATGTGTGAATTTGGTTTTGTCATGGAAAACTTTGGTTTTTCCATCTATTGTAAGTTTGGCTGGGTATAGTAACCTGGGCTGGCATTTGTGTTCTCTTAGGGTCTGTATAATATCTGTCCAGGGTCTTCTGGCTTTCATAGTCTCTGGTGAAAAGTCTGGTGTAATTCTGATAGGCCTGCCTTTATATGTTACTTAACGTTTTTCCCTTACTGCTTTTAATATTCTATATTTATTTAGTGCATTTGTTGTTCTGATTATTATGTGTCTGGAAGAATTTCCTTTCTGGTCCAGTCTATTTGGAGTTCTGTAGGCTTCTTGTATGTTCATGGGCTTCTCTTTCTTTAGGTTTGGGAAGTTTTCTTCTATAATTTTGTTGAAGATATTTGCTGGCCCTTTGAGTTGAAAATCTTCATTCTCATCTACTCCTATTATCATTAGGTTTGGTCTTCTCATTGTGTCCTGGATTTCCTGGATGTTTTGAGTTAGGATCTTTTTGCATTTTGTATTTTCTTTGATTGTTGTGCCGATGTTTTCTATGGAATCTTCTTCACCTGAGATTCTCTCTTCCATCTCTTGTATTCTGTTGCTGATGCTCATATCTATGTTTCCAGATTTCTTTTCTAGGTTTTCTATCTCCAGTGTTGCCTCACTTTGGGTTTTCTTTATTGTATCTACTTCCCTTTTTAGGTCTTGGATGGTTTTATTCAATTCCATAACCTGTTTGGTCATGTTTTCTTGCATTACTTTAAGGGATTTTTGTGCTTCCTTTTTAAGGTCTTCTACCTATTTAGCAGTGTTCTCCTGTATTTCTTTAAGTGAGTTATTAAAGTCCTTCTTGATGTCCTCTCCCATCATCATGAGATATGCTTTTAAATCCGGGTCTAGTTTTTCGGGTGTGTTGGGGTGCCCAGGACTGGGTGGGGTGGGAGTGCTGCGTTCTGATGATGGCGAGTCGTCTTGGTTTCTGTTAGTAAGATTCTTATGTTTGCCTTTCCCCAACTGGTAATCTCTGGAGTTAGTTGTTGTAGTTGTCTCTGGTTAGATCTTGTTCCTCAGGTGTTTATGTTAACCTCTATCAGCAGACCTTGGAGACTAGCTCTCTCCTTAGTTTCAGTGTTCAGAGTACTCTCTGCAGGTAGGCTCTCCTCTTGCAGGGAAGGTGCCCAGATATCTGTTGTTCGAACCTGCCTCCTGGCAGAAGTTGTGATCCACTCACAGAGGTCTTAAGATCCCGTGGAGGGTCCTGTGTATACCTTAAGTGTGTCTGCAGACTCCATGCCCAAGGTACCCCTGGGCTGGCCTGGATCGGAAAGGACTTGTGCCCCTGATCAGGCCGGGTTTTTTCTCCTTCCATAATTAATGCAGTCTCGGGTCCCGCATGATTGTATTGGAGCAGCAGCTGTGTTCCACTCACCAGAGGTCTTAAGATCCCTTTGCGGGTTTTGTGGGTAGCTTGTGGGTGTCAGTCGACTCAGAGCCCAAGCTACCCAGGTGCTGACAGGGACTGGAAGGGCCCTTTGCTTTCTTTTTCTTTTTCTTTTCTTTTCTTTTCTTTTCTTTTCTTTTCTTTTCTTTTCTTTTTTTTCCTGTATTTTGAATAGTTGGGCTTGTTTATATTTTCTTCTCAAAAACAAAGAAACAAATAACAAAACAAAACAACAGCAAAAAAAAAAAACCACACTTCATATATGAGGCAATTCTGTTTTTGCTTTTTGTTATATGCACACTTTTTGTTATTTTGTTGTTTCCTATTTCATTAATTTCTGTTGCGGGAAATATTAAAAAACAAACAGCACTTGCGCTGGCAACTCTCTACCCCAGTGTTCTGACCAGTGACCAGTCTCTTCTTATCTCATGGAGACTCTCTGGCCAGGTGCTCCAGGAACATCTCCACCCAGCTTGCTAAATTGGCACTGGTGGGTCGTTACCATGTCAACCCCATGCTTCAGATCCCACACTGCCTTTGTGGTACACTCAGGCAAACACAAGCTTTGCCACAGTACTTTTCTCTCTTGAACCCAGATGAGCCACCTTGTGAAGGAAAACACAACACAAACTTAGTTTAGAAATGACTTGTAACTCAGTTGCTGTGTGCAGCAACTAAAATCCTAATTTTGTAAGGCTTATTAAATCTAAATTCTCTGGTGGTGAATTCTGTCAGTTCTGCCAATGAAACCAGGAGACACTTGTAGCTACATCTTATCCTCATGCTATCCTGGTCCCAAAGGGCCTCTCTCCTGCACCTCTCTTCCTCTGTCCAACCTGGAAGTCCCACCTACTCACCTAGTGATTGCCTCTTTTATTCACAAAAATTCACCTGACTATGTGACCCACTCCTCATTTGCAGTCCCTCCTAGGATAGAGGAATTAGCATCAACACAGAAGCAACTCCAGGGCTATCCACAACATATTTCAACTCTTATTTTTATCATATCTTGGTGTTCACTGGACTGTGGTTTGGTTTGGTTGCTCTCTCTCTCTCTCTCTCTCTCTCTCTCTCTCTCTCTCTCTCTCAAAAGTTTCTAGTTATTTATTAGTGTTATTACTCATATTGTTTTGTTTTGAGATAGGATTTTTCTGCATAACCTTTGCTGTCTTGTAACTTGCTGCATAGACTCAGACCTTTCAGGTATATCAACCAAATATGGCATAACAAGTTCCAGAAAGACTAGACAAAAATACTCATATCAAAGCTTAATGAGATAAACCAGTAGAAGAAAAGGATCCCAATCACAAGCAACATTGTCCACTTCAACTGTTAGGAGACCCACATGAAGGCCAAACTATACAATAATGCCATATTGCAGAGATCTTAGCTCAGACCAATACTGGGTCTGTGATTGTCACTTCCACCTCTGGGATCCTCTATGAACCATAATTAGTTGATTCTGTGGGGTATATTTTTGGTGTCCTCAATCCTGCTGGCCCTAAAATCCTTTTTCGTCCAATCTGCAGGCATTTGGTTGAGAGTCTTTATACCTGAGCTGGACACTTACTAAAGAGTACAGCAATATACCATTGAGTCATTTCATTGACTGCTTTTCAGTAGGGTTTGGGTCTATCCTGGGTCATTGGGCTGCTGATTCTCTGGTTCCTGGTCATCCAGGCAGTATCATTTATGGTTTCTCTCTCATGGTGTAAGCTTCAAGTTGTACTAGTCATTGGTTGTCTCCTCCCATAAGTTTTGTGCCATTATTACCCCAGCAAATTTTGAAGGGAGGACAAATTGTAGGTTACAGGTTTATGCTTGGGTTGATATCCCATTCAAACTACTGGGAGCTTTGCCTGGTTATAGAAAATGGCTGGTTCCGGCTCCATTACTAGGATTCTTCCCTATAGTCATTTTCACAGATTCCAGTGAGTTTCTACTGCATTAAGTTTCTATATCATCATACGAATGCCCCCAATTCCAGTCACCTCTCTCAATACAATCCTTCTGTCCCTTACTCCTAATGCCTGATTCCTCATGTTCCCATCCCCACTAATCTCCCCAGTCTACCTGCAAAATCTATTCTATTTTCCATTCTCAGGGAGATCAATTCATCCCCCTTTGATCCCTTGTTATTAATAATCACTGGGTCTAAGAATTGTAGCATGATTATTCTGTACTTAATAGCTAATGTCCACTTATCAGTGAATAAATACAATTTTTCTTTTGGGGTCTGGATTACCTTACTCTGGATGATTTTTATCAAGTTCTGTCCATTTTCCTGCATGTTTCATTGTACTTAAATGATTAATAATAATATTATGTAATTGAACCATATTTTTCAACCATTCTTTGGTGGAGGGACATCTAGGTTGTTGTCAGTTTCTATTTATTATTGATAAAGCTACTGTGAACATAGTTGAGCAACTTTCCTTGTGGTAGGATGAACCATGCTTAGTGAATATGCTCAAGAGTGGTATAGCTTGGTCTTGAGATAGGCTAATGGCCAATTGATTTCTGTAGTGGCTGTAAAAGTTTGTCTTCCCACTATGAATGGCACAGTGTTCCCTTTCTTGTCCTCAGTAGAATGAGCTTTTACTTGCACTTTTGATTTTAGCTATTCTGACAGGTGTAAAATGGAATCTCAATGTAGATTTAAAGATGTTGAACTTTTCCCACAACAATGGAGGAGTGTTCCTTTATCTCCACATCTTCGCCAGCATCTGTTGTCACCTGGATTTTTGATCTTAGCCACTCTGACTGGTGTGAGGTGGAATCTCAGGGTTGTTTTGATTTGCATTTCCCTGATGATTAAGGATGTTGAACATTTTTTCAGGTGCTTCTCTGCCATTCGGTATTCCTCAGGTGAGAATTCTTTGTTCAGCTCTGAGCCCCATTTTTAATGGAGTTATTTGATTTTATGGAGCCCACCTTCTCGAGTTCTTTATATATATATTGGATATTAGTCCACGATCTGGTTTAGGATAGGTAAAGATCCTTTCCCAATCTGTTGGTGGCCTTTTTGTCTTGTTGATGGTTGGTGGGATTGCAAGCTTGTACAACCACTCTGGAAATCAGTCTGGCGGTTCCTCAGAAAATTGGACATAGTACTACAGGAGGATCCTGCAAAACCTCTCATGGGCATATATCCAGATGTTCCAACCGGTAAGAAGGACACATGCTCCACTATGTTCATAGCAGCCTTATTTATAATAGCCAGAAGCTGGAAAGAACCCAGATGCCACTCAACAGAGGAATGGATACAGAAAATGTGGTACATTTACACAATGGAGTACTACTCAGCTATTAAAAAGATTGAATTTATGAAATTCCTAGGCAAATGGATGGACTTGGAGGGCATCATCCTGAGTGAGGTAACCCATTCACAAAGGAACTCACACAATATTTACTCACTGAGAAGTGGATATTAGCCCAGAAACTTAGGATACACAAGATATAAGATACAATTTGCTAAACGCATGAAACTCAAGAATAATGAAGACCAAAGTGTGGACACTTTGCCCCTTCTTAGAATTGGGAACAAAACACCCATGGAAGGAGTTACAGAGACAAAATTTGGAAGTGTGATGAAAGGATGGACCATCTAGTGATTGCCATATCCAGGGATCCATCCCATAATCAGCTTCCAAATGCTGACACCATTGCATACACTAGCAAGATTTTGCTGAAAGAACCCAGATATAGCTGTCTGTTATGAGATTATACTGGGGCCTAGCAAACACAGAAGTGGATGCTCACAGTCAGCTATTGGATATATCACAGGGCTCCCAATGGAGGAGCTAGAGAAAGTACCCAAGGAGCTAAAGGGAACTGCAACTCCATAGGTAGAACAACAATAGGATCCAACCAGTACCCCGGAGCTCTTGTCTCTAGCTGCATATGTATCAGAAGATGGCCTAGTCGGCCATCACTGGAAACAGAGGCCCATTGGACTTGCAAACTTTATATACCCCAGTACAGGGGAATGCCAGGGCCAAAAAGGAGGAGTGGGTGGGTAGGGGATGGGGGTGGGTGGGTATGGGGGACTTTTGGGATAGCATTGGAAATGTAAATGAGGAAAATACCTAATAAAAAATTAAAAAAAAAAAAGACTCCTGAGTTGCCAATTTAAGGCTATCTTTCTGTTACCAATGTAACATTATTTAATTTTAACCAATAACGTATGAGGTGATTGTGAAAACATGCAGAGCACATTACCAATAAAAAAAAAAAAACAAATGAAGCAGCTACTTAGACCAATCAGAGAATATTAATTTTTTCTAGCTATAATTATAAAATAAACAACACTTTGTCATTATCTAAATGCTATAATCATGAATGCAGAGAATTTTCTTAGGACAAAACCATCTATCAGCTTTTTCCACTCCAAAATCATGAGGCTGCCACTCTCGGCTTTGCTATACCAGCAGAGAAAGTTTTAGTCATCTTTTATCTTCCAACATGAAAACACAGAACATTCATTCATTCAGACTAGACACAAACATACATGAATTGAACACGTGAACAGACTGGTGCACCAGACATTAGATAAGACCTTAGACAAAAACACAAAGAGGGCAGAGAACTTCTGCCATAAGAGCTAGAGAGAAAAAGGCAGGGCGTCTCCTAAAATTTCTCTCTGCTTCTGGAACATTTTCCTCCCGCCTGATGCAGCTTCAGACTGTGGCCTATCCGCCTAATTATTAAATCCCTTTTATTAAACCTTTTATTTCTCTCCCCTAAAAAATCATCTTCTGGAAGCTGTGGCCAACTACCTGCCTGTTGAGTTCCTAGTTCCTGATAACTCACTGCAGAACCTAAATGAATCCAGCGTGCGGGTTTAGCGCTGTTCCAGTTAGCCCATACCACACCTTCTCAGGTATGAATATTGTTTAATTCTTTTCTTCTTCCATGGAGCTCCAAACCAGCAGTGTTTCTTCCAAATGTTCTCTGCCATTCCCAGGTCCCATGTTGGTTCGCCAAATTGTTGGGGCCAGCCTGCGGCTCCCATGTCTGGGTTCTAGCCTGGAAGGCATCTTGGAACTGGAAGAGAAGAGGGAATCTAGGCGGTTAAAGAAATAATGGAACCAAGACAAGCTAGTCTGCTCAAGGTTAAAATTTTTAATGATAGACATGCTTTATAAAGGAGAGGGGAAAGCCCATTCCGGAACAGCTAGGCCGACTCCCAGCAGGTAGCAGCAGAGGCAATGGCAGAACAATAGAGTGATCCAAGGAGGCAGGCTCCACCCTAGGTAGGTGTTCTCCTTAGTGGTAAGGAGAGTCAAGGTCTGGCTCAGCCTGCTTCAGGCTTGTGGGAGGCTACATAGCTTAATACCCACTTATCAGTGACTACCCTCACTGAGGATTGCCAGCTGGTACAACCATTCTAGAAATCAGTCTGATGGTTCCTCAGAAAATTGGACATAGTAGTACCTGAGGACTCAGCTATACCACTCCTGAGCATAGACCCAGAAGATGCTCCAACATGTAATAAGGACACATGATCCACTATGTTCATAGCAGCCATATTCATAAAAGCCAGAAGCCGGAAAGATCCCAGACATCCCTTAACAGAGGAATAAATACAGAAAATGTGGTACATTTATACAATGGAATACTACTCAGCTATTAAAAAATGACTTCATAAAAATTCACAGACAAATGGATGGAACTTGAGAATATCATCCTCAAATATTTTAGGCATATCAAATGTGCTTATTTTTAATAAAATATTAGAAGAATGAGTGTGAATCTAATCAAGAGGCTCAAAAGACTATATTGTTAAGGCCTAGGTAAAAGGTTAAGGCCTAGATAATTGATATCTGGTGGTCCTGGCATTTTGTAGTTACCAATATAATAAGGAAACTTTCTCATAGGTTGTTTCTATTTTTACTAGACCAAGTTGATTATATATTCTATTATGGTCTGTGACCTTGGAAACCAATCACAACAGAAGTCAGAATGCTTTGTATAGTTAGCCATGATAAGCTTGGACACTACCCAACTAACTATCAGTACTTCCTACACCCGTGTATGAACTTTTTATGGCATTTGGTTTTATAAGCTTTCCATTGGATGTACTCCAACATAAGAGAGATTCCTGTACCAATATAAGAAACTATTTGAAATAATACTTTTATTTTGAGTAGGGGTAGAATAAAGTTTAAGTTCCTAAGACCTCCCTGATAATTGATATCCTACTTGGCAGAAAGATACATGTACATGAGTAACTGACATCCTGGTTGACAAGTTAAGACCTGAACGTTAGACAAGGCAAATCCCCTGCCACAGTTGAATATCTCAACCAGTGACCAATGGGGAAAGGAAAAATGTACAAACAAACCCCAACAACAATAACAACAAGAACCATAGCAACAACAAAAATCTTCCCTTCCTAAATCCTGATTGTGAAGTAACTTGCACAGATGTTTGTAGATCTCAGGCTTTTTAAAGCCATATAAGATCCTAACTCTAGGTCACAGTGAGCTACCTAGTCTGTTCTGTAGCCCTGATTTATTTTTCTTGGGCTGCGGTGTTCAATAAGACATTCCTATTTGACTGAGATTGGTGTTTGAGTGGTTTGTAAGGTGGTTCCTTCACCTCAACATGTGTGATGTTTCTTTTGCCACTAATTTCTCAATCAACTCAGTTTAAGGACATATTCTACATTCCAATTGAAATTGACCTATGTAACTGTGATCCAATGATGAAAGTCTTGTGTACCTTCAAGTGTATATAATTAGTTATATATACTATATCTGGGCTTCTTAAACTTTTCCCACTATAATCCTGTTCATTGTGAGAAAATTTTATGTATAGGTATATAAACAAGAGTATATATCTCAACCACTACACCATAGAGACATTAAATGATTTCTTTGAAATGCATATACTTTTACCATTTATTAAGGACAAACCAATTTTGTATAATGAGATAGATGCATTTTTATTTTTATAGCAATGATTACATCTTTGTGGGATATTTAATCCTGCAAAAGGTACAACATATTTAATGTTGTTCAGAATTCAGCAATATTTTGATTTTACGATCATCAGTTTGGAAAATGCTGTTTTGTATATGTACATATTATAAGGTGTCAGAAGTATGTTTAGGGCCATTTCAGAAATTACTGGAATCTCTGTACCAAAAGTGAAATTTATTTAACAATTTAAAAAATGAAACTCAATTTAGAACTTTTAAAAAGCAATTTAAAAAAAATCAAACATTCTGACATTACAATCCAAATATAAACTAATTTGATACATGGTGAGGAGTTAAATATCTTGTTTTTCACAAGTAAACCATTATGTGTTTTTTTAGAGTAGAAAACTTTGTATGTGCAATATAAACACAGCAGTTCATGGCACATCAGAGTCCAATCTGAGCCGAGGTATTTCAGGCCATGTTCTCTGACGATGTGTGGCATGACAGCATGCACAGTGTGAAGTGCACATGTTCCTTGGGCAGGACCAGTTCTGCAGTGAAGTTGTGCTATGCAACATGGGCAAGCAAGCCAGAAATACCTAGGGTTTGTTATGTGTTAGCTAGCATTTGAGCCAAACTTTGTCATTGCATGGTCACTAATCTTACACTATAGCAAAGTTCTATGATTCTCAGATTGAGTTGTTGACCCTATATGGATTCCAAAAGCCCAGTTTAAAACTGAGTAGTAGACTATGCTGATTTAGGATCAGAATTCTTTTTTTCAAAAGAAAAATTTACAGAATATATCATTGTAGTTTATGTTCTATTGAACTTGCTTTTAAGTATACACAATTGATTTGACCATTTTACAGTAAGAGCCATTTCAGTGTGTTTTGTGTTTAAGACTTCTGTGAACTGGATTTCTTCCATTATTTTTTTTATAAGTTTCTTGGTCCAGGAATAAACACTGTCCAATGCAGAAACCTATGGCTCCTCAATTAATTCATATTCACATTAGAGCAATAATGATAATTATTCCACCACTTTGGACATGGGTAATCTTGAAGAATACAGATCCCATCCTTCAGGACTACTGATCTTGAACTACTGAAGAAAAAACAAATCTATCAAAACATTCTCACAACTTAAAGGTTTTTAATCCATAAACTCTTTCTCTTCCCAGAGATAGTAGCAAAATGTGAAGTCATTTATGTGGCAAGTTTAGCACAAAGCTATTTAGTGGGCAGTCAGATGACTAGAAAAACTTCTTAGAAACTTAATTATTATATGAAAGACTAACTATTAAGTTGAAAGAATGAAAAGATAAATCTCTCATCCTGGTACCAGAATGCCAAACCTCCCTAATTAATGTCACATGTTACAGATAATGCAAATGATTTTGGATGAAAATTGGATCTCAGGGCTGTTTTTACTTGCATTGCTTTGATTGTCAGTCATCTTGAATATCTAACATTGCTTGATGTGTGAAGAGACAGGGAGGGAATAGATAAGAAACCTTTTGTTAATTGTTTAGATGTCCACATTCTTAAAGCATATAAAACAGTGTGCAATGTCTCTACTTATGATCAACCATTTATTTTTCTTTGAGTTTTTTATTATTTATCTTCTCATCCAGGTTTCTGAGATGAGCTGGACCAAGAGACTTGGATATTAAATTGAATTGTCAGGTTTCTTTCCTTTTTCTAAACATTCCTCAACATACATACTTAAGAGTATGTCTCCTGCACATTTATATTGTGATAACTCTGTTCTCCCATGGTGGAAAAGTCATGACACCTATCTTTTAAACATACTGTATTTAGTGTCAATGGTTATAAGCAGGATCAACTACTTTTGTACAATACAATATTAATGTCAAATCATCCTTTATTATGATACAGGTTCCTAGGGAATGTCTGCTAAAGATGAGGACTGGAATAAAGAGAAGAACATGAAGAAGAAAGTTTTGAGGGGAAAATCCTTATGATCCACTTGAGATATGAACTTGAGGGAAGGGCACTGAAGCAGGTTGTCTTCTTCAAAGCTGGGAATAAGACTAGGGTATTAGATTCTGCCAAGAAGGCGTATAGGTGGAAATAGATAATTAGCCTCCCTGCCTCCCTGGAAGGGGTGGCTTTTAGGTTCTTGGGGAATGCCTGCTTGAGGTGAAAGTAAGGATAAAGCCATGATTGGAAGTGAAGAAAGATTGGAGGAGAAGGTCTAAGTAATCCATTACAGGTCAGAGAAGTGGGAGCAGTAGGTGTTTTGCTACAGAGCTTTGAATGAGAGTGGGGATTGGATTTATAGAAATGGAGGATGGGGTAAAGATCTGCAGTTACTCTCTGCTTCCCTGGATGGATTTGCCTGAGCCTTCCTAAGGAATTTACGCTGGGCTTGATGGGCTGTGATAAAGCAATGATGTGAGGGGGAAATATTTGAAGGGAAAGATTTGTTAGATCTACTGGAGATGGAGGGACAGTGTGGAAGGGAGGCTATAAGAGTTGGTTTATTGCAGACCTGGGGATATAGTAGAGCAATTGGATTAAGAGAAGAAGTAGGGAAGAGGTAAAGATTTGCAGTTATCCTACCTGCTGCCCTGGGCAGCCTGTATGAGTGTCTCAAAACAAGAACCTAATAGAGGCAACCTCTCTTTTGTTTTATTTTAGTAGTTTCCTATCAGTTTTGGTTTATTGTGTTTTCGTATTCCTGTAACTTAACAATTTTTTAAAGTGTCTGTCCTTAGTTCTTTGATTACCTATTCATGACCGTATTTGGTGTGCTGTTCACATGGACTCTTGGGATCATCCTGCAGTGTTCTCTGGCCGAATACTTCTAGCTTTATCAAATTGTGTTAAGATAGAATTCAAGAAGTTATTTTGAATATTACTTTATTCACTAAGAGTAATTTTGTATCTGGAACCCCTCAAAAAAAACCTACCACCAACAAAGAAAATTCAATTCTGAGATTAACTTTAGAATATTAATACTAAAGCTAGGATAGGTAACTGTGTAATGGTATTAAGTTAGAAAGAAATGAAACGCAAAGACACGTAGTTCTTGTTTAGTACGTATGCTACTTATACTACTTCAGTTTGACATACTTCTTTTGTGTTCATCTAACATTCATTTAACATTTGGTTAACATCTAGGATCTTAATTTTACCAAATTAGGGAATGGGATGTAAAAGTAATTTTTGCCTGATGTAACTGTCTTCTTGGAGGCTTACTGCTGAATAAGCTCACCCTTTCTAATTCTTGCTGAACTCTGCCTGCCTGGTGCAGCTCAGCTGTTGTAGCTCAAAGTCCTCTTCAATATAACTAATTCTGTGTGGCTTCTCTCAGTTTTTCACTGAATTACTCTGTTTGGCCTCAAACTAACTCTGACAATGTGTGCTAATCTTTTGTCTCCTTACTCTCTGGCTTCAACTGCCTCTGCTGACCTGCACTGAACTGGATGGCCTCTCAAAGGAACTCAACTCCACTGCACTGCACTCACTGAGCTCAACTCAGCTCTCTCAACTGACTGAACAGAACTGCCCCCCAGCTGCCTTTCCAGTCTGAAGTGAACTGCCCCACTCTGCACTGATTAACTCAAATGACTTCACAACATGCATGAACTCAACTGAGCTCCTCTTCTTCTTGTATGTCCTTGTGAGAGTTCAACTTGTCCTATCTCTGACTCATTCTTTCTCTGATTCGCCACTTTCTCTGCTCCTCATTTAGATGTCACTTTCCATCTATAAAGTAACTTTACCCACCTTATGTAGGATTAAACGTGTGTACTAACGACATCTCTGTATTCCAACCAGAGTAGCATGTTTCTGGATTAAAATTCCTCTACAGGCACATTTATCTCAACTGTCTTTAGAAACTTTTAATTTTTTTCACTTTGCTCCTTCTCTTTCCTTCCTCCACCTCCTCTCATGTCTCCTCCTTTCTAGTTCTCCAGTGAGTCTTTCTCTTCCCCTCAAATTGATACCCTCTTTTTCTTTGATCATGATTGTTACATGTATATTAGTACATATGTAAATATGACCTGCAAAGTTTTTTTTTACAGTGGTTTGTGTCTATATAATTTCAGAGATGGCAACTTTGTATTGGATAACCAGTTAGGGGGCTCATGCATGGGAAATGCTAATTCTTCCTCTCTTTCCATTCATTTCTTTTTTTTTTAAACTTTTATTTATTTATTTATTTATTTAATATTTTTATTACATATTTTCCTCAATTACGTTTCCAATGCTATCCCAAAAGTCCCCCATAGCGCCCCCCACTTCCCTACCCACCCATTCCCATTCTTTTGGCCCTGGCATTCCCCTATATTGGGGCATATAAAGTTTGCAAGTCCAATGGGCCTCTCTTTCCATTGATGGCTGACTAGGCCATCTTTCGATACATATGCAGCTAGAGACAAGAGCTCCGGGGTTCTGGTTAGTACATCATGTTGTTCCAACAATAGGGTTGCAGATCCCTTTAGCTCCTTGGGTACTTTCTCTAGCTTCTCCATTGGGATCCCTGTGATACATCCAATAGCTGACTGTGAACATCCACTCCTGTGTTTGCTAGGCCCCAGCATCGTCTCACAAGAGACAGCTATATTTGGGTCCTTTCAGCAAAATCTTGCTAGTGTATGCAATGGTGTCAGCGTTTAGAAGTTGATTATGGGATGGATCCCTGGATACGTCAGTCTCTAAATGGTCCATCCTTTCATCACCGCTACGAACTTTGTCTCTGTAACTCCTTCCCTGGGTGTTTTGTTCCCAATTCTAAGAAGGTGCACAGTGTCCACACTTTGGTCTTCATTCTTCTTGAGTTTCATGCGTTTAGCAAATTGTATCTTAAATCTTGGGTATCCTAAGTTTTGGGCTAATATCCACTTATCAGTGAATACATATTGTGTGAGTTCTTTTGTGATTGTGTTACTTCACTCAAGATGATGCCCTCCAGGTCCATCCATTTGGCTAGGAATTTCATAAATTCATTCTTTTTAATAGCTGAGTAGTACTCCATTGTGTAAATGTACCATAATTTCTGTATCCATTCCTCTGTTGAGGGACATCTGGGTTCTTTCCAGCTTCTGGCTATTATAAATAGGGCTGCTATGAACATAGTGGAACATGTGTCCTTTTTACCGGTTGGGACATCTTCTGGATATATGCCCAGGAGAGGTATTGCTGGATCCTCCGGTAGTACTATGTCCAATTTTCTGAGGAACCGCCAGACTGATTTCCAGAGTGGTTGTACAAGCTTGCAATCCCACCAACAATGGAGGAGTGTTCCTCTTTCTCCACATCCTCGCCAGCAACTGCTGTCACCTGAATTTTTGATCTTAGCCATTCTGACTGGTGTGAGGTGGAATCTCAGGGTTGTTTTGATTTGCATTTCCCTGATGATTAAGGATGTTGAACATTTTTTCAGGTGTTTCTCTGCCATTCGGTATTCCTCAGGTGAGAATTCTTTGTTCAGTTCTGAGCCCCATTTTTTACTGGGGTTATTTGACTTTCTGGAGTCCACCTTCTTGAGTTCTTTATATATATTGGATATTAGTCCCTTATCTGATTTAGGATAGGTGAAGATCCTTTCCCAATCTGTTGGTGGTTTTTTTGTCTTATTGATGGTGTCTTTAGCCTTGCAGAAGCTTTGTAGTTTCATGAGGTCCCACTTGTCAATTCTCGATCTTACAGCACAAGCCATTACTGTTCTATTCAGGAATTTTTCCCCTGTGCCCATATCTTCAAGGCTTTTCCCCACTTTCTCCTCTATAAGTTTCAGTGTCTCTGGTTTTATGTGAAGTTCCTTGATCCACTTAGACTTGACCTTAGTACAAGGAGATAGGAATGGATCGATTCGCATTCTTCTACATGTTAACAACCAGTTGTGCCAGCACCATTTGTTGAAAATGCTGTCTTTCTTCCAAAGGATGTTTTTAGCTCCCTTGTCGAAGATCAAGTGACCGTAGGTGTGTGGGTTCATTTCTGGGTCTTCAATTCTTTTCCATTGGTCTATTTGTCTGTCACTATACCAGTACCATGCAGTTTTTATCACAATTGCTCTGTAGTAGAGCTTTAGGTCCGGCATGGTGATTCCACCAGAGGATCTTTTATCCTTGAGAAGAGTTTTTGCTATCCTAGGTTTTTTGTTATTCCAGATGAATTTGCAGATTGCACTTTCTAATTCGTTGAAGAATTCATTTGGAATTTTGATGGGGATTGCATTGAATCTGTAGATTGATTTTGGCAAGATAGCCATTTTTACAATGTTGATCCTGCCAATCCATGAGCATGGGAGATCTTTCCATCTTCTGAGATCTTCTATAATTTCTTTCTTCAGAGACTTGAAGTTTTTATCATACAGATCTTTCACTTCCTTAGTTAGAGTCACGCCAAGATATTTTATATTATTTGTGACTATTGAGAAGGGCGTTGCTTCCCTAATTTCTTTCTCAGCCTGTTTATTCTTTGTGTAGAGAAAGGCCATTGATTTGTTTGAGTTAATTTTATATCCAGCTACTTCACCGAAGCTGTTTATCAGGCTTAGGAGTTCTCTGGTGGAATTTTTAGGGTCACTTATATATACTATCATATCATCTGCAAAAAGTGATATTTTGACTTCATCTTTTCCAATTTGTATCCCTTTGATCTCCTTTTGTTGTCGAATTGCTCTGGCTAGGACTTCAAGTACAATGTTGAATAGGTATGGAGAAAGTGGACAGCCTTGTCTAGTCCCTGATTTTAGAGGGATTGCTTCAAGCTTCTCACCATTTACTTTGATGTTGGCTACTGGTTTGCTGTAGATTGCTTTTATCATGTTTAGGTATGGGCCTTGAATTCCTGATCTTTCCAAGACTTTTATCATGAATGGGTGTTGGATCTTGTCAAATGCTTTTTCCGCATCTAAGGAGATGACCATGTGGTTTTTGTCTTTGAGTTTGTTTATATACTGGATTACGTTGATGGATTTCCGTATATTGAACCATCCCTGCATCCCTGGGATGAAACCTACTTGGTCAGGATGGATGATTGTTTTGATGTGTTCTTGGATTCGGTTAGCAAGAATTTTATTGAGGATTTTTGCATCAATATTCATAAGGGATATTGGTCTGAAGTTTTCTATCTTTGTTGGGTCTTTTTGTGGTTTAGGTATCAGAGTAATTGTGGCTTCATAGAATGAGTTGGGTAGAGTACCTTCTGTTTCTATTTTGTGGAATAGTTTGTGAAGAACTGGGATTAGATCTTCTTTGAAGGTCTGATAGAACTCTGCACTAAACCCATCTGGTCCTGGGCTTTTTTTGGTTGGGAGACTATTAATGACTGCTTCTATTTCTTTGGGGGATATAGGGCTGTTTAGATCATTAACCTGATCTTGATTCAACTTTGGTACCTGGTATCTGTCTAGGAACTTCTCCATTTCATCCAGGTTCTCCAGTTTTGTTGAGTATAGCCTTTGGTAGAAGGATCTGATGGTGTTTTGGATGTCTTCAGGATCTGTTGTTATGTCTCCTTTTTCATTTCTGATTTTGTTAATTAGGATGCTTTCCCTGTGCCCTCTAGTGAGTCTGGCTAAGGGTTTATCTATCTTGTTGATTTTCTCAAAGAACCAGCTCCTTGATTGGTTGATTCTTTGAATAGTTTTTCTTGTTTCCACTTGGTTAATTTCACCCCTGAGTTTGATTATTTCCTGCCGTCTACTCCTCTTGGGTGAATTTGCTTCCTTTTGTTCTAGTGCTTTTAGGTGTGTTGTCAAGCTGCTAATGTGTGCTCTTTCTAGTTTCCTTTTGGAGGCACTCAGAGCTATGAGTTTTCCTCTTAGAAATGCTTTCATTGCGTCCCATAAGTTTGGGTATGTTGTGGCTTCATTTTCATTGAACTCTAAAAAGTCCTTAATTTCTTTCTTTATTCCTTCCTTGACCAAGGTATCATTGAGAAGAGTGTTGTTCAGTTTCCACGTGAAGGTTGGCTTTCTATTATTTATTTTGTTATTGAAGATCAGCTTTAGTCCATGGTGATCTGATAGGATGCATGGGACAATTTCAATGTTTTTGTATCTGTTGAGTCCTGTTTTGTGCCCAATTACGTGGTCAATTTTGGGGAAGGTACCATGAGGTGCTGAGAAGAAGGTGTATCCTTTTGTTTTAGGGTAAAATGTTCTGTAGATATCTGCCAGATCCATTTGATCCATAACTTCTGTTAGTTTCACTGTGTCTCTGTTTAGTTTCTGTTTCCATGATCTGTCCATTGGTGAAAGTGGTGTGTTGAAGTCTCCCACTATTATTGTATGAGGTGCAATGTGTGCTTTGAGATTTACTAAAGTTTCTTTAATGAATGAGGCTGCCTTTGTATTTGGAGCATAGATATTCAGGATTGATAGTTCCTCTTGGAGGATTTTACCTTTGATGAGTATGAAGTGCCCCTCCCTGTCTTTTTTGATGACTTTGGGTTGGAAGTCAATCTTATCTGATATTAGAATGGCTACTCCAGCTTGTTTCTTCAGACCATTTGCTTGGAAAATTGTTTTCCAGCCTTTCATTCTGAGGTAGTGTCTATCTTTTTCTCTGAGATGAGTTTCTTGTAAGCAGCAAAATGTTGGGTCTTGTTTGTGTAGCCAGTTTGTTAGTCTATGTCTTTTTATCGGGGAGTTGAGTCCATTGATATTAAGAGATATTAAGGAAAAGTAATTGTTGTTTCCTGTTATTTTTGTTGTTAAAGTTGGCATTCTGTTCTTGTGGCTGTCTTCTTTTAGGTTTGTTGAGGGATTACCTTCTTGTTGTTTCTAGGGCGTGGTTCCTGTCCTTGTATTGGTTTTTTTCTGTTATTATCCTTTGAAGGGCTGGATTCGTGGAGAGATAATATGTGAATTTGGTTTTGTCGTGGAATACTTTGGTTTCTCCATCTATGTTAATTGAGAGTTTGGCTGGGTATAGTAGCCTGGGCTGGAATTTGTGTTCTTTTAGTGTCTGTATAACATCTGTCCAGGATCTTCTGGCTTTCATAGTCTCTGGTGAAAAATCTGGTGTAATTCTGATAGGCTTGCCTTTATATGTTACTTGGCCTTTTTCTCTTACTGCTTTTAGTATTCTATCTTTATTTAGTGCATTTGTTGTTCTGATTATTATGTGTCGGGAGGTATTTCTTTTCTGGTCCAGCCTATTTGGAGTTCTGTAGGCTTCTTGTATGTTCATGGGCATCTCTTTCTTTAGATTTGGGAAGTTTTCTTCTATAATTTTGTTGAAGATGTTTGCTGGTCCTTTGAGTTGAAAATCTTCATTCTCATCCACTCCTATTATCCGTAGGTTTGGTCTTCTCATTGTGTCCTGTATTTCCTGGATGTTTTGAGTTAGGATCTTTTTGCATTTTCCATTTTCCTTGATTGTTGTGCCCATGTTCTCTATGGAATCTTCTGCACCTGAGATTCTTTCTTCCATCTCTTGTATTCTGTTGCTGATGCTTGCATCTATGGTTCCAGATTTCTTTCCTAGGGTTTCTATCTCCAGTGTTGCCTCATTTTGGGTTTTCTTTATTGTGTCTACTTCCCTTTTTAGGTCTAGTATGGTTTTGTTCATTTCCATCATCTGATTGGATGTGTTTTCCTGTTTCTCTTTAAGGACTTCTACCAGTTTGGTTGTGTTTTCCTGTTTTTCTTTAAGGACTTGTAACTCTTTAGCCATGTTCTCCTGTAGTTCTTTAAAATCCTTCTTGATGTCCT
This sequence comes from Mus caroli, assembly GCF_978045245.1. Taxonomy (NCBI): domain Eukaryota; kingdom Metazoa; phylum Chordata; class Mammalia; order Rodentia; family Muridae; genus Mus; species Mus caroli. The sequence goes on from NW_028227257.1 coordinate 133,344,751, forward strand.
CTACCATCATCATGAGATATGCTTTTAAATCCAGGTCTAGTTTTTCAGGTGTGTTGGGGTGCCCTGGACTGGGCAAAGTGGGAGTGCTGGGTCCTGATGATGGTGAGTGGTCTTGGTTTCTGTTAGTAAGATTCTTACCTTTACCTCTAGCCATCTGGTAATCTCTGGAGTTGTTATAGTTGTCTCTGTTCAGAGGTTGTTCTTCTGGGGATTCTGAGTATCCTCTGTCAGCAGACCTGGGAGACAGGCTCTCTCCTCTGAGTTTCAGTGGTTAGAGCACTCCCTGCTGACAAGCTTTCCTCTTAAAGGGAAGGTGTACAGATATCTGGGGTTTGGACCTCCTCCTGGCCGAAGAAAAAGGCGGAAAACAGGACCTTTCCCAGATGCTGTGTTGCTTTGGCAGGTCACAGAAGCTGTAGGCTTCTGTGGTACACACTCTCAGCTGTGCAGACTAAGTTCCTAAGTTCAGTGGAGTCCTGGATCCAAGATGTGCTCCCTGCTCCTGAGGCAGAGGGCTCCTGTGCAGGGCAGACCACTGTCTTCCAGCTAGGAGGGTGCCGGATGTCTGTGGCCCCAAAAGGGTGCTGCCTCAGCGGCTCTGTGGCTCCTGCCTGTCCCAGAAGCTGTCTGCCTCTGTGGTCCTCAGTCTTACCTGTACAGACTAAGTTCGGCGGAGTCCCGGAGCCAAGATGGCGCTCCCTGCAGGGCAGGTCACTGTTCTCCGGCTGGGAGGGTGTCGGATGTCTGCGGCCCCAAAAGGGTGCTGCCTCAGCGGCTCTGTGGCTCCCGCCTGTCCCAGAAGCTGTCTGCCTCTGTGGTCCTCACTCTGACCTGTACAGACTAAGTTCGGCGTAGTCCCGGAGCCAAGATGGCGCTCCCTGCAGGGCAGGTCACTGTCCTCGGACTGGGAGGGTGCTGGATGTCTGCGGCCCCTAAAGGGTGCTGCCTCAGCAGCTCTGTGGCTCCCGCCTGTCCCAGAAGCCGTCTGCCCCCATGGTCCCCACTCTGACCTGTACAGACTAAGCTCGGCGGAGTCCCAGAGCCAAGATGGCGCTCCCTGCAGGGCAGGTCACTGTCCTTTGACTGGGAGGGTGCCGGATGTCTGCGGCCCCAAAAGGGTGCTGCCTCAGCGGCTCTGTGGCTCCCGCCTGTCCCAGAAGCTGTCTGCCTCTGTGGTCCTCACTCTAACCTGTAGACTAAGTTCGGCGGAGTCCCGGAGCCAAGATGGCGCTCTCTGCAGGGCAGGTCTCTGTCCTCCGGCTGGGAGGGTGCCGGAAGTCTGCGGCCCCAAAAGGGTGCTGCCTCAGCGGCTCTGTGGCTCCCGCCTGTCCCAGAAGCTGTCTGCCTCTGTGGTCCCCACTCTGACCTGTACAGACTAAGTTCGGCGTAGTCCCGGAGCCAAGATGGCGCTCCCTGCAGGGCAGGTCACTGTCCTCCGACTCTCCATTCATTTCTTGTCTGGACTATGTTTTCTATAGGCTGATCTCCATGAAATTTCTCCCTTCTCTCTTAGTGTATTAGTATTATTATTTAGTCTCTGTTCAGGTCTTTTATTTTTAATTTTTTAAGCATATTCTAGAGGTATTAATGTACCTTCCACATTATTTCTATGAGGCACAATCTCACAAAAGATTTTGAGTACTGGTAATTTTTCTGCTCCCTCTTCTGTGATTTTGTCTTAGTTGTGGGAGTTGTACAGCAGATATACCAGTTGGGGATGAACCCCTCACAATCTCTCATTGAACTGTGACCAGTTATACTTTTAACATTCCATATTTTTGTAAAGTAATACTTCCATGATGAAGGATAAGAACTATACTTATCTGTGGGTATAAAGTTAATTTTGAGAATATAGCCAGGAATTATGGAGTTTAGTAAGGACGTCTTAGTGTGTTCTCCTTTAAGATCCCTGGTCTCATAGACCTGAGCTTGCTTGGTTTGTAACTGCTAAGATATGAGTATTCTTATTATATTGTACGGGATAGCTTGCCATGATAGTCATTGTTATAATTCATAGATATCACAGCTGGATAGGACTATTGATGGCTTCCTTCTCTTGGCAGCTTACACAGTAGTTTCTGGCATCATGAAAGCTAGACCTCAGGAAGAAAGATTTCAGATTAAGTTCCATCACAAATATTCTGAGTTTTATATATTTCTTAATGTATCTCATTAGTTCTTGGTTTAGAGCCATGGGCATGTTTTAAGAAGTGATTGTTTGCTGAGTAATTCTGAGATTAAACATGAAAGAGTGTATGCTTGTTATTACCAAATAGTAATTAATCTGGAAAAGTTATGCACACTTTACATTTAGTTTTTACTGTTTCTTTCTCCATTGTCTTATTGCTGGTAGTTTTCTACAGGAATATGATATTACAGAACTGTATTGACACTTTAAACAGACACAGCTTAATAAAACGACTGTTCATTTTTACTCTTGTCTCTTGGTTCCATGTTCTTGGATGGAAAAGTATGGTGACCGAGTCATACAATGGAAGAGTATTTATTCTTTCTACTCTAAACAGGAAGCAAATATAGTAACCAGAGGAGTGAGGGTCATAACATCTCCAGACCTGTCTGCATTAACCAACTCTCTCCTGTTAAGTCCCTTGTATCATTACCAGACCTTCTCAGTAAAGATCCTCCAACTATGCACTAAGTTGTTAGTATATGGGCCCATGGAGGATATTTTACATTAAAATGATAAAAATACTAAGATAAGCCTTCAAGTGTGTCTGATTATGAACTATTGGGAGAGTACTACTGTGTACTTTCCTCTCAAACACAGAGCTAGCATTAAAATCAAAGATGACCCTGAAATTTTCATCTTAGATTTCACTGATTTTCCCAGTGAAAGTCAAGCCACTGTCATCCTAAAGGTCTGTTAACTAATGAATGCATAATGGATATGTGACACATTTATATAGTAAATAATATTTGCCTATTAAGAAAAATAATATTAAATATTTTCAGGTAAATAGATGGAGCTACAAACAATTATCTTGAGTGAGGGAAAACACACCTGAAAGGCAAACATTTCATGTTTTTTTTTAAATATATTTTCTTTATTTACAATTCAAGTGTTATGTCCTTTCCTGGTTTCCCCTCCAAAAAAAACTCTTCCCTCCTCCCCACCTGCTCACACACCCACTCACTTCTGGCCCTGAAATTCCCCCACACTGGGGCATAGAGCCTTCATAGGACAAAAGGGCCTCTCCTTCCATTGATGTCCAACTAGGCCAAACTCTGCTGCATATGAAGCTGCAGCCATGAGTCCCACCATGTATGCTCTTTGGTTCATGGTTTAGTCCCTGGGAGCTCTAGGGGTACTGGCTAATTCATACTATTATTCCTCCTATGGGGCTGCAAACCCCTTCAACTCCTTAGGTGCATTCTCTACCTCCTTCATTGGGGACCATATGCTCAGTCCAATGCTGTGAGCATCCAATTCTTTATTTGTCAGGCACTGACAGAGCCTCTCAGGAGAGAGCTCTATCAGGCTACTGCCAGCAAGCACTTGTTGGCATCCACAATAGTGCCTGGGTTTGGTGCTTGTATATGGGGTGGATCCCCCAGATGAGTCAGTCTCTGGATGTTCATTTCTTCAGTCTCTACTCCACACTTTGTCTCTGTTACTCCTTCGATGGCAGTTTTGCTCCCCCCTTCTAAGATTGATTGAAGTGTCCACACTATGGTCTTCCTTCTTCTTGATTTACATGTGGTTTAGGAATTGTATCTTGGGTATTCTGAGCTTCTGGGCTTCTAGGATAATATCCACTTATCAATGAGTGCATATCATGTGTGTTCTTTTGTGATTGAGTTACCTCACTCAGGATGATATCTTCCAGATCCATCCATTTGTCTAAGAATTTCATAAATTCATTGTTTTTAATAGCTGAGTAATACTCCATTGTGTAAATGTACCACACTTTCTGTGTCCATTCCTTTTTTGAGGGAAATCTGGGTTCTTTCCAGCTTCTGGTTATTATAAATAAGACTATTATGAACATAGTGGAGTATGTGTCCTTATTACATGTTGGAGCATCTTCTAGGTATGCTTGGAAAATTGTTTTTCAGCCTTTTACTCTGAGGTAGTGTCTGTCTTTGTCACTGAGGTGGGTTTCCTGTATTCAGCAAAATGTTGGGTCCTGTTTACCTAGCCAGTGGGTTAGTCTGTCTTTTTATTGGAGAATTAAGTTCATTGATATTAAGAGATATTAAGGAAGAGTGGTTGTTGCTTCCTGTTATTTTTGATATTAGAGTTAGGATACTGTTCATGTGGTTATTTTTTTGTAGGTTTGTTGAAAGATTACTTTCTTGCTTTTTCTAGGGTATAGTTTGCCATCTTGTGTTGGAGATTTCCCATTATTATCATTTGAAGGGCTAGATTTTTTGAAAGATATTATATAAATTTGGTTTTGTCATGGTATACTTTGGTTTCTTTATCTATGGTAATTGAGAGTTTTACTGGGTATAGTAGCCTGGGCTAACATTTGTGTTCTCTTAGGATCTGTATGACATCTACCCAGGATATTCTGACTTTCATAGTCTCTGGAGAGAAATCAGGTGTAATTCTGATGGGTCTGCCTTTATATGTTACTTGACCTTTTTCCCTTACTGCTTTTAATATTCTTTCTTTGGTTTGTGCATTTGGTGTTTTGATTATTATGTGATGGGATGAATTTCATTTCTGGTCCAAACTATTTGGAGTTCTGTAGGCTTCTTGTATGTTCATGGGCAGCTCTTTCTTTAGGTTGGGGAAGTTGGGCAGGGTTCCTCCGTCCTTGCTCCTTCTGGTCCCAGGCACTCCTGGTGGTGTTGGAACAGATGCTGTGTTCAACTCACCAGTGACCCTAAGATCCTGGGCATGTTAGGGGGCCTGGGGAGTGGAGAGTCCTCCAAGTTTGCGCCCAAGGTGGCCCAGCTGCATGTTAAATATATAAAGATTATAAGCTTCAAGTATGTATTTTCTATTTAGAATCCTTTTCTGTAAGTGACAAAGCTTACAGAAAGCATTAGAAAATTCACAATTGATAATCAAGGAGGCTTTGTTCTACAAGTAAAGAAATGTTCACCCAGAAGGCTGAAGTAGATGCTGTCTAACAAATTGGTCATCTTTTTCTTATCTATGGAGAGAGACTTCACCCAAATCTACGCAAATCCTGAAATAGGCACTGGTCCTAATCCTTGTCTCTCCGTGAATAGATCCCATCCTCATGAAAATTCTCCCAATGTACTTTTGCATCCTCAAGTAACAGAACCCATCCTCATCCTTATTACAAATCCTTCTTTGGACCATCACTGTGAAAAGTGTTTCTCTGTAAACAAGAGCCCATTATTATGGGGAAGTAACAGATGTTTTGCTCTAGACATGTGCATTCTGAAGAATGTTTGCTGTAGCTATCTCTGAAACTTTGTTGTGATAAGCATCACATGGAGACTTTTTCCAACATACTACCCCATTTAAACGTGTAAGATTAATAACCTTCTTGGTCAAACTCTGGACATTTTTGACCAAGCACCCATTAAACTAGTGCTGGCTTGAGGTTTCATTCTTTGCCTCTCATGGATTGTTTCCATGCCAGGCATCATGCTTGCAGGGACCCAAAGACCTGGCCCCTAAATGTGGGTCTTGCTCCTATGAGAAAGTAAGAAACGGTTTCCTTAAATAGAAATTAGGAGCAGAAAATGTTGGCCTCTCAGTGAAAAGTGTCCATGACCTTTACTGAGAGAGCAGAATTAATATAGATTTTTCTTGGAATATATCATTTTGTACAATTTTTGAAATGTTTGTTAAGATTTATACAAACAAAATATTCAGACCACCAGTTCTGTAACATTATATGCATATCAACTAATGTAAAGGGAGACCGTAAAGGGGAGATAAAATCCCAGTCAATTATTTTTTATATGTGTGTGTGTGTTTATAACACACACACACACACACACACACACACACACACAGAGAGAGAGAGAGAGAGAGAGAGAGAGAGAGAGAGAGAGAGAGAGAGAGAAGAATTTTCTGCAGGTCTCAGTAGATTTAGCGAAATACAATTTTGAAACCATGTTTGGGGTTCATCTTCCCAAGAAATCTGACTGGAACTCAATGGCAGGACACTCTCCAATGCCTTTTAGCTGCTGGGATTCAAAGTGATGCCTCTACAACACCTGAGTTCCTAGGGATGTTGGGATGGGCCCAGTCTCCTGGAGCATTAACTATACTCAGCAGCCTCAAAGTTAACTTTTTTGTTTGTTTGTTTGGTTGGTTGGTTGTTAGATTTTCATTTGTTTGTGTTTGATTTCTCCCATATCAGTAATAACTCATTATAAATTGGTCAGTGGTCCCTTCATGGGAAAAAATAAAATGGGCTCAGTTTCTAGTACAAGAACCATTACAACCAAGACATAAAGTACATAAGCCAGCAGTGTTTTAATTTTCTGAGATATTGGTCAGTGTACTAATATATACCATTATACCAGTATACCATTATATGTAGGTATTCAGCATATGGATGACATTCTCCTGCATGCCTATCTAATAAATGCTTAAATGAATACTTAACTTTCATGGGAATAAAATAAAGTAAAATGTGTAATTTTTAGCTATGTCAATAAGACACACTCTGACTGTCACTATTAAGGTTTGAGCAATGCTCATTTTGTTGCTTTCTAAAAACTTGTCTAAATTTACTAGAAATGTAACAGTTGAAGCAGAGCAAGTTATTAACTTATTAAATAAAGCTGCTGTAAAGCACTGGCTTTTAGAATTAATCACTGACTGATAAAGACCCAATGAAATTATTGTTCCATTAAATGAAATGCAGATTGATTGTTTGTTCTACAATAAATAATTGGCAGGTTTTATTAGCATGTTACTCAGACTTTATAAATAATCTCTATCCGAAAGATCCTCTTGGTAAGATTTATTTTTTTTTTAAATTTTCCATTGGCTATTTTATTTATTTGCATTTCTAATGTTATCCCCTTTCTCAGTTTCCTCTCTGTAAACACCTTATCTCACCTATACACCCTGCTTCTGTGAGGTTGCTCCCCCACCCATCTAGTCCTGCTTCACCACCCTAGCATTCCCCTATGGTGGGGCATCAAGTCTTCACAGGACCAAGAACCTTCCCTTTCATTTATGCCAGATAAGGCCATCCTTCACTACATATGTAGCTGGAGCCATGGGTTCCTCTTTGATTGGTGGTTTAGTCCCTGGGAGATCTGGTTGGTTGATGTTGTTGTTCTTCATATGGTGTTGCAAACCCCTTCAGCTCATTCAGTTCTTCCACAAACTTCTCCATTGGGGTCCCCATGCTCTGTCCGATAGTTAGCTGTAAGAATCTGCATCTGTATCAGTAAGGCTCTGGCAGAGCCTCTCAGGAGACAACTGTATAAGGATCCTGTCAGCAAGCACTTCTTGGCATCACCAGTAGTGACTAGGTTTGGTGGCTGCATGTGGAATGAATCCTCAGGTGGGGGAAATCTCTGGATGGCCTTCCCTTCAGTCTCTCCTCCACTCTTTGTCCCTGTTTTTATGTTAGACGGGAGCAATTCTGGGTTACAACTTTTGAGAAGGGTGAGTGGCCCCATCCCTCAACCAGGGGACATTCCTAACATCTCCATATTGTTTCTACAGGTTCTCTTTCCCCTTTGTTGGATATTTAAGCTAGTGTCATCCCAGTTGGGTCCTGGGAGCCTCTTCTTTCCTGGAATCTGGGATATTCTTTTGGTTACCTCTGTTCCCCTTCTCCCATCGCCACATACCTCTGTTCAATTTCCTTACCATCTGTACATCTCCCTAGTCTTCTCCCACTCCTGACCCTGCCCCCTTTTTGGTTCTCCCCCTTCTCTTTTCCTCCCAAGTCCTTCCCACCCTCTGTCTCCTATAATTATTTTGCTCCTCCTTCTAATTAGGACTAAAGCATCCACTGTGAGAATCACCATCCCTGACCTCAAGCTTTACGACAGAGCAATAGTGATTTAAAAAACTGCATGGTATTGGTTCAGAGACAGACATGTAGTTTAGTGGAGTAGAATTAAGACCCAGAAATGGACCCACACATGTATGGTCACTTGATCTTTGACAAAGAAGCTAAAGCCATCCAGTGGAAAAAAGACAGCATATTCAACAAATGCTGCTGGCTTAAGTGGTGCTTGGGATTTAGAAGAATACAAATTTACCCAGTCTTATCTCCTTGTACAAAGTTCAAGCCCAAGTGGTTTAAAGACCTCCACAAAAACCAGATAACACTGAATCTATTATAAAAGAAATTAAGAAAGATTCTTGAACACATTGGCACAGGGAAAAATTTCCTGAACAGAACACCAGTGGCCCAGGCTCTAAGATTAACTACAGACAAGTGGGATCTCATCAAATTGAAAAGCTTCTGTAAGTCAAAAGACACTGTCATCAGGACAAAATCGCAACCTACGGATTTGGAAAAGATCTTTACCAATCCTACATTTGATAGAAAGCCAATATCCAATATATATACAAAGAACTCAAGAAGCTATACTCCAGAGAACCAAATAAATTATTAAAATTGGGGTACAGAGCTAATCAAAGAATTCGTAACTGAAGAATATTGCATGGCTAAGAAATGTTCAATATCCTTAGTCATCAGGGAAATGCAAAATCAAAACAACCCTGAGACTCCATCTCACACCAGTCAGAATGGCTAAGATCAAAAACTCAGGTGACAGCAGATGATGATAACAATGTGGATAAAGAAAAACTCTATTCTTCTGGTAGTGGGATTACATGCTGGTACAACCACTCTGGAAATTAGTCTAGTGAATGCACAGAAATTGGGCATAGTACTACCTGAGGACCCAGTTATACTACTCCTGGGTATATATCCAAAAGATGCTTCAACATATAACAAGGACACATGCTCCATTCTGTTCATAGCATGCTCATTTATAATAGCAAGAAGCTGGAAACAATTTATATGTCCCTCAACAAAGGGATGGATACAGAACATGGACATTAACACAATGGAGTACTACTCAGCTATTAGAAACAATGACTTCATGAAATGCACAAGCAAATGGATACGACTAGAAAATATCATCCTGAGTGAGGTAACCCAGTCACAAAAGAACACACATGGTATATACTCACTGATAAGTGGATATTAGCAAAAAAGCTTGGAATACCCGCAATACAACTTTTAGACTTTATGAATCTCAAGAAGAAGTTAAGATATTCTTAAAGATACCTAACAGGTATTGCCTAATATTATATCTAAAATTCTCGTAGTGATTGGTATTAATACTGTTACAGATGGATCTTCTAAAGGACAAAAAGTGTATGTTTTGTATACAAATTCTCTATCTTCAAAAAGAGAATGTATCCCTGCTAGGGTTGTACAGCTCAACAATCTAAACTCACGATTATCAATCAGTTTTATTGAATATTTCTAAGCCATTTTGCGTTCGAGTTGATTTTATATATAAATCAGTACATGAAGGATCACTATACCTTACTCTTCTAGACAAAGTCTTTTTCTCAGGATTTATAACTTTAGTGGGTATGATTAAATATCTTGTAAAATCTTTTAAAAAATCTATAAAATTTTAGCTTAAAACATGTAGCAAAAGGCTGATAGTAAAATCTCTATATAGGTTATTTTAATATGCTATGGTATTATATTATATGATTCAACTCTTTTTTAGAAAAATAAATCTTTTACATCATAGAAAACAGACATTTTGAATAGCAACCCTATGGCTTTCATCTATCTGAACTGATGACTTCATCAGGATAGAAATATCCATATGGAAGACAGTCATCTTTACTAAGGTTATAAAGTATGTGCCACTTTATGAAATCATCATCTTGATTAAAATGACCATGTGGTATAAGCCAATTCAGACAACACCTATAAAATATCTTAGGCCTAATAAATCCCTGCTTATTAGTGTATCTTCTTTTTTAGACTAAGAACGCAATAATATGCCTCCAAGATATTTTGGATTAGGATGGATTTTTGTATAATATTAAATTTCCAAAGTGATAAATTGAGTACTCAGGTTATCAAAAAGTAGTTTATAATATATTTATTTATTTATTTATTTATTTATTTATTTATTTATTTATTTATTTATTTATTTATTTTACACTCCAGATGTTATTCCCTGTCTCCTGGTATTTATTTATTTATTTATTTATTTATTTATTTATTTATTTAACACTCCAGATGTTATTCCCTGTCTTCTGGTCCACCTTCCAACTGTTCAACATCCCATACCTCCTTCCACTCCCCTGTCTCCATGAGGATGTCCCCACCACCCACCACGCACCCAAATAGACCTCTAAACTCCTTGGGGCTTCTAGTCTCTTGAGGGTTAGGTGTACCTTTTGCAGTCCTCTGTTGTACATGTGTTGGGGACTTTATATCAGCTTGTGTATGCAGCCTGTTTGGTGGTCCAGTGTTTGAGAAATCTAAGGTGTCCAGGTTAATTGAGACTACTGGTCCTCCTACAGGGTTGCCCTCCTCCTCAGCTTCTTCCAGCTTTTCCCTAATTCCACCACAGGGGTCAGCAGCTTCTGTACATTGTTTGGGTGCAAATATGTGCATCTGACTCTTTCAGCTGTTTGTTGGGTCTTTCAGGGGACAGTCATGATAGATCCCTTTTTGTATGTGCTTCATAGTCACAGTAATAATGTCAGGCCTTGGGGCCTCCCCTTGAGCTGGATTCCACTTTGGATCCCAGCTTGTAGCTGGACCTTCTTTTCCTCAGGCTTCTCTTCATTTCCATTCCTGCAGTTCTTTCAGACAGAAACAATTATGGGTCAGAGGTTTGACTCTGGGATGGTAAGGCCCCTCCCTCATTTGATGCCCTGTCTTTCTGCTGGAGGAGGGTTCTATAAGTGCCCTCTACCTACTGTCAGGCATTTCATGTAAGGTCCTTTCCTTTGAGTCCTGAGAGTCTCTCATCTTCGAGATTTCTAGTGCATTCTTGAGGGTCTCCACAACCTCCTACCTCCTGAGGTTGCCTGTTTTCATTCTTTCTGCTGGTCCTCAGGGTATCAGTCCTTTCCCTCACCCACAAAAAGTAACTTAGAGTTTTATGACTAATCCCTATGTTTCTGCTAACTGTGTGCCTATTTGTGTCTTTTCTAATGCTAGACCTATAGAAAAATTTTAAATAATGTATGTTTGATAAATAAGATGTATTTAATAAATATGTTCTAAATTCCTTATGTCTATTCAGAGTAGCAGAAACTAACTCTAAAACAGGTCTAGTCTTGTGCTCTTTGAGACTACATTTATAGTTTAAAATTTCATTTTAATCCTAAGGGATCTTCAATCGAGAAAAACACTATAAAATCCTAATTTAGTAAAAGGTGCTAGTATAAAAACTGTTAAAGTAACTAAGATATGCAAGTTGTGATCAGTCACATTATAAATGGTCGAATTCTTTAATTTTTCAAAGTCATACTTGTAGCCATTATAATATAAATGTAATTCTTTTACAAGCATAAGCTTTATTTAGCCTTTTATTAAGTATAAATAAAGCAAGTAAGTAAAACCAATAATGTTTAACAAAAATGGCATGGACTTAATCGATGCACATCAAAATCCTTAGAGATATACAAAACTGACATTTAAAATGATTAACGATTGATATAAAGGCTGCTTATACAATATTTTCTGCTCCAATTTTTCCTTCTTAGAGCTCTGATGATGCTAATAGCTAACTGAAACATTATTTTAATAGCAGCATTAAAAATAAAAAAAATCATCTTATCTTTTATTACTAAAACTTCATTTTTCAAAGTTACATATTTTATACAGCAGAAAAACTTAATTAACAATATAAATAGATTTGAGATGGATTTTTTAAAAAAATTAAATAGTGATAAATTAGAATAACAAAGGTTTTAAAGATATTTCTTCTGCATGACAAGAGGTTAAGTAAATGCAAACATATTTACATATTTCTCAAATTTTCTAGGAGGCCCAAAGGGTTAAAGCAAGGACACATTAAATAAAAATTGTTCGCCTAAAATTACTTTTGATTGTGGTGGTTTGAATGAAAATGGCCCCCAATGGGTTCTTATGTAGTCATATTATTTAGAGGTATGGCCTTGTTGAATTATGTATGGTTTTATTGAAGGAACTGTGTCACTGGGGTGGGCTTTGAGGTTTCAAATGTAATTCTTTCACAAGCATAAGCTTTATTTAGCCTTCTATTTAGTATAAATAAAACAAGTAATTAAAACAAATGATGTTTATCTAAAATGGCATGATAGGCCAAGTGTCACTCTTTCTTCCTGTCACCTGCCGATCTAACTGTAGAACGCTTAAGCTTCTCTTCCAGCACAATGTCTACCTATGTACAGCCATGCCTTCTGCTGATTCTCTTCCAGCACTATGTCTACCTACGTACAGCCATGCCTTCTGCTGATTCTCTTCCAGCACTATGTCTACCTACGTACAGCCATGCCTTCTGCTGATTCTCTTCCAGCACTATGTCTACCTACGTACAGCCATGCCTTCTGCTGATGCCAGTTAAGTAACCTCAGAAACATTGAGTCAGCTCTAATTCAGTGCTCTTCCTTATAACTATTGCTGTGCTCACAGTGCTTCCTCACAGCAAAGAAACTAACAACACATCGATACAACCTGAAAATCTGTTGCATCAGACAGTCTACAAAATGTAATAAAAATTAAAGCTTTCCGGCAAGTTTCTCTTTTATGAGATTGCTAGGCTTTGCTATTGTTCACATTTTTGTTTCATTTACAATATCAGCTGTATATCTACGTCTATGCTTACATGGAAACACTCAATGACTTTCTCCTTCAGGATGTTCTGTGATTATTATTCAGGTCCTTGTCAATATCCTGCTACCTAAAAGAAGAGTCTTCTTGAGTTCAAAATTAAAATTGCCTGTAATTTTAAACACCTTAAGTCTTATGCCAAAATGCTTATTTTAAAATCTTTAAAAGTTAATGACCGTTGTTAATTAAACTGTATATACCTTTAAGTTTTCTGACTGTTCTTGTTCTGAAGTCACCAGTTTCTAGCAAGGGAAGTAATAAAAGGAGGGTCACATAGGCCTATTTTCTATTAGAGGCACTATTTTATGATATAAAAGCATTATTTTATCTGTTTCTAATACAAAATTAATAATAAATAGACATCAGCTTGACATCTAAAACTATACCTGTCTATATATGGGATCTTCTCTGCTATCAGATATGTAAAAAACTGTGCTGAAATTTACTACAGGCATTCATCATGCCTTTTTACATATAGTCAGCTACAGAGCACAGCCAGAGACATGAAGCCCTGGAACTGGAGGAAAAATACCATTATGTTATATATGGAACATGACTTTTTCAAGTAGCTCTTTATACATTTCCATCCTAGGACTCTAATTATATCTAAGTGCTAATAATGGTCCTTTCTATACTAGCAAGTAATTTAAGGCATTTTAATATTAATCATGTTACTTAAACCACTCGCTATCCACGGTGTCACATTATTATAAAGTGGCATCAAATACTTAATTGGCTATTTTTAATAATGAAAGGAACTATGCACCTATATATATTCACACATACTATTCTATTTTTTAGTTATACTAACTTGAAATTTTCAAAACTTTGTTTTTTAAATCAAGGACAATACTTTATCAGCTGCCCCCAAACCCTTTCCCCTAAATTAGGTACAGCCTAAGTATATGGCAAGTGAAAAGAACTAAAAACTAATCAATTGGAAGGACTCAATGATAGCATCCAGGGTGAGGTTATGCTTTTCCAGAAAATTAGCAAAATTTTAGATAACTTTGGAAAACATCCCTGAGACCACTGGACCAATGAACCATGTGAAGATTGATAATGCACACCATTAGACAGCCCAAAAGGAAAAACAAGCTAGTATCTTGGGAACTATCAGAACTTTAACTCATCAAGTGGAGACTTTGGGGAAACAGCAAGGTTAGTATAGTAATGACCCAAAAATGATACTGTTATGCATACAGACTCTAATGCATGATAACCCACAGCTCGTCAATACAGAAGCATCATGTCTTTTGTCACAGGGAATAGAATCGCACTCTGATATCCTGTGGTAGGAGACAGTATGCCATTGTTTTGCTATGCTACAGACTGATCTTATCATTTAGGGCAAGTCTGGAGGACAGGTGATTTACAAACACTTAGTAACATGGATGGTGCATATTTTGGTTGGACTAATTTAACTGATCAGTCCAAACACGATAATATCAATTTGAGCATGATGAAGTTCTCTTCAGAAAGCTCGGACAGTGGGATCTATAGTTGTATGAGGATAGAAGGGGGTACCTGATGTATTGCTTACCAAAGTTGATATTACTCTATCTAGAATAATGCTGCTAAGAGTTTAGAAAATATCCTCTGGATTTATTTGGTACACATCCGTCAACAGAAACAATCTTCTTCATATCAGAGGAGACTCCTTTATTTCTGGCCTTTTTTTTTTTTTTTTTTTTTTTGCATAGGTGTCACTCACAAGCCCTGTGCACAAGTAACAAGGGGTCTACTTGTACCCATATTTTAGGACTTCCCCGGATGCTCTTGTCAATGTTATTTTTTCTATCACATTTTTATGCTTTCAATGAACTTATATCACTCCTTATTACAATTCCACCTCTAATCACACCCTTCACTTTAGTAAGCAACTGCCTTTGGTATGGAGTGCTCTTTTTGAAAATTCTACTCATCCTGCTTTTATACAGTGGGATGTTGCCTATCCTAGAACTAGTTGCTGAAATACAAAGACACGTTTCAACAATGGCTTGCTTGATATTACTAAAACTACTAATATTATAGCAAAGATATTAGATCAGTCCAAAGATGGGTGAGTTGAGGACCATAGTTGTATAAAATAAAGTTACTGTTGATTATTTATAGCTCAAACATAATTTTGGTTGTCTAGAAGTTCCTGGTGCATGTTGCTTTAATGTGTCATATTTTCTCCATTAATGGTCAAATGATTTGCATAGATAGAAAAGATCTCTTAAGTGACCTTTTGAATGGTCATCATGACTAAGATGGCTTCCTGCTTTTGTTCCTGTATTACTTATAGTTATATTCTCAATGCTTTCTTATATTAATTAGACTAGCCATGAAGACAACACATTTAACTGTTGACTATTACAGCTGCTTTTCCCTTCACAATTAAAAAAGAATAGATATGGAAGGCACACCTTAAGGTTGGGAAATCCTGCTACCTAAGGTTGAAGTTTATCATGTCCAGAAGTTCATCTTCCTCTTTCCTTGATGGGAAATTGCCCAGAAAGTACTTGGGATTATTGGAATGGCTTTCCATACAAAGAGGCATTCACAGTGTGTTGAGTTCTGGCCAATGGTTTTGTATTCACCCTGAAAACTCACCACTCTCCAAGGTCCATGTGCAATAACCTTTGTGTGTAATTTTCTAAATTATGAGAAATGTACATATGCAGAATTTCTTCTTTACTGGAATAATAACGACTTCTATATTTTGTTCATTGATCTACCAATGCCTTTTGCAGTAATGTTATTTCATAGTAGACTTGCATAAATCACTTCTAAATGAATGCATCTATATACAAATAAATTAAGCTAAGATTTTTAGATTACTGTATCCTGTACTGGTAGTATAAGCATGAAATTCCAGATACTTGAGAAGTTGTAGCAGGATGACCATAAGAAAATACAAAGGCTGCCAGAGAAACTTAAGGGACCTTCTCTCAAAATAAAATGTAGAAGGAAATGAGATCATACAAATAGATGCAGCCAGTGAATGCAATACCCTATATGGATTGCCTAATATGACCCTACAGCTGTTTAGTGACTAACAGTAAGACATGAAAAAGAATGCATACATGTAACATTATACAAATATTATGACAAAAGGGGTCGCATTTAGGAACATCTCTTCATATGCATGCAATAACTATTACAAGAAAAAAGCCATGAATTTCAAGGAGAATAGGGAGTTGTATATGAGAGGATTTAGAGGGTTGAAAGTGAAGAAAGAATATATTTATTTTGCATTCTCAAAACAGAAGTCAAAATTAAAATGTTCATTATTTTGGGTAATATAGGAAAAATATATCCTGGCTCACAATAATGTGTTCCAGAGGAAAATGTACAAAATTGTTCTGTTTTTCTACACTAGCACAGCCTGTTCAATTTTAAGTCATGTTTTTGAAAAAGGTAATTGAAAAACAATATTATATCAAGAAGATTATGAAGGAGATATTAAAATGCATTAAAATAATTTAGAGATCATAATTACACTAGAGTAATAAATTGAGAAAGTTAAAGCAAATTAATGCATCTTGTATTGTTAAGGTGTTAACAAAAATAAATTGAACTTAATATGAGTAGATTTTCTAAATCTTCAGGGAAAAAATAGTGGTAATAGATGAATAATACCAATGCAGGATGAATGCCTAAAACACTCTTTTCAATATGCTATATAATTACTCTTTAAAATTGCTTAGTCTCTGACAGTCAATAGGAAACTTTCTGATCTGGAGATAGCTACAACCACGTCCCGACACATGAGACATGTAAATAAAAGGGCTTCACATTTTCATGAATTCTAACAATCTATAACTTCTCCATTATTAAGTATATGTGACACTCAGCACTATTCTAGTAGCTACATATTAGGTTTCTATGCATACATATATGTATGTAATACATAGATACATGTGTGCATAATATCTCTGCATACTATATGTTACATGACTACAATGTAAATATCAGGTTTTGTATTTTACAGATATAAATGTTATTCTATAGAGCACTGCATCCCATGCCAAACTCATCTTGAAGCATCATCTTTTTCTTAGTGTTCACACTTTTGACACTGGAGACTTTTTGTCTTCATTAAAATCACTACATAAAGCTCATGAACACAAACCCGCTTTGGACCTTTGAGACTGAGATAGATCTATCTATCAGATCTGATAAGATAGATCAGATCTATCCATGCTGATATGCCTCCCCACCCACTATGACTAACTACCTGAAAATGTGGCTTCATTATATACTTATTTCCCGTAGGAAACATAATTAGCAATTTGACTATATTTTACAGGATATTTTTCTGCCTTAAAAATTACCTCCGAAGTGTGTTCATTTCAAGCAAATCATCTGGAAATGGACTTATTGTTTACTTTTACGCCTGTGAACTGTGCACCTACAAACGGGTTACATCTTGTTGGGAAAAAAACCCAGAAAGTTAGCAGCGAAGTAAAAGTACTGTAACTTTTACTCTCTCTTGTCTCACAGAGCAAGGACACTTTGCATAGTATATAAATATATATTGTATACCTTATTTTTATTGTATCTTCAATGTGTATGAAAATGTTACCTCAAAAATTTAAAGTTAGTATATAAATATTACATAATTGAGCTGTTTCCAAAATTTAGTGATACTGTAGTCAAGGAGTATTATAATGTACTAAAAATTCACATATATACTGATGTTTGCAGCAATAGTAATTTTAATGTAATCCTGTAAGAATGCTCTTTAGATCTTAAGATCCATGAGATTTACTCAAGGAGGAACAACTTTGTTTTCTTGCCCTGACTCTCACACAGTTGGAGTCTGTTGGCCAAGGAGATGCTGATGTACTGTGAACACATTCTCAGCTCCCTCTCCCACGACAGGGTAGGTCATTTATTGCCTGTATTTTGTGTAACACTTTATGTAGATCCATACATAGAATAAAGATGCCTTTGTGTGTGTGATTCGTTACTTTGGTTAAACAGAGAGCACACATTCATTTATGGCAAATTCTAAACTATTTTTTTTTCTTAACAACAAGTATTTATTCTGACAACCCCGTTTCTGTACTTTAGTATATAGAAAAATGGAACAAAGCAACTTTCCTGGCTAAAGCCAGCAGCTGTGCAATCACATTTTTGGTAACATTGCGCCCTCATGTGGCAACACAGTGCAATTGGTAATCTAAAAATTTGTTCTCTAAAAAACAACTCATTGTACTTTTAAACAGCTATATAGTGCATTTGTTGTTCTGATTATTATGTGTATATAGGGGAATGCCAGGGCCAAAAGAATGGGAATGGGAGGGTAGGGAAGTGGGGGGCGGTATGGGGGACTTTTGGGATAGCATTGGAAATGTAATTGAGGAAAATATGTAATAAAAAAAAAAAAAAACAGCTATATAATTATTTTCCAAGGAGCTTTAGGTCAGCCTTTCTTCTGATTCCTAAAGATGATTCTGATGTTGACAGAGATGGTTTCAGTCACACTCTGATCCCACATTTGTGATTGTGGTGCTTTAATAGTCAGGAAGTTGTCTCCAGACCTCTGTTAAGTCACAAAATCAACAATTCTGTCATATTTAGCTTATTGGGGACACATAGTCTGTCAAAAAACCACACTATTCTGTTATTTATCTACGTTTTTATTGGATCTATAATTGTCCATTCTCAAGTCATGTAGTGATATAATAAAGAATAAACACTGGCAACTTTAAAATAGAAAGTAGGTGGTTCAAAACAATAATGGAAAACTGACATTATTTATCTTAAAACTATTATCTATAAAATAATGGTATATATTAATTAGGAATGTTGTTGGAACATAGTTATATGACAAGTACTATTAAAACTGAGGACATTAGGCGGTTGTTACATTATGTTTATGAAAGTCAACTTTCCTTTATCTACATCCTGAGTTTGTGAAAAATTCTTTCTCCAATGTATCTTTACACCATTGAAGTTGTTCATATCTAGCTGTCTTGGTATCAACCCTCCTTCCCCATAACCAAAAGAAATGATTGTTTATGAAACTAGAGAGCAAAGTACTTGTTGAAAAGATTTCTGAATATTTATTGTGGGAAATGCCAGATTTTCTATTAAAAATAGTAATAACTATGAATAAGATAATAGGATTAAACATTTTCAACAAGTGAATATTGGAGTCCAGTAAATGGTCTAGATTAAAGTAAGTCACAGCACAAGAATTTAAGTGTTTTTAATGATATTGCTAGTCATTTAAAATAAATATTTTAACAAATATCCATAAATGTTATAAGAAGTGTAGTTAGCTTAACATATACCTCAAACATGCACAGAGCATTAAGGGTAATTGATCTTGACATTGGCCTTTCAATATTATAAGAAATTCCAAAATTACAAAAATAAACATTTTTTTTTGCATCAAGTATTTTCATGTTTGAAAAATTCTCAGTTGGTTCAAATCCTTTTTCTATATTTTAATTTTACAATGTAGATTTGATTTGTATTCATATCAGGCTTATGTTATGTAGAGACAGTGCTTGTTATAAACAAAATAGAAAACAGTGAAACAAAAATGGAGCAAAAATATTCTACTTGTAACAACCCCTCCCAAATCTCACACTTCAAAAAGTCCAGGTTTTAAGGTTTTCATGTGTTTGAATTTAGTATTTTACATCAACAAAATGAATCTGCTCAAAAAAACAATTTGTATAAAGAAAATATAACAAGAATTGATACATTCATAGCCTTAATGAAAGTACACATATAGCTTTATGTGTTTCGATTTTAGTCCATAAAGTTTATGTAAATGTTTCAAACCCTAGTAGTATACAAGTGTACTTGCATATGAACCTTCATTTGACTGTCACTTTCTACAAGTGTTGCTAATGTTTAAAAATTATCTACAGAGGTTTAACAATCATTCTGGTTGTAAGATTATTTTTAAGGTAAACTGCTAAATCATTTTAATTTTGCACATATGTAGGTAATTTTCTCATAATCAAGGTGGTGTAGTGATTTTAATTCTGGTGCTGATTGTATCAGCATAGAGCTGTGTGGAACATTTGAAGAGAGGGGAAATTGCAACACACAACGTAGCAAGAAAGCAGGATACTAAAATGAAAAGAGTAACAAACGATTTCCCCTATGAACCTGAAATAAATTTTAAGTTATGAAATTCTGAAGTTATAGAGTAATGAAGTTAAGTTATAAAAATGAGTTGAGAATATACAAATCCTGGACACACAAAAGAACTCTTTAAGAGGTAAGAAAATAAATTTAGAGAAAATGGCTCTGCAGCATTTGAACCTATTAGAGTAGCAAAGAGCTGAAACATTTAGTGATTGTAATCAGTTTTGTAGAAGAAAAACTAAAGAGAATCACCAGAGAGCCTACGGAAACCACAAGGTGACAGTAACCATGGAAATGTGCGATTGGAGTTTGAGGAACCAAAAGTTTCTTTAAGTCTACAATGCAGTTGATTAGCATCTGAAGTATGAGGAAAACAGTTCAGTGTTACCCAGAAGAAGAACATTTACAGAGTTCGTAGGGGGTGATTAGAAATTGGGAATTCTATAGCTCCACACCTTACAGTTGGCGTAAAACAAGCTAATGGCATTTTCAGATTCTCAAGGCTCAAGTCCGTACACTCTTCTATGAAATTTAGCACAAATCAGCCAAATCGAATAAGAATAGAAATGAGCATCTCTATGAAGACAGAGAAGTCTGGGATGCTCATATGCAAAGTCATCAAATAACATAAATAAGCAATGCTATATTAAAAACTTTAAAAGTGGTGTGGTGGCAAAAGAATATTGCTTAAAACAACAGAAATAAGCATGTTTATTACAACAAATGTATAAAACTATGCATTTACACATAAAAAATATTTCACATGAGTTAAGGCTGTAGCATTAAGGAGTTCATAAAATGTATACTAAATCATAGATATAATTAGATGTTGTGGAAAGTGATACTTTACAAGGCATTGTCAGTATTCAGTTTGGAGCATCAACACTACCCAGCAAAGGCCAGTTAGTGCAGTCCCTGCTTCGTAGAGATGTGCTCAGAGCCTGGAATGACTTGAAGGTCTTTAACCTAGGCTAGCACCTGGCTTCTGGCTGGCTGAGGGTTATGTTACCTTTACTTTCTGTTTCAAAACCTAGTTCAGTATTCAGAAAACAGACATATTAGCAATTACACTTACGTGAGTAATGATGATAGAACCTCAGAAAGTACAGGCTAAGGTTGTTATTCTTGAAAATAGACAGTTTTTAATTCCTAAAGTAAATTGATGGGTTTTTAAGCTTGTATGTAATTTTTGTGGATGTTGGGGCATTTCTGAGCAGATGCCTTTAGGGATCTGTTCATTCTGCCTTGCCATTTCTGGAGATCATATACAGGTGGTCACACTTAATAGCAAGTGCCTATATTCACTGGGTCATCTTGCATTCCCTGAGATAATGTTATTAATCTTACATATCCCTGTAGGGTATCGTAAAGGAGAACAAGTAGTGGTTTGTAATCTAGGCAGTAACATGTACCCAGTTAAAAACTTTTCTGAAAATCATGTGAGTCAGTATATTACAAAGTCAACAGTGTGCTTAATTGCTCCCAGAACGAGCCTTCAATGAACAAAGATCTTTGAATCTTACACAACACTGCAGTTTTCCACTCAAAAAGCTCCTCCACACTTGCTATTTAATAAACTGTTGTTGAACAAATTATTTGCTTAGCTAATTACTCCATTAAAATGTAGAGAGAAAAATCTTTCCTTAAGACTTTTTGAAGGAAAGAAGTTTGTGGGGGCTGAAGCTATCCCTTTTGATTAATCATGTTAATGTTTTAACACTAATGTAGAATATTTGAGAACTTGAAAACTGCCAGACAGATATACAAACAGCTCTTAGCTCTCTAGTTTTCAATGTGTCCTTCTTTCACACAGTGTCCAGAGTACAGCTAAGTGCTCTCAGTTTCCTACCAGTTAGACAGATGAAACCATGCAGCCAGAGGATTCAGGTCAGATGGACATGTCATTTCGTCTCCATTCCCTTTCCAAGTTCAGAATTGTGAGCTGTTGTGTCGGGAGTAACTCAGTTAGTAACATATAAACCCGAAGCTTTGTCAATGATAGCAACATGGGCTTTGATTTCTCTGTTTCATTTGTTATTGATATTACTTAACAGAAGCAGATTGTGGACCAACACCTACATAGCATCACCACCTCTAACAGCCTTTGAACACACACACGCACACGCACACGCACGCGCACACACACACAGAGCTTCTTTATTCATTATCTCCTCTTTGAACATAAAACTTAAGACCTAATCTGTTCATGTGAGAGAAATTTGAGGAACTAGGTTATTTTGGAAATAATGAAATTTCTATTATTTTTGTTTTTGATTATGTTTTTCCTTTGTACTGGAATAATTGTGGAGGAAGAAATATTGATTGGATTTAAGCATTGTATTTGGTTTCTACACTTATTATCTTCTGGGTTTGTGAATTAATCAAAAGATTTCTGTTTTGTGCTCAGTTTTGTCACCTATGGAAGAATAACATGACTAAATTTTCATTTCTAAAATATAAACTGGAAAGAAAATTTTAAGTTGTCATCCACTAAAATCTCTCCCTCTCCCTCTCCCTCTTCCTCTCCCTCTCCCTCTCCCTTTCCCTCTCCCTCTCCACCCCCCTGTCTCAAAAGCAGTTTTATTGGTAGCAGCTCTCAGATGACTTCACTGACTACACAGAAGGAGATCAGTGAAGTTGCCATGCAGAGGAAGACAGAGGGGAGCAGGAAGAGAAAGACAAAAGCAGAAAAGAGAGAGAGAACTAGAGAGCACATATGAGAGAAAAGGAGGAAGGGAAGAGGAGGAGGTGGAAGAGGAAGAGGAGGAGGAAAAGGAGGAGGAGGAGGAAAAGGAGGAGAAGGAGGAGGAGGAGGAGGAGGAGGAAAAGGAGGAGAAGGAGGAGGAGGAGGAGGAGGAGGAGGAAAAGGAGGAGGAGGAGGAGGAGAAGGAGGAGGAGGGAGAGAACCAAACTGTCTGGATTGTATAGTGAAGAGCTTGTGGGTGAGAGCAAGCCCAGTATCTGGCCTGGAAAGTTCTGAGTAGAGGGCTGGTCACGCCAGCTGTGTCTTGTACAAGGTAGTGACTGAGGGATGCTGGGAGAACCTGGGGGCCAGGTCCATTTTAGTATATTAAATATTTACCTTGCCTGCACATCCTGGGTCTAAATCCCCACATCCAAGGCTTTTGTTGATTATACATGAAAAAGAGGAAATATAGTCACTATGCATGATTACTTCAGCTGATATTGGGGTGTACTTATTCAGGATCCAAAGCCTAAAATTTCTCTTTTTTGTCAAAGTGTTCGATACTGGTCATTCATAGAAAATGACAACTGGATATCTTGAAGACAAAAAGAAGTCATGTATTATTTCAAGAATTATTACTGGAACACGCACTTTTCACTTTTGAGATTGTTTCTGCACAAAGGTGATATTCTGGGCTCTGTTAGCAGCAGAGATCCCCCCCACTCCCATCTCTGTTTTGTGCCTAAAATGGGGCCTGGCAAATATTAGACACGGTGTAAATGTTTGCCGAATGAACACTGTTATGACTTAAAATGATCAAGTTCTACAAAATTGTAATTATTAATAATGATGATAATCAGACATGTTAAAACCTGGAGTAGATGATACCAAAGGTGAAGCTTCTGACAGCTCTGCTAATGGGAAGATGTCAAGAGAATCTCAGCTAACATAATCAGTGGTATGACATGTAAGGCAGACGCAAGAGCCGTGCCAGATCATGACATTTCCCTTAAAATTATCTACATTTTGCCAACAAATATAACTTCTCATACTTAAAATACAAGCATAAAGTCAAATTTAAACAATCATTCAATTATGTAAGCCGGACAAAATGGCAACACTCTGCTTATGTATAGTGGCACCTATGCCCATAGCATTGTTTCCTTCTTTTCCTCAAACAGGAGGGCAAGTTTAACACCCTCATGTGTACTCAGCATCCAAAACCTACATTTTACAAGGTTTAATCTCAGTTTTTATTAATATTGATTCTTCTTTGCTGTTACTTTTAAAACTAAACATAGATTTCTGTCATATAATTGCTATGTACTTTAAGTACTTTTTAAAGGCAAAACAAAAAATATATGTGGCCACAATTTCAACCAAATTTAAAAATAAATCCATTATTCTGTTATTAGTTCGTGTACTAAGCACATACTTGAATTACTCCAATTATCTGAAGCACATGGGACAGCAGTTACTACAGTCTCAAGAATGTTTACACATTACATCCAGCCATGAAATCTCTCTCAAACTCTTTAATATAAAATAATAACAACTCTTTGACTAGTCATTGACTAGACAGTAAATTATATTTTACGCTCTAGAGTTTATAATCATTTTGTGTTATTTAAGTGATTTATTTCTTCTTTCAAGCCAATGTACTACAGAGGTAGAAGTTGTATTTATACCTGACTGAAGTTCAATTACTTCTCTAAGAGTCTTTATTTATTATATGGATTTATCAACATCTTATTTCTTGTGTCATCACTGCTGGACTTCCTCTACAGAAATTTACAATATAAATTCATAGGTTTAAAGCTCACCTAAACCTATTAGCCAGAGTTGTTCAATTTGAGTTTTCTCTCTTTGACAGACAGTAATCTAAAATCCAAGTTTGTTAAAGAAAACTTGCATTAAATATTTAATAATCTCCTTGAGTTTTGTCCCTTCCCAGAATCAACCGCTGGTGAGTTTAACAACTCAAATTCTTATTTTTCACTTTCCTGAAGTAACAGCTTACTTTTAAAAGCAATAATTTTGTTGATTTTGCTAATAATCTGAATAGCTGTCATGTTAAGTTTTGAGTTTTTCAGCCATTCTCAACCATTGATTCACAATCCCTTTGGCAATCCTCTGTCTCCAAATTATTTACATTAAAATTCATAACAGTAGAAAATGAGAGTTATGAAGTAGGAGTATATATAACTGCATCGTTGTGGTCACCACACCATGGTGAGCTGTATTAAAGGGTCACAGAATTAGGAAGGATGAGAGCCACTGTGCTGCTCTATAGTGTCTTCATTCGCTTAGCTGAGTGTCCTGAATGTCATTCCACTTAGCAGCATATAACAATGCTTTCATTTTTGGTTTTTGTTTTATGTTATTTGTTTTTTTTTTTTCATTTTTTCTGAACGATTTAAATTGGAATAAAATTATACCCTTTTCCTCTTTCTTGTCTATTCCAGCTACACAGCTTCAAAGCCCTCTCATGTTCTGCAACTCTCAATTCAATAACCTCTTTTCTATGTTTATTATTGTTATATCAGTGTTTCTCTATCCATTTCTCTCTCTCTCTCTCCCTCTCCCTCTCCCTCTCCCTCTCCCTCTCCCTCTCCCTCTCATCTGTCTGTCTACACACACACACACACACACACACACACACACTCAATGTACTTAGTCTGTTCTTGTTGTTGTTTGTTTGTGTGTATGTGGTAAGGATACTCATCTCTGGGATGCATTACTTTTTCCACTCCCAGCAGACATTGGTTGCCTGCAGGTTTTTTTCTCTAGGGATGGGACAGCACAAATGTTTCTCTTTTCCACATGAATGTATATGTTGACATTGGCAATGTTCAGCTCTCTTTCTGCAGCCATCTCTAGGATAGAGTGTTCACCACAAACATCCTAGGACTGGCTTTTTTTTTTCTCATTTGAATCCCTGCTTCTTTGAGGCTCCCTCCCCATGATCTTCACTTTTATGTTTACTGTTGGGAAAAACTCAACCTATTATTGGTATCTCTGGTTAATTATTGATATTTACAGATAAACCTTTTCATAATTATTAGCTGCTTTAACTTTTCCCTTTAATAGCTAATTAATTATTTCATGCTTTACTGATTTGCTTGGTTCCTTTTAAATCATGAATAAGGTTTCCTGAGTTTATTAAGTGCTCTTGATTTATAATATTATATTTGAAAAAGTTGCCTACCATTATTTATTCAAATGATATTTTGTGTTGTTAACTTTCTTTATAGTTTAAAATTTTGTCAGTTATTTGAGAGTTTTCAACTCTGTACAACATGTTTTCATCATATTCATTCCCCCAGACTTTCCTAGGTTGACCCTTTCCTCTATACACCCTTGTGTTCTTTCAGCCTTTCAAGACCATTTTGTGCTGTTTCATATAGTCTACCTTTCCATACCCTCTCACATTCTTTCAAATTCATGACTGTTCTCCTTTGTTTTACACACACATACACACACACATACTCACTCACTCACTCACTTACTCACTCACTCACTCACATATATGTCTTTATGAAAAGTGACTATTCATTTCCCATTTAACTTTTTGCAGGCAGTTGGTGGAGGATTTTATGTAAGACTATTTGTGTAACTCCACTCTCCATGAATAAGGTTTGCTAAGTTTATTAAGTGCTCTTGATTTATATTATATTTAAAAAAGTTGCCTACCACTTTTTATTCAAATGATATTTTGTGTTGTTAACTTTCTTTTTAGTTTAAAAATTTTATCAGTTATTTAAAATTATTGTCAGCCTTGCTTGGCTTTGTGCTTAGTCTCACAACCACTGTGTACATCTGCCCTGATGTGTCCAGTAGATGTTTCTTTTAGTCTTCCACTCCCTCTAGATCTTACATGTCTTCTGTCTTCTCTTCTTTCCTGCCTGAGCCTTGAAATGAGTGTATAGCATGTATGTGTATATGTATGCATGTGTGTGTATATATAGTATATATGTATATATAAATATATATAATGTGAATAAGTGTGCATGCATGTATATATGTGTGTGTATATATAGTATATATGTATATATAAATATATATAATGTGAATAAGTGTGTATATACATATGTATAAATATATGTACCATATTATATCTCTATCTCTATCTATCTATCTATTTCTCTATCTCTATCTCTATCTCTCTGTCTCTCTCTCTACATATATTCTATTAAGGGTTGATCATTTTGTAGTCTCTTTGTCTTGGCACTTTGACCAGTAGTTAATTTCTATCCATTTCATATAGGAGCTTCTCAAATAAGAATTGAGGGATAAATTTATCTAGGGATACAACATTAATTATTAGGATTCAGTAAAATACCATGTAAATTTATCAGCACAGTGATAGTGTTACATTCCTCCTCAAGGACCTACATTCTGTCCAATCATAGGTTTTTAGCCAGATAAGGCTGCCAGGTATTTTTTTCATCTTCTGGAGTAGAACTTGAACACAATCTAATTATTTCTATAATATCTATGCCATTAATGTACCAGCAGGCCTGTCCAATAGGCTCTGTGATTGTAGGTTGCAGAAGTCACACCTGGGTAGAACTGCTAATCCATTTTCTTCTCTGAGGCCTTGTATATAACGCTCCACACTTTGAGAGCTAGGCAGTACATGTGAAACTTTCAGGTTCATATTACCAAGATTTTTATCAAATTCTATGACTTAACTATGTGCTATCTTTAGCTACAGGTTCCTATTATCAAATTTTGGAATATAACAAAATTATCTGAAGATTCAAAGCTAACATGTATGAATAATAGGAAGTGTGACATTGGGTCTGGTTAGCCACACCCAGGATGATTGGTTCCAGATTCACCTATTTACCTGCAAATTTCATAATTTTGATTTTTTACCAAAGCTGAATAATTTTATAATGTACAAATATACCATATTTTCATCATACATTAATCACTTGATGGATATATAAACTATTTCTGTTTCTTGGCTATTATGACAAGAACAACAGTGAATATGTATGATCAGATACATTTAGAGAGGGATGTAAAATATTTTGGTAATATACCTGAGCGGTATATCTAAATCATGTGGTATTTAACCTTTTTACTTTTTGAGTAACATCCTTATTGATTTCCATTAAACACAAATTAGATATACACTTTAGCCCTGTCACACAAGTCTCCTAATGTCTTATTTAGTTTTTAAGTTCGATCTCTATATATTTCTAGATTGTTGGTGAATGTAACCAGAAAGCCTTCTTATTTCTAATTTTATTGTGCTATATATCTTGTGTTGTTTTCTAGATATTTAATAACTTTCTTAATTAATGTTTATTTCTGAAAAGAAGTACCATGAACACAGAAAGTCTTATGAAAGACGATTCAGTTTGATGTGGTTTATAATTTCAGAGGATTAGTTCATGGTTATCATTCCAATAAGTATGGCCGTAAGGAGGTAGACCTGAGTCTGAGAGCTTTATAACTGTATTCACAGGCAGCAGGCAGAGACAGACAAACAAACAGAGGGAGGGAGGGAGGGAGACAGAGAGAAACAGGGAAACAAGGAAAGAGAGACAGACAGAGGGGCACAGAGACACTGAGCCTACTATAGTGGCATACCTAGTTCAACAAAGTTATGCCTACTCCAACAAAGCCACACTTTCTAACCCTTACCAGACATTTGTGGTAAGTGTGGACTAGGCATGTGAGCCAGGTTTAAATATTCTATTAGGCTTGCTTTAAAAACTATCTTTTAGTAAATGTTTTTGAGACAGGGTTTTTCTCTGTAGGCCCTGGCTTTCCTGAAACTCACATTAACCAGACTGACCTTGAACTCAGAGATCTCCCTGTCTCTGAATTCCAAATGCTGGGAAGAAAAGGTGTGTGCCACAACTACCTGGCTATTAAATATTTTAATTAAAATATTACATTGCATTTTTTCATTATCTTTTGAAACATTAAAATACTTTATGTCTACTTTACAAAGACAATATGTGGGTTCTATTTGTGAATAACTCTGTAAGTATTTAAGAATATTATGCATTTCTTGTATCTTTTTTTTAATTTTTAATATTTTTATTACATATTTTCCTCAATTACATTTCCAATGCTATCCCAAAAGTCCCCCATAGCGCCCCCCACTTCCCAACCCACCCATTCCCATTCTTTTGGCCCTGGCATTCCCCTATATTGGGGCATATAAAGTTTGCAAGTCCAATGGGCCTCTCTTTCCAGTGATGGCCGACTAGGCCATCTTTCGATACATATGCAGCTAGAGACAAGAGCTCCGGGGTTCTGGTTAGTACATATGTTGTTCCAACAATAGGGTTGCAGATCCCTTTAGCTCCTTGGGTACTTTCTCTAGCTTCTCCATTGGGAGCCCTGTGATACATCCAATAGCTGACTGTGAGCATCCACTCCTGTGTTTGCTAGGCCCCGGCATCGTCTCACAAGAGACAGCTATATTTGGGTCCTTTCAGCAAAATCTTGCTAGTGTATGCAATGGTGTCAGCGTTTAGAAGCTGATTATGGGATGGATCCCTGGATACGGCAGTCTCTAAATGGTCCATCCTTTCATCACAGCTACGAACTTTGTCTCTGTAATTCCTTCCCTGGGTGTTTTGTTCCCAATTCTAAGAAGGGGCACAGTGTCCACACTTTGGCCTTCATTCTTCTTGAGTTTCATGCTTTTAGCAAATTGTATCTTATATCTTGGGTATCCTAAGTTTTGGGCTAATATCCACTTATCAGTGAATACATATTGTGTGAGTTCTTTTGTGATTGTGTTACTTCACTCAAGATGATGCCCTCCAGGTCCATCCATTTGGCTAGGAATTTCATAAATTCATTCTTTTTAATAGCTGAGTAGTACTCCATTGTGTAAACGTACCATAATTTCTGTATTCATTCCTCTGTTGAGGGACATCTGGGTTCTTTCCAGCTTCTGGCTATTATAAATAGGGCTGCTATGAACATAGTGGAGCATGTGTCCTTTTTACCGGTTGGGACATCTTCTGGATATATGCCCAGGAGAGGTATTGCTGGATCCTCCGGTAGTACTATGTCCAATTTTCTGAGGAACCGCCAGACTGATTTCCAGAGTGGTTGTATAAGCTTGCAATCCCACCAACAATGGAGGAGTGTTCCTCTTTCTCCACATCCTCGCCAGCATCTGCTGTCACCTGAATTTTTGATCTTAGCCATTCTGACTGGTGTGAGGTGGAATCTCAGGGTTGTTTTGATTTGCATTTCCCTGATGATTAAGGATGTTGCCCTTCATACATCAATTGTAGGTAACATATGGCTATGATTGCTTGAATTTTATTGGTCTGGAAATATTTACCATATGGTTGAGAATTGTTCTATGATATAATAAAATCATTCAAGTCCACACAATTTATTAAGTTAATAGACATATTTTTTTAAAATATCATTAGATTAGACTGATTTCACATACTCACAAACCTGCAGTGACATTTTTCTAGATCTCGTGTTACTAACATCTTTAGTCACTTTGACATATTGTCACTTTTGACTAACCAATGCTAATTAATTACTGTGAACTAAAACACACACTGAATGTTACTTTTGGTTGTACTGTTTGTGATTTTAGGAAATGCATAATATTTACATGTATCAATACAGCACACACACAGCAATGCTCCACTCCTATTTATCCTTTGCACTATATCCAGTTAGTTCTTTGAACCCCTGATTATTTTATTGTCATTATAGGTTTGACTTTTCAGAATGTCACACAAGCAGTTGCATAGTAAATTATCTACAACTGGATTGTTTATTTAAAAAGGTGGATAATTTCTCCCCATAAAGTTTGTTTATTAAAACATACTGCACCTCCAGAGCTTAGGCATGTCCCTCCTTCATGTGGTTGATGTATGGGGCCACCCACGCATCTCCAAAAATTTAAACCAGAATTGTTCCTGTCTAAAGGAAACACAGGGATGAAGAGTGGAGCAGGGATTGAAGGAAAGGCCATCCAGAGACTGCACCACCTGGGGATCCATCCCACATGCAGACACAAAACCCAGATACTATTGTGGATGCCAAGAAGTGCTTGCTGACAGCTGTCTCCAGAAAGATTTTGCCAGATCCTGACCAGTATAGATGTGGATACTTGCAGCCAAACATTGGACTGAACACAGGGACCCCAGTGGAGGAGTTAGGAGAAGGACTGAAGGAGTTGAAGGGGCCTTATCTAGCATCAATAAGAGGGGACCTTGGTCCTGTGACTGCTTGATGCCCCAGTGTAGAGGAATACTAGGGCCACTTAGTGGGAGTAGGTAGGTGGGTGGAGGGGCACCCTTAAAGAAGCACGGTAAGAGGGGATAGTATAGGGGGTTTGTAGAGGAGAAACTGAGA
The DNA here is from genome assembly GCF_978045245.1 of Mus caroli. NCBI lineage: Eukaryota > Metazoa > Chordata > Mammalia > Rodentia > Muridae > Mus > Mus caroli. Next base: position 133,375,696 of record NW_028227257.1, read on the forward strand.
AAGGGGATAACATTTGAAAAGTAAATAAATAAAATATCCAATTAAAAACAAATACTGCCCCATAGTAATGTTTACTTACTAACTGATCCTTTAAAGGACACCTTTGATATTTTGGCAATTATAAAATAATCCATTATAAATATTAGGCATATGTGTTATGTGAATATATTTTGCAATTAATTAGACTGTCTAGAAAGAATGATTATATAATAACATTTTTTAGCTATGTAAGAAGCCATTTTTTAATCATGTAAAGTGGTTACATTATATTGTGTCCCTTCCAGGACCTAATCTGATATCTCACTAGTACAAGATTCCATCTGAGTTTCATACTATAACCATTTCATAAATTTATAGTAATATTTCAGTATTTTACAAAAATGCTAATAACAAGTACTTTCAACAATATTACATATGCTTTTTGCCATCTGTGTTTTCTTTCTTGAGTTGTCTACAGACATGTATCCTTCATTATTGAATTCAAGTGTTTAAATGGTTTCTTATAATAGAATTTTAAAGTTCTGTGTATATCTGGATTTTAAAAAATCTATAACAATGATGATTTAGAGACAAGTTCTCCTAAGTTTGAGCTCATCAGTTAAAAATTCATGTTAATGTTGATGCCTGTTGAGAAAGAAAAAATTAATTTTCTCCAGTGTTGTGTCAGTGAGTGTCCCAACCACACTACAATTCCTAGTTGGCCAATACAAAATAGATTCCCTGCTTGTTTTTTTTTTTATATACTTGTTTGTTTTGTTTTGTTTATTCATTTTTGTCTACATTTATTGACAATTTAATTTATGTGCATGATGTTATTACTGCTTTTCTTAGTAATTTTTCATTTTGTAAGTGAATAAGAACATGAAGTTGTATAGGTAGGGAATGAGGAGGAACTAGGAGGATCCAGAAGAGAAAAACTATAGTGTAACAATTTTTAAAAAATGAAAACTAAAATATTTTTGAGAAACCTATGTAGAATGACTGAATTTCCTTCATTTCTGCAGTCCTTATCTCCACCCCATTCAACCTAGTGCTTCCCTCACTTGCTCTCAAGTTCTTGAGTTTTTGTTCTTTTTAATTTAATTGTTATTGCAATATGCACACACACATTTACCTATATATAATGTGTCATATATATATATATATATATATATATATATATATATATATCTTAGCCCATTTAGTATTGCTAGTATGTATACATGTACATGGTCATCATTTGGTATTGGATAAACAACCAGGAAGCTTTGATCCTCTCTCTCCTTTTTTTTTCCCTTTTTTTATTAGGTATTTTCCTCATTTATATTTCCAATGCTATTCCAAACCGTCCCCCATACTCTACCCCCCACCCCCTACCCACCCACTCCCACTTTTTGGCCCTGGAGTTCCCCTGTACTGGGCCATATAAAGTTTGCAAGTCCAATGGGCCTCTCTTTCCACTGATGGCCGACTAGGCCATCTTTTGATACATATGCAGCTAGGGACACGACCTCTGGGGGTACTGGTTAGTTCATATTGTTGTTCCACTAATAGGGTTGCAGATCCCTTTAGCTCCTTGGGTATTTTCTCTGGCTCCTCCATTGGGGGCCCTGTGATCCGTCCAATAGCTGACTGTGAGCATCCACTTCTGTGTTTGTTGGGCCCGGCATAGTCTGACTAGAGACAGCTATATCAGGGTCCTATCAGCACAATCTTGCTAGTGTATGCAATGGTGTCAGTGTTTGGAGGCTGATTATGGGATGGAGCCCTGGATATGGCAGTCTCTAGATGGTCCATCCTTTTGTCTCAGCTCCAATCTTTGTCTCTGTAACTTCTTCCATGGGTGTTTTGTTCCCAATTCTAAGAAAGGGCAAAGTGTCCACATTTTGGTCTTCGTTCTTCTTCAGTTTCATGTGTTTTGCAAATTGTAACTTATATCTTGGGTATTCTAAGTTTCTGGGCTAATATCCACTTATCAGTGAGTACATATCATTTGAGTTCTTTTGTGATTGGGTTACCTCACTCAGGATGATGCCCTCCAGGTCCAACCATTTGCCTAGGAATTTCATAAATTCATTCTTTTTAATAGCTGAGTAGTACTCCATTGTGTAAATGTACCACATGGTTTGTATCCATTCCTCTATTGAGGGGCATCTGGGTTCTTTCCAGCTTCTGGCTATTATAAATAAGGGTGCTATGAACATAGTGGAGCATGTGTCCTTCTTACCGGTTGGAACATCTTCTGGATATATGCCCAGGAGAGGTATTGCGGGATCCTCCGGTAGTACCATCTCCAATTTTCTGAGAAACTGCCAGACTGATTTCCAGAGTAGTTGTACAAGCTTGCAATCCCACCAACAGTGGAGGAGTGTTCCTCTTTCTTCACATCCTTGCCAGCATCTGCTGTCACTTGAATTTTTCATCTTAGCCATTCTGATTGGTGTGAGGTGGAATCTCAGGGTTGTTTTGATTTGCATTTCCCTGATGATTAAGGATGCTGAACATTTTTTCAGGTGTTTCTCAGCCATTCGGTATTTCTCAGGTGAGAATGCTTTGTTTATCTCTGAGCCCCATTTTTTAATGGGGTTATTTGATTTTCTGGAGTCCACCTTCTTGAGTTCTTTATATATATTGGATATTAGTCCTCTATCTGATCCTCCCTCTCTTTCAACAGCCATTTATAGATTGCTCTTTAGTTTTAATCTAAGTGTATCTAAAATGACATATCAATTAATGTTCTTATTCAAGCATTGTTTAGATAACCATAGTATTTAGATTTTGTAAGGGTAGATTTCCTGTTGCATCTACAAGGCACTATCTAGCAGCAGACATTCTGGTTTTCTGGCTGTTACAATATTTCCACACTTCTTCCTCTACCTTATCTGACATTTACTGTAGGAGTTGCAGTGCAGATGATTTAGTTAGTGTTAGGAGACTCACGGACACATTTTCTGTGTGTTTTGACAAGTGATGGATATTTGCAATGTTCTCTGTTACAAAAATATAATTCTTAATGAGTGGTGGAAACTTCACCTATCTTTGAGTTTTGGCTATATATATATTTATATTATATATATATATATATATATATATATTATTGGTTGCAGAAAGAAGCAGTTGTGATTTCTCTTTGTGGAACTATGAACTCTGCAGCCATGGGTAATTGGTTGGCTTTACAGTTATAGGCAAGAATATGCTTATTGACTATGCTTTATGTCTATTTATGCAGCCATTTGTTATCTTCAAGATACTTGTCCCCTATTATACCATCAGAAATATCTTTCAGGGCCAGTCAGTGTTGTTCATAGATTTTACAGGTGGGTAAGACCACCAATCACGTTTAAGTCTGGGCAGCTTGCATAGTATTTTCTGAGTCTGAGAAACAGTCCTCAAAAGGAAGCCCCCATGCCAGATATTGCTCAAATTCTTCAAGTGGTGTTTCTAAAGTAAGTTGTTCTTCAGCTATAAGCTATTGCTTTAAGTTGTGGGAGGAAGCCAAGACAATGGAGATGCACATATTGTTTGGGACTTCCGCCTCAAAAGAAGGGGGACACTGGAATAACAGACACTGGAATTCTTGCTAGTGTATGGTTCTTTTATTGTAATCCCACTAAATATAACTTGCATTTATAAACATAACTTATAAACATAAAACTTATAAAATGGCATAGTTCTCTACAACTTTTGTAGAACTCCATAGTGCTATTTTCCTTTTCTTCTCATTCCTTCTGTATTTCTCCATCTTCCCCCTTTGAAACCCTTGTGAGCAATTCTCAAAAACTAAAAGTGGGTCCTTTACATGAACTGGCTATGGCACTCACTCCTTGGCTTATGTCCAAAGACCTTGAAAGCCTTCTTATTTCTAATTTTATTGTGGTATATATCTTGTATATATATATCTTGGAATGAGCCTTATATCCCACTTGACAGATACTTGCTCACTTATGTTCACTGCTGTTCTCTTTACAATACCTAGGAAAAAGAAGCAAATTAAATGCCCTCAACTGTAGTCTTGATAATGAAATGCAGTACTTATACACAATAGAGATTTAGCTGTAAATAAAAATAAAATCTTGAAATTTTAGTTAAATGGATGGAAATAGAAGGTACTGTTCTCAATGGGTTAGCAGAGACCAAGAAAGATAAACACAACTTGTTTTTCTTGTTTGTGGTTTCTATCTTTAGATTTCAATAGAGACACTGAAACTGAACACACACACACACACACACACACACACACACAGAGAGAGAGAGAGAGAGAGAGAGAGAGAGAGAGAGAGGGAGATCAGGATCAGGATCAGGATCAGGAAAGTAGAGCTGGACTATGGAGTATGGTGGAAAAGAAAGTTCTACAGAGGGAGGATAGAAAGATTTTGGTTTTATGTTTTTAGCTCTTCCTGGTGCCTATGTTTCTTTTAATTTTATCCCCCCTTTTGTTTTCTTACTTCCTTTCCTTCTTTCTTTCATTTACTTTCCCTTCCCTCCCTTCCCTTCCCTTCTTCTTACTTTTCCTTCCTTCCTTCCTCCCTCCCTCCCTTCTTTCTTTCTTTCTTTCTTTCTTTCTTTCTTTCTTTCTTTCTTTCTTTCTTTCTTTCTTTCTTTCTTTCTTTTCTTTCTTTTCATAGGGTTTCATGTATTTGGGCTGGCTCCCGTTTTATTGAAATTCTCGCGTTCTTACCTCCACCTCTTTGGCACTGGGATTATATTTGTGGACTAATGCTGGGGTTTATGCATGCTAGGCCATCACAGTACCAACTGAGCTATGGCACCAGCTCTGCACGATATTTCACAAGCAGAACCTTACATCTTTTAATGATCTCTCACTTATGAATATTTTCTTTCATTTATGATTTTGGTACTACATCTAAAATGTCCTTTTCAAATCAGTCATTTTAGGTTTTCTTCTGAGCTATGGAACATTATACTTTTGTGTTTTAAAGTTTATTCCATGATTAAATCACTTTTTGTTAAAGATGTTATATTTATGAGATTAATTTATTTTTTGTGAATGTCTAATGCTTAACTCCATTAAAATATAAAACTAATTTTTCTCCATTGAATGACCTTTATTTATTTCTAAATGTTCTATGTTTATTTGGGCTTTTCTAGACTTCTTATTCTGTTTTATTAGCCATCTTTTGTGCTCTTTCATGAATACCACACTGCTCTGATTACTAAATTTTTAAAGTCTTAGAGTTTTGAAAACTTTTGCTCAATAAATAAATAAATTCTAAGAATGGAGACACTATGATATTTTGTCATTGTGCAGTTTTGCAGTATTTACTTACAGCAGGTAAGACAATGATTGATGTAATTGTATGGACTCTAATTTACTTGAATTACTTGAAATGAGATCATGCACACAAGACCAATTTTTGAGTATTTGAACTTCAGTAATGGAAATTTTGTACACTGAAATTTGGTTGTTGGCTATTCTGAGTCTTTTTCCTTCCAAATATGGAATTGTGAAATAAGTTATTGGTATGTTTTGTGAAGAAAAACCAAAAGAGGCTGAAAAGAGTCTCATGTTATAGATTTTGATCCAGCAAGGAATTGTCTCATGCTGTAGATATGTTTTATGTAGATATGTGTAAAGTGAGTAGTTTTATACATGATGAAAATCTTTATTTTCAGTGTTGATTTTCTGTAAGAATAATTCTATGACCAAGTATATTGTTATGTTTACTATTAGGCCTGAAATTTTGCCTTAATATATAATGTGGGAATATAGTTTATTCTTTTGGTACTTGAAAGAATTTACCTTAGTTCATGAGAAATTGAACTTTAGATTCATCATTGCTACGTAGATTACAAAAGTAAATAATTTAGAATTGTTATTCACTTGCTTTTAAAATTAACTGTATTACAATTTATAAAATAGATATTGATTCCATCCAGGATTATTGCAATGTGAAATTCTGGACAAGTTATTGTTAGAAAGCAATATGTACTATGAATATACCAATAATTATAATATATCATGAATTTGGAACAATCAGTATTTCCTTCGATTTGGAATTTTTGTTTAATTGTTTTTTTTTAATTTAAAAGAAGCAAGATTTCACATGCTCAGTGTGGACTTTATTTTTAAACATTTGTAATTTTGTGATTATAATATAATATCATCACTCTCACCTTTCTTTTCTTCCCTGTAAACTCTTCTATATACCACTCCTGCACTTATGCCTTACTTTCACTAAAATCATGGTATCTTTTTATTTTATTATTGTTATTGTTCATGTGTGTGTGTGTGAATTCCTACATACATAAATAAAAACTTCTGAGTACAAAAAATGTTACTTGTATAACAGCTTATTTTTTTAACATTTATTTTACCCCTTTCAGTGTTTTGCCTGCATATATGAAGTGGAATACTTTAATATGACGTATCTACAGAAGTCAGAAGTGGGTGTTCGATTTCTTGGTGTTAGTGTTACATATGGTTGTGAGCTACCATGGGACATTGGAAACTTAACTTTGCTCCACTGCAAGAGAGACAAGGTTTTTTTTAACTGGTTAGCTAACTCTTCAGCCCTCTCAGTGTAGACTTTTGATATAAAAGGTGTTCAAAGGGTTTCAGAATTTGCAGTTATTATTATCAATAATGTCAATGCTTATTATTTAATGCACTATGCAGTTACACTAAAAGGTTACTCTGCATATATCTAATATTACTAGGTTTATAATATCTGTCTGCTCAAAATTTTATCACTCAGTAGCATATTATGTGAGTAAATTTGAACATGGACCTTTAAATACTTGTCTATTTAAGTGAGATCTTCACGGTGGTGGTGTTATTATAAAACAGTGAGGGTTCTATTGTTATGATAAAACATCGTGATCAAATATAAACAGGAGAGGAAAAGAGGTCCCTTTTCCCTACATTACCAAGTAATGTCATGGCAGACCTTAAACAGGACCCAAACCTGGAAGCAGAACTGAAATAGGCCATGAGGAACATGCTTCCTGACTTGCTGCTCACAGGCCACTTAAGTGGGGACATTTTCTTACACAATTTGGGAACTGTTGTGTCTCCTTCTGATTCTGGAATTACAGGCAGGCCTCAAAGACCACCTGGCGCTTATATTTTATTGCACACGAAGTACTTCAAGCACTGAGCAACTTCTAATCCTAACTTATTATTTTTTGTTCATGTGTGTGAATGTGATGCATATATGTATGCATCCTCTCTCTCTCTCTCTCTCTCTCTCTCTCTCTCTCTCTCTCTCTCTCTCTCTCTCTCTCTCTCTCTCTCAACAATTTTATAGGTAAGCAGCCATGGCACCATGGTAGGGTGGGATCTCCCATTTCCTAAGGTGTAAGAAAATAACTTCCAATTGTTTAAACTAATCGTGGTACTTTGTATAGTTCTAACAAAGCAATAAAAAGAATGAAGAATAAGAAGAGTTACACATTTATATAACTGTATTATGTGAGAGTATTACCATATAACATTTTGTAAATAAAATAGAACACCGTGTCACTTTTAGGACTTTACTGTTCTGAACCAGTTTTTTTAAAAAAGTTATAATCATATCTCATGTCTGTTACTATAATTTGGCATGTTTGATTTCTAAGTGCAGTATGTGTCTGCTTTATTTCTCTTTACTGTCATATCATGACTACAAAATAAGTATTATTTTCCTACTTTAAAAATGAAGATCTGGGGATCAGAGACTTTAATTCCCTGTCTGTTGCAGCAGAGTAGATGAAGCCACTGGTATTGCAGCTCCAGGCTGTTCCTCTGGAAGAAGCTTAAGAATCTCTGGGTGGCCTCTTGCCAAGAACAATCTACTCCTGCAGAAATCACTGTCCTCTACATGAACATCTCCACAAATACTTTATGATATTGAATATTAGAATATCTATCTTGTATTTTCAAAAGATAATTTTCATTCCTTTTCTAGATAGTTGAAGAGACTCCTATTTGTATTGGCCTTGTTTTGTTTTTCTTTGTCATTTATATTGCTAATAACAGCTGTTCCTTTTCAATGCTTTCTCTGTACAGTTTCTGTAGCTTGATCATTCTTTCTCTTTTCTGTTTTAGGGTAAACTTTTCTTTCTTTTCATGATACCATTTCAGGCTTTAGATTGTACAAGGATATTTTTCTGTGCTTATAGATCCCTATGATAATGTTATGGAACAATTGCAGTATATATCAATTGAAGGAATAAAATTTATTCTGTTTTTTATTTGATTAATTATTAACGTACACATAGAAAACAAATAACCCATATTTAGGAATACAAACAAAGAAATATATCTCTTCAACACTCTGCTAGGATATAAATATTTAATTTGACTATTCAGAGAAATTATTGATGTAGCAAAAATTTAGCTTATACAATTGGATCATTTTTTGGGTCTCCTGACTAAATGTAGTTAAACTTTTTCACTAGGAACATTTTTTGTTGGATTTGTTATCTTAAAAACTCTAATTATCCTTTGGTAATTGGTTAATATCTAAATTATTTCCTGGCTTGCATTGTAATGCTTCTCACAAATTAGCCAAAAATTAATAGAATGAATGTATAATGTATAATATTTAAGTCAACTTGGTTTTCATTATAATAGAAAAAAATCACCACAGCTATACCTACATATCAATATTTGTAAAGAAACTAATGTATCAGAAATGGTTTACAGGAATCTACATAATTCTATACATACATGACTGTGTTTTATTTTTCATCAGTTTTCTTTATCAAATATAAATTTTGAAGCATTTTAATCTAGCACTTTCTCTGGTGCTTAATTACATCCATCTCATTAAAACGAATATGAGTTATGAAGATATGTTAAGCTACATACATGACTGAGATTAATTTTAATTTCATTTAGACTAGGACAATAATGTAGATGTTCTTCAGTAGTCATTTGTTTTTGTCATTAAAACTAATATTACAATTATTTTTTTGAGAAACTCAAATTGCTTTTTTTGAAAGTAGATATTGTCATGATAGAGATGCCCTTTTGAGACCTTATCTTGCACGTAATCATTTGAAATATAATAATAAAAAATGGCAAGTGATACTCGTGTGACTTGGTTAAAACAAAAATAAAAACTCAGTAGTTTATGACTTATGATTACTGCTGAAATAAGAGTATAGATGTGGTGGTTAGAATAGAAACATCCTGATAGGCTCATATATTTGAAAGATTGCTCCTTAGGGAGTGGTGCTACTTAAGAGGGATTAGGAGGTGTGCTCTTGTTGGAGTAAGTGTGTCGCTGGGGGGTGGGCTTTGTTGTTTTAAATGATCAAGCCAAGCCCAGTGTCTTCCTGTTTCCTGTAACATGCAAATATCTATGAAGAACTCTAAGATCCTTCTCCAGCACCTTGTCTCATGTCATGCTGCCATGTTTCCTGTTGGACAAAACCTATGAACTTTAATCCATGCCCAGTTAAATGTTTTCCTCTATCCTGAGCATATACCCAAAAGATGCTCCAAAATATAACAAGGATACATGCTCCACTATGTTCATAGCATCCTTATTTAAAATAGCCAGAAGCTGGAAAGAGCCCAGATGTTTTTCAACAGAGGAATGGATACAGAAAATGTGGTACATTTACACAATGGAGTACTACTCAGCTTTTAAAAACAATGAATTCATGAAATTCTTAGGCAAACTGATGGAAGTGGAAAATATCATCCTAAGTGAGGTTACTAAGACACAAAGAACACACATGGTATACACTCACTGATAAGTGCATATTAGGATGAAAACTCGGAATACCTAAGATACAACTTACAGACCATATGAAGTTCAAGAAGAAAGAATACAGTGTGGATGCTTCAGTCTTACTTAGAAGGGGGAAAACTTAACCATGGGAAATAGAGGGTAGGAGGAACTTGGGGTAAGAGAAGAGCAGGAGAGAGAAAAAGGGGGGCAGGTTCAGGTGTGGGAGGAGATAGGCAGATGTACAGAGGTTCAGGAAATTGAACAGAGTTGTGCAACCAGGGCAGCCCACATTAAGTACCAGATGCTAAGAAAGCAAGAGGCTCCCAGGACCCAATGGGGATGACACTAGCTAAAGTACCCAACAAAGGGGAGAGGGAACCTGCAGAGACCATATGGAGAGATTAAGCATGGCTCTTAGTTGAGGGATGGACCACCCACCCTTCTCAAATATTTTAACACAGAATTGCTTCTCTCTAAAGGAAATACAGGGACAAAGAGTAGAACAGAGACTGAAGGAAAGGCTATCCAGAGACTGCCCCACATGTGGATTCATTCCATATGCAGACACCAAACCCAGTACCTACTGCTGATGCCAAGAAGTGCTCGCTGAAAAGAGCCTGATATATCTGTCTCCTGAGAGGATCTGTTAGAGCCTTACTGAAATAGATGTGGATGCTTGCAGCCAACCATTGGACTAAGCACGAGGGCCCCATTGGAGTAGTTAGGAGAAGGACTGATGGAGCTGTGAAACAATATCAACCAACCAGAGTCTCCTCCACCCCCAGCCCCAGGCTCCCAGGGACTAAACTATGAACCAAAGAGTACACATGGAAGGACCTATGGCTCCAGTTGCATATGTAGCAGAGGATGGTCTTATCTGGCATCAATGAGAAGGGAGACCCTTGGTTTTGTGAAAGCTAGATGCCCCATTATAAAGGAATGCTAGGGCAATGAGATGGGAATGGGGTGGTTGGTGGGATAGCACCCTCATAGAAGCAGGAGGGGGGTGGGATGGGAGTTTGCAGAGGAGAAACTGGGAAGAATTATAGCATTTGAAGTGTAAATAAATAAAATAAGGAATAAATTTCTTTTAAAAAGAGCTTCCTTGTAGTGGTTCCCCTGCACAGAAATAAAACAATGGCTAGGAGAGCAGTAAACAATAATTTCAAATATAAAACATGCTATGTATGTATGTAAAGATTATGTGACCAATAGTCTATAACAGTCTTTTTTTCATTCTCTTTTTTTATTTATTAGGTATTTTCTTCATTTACATTTCCAATGCTATCCCAAAAGTCCCCCATACCCTCACACCCCACTCCCATACCCACTCACTCCCACTTCTTAGCCCTGGTGTTCCCCTGTACTGAGGCGTATAAAGTTTGCAAGACCAAGGGGACTCTCTTTCCAATGATGGCCGGCTAGGCCATCTTCTGATTCATATGCAGCTAGAGACATGAGCTCCGGGGTGTACTGGTTAGTTCATATTGTTATTCCACCTATAGGGTTGCAGACCCCTTTAGCTCCTTGGGTACTTTCTCCAGCTCCTCCATTGGGGGCCCTGTGATCCATCCAATAGCTTACTGTGAGCATCCACTTCTCTGTTTGCTAAGCTCCGGCATAGCCTCACAAGAGACAGCAATATATCAGGGTACTTCCAGCAAAATCTTGCTAGTGTATGCAATGGTGTCAGCGTTTGGAGGCTGTTTATGGGATGGATCCCCGGGTATGGCAGTCTCTAGATGGTCCATTCTTTCATCTCAGCTCCAAACCAGTCTTTTGAACAAATTATCTTATATTTGAACTCTTTATACAAATAGTTTAAATTGAGCAGTTTGAAAATTTGGGATGTATTAAATTTTAAGTTTGCCACATGCAATTCAACTTTATTAAAATTGGATCTCAGTGTCTATACAGAAACTGAGTTGTAAAACATGATTTATAAACTTATAACCATAGTTAAATAGATGCACGATAGGGAAAAATTGAGAAGAGAAAATGTCTAATAATCATGGTATTGTTAGTTGACTGTTGTTTTATCTTTCTTTTTTTTTCCTTTTTTATTATTAGGTATTTTCCTCATTTACATTTCCAGTGCTATCCCAAAAGTCCCCTATACCCACCCCTCCCACTCCCTTACCCAGCCACTCCCCCTTTTTGGCCCCGGCGTTCCCCTGTAATGGGGTATATAAAGTTTGCAAGGCACCCCGGTGCTCAAGAAATGGATACAGAAAATGTGGTACATTTACACAATGGAGTACTACTCAGCTATTAAAAAGAATGGATTTATGAAATTCCTAGGCAAATGGATGGACCTGGAGGGCATCATCTTGAGTGAGGTAACACAATCACAAAGGAACTCACACAATATGTACTCACTGATAAGTAAATATTAGCCCAAAATTTAGGATACCCAAGATATAAGATACAGTTTGCTAAACACATGAAACTCAAGAAAAATGAAGACTGAAGTGTGGACACTATGCCCCTCCTTAGAATTGGGAACAGAACACCCATGGAAGGAGTTACAGAGACAACGTTTGGAGCTGTGACAAAAGGAAGGACCACCTAGAGACTGCCATATCCAGGGATCCATCCCATAATCAGTTTCCAAACGCTGACACCATTGCATATCCATAGTTTGGTCTTCGCTCTTCTTGAGTTTCATGCGTTTAACAAATTGTGTCTTATGTCTTGGGTATCCTAAGATTCTGGGCTAATATCCAGTTATCAGTGAGTACATATTGTGTGAGTTCCTTTTTGATTGGGTTACCTCACTCAGGATGATGCCCTCCAGGTCCATCCATTTGCCTAGGAATTTCATAAATTCATTCTTTTTAATAGCTGAGTAGTACTCCATTGTGTAAATGTACCACATTTTCTTTCTTTTTTTTTTAAAGTATGACATTTTAATATATCATGACTATGATTTTTTTAAAAATATTTTTTATTACATCTTTTCCTCAATTACATTTCCAGTGCTATCCCAAAAGTCCCATACCCTCCCCCGCAATTCTCTACCCACCCATTCCCAGTTTTTTTTTTTTTTTTTTTTGGCCGTGGCGTTCCCCTGTACTGGGGCATATAAAGTTTGCATGTCCAATGGGCCTCTCTTTCCAGTGATGGACGACTAGGCCATCTTTTGATACATATGCAGCTAGAGTCAAGAGCTCCGAGGTACTGGTTAGTTCATAATGTTGTTCCACCCATAGGGTTGCGGATCCCTTCAGCTCCTTGGGTACTTTCTCTAGCTCCTCCATTAGGGGCCCTATGATCCATTTCTGTATCCATTCCTCTGTTGAGGGGCATCTGTGTTCTTTCCAGCTTCTGGCTATTATAAATAAGGCTGCTATGAACATAGTGGAGCATGTGTCCTTCTTACTGGTTGGAACATCTTCTGGATATATGCCCAGGAGAGGTGTTGCTGGATCCTCTGGTAGTACTATGTCCAATTTTCTGAGGAACCACCAGACTGATTTCCAGAGTGGTTGTACAAGCTTGCAATCCCACCAACAATGGAGGAGTGTTCCTCTTTCTCCACATCCTCACCAGCATCTGCTGTCACCTGAATTTTTCATTTTAGCCATTCTGACTGGTGTGAGGTGGAATCTCAGGGTTGTTTTGATTTGCATTTCCCTGATGATTAAGGATGTTGAACATTTTTTTTTTCAGGTGCTTGTCTGCCATTTAGTATTCCTCAGGTGAGAATTCTTTGTTCAGTTCTGAGCCCCATTTTTAAATGGGGTAATTTGATTTTATGGAGTCCACCTTCTTGAGTTCTTTATATATATTGGATATTAGTCCCCTATCTGATTTGGGATAGGTAAAGATCCTTTCCCAATCTGTTGGTGGTCTTCTTGTTTTATTGAAGGTGTCTTTTGCCTTGCAGAAGCTTTGCAATTTTATGAGGTCCCATTTATCGATTCTCAATCTTACAGCACAAGCCATTGTTGTTCTATTCAGGAATTTTTCCCCTATACCCATATCTTCAAGTCTTTTCCCTACTTTCTCATTTATAAGTTTCAGAGTCTCTGGTAATATGTGGAGTTTCTGAATCCACTTAGATTTGACCTTAGTATGAGGAGATAGAAATGAATAAGTTCCCAACCTTCTACATGATAACAGTCAGTTGTGCCAGCACCATTTGTTGAAAATGCTGTCTTTTTCCACTGGATGGTTTTAGCTCCCTTGTCAAAGATCAAGTGACCATAGGTGTGTGGGTTCAACTCTGGGTCTTCAATTCTGTTCCATTGGTCTACTTATCTGTCACTATACCAGTACCATGCAATTTTTAATCACAATTGTTCTGTAGTACAGCTTTAGGTCAGGCATGGTGATTCCACCAGAGGTTCTTTTATCCTTGAGAAGAGTTTTTGCCATCCTAGGTTTTTTGTTATTCCAGATGAATCTGCTGATTGCCCTTTCTAATTCTAAGAATTGAGTTGGAATTTTGATGGGGATTGCATTGAATCTGTAGATTGCTTTTGGCAAGATTGCCATTTTTACTATATTGATCCTGCCAATCCATGAGCATGGGAGATCTTTCCATCTTCTGAGATCTTATTTAATTTCTTTCTTCAGAGACATGAAATTCTTATCATACAGATCTTTCACTTCCTTAGTTAGAGTCACGCTAAGGTATTTTATATTATTTGTGACTATTGAGAAGGGTGTTGTTTCCCTAATTTCTTGCTCAGCCTGTTTATGCCATTGACTTGTTTGAGTTAATTTTATATCCAGCTACTTCATTGAAGCTGTTTATCAGGCTTAGGAGTTCTCTGGTGGAATTTTTAGGGTCACATATATATACTATCATATCATCTGCAAAAAGTGATATTTTGACTTCTTCCTTTCCAATTTGTATCCCCTTGATCTCCTTTTGTTGTCGAATTGCTCTGGCTAGGACTTCAAGTACAATGTTGAATAGGTAGGGAGAGAGTGGACAGCCTTGTCTAGTCCCTGATTTTAGTGGGATTGCTTCTAGCTTCTCACCATTTACTTTGATGTTGGCTACTGGTTTGCTGTAGATTGCTTTTATCATGTTTATGTATGGGCCTTGGATTCCTGATCTTTCCAAGACTTATGTCATGAATGAGTGTTGGATTTTGTCAAATGCTTTCTCAGCATCAAATTAGATGATCATGTGGTTTTTGTCTTTGAGTTTGTTTATATACTGGATTATGTTGATGGATTTCCTTATATTGAACCATCCCTGCATCCCTGGGATGAAACCTACTTGGTCAGGATGGATGATTGTTTTGATGTGTTCTTGGATTCGGTTAGCAAGAACTTTATCAGCCGGGCGTGGTGGCGCCTTTAATCCCAGCACTTGGGAGGCAGAGGTAGGAGGATTTCTGAGTTCGAGGCCAGCCTGGTCTACAAAATGAGTTCCAGGACTACACAGAGAAACCCTGTCTCGAAAAAAAAAAAAAAAAAAAAGAACTTTATTGAGGATTTTTGCATCAATATTCAAAAGGGACATTGTTCTGCAGTTCTCTATCTTTGTTTGGTCTTTTTGTGGTTTTGGTATCAGAGTAACTGTGGCTTCATAGAATGAATTGGGTAGAGTACCTTTTGTTTCTATTTTGTGGAATAGTTTGTGCAGAACTGGAATTAGATCTTCTTTGAAGGTCTGATAGAACTCTGCACTAAACCCATCTGGTCCTGGGCTTTTTTTGGTTGGGAGACTATTAATGACTGCTTCTATTTCTTTGGGGGATATAGGGCTGTTTAGATCATTAACCTGATCTTGATTCAACTTTGGTACCTGATATCTGTCTAGAAACATCTCCATTTCATCCAGGTTCTCCAGTTTTGTTGAGTATAGCCTTTTGTAGAAGGATCTGATGGTGTTTTGGATTTCTTCAGGATCTGTTGTTATGTCTCCCTTTTCATTTCTGATTTTGTTAATTAGAATGCTTTCCCTGTGCCCTCTAGTGAGTCTGGCTAAGGGTTTATCTATCTTGTTGATTTTCTCAAAGAACCAGCTCTTCCTTTGGTTGATTCTTTGAATAGTTCTTCTTGTTTCCACTTGGTTGATTTCGCCCCTGAGTTTGATTATTTCCTGCTGTCTACTCCTCTTGGGTGAATTTGCTTCCTTTTGTTCTAGAGCTTTTAGGTATGTTGTCAAGCTGCTAATGTGTGCTCTTTCTAGTTTCTTTTTGGAGGCACTCAGAGCTATGAGTTTTTCTCTTAGAAATGCTTTCATTGTGTCCCATAAGTTTGGGTATGTTGTGGCTTCATTTTCATTGAACTCTAAAAAGTCCTTAATTTTTTTCTTTATTCCTTCCTTGCCCAAGGTATCATTGAGAAGAGTGTTGTTCAGTTTCCACGTGAATGTTGGCTTTCTATTATTTATTTTGTTATTGGAGATTATCCTTAGTCCATCATGATCTGATAGGATGCATGGGGCAATTTCAATATTTTTGTGTCTGTTGAGGCTCGTTTTGTGACCCATTATGTGGTCAATGAGGTTTTGAGAAGAAGGTATATCCTTTTGTTTTAGGATAAAAAGTTCTGTAGATATCTGTCAAATCCATTTGTTTCATAACTTCTGTTAGTTTCACTGTGTCCCTGTTTAGTTTCTGTTTCCATGATCTGTCCATTGGTGAAAGTGGTGTGTTGAAGTCTCCCACTACTATTGTGTGAGGTGCAATGTGTGCATTGAGCTTTACTAAAGTTTCTTTAATGAATGTGGCTGCCCTTGTATTTGGAGAATAGATATTCAGAATTGATAGTTCCTCTTGGAGGATTTTACCTTTGATGTGTATGAAGTGCCCCTCCTTGTCTTTTTTGATGACTTTGGGTTGGAAGTCCATCTTATCAGATATTAGAATGGCTACTCCAGCTTGTTTCTTCATACCATTTGCTTGGAAAATTGTTTTCTAGCCTTTCATTCTGATGTAGTGTCTATCTTTTTCTCTGAGATGAGTTTCCTGTAAGCAGCAAAATGTTGGGTCTTGTTTGTGTATCCAGTTTGTTAGTCTATGTCTTTTTATTGGGGAGTTGAGTCCATTGATATTAAGAGATATTAAGGAAAAGTAATTGTTGCTTCCTGTTATTTTTGTTGTTAAAGTTGGCATTCTGTTCTTGTGGCTGTCTTCTTTTAGGTTAGTTGTGGGATTACCTTCTTGTTTTTTTTAGGGCATGGTTCCCGTCCTTGTATTGTTTTTTTTTTTTTTTTTTTTCTGTTATTATCCTTTGACAGGCTGGATTAGTGGAAAGATAATGTGTGAATTTGGTGTTGTCATGGAATACTTTGGTTTCTCCATCTATGTTAATTGAGAGTTTGGCTGAGTATAGTAGCCTGGGCTGGAATTTGTGTTCTCTTAGTGTCTGTATAACATCTGTCCAGGCTCTTTTGGCTTTCATAGTCTCTGGTGAAAAATCCGGTGTAATTCTGACAGGCTTGCCTTTATATATTACTTGACCTTTTTCCCTTCCTGCTTTTAGTATTCTATCTTTATTTAGTGCATTTGTTGTTCTGATTATTATGTGTCGGGAGGAATTTGTTTTCTGGTCCAGTCTATTTGGAGTTCTGTAGGCTTCTTGTGTGTTCATGGGCATCTCTTTCTTTAGATTTGGGAAGTTTTCTTCTATAATTTTGTTGAAGATATTTTCTGGTCCTTTGAGTTGAAAATCTTCATTCTCATCCACTCCTATTTTCCGTAGGTTTGGTCTTCTCATTGTGTCCTGGATTACCTGGATGTTTTGAGTTAGGATCTTTTTGCATTTTCCATTTTCTTTGATTGTTGTGCCGATGTTCTCTATGTAATCTTCTGCACCTGAGATTTTCTCTTACATCTCTTGTATTCTGTTGCTGATGCTCTCATCTATGGTTCCAGATTTCTTTCCTAGGTTTTCTATCTCCAGCGTTGCCTCACTTTGGGTTTTCTTTATTGTGTCTACTTCCCTTTTTAGGTCTAGTATGGTTTTGTTCATTTCCATCACCTGTTTGGATGTGTTTTCCTCTTTTTCTTTAAGGACTTCTACCTGTTTGGTTGTGTTTTCCTGGTTTTCTTTCAGGACTTGTAACTCTTTAGCAGTGTTCTGTATTTCTTTAAGTGAGTTATTAAAGCCCTTCTTGATGTCCTCTACCATCATCATGAGATATGCTTTTAAATCTGGGTCTAGCTTTTTCGGGTGTGTTGGGTTGCCCTGGACTGGGCGAAGTGGGAGTGTTGGGTTCTGATGATGGTGAGTGGTCTTGGTTTCTGTTAGTAAGATTCTTATGTTTACCTTTCGCCATCTGGTAATCTCTGGAGTTAGGTGTTATAATTGTCTGTGTTTAGTGATTGTTCTTTTGGTGATTCTGTTACAGTCTATCAGCAGATCCAGGAGACAGGCTCTCTCCTCTGAGTTTCAGTGGTCAGAGCACTCCCTGCTGGCAAGCTCTCCTCTTACAGGTAAGGTGCACAGATATCTGGCGTTTGGACCTCCTCCTGGCCGAAGATGAAGGCCCAAAACAGGACCTTTCCCAGAAGCTGTGTTGCTTTGGCAGGTCACAGAAGCTCTCAGCTTCTGTGGTGCACACTCTCACCTGTGCAGACTAAGTTCCTAAGTTCGGTTTCATCTTTCTTGTTTTTAATTTCTGCATTATTTACAAAATTTTTCATATTCAATGTAAGATAACAATTGAAATTATGATATGAAAGATGAGATAATGAAATAAGTGTTTCATTAACACAAGATGTTCCAATCGATGTAGAAATGGTAAATATTTTTTCTCTGTTTTAAAATTTTTATTTATGTGTAAAATATGTATGCTAATTCAATTTAAATATAGAAAATAATGCTGAGGACTCATTGGTAAAAGAAATGGAACCAATCATTTGGAGGAAACATGTAAGGCAGCAGGAGGGGAGGGAACATGTGACATATGAATGAAAACAGCACAATAAATATATAGTAACTTATGAATGTAAAGGATGTATGGTAATCTTGAATGTTAATCTAAAAATCTGATATGGATTCTCACAGAAACCCCCTATAAAAATTATTTTATCATGTAAATAATTTCATTATTTATACATCTAATATCCTACTTTTAATCCTAAGTATAATTTAAAATAGCAAATGAGGTAACATAACCCTATGGACACTTGTAGTGAGGATGGGAAGCAACTTTCCTTCTGGGAAGATAAGAAAAAAAATCTACATCTATTATTTACCTTTCCAATTGTTAAGATCAAATAAATGAGGAAAAAACAACTAAACAAAGAATTTAATTTTGTTCACAGAACAAAGGTAGGGTCATCATGATGGGAGTATCATGAGAGTATACTCCACAGTTATGGAGGAGGGAGGCACCAATATTGGTGCCTTACAGGTTGCCTCCCTTGATTATTCAATCTGGGACATAAGTCTATACTTTGGGACAACTCACATTTAGGTTGTCTTTCCTCCTCAGAAGGTCCTTCTTGAACTCCCATACACACCCAATGGTATATCACCTAGGAGACTTCCCACAGAGAAATACTGTGGTCGTTTGAGCAAGGTTGGCCCAGGGAGAGGCACTATTAGGAGGTATGGCCCTGTTAGAATAGGTGTGGCCTTGGGGGAGGAAGTCTGTCATTGTAGAGGTCAACAATGAGACCTCCTCTATGCTGGAGAGATGGCTCAGAGGTTAAGAACACTGATTGTTCTTCCAGAGGTCCTGAGTTCAATTCCCAGTAACCACATAGTTACTTAAGACCATCTGTAACTGGATCTGATGTCCTCTTCTGGTGTGTCTGAAGAGAGCAGTGGTGTACTCATATACATCAAATAAATAAATCTTTAAAAAAAAATGACCTCCTCCTAGCTGTCTGTGAAACACTCTTAGCAGCCTTCAGATCAAGATGTAAAACTCTCATCTCAACCTCTCCTGTGCCATGCCTGATTAGATGCTGAACCTTTGAACTTGTAAGCCAACCCCATTTAAATGTTGTTCCTTATAAGACTTGTCTTAGTCATGGTGTCTTTTCACAGCAGTAAAACTCTAAGACAGAAGTATTAACAGAAAAGATTAACTATCATAGCATACTAATGTATCATATATGAGATTATGAAATTGGCATGCTTGACTTGAGGAAATTATGAGAAAATTCTATAACTATAAAAAGGAATATAAAAAATAATTGATTAGAAAAATTATGAGGGCTATTGAAATAAGAATTAGAAACTTATACAAGTTTATTAGAAAATATTCCTGATTTAATAAGCAAAGTTTGTATATATTGAAATAAAGAGACTTTTATAATTCATGCAAACATTAAGTACAATTCCAATAGAAGTCTATGGAGAAGTTATACAGTGATTGGGGAAGAGTACAATAAAAAATTGTGAGGGTTATTAATTGATCTTTGACTTGAAAATTTATTTTTAATAATCCCAAATATGTTACCTAAATATAACCTTGTAGATATATTAAGGTGATAGAGAGAAACAGTAAAGATGGTGAGATAATTTTAAAATATTTGGATTAGGAATATGTTTACTTGAGGGTAGATTTCTTAAGAACAGAAGGTGAAAAATGTTATGCTATAAAAGAATACACATGTGAGTAGAAAGAAAATAAACAATTTTGAAATAATGAATTGTTTTATGGGAAATATATGCATGAATGTGTAAATATTTTGCATATAAAACCAGAATATATTTTCTTTTTTTTTTTGATTTTTAATATTTTTATTACATATTTTCCTCAATTACATTTCCAATGCTATCCCAAAAGTCCCCCATAGCGCCCCCCACTTCCCTACCCACCCATTCCCATTCTTTTGGCCCTGGCATATTTTCTAAAAGTATAACTATTTTTGTAAATCTATAGCTATAATTTTATACTTGTTTGTTAGTGTAATTTATTTGTATTCTTAAGTAACACTGATTTTATAGATATATTATGAAACAAATTGAAATCATATACTAGAAACAAGAACTAATATTGAGACCAAAAGATAGATTCCGGACCATTGAGCTGAAGAAGATGAAGGACTGGAACATTAGAACAGACTCCATAAATATTACTGATCAAGAGGAAGGGATAGTCATTAAGTTGGATACAAGTTAATCATTTTTATGTTAATATTTATGAATGAGAAGTAAGTCCATAAGTATAATGTAGTATTCCAAAACTAGTACTGGCTATTTGAGAATAAACAGTATTTATTTATAAAATATAAGTTAGGAAACAGACAGGAGTTGGAGAAATGGCTCCGCAGTTAAGAGCACTGAGTGCTCTTCCAGAGGTCCTGGGTTCAATTCCCAGCAAGTATATAGTGGCTCACAACCATCTGTAATGTGATCTGATGCCCTCTTCTGGTGAGTCTGAAAACAGCAGCAGTGTACTCATACATAAAATAAGTCCTTAGAAAACAGACAGATGAACGAAAGTCACAACAAGAAGAAAATACAAGAAATATATTGTAATGCCTGAAATATGTTGTAATAAATCCTAAAGAGTCTCTAGTTTCATTCTTTTTGCTATTCTAAATTATTCCAACCAAAGCAACTTTGGAGAGAAAATGTTTATTTATGTCACAATTCCAGGTTACGGCCCATCACTGAAAGGAAGCCAAGGTAGCAGGGACTTGAAGTAATTGGTCACATTGCATCCTTGTGTTGTACTGACACATTTTCATTCAGTCTATAGCATAGTTAAATAGTGGCACCACTCACATACAGGGTAAGTCTTCCCACCTGAGTTCACCAAAGCAAGACATTTCTTACAAACCAAACTAGGCTAGCTATTCTTCTTTTTATATTTATTATATATTTTCTTTATTAATAGTAAGAGAAATTTTTCTATGGAAGTATGAGATATAATGATATTTGTGGATCCATGACAATATGAACTTGTTAAAAGTTTGTGTTTAAGAGAGTTACATCACAATGCCTATAGAACCTATATAACAAATTTAATTGATTTACTGTGATAAAGCACAACATTCTTACTCCTTTTCTTTTTACTCTGTTTTCCTCTATTTTTCTTTGATTGAAAATGGATTTTTTTCACAGTATATTCTAACTACCACTCTTCCCACTGAATCCCACAAAGACCCTCTTCCCTGAAGGGGTCTGCAACCCTATAGGTGGAACAAAAATATGAACTAATCAGTACCTCCAGAGCTCGTGTCTCTAGCTGCATATATAGCAGAAGATGGCCTAGTTGGCCATCATTGGGAAGAGAGGCCCCTTGGTCTAGCAAACTTTATATGCCCCAGTTCAGGGAAATGCCAGGGCCAAGAAGTGGGAGTGAGTGGGTAGGGGAGCAGGGTGGGGGGTATAGGGGACTTTTGCCGTAGCATTTTAAATGTAAATGAAGAAAATATCTAATAAAAATGTGGTAAAAAAGAAAAAACCCTCTTCCCTTCCCCTCCACTTACATGTAGGTCCTATATATATATACTACCACAGTCTCTGTGAATTCATATATTCTATAGTTTAAAAGGCCTTACTTTCCTCATGTCTTTCTCTCCCTCCAGCTCTTAAAATCTTTCTGTCCCCTCTTCCTTAGAATTTCCTGATCCCTTAGTGGAAGAATTTGATGGGGACATCCCATCTGGAACTGAGTGTTTCCAGGTATTCGAAGTGTTCCACTCTGAACATTTTCTGGTTCTGGGTGTCTATTTGTTCCCATTTATTGCATGATGATAGCTGAATAAGGCACTGATTTATGAGTGTAGCACAAATTTTTAGGAATCATTTAAATCCACAAAGCTAAAATTAAGAACAAAGACTCTCAAATATCCTTTGTGTTTTTATGAGTATACATGTGCAGTTTGTATATGTGTGATGTGTTTTAATTCCAGAATTTGATAAGGAGCTCTAACTACCTAGTTTTAAGCAAATAAATGTTTATATAAATTGACCCTTCTTCACAACATTCAAACATATACAAAAAGAATAGAGTCAAAACTCACACAAACCAGGGTCTCATATGATGAATGAATACTACTTTAAGTCTGCCAATTTAATTTAAGATGGAATTTCAAGTTACAAAAATTGAATAAAAGGGAAGGTGTTTTGACACCTAAGTAAAATTAACGCTCAGATAATTGTATTATCATAATTTAATGTTTAATATTGCAGAGCTATAAAGTAAGTGTTCAAATAAATACAAACCTGAACTCAGCCCAACTGTATAACAAAACTGCACATGTATTCAATTGTTTAGCATCTTTGTTTTTTGCATGACTGCTGTGGACATTCTATTATAACACTTTGAAGCAGGCTTTGAGATGATAACTAGCTTTGTCTAATAGCTCATAAAATCTTCATGAGTAATCCAAACAATTGTTAAGAGGAAGTGATTTAAATAGAAGTCAGAAGCAAAATGGCTCCTGAGTATACTTTCCAAACATAATTATACTTTTTACAATTAAACTTAAAAAATAGCTTAGTAAATATCTTTTTACATCCTTTGAATTTTACTATGATAAATAATGGATATTCACTGAACAATTAGTTCATTTCCAAATCAAATAAAACATAGAAAAACATTGAATTATTAATTACAGAACATGAGCCTAAGCATATCTATTTTTGAATTATTACAGAAGAGCTTAATAACACTTGCATCATGGGGAAGAACTTAATCCAGGAAATTATGAAATGATGTACTTATAGATTTACCAACTGACAGAATGCTGATGTGACAGGTCACAATTGCTTATTTCATTTATTTTTATTGAAAATAGATTTTTGTTTTATATGAAAACACCCAGATCACAGTTTCCCTTCCCTGCACTGCTCCCAGCCACCTCTGCCTCCCCTCTGCCTCAGATCCTCACTACCATAGTTTTCTTCAGAAAGAGCCAGGACTGCAAAAGATAACAGCTAAACACAACAAAACAAAATACAATAAGACAAAGCAAGAGCCCTTGTATCAAGGCTGGACAGGGCAACCCAATAGGAGGAAGAAACTCCCAAGAGCTCATTGTTTAGTTTTCTAAGGAAAATGAATTTGCTACAATTTAGGAACTCTAATATAAGTGTTATTAAAGCAACAAAAAGGAATTGGAAGAGTGATTGATATATAATGACATGTGATTACCTGGTAAACAATAATTATATGTTACAGGGTGTCTGTGCATAGCCCATTGCCCCACAACAGAAAATATTGTTTTTTCTATTTTTAATCTAATTGTTATATTATAGCATATAAATGTTATATAACATGTATATTTTTTCAAGTAGAATATCTTGATGTTCCTCAGTAAATAATGAAATCATAGGAAATAACCTGAGAAAAGTTGTGGATATTTTATGAAAAGGGTTCTTTGTTTAGCTTGCTGGATAAGAGTTAAATAAATTTTCTTTTAATATTTATTTAAACAACTACATATAAGTATATTAATTGATTTAAAATAAAACATCACTCTGTCTTGTTAAAATAATGACATTTCTTGACATATAGTTTCCTCTTGTTAGAAACTTCTTTAATGGTTTTGCTTTGGTAACCAATTTCATTACTTTTCAAACTATTTTTCTATTCCTATAATATCTTTCTTTGGTATTTGATTTTTGAAGAAAACTCTATTGTTATTACTTAAAGAACTACCCACGGACTGTGTGAAGATCTTTATCAACCCTATATGCAGTAGAGGGCTAATATACAAAGAACTCAAGAAGTTAAAATCCAGAAAACCAAATAATCCTATGAAAAATGGCATTCAGAGCTAAACACATATGTAGCAGAGGATGGCCTTGTCTGACATCAGTGGGAGGGGAGGATCTGGGTCCTGTGGAGGTTTGATTCCCCAGAGTAGGGGGATGCTGGAGCAGTGGAGCAGGAGAGGGTGGGTGGATAGAGGAGCTTTCATGGATGCAAAGTGGAGGCGGAGAGGGCAGATGTGGGATAGGGTGTTTGTGGATTGGTAACTTGGAAGGGTGATATCACTGGAGATATAAACAAATGGAATGATTCATAAAAAATTAAAGAAGTAAATTGTTTTAAGTGTATCTTTGATGTGTTTAAAGTGACTTGTACTCATACTCAATCATGTTTAAATAACTAGCTATTTCAAAAAAATTTAAAAATAAAATTTATCTTTTAACCCAAAAATGATTTTTAGAATTTCCAGAAGAGCTTTTGCAATGTCTGCAACCATTTTCATCATTTAAATACTTATTTAGATGTATTCATTTCACAATTTTGAATGCTTTGCCTCATAGATGTATATGTATATACCATGTACACACCTGAAATATGCATAGGAATATGAGGACATCAGATCTCCTGGAAGTAGTTAAGGGTAGTTATGAAGTCATCATAGGAACTCAGTGCAGGTCCTCTGTAAGAGCACCAAATGCACTTTAACTACTGCTCCATATCACAAATGTTAAAATAACTAGGCTCATTTGATACAGGTTCATACATAACCTGTGAAAAAGCATTGACATTTATTGGCCTTTATTTATATGTACATACTATATCAAACATATTCTAAAACTTGCACTATATTCTTTAAACAGTTATTGGTTTTTGTGATATTTTATTGTTAATTTGTCTAGATACAGAATTCAACTTAAGAGGTAATTCTCTGAGTAAACCAGTGAGTGAATTTCATTTTTATTTTTCCTTTTATTCAAAGTGGATTATTTTTCATATGGTATATATTGTTTATAATTTCCCCTCCCTCCAGTCTTTTCAGTCCCTCCCAACCCCATCATCCCCAGATACACTCCTTTTCTGTTTCTCAATAGGAAAGAGCAAGCTTCTAAGGGCAAACAATTAAACATTACAAAATAAAATATAATGAGATTAAAAAAATAAATACCACACCAAGGCTGGACAAGGTAACCCAGCAGAGGTAAAAGATCTCCAAGGACAGATGGAAGATTCAGAAGATAAGCTCACTTGTTCACAAATCTAGGAGTACCAAAAAAGTACTAAACTGAAATCTATAAAGTATAGTGAGAGGGAGTGTTATAGAACAGTGTAATCCAGAATTATTCCTGTCTAAAGGAAACTCCAGGACAAAAAATGGAGCAGGTACTGAAGCAAAGGCCATCCAGAGACCACTCTACCTTGGGATCCATCCCAGAGACAGATACCAAACCCTGACACTATTGCTGATGCCATGAAGTGTTTGTAGACAGGAGCCTGGTGTAGCTGTCCTCTGAAAGTCTCTGTCAGCACCAACTAAGACAGATGTAGATACTCACAGCCACCCATAGGCCTGAGCCTGGGTGTCCCAATGGAATATTTATGGGAAGGACTGAAGGAGCTGAAGGGGATTGCAACCCCACAGGAAGAACAACAATATATCAACTAACCAGACACCTCCCGGGGACTAAACTACCAACCAAAGAATATGTATGAGTGTGTCCATGGCTCCCATATATAGACGACTGCCTTAGAGTGAGAGGGGTTGTTCTTGGTCCTATTGAGCTTGTTGCCCCAGCAAAGGGGATGCTAAAGGGGTGAAGTGGGAGTGGGTAGATGGGTCTGGAAGTACCCTCTTAGAAGCAAAAGGGGTGTGATGTGATGGGGACTTTGTGCAGGAAAGACTAAGAAGAAGGACAACATTTGAAATGTAAATAAATAAAATAATGAATAATATATATATATATAAATAAAAGTAAATATTGTCTTCTTAAGTTATTTCTATCAGTAATTTTGTCATGAGGAAAGTGATACTTGGATGAGAGCCCAATTTTGCAGCCCAATATTCACCACTTCTTCTAAATATTTGCCTTAAAATCAGAAATAATGATAAGAAAAAAGGTGCCCTTTTCCTCAATCCAACCAACCTGTAGTGGGAGGAATGGTATAAATTTCAGAAGATAACCCCAATGCTTGTTGCTGCTAAATGAACAACAGTAAGTTCTTGGAGATGACTAACATATCTGCCACAGCTATTCTACTGCAAACTACATCTGTTTCTATGTTGTGACTTACATTCTCATTCCACTAAGAAAATATTGTTCAATTCCAAACCTAGTCATTGCCTTTAGTACCTAGACCTTGATCTCAGAGCCTGAGTTAATACTTTGTCTTATCCTTGACTATTTATTTTGCTTACTCTCCTTATTCATTACAATCTTTTCTTCTTGTTGTTGTTGTTGTCGTTCTTTTGACTTCTAAAGAATCCTTAGGGAACTTATTGCAGTCACTGGTATTATCTTCTTGACAGCTATCATTGTAATTCTTGTAGGGTATTATGTTCCCTCAACAGTTTGAAATGCCTGTTTTCATCCATCAACAGCATGCCAGATGGTCTCTTCCTGCTACTTGTATGACAAAATAAATACATTATTTCACAACCCATGAGTTCCAAATAGCGACCAAAAAAGCTAAGCATCATGACATTAATTCTGGGGTTTTCATCTAAGATCCATAGTGAGGGTCTTGACTATTTCAGTCCATTATCTGCTGTTACAAAAAAGAGTTTGAAGTTGTATACTTACCTTTATAACAGGCTTAGATATTAAAGAGCATAGTGTTTTGGGATTCATTGTTAGGCCACAACATTGTGATAAGTAGAAAAGGAAGCAGTACATATAAAGGACCAAACTCAGGGAGTGAGTGTTCATTACAAGACACTCTCAAAAGAACTAACCAAAATTTCATTAAAAGTTTGTTAGACCCTTGTAAGAATAATTCTTATGGCATAATTTAGCCCTGTTTGAGACCATGAATCTTAAATATTCCTCTACTTTCCACACTCAGATTCTAGAACTTGATCCATGGAAAGAAACACATCCAAATTATAGCACTGAGGAAAGTGAAAAGATTCTGGGAAGATGGTAAATTGGCAGGACATTAGACAGACCGTGGGTCTCTAGATTGTATTGCACACACACACACACACACACACAGAGAGAGAGAGAGAGAGAGAGAGAGAGAGAGAGAGAGAGAGAGAGAGAGAGACTTAGATAACGCATCAAGCATCCTTTCATTGGAGAAAATTGATCATTCCTCATTCACAGTTGATTACAAAATTGATTCCTGTAGGTATTCAGCCTGGTGGACATGTCTAACCCCCTTTGGCATATTAACTGCTTTGGTCAGTATTTAGGCTTCTTTAGGCAACTACATTGTTGTCATTTCGTGGGTGTTACTTCCTGGTCATGTCTAGAAGACATCTAACATTAGGCATTTTTGTCCCCTGGCTCTTGTATTGTTTCCATCTGTTCTCCCAGAATGCTCCCCAAGCCATGGGTGTTAATGCTGTGTTAGACATATATTATTTGTGTCTGTGAGCCCTCCATCAACTTGTTGTCTTCATTTTGAGCAGTTGTGAATGTCTGAATTAATTTTCACCTGTTTAGGGAAGAAGCATCTTTGATAAGAGGTGAGAGCTATTCTTATCTTGGAGTACAAGGATAAGTGTTTAAAATACAGTTAGAAACTGAATTGACTTATAAAAATAATAGCTACAGTTCTCATCTAGGATCTATGAGCTATTCATTCATGGGTACTTGGCTGGATTTGCTGTGCAAGAATGAATGCCCTTGTCCTGAGCAAACCTTTAGTGCAATTCTACATTTATGAGTGAAAGCTAAGATATAAACACTACTGCACCATTGGTGACATCTTACTGGGTTGATTACTGTGACTGTCAGGCTTAACATCTGGGTAGGACTACTGATTACTTTCTTTCTTGGAAGCTTGCACAGCACCTTCCTATACTATGAGAGGTAGACAACAGATAAGAGACTTCCAAGTCAGTCCCATTACTATTCCTCCCAGGTCTGTGCCTGAAGTGTGGGCTTTCTTCAGCAACAGGATCTCAAATCTTACATTGAGTACTCTTTCCCTTTTTCTAGGGAATGAAAACTTCATCTGGGAAGCAAAAGCCCAACTAAATCAATACATGGAGCCATGCAATGTGATTTTAACTGACTACAGTGTCACACTGATAACAACCAGCTCCAAAGCACATGCCATGCTATATGTGATACTCCTGCCTACACTTTATGTATTTCTGGAAAACACAATTATTGTTTTTGTTTGTTGGTATTTTCATAACAGCCTGTTTATGTATATTTAGGTAGGAAAACACATTCTTTATGAGATGGAATTTGAATGAAGACAGCTGTTTCTCCTAGATGATTTAGATTTTTCTTATCTGTAATATATTTAAATTGCACGATAAACTTTAGGTTGTAGATAAAAATACAAAATAAACTTGAGTATTCCTACCATCTAAATCGACTAGTCTTAGCAATGTATCACATGACAAAAGATTGTGATACAAGAAGATTGTAAACTGATGACTAATAATGGTAACACAAAACATTAAGGCAAATGACATTTACATAAGTATCTTGATCTTAATACATGTAATTTACATATGAAAATTTAATCACCATAGAGATAAACAGCTGCAATGTTTAATTAAACTCTCCACACAAAATCAGCCTGCAAGTAGTTTGTCACTGCTAATTCATCACAATTCTCTTAAGTATTCTTTAAAATAAAAATGCAAAATAAATGACTCTTATTGATAATTTAACTTCTGGTTACTTTGTATTTTAATTGTATCATCAAAGCCTGTTGAGAATACGATAAAGATTCTAGGGTCATTTTCACTCTGTTCAGAAGGCAAAAACATAAATATATAGAAAACAAATGCATTTGTTTACAAACTTGTAAGGGTCATCAGCAAAATAGCACAAGGGGTAATTTAAGGAATTTTAATGCTGAAATAAGTGTGAGTAGTGAAGGGATGTAAATGTCTTTCTCAGTGGAGCTTTTAAAGAAAGAATGTATTTTATAAGGAAATTAATGTCAACATTAGCAAAGAGGGAGAAAGCACTCTCTTTGTGAGCTTAGAATAAAGAAAAATAAAATAGGCCTTAATTGTACTTTTAGAGTATAAAAGTGCTAACAAAGAGGAAGGGAAAGTGTGTCACATAAATACTTTAGGAAGTCATCTTAGGGCAACTAGACATAAAAAAACCAACAACAAATAAACAAAAACCACACTTGATTCTGTACATATTCTTTGTCTAAGTATATCCCTGTATTTATCTCTGTATTCATTTCAAAACCGAAGCATGTCCTTTATTACTAACTAATAAGGTCCTTGGAAGTAAATTGTGTCCAATGCAGACAATTAGCTAGATATTTCCATCGTTCAGGAACAATGATATACTTCCTTTGTAGAAAAGATTTTAAAAAGAGATAGGAGCTAGTTATCATCCCGACAAAGCAGTGGATTCAGGGTATTGAAAACTATGTTTTAAATCTTGAAGGTTTTGCATATGTTTAGGTGGTAGGACAGCAATTTAAATGATATGTACATAATCTGTTCAAAAACAGATAAACTCGAGCTGAACCTTGAGAAATGAGAGCCATTCCAGTTCTCTCTGAATATGATTCTAATTTTTTAACATTTTTGTATTGGTTTGTTTTGTTTATTTAAATTTCAAATGTTACCCCCCTTCCCGATTTCTTCTCCGAACCCCCCCCATCACACCCTCTGCCTCCATGAGTGTGCTCCCCCACCCACTTCTACCCCACAGCCCTAGCATTCCCCTATGCTAAGGAATCAAACCTTCACAGAAAAAAGGACTTCCCTCCCTTTGATGCTAGACAAGGCCATCCTCTTCTACATATGAAGCTGGTGCCATAGGTCCCTCCATGTGTATTCTATTGTTAGTGATTTAGTCTTCTGGAGCTCTGGTGGGTCTGGTTGGTTGATATTGTTGTTCTTCCTGTGGGAACCCCTTCAGCTTCTTCAGATCTTCCCCTAACTTCTCCATTGGGGTCTCCCTGCTCAGTCTGATGGTTCACTGCAAGCATCCTCATCTGTATCTGTCAGGCTCTGGCCAAGCCTCTCAGGAGACATCCTTATCAGGCTCCTGTCAGCAAGCACTTATTGGCATCAGCAATAGTGTCTGAGTTTTGTGTTTGAATGTGGGATGAATCCCGAGGTGTGGCAGTCTCTGGATGGCCTTTCTTTCAGTCTCTGCTCAACTCTCTGTCCCTGTATTTCTTTCTTTTTTTTTTTTTTCTTTTTTGGTTTTTGAGACAGGGATTCTCTGTATAGCCCTGGCTGACCTGGAACTCACTCTGTAGACCAGGCTGGCCTCGAACTCAGAAATCTGCCTGCCTCTGCCTCCCGAGTGCTGGGATTAAAGGCGTGCGCCACCATGCCCGGCCCTGTATTTCTTTTAGACAGGAGAACTCTGGGTTAAAAATTTGAGAAGGGTGGGATGCCTCAACCAGTGGCCATGCCTAACCTCTAGATATGGTCTCTACAAGTTCTCTAAAAATTTGTACGAGTTGTCTAGGTTAAATAAAAGCTGCATTAACAACTATGCTGGTAACACACTATTTAATTACATTGTATATTTCAACAGTACATACTTGTATTAAAACAACCATCTGTAAGCCTAGTGTGCTATCAAGGGCATCACTTGGAAGACAGAGCTAGCTGGATCTCTCTGAGTCTGAGACCAGCCTGGTATACACAACCAGTTCTGGACCAATAACAGCTGTAATCTGTTATATCTCAACAATAGTGAGATTCTACTTCAAAGAAAATGACCCTTTTCTCCATAACCCATAAGCAAATAAGGATGTTTGCCTTTTAACTATGCTTAAATTCAGCCACTCTCAAATATAAGAGCAAAAAAAAAAACAAAAAAAAAACCTAAACCACAAAACTTAAGTATCAGTGGACAACACATTTCAACAACCCATTTTCTACGTGAAAATTATTATACTCATTCATATTATTATCTCTTTTTTATATAAGGCAATACATTTTGGAGTTGGGCGACTCAGTTTCACCTTTGCAATGTCATGCTGTAGTTTAGATAATCAGCAACTTTATGCATGAAATATCCAAATTTTTATAATGTTTTAAATAGTGAAGTATTCCATTGAGAAACTAGACTAAGATGAATCAGTGGTATACTATATATGACACATTTATTATTTTCTCAGAAAAATACATGGTATTTTCTTGCAAAGGCTTAAAAATCATAATACATTTGACATCACAAATTATCCCATGTGGATATCCACACATATATTTAAGGGACTAGAGAAAAGTGGAGACAAAGGAGGACTCTAAATAGATTATTTAATATATATTTGTTAGCCTGTCTTTTCTGGATGTTTAAGCATGAAAATTAAAGTGTACTTTTCTGCTTGAACAAAGGCTTTAATAAATGTTCCATAGATTCAAATAGTTTCTTTGAATGAAGCCTATTTTTAAAAATACGTATACTGATCATAAGTTAAAAAAAAATCTTAATACATATCAGTCTTGTATACTTGACTTTCCCACATCCAACGATATGTTTCTAAACTCAGATTCGGTTAGTTTTATTTCTTGGTAGTAGAAATACCCACAGAATAAAAGAGATACCATATAAAGAAACCTGTTTATAGCTGACACAAACTGTGGCAAGCATGCGACTTATGTCATAAGGTAAAGAGTACCCCAGTGCCTCAACGAAGGCAGATCACCTCAGTACAGATAGTTAGTACACATTTTATTTTACTGGATTCATTCTTCAACAGAATCCCAGGGAGATTAATTCATTCACATAGCGATTTTGATCATTAGACAAATGTCAAGGCACTAAAATAGGCACATGCTGAACTCTATTTAAGAATGATATATTTCTAGATTCGATTAATAGCATGGATTTTCAAATGAGTCCAATTGAAAATGTGTATGTGGCTGCATTTCAATGTGTTACAACAACAGAAATGGAATCACTGCTGACTTACAGAATAAAATGATGTCAAACCTTTAAATTGATAGTTCATGAGCAGTTCTATTAGATTTAGGAGCTTAATCTCATCCAGATTAGTATAAAGAAGTTGAGTTAAATTATCACGTTTTATTTATTTATATACCTTTATGTGTGTATATATGTACATATGTATACTGTGGTGTCTGTGTGTGTGTGTGTGTGTGTGTGTGTGTGTGTGTGTGTGACAGAGAGAGAGAGAAAGAGAGAGAGAGAGATCTCACAGAAAGTGAAGACTTAAGTGTAAAATTTTCATATTTGGTTTAGAATATTTATAATTTTACAAATTATGTGTTAATACACTCACTAGTATTTAAGTTTATAGAATTTTATTTGTTTTTGCCTTGGCTGTTTTTTTATGTTATTTCTCTTCTTCCCTATGCTCATGTGTAGAAATTTAATGTCAATGAACACAAGATTCATTTCTGATTCCCTTTTAGTTTTTACCAATAAAACTGTTTTAAAGTATAAAATATAGTTTTTTTAATAGATTCTCTAGTTCTACTTTTACTTACATTCTGAGACCCCTGGTATCTGTCTGAAACAACAGGGAGTTCAGAATACTATTTAATTGTACTGCTTTCTTCTACATACTTACTTACACATCTTAATTTTTATTTCAATTAAATTAATTTCAATAAGAAATTAAAACAATAAAATGATGCAAATATACCGATATACTACAGTAATATATGTGAGTGAAAGCTCTGTTCATATGATAGATTGCTTTCTGACAAAATGCATTGAAAGGACATATTTCTGAGATATTGTGGTACAATTCACATATCACATGCCTACATGGTCTATGGTTTGGGCTTGACCCATAGCACTGCAATCAGAACAAAGCAACCAAAACACTATACCATTCTTTTCTTATACGCACAAATTTAATGCATTTTTGCATCTTTTCTAAACATATATTATACATGTGGATCTAATTTTTCTCCTTGAGATACAAGAACATGTGTTTCTTTTACTTTCTTCTCATTTTCCAGTACGGAAGATTCTTTTTTTTTTCTCAATGATGTACAAACTGCCTTACCTTATTAACAATAGACAAATTTGGTTAGTTTCAGGCAAAGGAGAAATTATTTCTTAAAAAAATAATGTGGTGCTTAAGTACCAGTACAAAAAATATCCTCTTGTATCCACATGTACATGAGCATCTACCTCCACACACACACATGAATTATATCACACACATAGATGGAGGAGAGAGAGAGAGAGAGAGACAGAGAGAGACAGAGAGAGAGAGAGAGAGAGAGAGAGAGAGAGAGAGAGAGAGAGAGAGAGAGAGAGAGAGAGAGAGATTTCATCTGTGCAATTTAAACAAGTACTTAATGGCTTTCATTTAATATTTTAAAAGTCACCACTCTTCTTGCACTCTGGAGTCATTATTAAGGAAAATTAATGTTATTTGAATACAAATACAGTGGTATTATGTGCTAACCAAGCAGCCACATAGTCATTAATGAGTAGGAAGTGTTTTCTGCAACTCTACCCTAGACAAGGAGATGATTCATGTTTAGTGGTAAGTAAAGGGCGACGGTAATATGTTACATAGAATGGAACACAATTAAAATTTACCTATTGTTTATTTGGAACCTTCCACATAGGAATCTGATGTGCTTGACTATAAGTAAGAGGTGCTCTGGAAAGAAAAACATGGAAAAGGGTTTACTAATGGAGTTTTAACTGAGATGAATTAGCCCGAATTAAATGCAGATTTTTATTTAGTATCAGATGTTTCCAGATTCTCTTTTCCCTTTCTTCCATGATGAATGAGGATAAGGTTAACTTAAACAAATGCACAAGAGTTTTCTACCAGGAGAAATATTATTTAGTGAAATTTACTTGAAAACTAAAGTAATTTTTTAGAAACCAAGAGTAGTTCTTTGTATATGTTAAAATATCCATGAAAAGATTGGTTCATTTGTCTACAACTACTAGATAATTCATTGAGGACACTAAAATCTCTGTACATTATGGTTTTCTCCCTGAACCTACATTGTAACATTACTTAAGAGGTGTGTGTGTGTGTGTGTGTGTGTGTGTGTGTGTATTGTTTTGTGTATGCAGTTAGATGTGTGTGTATTGTATAAATATGTGTCCCCACACATTTAGAATAGGATGTTAGTGTCTCCCTCTGTCATTATGAGCCTTATTACCTTTAGACAAAGTCTCATGTTTGCAGAGAGAGTGTTTTTACCTACTGAGTTGTTATAATTCCTACTCCATAAAATACTTTACATATTTTAAAAGGTCGGTTTTACATGGATTATCAAACAAAAAAAATGTACATTGAAAAATTTTACTCTTCTTTTGTAGATTGCTATTTTCCATTTCTCTGGGGCTTGTTCAACTTTATGTAAACATTCAGGGGTGTGTTTGAGATAATTTCTCTGATAATAGATGCATTATTAGATATTTTATTATATTGGTAACTGTAGCAACTCAACACAGAGAATACTTTATTCTGTTTTATTTTAACATTGAGATAAATATGAGTCATGGATAGAAATGCTTTATAGAAAAGAAATATAGCTTAGCTTACCTTCTCCCTATCCCTGGATTACTCAGCCAAACATTACAGCTGCCCATGTTGTCAAAATGCCATAGGAGAATTTAGTACCAGATAAGCCAATAATGTAGTCAGTTTCTGACATTTAAATAAATGTTTTTGCTGCTCTGTCAAAATTAATCATTAACTTTAGCATTAGAAGCTTGTATTTCAATAGTGAAGGGAAATTTTCCCACTATTACTTCAGAGCAAATGTAACCCTGTGGTGTTATAAATATATATTTCAGACTTAGAGAAAAGATAGATCCCGCAGGACATCTTTCCTTTCTATCCATTGGTGATGTCAGCGAGTCTCTGATTAGCTACTGACATTTGAAATTATGGTGGGTCAGTAAGGTTAATGAAAGTCTTCTTTATATAGACGTGGTCCCGTTGCCTTGGTGCCTTCCTGGGCTTTTTGGCTTGTTTTTTGACCCCAGAGAGCAAAGCAAACATAAGAATAAATATCAACAGCACTTTAGTCTGAACACTCATCTGCTGATGATTTTCAATGCTGTTTTCTAAACACAAAAGATAAGGTTAATGAATATCAACTTAACTGTGATGGTTTAGCGTAAGGGCACTCCTTGGCAACCTTGGAGAGCTTGTGTAGGATTAGCTCTGTTTACATGAAAAGAACAGTACAAATGTCTGGGCTACAGTTTTTTTTTTTTCTCCAAGTGGCAGAGTATCATGCATTTCTCAATTTATAATATTGAGTCATCCTATTAAGGCATAGAGAGGGTATAAAACTGAATTAGACCTCCTGACTGAAAAATCACAGAGTTGTAGTACTAGAGTGAGCCCCTGAGATTTGGTTCAGTATTCAAGTAGTGTGGCATTTCCACATTCTCTGCATGAAAGGGAACCACTGTTGGAGGGAAAGTGAACCCTGGGCTCTTATTAATACTAACTTTGAGCATGTCACTTGGGCTGTCAGGGGAAAAATGTTGCTGGAAAAATCCTTTGAATACAACTGATGTATACCAAAATTTTCATGTTAAATTCAAAATTAAATTGTTTAAAAGATAAATGAATTTATTTATTTTGGTTTCTAAATTCCTACAGCTCTTTTACAATATGCATGTGATGGAATTTCTACCATATAACTTCTAACCTAGAATTCTTTTAACCCAATCTTGATTGTTTTCCTTTTTAAATATTCTATGTCTTTCATAGAAAAATGGAACCATAGTAAAAGTAATGTTCTGGATGAATCTTCCTCCATAGTGTGCTAAATCCCAAAATGAAGCTGCAGAGGAATATTAGACAAATGTCTTTCCAGTGATTTCTTTTAACTGAAAATATATATTTTTCATATAATATATTGTGATTATAGTTTCTCTTCTCACTACTTCTCTCAGATCCTCTCCACTCCCCAACCCATGCAAATATCCACAGTTTCTTTCTGAGCACAAGCATCTATAACAATAATTATAATAATAATTTTATAAAAATGGTGATGACAATAATAATAATCTTATAAAAACAAATAAACCAGAGTAAGACAAAACAAACAAGCCATTGAAAAAAATCAGAGAGAGAGAGAGAGAGAGAGAGAGAGAACCCCATACAGACATAAACACACATTCACACACAGAGAAAACCAAAAAAAAATTCAGAAACCATAATATATAAACAAAAATTGGTAAGGAGAGAAAAAACTTTTCAGATAAAAACATCATGAGATCAAACATCCTCCCAAAATGCCACTGAATCTGTTTTTGTTGTTGGTCTTGTATATGCCCTTAAGTGTCTATATAGTCAGTTAGGCTCCATAGAATAAAACTTTTTTTTCCCTTTTCTATGATTTATCAAATAGATCTAGCATTTGGTTATGGAGACTTGTGTTTTATAGAGGAATTTTAACCCAGTAGCATGGCTGCTCTGGCAAGGGGTCTATCCAAAGAAATGATCTTGCTAGAATACATACATGCTGTTAGAACAAATTTTGATCCCTCTTGCTATCATACACTTAGTAAACATCATTAAACCCAAACAATGACACATAATTGAGAAGCAGAGAAAGTGATAAATCAGAGAAAGATTTGACAGAATGTGTAGGAGGTAGGCTAGACCAACTTTCATAAGAACAGACAAGAAGGAGAGACTACTTAAGGAGCAGTGAGAGAGAGAGAGAGAGAGAGAGAGAGAGAGAATTCAGTTCAATTTAATTCGATGCAATTCAGTTGAGTTCGAAGCAGAGTAGTTGAGTGTGAATAAATTTCGTTCATGGAATTCTGAGGCAGTCTTTCCAAACAGAGCAATTCAGTCAGCAGCCAGGAAAAGCCAATTTGAATCAGTCAACTTGAAGAGGAGTGTGAGCCTGCATAGATGAGTTGATCCGATCATTCACATTTCAGAAAGAGTTGGAAAGCATGAGTTTATTCATCAGTAAGTCTCAGAGGATTAAACATTCTAGACCCTAGACCTAGGTTAGAAGATGGAGGCTAGAAGCTAAAGTCTTCAAGGTCCAGGCATGGAGGAGATTAGATTGTATAGAGGATAGTAGCTTTTAGTCTTAGGCCTATGAATAGTTAGAGCAG
Organism: Mus caroli; assembly: GCF_978045245.1. Lineage (NCBI taxonomy): Eukaryota > Metazoa > Chordata > Mammalia > Rodentia > Muridae > Mus > Mus caroli. Next base: position 133,413,168 of record NW_028227257.1, read on the forward strand.
AGAAGGGAATGCTCTGGGCTCAGCACAAGCTCTGTATTCATTCACACAGTTTGTGTATAGCTCTCAGCACTTCATCTGAGAAAATAAGGGTGATGTTTGCTTTTACATTGTCTATGTCCTGTCTCAGTTCTAGGACCCCATCTGTCTTAGACCTCTATGAGCCCCTTACATATGGCCACTGTCTCTGTAACCCTAGTATATGCTATTATTTTTACTCTAGATGGCCTTGTTTCCCTGGTGTCCACCATCTGTCCAGGCTTTTACAATCTTTCTGTACATTTTTCTGCAAATTTCCCTGAGCCCTGAGTGGATATGAAGAATATATCCTTGTTCCCTCTCTCTCTGACATTGTTCATTTGGGTATTGTTAAGTGTTCATGAGTTCTCAAGCTCTCTGTTGTGTCCTTTATTGTTGATACTCAGGTTTACCATGGTGGTCAGATATAATACAGGGGATTATTTCGATTTTCTTGTATTTGTTGAGATGTGCTTTATGTCTAAGTATGGAATAATTTTTGGAGAAGTTAGGTGTTATTCTCAGAAGTCTGTTTTTATGTGTTGCTTGGCTATTTAACTTTGCAATTTTTAATATTATGTATTCTGTTATTTTATGTTTTGATTATTATTGGTCAAGGGAATCTTATTTTCTGGTACAGTCTACTTATAGTTCTGTATGCTTCTTATACCTTGATAGACATCTCCTTCTTAGGTTTGAGTGATTTGTTTTTTAATTTGTTGAAATTATTTTCTTGGCCTTGACCTGGATTTGTACTTCATTCTCTATTCCTATATTTCTTAGATTAGGATTTTTCACAGTGTTCAGAGTTCCTCGATGTTTTGTGCCAGGATATATTAGATGTTACATTTTCTTTGACTCGGGTATCTATTTCTTACATCATATCTTTAATATCCAAGATTGTGGTATGTATTTCTTATATTCTGTTTATGAAACTTACCTCTGAGATTCCTGAACAACTTCCTACATTTTCCATAGCCATATTTCCTCTACATTTAGCTTTTTTAATTGAATCTATTTCCACTTTTCACTCTGGAGTGGTTTTATTCATTTCCTTCTACTGTTTGTGTTTTCATAGTTTTATTTAAGAGATTTATTTCTCTTTATAGTCCTCTATCCTTTGTGTTTCCATTATCCATATTACAAACCGTATTTTTGTATCATAATGTGCCTTAATTCACTGCATCACTTTGAAAAACACTTGTAACACTGGAATAACAGAAATTGGCCCAGCTTATTTGAATTATTGGCAAAGGATTCCATTATAACCATACAAATATGTAACTACAGCAAGTATATGCAGTGAGATATAAAATAATGGGTCAATATTTTCACTTTCTAATTAATGGTGCTTAATTTTGAATATTACTTACTTTATATGCAAAGGCTGTTTAAATTTGCCTAATAAATTTCCACTCTCCCTTATGTCATTCTTTATTGTTTATGAACTAATTGAAAATATCCCTATTTCTATAAAATGATTGATAAAATTAAATATAATAGTTTCCCCTAACAAGTTTATTTTTCAAATTTTTATTGGTTCTTCATGATATTCACATCGTGCACCCCAATTTCACTCATCTCTCCCTGTCCTCCATCCTTGCAACCACTCTCACAAACCAGAACAACAACAGTAACAGTAACAACTCATTGAGAAAGCTATGGTGTTCCTCAGTGTGTCCCACACTATACCCTTTTTATACATATTTCTTTGCTTGGAAATGTTCATTGTAATGACTCCTGGTCTGGTATGAAGCCTCTGACTTTCTGCTACTATAGCAAAACTGGGTGTGGGGACAGGGTCTATGGTCCTACAGCAATAGGGGTCTGTTACCACCAAAGCCAAGTGTTGGTCCCTGCCTGGAGACATGTTGATGTCTGAGAGCGAGTCCTATCTCTCACCCAGACATGGTTGGGCACTGTCCCTGATGGTATGAGATCAAGAGAACTGACCCTTCCCCTAGAGAGCTGCAGTACTCAAGAGAGTGGACTCTGAACGTTGAGGGAGATGCAGATGAGTATGGGAGAGCAGGACCTGCCACTCATCCCCCATGTGGGTATTAGGGGTGGAGCTGGGAGGAGTTATGAGGAGGAATAAGTGATAGTATGATAAAAATACATTATATGAAATTCTCCTAGAATTAATAAAATATTTTAAATATAGAAACTTTGGAACCAATGATCTAATTGAGAAAATGGGAAATGAAGGGTCATTATGGAGGATGGAAGAAGTGAACACATTAGAATGAAGGAAGATGGTAAAATAACAATAAGAATATGTGATAAAGTCATAAGCAATCATGCTATTGGTTATTTATCCAACCCTTCATAACATATAATACTGTGCATAAATATATGTATATAGTTGTAATGGACTTCTCTCATTTGGGCTGACAATGCTTTTGCCAAGAAACAACTAAAGGACCTAATATTTTGAGTTTTTCATCAAGGCTTTCTAAGTAACTAACAAAAGCATGAACACTTTTGCTATTGATTGATCCCTAGCTGTTACAAAAGTAATTTTTGTTCAACAGATGTAATTGTCATCTTGAAGGAATACTCATGAATAAACTCAACTTTTCTAGTTCTTTAAGAACTCTGGATAGCTGGTTCAACTCAGACATTCAGGTCCAAACTCCTCTTCAAGACTACTGATTCAAACTGGGTTCTCTCTTTTCTCACTGAATTTCTCTGCTTAGCCTCAAAGAAACCTGCCTATGAACTGAAGTTACAAAACTCAACTGAACTAACTGAACCAAACTCAGTGAATGAACTGAAATGAACTACATGGAACTTAGCTCTACTCAGCAGAACTGACTGAACTCAACTGTATAGACCCAAACTTATTCTCCCTCCCTCAGTGCTCTTAAGTCTCCTCTCTTTTCTGTATGTTCTCATTAAAGTTGGGTTTATCCTGTCTCTGACTCATTCTGTCAAATCTTTCTCTGATTTTTCACTTTGTTGGCCTCTCTGAATAGAAACTGACTGAAATAATTTCTGCCTGAGATCTACTTTTGAGAAAACACGGTGTAATATTTCAAAGGAAGGAAACATTCAACAGTCCTACACAACTATGATGCTTATAAAATACATCAACAGCCAGCAAGGCATGATATTCCTATATGTGTAATAGTAGCTTACATACCTTGGTGTTAACCAACAGCTTTTTATTTGGACTTAAGATTGACTCAACAAGTGAAAAAACATGTCTGATATAGGAAACCTAGCTAATCTTTTAGCACCATTGTTGTCATAGTTATTGAAGAACCTACCAACAGTACTTTACTAAATCAGTATAACTCTCCACAGATAAGTCTATACCTTCACCCTTCATCAAGGAAAACTCTCTTTGTAGCATATAAAGACCTCTACAGAAAACAATAGTCAATCAAAATTTATAGTTAGGACAGTCTCATTGGATATATATATATATATATATATATATATATATATATATATATTCCCATACCTAAGGGTCAGTAAACACTGCAGCAGAGGGAGTGGAAATATTTTAACAGAGAGAAGATGAGAAAGTTTGCTATGAGATTGTATCTCCAAGTAATGTCAGAAGCTACACTCCAAAGTATCACAAACATGACTGCCATGAATATGAACTGGGCAAGGAAGATAGTAATGATCAGGCTAAGCTGCATAATGAAATGCCCATGAGACGTTTTGCCTACATGAACAACTGAGAGAACCGGGAAGCAGGAGTAGTGGTCTTAAATAGGGCATAGCACAACAATTGGTTTTCCAGTACCAAATACTCTAAAAAGCATCCACAAAAGTTATATTATATTATATAGACAGAAGAGGTTAAATTTAGGAATATATATATATATATATATATGTATATATATATATATATATATGATTATATATATGATTATATATAAGTACATATTATGATAAAATTAGAAAAGATGGCTATGAATTTGAATAAGAGTATAGAAGGGTATATGAGAAGGGTTCAAGGGAGGAAAGAGAAGTGAAAAATACTGTAATTATATTATAATCCTAAATATAAGAACAGAAAAAAAGTTTTTAGTTCAATTTCTCAACATTAGGTGTTGGCAGAGAGAATAAGTTCAGAATTGCTTTGTGGGCTTTCTTGAACTGTGACATCCAGATACCCATGGTAAATATAAGCTCACTTCATGCTGAGGATGCAGTGTAGAATCTATCATATATATATATATAATAGATATATATATATAAAAGGATATATATAAAAGGATATTTTATATATATATAAAAGGATATATATATTATTTATATATATTATAATATATATATATGTATATATATATATTTTATATATATATACATATATATATATTATAATATATATATATTATATATATAATATATATATATTTTATATATATATTTATATATATATAAAAGGATATATATAAAAAATAGACATCCTTTTATATATATATAAAAGGATGTCTATTCATCATGAAGACCTGAAAAATTCTAAGTATAATGCCTCTAGATTGTTCACATACTACCTTACTTGCTCAAATTCATCACTACCAAAGAACAATTCAGAGTGTTAGGTATATATTAAAAGAACTACAATTACTAAAAATGGCACTGGTAAAATCTTGGTTAAAAAGGATAGAAAAAATGTAGAATATATTTTGTAAAGCAAAACAAAAAAAAAACCAAAAAACCCTGTGTTTGTGTCTGTTTAAATCATCATCTCCAGAAATATGGAATGTCATATTCCACCGATGAAAAGTATGAGAGTGCCACATGTCTGGACAATTGGATCCATATTTTAAAGAAATATTTTGTTTATTGGTTTATTTATTTTAAACTCCAGATTTTATTGCCCTCCTGGTCCATCCTCTGACTGTTTCACATCCCATACCTCCTCCCTTCCTGCCCTCTCTCCAAGATGTTACCACCCCCTCCCCTACATCCACCCCACCATAACTCTAAACTCCCTGGAGTCAAGGAGTTCAAGGCTCCTTCCCTCTTTCTCTTCTATTAGATTCAGTGTATCTGGTTTTATGTTGAGGTCTCTGAGAACTTCAGGGATAGAAATGGAGAGAAGCCCGAGGAAAAGAAAATCCAGCAACAGCCCCAAAGTAGGATCCAGCTTAAGGGGAGACCCGACATTATTACTAAGGCTATGGAGCACTCAAAAAAGGGACCTATCATGACTGCCCTCTAAAAGACCCAACAAGCAGCCAAAAGAGTCAGATGCAGATATTTCCACTTGATCAAAGGACAAAAGCTACTGACCCATGTAATTGAATTAGGGGGAAGCTGGAAGAAGCTGAGGAAGAAGGCAACCCTGTAGGAGGACCCGCACTCTCAATTAACCTGGACCCCTGAGATCTCTCAGATACTGGACCACCAACCAGGCAGTATACACCAGCTGATGTGAGGCCCCCAATACACATACAGTAGTGGACTTCCGGGTTTGTGTTCATTAAAAGATGCTGCAGGTTCTTTATCACATTTTTTCACTTAATTTTATTTTTAATTTATTTTTACACTCCATATTAGATTACCTGCTCCCTGCATCCACCCACCATCTGCTCCCCATCCCATATCTCCTCCCAATCCCACCTCGTCTCCACATGGATGCCACCACCCCCCACCCTACCTAACTTCTAAACACCCTGTGACCTCCAGTCTCTTTAGGGTTGTGTGCATCATATCAGAATGAACACAGACCCTAAAGGCCCAGCTATACGACTTTTGGGAATATACCGAAAAGATGCCCCACCATGCCACAGGGGTAGGTGTTCATAGCGGCCTTATTTGTGATAGCTAGAAGCTGGAAACAACCTAGACATCCCACCACAGAAGAATGGATACAGAAAATGTGGTTCACACCACACAATGGAGTACTACTCAGCTATTTAGAATGAGGACATCCTGAGTTTTGCAGGCAAATGGATGGAACTAGAAATATCATCCTGAGTGAAATAACTAAGACCCAAAAAGACATGCATGGTATATACTCATTAATAAGTGGACATTAGCCACAAAAAAGTACAGAACACCCAAGACACTGTCCACAGAACTCACAAAGCTCAACAAGTTGAAGAACCCAAGTAAAGATGCCTCAGTCCCATTTGGGAGGGAGAAGAAATCAACTACAAGGGGGGAGGGAGGGAGGGAACTGTGAGGGAAAGAGGATGGGGAGAGAAGAGGGGAACATGATCTTGTATTGGGTGGGGAAAAAGGACTGAAGCCTTGAGGGCCAGCAGAAAGAATGGAAACAGGCAACTTCAGGAGGTAGGAGGTTGGAAGGACCCTCCAGAATGTACCAAAGACCTGGGGGGGGGGTGAGAGAATCTCAGGACTCAAAGGGAGGGACCATAGATGAAATGCCCTACATGGGGATAGGGAACTTGTAGAGCACACCTCCTGCAGAAAGACAGAGCATCGAGTGAGGGATGGGGTTGCCATCCCACAGTCAAAATTCTGACCCATAATTGTTCCTGTCGTTGATCAAAATTTTATAATGTAGACAAATGAATAAACCTAATAGAAATAAAATATGTCAAAATTTATACGAGATAGAAATAACTATAAAGATGCAGGAAGTTGGGTTTCTACTAAGATGTTTTGCTGCACTCAGCAACTTTCTCTTTGTTACATTGTAAAATTAGAGTTTTGATGAGAAATCTGAAAATGTATTTCTATTCTGAGTTTAAAAATAAAGGTTCAACTGAAATTTCTGCCCAATTATTAATAATTGTTGTATGATTCAAGAGTTAGGCAAAGATCTGAGCTCCTTCCTGGTGCAGCATGATTAACATTTCAGTGCAAAATAAGATAAGAGATTGCTGACAGAATAAACATTTAACATTATCACCACTGTCTCAGTTACACTCTCCAGTTTATTCTGTCCCTGAGACTCTGGTTTCAGTAAGGATTGGTTTTATTTAAGATGTAAAAATGTGTTCACTGAGTAGTTAAAATGTAAGAGTTATCTAAAGGAAACAAATTTTGAAAAGTGATAATTATATATATATATATATATATATATATATATATATATATCTCGAAAGAGAGAGAGAGAGAGACAGAGAGAGAGAGAGAGAGAGAGAGAGAGAGAGAGAGAGAGAGAGAGAGAGAGAGAGAGAGAGAGAGAGAGAGAGATCCTGGGTATTAGTAGCAGAAACTTAGTACTTCAGAGGGTGATAAGAAAACAATTGATGTATAGGGAAATCAAGTCATTATACAAAAAAAAAATCACAAAAATTACACACCAACAAACCATATAACCCAATTTAAAAATGGGATACAGAGACAGAGAATTTTCAACAGAGGAATCTCAAATGGCCAAGAATTATTAAAAGAAATGCTCAACATACTTAGTCTTTGGGAAATGCTAAATCAAAACAACTCTGATATTTCACCTTATACTCATCAGAATTGCTAAGATTAACACTCTAGTGGCAGCACATGCTGGTGAAAATGTGGACCAAGAGTAACACCACTCCAAAGTTGGTGGGAGAACAAACTTGTACGACCACTCCGCATATCAACCTGGCAATTACTGAGAAAATTGAGACTAGCTCTACTTCAAGACCCTGCTATTGTATGCTACACTTGTGCATAAATCCAAAAGACGTTCCACTATACCATAAGGACACTTGCTCAACTGTGTTTATAGCAGCTTTATTTGTAATAACCGGACTGGAAACAACCAAATGTCCCTCAGTTGAAAAATGGATAAAGAAAATGTGGTTCATTTACACCATAGGGATACTATTTGGCTATTAAAAACAGGGACATCATAATTTTTTGCAGGCAAATGGATGGAACCAGAAATTATAATCCTGAGTAACAAAACCAAGACCCAGATATACACTCATTGTATGTACTTACTTAAAAGTGGATACTAGCCATAAAGTACAGGATAAACATGCTACTACATTCCACAGATCCAAACAAAGAGGGCTCAATGGAGGACTCTGGAACCTCACCCTGAAGGGGCATAAGATATACATGGGAAGTGGATAAAGGGACGGAAATCAGTGGGAGAGGAGGTAGGGAGGAGAACAGGAGTGGAAATTTGACATGGGAGTGTGGAGTGAGGGCTCTAAGAGAGAACTGAAATTGGTAGTTGAGCACTTCTGGGTTTGTCTCTTCTTAAAGAAAACAATGTACCAAATGAAATCTAAAATGACAGGTTAGGAAGACAAGAGATGTTTGGTTGGTAAATGACATGGCTGGCAGCAAACCTAATCTTACATACAAATAATAATGAGATATACCACCTCTATCCAGCAAAAATTCTAGGTAGCTGTGATGATTTGGGGAAAAAAATCATGAAAGATGAATCACAATTGAATAAAATATATATCACTCTTTTTGTTTTCAATTGAGTATTATAACGACTTTGCAACATTTGTTTGTACATTTTTAACTTTTCCAGGAAATAGATATTTTATAATTTCATTCAATCAAAAATAGTAAGTACATATTACTTTGTGGTTCAATCCTAGGTTGTCTGCATGGGAATTTTATTGATAATGACTTTGATACCTTAGTGCAACTAAATGAGAAAAATTAAATAATTAATTATTATAATTTGCCATAAAGATATCTTAATTAGACAAATAGATGTATTTGGTGCTATAATGTAGCAGGTAGGTTTGTATATTGATCGTTATTATAATAGAAATATTATCTCCTAGAATGTATGCCTCATCAGCTAGTTGTGCTAAGAAGTGGTTAAGGCAGCAATTGCTATGTCATGGGGTAGAATTTGAGCTCTGGAGAAACATTGTTCTATTTCAACTATTGAAGAACCCAAGAGTAAAAATAATCAGTGTGGTACACTGATTATTGTTTATGTAATTTATTTTAAGAATCAATATATCACTACTCATCATATTTATTACATAACTCTAAGAAGGTTTATCAATTATGATCACTTATGATTTATCTAAAATGTACAAGAGTCTCCAATATTTGGTTAGCATGTAGTAAAAATGTCAATTATGAAGTGTGTCATTGACTAGGACATTGAGAACCAGCCAGATGTCATTGAAGAATTCATAATAATTTTAGTGGCAGATTATCATAGCTCCCATTATGATTTTCAAGATTTACTATTATTCTAGATAAATTGTTATCTCTAGATAGGAATTGTTTTTTAAAATAATGATTATTTAGGACTTCATTAAGATATTATTAGAAACATATCTAACACCAATTTGAAAGAAGCCAAAATAGAGTGAATGAAGAGTCTCTGACTATGAAATATTTTAGAATAGGTTATACTAAAATTATGTAACCTGGCATTAGCCTATGTACAAGGACATGTATAGATAAGGTAAAACTGATGATGTCAAATTCCCCTATAGAGAGCAATAAAAATATCAAAATGGGTGAATGTTCTAGGAGAGAAAAACTGCTTAATTCAAACATACCTTTAAACTAAGCTAAATTTGATAACATCCTAGGAATTATCCATCTACAAATTTGGCGTAATACTGACTAAAATTTTTGGAGATTCAGTAAAAGTAAAATTACTACAAAATTAACTTCAATTTTTATAGTCAGCAGAATAATTGTTACCAGATTGTGCTGAGGACTATGTGTGTAAATGTAAAACTGGTGTGTAGAACAATCAGTCACATACAGCTCAGTAGAAAAGCTATTTTCATCTTATTGTTTATAGAATTGATACTTGTACCAATGAGCAAATATTATTCAGAAACATGATTCAGTGGGAAAAATGACACTATAAAGATATTATGAAATATAATGGGAAACTGGAAAAATGAATAGCTACCTCATTCATGTTGAACTGTAGTAGATGAAGTTCATTTTAAAGAAGTTTAATAAAAAAAATGGGTGTCAATACATTGTTCTTCCTATTAGGCTCTCCATTATCATTTGAGTTGTGATAGAAATATCTAGAGATGAACCCACACACCTATGGTCACATGATCTTTGACAAGGGAGCTAAAACCATGCAGTGGAAGAAAGACAGCATTTTTAACAAATGGTGCTGGCACAACTGGCGGTTATCATGTAGAAGACTGCGAATTGATCCATTCCTATCTCTTTGTACTAAGGTCAAATCTAAGTGGATTAAGGAACTCCACATAAAACCAGAGACACTGAAACTTATAGAGGAGAAAGTAGGGAAAAGCCTCGAAGAGGGGAAAAATTCCTGAATAGAACAGCAATGGCTTGTGCTGTAAGATCGAGAATTGATAAATGGGACCTCATAAAATTGCAAAGCTTCTGCAAGGCAAAAGACACCGTCAATAAGAGAAAAAGACCACCAGCAGATTGGGAAAGGATCTTTACCTATCCTAAATCAGATAGGGGACTAATATCCAATATATATAAAGAACTCAAGAAGGTGGACTCCAGAAAATCAAATAACCCCATTAAAAAATGGGGCTCAGAGCTGAACAAAGAATTCTCACCTGAGGAATACCGAATGGCAGAGAAGCACCTGAAAAAAATGTTCAACATCCTTAATCATCAGGGAAATGCAGATCAAAACAACCCTGAGATTCCACCTCACACCAGTCAGAATGGCTAAGATCAAAAATTCAGGTGACAGCAGATGTGGCGAGGATGTGGAGAAAGAGGAACACTCCTCCATTGTTGGTGGGATTCCAAGCTTGTACAACCACTCTGGAAATCAGTCTGGCGATTCCTCAGAAAATTGGACATAGTACTACCGGAGGATCCCACAATACCTCTCCTGGGCATATATCCAGAAGATGTGCTAACTGCTAAGAAGGACACATGCTCCACTATGTTCATAGCAGCCTTATTTATAATAGCCAGAAGCTGGAAAGAACCCAGATGCCCCTCAACAGAGAAATGGATACAGAAAATGTAGTACATTTACACAATGGAGTACTACTCAGCTATTAAAAAGAATGAATTTATGAAATTCCTAGGCAAATAGATGGACTTGGAGGGCATCATTCTGAGTGAGGTAACCCAATCACAAAGGAACTCGCACAGTATGTACTCACTGATAAGTGGGTATTAGCCCAGAAACTTAGGATACACAAGATATAAGATACAATTTGCTAAACGCATGAAACTCAACAAGAATGAAGACCAAAGTATGAACACTTTGCCCCTTCCTAGAAATGGGAACAAAACACCCATGGAAGGAGTTACAGAGACAAAATTTGGAGCTGTGAGGAAAGGATGGACCATCTAATGATTGCCATATCCAGGGATCCATCCCATAATCAGCTTCCAAACACTGACCCCATTGCATACACTAGCAAGATTTTGCTGTAAGGACCCAGATATAGCTGTCTCTTGTGAGACTATGCCGGGGGCCTAGCAAACACAGAAGTGGATGCTCACAGTCAGCTATTGGATGGGTCACACAGCCCCCAATGGAGGAGCTAGAGATAGTACCCAAGGAGCTAAAGGGAACTGCAACCCTATAGGTGGAACAACAATATGAACTAACCAGTACCCCGGAGCTCGTGTCTCTAGCTGCATATGTATCAAAAGATGGCCTAGTCAGCCATCACTGGAAAGAGAGGGCCTTTGGACTTGCAACCTTTATATGCCCCAGTACAGGGGAACGCCAGGGCCAAAAGGGGGAGTGGGTGGGTAGGGGATTGGGGGGGTGGGTATGGGGGACTTTTGGGATAGCATTGGAAATGTAAACTAGGAAAATACCTAATTAAAAAAAAAGGGGAAAAAAGGGAAAAAAAAGATATATCTAGTTGGAATGTTACATAATAAATAAATTCTAACTCTCCTATAAGTCTCTATAGAATGTTAGATCCTCAAAAATGCTCAAATTTGGAGACAAAATAAGAACTAATACATATGGTATATATTTAGTTTAAATAAATTCTCTTTTGCCATTTTCCAGAGATTCAAGGTAGCCAAATCTGAAATGCTGGAAATAGCATTCATGGCTTTATGAACTTCAGTTTTTGTGCACTCATGATTATGATCAGGTAGGCATTTATCTCTTAATGATTGAGAGTCTCTTCTTACCAGATGTGGTCTTTTGGAAAACTATTCTAGCCACTTGGCAGGTCAGTGAAGGAGAAGCAAGCTTGTCACTGCAAGGGGCCGGCCTACTTTGTCCGTAAATGAATGACTAGTTTCCAAGGTTGTCAGTCTTCTCATAAGAACTTACATTTAAGTCAAAATAATGATTCCACTTAAACTGCAGTTCATTCTGCCAGCACTTGATTAGCAAGCTACTGAGTACAGGGATGGAGAGGAAGGCAGATCTTCGTTTCACTCAGGGTGTCATTAGAGCTAACACTGGCTCCATAGTACCATTATTACTACTGCTAATTATTATTTGTAAAAGCTGATAGGATTCCTGCCATTATCGCCAATGGAGAAGATGACATGCTCTCTTTCCTAGGAAAGATCTTCTTGAACTAAGTTAAAGAAATGTAGTCATTAGCCCAATCCAGAAATGGATAAGAAAGCTTTAATTCTGAGATTTACCTGTATAGATAGGCTGTAAAGAATAAGAATTGCAAATCACAGTTCATAACGCTCAACCTAAATGCAGACAGACATCATTTACACACTTTTTTCTTGTTGCAAATCATAACAAGGTGCATTGAATCCTCATAGTGAGTGGAAGTTTGGTTTATATTTTAAGCATTACAAGTGGAACAGCATGAGTAATTACTGTGGAGAGTCACTGGTTGAACAAGAGTGTAGGGGAATGCCAGGACCAGGAAGCAGGAGTGGGTGGGTTGGTGAGCCGGGGGAGAGATGAGAGGATAGGGGGTTATTGGAGGGGAAACAAGGAAAGAGGATAACATTTGAAATGTAAATAAAGAAAATATCTAATAAAAATGAATTCCGGAGGTAAAAGAAAAACAGTTCATGAAAAAAAATAGAGAAATATACAAAACCTAGTAACACACATAGTAACTAAGTTCCATGTGATCACGCTATAGCAATAGACATCCTGATGTTGAGAGAGAAAGATCACAGAGCACCATCCACAGACAAAGAACTACAGGCAAATAAAGAATACTGAAGTAAAAAAAAAAATCTGAAAATGAGTTTCTTGGTTGATTGTCTACTGCAAAGAGATCAGTTCTGAATTCGCATTCACATGAAATATTAAATTGTCTTTTAGACTGTATTTATATAACTAATATGTATGTGTGTGTGTGTGTGTGTGTGTGTGTGTGTGTGTGTGTTTGTATATCAGAAGTAGTTGAAGAGAAAAGAACCACAAATTTAAGATGGAGTTGTGCAGGAAATGGCTTAAGACGATTTGAAAAACAATTGGAAAAAGTCAAGATTTTGCTGAAGGGACCCTGTTATAGCTGTCTCATATGAGGCTATGCCACTGCCTGGCAAATAGAGAAGTGTATTCTCACATTCATCTATAAGATGGAACACAGGGACCCCAATGGAGAAGCTAGAGAAAGCACCCAAGGAGCTGAAAGGGTCTGCAACCCTATAGGAGGAACAAAAATATGAACTGACCAGTACCCCCCAGAGCTTGTATCTCTAGCTGCATATGTAGCAGAAGATGGCCTTGTCAGCCATCACTGGGAAGAGAGGCCCCTTTATATGCCCCAGTACAGGGGAAGGCCAGGGCCAAGAAGTGGGAGTGGGTGGGTAGGGAAGCAGGGCGGGGGGAGGGTATAGGGAACTTTCGGGATAGCATTTGAAATGTATATATAGAAAATATCTAATTTAAAATAGTCATGCGATATGACAAAATTTTTATTAAAATTTTTAAAGGAAAATGTTTTAGTCTTCCTATTTTGTATAGAAGGTATTACTGCCTATAAATTTTAAATTATAATTTAAACTAAATTATAGTTATAAAAGATTTACACATAACACAGTTCCTCCTTCAGAGAATTCTAGTTGTTCTGATTGCTGTTCAAAGATGAAACATGGAGTTTTTAAATATATAAAAGGAAACCAGAGTGACTAAAACAAAAACAAACAGATCACTGAAACTTGTATGGATTGTGATATAGGTTGACCATGATACTGTGTCCATTCAGAGATTACCAGAGGCCATCAAATAGGGGTCTTTAAAGCATAGTTAAATACATCTAAGAAACCTCATATTGGTCTATGGAGGTGGCACACTTTCGGACCTAATTGCTTTGGAAACACAAACCCACATCTGGGCCTTAGAACTTGAGGTAGTTACTTGCTTATGTTCCTAATGCATGGGTGGTGGGGCAAGAAAACCATGGTGCTCCCTAGCCACTAATCAGCAACTTGTGGCCCGTATGATTAAAAAAAATAGATTGGTTGTTATTATATCCGAAATTGATCTACAGGACTCCCTCTCTCTTCCAATTTTGACAAAGTATTCTTTTTCTTTGTCTTCATCGCTCCTCTCTCTCCTCTTCTTTCTCTTTTTCTCTCCATCTGACAACTCTTGTCTCTTTTCTTTTATCTCCAACATATACTCTAAAAATGTGATATCCAAACTGAGTAATTTCACTGGCAAATTACTATATAGTCAGGATAGCATAAAGTACAAATATTAACCTATCAATACAGCCATGAGACACAACTGATCATCTCCTCTTAACACATTACATCTCTTTATATAATCTATATTTTCTTGGCAAGACAACATTATTCTACCTCTAGCTGTCATTATGGACCAGTGAGTATGTATGTTCTTTACAATTCTACCTTTAAATCCTCTGACTTCTTCTTGAACTTGATTTACATACTTGCTTAATAAATACATAAAGTGAAAAATTTTGAAAATGATTAAAGACATTATTTGAACACTGTAGTTGAGGGGAAATCATCCAGATTTACAATTTATTTGAATAAATAGATGACGTTGCTTAAGTGATGCCATGAAACCCTTGCCCTGACGTGAAGCTGGACTGTTGGTGTCAGAGAATGAGCAGGGTACTGATTGTATCTTGGCCATATGTGAAGGCTCTTCTATTTTCCTTGAGCACGAGGCTTTCTCTTGTAAATATTCCTGCTTCCCTATCATGCCTCACCATAGAGACAAGGCAACATACAGCTGGGACTAGGGAAACAACGGTAAGTTTGTCTTTGCCTGTGTAATTGAAGAGAAGTTGAGATAGGTTCATGAGGAATAGTTCTCAGTCTGTAAAGGTCTTATTCACAGTCATGTTTTATCAGGATTCCCAAATTGCATTATGAAATGTTGGCAGATTTTCCTTTATAAGGCCATTTATTACCCTTGCCCTTTTGATAACATTACTATGTGTTTGTACTGAAGTCTATTATTAAATGAATAAATAATAGGAAAATGAAATATTCGATTAAAAAATGCTGGACTTTCAATTGGCAAACAAATATGTTAAAAAGTCTTGTTATTTGAATGTGGCTCTATGGACTTCTGAAAGTCCATGAATGATGTCAAAGAAAATCTGCAGAGTGTAGATAGGAACGTTCATTACAGGGCTCTGTGGGCCTTCCAAACAACTAGTTTATGAAAATATAGCACAGGTATTCACTATCAGGTACAAAATTATATCCTACACATTTGCATATCCCTATCTACAACAGAAGTCACTGAATGGATTCTACTTTGACAATCACAACCTGTTAACAATACCAACAACTCCAATGCCTTCTTGCCTCTTGATCCGTATTAACGTCTTCCATCCTCAGTTTTCTTAAGAAACTAAATCCCATTTGATACTATATGGTAAACCACAAACAAATCCTTACTCAGATAGCAACAGACTACCGTGTGATTTGGCAAGTAAGAGATGGAAGGTTGCTGAAGACTGCTCTCAGAGTCGGGTTGGCTGTTTGCAGTTTCTGAATGGTGGCTGATGGAAAAACCTGGGCTCAATTTTATGCCGATTTTGTGCCCCAGTTAGCAGTGCTAATTGGGGCACACAAGTAAATTGCACTCTGCCCTGTGGAAGTTTTCAGTTAGCCAACTAAATCAGAAAATCATTGAGAGTGTGCTAATCCATCATGCAGTCACTACTTAATTAGGTGCAAAATCTATGCTGCCTCCAGGAAGGACAAAGTTCAGACATGGGATCTCAATGATCACTTATTTGAAAACACATATGAATATATGTTGTATATATTACCGTTGTAATTACCAAGCTGAGTTTGAAAACAGGTATGTGCTTTTGAGGGGTGAGAGTACTATGAATCAGGTTTAAGTTTTATTAGCAGTGACAGGAGAAAAGGTCATTTGGTTTCTCCCACATTTCAAAGACAAATTTTCCGAGGGGAAATAAATTTCTTTTACCTATAAAGCATGTAAATTATAGGGATAAATTTAAGAGCAAATGTTCCACATTTCCTAGTGCCAAACTCTTGCTTGGGTGAAGTTCAGTGCCAAGTATTGGAACTGTGTGGATAGAAGAACAGTGATTTCCATCTATCCATTTTTACGATGTTTGTATTAATTCCTCGAGAATCCCATTCAATGTATTTTGAAGATATTCATGCTCCAACTGTTCCACTCTTTCTGTCAACACTACCACCTCCCATCCTATACAGTGCACACTGATATTATTTTTGCTCTTTCCCATTGAGTTCAGTTTGCATTTCCTAGCTAGTCTTGGTGTGGGGACTTGCCTCATGTATGGGTCACATTAAAGGAAACTGACTTTCCTTGTACCGGTACCTATCCAAATGCCAATGGCTCTTCAGCTAGTTTTAGGATTATGGGTCCATTTTGCCCACTCTATAACTTTCTCCATCCAAATTTTTCTCTGACCTTGAGAAGGTATTGTGAATGCTTTCATGATTTCTTTGAATATTTAAGTGCATTTGCCCTGTAGTGTTTGGAGAACACTATTTCTATATTGTGCACTTATGCCTTAGCTCTTAATGCACAAGAACTCTTTTTAAATTTAAAAAGGTACAGGCAGGTGCTAATTTCTACACAAAATTTATTTGAATGTGTGTTTACAGTATGTTTTAAAGAATGAAACAATGTGAGTAGTGTATTACTACAGTGTTGCTAATATTTAATGTACCATTATCTTTGCTAAATGACTAAATTACTGTGACAATTGTTATTCTTTTATAAAATATAAAGTACTAATTTGAAGAATGCTGCTTTAAATTACTCACCATATTCTGTCTTAAACACATTTTAAGTTAACATTGGTATATTGATACCAATTTATTTTTTCTGAAATTTGATTTTACCTTTGAAATAATGTTATTAATGGCTTTATGGTGACTTTGAAAGTTATAGTCTATAGATGATTTATTATGTATTATTATTTATTATGTATGATCCTAAAATCACTAAAACCATAAGGAAACACATTTTGATAAAAAGCCACATTTCTTTCAATGATTATTTGTTTTAATTAAATTGACCCATGCGATTTAGAATTCTTACTGTTGAGAATATTTGACAGTTTTAGAAATACTTTTATATTCTGCGCATGAGGATCTAGTTGAAGTATTGACTGAAGCACTGTTATTTTAACTTTGCATGAATCAGTGTTGTCCCTACCAGTATTATTCTGTGTAGCATCCTCTATCCCACCCCCAGTTTCCTTTGCAGGTCCTTTATCTTCCTCTTTTTCTCTACGTGGACATTTTTGCTTTCCATTTAGGAGAGCACTAAAAGCCAGGATCCCACATTCATTTCAGTTTTCAAATTCCAAATTATAGTTCTCAAATGAATGTCCAAACATTCTTTCAAGATCAGGAAATATTTATTCTGTAAGCTAACCCTTTATGCTTGAACATCCCCTTTCCTCTTCCATTCCCAATTCTGTTCACTGTATAGTCCTTTCTGTGGTTCTCTCTGTCCTTTCCTGCTGCCTTCCTCTCCTCGTTCTTTAATTTTTTTTCAGGAAGAGTTTTTGGTCTTGCTAATTTTGTTTTTATCATCCCACAGATTTTAGACACATTGTTTTTACCTTTGATGATTTCCTGTGTTCTTAGTTCTAAACTGTTTGTACCATCTTGAAGATTTTATCCTGTCAGGTTTCTCTGCCTCTTACACTATTGCCCTCTGAAATAACTTCACATCAAATTAAACTCGTCTGCTTTATAGAATATTGAAGACTGCATCAAACTTTCATTTTTATCCGATATTGCCTGTAGATATATGTCTAAAGCTGTTCTTTTAGCACTCATATTCCACCGAATGGATTTAACCTTCAATTACTGACATGTGACTCTCAAACAATTAAGAAATCTAAACTTTTCTGTGATCTAATGTGTAATCCTAAAACAATGAGCTCTGAAATTTTCATCATGGTTCATTTCTTCTCACTGCTTTAGCTTATCAAATATTTTTAAATATGTTCTTATCCTTATTAATGATGATGAAGTATTTGTGTCTGTATTATGTGTGAATGTTCATGTGCTCATGAACAAATGTCAGAAGCATGTCTAGAGGTCAAAGGACAACTTTTAGGAACTTGTCCTCTCACTTTGATTTCTGGAAATTGTCAGGGTTATGTCATAAGATCTCTTACCAACAGAGCAATGACAGCCCTGGCCCATCAAAATCTTATTCCTTTTTTAAGCATTGTAGCATCATTACCTACTTTATAAGACTCTAGATTTTATGTTTTAAAGATTGGAAGGTGGTGTGGCATGAGGAGATACATGTTCTTTCTCAGTCGCTACTTTATTTACTAAGCAATTTGTAAACAAACATTACAGTAAGTACTCTGGGCACACAGTCAGTATTCACAGGTTTTTAAAAATCTCTATGTTTAATTCAAGATAACCTAGGCTATAAGCCTACATCATTGGCACCATCTTTATGTGCTGGCAGTTGTTTTGCACAGTTTCATAAATCTAAGTCAAATTGACTCATTGCGAGGATCGTGAGGTCTTGAACTAGAATTCATATTGTATCTGGGATACTGGCAATGACAACATCCAGCTGCATTTGTTTTGTCATTTTAGCAAAGATTCGAAGGGTCTCCCTAGTTTTGTGGTTCTCTCATTATCAGAGCAAATATAATGGGAAATATTAAAAGTCTAGTGCATATTGTACTTCCTATTCTACTTTCCAATCACTAAAATTGCAAACAGTTTAGTTTCTACAGACAACAGACAGTGCCATTCTGAATTTTCACAGGGAATGAGTCATTGATACTCACAAAATAACCAAAACACTACTTGTAAGCTAACCTGAAGCTGGGATGTCTGGTACATTTGTCCAAAAAAGACACTGTGTTCTCTTACATGTGAATAATACTTATGTAGGATTTTACAATGCTACATTATACAATATGTATTTATGTGCATGTGTTTTTTTCTAAAATATTTCTATAAGTTTGTGGAGAACAGAGACCATAATAACATAATATAACAAAAACGTAATAGAGATTAACTACGATCAGTTTAAAAACTATTATCTGAAAAACCAACAAAGAGCCTCATGAAATTTAAGTATTCTGATATCCTTCTATGTG
The DNA here is from genome assembly GCF_978045245.1 of Mus caroli. Lineage (NCBI taxonomy): Eukaryota > Metazoa > Chordata > Mammalia > Rodentia > Muridae > Mus > Mus caroli. The sequence continues at coordinate 133,432,547 of NW_028227257.1, forward strand.
TAGCCCATTAAATGACAGCTATGAGGTTGTCATTGCAGACCAGAAATGTGGAGTTTGAACCACATCCCTGCACATCCCAATATTTGAGAGCTATGCTAAATTAGGAATACTTCAAAACTTCACTCTTCTATATATTAAACACTCTATATTTTAATTTCTATAATAGAGATAAATTTTTCCAGAAATAGGTCACAACTATTCTACAAAGGGTGAAACAATAATTTTCTCGATGTGTGGGTATGTCTTGTCTACATCTTCTCAAAGTGAATGTTGATTTTTTTCAATAATGTATGTTACATTGCAGCTAAATTTCTCAATAAGGCCTCAAAACCTCATCACTAGCAGATCCCCAGTGAGCTTCTTTATGCACCTTAAAAGTTAGAAGGAAACAATTTGAGTCCATGACCCAACACTACTTTATGAAATTCAAGAAAGATTTTTAATTTGTCAGTACTCAATTTTTCTTTCACTGTGCATGAGAAAAATAAGATTGAATTGTTAGAATTACTGTGCAGGTCAAGAGTTTGTATATAAACTGTACAAACATGCTTTGTATGATGACTATTAGATAGATATAAATATGCATGGATATATGAAAATAAGCTGTAGATAGTAATTTATTCCATTTCCAGCTAACCTTAGAGCCAGGAAGCTTTGAAAGATTGCATGTTGCTTATAATCTGTCTTATGATAAAATTAAAATGACCCTATAGTTATTTATAATGTGTTCTTTATATTATCAACAGTTCTAACATCTGTATTCATTCTCTACTTTACTTTTTTAAATATTTTTTTATTACATATTTTCCTCAATTACATTTCCAATGCTATCCCAAAAGTCCCCCATAGCGCCCCCCCACTTCCCTACCCACCCAATCCCATTCTTTTGGCCCTGGCATTCCCCTATATTGGGGCATATAAAGTTTGCAAGTCCAATGGGCCTCTCTTTCCAGTGATGGCCGACTAGGCCATCTTTCAATACATATGCAGCTGGAGACAAGAGCTCCGGGGTACTGGTTAGTTCATCATGTTGTTCCAACTATAGGGTTGCAGATCCCTTTAGCTCCTTGGGTACTTTCTCTAGCTTCTCCATTGGGAGCCCTGTGATACATCCAATAGCTGACTGTGAGCATCCACTCCTGTGTTTGCTAGGCCCCGGCATAGTCTCACAAGAGACAGCTATATTTGGGTCCTTTCAGCAAAATCTTGCTAGTGTATGCAATGGGGTCAGTGTTTGGAAGCTGATTATGGGATGGATCCCTGGATATGGCAGTCTCTAGATGGTCCATCCTTTCATCACAGCTCGAAACTTTATCTCTGTAACTCCTTCCATGGTGTTTTGTTCCCAATTCTAAGAAGGGGCATATTGTCCACACTTTGGTCTTCATTCTTCTTGAGTTTCATGCGCTTAGCAAATTGTATCTTATATCTTAGGTATCCAAAGTTTTGGGCTAATATCCACTTATCAGTGAATACATATTGTGTGAGTTCCTTTGTGATTGTGTTACCTCAGTCAAGATGATGCCCTCCAGGTCCATCCATTTGGCTAGGAATTTCATAAATTCATTCTTTTAATAGCTGAGTAGTACTCCATTGTGTAAATGTACCATAATATCTGTATCCATTCCTCTGTTGAGGGGCATCTGGGTTCTTTCCAGCTTCTGGCTATTATAAATAAGGCTGCTATGAACATAGTGGAGCATGTGTCCTTCTTACCGGTTGGGACATCTTCTGGATATATCCCCAGGAGAGGTATTGCTGGATCCTCCGGTAGTACTATGTCCAGTTTTCTGAGGAACTGCCAGACTGATTTCCAGAGTGGTTGTACAAGCTTGCAATCCCACCATCAATGGAGGAGTGTTCCTCTTTCTCCACATCCTCGCCAGCATCTGCTGTCACCTGAATTTTTGATCTTAGCCATTCTGACTGGTGTGAGGTGGAATCTCAGGGTGGTTTTGATTTGCATTTCCCTGATGATTAAGGAGGTTGAACATTTTTTCAGGTGCTTCTCTGCCATTCGGTATTCCTCAGGTGAGAATTCTTTGTTCAGATCTGAGCCCCATTTTTTAATGGGGTTATTTGACTTTCATTCTCTACTTTAAAAATGACTTTGTGTGTGTGTGTGTGTCTGTGTGTGTGTGTGTGTGTGTGTGTGTGTGTAGTTGTGCTTACTCCTACAGGCAGGGACAGCATAGGTTGATACTAAATATCTTCTTCAATCACTGATGGACCATATATTTGAAAGACATTCTGAAGCTCTCTGTTTTGCCTGGACATTAATTCCAAGTATCTGCTCATCTTGTTCTTTCAGGACTGGGGTGACAGGAAGTTGTCATCACACTTTGCTCTTTACCGAGTTACTGAGGACAGAAACACATATCCTCATGCTTGGACACATTACCTACCAGCAATCTTCTAGATACAAAATCTTACTCATTTGAAACTTGGTTAAGGAATTTAATAAAATTTGATAATCTCCTGTATTTTTTATTATCTACAGCTTTCTAATTTATTGCTATAACAAAACAAAACCAATTTAGATTTTTTTGAAGATGACCTTAATATTTTTGCGTTTTTCCAACCTCATTTAGGAAAGAAAGGTATGACTTCTTATTTTCCTCTTTCTTACCAGCAGATGTAAAACATTTTGAGTTCTATTGGAGCACATTACATAGTGGCTTCTTCAGTGCCAAAGCTTTCTTTATCAGTATTGGGTCTGGAGCAGGGCTCTCAAAAAAATCTCTGCAAAGTTTCAGTGTGTGAGGCCCTTGCTTCTTTGTCTCACTTCGTTTTTCACTTGCTGTCGCGTTAAAACACCACTAGATGGTGATAAAACCACAAGCTATGTTATTTTGACTTTACTAAGGAAAAAAAAAAGCAAACAGGTTTTCAAAGAGATTTCTTACAAGGTTTCAAAGGCTTGTCTTCTGCCCGTTTTATTAACTGGAGGAAAAGTGAGAAGACTAAAACACAACGGTATTTTCCATGCTGCTCAATTGTCATGACCTGGAACACCTCTTGGCCCTGAATTGTTTCCCAATGTGCTGCTTTCAAAATGAAGATGTTTTGTCATGATAAATATCAGGGAAAAACAGTTATGAATCATTCTGGCAAGTTTTAATGCTGAACAGAAAGTAAATTAATCCAACTCTGTCTGTCTCATCCCATCTTTTTTTTTTTTTTCCTTCAGATACAAATGAAGAGTAAACAATGCTTTGGCAATTCTTAGGTTAATCATGTGGGACTGATTGCTCAAGAATGCTATTAACATCTAGTCAATTTATACCTTACAATATGACAAATTAAAATTAATGTTGCTGTTTTCAAGATATCCAATGGGTCATGATTTTCCCGAAAAATTAGAATCACTATATAGAATGGATAATTCTGTCCCTAGGACCAGTGAATCTGGTGTTATAAAATACCGACTTAAACCTCTCCAAGAAAACAGCAAAATAATTAAGCAAACTCTGACTGAGTCAATGTCTGCCTTTACTTTAAGCAGGTTGCCTTTTGAAGTGCAACGAAGAAGAATAATCAATTGTCAATGATTCCCTGCAGAGCAGCTGTGGTTAAATCTTGCCAATAGCTTAATAACAAAAGAAAGATATTCCTTTTTTTTTTTTTTAGATTGAGTATGTTTGCCTGATGAAGCTCTATTTGATATTTTTTCAATGTTTATAATCAGTTGTTCCCTTTAGTATTCATTTAATTAGCTCATTTCAATACACTTACTTGATGGCATATGTATGTAACTCTATATTTGAAATCATCATTCCCTTTATTTCCAGAGTAATTGATGTAATGAAAATATGTAACTATTAACTTTGAATCAGGTTGAAAACAATACAAAGAGCACATTTGGGTACAAATTACTTTATGAGGGGTTTCTATTTTATTTTGCACAATTAAACAATTCCATGAGTCTCCATCTGCCACCTTTCTACATGGACATCTGCCAAAGGTCCACAAGCTCCCCTGAGTGTCCTACCTTCAAGATGCATTCAATAATAATTATTATCATTTGAGTGTCTTACCAGTGACCTTGCACGACTTTCAAAGTCACAAGTCTTCCCTGAGAGATACTCTACCTTTTCTTCTCTGTCTTGTAGGTGCTGTAAAGGATGAAGTGGTCAGTGGTGAGTGACATCAGCTTTGATGACATCACTGCTTCTCTGTGCCTTCACAGACGCAGGCAAATTTAAAGCCCTTCAGTTCTCTACATTTTCACTTCTACTCTGGAATCTAAGAGGGACTCTTGGAGTTTCCCTCTTGTTAAAGGTGGTGATTAAAGTATTTAGTAAAGACTTTGGTGATGAACAGACCTCCTAATATTAGATCTAGCATTTCTGAAGACTATAGCTCACCTTGGTCAAACCTATTCAACTCTGAATAGATGGGCAATATCTATGTCAACGGTTAAAAACTGGAGAATTTTTTATTTTTGTGGAGGGATGTGCACTGCTGTATGTTCTGAAAACACAGGATAGACAGAAGTATAATTCTGCCACTGGCAAGTGGAATTTTCATAGATTTTCCTCACAAAATAAGTCTTATAGTTCTCCTATGTTACAGGTTTGGGAAACTATTTTATGTCTCCACTATTTTATGTTCCAGAAATATCACATAAATATAATTATACAACATACTATCTCTTTTAACTTACATGTCTCACTTAGCAGAGTGTTTTCAGGGCACAATATAGTGTGTCTTAATACTTCATTCCTTTTAAGGGAGAATAATATCTTGCTATACAAAAAAAATCCCTAATATTTTCCTTTCTTTATCAGGTAATCAATACAAATAGACTTGAATATAAGTACAAATGGTTTGAATTTAGTAATGAATAAAATATTCACAAATTTTTAACTTTTTATTTTTCTTTTATTGAAAATAGGTTTTTTTCATACACTCTATTTTTATATTCATATTGGAGTGTTCAAAATCAGGAATGGAGTTGATAAATTTAAATTCTCACCAGCAACATAATAAAGTTCCAGTGATTTCCCCATCCCCAAAACACCACCATAAATGTTTGCATTATATCCATCTATAATTGTTAACTCTTTGCCAGTTTAAGACTGAGAAGTCAATCTGTCCTTATTAAGCATTCCAGAGAACTTGTGTGAGTATACTCCCACAAAACAAGAGTTAAAGGAGAAGAGCTTCTTATATGTGAGTCCATTGCCACGTGGGCTGTGGAACTGGTTGTGCCAAAATGGGTGAGGAAAGAGTTTGTGAACATAGACACCCTCTCTACCTATAACCAGACTCATACCATTCTGCTCCATTACAGACTGAGACCTAGAAAACTGTAAACCAAATCAAGTCCACTTCAAACATAGGTTCCTCAAATACTTTCTCAGCCCTGAAAATTCTGACCTGAACACCACCCTGTATTTATGATGTATCTAATTGTGATTTAGATTTTCATATCTCTAATGACTAGTTATATTCAGAATCCTTCCATGTAGTTATCATCTATTTGCATATTTCTCCATCTTCCTTGGAGAAACGTCTATTAAAATCACTTGCCCATTTTCCAAGGAGCTTTCTTGTTTAAACAAATACTTTATATATTCCTGATGTGAGTCAATTATTAAATACAGTGTTTGAAAATATTTTTCCATCTAGTGGTTTCTTTTGTTTCTAGTTGACAGCGCAAAGGCTTTAATTTTAATAAGTTTAATTAATCTATATTTTCTTTTGTTCCTTTTGGCACATCATCTAAGGTGACATTTCTTAACTAAGGGCCATAAATATTTATTTTTGTATATTCTTATAGCATCTATACACTTTCAGGTTCCAAAATAATATATAGATCTTAGCTTACCTGGTACAGATCTATGCTGTCTCTGTGCATACTCTTTTAATCTCTGTGAGTTCATATGAACTTTGCTCATGCTAATTTAGAGGACCATTTTGTTTGTTTGTTGTTGCTATTGCTGTTGTTTTTGTTTTTCTATATGTCCACTATCTCCTCTGGCTCTTAACTTTTTCTGACTCCTCTTCTGTGGAAGCTGAAGCTCTAAGGTGCAAGATTTGATAAAGACATCATATATAGCTGAATGTAACAAGTGAATTTCTCATTCTCTGCATGTCTGGCTGTGGGTCTCTATGTTAGTTCTCAACTTCTGCAGGAAGAATCTGCCCTCATTGTGTTTGAACAAGGCATTGATCTATGAGTATTATAGAATGTCATTAGAAGTCATTTTATCACAACTTCTTTTTCAGATCAGGGTTTATTTTTAGCCTAAGACACTGGGCTATTAAGTTCCAGGTGCTTTATCACCCAAGCAGTGTCAGGTATGTGTTTCATCCCATGGCATGGGCCTTAAGTCAAATCCATTATTGGTTGGTTACTCCTCCAGTCTTAGTGCCACACTTGCCCTAGCGTATCCTACAGACAGTAAACCATTGTCGATGCAGGGTTTGTTGCTGGCTTAATGTTTACAATTCTCTTTTGAGAGTACGCAGAGTATGCTTTTTGCATATCGATACGTAGGAGGGAAGGCTTTATCCAAGCACAGGCTCAAAATCTCCATCTTCAATGAGTTGTGTAGCTGTTGCATGCATATATATTTTGGTTTTCCAGTTTAGTGCTTTTAGGGTATTCCAGAGTGTGAAAATAAGTGGTTCTGTTATTCTTTTGCCTTCTCTTGGGCTCTTTTCTTACTGTTGGTTTGTTCTGTCCAACTTTGATGTGATAATTTTTGTTTCATGTTATTAAATATTATTTTGTTACACATGAATGAATGAATGAATGAATGAATGAATGAAACGTAGCTCTTAGAGTAAAGGCTCACAACTGAACTGTCACTTATACTTGTATGGAGAGGGAAGCTCAGTTTTCTCTAATAGAGTGAAACTGAGTGTATTAACACGTTCAGGGTAGCCCTTATGGTCAGGAGTAGATAACCAACTTATAAAGACTTCATAGTCATTTTTTTGTGTGTTCATATTTGAGTACAGTGTGGTGTTTTGTTTTCTAATAATACAAAGGAAGTAATTATTTTGTTTTCTTGATTTTAGTGTTTTTGTTGTTGTCTTGGGTTTTGGTGTGTTTTTTCAGAAAGAACTTAAAGTTGATTGTAGAAGAGGGGAAAAGTGTCTGAAAGGACTTGAGGAATGTTGTACAATAATCAACAAAACACATTTAAATTCAAAATTATTTTAAATAATAAAATATACTTGAGGATATGGTTTTAATTGTTCATTCACATTTAATATGTAGATGAACATACTGTATTACATTACAAAATGCTACAAATAAATTGATGTCATGTACTTTTCTACTTCACAATATTTCTTCTGTTGAAATGTTTCTTGATGTGTTAAAAAATTAAAAACATTGTAGAATCTATTAATTTTGTGTCTCCTCTTCATTTTTATTTCCTTTTATATTTAAAGGTATTTTTTAAGATTAATATAATTTCAGTATCCCAACTTCCCATTTCTTCCTCTAAATCCTCCCATTTAATCATTATATTGATTGTTATTACATACACACACATTCACGCACACCTAAATATGTAAATACAGCACACCCTGCTCTGTATGGATAAGGTCACATTTATATATGTTTTCAGGTCTCACATTTGTGTTGAGTAACCACTTGGTCTGTTCATCCCTGAATAAGACTGTCTATCGACAGAGCCAAGGTTTATCTGTTTCAACTGAGTTTAGATTAAATCATATGATATATAGGTTCAATTTTTAAGGAAGTAATCTCTGTGTTTTTGTTTGTTTGTTTTAGCAGTCATGCAATAATTGTCTAACTTATTAATCTAGGTATTGATGAAACTGAAGTAAAACTTCTATGTTATTTGATAGCTAGATAAGGAATATGCAATGCAATATGTGTACTTTTTATTTTTAAGGGAAGTAGGTATTTGTAGACATAGTTGGAACCAAATGAAGACTTCCCAGGGCTCAAGAAGGAGTGCTGCTCCAACAACTTGCCAATGTTCCAAGAAAAGATAATAAATTTACCTGATATGCTTAAAGACAAACTACTCCATGGAAAGATTGTATTTGAAAATTTGGCTCTCTTACATTTTTCTCATAAGTTCCTTCCTATTATAATGGCATAGTGTTTATTATTAATTGGTGGAAAGGCTGGATTGGTAATTTTGGAATTTGAATAGCACTTGATGTGTAACATTGCCAGCTCTTATGAGGTTGGCAGGCACTGTGGGGAAAATACTGAAGATTTTAAATTGGGGTAGAACAATATCCTAGTATGTGTGGTGTGCTAGAACAAATAAAGGTGGGATGACTTATAAAAAACAAACAGTAGTTCTTAACATCCTTAATCATTAGGGAAATGCAAATCAAAACAACCCTGAGATTCCACCTCACTCCAGTCAGAATGGCTAAGATCAAAAATTCAGGTGACAGCAGATGCTGGCGAGGATGTGGAGAAAGAGGAACGTTCCTCCATTGTTGATGGGATTGCAAGCTTGTACAACCACTCTGGAAAACAGTCTGATGGTAACTTAGAAAATTGGACATAGAACTACCGGAGGATCCAGAAATACCTCTCCTGGGCATATATCCAGAAGATGTTCCAACCAGTAAGAAGGACACATGCTCCACTATGTTCATAGCAGCCATATTTATAATAGCCAGAAGCTGGAAAGAACCCAGATGCCCCTCAACAGAGGAATGGATACAGAAAATGTGGTACATTTACACAATGGAGTACTACTCAGCTATTAAAAAGAATGAATTTATGAAATTCCTAGGCAAATGGATGGACCTGGAGGGCATCATCCTGAGTGAGGTAACACAATCACAAAGGAACTCACACAATATGTACTCACTGATAAGTGGATATTAGCCCAAAACTTAGGATACCCAAGATATATAATACAATCTGCTAAGCACATGAAACTCAAGAAGAATGAAGGCCAAAGTGGGGTCACTGTACCCATTCTTAGAATTGGGAACAAAACATCCATGGAAGGAGTTACAGAAACAAAGATTGGAGCTGTGACGAAAGGATGGACCATCTAGAGACTGCCATACCCAGGGATCCATCCCATAATCAGCTTCCAAACGCTGACACCATTGCATACACTAGCAAGATTTTGCTGAAAGGACCCTGATATAGCTGTCTCTTGTGAGACTATGCCGGGGCCTAGCAAACACAGAAGTGGATGCTCACAGTCAGCTAGTGGATGGATCACAGGGCTCCCAATGGAGGAGCTGGAGAAAGTACCCAAGGAGCTAAAGGGACCTGCAACCCTATAGGTGGTACAACAGTATGAACTAACCAGTACCCCGGAGCTCTTGACTCTAGCTGAATATGTATCAAAAGATGGCCTAGCCGGCCATCAGTGGAAAGAGAGGCCCATTGGACTTGCAAACTTTATATGCCTCAGTACAGGGCACACCAAGGCCAAAAAAAAAAAAAAAAAAAAAAAAAAAAATGGGAATGGGTGGGTATGGAAATGGGGGAGAGAGGGGAGGATATGGGGGACTTTTGGGATGGCATTGGAAATGTAATTGAGAAAAACACGTAATAAAATATATTTTAAAAAAAAGTCAAAAAAGAAATTGGTTTCAGTTTCATAAAAAAAAAAAAAAAAAAAGTCCTCAAAACAGGGAATGTAACCTCCAATGTATTTGGTTTTGTTGATAGCATTATAGACCTGATAGACCTTTTTCCTCTTGCACCATTTATTTCTGGGAAGAAGGAAAGAGCTCTCAGACATCTTTATAACGCAGCAATTTCATTCAAGAGACTTCCCTCTTGTAGCTTTTAATGTTGCAAAGTACTTACCTTCTAATTCTATCACCTCAATATTTAGGGTTGTTTTACTATTATGAAAAACATCTTACTAAGCAAACAAGTCAATGGCCTTTCTCTACACAAAGGATAAACAGGCTGAGAAAGAAATTAGGGAAACAACACAATAGTCACAAATATCACAATAGTCACAAATAATATAAAATACCTTGGTGTGACTCTAACTAAGGAAGTGAAAGATCTGTATGATAAGAACTTCAAGTCTCTGAAGAAAGAAATCAAAGAACTCAGAATATGAAAAGATCTCCCATGCTCATGGATTGGCAGGATCAATATAGTAAAAATGGCTATCTTGCCAAAAGCAATCTGCAGATTCAATGCAATCCCCATCAACTCAATTCTTCAACGAATTAGAAAGGGCAATCTGCAAATTCATCTGGAATAACAAAAAACCTAGGATAGCAAAAACTCTTCTCAAGGATAAAAGAACCTCTTGTGGAATCACCATGCCTGACCTAAAGCTTTTCTACAGAGCAATTGTGATAAAAACTGCATGGTACTTGTATAGCGACAGACAAGTAGACCAATGGAATAGGACTGAAAACCCAGAAATGAACCCACACACCTATGGTCACTTCATCTAAAAGGGAGCTAAAACCATCCAGTGAAAAAGGACAGCATTTTCAACAAATGGTGCTTGCACAACTGGAGGTTATCATGGAGAAGAATGCGAATTGATCCATTCCTATCTCCTTGTACTAAGGTCAAATCTAAGTGGACCAAGGAACTCCACATAAAACCAGAGACACTGGAATTTATAGAGGAGAAGGTGGGGAAAAGCCTTGAAGATATGGACACAGGGAAAAAATTCCTAAATAGAACAGCCATGGCTTGTGCTATAAGACCGAGAATCGACAAATGGGACCTCATAAAATTTGCAAAGCTTCTGTAAGGCAAAAGACACTGTCAATAAGACAAAAAGGCCACCAACAGATTCAGAAAGGAGTTTTTAAATATCTTTAGTTTTGAGATCATACTTCTATCATTCCCCCTCCTCCTTCCCTCCTCCATAATCTCTCTCTCATGTACTCCTCTATGGTCCTTTCCTTCAAATTCAAGGCCTCTTTTCTCATTAATTATTGTTACATGCATATCTGTATATCTTGTTTAGTCCTTCTAAAGCCATTCGTATGAATGTTTTTAGGGATTATATTTAGTATTAGATCACCAATAGGTGTGCTCTTCCCTGGGGAAAACTATTTCTCCCACTTTAATTGTTTAAGTATTTCAGAGTTGGCTGTGGCAGAAAGATTGTAAGAGCCAGGAGATCAGGGAGTGTTCTGTGAGATTATGTCTCCTAAGAATAGCAGAAGCTCCATCTGTAAAGGCTCATCATTACTGCCAAGACTGTTAAACATTAGCTGAACAATAGTCATTCAAATTAGAAGCAATTGTTAGTATTTTTGTACATATTTTTTGGTTATGTTATTGTTTACAATGCACAACAAAAGTATTCAGAATTTCTATGCCCATGCTATTTCTCCATTTTATGAAACCCACAGATGGGCTAAAGTACTTGAGCAATGATTCTGGGTTTGATTGCCTCATTCTTACCTACCCCTGAAACTTATCTGCTTCTTGCTTTATCATCAGTTGCCTTAGTACAAGGAGATAGGAATGGATCGATTCGCATTCTTCTACATGTTAACAACCAGTTTTGCCAGCACCATTTGTTGAAAATGCTGTCTTTCTTCCACTGGATGTTTTTAGCTCCCTTGTCGAAGATCAAGTGACCGTAGGTGTGTGGGTTCATTTCTGGGTCTTCAATTCTATTCCATTGGTCTATTTGTCTGTCACTATACCAGTACCATGCAGTTTTTATCACAATTGCTCTGTAGTAGAGCTTTAGGTCCGGCATGGTGATTCCACCAGAGGTTCTTTTATCCTTGAGAAGAGTTTTTGCTATCCTAGGTTTTTTGTTATTCCAGATGAATTTGCAGATTGCACTTTCTAATTCGTTGAAGAATTGATTTGGAATTTTGATGGGGATTGCATTGAATCTGTAGATTGCTTTTGGCAAGATAGCCATTTTTACAATGTTGATCCTGCCAATCCATGAGCATGGGAGATCTTTCCATCTTCTGAGATCTTCTATAATTTCTTTCTTCAGAGACTTGAAGTTTTTATTATACAGATCTTTCACTTCCTTAGTTAGAGTCACGCCAAGATATTTTATATTATTTGTGACTATTGAGAAGGGTGTTGTTTCCCTAATTTCTTTCTCAGCCTGTTTATTCTTTGTGTAGAGAAAGGCCATTGATTTGTTTGAGTTAATTTTATATCCAGCTACTTCACCGAAGCTGTTTATCAGGCTTAGGAGTTCTCTGGTGGAATTTTTAGGGTCACTTATATATACTATCATATCATCTGCAAAGAGTGATATTTTGACTTCATCTTTTCCAATTTGTATCCCTTTGATCTCCTTTTGTTGTCGAATTGCTCTGGCTAGGACTTCAAGTACAATGTTGAATAGGTATGGAGAAAGTGGACAGCCTTGTCTAGTCCCTGATTTTAGAGGGATTGCTTCAAGCTTCTCACCATTTACTTTGATGTTGGCTACTGGTTTGCTGTAGATTGCTTTTATCATGTTTAGGTATGGGCCTTGAATTCCTGATCTTTCCAAGACTTTTATCATGAATGGGTGTTGGATCTTGTCAAATGCTTTTTCTGCATCTAACGAGATGACCATGTGGTTTTTGTCTTTGAGTTTGTTTATATACTGGATTACGTTGATAATTTCCATATATTGAACCATCCCTGCATCCCTGGGATGAAACCTACTTGGTCAGGATGGATGATTGTTTTGATGTGTTCTTGGATTCGGTTAGCAAGAACTTTATTGAGGATTTTTGCATCAATATTCATAAGGGATATTGGTCTGAAGTTTTCTATCTTTGTTGGGTCTTTTTGTGGTTTAGGTATCAGAGTAATTGTGGCTTCATAGAATGAGTTGGGTAGAGTACCTTCTGTTTCTATTTTGTGGAATAGTTTGTGAAGAACTGGGATTAGATCTTCTTTGAAGGTCTGATAGAACTCTGCACTAAACCCATCTGGTCCTGGGCTTTTTTTGGTTGGGAGACTATTAATGACTGCTTCTATTTCTTTGGGGGATATAGGGTTGTTTAGATCATTAACCTGATCTTGGTTCAACTTTGGTACCTGGTATCTGTCTAGGAACTTCTCCATTTCATCCAGGTTCTCCAGTTTTGTTGAGTATAGCCTTTGGTAGAAGGATCTGATGGTGTTTTGGATGTCTTCAGGATCTGTTGTTATGTCTCCTTTTTCATTTCTGATTTTGTTAATTAGAATACTTTCCCTGTGCCCTCTAGTTAGTCTGGCTAAGGGTTTATCTATCTTGTTGATTTTCTCAAAGAACCAGCTCCTTGATTGGTTGATTCTTTGAATAGTTCTTCTTGTTTCCACTTGATTGATTTCGCCCCTGAGTTTGATTATTTCCTGCCGTCTACTCCTCTTGGGTGAATTTGCTTCCTTTTGTTCTAGTGCTTTTAGGTGTGTTGTCAAGCTGCTAATGTGTGCATGCAAGACATAAAATAAGCACAGCACTTTCTCTGGGATTAATCCTAATTGGTAAATTTGATTTTACTAATTGAGATATGAAAATGTCATCAATAGGCTTTGCAAATCATAACACATAAATGTATTATTGCCATTCAGTGTGATATCTCATGCTTTAGAAACTTACATGGTAAGACAGACACCGATTTTATTATGGTATGAATCATGTTTAATCAACATGTGATATGGGCAGAAAGGAGGAAATATGGGTAAAACTTTTGTTGAAGTTAATTAAGACATTTCTTGGGTTTTGTTGTTGTTGTTTGTTTGTTTTTTGTTTTTTTTCAGAATAACAGAAAGATAAACTGACATGGTAGGATTGTTGAAATAAAAATTGAGTAAAACTCCAAGGGAGGACCATGATACAATTTTTAGTACTCTTCTGTTAGAGAGCGATAAATAAGTATAACAGAGGTAGTGCACAATGAATTATGTTGCTCACTGTGAGAATTACAGATTTCTAGGTACTGTTCTCATTTTGCTGGTAATAATCCTGAGCTAGACAGGGTTCCAAATTTGGGTAGAGAACTCTTTTCTAAAGTCAAGACTCCTGAAACTTTAGGGTTCTTTGCTGTAAAGTTTCTTTTCCCACTTATATTTTTATGCTTGAATATTTACAGAAAAATACCTGATATCGAAATATAAAAAACTTAAACAAGTCTTTTTTTTACTACAAAATACAATGAAATTAATCTCTACTTTTTATGTCTCCTGTATAATATGTGGTTTTTCTTTTACCAAATAATTTTCTATATTGAAATAATTATAATTTATGACACAGTCAAACATATATTGTTCCACTTGTTTTATTAGAGTTTAAAACTGACTGTCTATTGTTATTTGAATTGAAAAGAATATATATTATGTTGGGTTTTAGAATGCCTAGACATAAATGCTTAGTTCAAGTAAAATATGACATTGCTTCTTGTTTGTTATCAGTTGTTTAGGAGTGTGCACTCCTTTTTGTTTTCATGATTTTTTCTCCAGGTATTTTAAAACCTATATGTATATAGGTTATAAATATATATATAGGTTATATATATATATATATCCTCAATATTGGTTTAAAGCTTCTATTGCTTCTATTCATGTTTCTAAAAGAAATGCATGATTCTTTAGTTGAAGGCTATGCTTTGACTTTCCGTGGGTTCACTTTATGTCCAGCAAACATGCATTTGTATAAAATATTAATCACCCATGGTGTCAGTTAAAAGTTATTCATTGATCATCTGCTAAGAGAATAGTGTACACTAACCTGCAATGCTTTATTTCTTGGCCTGACTCAAACAGTACCCTCAGGAACTATTTGGCATACAGATTATTGTGTTTTTAGTACCTATCTTGGTACATAAAATATCACACCAGCAGAATAAACATGTTGGATAAAAGGAACTTTCAGTTTATGACTACATATTCAATGTCATTGGGTTTTTTAAATAGATTTTTGTAGTATTTGGTAAAAGTCTGCCATGTCCATATAAAATGAGTGATATTGAGTCTGGTGAAACATTCTACATTTCATTGCTAGCTTTCCATCTATCTGCAAGCCATTGAGATACATTGATTTCTCAGTTCTTGCGTTGTCACCTCAATTCTGAACCTAATTATTAGGATAATACTGATATTAGGTTCAAAGACTTTTATGATGACATAGCATACTAAGAAACATATAGTACTCAATAAGATGCTTGACTTATAATAAATTTTCAGTTTTAGGTATATCAACTTAAATTTTATATAAACTTAAATTTTAATTCACTTCTAAAGAATCTAGAGCTTCCCTTCATGCAGATAACACATAAATTAAGCTTTTCCCACAAAGCTTCTTGAGTCTTCTGAGATGAAATATTTGCAATCAAATTCTAAGACTGTTAGAAACCCATAAAAATAAGGTAAGTTCCAGAGAAGTAGATGAATGAAGAAATACTCAAAGATTTTCTGAGAAAAATATGCTATGTCGTTATGTTCACTCTTTTCCCTCCTTTTTTCCATGGACACCCTGTTGGCCTTTGTCTAAGATGAACAAATGAAACCCCTCTGCTTCAGCCTAATCTGGAAAGAAACTCTGCTCTTTCATGTGTCTTTCTCAATTGCTAGCTCTTACTGAAGTTACTATACTTTATACATCTTCAGTTTTGGTGAGAATTTCAGGAAACCCCACAAGAGAATTCTGGACATGAAGAACTAAAAGGGACTCACAGGACCACAACATCCTTATAAAGGTAACAGGCTATTGGTTCTCATTCTCTCTCTCTCTCTCTCTCTCTCTCTCTCTCTCTCTCTCTCTCTCTCTCTCTCTCTCTCTTTCTCTCAGATTTATTTATTTTTATTAGAGGTTTCTTCATTTACATTTCAAATGTTATCCCTTTTTCTAGTTTCCTCTCTGAAAATCACCATACCCTCCCTCTTCCCCTGCTCTCCAACCCACCTACTCCAACTTCCTAGCCCTGGCATTCCCAAAACTGGGGCCTAGAATCTTCACAAGACCAAGGGCCTCTCCTCTCACTGATGGCCAACTAGGCCATCCTCTGCTACATATGCAGCTAGAGACATAAGCTTTGTGGTGGGGGGAGATACTGGTTAGTTCATATTGTTGTTTCTCCTATTGGGCTGCAGACCCCTTCAGCTCCTTGCGTACTTTCTCTAGCTCCTTCATTTGGGACCCTGTGTTTTATCCAATAGATGACTGTGAACATCCACTTCTGCATTTGCCAGTGTACTGGCTAGTTTTGTGTCAACTTGACACAGCTGGAGTTATCACAGAGAGAGGAGCTTCAGTTGAGAAAATGCCTCCATGAGATCCAACTATAAGGCATTTTCTCAATTAGTGATCAAGGGGGAAAGGCCCCTTGTGGGTGGGACCATCTCTGGGCTAGTAGTCTTGGGTTCTATAAGAGAGCAGGCTGAGCAAGCCAGAGGAGGCAAGCCAGTAAAAAACATCTCTCCATGGCCTCTGCATCAGCTCCTGCTTCCTGACCTTCTTGAGTTCCAGTCCTGACTTCCTTTGGTGATGAACAGCAGTATGGAAGTGTAAGCCGAATAAACCCTTTCCTCCCCAACTTGCTTCTTGGTCATGATGTTTGTGCAGGAATAGAAACCCTGACTAAGACTAATTGGTACCAGCTGAGTGGGGTATTCCTGTGACAACCTGACCATGTTTTGGGGAGGACTGTGGAAGGACTTTGGAACGTTGGGCTTGAATATCCATTCATTGTTAAGAGCTCTGTCAGATGTTTTGTAGGAGCTTGGAAGATAATGTTGAGAACAGTGCAGAAGATGGAGGCCTGGCTTGTGAAAATTCAGAGGGAAAATTAAAGACTCTTTTTCAGGGCCATTGCTGTTTTGATTGTTAAGATTCTGTAGTTCTGGTTAGCTGGGGCTGAAGAATCAGCTGTGATTAACAAGATACCAGAACTACTAATGCAAAAACTTTGCATTACTGGAACTATTGATGCTGGTTAGCTGGAGCTAAGAAATTAGCGGTGATTAAGAGAGGCCCATTGGACACACAAGCTTTATATGCCCCAGTAAAGGGGAACGCCAGGGCCAAAAAAATGGGAATGGGTGGGTAGGGAAGTGGGGGAGAGGGTGTGGGGGACTTTTGGGATAGCATTGGAAAATAATTGAGGAAAATACGTAATAAAAATATTAAAAATTAAAAAAAAGAGACCAGCATCATTGAGGTGACATCTTCTGGGAAGTGTTTTCTGAAAGCACAAAGAGGCTGTGTTCCAGAGATACCCAAGGTTGTACTCCTGCTGCAGCGGGACTTGGTAATATGTAAGGGTTACCCAGGTGGTACTGGTTTTGAAGGCATGAAGGGGTCATGCAGAGCATCTGAGGCTCAGCACTGTGAGAGGCCATGGAAGGCCATTGGTGAAGGTGCAGCCTCAGTTGCAATTGAAGGCCCAGGACTAAAGGGGTCACACAGTGTTTTGGAGATGCCAGTTCCATGAGATGACCACCAAGAGCAGCAGCAGCAGTGGAGTACCGGCATCTAGAGCCTAGAGGACAACGCGTGTGCTACAAAGGGCATGGCTGGAGAAGTGACCCAAGTCCTTGGAGGAGCCCAGAAGATCGTGAGTTGGATCCCAGACATTTGACGGTTGGTTTTTGCTTTTGATTGTGACTGTGCCATGATATTTTCCCTCTTGAAGGAAGAAACTGTTTTAGTGGAGCCCACAGTTAAGAGACTTTTAATTGTAAAAAAACTTTGAATTTAAAAAGAGATGGATACTTTAAAGAGATTGAAAATTTAAGAATATGTAAAGACTGTGGGACTTTTAAAGTTATTTAGATCTTGGGGATGAGTAAGAATATAAGGGTTGAGGCTTACTAGTGATGTGCTTGTGTGTCAAGTTGACAAGGGGTCAATTGTACTGGCTAGTTTTGTGCCAACTTGACACAGCTGGAGTTATCACAGAGAAAGTATCTTCAGTTGAGGAAATGCCTCCATGAGATCCAACTGTAAGGCATTTTCTCAATTAGTGATCAAGAGGGAAAGGCCCCTTGTGGGTGGGACCATCTCTGGGCTGGTAGTCTTGGGTTCTATAAGAGAGCAGGCTGAGCAAGCCAGAGGAGGCAAGTCAGTAAAGAACATCCCTCCATGGCCTCTGCATCAGCTCCTGCTTCCTGACCTTCTTGAGTTCCAGTCCTTACTTCCTTTGGTGATGAACAGCAGTATGGAAGTGTAAGCCAAATAAACCCTTTCCTCCCCAACTTGCTCCTTGGTCATGATGTTTGTGCAGGAATAGAAACCCTGACTAAGACAGCCAGGCACTGGCATAGCATCACAGGAGACAGCTAAATCAGAGTCCTGTCAGCGAAATCTTGTAGGTATATGCAATAGTGTCTGGGTTTGGTGGTTGTTCATGGGATGGATCCCTGGATAGGGCAGTCTCTGGATGGTCCTTCTTTCAGTCTCAGCTCCAAACTTTGTCTTTGTAACTCCTTCCATGTGTATTTTGTTCCCCTTTCTAAGAAGGAATGAAATATCCACACTTTGGTCTTCCTTCTTCTTTAGTTTCATGAGCTTTGCAAATTGTATCTTGGGTATTCTAAGTTTCTGGGTTAATACCCACTTATCAGTGAGTGCATATCATGTGTGTTCTTTTGTGACTGGGTTATCTCACTCAAGATGATATCCTTGAGATCCATCCATTTGCCTAAGAATTTCATAAATTTCCCAGCACTTGGGAGGCAGAGGCAGGCAGATTTCTGAGTTCCAGGCCAACCTGGTCTACAGAGTGAGTTTCAAGACAGCCAGGGCTATACAGTGAAACCCTGTTTTAAAAAAAAAAAACCCAAAACATAAATTTTCATAAATTCATTGTTTTTAATAGCTGAGTAGTACTTCATTGTACAAATGTACCATATTTTCTGAATCCATTCCTCTGTTGAGGGACATCTGGGTTTTTTCAAGCTTCTGGCTAGGATAAATAAGGCTGCTATGAACTTTGACAAAGGAGTTAAAACCATCCAGTGGAATGAAGACAGCATTTTCAACAAATGGTACTGGCTCAACTGGCAGTTATCATATAGAAGAATGTGAATTGATCCATTCTTATCTCCTTGTACAAAGCTCAAGTCTACGTTCATCAAGGGTTACTCCACATAATACCAGAGACACTGAAACTTATAGAGGAGAGTGTAGGGAAGAGCCTCAAAGATATGGGCACAAGGGAAATATTCCTAAACAGAACAGCAATGGCTTGTGTTGTAAGATCAAGAATTGACAAACGGCACCTCATAAAATTGGTTCTCTTTTAAAACTTAGAAAAGTGATACAAAGATGTGTTTATGACCAAAGCCATACGATGATAAAGCTCAGCATGTTGTCTAGTGGCAGATTGCTTCTAATATAGCAAATATTGTAGAATGTGTTCTCTACATTATGGCATATTGAAAAGAGACTTTCTACATTCACAGCAAAATTGTGAGAAAGCTATAGAATTATCACATGGACCCCATCTTGCTATATCCCTTCTTCTACCAGACCAATATGTTGGAATAGATAAAATTACCTACTCTTGCGATAGCTAATGTTGGTGCTCACATTTGTTGATGCTCATTCTATAGGTTTGTATAAATTGGTAATGGTATCTCTACTTAATACCATTTTGAAAATCCTCTACATTCTCTATGACTTTGTTGTTCCTCTTTTCTTCCATCTCTAAAACACTAAAAATTAAACCTCTCACTATGTCTCTACTTCAGACTTTCTAGACCATTGTGTAGTAAGGCACTGCACACTCCCACTATGGTTAACAAGCGTTAACATCTCTATTATAGGTATCATGAGGATATATCACCTGGTGGCATCATTGTCATATTAGTTTCTTGGCTGTTTGAACTGTGACACAAACACCTGGTAACTTATTTCTGTGAGTATATCCCTGACTCTAAGTAATAATGTCACTTCAGTTAGAATCCCACCTTATATCTGGTTAGATCCTTTCCTTGATAATTCACATTTAGTGCTGCTTTATGTCTTTTGTGAGCTCATTTATGTTTAGTGCTGAACAATGTCCCATTATATGAATGCATCACAATTATCTCTTTATGTCCAGAGGGAAGTCTTAGTTGCTTCCATATTTTGACAGTTGTGAATAATGCTACGATACACATTAATGTGCAGTTTTTTGAATGGATGTAAGTTTTTTCTTCCCTTTGATGAGTGCCAAGGATTGTGATTATTAGGTTATACTTTAAGAGTGTGATAAGCTTTCTTTAGTAGTATAATTCTTCATTCCCCCTGAGTGACTAGTGGCTGTTCTTGTTGCTTTCTAGCCAAAGCAGCTATTGGTATTGTCAGTGTCATAGACTTTCTGTTTCTGTACTGTGTGTATAGTGTTATACCATTCCTGTTTAAGAGTAAATTTTAATTTTAACATTCTTTGGTCTTTCATAACTGGTTGCTTAAATATCTTCAGAAAATAGCACTATACATTTGTTTCTGTCTAGGACAAATATCTTTTCATGTTCAGGCTTTCTTGATATTTCCTAATAGCTTGCTTGTTTATTATGTTATATATTTTATTACTGGAACAAAATGGCTGACAAGAAACAGCTTAAAGGAGAAAGAGTATTTTCCCTTGTGATTTTTCATTACAGTGGAGACAACATGGCAGCAGGAGCAAGAAGTAGCTGGTAGCATTGAATCCACAGTCAAAAAACAATGAGAAAAGAAATCTCAGGCTCAGGTAGCTTTCAGATTCCTTCTCTTAATTTTAGACCCATGAAAAATAGGATGGTATCATAAATATTTATGGTAAGTATGCCCACTTCAGTTAATATAATGTGGAGACTCTTCACAGGCATGTACAGAGGCTTGTTACCATGGTAAATCAGTATCTTCTTAAGCTGACAATTCTGATCATCTCATTCTTACCCTTGCTAAGGTCACACTAAAACAAATAGTGTTTAAGATATAACCTTTGAGTCCCAACCTTATGGGTTTATGTCCATTTCAACACAAAGGATCTTCAGTCTAAAACCAGATGCATCAGGAATATTTTAAGAGTCACCACACTATTTTAATGTTCAAATACAAAATCTTGTCTAATTATAGAGACTAGGCATAAAGGAACAAGTTCCCATATCTCCAGGGTACATAATAAAAATCCACATTCTAAAAGGGAAGATGGAAACGTAGCAATGAATGATCAGAAAACAACAATAAGAAGGCCAAACATATCTAAAAATAAAACCTTCACCTCCATACTCAGTTCTAGGATCATAATATAATAATCTGGACTCATAAAAATAAAAAATATGTAAATAAATAAATAGGAAAATGGTTTATTCTTAATAGAGTTCTGATGCACCTGGAATACTTAGTCTTGGTTTAGGGCAGGCTTCTCTCCATTCTATAATATGATATCATGAGAAGCTATGGTATCTGATATCTGCCATATCCTGGGGTCTCCAGTACAAATTAGATTTCCTATTCACAGTTTTATTCAGTGGATTCTTTGGGCCTCCTTGCAAGGCCTCAAATCCAGCCACACTGACTATCCTCAGTGGCTCTCTGAAACAACAATGTTAGATTTCATGACCTCTACCCTGCCTCACTCATGCCTGCAAAACCAGTGCTTACATTGATGGTGGTGTTAAGTTGCACTCTCATTTAGGGAAGGAGCATGACCTGGACACAGTTATGTTAGCCTTTCAATGTTGACTTGTGGGACACTGTCCTCTGTGGGAACTATAAAAGGAGGCCTGGGGGAAGAGGGGGAGGTGAAAGACCCACACTCAGCCAGAGTTTTATCTATTCTCTGGTTGTCAAGTGTGGGAGAGCTGCCGTGCATTTTCCACTCAGTCCTGGGTGGGCATTCAAGTCTCTGACCCACTCTTCAGGGGGTGGATAAGGGGCCCTACCTGGGAACCCTGGAGCTACTTTGCTAAAGCCACCAGAGTTATTAGAAAGAGGGATGAGGGAAGAGGTTCCCAACACCTGCGAGAGTGCATGCAGTGGATCTTGACTGGAGCAGAGACTCTCTATGATTTTAGAGCTTTATTATAGAAATGCAGGGGGAAAGAGAGTAGGTAGAAGAGAGGGGGGGCTAGAGAGAAAGAGAATAAGAGGGAGAAAGGAGAGGAAAGAGGAGAGGAAAAGTCAAAGAAATGGAAGAGAAGAGAGGAGAAGAGAGGAGTGAGAGAAGTGAGAGGTAAGAGAACAAAGGAGTGAGAGGAGTGAGAAAGTGAGAGGTAAGAGGAGAGCAGTGAGATGTAAGAGAGTGAGGTGAGGCTGAACATCCCTTTTTATGGTCTTCAATGTTGCTAGGTAACTGGGGAGGAGTTTAGCCTGAAGATCAAAAGCTTGGGTCATTGTCTATGTTCCTACCGACCATGCTTCTCTTGTCGGGGCTGTGGAGGGCGGTAACTTAGGCAGGAGCCAGAGTTTCAGGAGCATGAGGGAACGCCTACCATGTCATGAAGGTGAATTATCACCACCAAGATTCAGACATCAGCTCAACTGGAGACCAGCCTGCATGTGCATAGACATTTGAGCACCTAATTATACAGCAGCATTTTTTGTTTAGGGTCTCTTCTTCTAAACAAATATGGATCTTTATCCAGGCTCTTATGTTTGATTCCTACCCTCAGAATACCCACTGTGTTTTTCTCTTCCTATGTTTCTATTTTCCTTACCATACATTATCTCTTTTACAACTATTGGTTCTTTCAAACTCTCTTCATCCATAAGATAAATTCAATCTTTCTGCATACTTTCCATATCTTTCCCCTTTATCTTTAGGACTCTTTCTCTCTCACTGTAGATAGGGATCAGAGATTTAAACAGTAGCCAGGCCACACTCTGAATGATAGCATGTCTTAGAATTTCCTCACCAAACAAATTAGTCCCTTATTTCTGTACACATTAGAATTCTGAAGACAAGGGTAGAAGCCAGGCACATTCTATTTTAATTTACTTACTAAAGAAAAAATATTTATGTTTGTGTAGGAGATAGTACTTGTTGTCTGAGGGCATCTTTTTTCTTTTCTTTTTCTTTTTTTTTTTCCTTTTATTGGATATTTTCTTTATTTACATTTCAAATGTTATACCCTTTCAAGTTTCCCTACTCTATCCCTCCACTCCCTGCTTCTATGAGGACGCTCGCCCATCCACCCCACTCCTACCTCCCAGTCCTTAAATTCCCCTACACTGGGGCATCAAGCCATTCCATGACCAAGGGCCTTTCCTCCCATTGATCCCCAACAAAGCCATCCTCTGCTACATGTGCAGTTGTTGCCATGGATCACTCCATGTGTACTCTTTTGTTGGTGGTTTGAATCCAGAGTTATGGTCCAAACCTTAGCTCTGATGTGCTAAGGGGATCACAGAGACTGAACTGACAACCATAGATCATGCATGGGATGGACCCAGGCTCTTTTGTACATATACAACAGATGTCCAGGTTGGATTTTCTGTGGTACTCCTAAAAGCAGGGACAGGAGCTGTCTCTGACTCTGTTGGATACCTTTGCCATAATTGGGATGCCTGGTCTAGCCTCAAAAGGAGAAGATGTGCCTATTCCTACTGGAACTTGGAATGACAAAAAGGGCTGATATCTCTATGTAATGTGTTTTAGACATAACACATTTCCTAACTTCTCTCAGATACATCCTGATTTCCTTTCTCATCCAACTTTTTGTTCATTTTCTATTCATACATCAAGTACAATTTATGTTACCTATATATTCCTAGATGTAAGGCCTCCTAGTGGAGGATGATCAACTTAGTAGAAAACATATTCTTAATAATTATAAATTTTAATTTTTTGACATTATACTACAATTTTATCATTTCCACCTTCCTTTACTTTTCTCAAACTATTCTAATTTAACTTCCTTGATCTCACTCACATTCATAGCATCATTTCTTAAATTTTCATGTGTGTGTGTTTGCATGCATATTGTGTTCATTCCATATATTCTTATATCTATCTATCTATCTATCTATCTATCTATCTATCTATCTATCTATCTAATCATAACAAAGGAAAGTTTGATTGATGATTAATTTTATTCTGTAATACCTTACATTGCATTCCTAAGCACTGTTTTGTCCACATCAGTTACCTATTTATATTTACATTATGCTAGAACTGAAGGACACCATCTTATTATTCTGTATTATATTGTGCCTCATTCTGTGGCCTAACAAATTTACTGTCCTTAAAATTACTTTAGGTACAATATTAGGAGGAAGAAACCTAGTCTTCTGTTACTGGGAAGTATTATAAAGATGAGAAATATAATGATTTATAGTAGAGTTTAATTGATGGATTTCTTTAGTGTCATGCTTAGATCTTCATACCTTCTGTCACTTCAGTTGTACTGATGACTAACAAAGGTAGTGTATGTTTTCCAAGCAAAATTATAGAGTTGCCTCCCTAAGTTTACTTTTCTTTCCCTTTGAATTCTGAAGCTATACTGAGAATAGCTGGGACACTTGGGTTTCCAAAAGTATTTCTATTCTATTACTGAGGTCTAATTTTTTATCCTGCATTGACTTCTTCATTTCAGTCAGCTGTTGGTATTCTCTTAGAATTCATTCGGGATTTTATCCATGTACTTTTTTTCCCCCTCACATGTATAATTGTCTTGATTTCTTTGTCCAGAGTTGCATTTAACATCTTTAAATCAAGACCTTTCATGAGCATGGGTTTTAGAGAAAACATGTTAGCCTCGATTTTACATATTATTTGTGTGTTTTCTCTAGAATCTGACCATTTAGAGTTAGATCATTTGCAATGTTTGTAGGATTAAGTTGTTTTGTTTTTTCACGTAATCTTTATTCTTTCAGAGGGAGATTTCTATGTCCAGTTCATTGTTCAGAAGAGTTGATTTGACTAAGGTTGAGGTGATATTTTCCCCCTTGTGACTATTTTTCAGTGCACCAACCTATATTCCCAGGTCTCTACTGAAAGATGAGTCGAGTGCGTGTCAAGTCATCATCAGAAAATCAAATCACAACAAAACAAAAACCTACCACCAACAATAACAAAGTCGCAACAACAATAAAAACAATCACTGTTTTGTGACTGCATGAAGAAATAGAGAAAAGAAATAAATCAGTAGGGATAAGTGATTGGTATGGGTTGCAATATAGAAAGTACAAGGGGATCCATACATAGAAGGGGGAATAGCAGGAGTAAGGAGAGGGAAAAAAAGAGGGGGGAGAAATGTTGAAAGTTTGTCTTAAATGAGAGTGAAAAGTGAAACATAAAGACAACATTCAGCTGTTCCATGTTTATTTTGTTGTGTGATTATGCAAGTGCAGCATCTCAGGCCCTTTCTAATAACATTTCCAGTAGTTATAAACATGAACAATTATATAATATCTTGTATGTGTAAGTAGAAATCTAATACTGTTGAAATAATATGTTTATACTTAAATTGTTAGATTTTTGGCAAAGAATAAGTTTTACAAATGAATTATATTATTTTTAAACTGTTTATGTGCTTGTATTTGCACACATATGCCAATTAATGAATGAGCCTGTGAAGATGAGAAGGATCTTAATTTCCTAGTGCTGCCATTTCTCACAGCTATAAGACATATGCACGGGAAAATGAACAAAGTTCTTGTTCTTAACTTCTTAGACATCTTTATAGCCCAAACAGAGTCAATTATTGGTTAATGTTGAGAATTCTGTATACTACTTGAGGGGCTATGCATGCAAGTAAATGTATATAAAACCATATTTTCATATATGCTTAGAATAAAGTGAAAAATTAAGTACTATAAAGATAGCCAAAATACCTGGAATAAGTAAGTTTTTAATACTTGTAAGCTATGTTGGTAAATAGATTAAAATCAAATTGTAAAGTATATTAACTTTTTTTAAAAAAGTAGAAGGGTAAATAGAATTCCATAAAGTTTGCTCCTTCAAACTTTTACTTTGATCTGGAAAATTATGAAACATGATAATGAAATAACAAAAATTTATAATTGGGTTTTAGTTTCAATAATTTGTTACTTAATTTGGGAATATTATATACATTAGTTAAATCAGTTTATATTACTCTTCATAGACGAAAAGTTAGTGAAATTGCATCAACCATCTCAGTTTGGGGTAAGAAAACTGACACATGAGAAGATTAAGGTCATTTGTGTCTTAAGAGCTTGTGGAAGGTGAGAGGAGACAGAGACAAGGAAGGGAAAAGGAGGAGGAGGAGGAAATAAGTGTGGCAGTGTCAGAAACTGGTGGAGATGTGAAAGAGGTACAGAGGTTAAGGAAAGTAAATTAAAATAGGTAGCAGGGGCAATGAGGAACTGTGAAAAGCCACTGTAGGGTTCCAGACACCAGAGAAATGTGAGTCTCCCAGGACCCAACGGGATGGACTTTAGTCACAATGCACAGATAATAGGGAGAAAGAACCTATGATGACCACCTCTAGCAGATAGGCACCGCCCCTGGTCGATGAATGGGGCCACTCATTTATCTCAGTTTTTAAACCCAGAAATGTTCCTCTCCAAAGGAAGAACTGGGACAAAAAAAAAAAATAGAACAGAAACTGAAGGGAGGGCTAACTGGGGAATGGTCCCACCTGGGGATACATAAAGTCTGCAGACACCAAATCCAACACTGTTGGCCTGGTCAAGAGGTACTTGCAGACAGGACCAAGTGTGGCAATTTCTGGGGAGGTTGGGCCAGCAACTGAGCAATGTAGATATGGACGCTTGGAGCCAACCATGAGACAGAACTCAGGGAACCTGGTAGGGGTGCTGGCAGAAGGACTGGAGAAGCAGAAGGGATTGCAATTCTAGTAGAAGAACAACATAAACTGGCCTGACTACCTAGTTCACACACAGTCTAGACCACCAACTAAGGAGTGTACCTGGAGAGATCCATGACTCCAGATGTATATGTAGCAGATGACAGCCTCACCTGACAGCAATGGGAGGCCAGGCCCTTGGTGTCCTAGGGAGGTTTGATGCCCCAGAGTATCTGCTTCCCAAAGTGAATATTATTTTCCCTGAAATATCCTTCCCTAGGAATCACTGTTTAATTGTGTCAAGTTGCACTTTCTAGTTTTACATCAACTTGAAACAAGCTAGAATAATCAGAGAGGAGGAAGCCTCATTTTAGGAAATACCTTCATTAGGCATTGTAGATCTATATGCCTTATAGATCATTAATTAGGAATCAGTTGAGGAGAGCCCAGCCCTTGGTGGATAGTTGCCTACTCTAAGGTGGTAGTTCTGGGTTCTATAAGAAAGCAGACTGATCAAGTCATAAGAATAAACTCAGTAAGTATCACCTTTCCATGGCTTTGGCATCGACTCGACTCCTGCCTCCAGGTTAATATCCAGTTTGAGTCCCTGCCCTTACTACTTTGATGATGAATTGTTATATGAAACACTGAGTGAAATTAATTCTTTCCTCCCTTAGTTGCTTGTGTTCCTGGTGTTTCATCACATCAATAGGAATCCTAACTAAGATATATGGACTAAAGCAGAAGTTTACCATACATCCCCACCTCTACCATCACCCCCCAATATTCTCCTGTAAGACTTTGAATTGAGAGGGCAATGTTGGTTCTAGAGTTTGGACCATTGTAGGGATAGATATGTATACTCTCTGATTGCCACTTCCACCCTGTTTTCATAACATAGTAAACAAGCTTTTAAGTATCCCATGTCCTCTCCACTATAGTTCTTATTGAATATTGTTTTCAGAGGGCTGTCTCACACTTCTTTAAATTATGTTTGGTTTTTCATGCATAACTCCCTTTTTGCTATATTTATCTTCTGTTGAGTATACAGTTTTCTTAGTGCCAGTGTTAAAGTAGTTGTTTTTCCTAATGTATACTTTTGACACTTGTTAAGAATGATGTGGTAAAACAATGTGTGCTTATTATTTCGGGTGCTCTATTCTTTTTCATTGGTCTATATTTCTGGTTGTGTTAGCATCACAATGTTTTTGTTGTAGTGACACGAAAGAATAATGTAAATCAGGTATGGTGATATTTCCAGCATTGCTAATTCTTCTTAGTATCAGTTTTGATATTAGTGGTCTTCTCAATATATATATATATATATATTGAATTTAATTTAAATTTTTGTCTGGTAAAAAATGTCATCAAAATGTGTATCAGAATTGTATGTAAAGTACAGATTATTTTTGGTAGTGTAACCACTTTTATATTAATGTGAACAATCTGTAAATATAAAAAGTCATGCTGTTATACACTGATGTCATCAATGTCTACCTTCATTGTCTATCTGCATTGTGTATGGAAGATGAGTTTCATATATTTGATTAGATTTGTTTCTATAAATTCCTTTGTAATTTGAATCTATTATGAATGGGTGTTTTCCCCCTGAGTTTTCTTTCCCAGTAAGTTTGTTATCACATATAGAAAAGCTATTATTTTTCTATATTGTTATATATCAAGTGTACTTCAGATAGGATTTATGTGTTGTGTGGAGTGTTTGAGTCTTTTAAGCATTGATGTGTGTTGGATGAAGACAGAAAGAATTTGACTTCTTCCTTTCTTGTTGGTACACATTTCATTTCTTTCTTACTCATATTCCTCTGGCCAATTAATTAATCACCATATTGAAAAAAATAAAGAGAGTGAACCCTTATAACAGTTCTTAAGTTTTACACCTTTGGTATAATGTTTTTCATATATAAACTTAATTATGTTGAGATACATTCTGTCTATTCATAATTTTTCAGGGTTATTAACAGGAAAGGTTTTTTAACTTTAATTTTTTTAATGTATGGAAGGGATAATCATGTAATTTTTTAAAGCCAATTTTTATTTTATGTTTTTATCTTGATCCATCCTTGTAATACTAGAGTGAAAGCAACTTAGTCCTGGTATAGGAATTTAATTTATTTTTGAATTTAGCTTGCAAGCATTTTTATATCAAATTGAGTCTATGTTCATTAAAGAGATCACAGAAATACATACTTCATAGAATGAAATAGGTGTGCCTCTTTCCTGTGTGCCCCTTTCCTATCTACTTTATGGAATTGAAAGCCTTTTCTTCAATGCATTAATAAGTAAATTTGTTATTTGTTCTTGATTGAACTATTGCTCCTATTATTATGTATGTCCTACCTATTCTTTTATTGGTAAATTTGGTTTAAAGTCTGCATTATTAATGGCCAGTATAGCTATACCAACCAAAAACAGAAACCCCCTAATCTGACCTGTTCCGGTTTTCTTTAATGGCCCCCACCTGGAGCAGAGAAGAGGTTTTTCTAATAACAGGTGACAGATTCACTTCTCTGTGAGTCTAAAGGTATTTAGAATGTAGTTAGGAATTACACAGGTTTAGTAAGGGACATAGTAGGTTCTCCTGTAAAATGTGCATCCCAGATTATCTTATTGCTGACATTTGATGTATAAATTGTAAAGAAACTTTGAATAGAACTGGAGGTTTGTGGGACAGTGGGCTGCACATAGACAGCCTGGTCTCCAGTGGAGCAAAGGTCTGGAACCCTGGGGACTGGATGGGATTTCTACCTATATGGCATAGAAGGTGTCAGATCATGTCTCCTGGAACCCTGGCTCAGCTTGTGTCGAAATTACTGTCCCCAGAACTCCCACAGGAGAGTTGTGTGGCTATCAGTCACATAAGAGCTACACCAAGCCTTCCCACATGCAAATAAGGTTTCCTCCAAGCTCTCAGTCCAAGACAATGAAAGATACTTGATGTTGAACCCTGAATCACCCCCAAAACTATTAACAAATCCTATCCAGAGAATTAAAGGTGTGCGAGACCTACTCTATTATGTGAGTCTTTTTGTTGTTGTTGTTTTGTTTGTTTGTTTGTTTGTTTGTTTGTTTTTTGAGACAAGGTTTCTCTGTATAGCTCTGGCTGTCCTGGAACTCACTTTTGTTCCAAGAGCTTTAACACTTGGGAAGAGACCTGCTCTCCCAAAGCACTGCCTGAGGTTCTGCCACATTCCTCACTGGATAGCTGGCTTCTCCTTGGCCCAGCCTGACCCAACTCAATCCAGAGCCACTCAGAGTTAACCAGTGACCTGAAAGGCATGGCAGAGACTTCATGCCTCCCTCCCCCCACTCACTTCCCTTCTTTGGAACCCTTGTACCAGGCCTGACCAGAGATCTTCGTGGAAAACCTCTGGTACTCAGGCCTGCATCTGGCTCCTGATGTGGGGCTTGAACAGACATGACTGTATTGAACAGATACTGCAGGAAGGTGAGACACCCCCACACACACACACACACACACACATCTCTGGAAGCAATGTATCTGTCTTTTTCTACTGTGCTTTCGGTCAGCGTCATCTCATGGATTTAGACAAAGGGGCAACTGAAGCCTCTTGGCCACAGCTACTCTCTGGTGTTGGCTGAAGGTTCCTCTGGCCTCTGTCTAAATCCTGACAGACCGCAATGGGTGTTGGCAAAGACTCTCTATCTAACTTCTCCTTAAAACAAAAAGAAAACCTGGAAACCCAGCAGCCACTTGAAAGCCACAGGACAGCTACCAGCTCTTAAATCTGCAGGAAGGCATAACATTTTGGACCTCTGTGGAATCCCCTGAAGCCAAATAGGCCAAGGGAACTTTCCCATTGGACTAGTGCTTCTCCTCTTTTCTATCATGGGTAACTCATTATCACCTAAAAATATCACTCCAGACTTAGTCTGCACAGGTGAGAGAGTGCACCACAGAAGCAGACAGCTTCTGGGACAGGCGGGAGCCACAGAGCCACTGAGGCAGCAACCTTTTCGGGCCTCAGACATCCTGCCACCCTCCCAGCCAGAGGACAGGTGTCTGCCTGGCTCAGAAGCCCTCTGCCTGAGGAGCAGCAGGCGCTATCTTGGTTCCAGGACTCCGCCAAACTTAGGAACTTAGTCTGGACAGGTGAGGAATACCAAATGACAGAGAAGCACCTGAAAAAATGTTCAGCATCCTTAATCATCAGGGAAATGCAAATCAAAACAAACCTGAGATTCCATCTCACACCAGTGAGAATGGCTAAGATCAAAAATTCAGGTGACAGCAGATGCTGGCGAGGATATGGAGAAAGAGGAATGCTCCTCCATTGTCGGTGGGGTTGCAAGCTTGTACAACCACTCTGGAAATCAGTCTGGCAGTTCCTCAGAAAATTGGACATAGTACTACTGGAGGATCCAGCAATACCTCTCCTGGGCATATATCCAGAAGATGTCCCAACCGGTAAGAAGGACACGTGCTCCACTATGTTCATAGCAGCCTTATTTATAATAGCCAGAAGCTGGAAAGAACCCAGATGCCCCTCAACAGAGGAATGGATACAGAAAATGTGGTACATTTACACAATGGAGTACTACTCAGCTATTTAAAAAGAATGGATTTATGAAATTCCTAGGCAAATGGATGGACCTGGAGGGCATCATCCTGAGTGAGGTAACCCAGTCACAAAGGAACTCTCACAATATGTACTCACTGATAAGTGGATATTAGCTCAGAAACTTAGGATACCCAAGATATAAGATACAATTTGCTAAACACATTAAACTCAAGAGAACGAAGATCAAAGTGTGGACACTTTGCCCCTTCTTAGAATAGGGAACAAAACACCCATGGAAGGAGTTATAGAGACAAAATTTGGAAGTGTGACGAAGGATGGACCATCTAGTGATTGCCATATCCAGAGATCCATCCCATGATCCGCTTCCAAACGCTGACACCATTGCATACACTAGCAAGATTTTGCTGAAAGGACCCAGATATAGCTGTATCTTGTGAGACTATGCCAGGGCCTAGCAAACACAGAAGTGGATGCTCACAGTCAGCTAAGAAATGGATCACAGGCCCCCCAATGGAGGATCTAGAGAAAGCATCCAAGGAACTAAAGGGAACTGCAACCCTATAGGTGGAACAACAATATGAACTAACCAGTACCCCGGAGCTCTTGTCTCTAGTTGCATATGTATCAAAAGATGGCCTAATAGGCCATCACTTGAGAGGCCCATTGGACTTGCAAACTTTATATGCCCCAGTACAGGGGAACGCCAGGGCCAAAAAGGGGGAGTGGGTGGGTAGGGGAGTGGGGGGGCAGGTATGGGAGACTTTTGGTATAGCATTGGAAATGTAATTGAGCTAAATACCTAATAAAAAATGGAAAATAATATCACTCCAGGCCAGGGAAATCCATGCCCTACTAAATTACTGAGGAATAAAGACAGTCAAAAAACAAACCTTGTTTTTGGGGGAAGTCCTTTAGATAGCCCCATGCATGGCCAATGATAATATTTATAGCCCAGACTCATGGATCAGAGCAGCTTCTCTCATCAAAAACAAAGATACCCGAGAAGGAAAAATACCCTCCTGTGATTTTTTTGCCAATCTTAGCCGCAGTTAGGCAGTGCATAGGGCCATCTAAAATTGGACAGACTGATACCCATTCAGCTCCTGAGCCCCCTCAGTCAGATGAACCCAAAGTTCAAGGTCCTAAAATCTACTCCATCTCAGATCTCACAGCCCTTACCCAATTAATAAGAGAAATAAAATCTATCTACCCACTCCTGCCTCCTTATGACTCAAAGGAAGCACGAAATAAACCATCCTCTTCTACCCGGTACAGGGCAGTGAGCATGGGAGAATAAAGGGAGTGGGAGAAAATCTGCATCCCACCAGAGTTCCAGTGCTCTGGGCAGACAGACACGGGAGGCGATTGGGCTTCATCTGTGACTGATCGTCACAGAATTATGGAGTTGGGGCCTTTGTGGGGTCAGGCACCTGTCTCTGGGTATGTGGCTCACTGTTCTATAACTTGTAGTTTTCTACTTGGTCTCTACTAGGTCTCTGGAGCAAGCCTCATTCAACCAAAACAGGCCACCTTTCATGGCCCCACAGATGATATCTACTAAAATTAAAACTGTTCGTTTAGAGACATATATTTGGAACTGTCTAAAACTGGATGCCTCAATGTGTTGATGTTCTTCTGTCAAAAAATGTGCTTCATTTCCTCTCCTTAACATCATACACTTTGATATCACTTTCAGCCAAAATTCTTTAATGAATGGCTTATAGTTTTAAGAAAAATTGGAAAATGAAGCATAATTACCTTTGGATTTCTTCAATCTTTTTGGAAGGAACTAAACTTGGAATTCCACTGTCTACATTATGAGTAGGCCCAGGGGTAAGTTATAAATGGTCACAAATGAGTTTTTTATGGACAACTTCTGCTAATTACAAAATTGAACTATAGTTTTGCTCTAGTTTTTCTTCGTCCATTAAATGCTTTAGACATTATAATACATAGACAATTCTTTGTAGTTATTTCCCGTCTGAATTTCAAAACCAATGAAAGTATAAAAATAATCAGTAATTATTGAAGAAGCTTGAAATACTTGATTATTCTACAAGATATTCATTCCTAGTTTCCTTTCCATTGCTCTGAAAAACAAACAACAGCAACAACAACAGCAATAACAACTATGAGTAAAAATGTTTTACTTACTTCTACAATTCTAAGTTCTAGGAATATGGTGAATTCAAGGACTTCAAACAGTCAAAATGAAAGAGACATAAAAACACACGTGCTACCTTGTTGTTCTGCTTGTGTTTAGGTAAATTTCTCACTATGACACAGTTCACAATTCCTTGTCTACAACATGATGCTGCTTACAGTTTATTTATTGTCACACATCAATTAATTGAACTAAGCCAATTTCTAATAGACGTCCCCATAGGACAACACAATATAGATAGTTCTTTATTCAGATTGTCATTTCAAGTGACTCTAAATTGTGTCAAGTTGACAATTAAACTAACTATTGTACACATGTAGAATGTTTATCAGATCATAGTGCATAAGACCATTAAAGTGGAAAAAAATTTTTTAATCTATATATTAGAAGCTAGTTGTGTGATATATGAATATTAGTACTGTGGAATATTTGGATATATTTATTTTTTTTTTTTTTTTTTTTTAATATTTTTATTACATAATTTCCTCAATTACATTTCCAATACTATCCCAAAAGTCCCCCATAGCGCCCCCCACTTCCCTACCCACCCATTCCCATTCTTTTGGCCCTGGCATTCCCCTATATTGGGGCATATAAAGTTTGCAAGTCCAATGGGCCTCTCTTTCCATTGATGTCCGACTAGGCCATCTTTCGATACATATGCAGCTAGAGACAAGAGCTCCAGGGTTCCGGTTAGTACATCATGTTGTTCCAACAATAGGGTTGCAGATCCCTTTAGCTCCTTGGGTACTTTCTCTAGCTTCTCCATTGGGAGCCCTGTGATACATCCAATAGCTGACTGTGAACATCCACTCCTGTGTTTGCTAGGCCCCGGCATCGTCTCACAAGAGACAGCTATATTAGGGTCCTTTCAGCAAGATCTTGCTAGTGTATGCAATGGTGTCAGCGTTTAGAAGCTGATTATGGGACGGATCCCTGGATACAGCAGTCTCTAAATGGTCCATCCTTTCATCACAGCTACGAACTTTGTCTCTGTAGCTCCTTCCCTGGGTGTTTTGTTCCCAATTCTAAGAAGGTGCACAGTGTCCACACTTTGGTCTTCATTCTTCTTGAGTTTCATGCGTTTATCAAATTGTATCTTATATCTTGGGTATCCTAAGTTTTGGGCTAATATCCACTTATCAATGAATACATATTGTGTGAGTTCTTTTGTGATTGTGTTACTTCACTCAAGATGATGCCCTCCAGGTCCATCCATTTGGCTAGGAATTTCATAAATTCATTCTTTTTAATAGCTGAGTAGTACTCCATTGTGTAAATGTACCACATTTTCTGTATCCATTCCTCTGTTGAGGGACATCTGGGTTCTTTCCAGCTTCTGGCTATTATAAATAGGGCTGCTATGAACATAGTGGAGCATGTGTCCTTTTTACCGGTTGGGACATCTTCTGGATATATGCCCAGGAGAGGTATTGCTGGATCCTCCGGTAGTACTATGTCCAATTTTCTGAGGAACCGCCAGACTGATTTCCAGAGTGGTTGTACAAGCTTGCAATCCCACCAACAATGGAGGAGTGTTCCTCTTTCTCCACATCCTCGCCAGCATCTGCTGTCACCTGAATTTTTGATCTTAGCCATTCTGACTGGTGTGAGGTGGAATCTCAGGGTTGTTTTGATTTGCATTTCCCTGATGATTAAGGATGTTGAACATTTTTTCAGCTGCTTCTCTGCCATTCGGTATTCCTCAGGTGAGAATTCTTTGTTCAGTTCTGAGCCCCATTTTTTAATGGGGTTATTTGACTTTCTGGAGTCCACCTTCTTGAGTTCTTTATATATATTGGATATTAGTCCCTTATCTGATTTAGGATAGGTGAAGATCCTTTCCCAATCTGTTGGTGGTTTTTTTGTCTTATTGATGGTGTCTTTAGCCTTGCAGAAGCTTTGTAGTTTCATGAGGTCCCACTTGTCAATTCTCGATCTTACAGCACAAGCCATTACTGTTCTATTCAGGAATTTTTCCCCTGTGCCCATATCTTCAAGGCTTTTCCCCACTTTCTCCTCTATAAGTTTCAGTGTCTCTGGTTTTATGTGAAGTTCCTTGATCCACTTAGACTTGACCTTAGTACAAGGAGATAGGAATGGATCGATTCGCATTCTTCTACATGTTAACAACCAGTTGTGCCAGCACCATTTGTTGAAAATGCTGTCTTTCTTCCACTGGATGTTTTTAGCTCCCTTGTCGAAGATCAAGTGACCATAGGTGTGTGGGTTCATTTCTGGGTCTTCAATTCTATTCCATTGGTCTATTTGTCTGTCACTATACCAGTACCATGCAGTTTTTATCACAATTGCTCTGTAGTAGAGCTTTAGGTCCGGCATGGTGATTCCACCAGAGGTTCTTTTATCCTTGAGAAGAGTTTTTGCTATCCTAGGTTTTTTGTTATTCCAGATGAATTTGCAGATTGCACTTTCTAATTCGTTGAAGAATTGATTTGGAATTTTGATGGGGATTGCATTGAATCTGTAGATTGCTTTTGGCAAGATAGCCATTTTTACAATGTTGATCCTGCCAATCCATGAGCATGGGAGATCTTTCCATCTTCTGAGATCTTCTATAATTTCTTTCTTCAGAGACTTGAAGTTTTTATTATACAGATCTTTCACTTCCTTAGTTAGAGTCACGCCAAGATATTTTATATTATTTGTGACTATTGAGAAGGGTGTTGTTTCCCTAATTTCTTTCTCAGCCTGTTTATTCTTTGTGTAGAGAAAGGCCATTGATTTGTTTGAGTTAATTTTATATCCAGCTACTTCACCGAAGCTGTTTATCAGGCTTAGGAGTTCTCTGGTGGAATTTTTAGGGTCACTTATATATACTATCATATCATCTGCAAACAGTGATATTTTGACTTCCTCTTTTCCAATTTGTATCCCTTTGATCTCCTTTTGTTGTCGAATTGCTCTGGCTAGGACTTCAAGTACAATGTTGAATAGGTATGGAGAAAGTGGACAGCCTTGTCTAGTCCCTGATTTTAGAGGGATTGCTTCAAGCTTCTCACCATTTACTTTGATGTTGGCTACTGGTTTGCTGTAGATTGCTTTTATCATGTTTAGGTATGGGCCTTGAATTCCTGATCTTTCCAAGACTTTTATCATGAATGGGTGTTGGATCTTGTCAAATGCTTTTTCCGCATCTAAGGAGATGACCATGTGGTTTTTATCTTTGAGTTTGTTTATATACTGGATTACGTTGATGGATTTCCGTATATTGAACCATCCCTGCATCCCTGGGATGAAACCTACTTGGTCAGGATGGATGATTGTTTTGATGTGTTCTTGGATTCGGTTAGCAAGAACTTTATTGAGGATTTTTGCATCAATATTCATAAGGGATATTGGTCTGAAGTTTTCTATCTTTGTTGGGTCTTTTTGTGGTTTAGGTATCAGAGTAATTGTGGCTTCATAGAATGAGTTGGGTAGAGTACCTTCTGTTTCTATTTTGTGGAATAGTTTGTGAAGAACTGGGATTAGATCTTCTTTGAAGGTCTGATAGAACTCTGCACTAAACCCATCTGGTCCTGGGCTTTTTTTAGTTGGGAGACTATTAATGACTGCTTCTATTTCTTTGGGGGATATAGGGCTGTTTAGATCATTAACCTGATCTTGATTCAACTTTGGTACCTGGTATCTGTCTAGGAACTTGTCCATTTCATCCAGGTTCTCCAGTTTTGTTGAGTATAGCCTTTGGTAGAAGGATCTGATGGTGTTTTGGATGTCTTCAGGATCTGTTGTTATGTCTCCTTTTTCATTTCTGATTTTGTTAATTAGGATGCTTTCCCTGTGCCCTCTAGTGAGTCTGGCTAAGGGTTTATCTATCTTGTTGATTTTCTCAAAGAACCAGCTCCTTGATTGGTTGATTCTTTGAATAGTTTTTCTTGTTTCCACTTGGTTGATTTCACCCCTGAGTTTGATTATTTCCTGCCGTCTACTCCTCTTGGGTGAATTTGCTTCCTTTTGTTCTAGTGCTTTTAGGTGTGTTGTCAAGCTGCTAATGTGTGCTCTCTCTAGTTTCCTTTTGGAGGCACTCAGAGCTATGAGTTTTCCTCTTAGAAATGCTTTCATTGCGTCCCATAAGTTTGGGTATGTTGTGGCTTCATTTTCATTGAACTCTAAAAAGTCCTTAATTTCTTTCTTTATTCCTTCCTTGACCAAGGTATCATTGAGAAGAGTGTTGTTCAGTTTCCACGTGAAGGTTGGCTTTCTATTATTTATTTTGTTATTGAAGATCAGCCTTAGTCCATGGTGATCTGATAGGATGCATGGGACAATTTCAATATTTTTATATCTGTTGAGGCCTGTTTTGTGACCAATTATGTGGTCAATTTTGGAGAAGGTACCATGAGGTGCTGAGAAGAAGGTATATCCTTTTGTTTTAGGATAGAATGTTCTGTAGATATCTGCCAGATCCATTTGATTCATAATTTCTCTTAGTTTCACTGTGTCCCTGTTTAGTTTCTGTTTCCATGATCTGTCCATTGGTGAAAGTGGTGTGTTGAAGTCTCCCACTATTATTGTATGAGGTGCAATGTGTGCTTTGAGATTTACTAAAGTTTCTTTAATGAATGTGGCTGCCTTTGTATTTGGAGCATAGATATTCAGGATTGATAGTTCCTCTTGGAGGATTTTACCTTTGATGAGTATGAAGTGTCCCTCCCTGTCTTTTTTAATGACTTTGGGTTGGAAGTCAATCTTATCAGATATTAGAATGGCTACTCCAGCTTGTTTCTTCATGCCATTTGCTTGGAGAATTGTTTTCCAGCCTTTCATTCTGAGGTAGTGTCTATCCTTTTCTCTGAGATGAGTTTCCTGTAAGCAGCAAAATGTTGGGTCTTGTTTGTGTAGCCAGTTTGTTAGTCTATGTCTTTTTATCGGGGAGTTGAGTCCATTGATATTAAGAGATATTAAGGAAAAGAAATTGGTGTTTCCTGTTATTTTTGATGTTAAAGTTGGCATTTTGTTCTTGTGGCTGTCTTCTTTTAGGTTTGTTGAGGGATTACCTTCTTGTTGTTTCTAGGGCGTGGTTCCTGTCCTTGTATTGGTTTTTTTCTGTTATTATCCTTTGAAGGGCTGGATTCGTGGAGAGATAATGTGTGAATTTGGTTTTGTCGTGGAATACTTTGGTTTCTCCATCTATGTTAATTGAGAGTTTGGCTGGGTATAGTAGCCTGGGCTGGAATTTGTGTTCTTTTAGTGTCTGTATAACATCTGTCCAGGATCTTCTGGCTTTCATAGTCTCTGGTGAAAAATCTGGTGTAATTCTGATAGGCTTGCCTTTATATGTTACTTGGCCTTTTTCTCTTACTGCTTTTAGTATTCTATCTTTATTTAGAGCATTTGTTGCTCTGATTATTATGTGTCGGGAGGTATTTCTTTTCTGATCCAGTCTATTTGGAGTTCTGTAGGCTTCTTGTATGTTCATGGGCATCTCTTTCTTTAGATTTGGGAAGTTTTCTTCTATAATTTTGTTGAAGATGTTTGCTGGTCCTTTGAGTTGAAAATCTTCATTCTCATCCACTCCTATTATCCGTAGGTTTGGTCTTCTCATTATGTCCTGTATTTCTTGGATGTTTTGAGTTAGGATCTTTTTGCATTTTACATTTTCCTTGATTGTTGTGTCGATGTTCTCTATGGAATCTTCTGCACCTGAGATTCTCTCTTCCATCTCTTGTATTCTGTTGCTGATGCTTGCATCTATGGTTCCAGATTTCTTTCCTAGGGTTTCTATCTCCAGTGTTGCCTCATTTTGGGTTTTCTTTATTGTGTCTACTTCCCTTTTTAGGTCTAGTATGGTTTTGTTCATTTCCATCATCTGTTTGGATGTGTTTTCCTGTTTTTCTGTAAGGACTTCTACCTGTTTGATTATGTTATCATGTTTTTCTTTAAGGATTTGTAACTCTTTAGCAGTGTTCTCCTGCAATTCTTTAAGGGATTTTTGTGCTTCCTCTTTATTGTCTTCTTCCTTTTTAGCAGTGTTCTCCTGCATTTCTTTAAGTGTGTTATTAACGTCCTTCTTGAAGTCCTCTATCATCATCAGGAGATATGCTTTTAAATCCGTGTCTAGCTTTTCCGGTGTGTTGGGGTGCCCTGGACTGGGTGAAGTGGGGGTGCTGGGTTCTGATGATGGTGAGTGGTCTTGGTTTCTGTTA
This sequence comes from Mus caroli, assembly GCF_978045245.1. Lineage (NCBI taxonomy): Eukaryota > Metazoa > Chordata > Mammalia > Rodentia > Muridae > Mus > Mus caroli. The sequence goes on from NW_028227257.1 coordinate 133,472,057, forward strand.
GTAAGATTATTACGTTTACCTTTCGCCATCTGGTAATCTCTGGGGTTAGTTGTTATCGTTGTCACTATTTAAAGATTGGAGCAGAAGCTGTGTTCCACTCACCAGCAGTCCCAAAATCCTGCGGCGGGGGTCGTGGGTAGCTGGCGGGTGTCAGGCAACCCTGCGCTCCCGCTACCCTGGCGCTGATCCGGCCGGGTGAGGCCTGTGGCCCTACTCAGGCTGGTTTCTGCTTCCCTAACTAATGCAGTCTCAGGTCCCGCGCAATTGGATTGGAGCAGAAGCTGTGCTCCCCTCACCAGAAGTCTTAAGATCCTGTGGCGGGTGTTGTGGGCAGTTGGCGAGTGTCAGCAGACCCTGCGCCCCAGCTGCTCAGGTGCTTTTCTGACCGGAAGAGGCTTGTGGCCCTGTGTGGGCCGGATTTCTCTCTCCCCAACCAGAGCAGTCTCAGGTCCCGCGTGATTGGACTGGAGCAGAAGCTGTGTTCCACTCACCAGCAGTCCCAAAATCCTGCGGCGGGGGTCGTGGGTAGCTGGCGGGTGTCAGGCAACCCTGCGCTCCCGCTACCCTGGCGCTGATCCGGCCGGGTGAGGCCTGTGGCCCTACTCAGGCCGGTTTCTGCTTCCCTAACTAATGCAGTCTCAGGTCCCGCGCAATTGGATTGGAGCAGAAGCTCTGTTCCACTCACCAGCAGTCCCAAAATCCTGCGGCGGGGGTCGTGGGTAGCTGGCGGGTGTCAGGCAACCCTGCGCTCCCGCTACCCCGGCGCTGATCCAGCCGGATGAGGCCTGTGGTCCTACTCAGGCCGGTTTCTGCTTCCCTAACTAATGCAGTCTCAGGTCCCGCGCGATTGGGTTGGAGCAGAAGCTGTGCTCCCCTCACCAGAAGTCTTAAGATCCTGTGGCGGGTGTTGTGGGCAGTTGGCGAGTGTCAGCAGACCCTGCGCCCCAGCTGCTCAGGTGCTTTTCTGACCGGAAGAGGGTTGTGGCCCTGTGTGGGCCAGATTTCTCTCTCCCCAACCAGAGCAGTCTCAGGTCCCGCGTGATTGGACTGGAGCAGAAGCTGTGTTCCACTCACCAGCAGTCCCAAAATCCTGCGGCGGGGGTCGTGGGTAGCTGGCGGGTGTCAGGCAACCCTGCGCTCCCGCTACCCTGGCGCTGATCCGGCCGGATGAGGCCTGTGGCCCTACTCAGGCCGGTTTCTGCTTCCCTAACTAATGCAGTCTCAGGTCCCGCGCGATTGGATTGGAGCAGAAGCTGTGCTCCCCTCACCAGAAGTCTTAAGATCCTGTGGCGGGTGTTGTGGGCAGTTGGCGAGTGTCAGCAGACCCTGCGCCCCAGCTGCTCAGGTGCTTTTCTGACCGGAAGAGGCTTGTGGCCCTGTGTGGGCCGGATTTCTCTCTCCCCAACCAGAGCAGTCTCAGGTCCCGCGTGATTGGACTGGAGCAGAAGCTGTGTTCCACTCACCAGCAGTCCCAAAATCCTGCGGCGGGGGTCGTGGGTAGCTGGCGGGTGTCAGGCAACCCTGCGCTCCCGCTACCCTGGCGCTGATCCGGCCGGGTGAAGCCTGTGGCCCTACTCAGGCCGGTTTCTGCTTCCCTAACTAATGCAGTCTCAGGTCCCGCGCAATTGGATTGGAGCAGAAGCTCTGTTCCACTCACCAGCAGTCCCAAAATCCTGCGGCGGGGGTCGTGGGTAGCTGGCGGGTGTCAGGCAACCCTGCGCTCCCGCTACCCTGGCGCTGATCCAGCCGGATGAGGCCTGTGGTCCTACTCTTGGATATATTTAAAATGAGCAAAATAATTTTTTGATAAATATTTCAATTATACCTTTGGATAAAATAGTTAGGCAAAATGAAATGTATTAATGTAAAACATGTGTTAAAATATATTATATATTCTTTACTGGAATATAAAAGTGAGAAGATAAAGGTGTATTGCAGAAGGAGAGTACTAGCCATTTATGAGGAGAGCTCTGAGATCACTCTAGTATCAGGTATATGAACAAGGAAGGTAAAATAGCACTTGCTGTGATATATTTCAGTCTAAAGTAAAAGATAAGTATGGTATGGATACTCAACCTAGTAGGAGTTACATAGAAACTGTTGAAACTAGTATATTCCATCTTCTGGTCTAGAAGTCTCTTGGATATTATTTTGTGTTTCTTACGATAATCCCGTGAAGTTAACATTACTGACATGTTGAATTATAGGCTAGAAACTAAAATAAGAGTATTTAACAATTGACGGAACAAGCTGTGGTTGATCAGCTGGCTGGTTGCCTCTAGAGGGCCTAATTTCTATTTGCTTAGTATATTTCTGTTTTTGAAATGATGTGGCTATATTATTTACTAAACCCATGCAGTTTTAATTTATTCATGTGGAATACCAAAGGGATAATTAGGTGCATTATTTTAACTTTGAAATTCCTAAGAAAACTGTAGCTTGAAAGAAATAAGATGCATGAAACTTATTAGCTTCTAAATACCTTTTTTAAACAAAAGACTTAAGTTGCTATTTCTATCTATACATATTCTAAAAAGGATATTCAAATTCTCATTCCACTTTGAGGATTATGTAGAATTCAAATCTTATTTTTTAAGTCAATTTTGTGCCTTTTTAGTTTTATATATTTATATATGTATATATGTGTGTGTGTGTGTGTGTCTATTCTTACATGCATGGATCTTTTGCTTGCATATATCTGTGCAACATGTGTATACAGTGCCTTTGGAAATCATAATAGGGCATCAACATGGCATCAAATCCCTTGCGAGTTGAGTTACAATGGTTGTGTTGGTCCCATGTGGGTCTTGGGACTCAGATCTATGTCTGCTGCAATTACATCCAATGCTCTTAACTACTGAGTCACATTTCTAGCCCTATTTAATTTCTTTATTGCTACTCCAAAGATACATTTAACATTTATCTAGCTGACTGAAACCTATGTTTTGGTATGGCATATTGGAAATACCTTTACTATATGAGAGAAACTGTTTATTTTCTACATTGCCTTGTCAAGGATGATAGACAAATGCTGAGCCTATATCAAGCACTTGGTTATAGTTTATTTCTAAGTAGAGAGTATAATGAACATAGCCATTAAGGTTTTGATCTTTATGAGTACCAGTTTAGCTTGTTTTATTGTGATTCAAATATTTCTGGAAGAACTGATTTAAAGAATAGTCCCCTGTTACAGCAACGCGTAAAGGGTCTCTGAGTATTTAATGTAGAAAATAGCAGAGGACTTAATTCCCAGTTATATGTGAAGTTTGTGACAATGAAGAAACTGTCAGAGCTAAGGATTGTTGTTTACAATTCTGGCATAGTAAGTAAGAGTGTTACACAAATACAGGTAAGTGTCAGATAAGAGAATATTAATACTCAGAAGAATCCAGCAGCTAGCGAGCTAGCAGCTAATGATGAGTTTTCTCTCAGGACAGACACCCAGCAAGATAGACCCAAGGAATTAACTTTGTTATTATATATTCATATTCTTTATGATGTGTTGGTTCTTTTAAATTTTTAATGGCACTTTTCTTAAATGAATATGATTTAATTACCATGAAAGTTCAGGTAGTCCAGTCTATCTTCTTCTGTCAATGCTATCCGTCTTGTGTGTATAATGCTGTGATTTGTCACTTGGCCATTATATTACCCATTAGTTTCCTTGAGCACATTATTCTCTATACTAATGAGTCAATGTCAAGACATCCTGTGGTAAGATCTTGACATAGTTTTAACTAGAGGACTCCATTAAAAAATGAGTCAATGATGAAGGATGATCGTGCACTGAAGGAAAAAGAGTAGAAACATAATGAATCGGGGCTTTGACACACAATATATCTTGTGTGGAGACATACAAGGGTTGTTGGCAAGGGTTGTTGGAGAGCATTGGACACATGCCAGGAGTCACTGCAGCAGGACGGTGGCCAGGTTGATGATGATGCATTATCATTTTACTTTTGGAAACTCCGGTGAGGCTCACTATAGAGTCTGGCAATAGCAATTACAATTACTGTACTTCATTTTATTCACTTGGGCAAAATAATGTCATTCCGTTTAAAACATACAAAATTACAAACTAATAATAAAGCCCTCTTAATGGCCCTTAAAGCGAGGAGTTAACCTTGATGATAAAGTGATGTAAGGTTTAATAAACCTTGTTTCTGGCCAAGTCCCAAGGAGAATGAATTCTGTGTGACTCAGCATATGGAATCCAGGATAACTGACTCCTGCTTAGCATTGGATTTTCAGGACAAACAAGATACTGACTCAAGTATGAGCACAACTGAAGCTCTCAATGTTTTCCTTACAGTGTTTCATTAATTGTTTTCTACCATTAGGCTGTGTATGATTCTGTGCCTTTGAGCACACATTATTTTATATATGAATATGAACTTAACATAATTAAATGACAAACTCCTCTATAGAGTATGGGAAATTTAAAGTGAAGGAATGCTTCCATTAACCCTTAACTAGAGTAGGGTGTGACATATATAAGAAAACATGTGTGCAACACAGCTGTATATCTAGGAGAATACCAAAATGGACCATTGGACCATATAATTGGTGGCTAGCTGCTATCTTTTGAATGTTTGTGGCTCCTAAAAAATCTATATGTTGAAAGCCTAGTAGGAAATTGATAGTCCTTGATTGTGTTGCCTTTGAAGTTGAATAATTTATGAGGTCAGGATCTTCCTTAACTATTCTCTTGCCAATCAAAAGCTTATTCTCTCTTTCACTATTAAGATACACGGGGAAAACACTCTTTATCAAGCAGGAAGCAGCATCAGAGAACTGCACATTGCATTTGCTGGTGGTTTGGCTTTAGTCTTCCCAGATTTAGAACCAGGAAGCAAACTGTATTGTTTAGCAACAGGTCATTTTGTGGCATGATACCATCAATATAAGACAGGACCTAGCTTTGAAAGAGTCTGTGGTCTATGGCAGCAATTGACGGTGTGGAAGATAAATAAGAGCAAAGAAACAGAAAAGTTCATATAGCTTACTATAGATATTATGGGCAGAAACAATTCTCTGCTCAGAGTAGTAACATCATAGCCACTTTATGTCTAGGTTACTAAATGATCTCACTCACAGAGAAGGAAGGGGAAAGAAGTCCTGACTAGCAGAATTTGCAGTTGAACTGACTAAGAATAATGGCAAAATGGTATATCTTATATGTTTTTAACTAGATTGTCATTTCTACTATTAGACAGAAAAGTTTCAAAAATGCTCTTTATATTGTTCAATCAATATGCGTGGCTTAAAAATAAGTACGGTTTTTGTCAGCATACACATAAATATGTAGTTGTGAGGTTTCTAGTGGAATTAAGATATCTACAACATTATAAAAAAGATGGATTCTTAAATATTTTGAAGAATAAAGAAGTTGAGCAATATTAATTCAAATGTATAAAACCATGATTTATAAATATGTCAATACCAATAACTCACTGGAAACAGACATGTTTTCTTAATGTAGTTTTACATTGAGAACTGCAATGCAGAATTATGTTACCAGGATAGTTTTGTGTTTTTAAAAATTTCTGCTTATTAAATGTGTTGTATTTTAATGATACTATGTGGGAAAAAATTGAGACATTCAAGAACCAATTTTGAACAAAAGTTGGTTTAATATATCTTCAACATTCTAATTTCCCTTATACTGCAATTCATTGCAGGTATCACATGTAGAAGCAAATAAAAATGTGGAATGCAACATGATTAAATAAAAACTGATGTAAAACCTTCAAATCCAATTTAGTATGATAAGTTGTATATAGCTCTCTATTCCCATCCCTTTCTTCTGTTCTTGTGCTTCACAAGATTCAATAGATTTTGATATTTTGTTATCAAAGAAAATTCCATAACCCAAAGAATATTAATCAATCAATAAAATGGATAAGTCTATGTCATATAAAATTTTTAGAAACTGTATCAAGTTTCAAATAATTAAAATATTAATATATAAATTATACATGTTCAAACTTTATTAACACAAAAGGAGTGTTTCAGCATTTTGATACCTGAGCACTTAAGAAATTCGATCCTCCTGCTGTGGTAGATTTTATTAGGAATTTTAGGCCCAATGCTTAACAAGATTTGCTATGAATATTAGTTAACTAGGACAACATGCAAGTATTACAAATGGTTTGTAGCCATTTTTATCTCAAGAGCCAAAAGTCACAGGATACTGAAAATACATATGGTAGCAGAGAGGAACTGTTGGCTTATAACATCAAATAGGACCTGCCTAGTTCTTACTTTTTTCTAGACACAATTTTATACTCAGATAATAAAACTGCCAAAGCAACAACTTTTCTCTCTATGAATTAATTTGGTTTTTTTTGGGGGGGGGGTTGTATAAAAATTAGACTAGAGCCCATACTTGAGAGGAAGTGGTTACATGGAAGATGCCAAGTGCCAAGAAGACCAAGTCAAACAGCTTCCACTGAGCACCAACATTGAGTTTTCAGTAAGTTTGTCTTTTCAGAAAAGCAACATATTTTTCATGCCTTGCTGCATCTTTGTGCTTTTTCTCCTCTTTATTTTTCCTTCCTTTACTCCACAAGAAAAATGGTATAAAGATAAATGTAGTGGCCTCCCTGAAACATGTCAAGTCAGTAACAAGGATAATTTGTTGCCAAATTAAATGCTTTGCAAGAAAAGAATAGTACATGTTTAATATTGTCGCAATCCTAAATTAGTTTTTCAGATGCAAACATGGGAGCAGTCTGTACTATGGTTTTTATAGAATAAAGAATATGAAATATTCATATACAACAATCCCAGGCAACAGTAAGTCTGCCATATTGGGCTTGTGGAGGATAGTGGTATGAATAGGCCAGAGAAGTAAACTTAATGAAACATGTTGTAGAAATCCTTATAGCCCAATACATTAGCTTCATATTTAATCATTGGGATACTCATTCCTAATACATACTTTACAAAGCCATCTGGTTACCTTAATTGCAATGACATTCTCTCAAAGAAGAACAAAGGGAAACACAGGTTGATTACAGTACTTGAAAGGGAATATTGATCTTTAACAATGGTTCGTAGGTAAATTAAGGGGCTATATACACCTTCACTAGGCTAAGCATTTAAAAGAGCTCGGTGGTTGAAACTAAGACTTGTGTCAGGATGTGTCATAGTGCCCAGTGTAGTTTTGTTTGGTTCACCTAAAAATACCAGATTTGGCAATCACAAAACTCTAAAGAAAAGCTGCTGAGATACTACTGTTACATTAAAAAAAAATCATCACAGTGCAAGAAGAGGAAATGAATAACAAAAGTAAATAAATAATCCAAACAATAAATGAACATATTTGAACACAGACTTTTCAAAGAAATTTTGATGGTCAGTAAGTGAAAGAAAACAGTGTTGAACAACCATAGATATCACAGCAATTTGTAAATTAAATGTCATGGCGATTTCCTTTTCCTCCTAGTCATAATCATAATGGGTATTATCAGGAAACCAAACAACAGCAAGCTTTGGTGAAAATCTAGGGAGAAAAGAACACTTTATATTCTGTTGTTGAGACATAGAATAGTCTAGCCACCATGAATGTCAGGATGAAGTCTTGTTGAATGGCTCTTTCCTTCTGGTCAAAACATTTCCTCTTAGAGAAAAACTAATGCTGACAGAATTTCAGAACCCCAGGAATCTCAGAAAACCACAAGATCCTGAAGGTCACTTTCTGAGTTCCAAAAGGCAGCCAACAGCTGCTGGATGGGAGTGTGGTGTCTCCGTGGAGACTAACTGCAGGTTGTCAGCAAGTTGCAGAGCTGCAACTTTGTGAGTCGTCATGCTGAAGTGCTGCCCTGGAATAATCATCCTTGTTACTCAATTACACCAAATTAACTCACTTGCCCACGGACTAGACCAGGATGCAATTGCTCCTTTGGTCCTTTAGTGGTTGCCTATGGAGAATAAGTAGACATTTTTCTCCATAACAGACTTCGAACAAGGAAATTTCCAATGCTCCATGGCAGATAGAGTGGGGTGATGATGAGGTTCTGCACTCCTCAATGAAACAGTGTAAGTTCATGGTTGTGGGGGGAGGTCTTTATCCCTTCAATGTTTTAGCCATGCATAAGTTGCCCATTCATCTTTAAATAAGCTTCTACCCAAATTCATGTAAGTAATCCCAATTAAGCAAATTGTCCCAAAGTAAAATGAGGACTAGTCAGAGGCAGGGGGGGAGGGGGAGGTTAGCAGGAATGGGAGCAGAAAAAAAGTATTGGAGAGTAAATATAATAAAAAGTACATTACATACATACATGAATAAAGTTGTCAAAATGTTTTTAATATAAAAAATTAATTACCAGCACTCGGGAGGCAGAGGCAGGTGGATTTCTGAGTTCTAGGCCAGCCTGGTCTACAAAGTGAGTGCCAGGACAGCCAGGGCTACACAGAGAAACCCTGTCTCAAAAAACCAAAAAAAAAAAATTAATTAAATAAGAGACATAAAATCAAAGTATAATTATAGAGTGATTAATATACACAGAGCCTATGGATGGTTCTGAGGAACGTAAGTCAGCATACTTTAGAGATACCATCATATACATGTTTGTTATTTAGGTAGGAAGATAAAAGCAGGCTATATGTCTATCAACAGGTAAATAAATAAATCAAATACCATATATGTATGCAATGGAGTTTTATCCATCCACAAACAATGAAATCATAGAATTTCAGGAAAATGAATATAAATGGAGATTATCATGTTAGACAAATACACAAGTAGAGAGATAATTCTTAAATTTTCTCTCATATGTGAAATCTTATTAAGCATATATATGTTGATTTAGTTTATTGTTTATGTATATGACCAGAATGCTCTTGGGACAATGCATGTGACCATTAAATGGAGAAATAGGGACAAGAGAGGGTGACAACATATGCATATAACAATGTAATAGTGAAACACATTCTCTTGAATAACATGCATTTTATTTAAAACCTAAAGAAAGAACAATCACTTTATTAAAATACTACAAAATAGTTTTATGCTTTAAGGTAGTTTACTTCTTTGTGTTGGGCCACAAATAACTAACATTTTCAGAATTTGACATATTCCTGGAAGTAAAATCATTCTTCTTACTCTTAATTTGTGAATGGTGTAAATGAATGAAAATTTATTATTGATAATACTTCATTTTCTATTGTCATCCATGAAGAAAAGCATATAAAGAAAATTGTGCATTTATACAATACATAGACAAATAATTGTTTGCCCTTGATAAAAATCATTTTACTTGACAGCTTTTTATCTTAAAGACTTCTCATAACGGGTAGGTATTTTCAAAATAAAGAATGGAAGGGAAATGATGTAATGAAAAAATACTCAATGTACATTTACAATGTACAATGTATAGGCATTCTACTGAGGATGGGGAACGCTCACATGTAGAACTATTGATAACAAGGGTGGATGAGAGCTGAAGACATAATTTTGCCCATGGCAGAGCACTCTGGTTATCCAATACCAGATGGTCAGGTCTTAAAATATATACATGTAATCAATGTTATATAGACTATATAGGTTGTATTTACATATTTACATATTGTATATTGCATACACATGCACACACACACACACAAACTAGGGACAGCTTACAGTTCAGATGTTAGTTCGTTGTCATCATAGCATCCCCATAACACTTGAGCATGGCAGCAGTAAAGAAGACAGGGTGTTAGAAAAGAGCTGAGAGTTCTACATCTAGATCAGCAGGCAGCAGAAAGAGAAAATGATACTGGGCCTGGTTTGAGCATCTGAATCTCAAAATCCACCCCCATTGACACACTTTCTCCAACAAGGCCACACTTCCTCCAACAAGATCACTGCTCCTAACTGAGGTTTCCTCTTCTCAAATGACTCTAGCTTGTGTCAAATTGACAAAAGCTATCCAGTAGAGCCTCTATTGATGAGTTGGTCTCCCAGTACCCTTTTGAGTACTTATCTATATTTTACCAATGTGCAAACTGAGGAAAAAATCAGGTCTTTTCCTGGGTCATATATGATGTTCTCTCTAAGTTGAAGTATTGAAAAATAACTGTGCTCCCTGGGCCATTCTTTCCATGACCATCTTATGCTGAGCAAAGTTAGAAGCATCCACCTGCCAGATTCGTCACAAACTTTTCACAATAATAAAAATAAGAAAAAGTAAATCATTTTCAGCTAGCACATCTCAAAATTCATACATGTCAAAAGTGTACGGAGGCATTGTGGGGCAATGAGCTATGCACAGTCTGGTCTTCAGTTGAGCTGAGGTTGTGAACCCCGGTGAAACCCAATGGTGATAATTCACCTACATGGGACAGTAGGCATTCCCTCATGTCTCCTGGACTCCAGACTCCTGTCGAGGTTACCGTTCCCCACATCCCCCCACAGGAGAAGCTGTGGCTAGTAGTCACCTAGACAATGTCCCAAGCTTCTGACCTTCAGGCTAGACTCCTCTAAGTTACCTAGCAACAACAAGATAACAGCCCACCAAAAGAGGGGCTGCTTGGCCCACCTTGCTCTCTCCTTGTTCTCTCTTACTCTCTCTCTCTCCTTGCTCTCTTAAGCTCTTACTTTCTTAATTTCTCCCTCCTACTCTCTTTCTTACTCTCTAGCCATTCTTCTCTCTCTCCCTTTCCCCCTTCTTTCCTCTTGGTTTTGGCTGGTCTCTCTCTCTCTCTCTCTCTCTCTCTCTCTCTCTCTCTCTCTCTCTCTCTCTCTCTCTCTCTCTCTCTCTCCCTTCTGTCTTACCACCTGCTTTTCTAAAATAAAGCCCTAAAACCTTAGACAGTCTCTGTTCATCAGGCCCGCTGGGCTTCGATGATTGGATAGGCTTTCTTCTAATGAGCCGTGCCTAATCTCCCATCAGAAGACCTTCTTGTGCTCCAGCCATGGACTGGACTCAGGACTCTGGACTGGACTAAGGACTCTTGCCTGTGTGGGAACTTTTCTCCCTCTGCCCTCTCTCCTGTAACTCCAGGGCCAAGTGTGTTTCCCCGGGCCCCTGTATTGGGGGTTGCTCCTTGTCCACCCCCCATCAAGTGGGGTCTAGTAGCTTCACACAGCCAGATGCCCACCCAGGGCTGAGTGGAATGCATCCAGCAATCCTCCCTCACCTGCTTGACCAGAGCACAGGAACTCTGGCCATAGGTGGGCTTTCTCCCTCCACCCCCTTCCCCTATACCCTCATTCCCCACAAGGCATCTCCAATTTGAACCCATCCTAGAGATTAAGATTTAGAGGTCAGGCTACACATTTGCACAATTTTCCAGACACTAATGTGCTTCAGACTTTACTGTGAATATAAGAACACTAAAAGTAAGATATATTACTTAAGAACAACATACCTTAACTATCCATGCTTAAAATTTTGGCTTCCAGCTCATGTTCAAATTAATAAGAATATAAAAGAATGCAAACCCTATGTTAGGATATAAATCTTTATTACCCTGTACTGAGAGTTATTTATTTATTTATTTATCTTATTTATAAGGAAAAGCATTCTGAGGTCAAAATACAGTAAGAGGGATTTTTGTTAGAAGTTTGTAAAAATTTTCAAGACTACTTTCTTGTAACTTGAGTACGGGTAGTGAGAGGAGAGAAATTTGTCAATTTCAGAAATAAGATTTTAAACCTAATACGTAGGCTGTTGAACAAGCCATTGGCTTAATAATATTTATTCTTTAATTTAACTTTTGCTTAATCACAGTAATATTTCCTTTCTAACCTTTGTAGCTCCCACATCAAATTCTCATCCACCAGTGCAAGTAGTGAAATATAAAGGCGAAGATTGGCAGACATTTATAGAAAGTAGTAGGGTAGCATTTTAATATTGCCATATTTATCCAAATATTTTTGTTTCTATACTGGTTTTGTTCAAATATTCCCCTAAGGTATTAAGTTAGCAATGAACCAGTTAAAAGAAAAAAAATAATTTTTTAAACTGCCTACTCTATGCTGGCCTAAATAATTTTTTTCCTGTTTGGAAAAAGACATTTTAATATGTCACATCTCAGTTCCAGCTCAATAAACAACCATTTATTTACAATTTTAAAGCAATCTTCAGCCTAGTCAGGTAAGAATTATTTCAAAAGAATAAAAACATTTTCATTTCCCGTCACTGCCAAAGAAGAAAAGAACATGAGTTATGAGTCTTGCTATGTTGTCTTAAGTTGATTACTATGGGATGATTAAAAAACTAGCTGTGCTGTCAGTGCAGAGGACAACATTATAAGTGTAATAACAGCTTAGGGATACAATCCATCAATGCCGCACTTGGAAGAAGAAAAAAAAGTTGATCTATTTCTTTGGTCATCATTTTCAGCATATTAGATGACAAATAATTGTACATTCATCAATAACAATAGATTAAAGTTGAAATGATTTATTGCTATTACACTGCTGTTATGATGGAGCACTGGGTCGGTCAAGCATCAGCAGGGTCTGTATTTAATTTTCACGGGTCTCTTAGCAGAAATAATAGACAGAGAGTAAACCACCTGAAACAAGGTAGATCAAAGTTGTTGACAAGTGATTTGTAGGTTGGTTCTTCATGAGTGGTGGAAGAGAGGCAATGGGACCTCTTCGATGAGCTTGGTGAACCACTAAATCAAGTAGACCTTGCTCCTGCACAGGCTGACACCTTGCCCAGCAGTACATAGAAGTATCAAAGCTATGCATTATGACATTAGTTTAATATTACCTGGAATATTAACAGAATGGAAGACATGGTCCTGAGACCAAATCAGACAATTGCAGCTGTAGGTAATTGCTGCATAGACTAACAGGTCTCTCCCTTTTAGCATGGAAGTAATTGCTCCTATATCCACCAACTGTCAGAAGATTGGTAAAATTTATGGGGAAATATGTAATATAATCATTTTAATATATTTTAGAGTCTTATGCTGTAGCAAGTTATAAGCCATTTCTATTCCATCAGATTGAAACTTTCAATGTCAGCTCATTAAAATATAAGTGTTCAATTGTCCGGTTTCCCTCCAAGTAAGGTCTATGGATTTTTCTCTTTGAGAATTACCTGCTATTTTTTCAGAAACACATGCTATGAAACCCCATTTGAATATACAGTGAAAATCCTGGGATAAAGGCTAAATAACTTTGAGAATCTGTAAAGCTTTCTTAATAGCCTTGTTAGAATACAAACTTTAAGAATGAATGCATCATGTCCATATTTCAAGGAACAAAAATAACTGTACTGTCAACAACTTGAAAGAGAGTCTGTTCTTGGGACTTAGCATCCTCTAGATGAGTACTCATGGCTCCTGTGAAGTCACCTATCCAAGTATTCTCATTGTGCCTTAATTTGACCTGATGAGGCATTTGTTTTCCTTATTACGAAACAACTTACTTTTCTCAGGTTTATCACTATGACACAATTGTGGTTTACTGTAGGTGTATTTTGTTAGTGTATAAAATAATCTTCCTGTATGACACTTCATCAAAATGTATTCTTTTTTCTTGACCTACCTTATATTTCCTGATCTCTAAGGCTTTTAAGATTCATTATTCATGTTTCACTTTAACACAATAATAAGTATACAATTTATAATAACTGTAAAGCAGACAAATAGTATTATTCTCTAAGGAAAATGCTCGGTGATATTGAATTTTAAAAGTAAAACATTCATTTAAATAAAATTGCTTATTACTTACCATGCATATCATTTTTTAAAATTCAAGCATATACAATATATTCCTTTAAAAGATAAGAGAAATTTTATCATTCTAAAAACTTACCCTGTGTGGAATGGTAACTAACGCAGAAATATTTGCTTCTAAATGTATTTTTTCATTTGAATGAAGCATTTGGACAAGGCCAAGCTAAAAGAAGTCTCTAAATCATTTCACTTTGTATTTAATTCCAGAGGAATGAGTGTTTCAGAGTTAAGGAAAACAGAATGATGAGCAGTACTATTTGATTTACTGCCTCTGAAAGAGAAGTGAGATTGTAGTGTGACCAACAATGCCTGCTGGAAACTTCTATCTTACAGACAGCTATGGTAGATGGAGATAGTTATCTAGATATGTTGAAAATTTGCCTCAGAAATTAACGCAGAAATAGGCAGGATCACTTACCAGGCAAACTAAGAAAGAAAAGGAAGAAAAGCTAAGTTCATTAATGTGTTGCTCTTGGTAACTGGCACCCTGTTTTGCTAAGAATCCATTAGCATTTCAGAGACCACAGCTCAGGAAGGTTGCCATGTGGGATAAAGGGTGGACTATCTAGAGACTGCCATACACGGGAACCATCCCATAATCAGCCTCCAAATGCTGACACCATTGCATACACTAGCAAGATTTTGCTGAAAGGACCCTGATAAAGCTGTCTCTTGTGAGACTATGCAGGGGCCTAGCAAACACAGAAGTGGATTCTCACAGTCAGCTATTGGATGGATCACAGGGCCCCCAATGAAGGAGCTAGAGAAAGTACCCAAAGAGCTAAAGGGATCTGCAACCCTATAGGTGGAACAACAATATGAACTAACCAGTACCCCTCAGAGCTCGTGTCTCTAGCTGCATATGTATCAGAAGATGGCCTAGTCAGCTATCAGTAGAAAGAGAGTCTCATTGGGCTTGCAAACTTTATATGCCTCAGTACAGGGGAATGCCAGGGCCAAGAAGTGGGAGTGGGTGGGTAGGGGAGTGAGGGGGGAGTGGGTATGGGGGACTTTTGGGATAGCATTGGAAATGTAAATGAAGAAAATACTTAATTAAAAAAAAGAAAAAAAATCAAAAAGAGTTAAGGAGAAACCCTCACATCATCATATCATGTATGGTGATAATTTCTTTAGCGCTGTCTTGGGACTTTTAATACTTTGACACTTCCTAGTCCAACAGGCTTCTTATTAACCAACACTTATGGTGGAAACTTGGCAAATACTGGTACTTTCCACTGAAGCATATGATGACATTGGCTTGGGCCAAATTATATAGGCTATGTGCTAACAATGTTTAAGTCTAAAGATTCTTGTTTTCCACAAAGTTTCAAGCCTGAGATGAGTCCCAGCACTGGGAGGGAGAAGTGAAAACAGATTCCCACCTATAACCAAGAAGCTATTTGCAACTGATATCCACTGGTAAAGGTAAAATCCACTTTCTCTCCATCATCCACATTCCCATAGTCCAGAGTAGGCCAACAGAAAATGGATTCTACATTTTTTTTCTTGTGTGGGCTTGGAGGAGGGCGGGGTGCTTTTTGTTTTATATTGTTTGTTTGAACATTTTTACCTCACTGATTTTTTTGTTTTTTGATTTGTTTGTTCATTTTGAGTTTTGTTTATGGATATGCTCCTGTGTGTGTGTGTGTGTGTGTGTGTGTGTGTGTGTGTGTGTGTGTATGTGTGTGTGTATGTATGTATACAGACACTCTCATGTATATGTGCATTAGAGAGAGAAAGAGGAACACAGAGAGATTAGGAAGATTTTTATAATTTATACCATCATTTATACAATGCCAATGGTATTAATTATGTCCTTCATTTTAAAGAGGAAATGAGAAGTGCTTAATGACCAATCTCAAATTTATTAGGAACTAAGTTCCATTGGAGTTGAGAGGCAGCTGTGTGGGAGAATGTCAGAGGCATGGTCCAGTGTGTTCTTGGAGTACCACCCACAGAAATTAAAATAATTATAAAACAATTAACACATGTAGATTTAACCAACTAGATGGCTAACTGGTAGAATTCAGCTTTAGAAAAAATTTCACATCTGTCAATATTTATCACTAGTAAAGCAATACGTATAGTGAATAAAACGTTTTAATTTTCTGTCCAGGCAAATATAAGTGTATCACATTCAATTTTCCTCCCTTTCGTAATCTGAATAATTTCCCACCTTGCTCATGATGAATGTCTTGCCAGTTCCTACTCAATTCTTCCACTTTACATGACCTAATTAAAGAAAACATTCCATGATTGCCTATTTTTTCTCATGCATGACAACCTATTATTTTTTCTACCACCTGATTAGGGCTTTATTATCCTTGGATTTAGATTGATTTGCTGAGCACTTTAATAAAACACTACTTAGTTTGATTTAAAGGGCTACAGGTTTCTTTCATTCATATAATTATTCCTATAACCATCTTACACTCAAAGACCTCGGCAGTCCCTCCAAAAAAAATCAGTTTTCAATTGCTACTGAATAATGTTATAAAAAAGAATCACAGGTGAAATTCCTGTTGAATCTGGCAGTGAGGTTATGTGGCAAATCACAGAATGATATTTTCCAATATAATTTGTCAAGAGTGATGAATCTATTTCATCATATCTGTCAGAAATGGATCCTATATATTAAAATGACTATAAACTTTTCTCAAGATAAACCATAAGTTTCATGTGATTAAATAATAATACGTTTATGATGACAAATTGCATTTTCTATTTTATCTACAACCCAAGCCAGAATTAGATAGTTAAGGCTCAAATAGATAATGATGCACTTTGATTTTATAGCTGGTGAATTTTTATTAAATAAATAAGATAGCTAATACTTATAAGACTGTCTTTTATTTGGGACCTTGCACCTTAAGCGGTTTAAGCTTTCTTGTTAAAAATAAAGTGACATAGAAATAAACACAGGGTTTGCTTACTAATTGAATAAACTGCAAGAAAAGAAGTAGTGGAAGCTCTTCAAATATTGACTGGAGAACAAACTGCCCCATGGAGTCTGAGAAGCCACAGATGGAAAGAGAATCCTGTCCTAAGACAGAAGGATAAATCCCACTCTGGAACAGTGAACAACAAATATTGTTTGTTGGTAGTGTGGAAAATGTATCCCCGTGTGTGCCACTGGAGTTCAGGGATTAATGACATATTGACAGAAGACTCAGTTACATATAATCTAATAAAAGATGCAATCCATTGTTTATTTATTAATAAGTGCATGCTATGTTCAAGCTTTATAACAAATATTTTCAGGATTTTAAAGAATCTTGGGGGGCTTGATATCAGAGTGGTGTAACTGAGCTTATTAGTCTGTGGGAATTTAAAGATGCCAGAATTAGAATATTCCCCGTTGGTATTCAGATACCTCACAAATCCTAAATATCCTACTTCTTTCGAATGTTATTAGGGAAATCAAAAACATCAGATGGGAACACCTATACAGTTCAATTTCTATAAATCATTCAAACAAATATCCTATAAACCAATCACATACATTCTGTATCCAACTTCCCCACAGGAAGACAGAGTCAACTAACCTGGATCTTCTGGAAGTTCTCAGAGACTGAGCCACCAACCAATGACCATGCAGGGGTTGGACAGAGGCCCAGGCAAATATGTAGCAGACATGCCTCTCAGTCTCCATGTGGGTCCCCCAACAACTGAACAGAGGCTCTTCCCTAAAGTTGTAACCTCACTGTGGTATATCCATTCCACAATAGTGCTGTGTCATCTAGCCTCAGTGGGAAAGGACATACATAATCCTGCAGAGACTTGATGCACAAGGTGTGTGTTGGGAGTAGGGTCCAGGGGCAGGGCACCCTCTAAAGGAAAAGGAAACAGGGATGGAGGGAGAGTCAGTGTGAGGTGGAGCCCAGGTGGGGAGGCTGTGTTTGGGATAAATAAATAAATAATTTAAAAAATATTATAGGCATTTCTTATGATAGCCAACACGATCCAGGTAGCCTAGAGTAATTTGTTGTCATGTGATCATAGGTATGTGTTTCTTTGTAACCATCTACCTGTGTCTCCTAGTTTCTCTTCCACCAGATGATGAATATTCCACATGCTATTACTAAGGTGTTCGTTCTCCCTCCACCACCCTCTCTCTTCATCTCTTTCCTTCCTCCTACTATCCCTCTTCCTCCTGCTCTTTCTTCACCTCCCTCTTTTGACCTACACAGGTTCATTTTTAACACTGTACAAAAATATGGGGTTTGCCAGTTTTAAAAGTTCTAAATTTTATATTATAAATCTGCTATAGAACATGGTTAATTAATTGTCCATACGCAGAGCCTCAAATTCCTTTTTGTTATTTAATATTCCTCAGTTTGTTTCTTTGCTTATCACAATATAGAAATAATTCATAACACATTCATCAAAAATTTTTATGTCAAAACTAAAGAAATATGTATTTACCTTCCAATGAGTCTTAAACATGATTTAAACTTTTCACTGTTGTATTAGTTCTACCTCTTTATAGACAGCAATTCACATGGTCTATTTGTCATTTTCTAACAAAGTTTGATTACAGGAGACTGTGAGAACTTGCTTTCTATTTTTTCTTCTTTATCTACATCTTCACTCCTTGTGGTTTGATCTATTTCTATAGTATGATTATACCTTTAGAATGTGCAAAATTTAAATTCAAGACAAAATTAGGACCTCAGAATTCTCCTATGAGATTTAGTCTTATTTACCAACCTTTATTTGACATTACATTTGATTTTTACTAGGGTACAGAACAAACATTTTCATCCTGACTCTTTTCTTGAAATTTAATCTTTTTTGTTCCTCTAAATAAATAGCATGGTTATTTCATATTTCTGACTAATATCTTCTGAATTATCCTCCCCCCTCCTCTTAGTATTCTGGATCAAAATGTGGATAGCCTTAAAGTTCCATATCAAATTCAGTTGTTTTTATTTCCTGCACCACAATTTTAGTCCATTCCAGAGAGGAAAGTGTAGTCCTGATCAACACACCTTTTGTGTCATGTAGATATACTTACTCTCTACTGGAATCAATCATCAAGACAGGTCTTGAAGGTTATATCTGCAGACCTGTCTTCACAGTGATAACAAAACCCAGTCTTCTATAAGGCTAGGTAGATGTCAGCAAAGCTGCAGTGCTTGCTATATTATTGCAGTCTTCTTTCACTGAGTCTAGATTTTTATTTGCATAGTCTAGAACACAAAGTGTGTCATAGATTTTCTTATCCAAAGGTTTAGAGTTAAGTTGTAATATAACAGTTCTGTATTGACAATAAATAAGGTATTGACATGGAAATTCCAAATATGTTCTAACAAATAGCAGCATGTTTCTCTCTAAAACTTTTATAATGTATAGAGAGCTTTATGATAATTTGCTTTTCTTCCTTTTTTTTGTTTTGCTTTCTAAAGAGGGAGATTAAAAAAATTAAAACAAAGTTAAGTGGGAGGAGTAGGTGGAGGCAAAAGCATGATCAAAATTCATCATACAAAAACTAATTTAATTTCCAATAATTAAAAAAAAATCTGCTGCCTGTAGTTTCAGTGATTGCTTCTCATGTCTCTACACACAAATCCTTATTCATTGTCTTGGAATCTACACTCCTTTCTTGATATCACTTAAGGTCATGGTGACAATATGAACTCCATAAATGTTTCTATGAGAAAGTAAAAATTGAAATTATTCTATTTTCAAACTATTATTCTGTGTTTCTTATATTTCAGATATGCTAAAGCAACATATGTAGTCATTGAGTATTTGCTTTCTTTTCATACAAACTAATATTTTTATGGTAAGTATTTTGGTATATAATTCAGCATAATACCTATATTTATATTTTATCAAAGAATCAAATAACAGTATTTAGTGACATTAGCTCCTTTATACACTAGCCTGAGACAGAATGCAACTGCATATACTAGTAATATTTTTAATAGATTATATGTTTGGTTTTCTTAAGTTGACAAAATACATGTGCATGAGTCTGGATTCTAGAGAATGTCAAGGAAGAAAAGAAGAGAAGAATCAGGAGAAAGAGAAAAGCAGGGGAAATAAGATATTGAAACAGAGACAAAGAATTAGAGAGAAAGGGAGAGAGGGCAATGGATAGTCTTTAAATCAAGAATATTTTCTGAAAGGGCTCATGTTGATGCATTTGATGTAATGAGACTCATCACAGAAATGAATTCAACTCTTGAGCTAGAGAGGTGGTTCTTACTTCTTTTCAATAGACCAAAGTTTTGTGTAGTTCACTGTGGACTGACATACAAGTTCCATTGGTACCCACCCTCTTCTGCTTTATACCCGCAGCACAAACATGAATAGCAACAAATGCACAAATACACAGAAGTCTAAGAAAATTTATAGTAAATACAGTTCTTCTACAGGAAAATCTATTGTGATAGAGAGTCATATTGAATAGAAATTTTGGTAATATTTTAGTACAATTATTCCTGTTTTCTTTGAGGAAGTAGCTAAAGATCAGTGACATTAGAAACATCTGCAGCCTGGCAAGGTGCTGCATGCTTGCAATCCCAGTACTTAGGAAGCTAAGACAAGAGAATCATGTGTGTAAATCCAGTATAAGCTCTGCAGTGAATTCCAGATCAGCTTATTTGTCTGTGGGGAGACCCTGTTTCCAAAGGAGCATTGCTTTGAGAGAGCACATAGTCATGTCATCTCTGGGTAAGAAAAAAATATTGAGAGTTTTCATGTGATCCAGCTAAATTAAAGTGCAAGTTCTTAGATTTTTCATTTAAAACTAATTAAATAGATGTTAATACAATTCATTGGCACTTTATGAATCATTATTCTTAAAATATGAAGTATTTGTTGAAAGTCAGAGTTTGATCACTTTTATTCCATATAAGTTGAAGAACATAACAATTAAGTTTTCTACCACTAATGTTATAATTATTATAAAGAAAAGATGAAAACTGAGTGTCAAATAAGATTATAACACCAATCATAACCAGATTTTGTTTGTTTTGGCTATTGTGATCAGACTATACTGTAAGAAACTGGCTTTATTTTAAAAAATAATTTATTTGCTACTACTGATGTTTGTCAAAACTCAAACCTAGTAGAATAGTGTTAGAGAAATATTTTGGCATTTAAATTAAAAGAATTTAAGAGTTGGAAGTTTTTCTTTAAACACCCTTAAATTATCCAGTACAGCAAAATTTCACATCCTTTTTTTTACTTACATGCTCTTTAAATGTAAAATGTGTTAGCAAGAAGAAGCATACTCAGGCAATTGGAAGAGAATCTGAGGATTGTTGTAGACTACATAGAAAGGTTTAACTGTTCATTGTCACACCTTTGGTTTGGTTAATTTATTTAAGCATTTCAGTCTGAAACTTATAATTTCACATTCTTTTAACTTGATCACAGAGTTTGAAAATGGAGTGAATACTGTTACTAATTATATTGTAATTCTTATTTCATTAAGTATGTCTATGAGAAATAAACAACTTCAGGCATCTTAGCACTGTAGAGTACAATAACACTCCTATTTCACTCTTATTTCGAACAAGTCATTCTGCAGTTTCTTTTTGACAAATGTCAAGAAATGGTGCTGTTTTGTTCTACATTTCCATTTTCAACGTAATATTTGGAAGTGTTTCTGTTAGAAAATAATTTCTAAAGAAGCACGGTGGGCTGATCTCAATGTAGTTTGTTTGATCTGCTGATCTGTGACTTTATGTGGCTATGGCAAGTTTAGTATAGTCATCAACGAGAATGAGGTCTCTGACATATGGGGAATACATCAGTTTTGTTCTAAATACCTCTATGCTCAGCCTCAATACCTGAGATCACTTAGATGTGAAATACCCACATTTAAGTAAAACATGATACAGGTTTTTTTTTTTAAATAAAACTATAAAGCAAGGTCACCTAAATTCAAAACATTACTTTGTAAAATCCATAACACCAAAAATATTTTTCTGCACTTGCAGACATTAGAATATGGGTCTCTGTCGGTGTAGCCATTGAAAATGACATGCCCTAGTATTATTTTGATGAATTACATGATTATAGTTAAAGGAACAATTTCATCATGCTTGGATTAATAATGGTACTGTGATTTGGCAAGTCTCTTGCAGCATTCTTGAGCTCTTCACTTCAAAAGACAGGCTTCTCCAAGCCATCCATTGTGTGAAAAAATTCAGACTTTTCTACGGCTTTGAAAGCAGAAGGGCCCATAGAAACCTGTCAGCTATAGAAAGTAATGCATTCACAGATGCTCTGAACATCTTAGCATGACAGCCTCACTTCTCATGACTCATTTTAATTTCCTGTATAACTAATGGAAAAGAGTAAAGAGGTATTTTTGAACGTTTTGTTGTTTATCAAATTTAATTGAAAATACCATACACTGCGCAGTGCTACTGGGACATAGAAATTCTGTGTGTATGGTGTTATTTTACATCTAGATTTAAGTGGATTAGGAAGGATAATATATAATCAATGCAACATTCATTTGGGTATCAATCAAGGAAAACACACACAGCGCTGAGTATTACATAATTTCAGTTATAAAGAGTACAAATTGTGAATTGATTTAATATATTCATAACTAAGTACTCTCCTTTAATGTAGCTTGCAATTTGTTTCGCAAAATTATTCCATTCATTTTCACTAAAATTGTACGTGCCGAGATAAATTTTATTCAGTGATACATATAAAGACCGTCTTTAAAAAGATTTATACTTACATTCACATTGTGCATCAGAAATAGTCAAATTGAACTGTTTATTTTCTATTTCACAAAGATATTTGATCATTAAACTAAATTATAAAGAGTGTTCTGCCTTATTGAAACAACTTGAAAACATTATAATAGAGATTGCTGTAATGTAGATACACAAAGAACATTCAAAACTAATATATACTAATAGCTTCATGCTTTTTGCACATTTAACTTGAGAATATTATGATATGTATGTTATATTTTATTTCTGGAAGTACAACTAGCAACATATTATGTATTTTCATTTTGCTTTGTCTTTTCTTTGTTTGGCTAATCTGGCTATGAGTCAATCAGATGTGTCAAACTTTGACTGCCACACATTCTGCCAGAGTTATACTGTTGGAGTATTGCCTCTTAAATAGAAATAAAATGTTTTGAAGTTAAGGGGAGAAATGCAATATATCTTTCCACATACCAATTTAAATCAACTGAAAGGCTATGTTCTTGAAATTTGTTCTAATTCATACATGTATATATCAAACTTTGTTTATTTATTTAATTCTGGTCATTTCCTTTTATTTAAATGATTGTTTATATGTAAATACATGTTATTTAATTATTAATGTATATATATATATACACATTATCAATTAAATTTCACTTTTCTTTTAATATCAACTTTTCATGCAATTTATAAGCTCCATGGTAAACCACATATAGGTCAATAAGCCACTGAATGTATGTGTACTGCCTGTAGGATGTATTAGCACCCATATTGCTAAACATGTAGTATATTCATTTTGAACAAAATATATGACAATATATTAATGCTTCACAGATCTTTCACAAATTTAGAGGTTTCAGTTGTTGGCAAAGTTATTTTTTTATGAGAAAATTGGTATTTGTTAGCATAATTACTTCTTTTTTTACTCCATCACTAAAAACCAAATACTTGTCATCAGTTAAGTCAAATTACTGTCCACTGAAAAATTTAACTCTCCTCTGTTTTCTTTATTGTGTCTCCTGCTTAGGTCAACTGCTTGTAAAGCATTATCATGTATTATTTAATGATGGACACAAAGGAGGAGAAATACCTAAATGTCAGAGAATTGAAAATTTGAATAGTCTGAAGCTCAAGATCCAGGAAGAGAAGTTGGAAGTCCCAAGAGCTGTGTTGCTTTCCCACCAGGGAACTGTACAGATACCCAAGAGGGTGGTTGAATAGACTGAACTGTTCTGAATCCCTTTCATTGTTGCAGCCACAATTTGGTGTGGGAACCTCACAAGGATAGTGAATGTTCTACTTTTGACTATGGCTACAAAAAGAAAAACGATAGACTGAAGACAAATCAGGATGAAGCAGGTGTCTGCTCAATATTTAGTCATTGGAATGACCCAGAAAATATTTGCTGCTCAAATTAGAGTATATTTTTCAGAACATCAGTTTTCACCAAATACTAAACATGCCAAAAAAGGGAAAAGATCTTAGATACCAAATTTTACCTACAAATAAGTCAGACGCACAGCAAGAACTTCCTATAAAAGAAAACAAAGAGACAAACAAATATGGATGATGGCTAAGTAGAGTTGAAGGATAGTTATATGACTTTCTAAATTCAGAAATATCAAAATATATTTAAAATAATATAACACGTTAGAGAATTTTAAAAATGAACTAGGAAACATCTTGTAAATAATAATAAAGAACAAAAATATTCAGAGCTTTAAAGGAGTGAAAATTCAGGAACAAATAAGTACAGCAGATTGAAGTGAGTAGAAGAGTTAGAAAAAGTTAAGGAATATTAGCAGTTAATATCAAAGGAACCATGGTAGAATAAAATGACTTGCAGTATAGAATAGGAAACATCACCATGACAGGGCCTCCATATTTTACTGCAACACACACAGTTATGAAATTTGATCATTTCCACAATGTATCTCAATAAATAATCCAAAGGTAACAAACCAACAGTGACTCAAACCACAGTGGATCACAGGACCAGTGAGAGGATCCTACTGATCATGCAGTAGAAATCATGCAATAGAAATCACCTGTGAGAGCTAACAAACCCATCATTAGAAACCTAAAAACAAAACAAAAACAAAAAACAAAACAAAAAAATATCCCAAAAAACTAAACAAGAACAGAAATCAAGAATGAATCCATATTCATCACTTTTAGTTTCAGTGAATATTTCTCCTCTGCAAGAGAACTGAAATAAAGATTGTTTCAGATATAAACTAAAAGTGAGAGAAAAGAACAGTAAGCCAAGTATTTGGATTTCTTTATCAAGCACAATTCCATAGGTACAAGCTGAAATAAAGAAATCCTGTAAGAATAAGTCTTGGAAGTAAAATAAATTTGGGCATATTAGCTGAGGAGCATCATCCAACAATATTTATTTCTGGTGTATTCTTCACAACTCTAGAGTCAGCTCTCATGGTTTGAATATGCTTGGCCCAGGGAGCCAAGATGTGCCCTTGTTGGAGTAGGGTGTCACTATAGGTGTGGGCTTAAGACTCTCACCCTAGGGCTGGTGAGATGGCTCAGTGGGTAAGAGCACCCGACTGCTCTTCTGAAGGTCCAGAGTTCAAATCCCAGCAACCACATGGTGGCTCACAACCATCCGTAACAAGATCTGGCGCCCTCTTCTGGAGTGTCTGAAGACAGCTACAGTGTACTTACATATAATAAATAAATAAATCTAAAAAAAAAAAAAAAAAAAAAGACTCTCACCCTAGCTTCCTAGAAGTCAATCTTCCACTAGCTGGCTTCAATGAAGATGTAGAATTCTCAGCACCTCCTGCACCATGCCTGCCTAGATTCTGTTCACTCCCACCTGATGATAATGGACTGAAAGTCTGAACCCAATTAAACGTTGTGCTTTATAAGACTTGCTTTGGTCATGGTGTCTGTTTACAGCAGTAAAACCCTCACTAAGATATCAGGCAAGGGTTTTTTTGGTGTTTCCGTTTTAAAATGAATTCTTCACACTTTAAAAGCTTTCACATCTAAACAAGATGAGGAGCATGGCTGTTCAAATCAATTTCTCCTGTATAACCCTTTTTCCAATTGCATAATGACCTCTCTTCCCTTATAAGGTTGAGCTTGAAGTATTGTTTATTGGATGGCCCTTTGAGTAAACCCATATTTCAGAACTTAAATGATGCATCTTTTACAGGCTTATCTCAAACTTTGGTCATTTACTTTTTAAGTAAAAGTAGTTCATGTACTAAGTCATTTGTTTTTAAAATGATATCTTTTATTTAAAAAAAAAAACATATATTTTGATGTTTCCCTTCACCCATATCCTCCCAGATCTTTCCCACCTTGCCACCTCCCCAGCCTTCCAATTTCATGTCTTCTTTCTCTCTCTTTAGAAAACAAACATGCAAATAAAAATTTAAAAGTATAATAGTGAAAAAGCATAAAAAACAAAAGACACAAACACATACACTCAAAAAGGAAATATACAGGAAAAATACCAATGAGATAAAAAACACCCAAACAAAATAAAATGATACTAAATGTGTGTGTGTGTGTATATATATATATATATATATATATATATGTATATATATATGTGTGTGTGAATGTATGTGTATATGAATATATATGTGTGTGTGTATATACATATATATACACATATATACACACATATATATGTCATATATCTATATATATATAGTCTCATTATACACATGTATATATATCATTAGCTACATTTTGTGTTGGCCGTCTAACATGAAGTGTGGTCAAAATAGCTAGTAAGACTCCATTGTTGAAAATGATTTTTTCTGCTTTTCAAGCAGTGATCAGTTGGAGATAGCTTGGTTAGGAATGAGAGATTGTGTCTGTTTTCCACTTTCAGCACTGGGACCCTGTATGGCTTGGGCATGTGCAGATCCTCTGCATGCTGCCACCAGCTCTGTGAGTTTATGTGTGCCTCACTCCTGGTGTATCTGGAAGACACCATTTTCTTGGTGGCATCATTCCCCTCTGACTCCTACAATCTCTCCACCTCCTCCTCTATAAAGCTCCCTGACCCCTGTGGGAAGATGTATGATGAAGACAGCAAATTGAGTACTCGGTGACCAAGGAATGTCCCTTACTCTCTGTGTTAGTATCTGTATCCGTAGATCTCTCTGTATTAGTTTGCATCTGTTGTAAGAGGAAATTTCTCTGATGGTTGCTAAGCAAGACTTAGTGAGACTCAGCAGAACATACTGAGGGTAAATTTCTTGCTGTGTTTTTTTAGAACAATAGTATTTGCTTTCCCACCAGGCCCTATCTATGAGCAGGGTTCGAAAAGGCTTTCATCTCATGGAAGAGGACTGAATTCCAACCAAATAGTGGTTGGCTATGCCACTATTGCAGCAGCACATTACAAAGGCATGTCACAGCTGTGGATTGCAGGGTTTCTAGTGGGGTTGGTAGGTACCTTCCCCTCCAGTAACTTCCTGTGACTCAGACACAGATGCTAGCTAATATGGGTTAAGGCTGTACTTCAGCACCAGCTAAGGACAATAACTTTTAAGTAGTACATTAATTCTCTCTCTCTCTCTCTCTCTCTCTCTCTCTCTCTGTGTGTGTGTTTATATGAGTGTGTGTGTTTGTGTGTGTTTTTATGTGAGTATGTGTGTGTGTGTGTGTGTGTGTGTGTGGTATTTTGGGGGGGGCTAGAATTTACTAAAATCTTTTACATATTATCATAATGGTCTTATGCATAACTGTTGAATTTTGTCCATAAAGTAGTCTTCTCAAGTCATTCTCCACCCCTGCCTCTTACAGTCTTTATATCTCCCCTACCAAAATGCTTCTTGAGACTTAGGAGAAAAGCATGTGATATGTATGTCCCATGTATAGGTGAGCAGTCTATGTTCACTACATATTCACCAGTTGGTATTCTCCATGTTAATTGAAATCAGCTCTAAATATTAGATTCTCTGATGAGAGTTATTTCTTCTATGGGCATAACAGTAAAACAAGAGTTACCCCAATACTATGCCCATTTATCAGAATGAGGGCAATGGGTTCTCCTCAAGGCCATGTGACATTTCGAAGCACATATTCTTGGTTCTGTTAACAGTGCCAGAATGGGCTCCATCGCATGGAGTGGGCCTTGGTTCCAATCAGAAAGCACTTTGTTACTCTCATAACATTCATGCCACAATTGTGCCAGTGGGTCTGTCTTGACAAGCACTCAGTGTTGTAGCATGTTTTATGGCTGAATGACTGACAATTGCTGTCTCCTCTGGTAATGTGGATATCATTTTGCAGCACTGTGAAAGATAGCAAGGAAGATATGAAACTTCCAAATGTGTCCCAGTTTTATTTTTTCCACATTCTGTTTAAGTCCAGTGGATGGTGTATCCTCTGCAATAACGTCTTACCATACATAAGTAGTGGAGGTTAAACAAGAGCATTGGCAACCGCTTGTGATGTTTGGAGATCTTATTGGCCACCAATTCTCAAAGAGGTAAACAATTTCTGGTGTGTTTTGTTTTGTTTTGTTTTTCAATAGTATGTGGAATCTACTTCAGATATTATTCCCATGTTATAGTTTGGCTTCACTAAAACTATATATACATACAGATATATGGGCATGCATAAAAGTAAGCTTTAGTTTCCAGAGGTAATTGTCACTTTAGAGGCCTATTGCTTTATTAGCTCACTCTTTCGAGTTCAACTGAGTTTTTCTGGCTCAAACTCCTCTCTAAATTGACAGATTAAATCTGGCTTCTCTCAGCTTCTCAGTGAATTGTTCTGCCTGCCCTCAACCTAACTCTGGTAATTAGTTCTAATCTTCTGGCTCCTCCTTACTCTCTGGCTTCAACTGCCTGTACTGACCTGCATTGAACTGGATGAAGTCATGAATGAACTCAACTCCCCTGCTCTGTACTCACTGCACTGACTCTCAACTGACTCAAGTTCTCTGCACTTAAATCAACTGACTGAACTGAGTGACTCCCTCTCCATGCTCTGCTCTTAAAAATCTTTTTCCCCCGAGAGTTGGGCATATTCTGACTCTAAAAAATCTTTCTCTGATTTATCACTTTGTCTGTTCCCCAATTAGATATCATCGTTTGGGATTAAAGGTGTGTATTCAAGGATTCTAGTCAGAGGGATTGAAGTTGTGTACCAAAGGCCTCTCTGCATTCCAGCCAGATCCCACAGACTAAGAAGGTCTTGGGATGTGATCAGAGCAGTTATGTTGCTGTTTAAAGTTCTTCTACAGACATAGAAGAGCAAGTATCTCTACCGTAAAATATAGTGTTCTTTGGTTATATGCCTAAGAGTAGCATAGCTGGGTCTTATAGTAGGTCAATTACTAAATATTTGAGAAAACTCCACAATAATTCCCATAGGAAGGTTACAAGGCTGAACTCTAACAATGAATGCGTTTTCTCATGTCCATGAGAGTATCTAATGCCCTTTGAATTTTGATCTTAGTTCTTCTGCATGGAGTAGGATAAAATAGCACGATAGATTCAATTTGAATTCCCCTGATAACTAAAGTTGCTAAATATTTTTGAAAAGTTTCTCAGGTATTTGTGTTGATCTTTTAATAACTTTGTTTACTTTCATGCCTTATTTTATATTTGGATTTTCACGTTTAAAGGGTTTGTTCATGTGATTTTTGATGTTTTGCATATTCTAGATATGAACTCTTTGTCACATGTGTAGCCGATAATTTCCCTGTTCTGCAGTCTCCCTCACAAATACTCATGTTTCTTGCTGTACAGACTCTGCTTTCACAGGGTCTCATTTGTCAGTTACTAGTCTTCATGCCTGTGCTACCTAGAGCCTGTTGAGAAAGTCCTTTTCTATAGTTATGGCTGCAGATATTTTGCTAATATCTCATCTGTCAGACTGAGGGCATCAGGTCTTATATTAATGATCTCAATCAATTTGAAGTTGAGTTTTGTGAAGGCTCTGAGGTAAGAATCTAGTTTCATTGTTCTGCATGGAATTATAGTTTGACTACAACTATTTGTGGTATTTTTACCTCATTTGTAAATTTTTGGCATCTTTAGCAAAATTCAAATGACTATAGGAGTATGAACTTAAATGTGTGTGCTTAATTCTAACCCCACTGTTCAATAGGTCTGGAATTATGCAAGAATTATGTTTTATTACTCTAATTCTGTAATATAAGTTAAAGTTAGAGATGGAATAATTTGTATTAGGTATTTTATTGTTCATTTATTTTTCTATCCTGGGATATGTATGTGTCCAAATGAAATTTGGAATTTTGATGGGGATTGAATTAAATACTTCAATTCTTTTTGTAGCCATTTTCACAATATTTTACAGTATTCTCTTATTTTGAATAAGCCTTCCATTTTGAGTAGTGGTCTATTAAAGTTTAAGATCCCAAGACCTCCCTGGGAACTGACATCCTACTAGGCAAAAGGGAGGCATTTACTGGGTAACTGACATCCTTGTTGACAAGTTAAGACATGATCATTAAATAATTCCCACCCTGGTAGACAAGTTAGAACAGAAGTATTAGACAAGGCAAGTCCCCTGCCACAGTTGAATACCTTAACCAATGAAAACAGCATAAATGTACAACAAAGACATATTCCTAAGGAAATACCCATACCCCTAAATCCTGATTAATAAATAACTTAGCATGGATGTTTGTGGGTTTGGGGCTTAAAAACCCTGTAGGATCTCAACTCAATATCATTGTTCAGTTCCTGAATCTGGACCATGGACCAGGCTTACCAGTCCTGGGGTGTCTGCTCAGCAAACTATGCATGTTTGACTGAGATATGTGTTTTGTGTGGTTTGTGAGGCAATTACTGGATGGCAACAATTATCTTTATTAGGTTGAAATGTATGTTCAGTTTTCCTGAATTTACAGGAACTTTATCATACACAGCCATTGAATTTTTCCAAAGGCTTTTTTTTTATTACGTATTTTCCTCAATTACATTTCCAATGCTATCCCAAAAGTCCCCCATACCATCCCCCCACACTGCCCTACCCACCCATTCCCATTTTTTTGGCCTTGGCGTTCCCCTGTACTGGGGCATATAAAGTTTGTGTGTCCAATGGGCCTCTCTTTCCAGTGATGGCCGACTAGGCCATCTTTGATACATATGCAGCTAGAGTCAAGAGCTCCGGGGTACTGGTTAATTCATAATGGTGTTCCACCTATAGGGTTGCAGATCCCTTTAGCTCCTTGGGTACTTTCTCTAGCTCCTCCATTGGGAGCCCTGTGATCCATCCAATAGCTGACTGTGAGCATCCACTTCTGTGTTTGCTAGGCCCTGGCATAGTCTCACAAGAGACAGCTATATCTGGGTCCTTTCAGCAAAATCTTGCTAGTATATGCAATGGTGACAGCGTTTGGAAGCTGATTATGGAATGGATCCCTGCATATGGCAATTACTAGATGGTCCATCCTTTCGTCACAGCTCCAAATTTTGTCTCTGTAACTCCTTCCATGGGTGTTTTGTTCCCATTTCTAAGAAGGGGCAAAGTGTCCACACTTTGGTCTTCGTTCTTCTTGAATTTCATGCATTTAGCAAATTGTATCTTATATCTTGGGTATCCAAAGTTTTGGGCTAATATCCACTTATCAGTGAGTACATATTGTGTGAGTTCCTTTGTTATTGTGTTACCTCACTCAGGATGATGCCCTCCAGGTCCATCCATTTGCCTAGGAATTTCATAAATTCATTCTTTTAATAGCTGAGTAGTACTCCATTCTGTAAATGTACCACATTTTCTATATCCATTCCTCTGTTGAGGGGCATCTGGGTTCTTTCCAGCTTCTGGCTATTATAAATAAGGCTACTATGAACATGGTGGAGCATGTGTCCTTCTTACCGGTTGGGACATCTTCTGGATATATGCCCAGGAGAGATATTGCTGGATTCTCTGGTAGTACTATGTCCAATTTTTTAAGGAACCGCCAGACAGATTTCCAGAGTGGTTGTACAAGCTTGCAATCCCACCAACAATGGAGGAGTGTTCTTCTTTCTCCACATCCTCGCCAGCATCTGCTGTCACCTGAATTTTTGATCTTAGCCATTCTGACTGGTGTGAAGTGGAATCTCAGGGTTGTTTTGATTTGCATTTCCCTGATGATTAAGGATGTTGAACATTTTTTGCAGGTGCTTCTCTGCCATTTGGCATTCCTCAGGTGAGAATTCTTTGTTCAGGTCTGAGCCACATTTTTAATGGGGTTATTTGATTTTCTGGAGTCTACCTTCTTGAGTTCTTTATATATATTGGATATTAATCCCCTATCTGATTTAGGATAGGTAAAGATCCTTTCCCAATCTGTTGGTGGCCTTTTTGTCTTATTGATGGTGTCTTTTGCCTTGCAGAAGCTTTGCAATTTTATGAGGTCCCATTTATCGATTCTCGATCTTACAGCACAAGCCATTGCTGTTCTATTCAGGAATTTTTCTCCTGTACCCATATCTTCGAGGCTTTTCCCTACTTTCTCC
This sequence comes from Mus caroli, assembly GCF_978045245.1. Classification (NCBI taxonomy): domain Eukaryota; kingdom Metazoa; phylum Chordata; class Mammalia; order Rodentia; family Muridae; genus Mus; species Mus caroli. Next base: position 133,503,900 of record NW_028227257.1, read on the forward strand.
TCTATAAGTTTCAGTGTCTCTGGTTTTATGTGGAGTTCCTTAATCCACTTAGATTTGACCTTAATACAAGGAGATAGAAATGGATCAATTCGCATTTTTCTACATGATAACAGCCAGTTGTGCCAGCACCATTTGTTGAAAATGCTGTCTTTTTTCCACTGGGTGGTTTTAACTCCCTTGTCAAAGATCAAGTGACCATAGGTGTGTGGGTTCATCTCTGGGTCTTCAATTTTGTTCCATTGGTCTACTTGTCTGTCACTATACCAATACCATGCAGTTTTTATCACAATTGCAAGGAGAGAAATTTAAAAGCAGAGAAATTTGGCAGAAAGATGAAAAGAACAAGAGACAAAAATCAAAGACAAATATATGTATATATGTGTATAGTCATATAATGATATGTATCAAAATTTTTGATCAATATGCTATATATATACATACATATATATGTTTGATCATTATATCACATATATCTTTGATATGTGCCATATAAACATTTGATATATGTGTTATATATGTGATATATAATATTTATCTTAATATATTATATATATATGTTTGGTATAAATATATCATATGTATTTATATATGAGCATATCAATATATGTGTGTATATATATATATATATATATATATGAAACTGTGAAAAAAATTTTAAATCTTAAATTCTTTCGAGTTTAATATACGAGTACTATCCAGTGGATCACAGTGGGCTGAACAAACAGTAAAATAAATTAGCAAGCTCAAATGAAGGTCCATAGAAAATCTCTATATGCAATAATCCTGCTGTAAGAGGTTTTTTAATCCAGTAACATGGCTACTCTGATTACATCCAAAAACCTTCCAGGTCTGTGTGATCTTGCTAGAATACAGACATATCCTTAGTACACATCTTATTCCTAAACAATGACATTTAATTGAGAACAGGCAAAGTGATGAATCAAAGATTTGGCAGAAAGAGTCAAATAGGTTCAACTGTCACAGGAAATAGAAGCTATGTAAGAGCAGGGCAGGGGAAGGGTCGATTGAGTTCAGTGCAGTGGGGATAAATGTAGCTGAATCAGTTAGTGAAGTTTGTGTAGTGCTGTTCAGTTCAGCTGAGTTTGTGAGTTCTGTTTAGACTTTGGTTTGTGCACTGCAGTTCAGTAGAAGCAGTTAAAGCCATAGAATAAGAAGTTGCCAGATGATCAGAACATTTTATCAAAGTTAGTATGAAGCCAAGCAGAGTAATTCAGTGAGAAGCTGAGAGAAGTCAGATTGAATCAGTCAGCATGGAGAGGAGTTTGAGCCAGAACAGCTGAGTTGAACCACCCAGTCAGAGTTTAAAAAAAAACAACAACAACAAAAAAAAAACAAACCAAAACTAAAAAGAGTGAGCTTATTCAGCAATAAGTCCCTGAGACAATTACATGGGGCAAAAAAAGATACACACTCTGCTACCTGGTTCATTGTATGCAATGACGCTGCCTCCTTGTTCATCTATATGAAATAACCTAAGCCTTGCTTTTAAACGCTATATAATCAATATGCTGAGCTCAGCTTTCTCTAACAGAGACACAAGTCCACTGGAACCCAGCATATCTAGGTGTCTGTGTGTTTGCCTTTTATCCTTTGCCTTGGTGTCCCAACTCAGGTCAAGTCCATGGGGATCATGCCAAGGCCTGAACACAATCCCATTATCTCCTCTCCTACAAAGATTCACATTGACCTAACAGGCAAATGAGAATATTCTGATTCTATTATAACATTTAGAGTGTTAGAGTAAATAAGTAAATAATTTGGAGCTAGAAGATAAAAAAATGCAGTTATAATTGGTGAATTAACACTTTATATCATATATTAAGTATATAATATCTCATAGGAAAAATAATTATATATGACAAAGCATGTACAGTAATACCAGATAGAGAAGGAATGGGCTAAGCAATTTTATTTGAGTTATTTTGTAAGGAAATAATAAAAAATTAAATTATTGTCAAATCAGCAAATTATTTATGTTTTTCTGTCAAGCAAAAATGTAAAAAGATCATCACTCAAGAGAATTTTTAAAATCATTTCAATATCAAATATATTTCATGAATTGTTTGCTGCTAGAATAAAACATATATAAAAAGCTGTTTCAGGCAATAGAGAAAAAATTTGATTAATCCAAACTATCAACTATTACTCAGTAATTTTAAAAGGAATGGCAAAAATGTGTATTAATTATAAATAAATATATATAAACATTAATTATATACAGCCTAATAAGCAAGTTTTCATATTAGACTTACTCTTTGGCATTAGCTACTGAGCACTAGGGGAGTAGTAGGCGTTGGTTACATGTTCTTAGTTAATTATATTGGCAGCCATAGGAGAGATTATCTTCATTACAATAAAATTCCATTTTCATAAATATGTTGTTATACATAAAGATAGACTACAATAGTAAAATTATCTTCGATAGAGCAATAATCAGTAATTTTATATTAACATGTTTCTAATTGAATAGCTTATATTTTTCTTCATAGTGAAAATACATTATTTCATTAAAAAACAAATGCTAATTTAAATTTTAGAAGAAAAACTGTGTAATCTAATCACAATTATTGAACCTAGATAGAGGACACAATAGGAAATTCATTTAAGAATTATAAAAAGTATTATTAGTATATATACAATTTATAACCTAGACTTTATATAATTACTAGAATGTTTTATTTATTTTGATAAGAGCCAGTAAAGATTTTGCTTTTCATCATTACTAAAATTTAGTTTTTCAACATTTATTTTAAATCCAATCACCTGCAATTATTGCTTTGAAGTGATTACTGTGATAACTCCATGTTTAATTTTCATTTACTGATGTAAGCATCCACAAATAATTCACTCAGATGATGGAAAAGTTCACTCAGTAGCTGGAACTGAAGGACATGTATTATATCTTAAACCCAGAAAAGAGTCATCGATTTTTTTTCTTACCAAAACACAGTAATGATGTCAAAAGTTCTATGTAGTAGTATTCACAAAGATGTAAAGTCTGCTATGAAAGATGCACCAAAGTTTAATCAAAACCTATTTAATTTTTTATCTTTCTACCAAGGGTTTAATAATGTTTATGACATCCAGTCAACCATCACGGATATGAGGAGTTGATCCGTAAACCCAATTTTGTGTGGAATCTGTCCAAATTTCTGTTAGATGGTCAAATCCATTCTTCAACTCACCTACCTATTAGACACCATATTCAATACCTTACCTTTCACCGGTACAACTTATAATCAAACATGAATTTCAGTACCCCTGATTCATCAAATCTGACCCAGTACTCAAAGTCATGTTATCCAAGGACCACCAGTAGAACCTAGTATGCTCATTTCAAACTTCTAGGTCTACAAAGGTAGATTCCTAAGCTCAGAGACTATACTTTCCCTAGCTAGTGATTCCATTCACATATCATCATAAAGGTGCTCCAGATTGTTCACTAAGCAGTCTTCAGTTGTTTTATAACTGACACATCACAAGAACACATACACACACACACACACACACACACACACACACACACACACACCAATCATGGAAGGAAAGAGCAAACACATACACATATACACCCCCCCCCCTTGGAACAAATCAAAAACAATTCTATTGATTTGACTCCAGATACCTAGGTTTCATGCCAAAACCACAAACAACAGTGATAAACAATATAATAGGTCTCTTCCGTTCATTTTTTTTCCCCTGAGAAAGGCAACATAATTGATTCCCAGGACAATAGTAACAGTAATTCTAAATAAGTTCAAGAGATTCAAAGGTTGTATGAAAAATAGATGGATGACTACCATGGAAATACAACCAGCTAAATGACACAAAACAAATAAAATATGAAAATATAGATTGAGGTATAATCTCCTAAGAAAACTCAAAATAATATAAAATGGAATTGAGAAACTCAGGGAATTATGTGAAAAACAGGGACAAAAATCTCACAAAGAGACTGGATCAAGGAAAAGATAAAAGTTATCAGTGTAGAGCACAATAGAGATGAAGTGAATTATGCAGTCAAAGAAAATGATAAATGTAAAAAAAAGAAACATAAAAGCACTCAAATAAAATAAAACAAAACAAAAAAGCCAAGGAATAGAATATTCATGTACTTTGAAGTACTTTAATAATATCAAGTTTATGCTTAGTAGGTATATGAAGAGAAGCAACCCAAATCAAAAGCATAGAAAATATTTACGACATAAGTGTGGAATAAAAGTTTCGAAATGTAACAAAGCATATACTTATCAATGCTCAATATGCATGCAGCACACCCATACAAAGGACTAGAAAGGAAACTATGACATTGCACAATAATGATAAAAAACTAAAAGTAGTAAAGAATGGATATTGAATGTGACAGGGAAGTAATGTCAGTCACATACAGAGATCGACCTATCAAAATAAAAAATGATTTTTAAATAGAAGGTTTGATTGATGTTCTATAAATTCTAAAACACTACAATGCCAGCCCAACCTACTATACCTAGAAAAATTATTCATCCTCATTGAATGAGAAAGAAAATTTTCCATAATAAATACTGATTTATGAAATGTTATTGCCAAACTCAGTTGTACAGAATATAGTAGAATACTTTAGTCTGAAGAGAATAATAAACATACTCAAGAGGGCACATGCAATATTTAATTCCAGAGTGTAATTATACTGAATGAGATGTAAGAAAGTAATACCACTACCTGCTCCCTTCTCTCTGTTTCTCCCTTTCCTCACCCCCCCACACACAAACACATACACACACACAGATACATGTACAGACACAAATACACAGAGTAAGAAAGAAAACATGAATTTATAACATTATATAGCCATAACTCTTAGTCTTAATAGTCTCATTCTGCCAATAACATGATACAAACTAACAGACTGTGTTGGAAAACAGGATTAGTATTTCTTTTACATCTAAGAAATACACATTACTATCAATGATAGCTACCTCCCTTAGTAAAGGTCAAAAACAATGAAAGAAAGAAAGAAAAAGAAAAGAAAAGCATATTTCAAGCAAATGGAACTAAAAACGAAGAACATGCAGTTATTCTAATATTTCACAAACATACTTCAAATAAAAATTAATCAGAAGAAATAATGACAATTACTTCATATTCATTAAATGAAATGTCCATTAAGAGTATATTACAATTCTAAACATTCATCTACCAAACAGGACATTCAACATCTTTTGTTTTAACATGGTACTAGTTAATAGCACACATTTATTCACTAAATATTTAATGAAAATATCATGTATCTAGAACTGAAGATAAAGCTTTAATCACACCCAAACCTGAATATATGCATGTTCTATGCCCTTGGGAAGTTTATTTTTTCCTCTCTTTTTTTTTCTATTGAATATTTTCTTTTTTTACATTTCAAATGTTATCCCCTTTCCTAGTTTCCCTTCAGAACCCCCCCTCCCGTTACCTCATCTCCCTGCTCACTAACCCATCCACTCCTGATTCCTGGCCTTGGCATTCCCCTATACTGGGGCATAGACCCTTCACAGGACCAAGGGCCTCTCCTTCCATTAATGAGCGATTAGGCCATCTTCTGCTACATATACAGCTAGAGCCATAAGACCCACCATGTGTTTTCTTTGGTTGGTGGTTTAGTCCCAGGGAGCTCTGGAGGTACTGGTTAGTTTATATTATTGTTCCTCCTATGGGCTGTGAATCCCTTCAGCTCCTTGAGGACTACATTCTCTACCTTCTTCATTGGGGACCCTGTGCTCCATTCAATGGATGGCTGTGAGCATCCACTTCTGTATTTGTCAGGCACTGCCCAGAAGCTTGGAATGCCCCAGATACAATTCGCAAAACACATGAAACTCAAGAAGGAGGAAGACCAAAGTATGGATACTTCGATCCTTCTCAGAAGGGGGAACAAAAGACAATAAACATCTTAAAAGAAACACTATCGGATTAAAAAAAATGATAGAGAACAACACAGTGATAGTGGCTGACTGTATTACTGCATTAGCAAAATATAAGTCTTGAAGACAAAATCCACATAGGGAAACTATGAATTAAGATGACCATATGATTGCACATAATCATTAGACAATCAAATTTCTTCTTAGAAGGCTAAGAAAATTTCTCCAAATTGAACAATGCATTAAGACACAAAGAAAGTCTCAATGTATTTATAAAACTTAAAATAATATCTTGTATATTATTGGAAACAAGGGTATAAAATTGGATATAAATAATAATAAAATAAAAAATTCTTAGTTACTTTTCAACTGTAATGAAACATCATTACTAAAATCAACTTAGCAGAAGAAAGATTTCTTCCTTTCTTTCTTTCTTTCTTTCTTTCTTTCTTTCTTTCTTTCTTTCTTTCTTTCTTTCTTTCTTTCTATTTTTCTCCTTTTATTTTTCATCATACAGCTTGTAGCTCTTCAGTGAGGGAACTCAAGGGGAAAATTCAAGAAAGGATCATGGAGGCAGCAACAAATACAGAGGCAATCATGCAGGGCTGCTTATGGTCCCTCATCCTACTCTTTAAAAGTACTCAGGAACACTAGCCCAGGGATGACACTTTCCACAGATATCTGTATACTCTAACATCAAGTAGTTGACTGAGACAGATGTAGACACTTACAGTCAACCAATGGACTGAAGTCAGAGACCCCTGTGGTTGAATTAGGGCAAGGTTGGAAGAAGCTGAGGAGGAGGACTACCAATAGGAAGACTAGCAGTCTCTATTAACCAGGACTCCGAAGAGCTCTCAGGCACTGATCCACCAACAAAGCAGCATGAGTGAGCTGATCTGAGCCACGCCCCCTCATAAACAGCAGGGGACTGCCTGGTCTGGCCTCAGTGAGAGATGTACCTGTTCCTGAAGAGGCTTTAGGCCCCAGGGAGTGGGAAGACTTGGTAGAGGGTGGGGGAGGAGACATCCTCTTAGAGACAGGGGGGAGGAAGAATGGATGAGTAACTGTGGGAGGGCAGACAGACTGGGAGAGGGGTAATGACTGGACTATAAAAAAATAAAACTAATAAAAACATTCCTTGAAAACATGTTTTATATTATACTAAAAATCTAAAAGGAAGATGATAAATTTCTGCATACACATGACATATCAAAATTATGACAAGAAAATAAACAATAATGAGAACCAATGAGATAGAATCAGTAATTTTAAAAGCTCAAGAGTTTTTAATGAAGAATTCTACCAGATCGTCTAAGAATTAACACTTTTTCATAAAAAGAAAAGAACACATCTAAATATGTTTATCATCAAGTATTAGCCTGATATCAAAGCCATACATTAAATCCATGAAAAAAATTATTCGTCAATCTCTAATGACCAAGGATGTAAAATTTCTCAATAACATACTTGTAAACTCAAAATAATATAAATGTATTATGCATCATGATCAAACCAACTTTATCCTATTGGATAAATAGATCCATAAATGATTGAACATACATAAGTCAATAAGGAGAATCCACCACAAAAGTCATATTATAAAACAGAAACTACATATCTTTTCATTAAGTAAAAAGGCCTTTGACCTCTGGTGGAATCACCATGCCTGACCTAAAGCTTTACTACAGAACAATTGTGATAAAAACTGCATGGTACTGGTATAGTGACAGACAAGTAGACTAATGGAATAGAATTGAAGACCCAGAAATGAAGCCACACACCTATGGTCATTTGATCTTCGACAAGGGAGCTAAAACCATCCAGTGGAAGAAAGACAGCATTTTCAACAAATGGTGCTGGCACAACTGGTTGTTATCATGTAGAAGAATGCGAATTGATCCATTCCTATCTCCTTGTACTAAGGTCAAATCTAAGTGGATCAAGGAACTTCACATAAACCCAGAGACACTGAAACTTATAGAGGAGAAAGTGGGGAAAAGCCTAACCCACCCACTCCCACTTCCCTGCCCTGGCATTTCTCTACATAGGGATAGCGAGCCTTCACAGGATTAAGGGCCTCTCCTCTCACTGATGCCCCACTAGGCCATTCTCTGCTACATATGAAGCTTGAGCCTCCATGTGTACTCTTTGGTTGGTGGTTTAGTCCCTGGGAGCTCTGGAGGTACTGGTTGGTTCATACTGTTGTTCCTCCTATGGGGCTGCAAACCCCTTCAGTTCCTTGGGTCCTCTCTCTAGTTCCTCCATTGGGGACCTTGTGCTCAGTCCAATCAATGGCTGTGAGTATCCACTTCTGTATTTTTCAGGCACTGGCAGAACCTCTCAGGAGCTATATCAGACTCCTGTCAGCAAGCTCTTGCTGGCATCCACAATAGTGTCTGGGTTTGGTAACCATATATGGGATGGATCCCCAGCTGTGACAGTCACTGGATGGACTTTCCCTCACTTTCTTCTCCACACTTTGTCTCTGTATCTCCTCCAATGGGTGTTTTGCTCCCCTTCTAAGAAGAACCAAACTATCCACGCTTTGGTCTTGCTTCTTCTTGAGTTACATGTGGTCTATGAGTTGTATCTTGGGTATTCCGAAATTCTGGGATAATACCCACTTATTAGTGAGTGCATAGCATGTGTGTTCTTTTGCGATTGGGTTACCTCACTCAAGATGATATTTTCTAGTTCCATCCATTTGCCTAAAAATTTCATAAATTCATTGTTTTTAGTAGCCAAGTAGTACTTCATTGTGTAAATGTACCGCATTTTGTGTATCCATTCCTCTGTTGAAGGACATCTGGGTTTTTCCAGTTTCTGGCTATTATAAATAAGGCTGCTATGAACATAGTGGAGTATGTGTCCTTATTACATATTGGAGCATCTTCTGGGTAAATAACCAGAGGAGGTATAGCTGGGTAGTACTATGTCCAGTTTTCCAAGGAACCGCCAAAATGATTTCCAGAGTGGTTGTACCAGCTTGCAATCCCACCAACAATGGAGAAGTATATCTCTTTCTCCACATTCTCACCAGCATCTGATGTCACCTGAAATTTTGATCTTAGCCATTCTGTCTGATGTAAGGTAAAATCTCAGGGGTGTTTTGATTTGCATTGCAGTGATGACTACGGATGTTGAACATTTTTTAGGTGCTTCTTAGCCATTTGGTTTTTCTCAATTGAGAATTCTTTGTTTAGCTCTGTTCCCCACTTTTAATAGGGATATTTGGTTATCTGGATTCTCACTTCTTGAGTTCTTTGTATATTTCAGATATTAGCCCTCTATCAGATGTAGGATTGATAAAGATCTTCTCCCAATCTGTTGGTTGCCATTTTGTCCTACTGACAGTGTTCTTTTCCTTAGAGAAGCTTTGCAATTTTATGAGGTCTCATTTGTCACTTTTTGATCTTAGAACAAAACACTCTTTCCATGATCTTATATTCTTTGAACCACAACTATGTGTGGAAACAAGGCGGGTAAGTCAAGACAGAGTTCACAGCCATGCCCAGGAGTCAGACTCCTGCACACAGCATCAGAGTGCAGATCTAAATTTATTGTTTGTTACATGAGGTTATATATAGCTTTTTAGTCAGTTAAGGTGTATTTAATGTATTCAATAGCAAATCAGAGTGCAATAAGTGGTACTTAGCAGAATCTAGTCTGTCCATGGGCCTGTAGGGGAGGGAGATTTCTGTGAAGACGAATGCCCTGGTGGTGTTGCTTTCTTTGTGTTGTCTCACTGGTAAACCCAGGGCAATGTCAGATCATACACTGTACACTGTGGATCAAGACTCTTCATGCATTTGCAAGAGCTGGTAGCTCCTCACTTTCCATTCCACTTCTTCCTCCACCAGGTTTATTTTCACATCCCCCTTATCTGTACTATTTCCTGAATTTTAAAAGGGAAGGAAGAGCAGGGAGTATATAAATGTAGCATTCGGGGATAACACTCAACAGGAACTTGTTTGTGTTTTCAACAGAAATGAGTTATGAGTCTCTGTACTAACTATGGCCTAGTGCCAATAAGGCTTCAGAGAGCACTAATGGGTACGAACAAATAGGTGTATATAAAGATGAGGGAAGTTTTCCATTCACCTTGTCCATACTTGCAAAACAACAGTAATAAGGTTTACCTAGAGCCTAGATCCTCCTGGGCCATGAGCTTTGTTTGCAATACAGGTTTTGTATTGCTCTTCTTGAGTCATCTTAAAATCCAAAATGAAAGCACTTGCTTACTCTCATAGCAACTATTCCATTATTATGTCAGTGGGTAGGGAAGGTTTCAGGGGGACAATGAGGAAAGGGAATGACATTTGAAATGTAAATAAAGAAAATATCAAATAAATAAATAAATAAATAAATAAATAAATAAATAAATAAATAAATAAATAAATAAAATACCACTTGATATAGCATGGCTTTTACATCCCTGGCCTCACACCAACAGTGATTACCTGAACAGTACCTACACAATAATATTTTTTAGTAAAATAGTCTCCACATTTTATACATACAGTGTTTATGACTGACTGTTGACAAATGTGCATGCCTAGATCCTGGTTAGACTTTTGTAAACATTACAAAAGCTAGGGTAGTCTGAGAAATGAATCATCAATTGAGAAAATGCACCGTTTGCATGTAGGTAAGTCTGTAGGATATTTCCTTGATAAATGACTGATTTGGTAGGGAACAGTCCAGTGAGTATGATGCCAGCCCTGGGCAGGTGGTTCAGGTAATGTAAGAAAGCATGCTAAGCAAACAATGGTAAGGAAGCCAGGAAGCAGCTTGTCTCCATGGTCTCTGCATCAGTTCTTGACTCCTGACTCTGGGTTCTTGTCCTGAGCACCTGCTTGGCTTCACAAAAGTAACCTTAAGCCAAAGAGATATTGCTTTCCCATGTTGCTTAGGGTCATCACCTTCATCACAGCAATAAAAAGCAAAAATTGGCATAACCGAAACATAATTAAGATATAAAATTTTGACGCTTGTAATTCCAGAAAGGTCCTACATATCCATTTTATATATCTATACTCTATACTCTCCTCAATTCTATAACCAAAGTTAATTCGCGTAATATTTAAACTGTGAATACAATATGTATTCTATGTCAATATGAATTCCCTCAATGTAATGTTTCTAAGGTATACCTCTGTGATAGTTATGGCTATTATTATTATTATAACTACTACTGCTGTGCTGCTAAGCAGTAACCGTCTATAGTATTAACATAAGCAGATTTTTCATTTTCTTATAAGTGGATATTAGGTTTGTTTCCAGATTGAGGGTATTAAAAATGCTACATGATTATATTTGTAAATGTCTTTTCCATATGTTATTTGTATGTATTTTCATAAGATTTATGTACACATGGATACATAACTACTCAAGTTTGTAAGAAAATTCCAAAGGTCTGTATCACTTTTTCTTGCACTGCAGTTTGTGATTATTGTTTCACTCTTCATTTGCAAACTTGGGTTTTGGCCTCTTTCTTTTTTCTTTATGCATTCTCGGGAGAGGAGTTTAATAGCATGTCTTTGGATCTTTTGTATCTTTTCTGATTATTGATATTTAGGGATTTTATGTATAAGTTACTTAAATTGCTTTTAAAAGTTCCTGGATAATTTTGATTATATTCTTTAGATAATCTTTACAAACACACACACACACACACACACACACACACACACACACACACAAACACACAAACACACAGGTTGTGTTCATTATTTAAATAAAATCTTTCTTCAAGCAACAGTGTTAAAACAATCATTCTCAGTATAATTTTTAATTTTTTTTTGCCTATGATGTATGTGTGTGTTCACATGAATGTAACACGTGGAGGCATATGTCTGTAAAGGCTTAATATCAGGTATCTTGATTACTTTTAACTTAATTGAGTTAAGTCTATCAGTGAACAAAGGAGGTGCTAAATCTGCATAGTATAGCACGTGGATAATGTGTCCCTGTTTTCATACTTCTGGTATTATAAGAAGTTGCCATGTTCTACAAGTTTAAGAAGGCCCCAGAGCTTCAACCTCTGGTTTTCATGCTTGCAGTGCAAGCATACATCTAGCAAGCAGGCCATACACTGAGCCTTGCTCTTTATTCTTTTATTCTTAATTGAGTGTGACATTAAAAAATGTTTAGCTGTATTATGGTCTTATTTACCATCATATTGCTTAACTTTCATGGGATCCATACTTTTTTGTTTTCTTCTAGAAGCTTTTTTTTTTTTTGGCTTTCACTTTTGGGTCTATGTACAACATGAAATGACAAATATTGGTATGAATGATATTTTGCATTTTTGTTTTGATATTCTCTGTAATTTTTTAAAATTAATCTGTAAATATGTTTATATATTTATATAATATATATATAAGTATATATGTATATGCGTGTGTGTTTGTGTGTGTGTATGCACATGCATATATATATAGTAAAAATATGGCTTCTCTTTAATTTTTTCTACCTGGAATGTTCAGATTCTCACACTTACTCTCTGATACCTTATATAATTTTTATTTGTGCTGTCATGTATTAAAACCACATATCTAGTGAGGCTTCTTTTTTTTTTTTGCTATATTTTGTATGCTAAATTCTATACCTGAATGTCTAAGAGTAATTTTTCATTGTTTCCAGCTCTTTTGGCAGAAATCTTGTCCCTTAATTTATAGCTATTGATTACATAATAGTGGATACAGTCAATTACTGGAGAGATTAGAGGTAGACAAGTTTTCAGTTATCTGGTTGGGGGCTGAGAGAGAAGGATGAGAGAAAAAGCAGGACATGGGAAAGAAGAGAAAGCCACCATGAAAGGAGATGGACAATGAGCACATGGCCAGGAGAAACAGCAAGTATTTAGGGTATACTGATGGGCAAGTAGTCAGGCCAGCATTTAGAAAAAAGTAATTGTCCAAGCCAAATAAGATAACCATGATATGAGTCTCATTCATTTGTAAGCTAGATGAGGATATTTAAATTGTTCATTTACAAGAAACTACAATTTAATTCAAGACCAATAAGTTTTACTTCATTATAGGCCATATACAATTTATTAAAACTAGATTTACTCCAATTTACATGTAGGAAGAAGATGTATTGAAAAAGGACTTTTTGATATAAATACTGGTATCAAAACATTGTAAAAGCAAGAGGAAGAGAGAGTTTGCTGTGAGATTATTTCCCTTGGCAGTGTCAGAGGTATCCCTATGAAGAATCACAAATGTGGCTGACTAAATGTGAGGACACCAGTAGATATGTTAATATGGATGGAGAATGCTCAAGAAGAGTTAACAACCCTACAGGCAACTACAGGAAACTGAAAAATGCTGAACTCGGAAGAAATAGTCATTCTGAAGGAAGAAAACACAGATTGGTTATTTTATACCAAATGATCAGCCCTGAAATGTATACATACAAGTAACACTGGGCACAGTGAATAGGTTGTATAGAAAATGTATTTGTCTTGGGATAGAGGGTGGTTTAGGACTTAAGAATACATTTGGATTGTTTAGATAAGTTCAGTTTGGTTTCCATGTCAGTTCATTGCTTATGATCTAGTTCCTCACACTCTGAAGACCTCTTTTGGAATCTCCATGGATGTCTTTGTCCTCACGTGTACACATATACACATATACACATAATGAAAACTAATTGTCTTTATAGTCTGAACAGGAATAACTGAAAATTTTGTACTCAAACTATGATAAGCACTTGACTCATAAATTCTCAAATATGTTCTTGCTTGCATTATTAACTGGTTTAAGAATATCAATTCACAATTTGAGGAATTGTGACATTTAGCTTAGCATTTATTTATTTTTATGGATATTAATATGAGTATTTTTAAATGCTCATATCCATACCATGTGGGTACCTGTTTCCCATGGATGTCAGAAGAGAAGTGAAGTTTTGGATGGTTGTGAGATGCCATGTAAATGCTAGGAACAGAATCCAAGTCCTTTGCAGGAGGAGCAAGTGTTCTTAACCTCTGAGGCACTGCTTTAGCCCTGTAGTCAGCTCTGTCAACTGGACAGCACCTAGTATCTCCTGAGACGAGAGTCTTTATGGAGTATTATCTACATCAGATTCTCCCCTTGAAGACATAGCAGACTTTTACAGACCATGTCTGTTTAATACATAATGATGGCCCCTTAAATTTAGTGTAGACATTGTTCTTCCCTTGACAGACTATACATACTTCTGTTTCTTGGAGCTTTTAAATTGCACTATTCTAAAGGTATTACTGTTTTTCACTCGTTGAATTTTTCTCTTATACAATATGTCCCAAACACAGTTATCTCCATCTCCACTCTCCCTCTCAGCGACACCCACCAACCTCTCTTTCAGATCCACTCCCCAAATAAAAGACTTTGCAAGTAGACTGGGGGCTAGTGGTGACAGGGGCAAGAGGGATAAAGTTAAGGAGGCAGAATTGAGAGAGAAAGTGCTGGGAAAGACAGCAGGAATTGGATAGTGTTCGGGAGTCCATATGGAACTTAGTGCAGTGGAAACTTTCTGGGATCTATGAGGGTGACCCCAGTGAGGACTAATAATAGTGGAGGGTAAGGAAATTGAATTCGCCCTCCTTTGTAGCCAGGCAAGTCTTATAGTACTGAGGCTTGGTTATATTTCATTGAGTTGTTAACAGAGGGGGGGCCAGTGGAGATCTTTAAATAATTCAGGGTTATGCTAAGACAGAGATTCCCTCTCCAAAAACTGACTGTGGACATTGTACCTTACTGAGTACAACACACAGCTCATAAAACATAGAGAGGTAGAGCTGGCCCCTATATGGAACATGCATGCGTCCGTTCTAGTCTCTTGGGCGTGAAAAGGTACTCTGCAGGCTCTGAAAAGAGATACCTGGACAACAACCCAGACATAAAACCCTCAACCTATAATCTGCCCAGCCTGAAAGATGTGCTGGGGCACTAGTGGCCCAGAACTTTTAGGAGTGGCCAAACAATGTCTGATTTAACTTGAACCCCACAATATAAAGAACACATAGCTTACACTACCTTAATGGAGTTCCTACACTGCAGGCAATGGAAATAGAATGACATAGAGATCTGGTGAATTGGTCTTTTCCATTATCTATACTCTTTGGCTTGCCATTTATCATCCCTATTTGAGTTTCTATAAATGTTTTTGTCACTGGGAAGCTGTATCACCAACTCACTAAATTACACCCACCACTTTCTCTCTTTTATATTTTAGAGTTTAAGTGTATGAATTCAATTTTTCTTCATCTACCTCCACTCATGTTATAACTCTTTTCTTCTCTTTTCCAGAATGAACTCCTTAAATTGCTATTTCTCTAACTAGTTCTTAAGCTATATCTAGTGGTAGCATGAGTTGACATGTATTTTTAACTTATGGTTTCCTGCTGAGAATGCCTACCTGTCATAGTTGTTATTATTTACTATTTTTCTCTCCTTGCAGATATAATTGTCACCTGTGCTGATCTAGAAACATTTACTGTAAAAAAAATTTTAACATATTCTGCAAGTTTGCAGTATGTTGTCTGTATTATATCTTGTTTCCTTTTAAAATTGATTTTTACTTTTTGGAAATTTATACTGCCTTTGAGGATCATCCTTTTACAGGATTGTGGACTTGGCAAAAAGACAATAACACTGAGAACTTTATGAGATAATTTGTCCATCAAGTTAGACAGTATCTTTCAAAGCAACATCCCCACTTGAGTAATAAGTTATTGCTTCTCTGAATGGAATACCTTCAGTGATTAACCTGTGAAAAGTTCCTTAAAGGGTAAATAGTCAATGACGCAGAGTTTTTGACACTCAATTTTCCCACATCTTTGGATTTTCAGAATCACACAGTACCCCCAAATTAGATGATGAAACCTCTTTGAGGGCAAATGGGGATGTGCCTCCCTATATTCCTTTCTCCTTGTATCAGGATTTCTATAAAGTATCTGGCCTATAAAAATCATTAACTCACCTGTGAATAAATTTTTATAAATTATATTAAAGTTAAAAGAACTTATGATCAAATGAATTGAGACAATTCAGAAAAGCAGCATAAAATAAGTGCTTACCTCCTTGAGGGTTAATTCTGGCAGAGATCGAGAGCCAGTTAATCAGATATCACCGAAAACCTGCTTGCACTTGGCACCCTCCACAAAGGAACATAGCCTGGAGTTGTTCTTCCATGTGTGCAGACACGTATAATTCAATGATGCTCTTTAATACTTGGCTTTGTTCATCTTAATCTGCCATGAACCTTTATGCCATTGGAAGTCCACACTAGGCCAGTAGTAAGAACGGGGAGGGGAGTGAGGATTTCCCTTATAAACTGATAGGTATTTTATTTGATTTCCTCCAGTTCTTTATAATTTCAACAACCTGAGACGAGATGGCACTCACCCAACCATTTAAAATGAGGGCTATATTTCTAACGACTGGAGAACATAGAGTTGCAGTGTTCATTACATTGGAAGTGTCACATTTTCTAGTATGACAAGATGTATTATGGATAGGAGGTTTTACAGATGTGGAGAAATCTCTCTCCAAGTTGTTTATTTGATTTTCTTCCCTTCTGCCTCTTTGTAGTTTCTCGGCCAACCTTGGGATAATGGGATTACTTTATGCCTTCCACAGCAGGCTCTGGATGAGTGCACAGAGGCCAGTGGCAAAGAAAAATAGGATGGCTGTAAAAATGCAAACACTGAATGTTTAAAAAAAAAAAAAAGGTGCACCCAATAACTTGGCCTTAAATTTAAAAGGAACTAAATAGGGACTTCTGGACAATTTATCTTGCTGTTTACTGATAACAAGTCACTTTGTTTTTATGTGCTCAGTCTAGTATTCCATAATTTATTTGAAAGAAGATGAGAAATAATGTAGATAAATGATGAAGTGTCAGGGTCTGACGCCCTTAAATGAAGCTATTATGGTCAAAGAGAAAACGTAAAACCTGCGGCTCATTATGAAAGTGTTCTACTTGTCAGTTAAGTGAAAAGGCCTGGAATGATTTCCAGTTTATTTATCATTGCAGTTATTAAAGCTGTCTTTTTGGTGCCATGAAAATGAATTGAAGACTTTATTCGAAGTAAATTTGTACTAAAGCTTTCAGATATATCTTCTGTGAGCTCAGTGAGGCAGGGCAGAAGCTTAAATGCTGAAATATCACAAAGAGACAGTCCCCAGTGTCTTCAAAACACACTCAAATATGTAAGTGTCTGCATGGGAAATGTCATCTTAACAAAGAAACAAACTTTTTGACTGATATGTATTAAGAGCTCTAATAGTACATAGTGAGTATAGCTATTAGTAAACACCTTATTCCTATGAGAGAATAAGTACTTATGCATTTAAAGCACTGATCTGCAAGACTCTGTTTCCTAACATTTATTTACAAGAAATATTAAACAATACCATTACTAATAATTAATATGCAAAAATATTTATTGAAGCGGATCACAACAGACATATCAAACAAAGAGAAAGGTCAGTTTCCAACACGAATTATTGGAATAGATGATTCCTTCTTATAAAAGTGAGACATCTACAAAACATTAGTGTAGCATCTCTTTATTTCTTTTTAACCAGTGATTGGATTGCATCTTATTGCAAATAATAAACACATTGTTGATTTTTTATGTCACAGCCAGTTCTCACAGCCCTCTCCGTGGAGGAACAAACCAACAGGTATTATGTTGTCTAATACCTAATGGCCCGTTCTGAAGGTGTGCATGCAAGTAACGGTATTCAAATTTAGCAGGTTATAATAGGGAATATGTGGATATAAAGACAGAAGCATATAGAAATAGTTACAAAGAAAGAGAGGTCATTAACTTTAAAAGATGCAAAGAGAGCTGTATGGAAAGGCTTGGAGGGAGGAAAGGAAAGAAGTAAAGGTTTTATTATTTTTTTAATATACAAAAAAAAGAAGCAAAAACCATCTCATGACCCTGCCAAGTTGTAAAGATGATGTATAGCTTGCTCTTGCTGAAGGCAACTGGATGACTAGTGCTAGGCTTCAGATGGATTATTTTTTTGAATACTAACAAAATAGCTCTCATAGATTCCCTTATTTGACAACCAAGAGAAAGACCTGTGCATTTTCCTTTGGTAGCTCTTAATATTACAAATGATTTTTGCATATTTTAGTTATGTTTGACGAAAATGTAGACGTAAGTATGAGCAGGCATGTTGAAGTGAAAACATATAGACATTTCTCTACATTTGTTTTTTTGTGCTGAATGTTTTATTTCAAGCTCAGGAACCTTCCCAGCCTCAGCACTGACTCTTTATTGTGGATATTACAAATGTTTTGACACATCTTCAGGGTCAGTTTAGAAACAAAATGGATTCTGCATCCCCGACAGAAGTAATCTTTCAGTGTTTCCGTCAGATTTTATAGCTATTTTCAGTGATATTGTCAGAGTGAGTGGTAGACCACACTCTTTACTAGATGCCTTATTTTCAAGAATTTAAATGTGTGACAAAACTTTCCTTTAAAATCAAATTTAAAGCTATATTTAGAATATTTGAAATATTATTATAACTTTCATATGATAATAGCTACAAAGGACAATCATTTCAAAATGAATGTCTGATATAATTATGACTGTGATGTGATGGGAAAGCTGTATCACAGCTAGCAGCAGATAAAGGGGAAAGAGTTTAGTCTACATATTGGTACAGTAGTAAACTCCTTGTGTTTATAATCTATTGCTTTCTTAATTAATTGACTGATTAATCTACTTTGTTGAGAGATGGTCTCACATTGGTATCACAGGTTGACCTGGAACTCATTCTGTACCTCAGAGGCTTACTTGAAACTCATAGTGATCCCTGTGCCTCAGTATGCTGAATGCTGGCATTACACATGTGAATCATTAGACAGGACTCAGATTCTGTTAATATTATCAATATAACCTGAAAAGCAAGCAAAAGAAAATGAATATTGTAGCATAAACAATTAGTTTGAGGAAACAAAGTATAATATTTAATTATTGTGTATATATATATATATGTGTATATAAATATGTATGTAAAATCACAGAAGATTTTAATCCACGTGGATCTCTGTGAGTTAGAGACCAGCCTTGTGCATAGTGAGTTCCAGAACAGCCAGAAGTGCCAAGTAAGAACCTATTTCAAAAGCAAACATAACTAAGTGTGCTTGTCTATATATTATATAAATATGTATATAGGTACATAAATATGTATATATATGGACAAAGACATAATGAATTATATATATGTGTATATATACATACACACACTATACTTACATATGTACACATACATGTATATACTTAATCTACAGATGTTAAACATAAAATTAATTAAATTATAAATATGATAGTTTTATTATCCAGGGTTCTCTAGAGTCACAGAACTTCTGGAATGAATATCTCTCTCTGACAGAGAGAATTAATTGGAATGACTTACAGGTTGTATTGCAACTAAACCAACAATGGCTAGCTATGAATGTAAAATCCAATAATCTAATGGTTTCTCAGTTCCACAACGCTTGATGTCTTACCTGGTCTTTTGAATATTCTGGATTACCATAGATGTAGGCTTCAATGCCAGTGAAGGAATGAGTATACTAACAAGGTGAAACCAAACAGACAAAGAGAAACTAGTCATTTCTCCATGTCCTTGTATACACATCCAGCAGAAGGTATAGCCAATATTGAAGGTATGTATCTGGATCAAAGGCATGCTGTCTTTCTTCCTCAAGATCTGCATCAGGTGTGTGTCTTCCTACCTTAAAAATCTAGACTAGAAGTGGATTCACCCACTTGAAACTAAGCAAAAAAAATCTCTCATTCCCTCCATTTCTGGATTGTAGTTGATTATGCATATAGTCAATTTGACAACCAAGAATAGTCATAATAAACTTCCAAACGCTGACACCATTGCATACACTAGCAAGATTTTGCTGAAAGGACCCAGATATAGCTGTCTCTTGTGAGACAATACCGGGGCCTAGCAAACACAGAAGTGGATGCTCACAGTCAGCTATTGGATGGATCACAGGGCCCCCAATGGAGGAGCTAGAGAAAGTACCCAAGGAGCTAAAGGGAACTGCAACCCCATAGGTGGAACATTATTATGAACTAACCAGTACTCCAGAGCTCTTGACTCTAGCTGCATTTGTATCAAAAGATGGCCTAGTCGGCCATCACTGGAAAGAGAGGCCCACTGGACTTGCCAACTTTATATGCCCCAGTACAGGGGAATGCCAGGGCCAAGGGGTGGGGGTGGGTGGGTGGGGGACTGGGGGGGGAATGTATTGGGGACTTTTTGGATAGCATTGGAAATGTAATTGAGGAAAATACCGAATAAAAAAAATAAAAAAAAACTTACAAATTTTATTTAACTCATGGAATAGGGATGTTAGCAAAGTAGAAAAATAACAGTCACATAAAATAAAGTGTGACATGTAGGGTCCGTAGCTGCTAATTCTGAATGGGTTTATAGGAAAGACAAAACAAGAAAGCACATTCTTTGGAATGGATTCCTGGCTTTGAATAATAGAGAAACAGAAATTTTATCCAGTAGCACTAGATCAGAAGTGTTCTATGTTAATCTTCCCTGACCTCAATACTGAGCCATAGTGTCTACAAGGAGGCAGGCATATTAATCATTTACCCTTCTTTTCCCTGAATATGCCTTGAAGTGAGACTCTAGATACCTTAGTGATATGGATTTAATTTCTTTTAAGATAGCCACAGGGGCTAGAACTTGCCTGCTTTTCATTCTCAGCTTCTGTTATAAAAACATATTAACACTACATTCAGAAGGAATTGATAAGTAGATGCTTATTACACATAAGCAATACAATGGTGATGAAATTTACATATACATATATACATATTACATATATGTATATATATATGTTAAAAAATATATTTACAAATTAAGCTAGAATGTCTTTGCTTGTTGTTTGTCTCACCATTCAGAAGGCAAAGCCATGTGGGTAGAAAGCCATGTGGGTAGAAAGTATTAAAGAAACTTGGAATCCAAAGCAAAACCCTCAAAGTAACTTTAAGAAGAAATGTGACATTAAGATGCTTGTGTTATATATTAAGTAGTTAATGACTTAAAAGGCAATCAACTGTCACTTCCTGAGTCATCTGTTCCATGGAACAAGAAAAATCGGTGTTTGTATCTAAGAAAAAAAATAACTCATTAAATTTTCCTCCTAATCTTACAATTGGAAGGAAATAGAAAGCCAAGTAATAAAATAATGCATAGTAATCGAGCAATGTATAAACCTGTCTCCAAAATCAAGGTAATTCTCCTGATAAATGGCACTATAGTCTTTCCATTCAAGCATGAATCTTCTAAAATCAAATCACTTCCCCTGTATCCAAGTCTGGTCTGGTTAAATTGAGAGTGACTTCAGTACTAACCCAGCCTTGAAAGGTTCCTGGTTACCATGCTTCTTCCTATACTTGCAATGGGGAGGGGGCAGTTAAAATCTAAATTGGTTTTTGAAAGTGTTTTGAGTAAAGTTTCTAAAAGTGATTGAATAAAACTAGTCATTCATCTGTTCGTGATGGATGTGGTGGTTCCTGGCTATAACACCAGCCCCAGCATTTGGGAGGATGAGGCATGAGGATTTGATGTTAGAGGCTATTCTGATATATACAGTGATACTCTGTCTTAGAAAACTAACTAAACAGTGAACAAACAAGCAACCAAACATCTTGTCTTAGCAAGGCTTATTATAAAAGAGGTATTTTAAAAGAGGTGGATTAAGAACAAGGAATCTTTTTAATTAACATGCATATAAACTAGTTCTTTCCTGTGTGTCTTTGCTCTTTCATGTTTATCACTTTTGCAGTGAATTCCAGGTTTCCAAATTCTTCCACTGAAGCTCATGCTTGACAGTTTGCTATTGCTCTATCAATAATGTGAGATAACTAGGAAAAATAAGAGGTTTACTTTCACCCATGCTTTGGAGTTTCTCTAAGTGATTGCTTTGCTCCATTGCTTTGGGGACTAATAGTACACTAGCACACCGTGGCAATTGCATGATGAAGAACATCAGTATGTCTTGCTTGGGAAGTAAAAGAGAAAACAGAGGCTCCCATAGTCTCCTATCTACTACCTCCTATCAGTGGCAGCCACAGAACGAATCTCTACTACAATACATGTTGAGCACTTTCAGGCAAACTATAGGCAAA
This sequence comes from Mus caroli, assembly GCF_978045245.1. NCBI lineage: Eukaryota > Metazoa > Chordata > Mammalia > Rodentia > Muridae > Mus > Mus caroli. Next base: position 133,525,998 of record NW_028227257.1, read on the forward strand.
GCCATCCTCTTGAGTTTTAGTATATTTTGATATGAAATCTTTAAAGAAGTAATTAAGGAAAAAATTGCCTCATATATGTGAAAACCTAATCCAGGATGTGTAGTGTACTCTTAAAAAGGAGACTCATATGTGTCTCAGCACAGAGAGAGAGGCGTAAGAGGACTTAGCAAGAAAGCAGCTATTATCAAGCCAAGTAGAGAATACTCAAGGAAAACTTTCTCCTGACATCTTGGTCTAGAACTCTAGAACCAGATATGGAAGCTCCCCAGACAATGCTATGTTGTTATGGTAACCCTACAGTCTGATACAGTGTTACATTTACTGAATTATTCATGTGGTAATACACCTACTGTGTACGAAAACTAAAGCTGACACTTTACAGCATATATAATTATAGATTCATTTGGTCATGATCACTTCATTAGTGCATACACAAATGGGTTGGAAGACAGTGTATTAAAGGATGTTGTGTAATAAGTACTACCAAATTTTTCTTGGAAAATGTGTTAAGCTTCTAGCTCATTTACTTTGCATTCACCGAAATGTCTCTTCTCTGTCTTTAAACCAATTAATCATTTTTTTCTTGCTTCTCAAGATACATTTCTTTACTGTCTAAACTAAGAATTACTTCCTATTTATTTCAATTATGCACCAAGACAATACCCGTGGTATCAAGGGTCCAGACTCGATTGGAATTCTTTTCAAGTTTCTTAAATCCAGTTTGTATTGTCCCTGGTTAGTTCCAAGAGAATATGTGGGATAATAACGACAGTTTGTGTCATGGCCTTGCTTTGGTAAAGCTTTTTTTTTCAGTAATATCTGCTTGTATTTTTATTCAAGCTTCTAAAGAGATAAAAGTGACAGGTATGCAAGTACGCTCAGACTCACACACATTTGAAATAAAAGCATGCCAGCAAGCAAACAAACAGATTCTGTTTACTGTTCATTAAATATTTTATATTTTCCTAAAGGGTTTGTGGCACTGCTAAGAAAAATGTACATGAGTACTATCAAAGGTTTGTTCATGCTATTGTTAACTTAAGAAATACTTAAAACATACAATTACATGCTTAATATTTCTGGCATGCTGGACAGCAACTGGGTAGTCTTTTCTCTTAGCTTTGTTACATTATACACTCTTACTTCCTGACACCCTTGTTCTTACTGTCCTATTAAAAGAGTAAAATTATTTATTTCTTGCCTAATCAGTAACTGTTTGGGTTTTGAAATCTCATCTGGAAGTTTAACAAACAATGAAATCCTAAAGCATGGATGCCTATGGCTCTTAAACAAACTTTTTCTTATTGCCAAGGGTAAGCAAATCAGCAACCATCATAATGAGTCCCTATAGGTAATAAAACAGACACACTTATTTGTGTGACTTGTTTGAACCCTACCTTCCCTCCCGAATAACCTGCATGATTATTTGTGAAATGATCGTTCTATTTTAAGAGGAGGTAGGCCATTTTCATTGGTATATTCATCTTTTGGTTTGAAGAGATAAATAGTCCTTGATCTTAATGGAAAAATTTCTTTTTTCAGTTGAATAGCTGAGGTAGTTGATAGATACGATTGCATGGCCCCATATGTTGGATGCATAAACTGAGCCCAGGGGAATTTAAATGGCTTCTTTAAGAACACCCAGGAGCCGAGCAAGGAGTCTTGCTCCCAGACAATGATTTTTCACTCTTTCTACATAGCAGAAGGAAACATATACCTGTTCCCAAGGATATTTCTCTAAATAAAAGGTAATAAGTGGTCAGACATGTAGTGAATATATTAGGCTGCTACTTTCCCCTGGTGTGCTATTATTTGGAGCTTATGAATAGGAAATGCAAAGGAATCTCAAAAGGAATCTTAGTCTAATGTTTTTCAAAGCATGAAAGCTTTCCTTTGTAAGGAATTAGGATGACAGAAAACCCAAGATTATTGGAAACCTGGTTGCAGATCTTTCTCTGGCAAGATTTGACTGAGTTATTACCAGTATGTGGTTCACAGGGTTCATTCATTTTCCTTTTGTACGTTGAACTTCAGTGAAACTGTTGCCAAAGGCATCACAGCAGATCATTCAGTCATGGTGTTGTCTGGAAGAAACATGGCCCCCTTTCAAACTTTCCATCTACTATTCTAGCAGTCTCTCTCTACCCAGACTGCACACTGGATATTTTGAATGTTCAAATTCTAACACAGCCACAGGTGAAAAAAAAAAAAAAACAACAAAACAAAACAAAAAACAAAACAGCTTGTACAACCACTCTGGAAATCAGTCTGGTGGTTCCTCAGAAAATTGGACATAGTACTACCGGAGGATCCAGCAATACCTCTCCTGGGCATATATCCAGAAGATGTCCCAACCGGTAAGAAGGACACATGCTCCACTATGTTCATAGTAGCCTTATTTATAACAGCCAGAAGCTGGAAAGAACCCAGATGCCCCTCAACAGAGAAATGGATACAGAAATTATGGTACATTTACACAATGGAGTACTACTCAGCTATTAAAAAGAATGAATTTATGAAATTCCTAGCCAAATGGATGGACCTGGAGGGCATCATCTTGAGCGAGGTAACACAATCACAAAGGAACTCACACAATATGTATTTACTGATAAGTGGATATTAGCCCAAAACTTAGGATACCCAAGATATAAGATACAATTTGCTAAACGCATGAAACTCAAGAAGAATGAAGACCAAAATGTGGACACTATGCCCCTTCTTAGAATTGGGAACAAAAACCCATGGAAGGAGTTACAGAGACAAAGTTTGGAGCTGTGATGAAAGGATGGACCATCTAGAGACTGCCATATCCAGGGATCCATCCCATAATCAGCTTCCAAACGCTGACACCATTGCATACACTAGCAAGATTTTGCTGAAAGGACCCAAATATAGCTGTCTCTTGTGAGACTATGCCGGGGCCTAGCAAACACAGAAGTGGATGAGCACAGTCAGCTATTGGATGGATCACAGGGCTCCCAATGGAGAAGCTAGAGAAAGTACCCAAGGAGTTAAAGGAATCTGCAACTCTATAGGGGGAACAACATGATGAACTAGCCAGTACCCCGGAGCTCTTGTCTCTAGCTGCATATGTATCGAAAGATGGCCTAGTCGGCCATCACTGGAAAGAGAGGACCTTTGGACTTGCAAACTTTATATGCCTCAATACAGGGGAATGCCAGGGCCAGGGGAATGGGAATGGGTGGGTAGGGAAGTGGGGGGTGTGTATGGGGGACTTTTGGGATAGCATTGGAAATGTAACTGAGGAAAATACGTAATAAAAAATATTAAAAATTAAAAAAAAAAGAAAACTTCTCCCACAATTTCTCAAGTTATACCTTGACATCTTTATGATCCTTTCAGTTTGGTCATGTTTACAGATGGGGTGAAACAGTCTTCTATTTATATCTTGTTCATGAAATCATATAGGAAGATTTTTAGGGCACTGGCTTTCATAATTACAAATTACACTTTCAGGAAAATAAAAACAACAAGTTTTTAAAGAAATGAAGCCAAAAGCTACTACTCTTCTTCTCGTTCCCGTCTCCTTCTTCTTCTCCTTTTCCTTCTCCTTCTTCTCTTTCTCCTTCTCCTTCTTCTTCTTATCCTCTTCCACCTCCTCCTCCTTCTTCCTTTTTGGTTATTTTATTTATTTACATTTCAAATTCTGTCCACCTTCCAGGTTTCCCCTCCACAACACCCCAATCCCATTTACCCTCCCCCTGCCTCTATGAGCGTGCTCCCCCACTCACTCACACACTGCTCTAGCATCTCCCTATACTGGGGCATCAAGCCTCCATGGGACCAAGGTCCTCCTCTCCCAATATGTATCTGGAGCCATGGATCTCTCCATTTATACTCTTTGGTTGGTGAGTTAGTCCCTGGGAGCCCTGGTGGGCCCTGTTAGTTGATGTTGTTCTTCCTATGAAGTTGCAATCCACTTCATCTGCTTCATTCCTTCCCCTTATTCTTCCATTTGGGTCCCCTTGCTTGGTCCAGTGAGCAAGTATCTGCTATGAGTATCTTTATCTGTATTAGTCACGTGCTGGCAGAGCCTCCCGGGAGACACCCATGCCAGGCTCCTGTTGGCAAGCACTTGTTGACATCAGCAATAGTGTCAGGGTTTGATGTCTACAAGTGGGATGGATCCCTAGGTGGAGCAATCTCTGGATGGTCTTTCCTTTAGACTCTGCTCCATTTTTTGTCCCTGCATTTACTGTATACCAGATAAAAACCATATGGTATTGGTACAGAGGCAGACATGATGATCAATGGAATAGAATCGAAGACTCAGAATTAAACTCACACCCTTATGGTCACTTGATCTTTGAAAAAGAAACCTAAACCATCCATTGGAGAACAGACACTATTTTCAACAAATGGTGCTAGTTCAACTGATGGTTGGCATGTAGAAAAATTCAAATGAATCCATTATTATTTCCTTGTACATACTCAAGTCCATGTATATCAAAGACCTACACATAAAACTGGATATGGTGAATCTAATAGAAGAGAAAGTTTGAAAGACACATTAGCACATCTTGAACACATTAGCACAGGGGTAATTTTACTGAACAAAATACCAATGGCTCAGGCACAAAGATCAGCAATTGAAAAATGGGACCACGAAGCTTGTGTCTCTAACTGCATATGTAGCAGAAGATGGCCTAGTCTGCCATCATTGGGAGGAGAGGCCCTTGGTCTTTCAAAGATTATATGTCTCAATACAAGGAATGCCAAGGCCAGGAAGCAGGAGTGGGTGGGTTGAGAGCAGGGCAGGGGACTTTCAGGATAGCATTTGAAATGTAAATGAAGAAAATATCTAATAAAAATTGTTTTAAAAAAAAAATGAAAAGAAAAATGGGACCTGATAAAATTGAAAAGTTTCTACAAGGCAAAGGACACTGTCAATAGGACAAAATACAACCTACAGATTGCTAAAAGATCTTTACCAATCCTATATCCTATAAAGAGCTAATATCCAATATATACAAAGAACTCAAAAAGTTAAACTCCAGAGAACCAAATAAACCTATTTAAAAATGAGATGCAGAGCTAAAAAAAAAAAAAAAAAGAATTCTCAACTGAGGAATCTTGAATGTCCAGGTAACACCTAAAGGAATGCTTAACATCCTTAGTCATCAGGACAGTGCAAATGAAAATGACCCTGAGATTCCACCTCACACCAGTTAGAATGGCTAAGAACAAAACCTCAGGTGACAGCAGATGCTGGTTAAGATGTGGAGAAATATGAACTCTCCTCCATTGCTGGTGGGATTGAAACCACACTGGAAATTAGTTTTGTGGTTCGTCAGAAAACTGAACATAGTACTACTACCTGAGGACCCAGCTATACCACTCCTGGGCATATACCCGGAAGATGCTCCAACATGTCATAAGAATACATGCTCCACTATGTTCATAGTGGCCTTATGTATAATAGCCAGAAGCTGGAAAGAGCCCAGATGTCCCTCAACAGAGGAATGGATACAGAAAGTGTGGTACATTTACACAATAGAATACTACTTGGTTATTAAAAACAATACATTTGTGAAATTCTTAGGCAAATGGATGGAACTAGAAAATATCATCCTGAGTGAGGTAACCCAATCACAAAAGAACACACATGGTATGCAGTCACTGATAAGTGGGTATTAGCCACTTTGGTAAACAATCTGGTGGTTCCTCAGAAAAGTGGAAATAGTTTTACCTCAAGACACACCTAGTCCACTACTGGGCATCTACCCAAAAGATGTTCCAAGATATAACAAAGGCACATGCTCCACTAAGTTAATAGTAGCTTTATTTATAATAGCCAGAAGCTGGAAAGGACCTGGATGTTCTTCAACAGAGGAATGGATACAGAAAATGTGGTACATTTACACAATGGAGTACTACACAGTTATTAAAATAAATGACTTTATGAAATTTGCAGGCAAATGGGTGGAACTAAAAAACCTCATCCTGAGTGAGGTAACCGAGACACAAAAGAACACACATGGTATGTACTCACTGATAAATGGATATTAGAAAAGAAGCTCAGAATACCTATCATTCAACTCACAGACCACATGAAGCTTCAGAAGGAAGACCAAAGTGTGGATTCCTCATTCCCTCTTAGAAGGTGGGAATCAAAATAGTTCTGGGAAGTCGAGGGAGGGAGGGAACTGGGAGGAAGAGGAGAGGGGAAGGAAAGGGGGGGCAGGATCAGGTATGGGAGGAGACAGGATAGAAGGATAGATGGTTAGGAATATTAATAGAAATATTTAGCAGTTTGGGGATGGGGAACTGGTATAGCCACTAGAAAGTTCCAGGTACCAAGGAATTGAGAGGTTCCCAGGGCCCAACAGGAATGACATAGAGGAAATACCCAACAAAGGGCAGATAGAACATGTAGAGATCTCCTCCACTACTAGATAGGCATGGCCTCTAATTGGGGGATGGGGCCACCCACCCATTTCCAACTTTTAAGCCAATTACTCTAAAATGATCAAATTCCCACCATCAGTGTCCAATCTTTATATTTAAGATGATCATAGAAAAGCTATGTGGATGGACTTAAAAATAATAAAATCCTTTACTAAAGAGTTTTGTTTCAAAGTCTGTATGAAAATATAGCTAAAATTACAAGTTGTGTACCTCTATCCCAAAGTAAATAAAATTGGAGGCATTATAAATTTGAGTTTTCACATATTTTAACTAAATGATATGTGCAATAAAATGGTGTAACATATGTAATGTTATTAATTAATTAATTAATTGTCCCCTGCTTAAATTCATAGGAGGCAGCTATTTTTTTCATTCACACAGTGGAACAGAGGAATTTGTTTTTAGTTTTTAGTTTTTGTTTGTTTGTTTTTGTGGTTTTTCTTTTTTTCTTTCTTCTTTCTTTCTTTCTTTCTTTCTTTCTTTCTTTCTTTCTTTCTTTCTTTCTTTCTTTCTTTCTTTCTTTCTAACAGGAAGGCAGGGCATCAAGTGAGGGATGGGGATGCTCACAAAAAGGGATCTATCATGATTGCTCTCCTGAAGACCCAACAAGCAGCTGAAAGAGTCAGATGCATATATTTGCACCCAACCAATGGACAGAAGTTGCTGACCCTTGTGTTTGAATTAGGGAAGGCTGAAAGAAACTGAAGAGAAGGGCAATCTTGTAGGAGGACCAGGAGTCTCAATTAACTTAGACCCCTGAGATCTCTCAAACACTGGACCACCAACCAGGCAGTATACATCAGCTGATATGAGACCCCAACACACATACAGTAGAGGACTGCCATGTCTGTGTTCATTCAGAGATGATGCACCTAACCCTCAAGAGACTGGAGGCCCCAGGGAATTTAGAGGTCATGTGGGGTGGGTAGTTGTTGGTGGGGAAATCCTTGTGGAGACAGGGGAGTGGGAAGGAGGTATGGGATGTGGAATAGATGGAGGGTGGACCAGGGGAGGGGAATAAAGACTCGAATGTAAATAAACAAATAAATAAAAGTTGTAAAAATCCTTATTATGAAAATGAGAATCTAAGTTTGGTGTTAGATACCAGCATCAGTGAATATGGTAGTGGAAGGACTAATTAGTTTCTTAGAGTTCAACTACAAATAAAGTTTTAGCCCAAGGAACACAGCTCTACTTTCAATAGGGAAATATTACAGATTTATTAATTGTCTTGAGGAATAAAAGGAGGTGCACAATCATGCATAAAGGCCAACAACTTGGAGCTGAAAGATTTCTGTATTTTGAAATTCAGAATGTAAACTGACTTAATTTTAATTTTTTACAAAAACTGATCATTAACTTACAGACATTCAGCTTTTCAGATAAAGAAGTCTGTTTTGTTGTTGCTGTTGTTGTTTTGAGCTGTTGTTGTCATCCTAAAGAAGAGAAAGGTTTCTGCTTTACAGTTTAGTGTGTTAGGGGCAGGGGAGGCCAGATTAACAGGTGAGGTTTCCAGAGAATAAGTGACAGCGATGTAGAACCCCTTCCTTGTCTAGACCCCTGACAAGCCATACTGATCATTATGATGTATACCAAGAGCTTAAAGTCATGAAGGTAGAAACCCTGATGGCAAGAGTTTACAATGCAGTTGACAGCACATTGATAAGACCGACAGAAAGAATAACAAAAACAAATTCTTCAAAACATACTTTAAGGAAATAAGGTAGATATTCTGAAGAAGATGGTGTTTCACTGCAGCAGGCACAGTAACTGGTAACAAGCTACCTGGAAGATGACACATGTAGAATAACTGTTCGAAGGTTTGTTGTCATAATATATGAATTTCATATTTAGAAAATCCGACTGCTGTAAAAAGTCATTATTCATTCATAAATAAGCTTATCCTAAAGATATGTTAACTCTGATAAAAAGTATACTGTTTTTGTTTTTCTTTGCTAGCATTTTGAAAGATGTGAGCAGAGGCTTTCAGGCCTAGTGACATCATCCCATTGCTGCTCTTAACAGAGATTGTATTATCTGTGAAATTTCAAGTGTGGTAAAGCTGTCCATGTGTGAGATTTCTGAAAATTATGTGCAATAGCAGATTAAGGAAGATTTTTCTATTGTGCTATATTTTTATAGATATCTCTGGGTTTTATGCATGAACTCTTACTTCATGGACAAATTAACATGGAGATTAGACACTGTGAAAGGAATTGGGTAATTTTGTTCTATTTGTCTCATTTTCAAATATATATATATATATATATATTTTTTTTTTTAAAGCCCTCTCTTTAATGTTCCCTATGTAGCAGAGGATTGCCTTATCTGGCATCACTGGGAGGGGAGCCCATTGGTCCTGTGGAGGCTCGATGACCTAGGATAGGGGAATGCTAGGCCACTGAGGCAGGAATAGGTGGGCTGGTGGGGGAGCACCCTCATAGAGGTAGAGATCAGGGAGGAGGAGATAGGGGGCTTCTGGAGGGGACACTGGGACGGGGAATAACATTTGAAATGTAGATGAGTAAAATAACCAATAATTAAAAAAAGAATTTAGCATAGTCTAAGTCATAGCAGTAGAAGGAACTTCAACTTTTTAGGTACAGAGGAAGAAGAAACTGGAAAGATGTTAAATTAAATAAATTTTCAAATTTTGTAAGACAAGTTGTTGAATCTACCACATAGGACAATGTCTCTAACGGCCATTGCTGTATGTGTGTATGTGAATGTGGGCTCTTAAAAGTTTGCGATGGGGATGGAAATATTGTGATACTCCTTACTGAAACAAAAATATCAATAACCTAGTGCATGCAGTATATTTCCTCTGATCTAAGTAGTTGAGGGGGGTCAAATTGAAAGCTTCTCAGAACCCAACAAAAAGAAACTGTAACTGCTTTCTGGGATAAGCAATTATAAGTCACAGCTCTACCCTCTATAAAGAAGATTGGTTTATTTTTATGTAACTATATTACAATCTTAAAAACAAAAGAAATAATAAACACATTGGTAAAACTTCTTGGAGGGAATCATATGACTATCTTGTTTAGGGAGCGAATGTCAGCTATTACTTGCCTTCAGGATTATTTACTCCCAAAGCTATCATCAAATTTTGAGACTCCCCTGCCCCCAGAAAAAATAGAATTTGCAGTTATCTGTTTAGTGTGAATGCATCTAAATCCTGTTATTGTTATGTGCTGATATGAGTTATGTACATAGTTTTTCCTTATAAATAAAGGAGTATAAGCAATAGGTAACATTTTCCCAGACAATGTCACTATGTTCAGACAAAAGCCAATGAGTTTACTCTACTAAGACAACAGCCTACTCCTTGCCTGATATTTTGCTAAAGCAGAACTTTCAAAGCCTATTTTTACCTTACATCAAAGTTACAGATATGGCCAGGAAGGACACTGGAGAAAAGGCATCAACAGTCTTAGTCAGACTTGCACATCAGGAACTACAATTCCTGCCTGCTGAAAAAGATGTGTCCGTTTGCAATATTGGCATGACAGCAATGAGGGTAACCAAGCACTTTCTGACTTAATTTGAAGCCCACTCTACTCAAGGGAACTCAAGAATGATTTTGAAAAAAAAAATGGTCAAAAACCCATGGCAGAATGTTAATAGACCATAGTGGTGAACATAATACTGTTGTTTGACATATTGTCAAACTGTCTTTTAAATATTTATGATAGTACTCACAGACAAATGCGACCCTCAGCTTTCATCAGGAACACTTCTCTTTGCAATTAATGGTGGTGAATAGAGGCCTTGGGGAGTAAATTATGCTTAGGATAAGTGACAGCTGACTTTTGCTCCCTGAAGGAGACATTTATATGATCCCTTCCAAGGTTTAGGGAACATTGAAGAGAGGCTAAATAAAGGAATAAAAATATTAAAGACTAGAAGATAATGAGAAAGTCTGTAAATTGTCACCTTCAAAGTATGAGATTGTTCTGGCAATCACAAAGCCACATTAGCTGTGGATGCGTGCTCTAGGGCTGAACAAGAATGAAGAAGTGACTTAGGAGGCCCTATTCGTCACTAAGGTACTATTTTCTACTGATAGAATCAGCAAGAGTTGGCTTTGTTGCCTCTGGTTGTCCACCCACTGTGACTGTAACAAGTTCCAGTGAATAGTTCTAATTTATTGGTCACATACAGAGCCCTGGTTTAATTAAGTCAATCGAAAGACAAGACCCTAAGTCATGGATCTAAGAAAGAGACTGTTCGGAATAGAGGAGATTATAGGAAGGTTAGGTAAGACAGGGTAGGAGGTGATGTATAATCAGAAGGAATTATATCCATGTATGGAATAGTCAGAATACTAGAATACTAGTAAGTAAGAATACTAACTTAAAAGAAAAGTTGTACCAGGATATTTTAAGTAGTATTTATAAATAACAAAGAAATTATAAAGTATGTAGTATTTAAGACTATATAACATATATTTTAGAAAACTAACCTAAGATTTCTGTAGAAATATTTGCTAATAGTTCATACGTTAGAAATTTTGGTGTGAGACAGAAATCACAGTGGCTTCCCAAGCTTTGATGAATGACACACAGCTGATAGTGAAAGGTTTCATAGATCACTATATAGCTGTTTTCATCATTATTGCATAGAGTTTTAATCAATGGAACAGACAAATACCTTGTCACATCACTGCTCTCTGTTTTTTTTCTGCACATCAACAAGCCACTTTATTGTATAAAATACAATCATTTATAAAAATCATTTATAAAAATGATACAATATATAATATATCTTTCTCTATATATCTAGTTTTTTATGAAAACTCAAGATAATTATTTAGTGTGGTAAAATAAATAAGCAATGGCTGACTTCTATCAATCCTGGAGAGACGACTCTCTACATCTGGACGTGAAGGTATGTCATGCTTAGTCAGTCTTGCCATTAAAATATTCTTCATAAACCAATATCGAGTCCTTTAATGGGGAAGCATTATGAAAACCTTTCAGTTATTGTACATCATTTTCTTCTAAATTAATCATTCATATCCTCATCTTCCCTCAAAGCAGAGCAGGTTGTGAGCATATCTCCAAGCAGTGTAAGGGTTGCCGTGCAACTGCCATCTTTACTTCTTCTAGAACATTCTTTCTGTGAGAGGAGACTTTAGGGCCCTCCTCCCAGTTCACTATAAAGGGCTTTATCAAGAAAGAAAGGAAGTATCTTTCTGAGGATAGTAAAATCCAAAACATTGAAGTCAACTTTAGTTGTTATTTTGTTGAGGAATCTAACAGAGCAATGTCATTGGACATATCTTCAAAGGTGTAAAAGGACATTTTATTCCCAGAAGTGTTTGCTAAAATTCATAGTATAATAAGAGAGTAAGACTCACTTTAGTGTGTGTACACCTTTAGTCCCAGAACTTGGCAAATAGAGGTAGCCTTATCACTGAACCCAAGGCCAGTATTCATAGAGAGTTCCAGATCAGCCAGGGCTACACAGAGATACTACCTCAATCAATCAATCAATCAATCAATCAATCAATCAAGCAAGCAAGCAAGCAAGCAATAAAATATTAAAGAAAACATTAGAATATTATTATTATACTGACAAGAATTTTTCTGTGATTTTTTTGAGGCTTGTTCTAGCTAACATACATTCTTTCCCAAATGCTTCATTTTTTTCTAAATATCAAAAGAGCTTCTGCATAAACTCATATTGAATTTAGTAATTCAAGATGGGTGCAATAAGTCCAGAAGCTGTAAGAATGCTGTACAGCAATATATACCCAGGTTTAGATTTGAGTATAAACCAATTATCTAAATTGTATTGCATGTATTCTAGAAACTTTCATGCCAACCTCACTTTAAATATTATTAAACAATAAAACTACATAGCTGTATATATGTTTCTAATTAGCATGCATTAATTAGGAGTATTTGGTAAGTTACACATGGAAACTAATTGGGAAATATTCAGCTGTGGTATTTTAATATTAATGACAAATACTAAAAGCTGTGTTTGCCTTAATATTAATCTCTCATATCAAGAATGATTTCATCATATTTACTAGTAATATGTGATCTGTAAGAGTTGCCTAAGATGTTCTCATATATAATTAATAATGTAATCAGCAAAATACTATTCTATAGGGAGCTTAGAAATCTAAAGTTTCACATAAATCAAAGATGAAATCTGAGGCATTTCACTACTATTTTTTTCTAGTTTGATTCATTAATAATTGAGATTGCCTAACTAATCTTGGATACTAGGGTTAGGTATTTGTAAAGCACTCAGCTGACAAATGCAGAGTGTTGGCTATTTTTTTTATTGAGAAGTCAAAGATCTGGGCTATTCATTTTGTAGCCTGGCAGTTATCACGACAATTCCTTGAGTTCCCAAAGCCTTTTCATGTGGCTTCCTCAAGGACGGCTATCATGTTGTAGCTGCTGCAATGACAGATGGGATATAACATGTCATGTGATGGATAACTCTGGAGCCATAGTACTTAATCCTTCTAATACTAATAGCTACATTATCATAGAGATTTATGAGAATGTCAGTTTCAAGTTCCCAGTTCCATTCATGGGGTTTTAAAACTTCAGCTGCAAAAACATGCATCCATCCCATTAATTCTAATTATCATGGTTCATCTTCTCAGCAGTTTTGCACTCCGGAACCTTTCAGTGCAAATTAACGTACCAAAAAAGTGTATTAATTAATATTTGTAGCTTTTAATTTCTGCAAGAGTGTTGTCTGGAAGCAGCTGGCAGTACAGGGCCTCTGCTATTGAATCTTCGCCAAACAAGTGCAGATGTAATTTTGTTATCTCTTGCTTAGTCATTTACGCAAATTAATTTGAACAATTAGCCTTTTACTGGTCCTTCATGAATCATGCAAAAGGGATCTGCCAAAAATTGCTAGTTGACAGAAAAGAATTGGTTAATGCTGTGCATTTTGTCAGAAGGTAATATAGAGGGAAATTCAACAGTTTTTTGTTTTTTGTTTTTTGTTTTTTTCACCCAGTGGACAACTGCTTAAATATTCTGCGATAAGATTTACATAGCACTTACAAGCAATAAGAATTAACCTGTATACTAGTGAAGGTTTTGTCCTTAGTCATAAAATAATTTAATATCCAACTTGAGTTTATCTTGAAAATGGATTTGAAGGAAGAAAGCAATTTCATTAAGAAACAAGAATTAAACGGGACTGTTTACTGTTTTGAGGTCACCATCTTTTTATTTTAATCAGCAGTAGATTTATCTATTTAAGGATGATGACTTATCACAGCAGGTAAATATACACTTCTAACCTCACTTGATAGCCTGCCACCTTTCTGATAAAGAAGTAATCAAGAATGGTTAAGATACTTACATATGTTTATTATATTTTTAATAATGTAGTGAAAGAAGCTTTATGTCATAATTAAATTCTCTCAGGAAAAAAAAAAGAAAAAAATTAAAAAGTAGCGAGTTTTGTTTCTGCTGTTCACAAAAAGTCACTGGAAAAGTATGTATGCTCCGTTCTTTTCTTTGGAACGGGTTCAAGTGACCTATAATTTTGTGTTGCTTTCATTTCAATTTGCATGTCTCTTGCTTTTTAAAATTACCGATCCTAAGGATTATTTCACATAATTGCATTAATAGGTCATATGTGACTGTACTATCAAATTAAAACATTCACATAAGTATTTCTCTGGATATAATTAGTTTGGAAATGTTTCAGACAGTTTCTAATGATTGTATATACCAAGGCATAGTGGCATAACTGCTATGTATTCATGTATTTTAACTATGTCCATTATGTTCACATCTATATTCATATTTGGTTAATATTTAGTATTAGATTATTTACACGAATTAGTTAATGTCATGCCATAGTACTGAATAAGGACATTCTTAAAGAGAAAATATATTTACTTAGGTGCCTCCCAACATAAAGAAATCTGAGAAGCAAATCTGAAAGAACAGAACTAACAAGTGAGGTATCATGGAATGTTGCTGCCGTTGAGCCAAGTTATCTCTCACTGTATACATGACAATCCTTTTAATGATACATTTACAATTATCGAGAAAACTTAAGACTGCAGTGGCTGATTTTAAATCTATTTTGTTGTTTCTTTGTTTGTTATCCAATGAAACAAATTTCCCTGAACACTTCTGTTGGTTTAGCATAATAGGAAAAATATGTCAAATATCTGAACCACGAAATTTCTCATTTGTAGAAATCTCTCTCTCTCCCTCTTTCTCTGTCTCTCTCTCTGTCTCTGTCTCTCTGTCTCTGCCTCTGTCTCTCTCTCTCTCTCTCTCGGTCTCAGTCATCTTGAAATAACGTTCTTTGGTTCAGAAAATATTCAGGAAATGTAAACATGTTTTAAAATAAATTCTGCTAAACTTTTTATGTGTTCAACAAAGTAACAGTGTTCATTGACAACATTTGAAAGCTACATCAATGAATAAATAGATATTTTAAAATTCATCATTAATATAATTTTCACACTAAATGCATTTCCATATTTTAAAAAATATAAAACAGTAAACTATTATTTAAAATAAATATTACTTTGTTGTCAAAATCATTTATTAATACCTCTAATTTTATTTTTGAAATTGCCATACACTTAGCACTATTTTAAATTAAAATTTATAAAAGAAATGGGTAAAGAATGTGTTCATACATCCTTTATTTATTTATAAATTCTTCTTATATTTTAGTTAAATTTAAAACTTCTCTTTATAATATGCTGATACACAATGTTCTTATATGAAAGAAATGATTAAAATGTGAAATTTTGTGCTTACCTTTTAAAATGTGGTTACACCAGTTAATTTAAAAGTATTTGTCAACTGTTATATAAATAGGAGCTATGAACAACACATCAGTGAATAGTTTTTGTCATCAGCATATCTGAATTTGTAAGCATGTTATTGCTTGGTAAAATCAACATCAAATCACTAATAAGCCCCATGTCTCCAGAGTTAAAGATTTTGAATTACTTTAGCTAAAATTCTTTTCTGAAAGTTGGAGTTTCTGCATGTGTGTACTTATAGGCATTTTGACTAGTGTATATTAACTGTAATTGAGGATTCATTGTGACATCGTATCATACATGTTTATTATGTGATTTGATTATTTTCTCTCATATTTCCTTAATCACTCTTAATTTGTATCATATAATTACCAGTGTTTAAAAATGTACAGAGAGGGGAAACTGGTGATAGAAGGTATTGTATGAGAAAATAATAATAATAAATAAATAGACTCAGTTTTTGAATTTTTTCATATCTCATTTTTATTAGCAAATATTACCACATATTTGTTTATTTTCCAGAATCCCATAGCTTATATAGGACATGAGTAAATTTTCTTGTTCCTGATTGTATTAAAAATAATATCTTTACTATTAAGAGAACAAAAGTTGGTTAGAAGATAACAAGTCAAAAAATATTTTTCATTACTATATTGATCAAAATCGTTTGGCTATTGTCTTCATCCTTCACCAGAAGTCTTTACAAATTGTCAACACTATTTTCACAAACATTAAATAAATAATATTTTCCCAGAATTTTAAAGTGTTATGTGGTTTTATATAATAATTATTAAGGTATTAAGCAAACATTGAAGAAGGAATAATAAGGAAAAATCCTTTAGTGGTTTTCTAGTAGCATAATGATATATTTTTATATGTGAAATAATAATTATTTTTATACTTAAATGTATATAGGACAAAATTAAAACATTCAAATTAAGAAAATGAATATGATCCCTAATTTTCCAAAGAAGCAGCATTTTTTTCTTTCTTTGTGTGTGTGTGTGTGTGTGTGTGTGTGTGTGTATAATTATACTTGGAGTTAAACTTAGAATTTGCATATAATTTAAAAACAACAACTATTTTGCAACTTAATATAAGTAGTTCTCATATTAGTAAAAAAATAGTACAGTAAACAGTTATACTATTCAATCATTCGGAGGCAAGATCCATAATTTATAAAGCAATGTGTATTCCCATTTTTATGTTGTTCTAAGTGTTTAGAATTATGAATAATATTGAAACTAGCATATTTATGGGCAAACATTTGCTTATCCCATCATCATTTCTTTAAATGAAATTCCACAATAGATTTTTTTTTATTTTGCAAAGCCTATTTTAACATATGTCTTAGTGAATGTATTTCTTTCCATTGCTAATAACTCATAACTCATTCTTACCAATGGCCATTAAAGAATAGAGATTGTGCTTATTACAAAGGATTTGTTGAAAAATGTTAAGATATTTTGGTTTGTGGTCCTCAGATACAAAACTAGTATTGTTAGTAATGTGTAAATCAAGTTTCTACTTTATTTTGTTATATTTCTGGGTAAATGATCAGGAAAAAAAAATTTCATTCTATGTACAGTCTGACCAGGATAAGACCTGGTGGCTGTGTAATTGAAAGTATCACTGGCAAACGTGGCTGGAGCTTGATTAATGGTATATTAAAATCAGAGTCTTCATCGTAAGTGCTCAATAAGGAGTTTGGGGCAATTTACTTGGTTACTAGGAAGCTTCTAAATTTTAATCATGGAAGTACTTCAGCGTCATTAGAAACTGAAAGGACAAGGAGTCTGCTGGCAGGTTCTCTGAATCCTGTGACTCAGACCCTCCTTCTGGGGAGCAATTGAGAGCCAAGCATGGGGCTGCAATTGTAAATCCTTTTGCTCCCCATGACTTTGATTGCTATTATTGTAATTTACTATTACACAGGATCTTAAGATAAAGTGGTCCATGGAAATTAGGAGCGATAATGCCTGGGTGGGGGTGGCATAAGTAGTGGGGCTAGAGACAAGTGAAAGAACTCAAGATCCTTCTGTAAGGCACATTCCCAGCTGTACATGTTTCTTCAAGCTTCTGCAATTGCAAGGAGCAAAGCAGCACAAACAAAGGAACACATCACCCCTGGTTCCTTTTAAGAACTTACGTAGTATAAGATTTACTGGTGTGAGGTGAAAGGTATGAGGAAGCAGAGTCTCTCCTCGGTCACCCTGCTTTACCTTTGCATATGGAGTTTAACTGAAGGGTAGGCTGACTGAGCAGACTTAGTTTAACCAAATGAAGTGTCCAAACTGTAGAAAATCGTAGGCATGCCTTGACAGTCTTGGATTCCTAAAAGAAAAGTGCCCCGTGTCTGCTACAGTGTTAAATAAGGTAAACCCATGATCAAACCAAGGACATTTCAGCTGGAAATCTTAGGTACCGAACTATTAACATAGATACTGAACTCTCCAATATACCAAGTAACTAGAAGTGAAATAGAACAGAAACATTATCCATTGGGCAGTGAATTATGAGCACCAGCTTCCCCTGGGAGACTTGTCTGCACAGTTAAAAAGCTCAGAATCCTATAGTTTAGCTGGTTGTCTTACAAGGATCTCTGCAGCTCTTCCTCATAGGATGCTACAGCAGGCTTGTGAGACTTGAGAAAGGAGTCTGTGAATAACTATGAAATAATGCCATTGTGCTAGGCATTGTAAGGACACTCTACATGCGGTACTCTGTCTAAAAGCTGCTTCAAGCTGCTGGAGCTGTTTAAAGATATATCTATAATCAAACCATTCCTTTTTATTGGATTGAAGTCAAAGTACTCCATTTACAATTCAATTACCAGTAAAGTATGATCTGTTTCTGTACATATACTATCGCATATATCTCCAGATAACTGAGTAAGACATAATGCAAAATGGTAAACTTAACCTCTTATCAGTGTTTTTGTATATTCATTATAAACCAACTCCTTGGTTCTCAAACATGATCTTTAATGACCACAACACTGTCCCACAATTTAAAAAAAAAAGACATATATGAAATAAGTTATAATTAGTAAGGTATAAATATATATCTTGTAGCAGATTTTAAAAATTCAATTACAAATTTTATTGCAATTTGTAAACAACTTTGTAGAAATACATCTGGTAAAGTGTATGACAATAGTATGGCATACCCTTACAAAAATACAAGGCAGAGGATATTAGAAGAAAATCAGATTAGTAGATGAGGAGAAACCATGAGATGGAACTTGAGCAGCTAAAAAGAGAGCAGCTAGAAAGAGTACCAATACTTGTTAGCCTCTGGGAAAGTATAGGCATATATGCAGAGATGAGATAGAAATTTGTTTTAATAAAAAGACTAAATATGGCCTTCATTTTTCATAATAGCCAGAAGCAGCCTGTCATACAAAGGATGGAGTTCACAGTTTCCAGGCCCTTTTAACTTCTGATAGTTATAATAGTTATCCATAACAGTCACTAGCTGTCCAGTCTGATAGTCTCCTCTACTCTACATCTCTGAAGTACCCATTAGCTGAATTAATTAGGAATAACAGAGTAAAATTTATTGACCTCTGAGACAGGATAACTAGTTTCTGATTGTCCAGCCAAATGGCCTCCAAAACTGCCCACTGTTAACATACAGCTAAGGAGAAAATAGAGCTAAAATATAGAAATATATAATCTCACATATAGAAAAAGTTACCACTAACTTAGAACTCACCAAGTTTATGTTCCCCAAAAATTTTAAATTCCTATTGAATGGATGTTCAGATTCTAGGAGGACTGTCTTAAGTAAGTGTATTTGAGACAGCAATAGCTGTTGTCTTCTTTGTGTTAAAATGGCTCTTGAAAGATAGTAGATTTTTAAATAATAATATAGTTATCTAGATCTTTGATATATATTTTCTCTACTTGCTTTAGCTCACAAGATGACACGGGACAATTGAAGTGAGACAACACATTTAGTGAGATATTAATTCGAAAAGATATCTCTAAAGAATTTGTAGAAAAACTATCTTAGCCCGCATTACATTTAATATCTCATAATTTACTGATGAAATAATGAGGCCATAACATTCTGACATCTTGGTATACAGCAAGTTTGGTAATTACAGAAAAATCACATATGGTTTTAAATTTCAAAATATAACATCTTCCAACAATTATGGACTTCTCTGATCCCTAATACTGAAACCATCATTTAACCATGTTACAATATTTCCAGTGTTTTCATTGACACTATGAATATAACCTAGTGAACTATTTAAATGAATTTCCACCTTCTGTTCTTTTTAATTATTTCTATTTTTTTAAGAAAAATTATAAAAATGCTTGCACAAAGTTTGCATTTTCTTCAAGAATGTCTGAGACTGCTTTGTAAATGTACTGATAACACCACTCAGTGCAGTAAGTTGCTCAAAGTGTTTTACATCCTCTTGAACTCTGTATTCTATGTCTTCTGTTGTTTGTCTCTATGTAAACTCAAAAATGAATAACACCTGAAGAAAAACTGTAAGAGAATGCTATAATGTCGTAACTGTGGTTTACAAGGTGCATATGTGTATATATGCATACTAGTTGGTTGCTATTGCCAAAGCCAATATTGGTTTCAGTAATGCTCAGGTTTTAAAACTGAGGAAGGCTGAAGAAAAATTTGAAAATATAAGACAATTGAAAATAACCTAAAACTGGGACAGATCAGTGCATTGTCTTCCAATGATTTCAGGACACTTGTGAGGAAATTCATGCAATCTTATATATGATTGAAATGCAATAAAGACAGAAATAGTCACTGAAACTTTTGAGTACAGTGATATATAATACTTGGAGATTTGTTCACAATGAAAGAAATTTAGCATATTTTTCCATGCCTGTATTCCACACACTAACAGAATTTGGCTTTTTTCAACTTATATTCTGTGCATGGGTTTCACTGGACAATGTTAAAGCCATAAGCAGCACTTTTGTATTTGATAAAGTTATACTTGGAACTATTAAAGTGTTCAGATATAACTGACTGTAGACAGTTGTAAACTTTCTCCAATTATTTCCATTAGGGGGTGAAATGTAGACCTCTTTAAAAACAAAATCAGGACTCCGTTCTGATTACTATGAATGATTGTCACAAATTACGAACTAACATTGTGCTACTGCTTCCTGTTAGAACAGGCCATCTAAAAACCACCAAATGAAACATAAGAAGGCTAAAAAAGTTTGGAGTAGGCTGGAATAATTATTTGGAAGATTCTTTCCTAATCTGCCACAAGTGTAGGAATCAATTTGCCTGATAGGTAATGAGTGGTTTGTGTTTGATAGCTGAATGTTTCAATCAGCATTTTCTGAACACAATTTCTCATTATGATAATAACTAAGGGATTAATTATTAGAAGTAGTAAAGTGATAATGGCACTTTGAACTGTACCCATCATCATATGACACAGGCTATCTTTTGTTTGTTCTTTCTGCTTTTAAGAAAGAGAGTTGCATCTGAAAAATGTTTGAGTCACATGGTGAAAATGATTCTATTAAATTATTGAAATTAAATGATGAAACGACATTTTGAAAAAGACTACTTTCACAGTGACCATTGTTTCATAGCTTTAATTGACCAGTTAAAGCAGAGAATGATTAACAGTATCAGTGCAGATGCTTATGTCAAATAGATAGTTCAATTAGAATATTTGCTAGTTTCTTCTAAAAATCTCTACTCCAGCAGTTAGAATGTTGTAAGCAATAACATTGCTAATTACCTTTCCAAAACAATATCCTTCACGAGCTCAAGTGCAACAGATTAGATGTTAAGCATTTAATGAGAATGGCATAGCATACTGGATTTTAATTTTAGATTATTGGATACATGCATGGTAGGCAACGATATAATTGAGAAATGACTATGTTGCTAATTGATACTAATGGAGGCAAACTATAGATTTTTGGTATCATCACTTTTATAGGGAGTAGGAACAATGTTTATTAAAATAATCAAATTAATTATGTAAATGAGTATAGTGTAGAGTGCTCCATTTTTGCCATAATAAGGGAAGCTGCTGAGTAAAAAGAATAAAAAGTCCTGAATCTCTGGGTGCATTTATTGCAACAGCTGTTGTGCCCTGATTTACATGGTGTTCTGGTTGCAGTATGATTAAAAAAAACCACTGGGCAGTTCTGAGTGACTGTTATTCATTCCTCAGTTTATTTTCTCTTATGTCAACTTATTAAACCCCCATGGTTTTGTTTCTTTGTTATGTAAACAGATCATTGTAGAGTAGGTTTTCAAACTTGAGGAGTTTGAAATTTCTTGCCTGTAGAGCAAGAAATCCATTGTGCTCTACCTGTTCTGCAATTTTCAAAGATTAAAGACATGGGGGAAGCAACTGCAGAAAATATTTCTTTCCTTCCCCTTATCTTTTATAAAATGGTGACAGTTATAACCAATAGCTGATAGACTAACATGAGTAATATTCTGGTTTAAACATCCTGAATATTAGACTAGATTAGGGGGACAGAGTCTAAAGCAAGATGACATAGGTTTGCAGCCAAGTAAGCTTTGTTTTATTACTGCAAAGACTGTGAAGCTGATACCCCATTTCTAAATGGAATACAAGATAAACTAATGGAATACAAGATAAACTAAATATGTATTACTGGGTCATAGTCACTTACATTTGACTACAGAATTGGCTACCTTTTATAGAAAGGTAAATGAGAGAGAGAGAGAGAGAGAGAGAGAGAGAGAGAGAGAGAGAGAGAGAGAGAGAGAGAGAGAGAGAGAGAGAGTCAGACACCATGACCAAGGCAAGTCTTATAAAAACAACAACATTTAATTGGGACTGGATTACAGGTTCAGAGGTTCAGTCTGTTATTATCATCAAGGTCACATGGCAATATCCAGGCAGGCATGGCACAGGCAGAGCTTAGAGTTCTACGTCTTCATTGAAAGGCTGCTAGTGGAAGACTGACTTCCATGCAACTTCGGTGAGGGTCTTAAGCCCACATCCACAGTGGCACACCTAGTCCAACCAGGTCACACCTATTCTAACAAGGCCACACCTCCAAATGGTGCCACTCCCTGGTCCAAGAATATACAAACCATCACAGAAAGGGAGGAAGGAAGGAAGGAAAGAAGGAATGAATGAGAGAGGGAGAGATGGGGAAGAAAAATAAAGAAAAATGGAAGGGGAGGGGAGGGGAGGGGAGGGGAGGGGAGGGGAGGGGAGGGGAGGGGAGGGGAGGGGAGGGGAGGGGAGGGGAGGGGAGGGGAGGGAAGGGAAGGGAAGGGAAGGGAAGGGAAGGGAAGGGAAGGGAAGGGAAGGGAAGGGAAGGGAAGGGAAGGGAAGGGAAGGGAAGGAAGGGAAGGGAAGGGAAATTACTGAAGGATATTTTGGGTTATTCTGATAGACTTACACTTGCACTTTAATCCCATCATAGTTCTTAGCCTAGTATAATCATGATTCTGTGGTTTCGTTATTTGATTTTGGAAGGGGATTTTGTTCCTTTGCATTCAACATTTAATGTTAGTTTCAATATTCACATTTATACTCCAAACTTCATGTGCAAGGAATGGATGGGACCTGGAATCCAAGAACTCAGTTTTGTTTCCAGTCCTTCAAGACAGTTTCCAGTGTTCTGAACTTACCCATCCTCTAAACTACCTTCAGTAGATGTATATATGATTTGCATATGTTCATATGATTTGTGCACATGATATGTGCATATGTACATATGATATGCACATGATTATATGCAGATCTAACATTTCAGTTTGGCTATGAATGCACATGCAGAGTCCACTACTCTCTTTGCTTTTGAGAGATAACAAAATATTATAGCTATAGATATTGGGAAAGCCTTATTTGCTTTCAAGTAACAGCTCCAATACTTCCTCACACAGTGGTAAATCATAATGCTAAGCCTATTTTTCTGATCCACCACGAAAAGGAAAGGAAAATAAA
Organism: Mus caroli; assembly: GCF_978045245.1. Lineage (NCBI taxonomy): Eukaryota > Metazoa > Chordata > Mammalia > Rodentia > Muridae > Mus > Mus caroli. The sequence continues at coordinate 133,549,157 of NW_028227257.1, forward strand.
GTAACACCTCTCCTGCCGTATATTTTTGAAGGCTAGATGAACAAATTCACATAACACACATTTATAGGAATGCCTAGTGATGTTACCTATCTCTGTGAGCATACTACCTAGTAGCATATAAAAGGAAGACATAACTGAATCAATTTTATAGGATGAATGAATATCTATTACAGCTAAAATAGCTCCCAGATATCTTGTTTGCACAATTACTTTAGGTGGCAGCTTAAAGATAAAACATCTTATTTTATATTCCCTGAAACACCTAGTGCTTTATTCCACAAATGCTAGTTAATGAATAGGTTTGCAAGGAAAGAAATTAGCAATAAACATATCAAAACAAAATGTACTCTATCCTATAATAAACATATTTATCATAATTTAATGTGTAAGTTGCATAAAATTGTATTCTGCAACTATGAAAGTTATTTCTCTTTCAGAAAATGATTTTAGATGTGTATTAAATTACACATACACATGCATATATGCATACACAGATATTTATATATTTATATATTTATAGGTGACATATACTGGCTTTTGCATTTATATTTTTAGGAAGTAAACTCAAATTAGCTGATGCTTTTGAACTTCAGGACAGTTTGCATAACTGCAGCATTATTTAAATATCTCTGAGATGTTCCCAGAATAAATTCCTTTTGGAGATGGATTAGAATCCAGAATTAAGACCTTTATGTTCAAAGTAATTAGCAGTACTTAGGAGCTTAGCAGCTTGACCCTAAATTCTGTGCTCTTCTCTCCAGACTATGTATAGATGTTTGTGTCAGGCAGTCTCTAACCAGTGTACAATAGATATCAAATTACAGGGAACACATAATAGAGGTCTTGGAGCAGTTTTGGCAGTGGGATGCGCATCAGAAAGTTAATGAGAGCTGGTGAAACAAAATGGATACTCAACTTGCCTCTATGGGAAGTTGGAATTTGCTTCAGGTCATTTTAGAAATTCTTTAAAATATACCTCCTTGCCTTTTATACATGCACAATAGTAAGTATGCTCCTGAAGAAAAGAAAAGAAAAGAAAAGAAAAGAAAAGAAAAGAAAAGAAAAGAAAAGAAAAGAAAAGAAAAGAGGAAAGGAAAGGAAAGGAAAGGAAAGGAAAGGAAAGGAAAGGAAAGAAAAGGAAAGAAAAGAAAAGAAAGAAAAGAAAAAAAAAGAAAAAGTATGTGTTTGTCACACTGTGGTTTGAAATTGGGTTTTCTTTAATAGCATATATATATATATATTTATATACATATATTTTTTTTTCTAAAAGAAGAGGATATATTACTTAACCTCAGGATAGAATTATCCTAAACACTTGAAAACTGGAGCTGGAACACATAGCCCAGTGCTAAGGTATACCATGATACAAAATAATAGTTTATACAACAGAAGATAAAATGTATCTGAGGAAGCAGAAATGTGGAGGCAGGAGTGTATCTTCCTACTGTAGTAATGAATTACAAGAGAAAAACTGTAGAGACTTTGGAGGTGTTTTGTGCCCATCTTAACTATATGTTTGTGAGTGTCCTGAATATGTTCCTTGCCTGAATGCGACCATTAGAGGTGATGTTACGCTCTAAGTGTGTAAAACTTTACACCCATACCTTCAACCTCATTCCATAACTTAAGTCATTGTGATTTTGACTAATTTGGAATTAGAAGACAGTGTGAGACTACACATTGAAATAATTGAACTGATTCAATAGCTCTACACTTTTACCTCTTCATTTTCTGTCTTCCTCATGGCTATATTTTATCATTGCTTTATCTATAATTTATTCACACCATTCCTTCTTCATTTTGTCTTCTATATTCCTATTGCTTTCTCTTTCCATCTCCCTCCAAGAATCCTGAAGATCTAACAGTCATTCACATAGCCTCAGTTCTTCTGGAAAACAACAACAACAAGAAAAACCAAACAAAAAGAAAACCAACAAGCAAGGCTTAGGAGTAAAGGAGAGTGACATGCCATGACAGGAGTACCGGTTACTCATACATAGTCCCTGAGTGAGCTGTGACTGTGGTAGATATTTTGTGACTAGATTTCATTTCAACCAACTTTAATGGGTTTCACTCTTGATGGAGGGAATTGCAAGATTATACCATCACTGTTTCCCATGCTCCTCTAGGTGCCTCCATTTCAGCTTACCATGGTTTGGCTCATCTGCAATTTTTACAGAACCCCTCAAAACATTAGTAACATTAGTAAAAACATCTTAGAGGTACTACTCATGGAATAGCATATTTTTATAATAATAGTAATGATTTTTTTTAAAAAGCTGGATTAATTAGTTTATTAATCTGAAATAAAAATATTTTCATTAAATTTTATACTCTGCCTAGAAAGAGAAAGATCCATGTAGTAATTCAGAGTCATTCTTTCAATATATATGGCTTTCCATACAGTAAATCAATTGTCTGCAGGATTTTTGTAGCTTTAAAGATTTTTAAGACTCTATTAATTCTTGTATCAATGGGAAATCAACCATACTTTTATAAAAGTATCCATTTTGTACATTAACTTATCATCTACTATGAATTTTAAGTCCTTTATATTGCCAATTGCATTTTTATATAGATGGGTTCACCTCTGGTTGACAGTTCTCTGCCAAATATTTAAAAATACTTCCTTCATATAAAATTTAATAACAAAATTTCTAAATATGTTTTGAAATTGCTATTTGCCTGATTTATAATAATTTCCATTATTCATTTTGTTTTAAATTGAGGATCCTTTCCAAATCCCTAATGCCCTCTAATTCTTTTATTCTAGTGTTGGGCTGTGGGTATAGGGGAAGAGGGGGGAGGAAGAGAGCCTGTGTCTGGCCAGAGTTCCTGTGCTCTGGGCGGGCAGACAAAAAAAGGACTGCAGGATGCTTTCCACACGGCCCTGGGTGGTCATCTGGCTGTGTGAAGCCACTGATCCCACATGGTGTGGGGTGGGCAAGTGGCAGCCCTTTGTACCAGGTTCTCAGTCTCTGGCATCCCACACTGGATACAGCAGAGTAGCTGAGAGCAGAATAGTGGCCCAGAGGCGACACTTGGCCCAGGAAGGGAAAGGAAGAGAGGTCTGGGGGAGAGGGGGCACTGGGTGGTTCCCACACAGGCTAGTGTCTTTAGTTCGGTCTATGGCTGGAGCACAGGAAGGCCTTCTGACAAGAGATTATGCATGGCTCCTTAGGAGAAAGCCTATTCCATTGACCAAGCATGGCTGGCTTTGATGGAAAGAGACAGTCTATGGTTTTAGAGCTTTATTGTAGAAAGGCAGAGGGAAAGAGAAAAGGTAGAAAGAGAGAGAGGCTGGCCATGGTCAAGAGGAGAGAAGGGGGGGAAAGAGAGAGAGAATAAAGCCTAGAGTAAGAAAGCTTAAAGAGAGAGAGGTAAAAGCTTAGAGAGTAAGAGAGAGAAAGAGGGAGAGAGCAAGGTGGGGCCAAGCAGCCCCTCTTATAGTGGGCTTGTTATCTTAGTGATGCTAGGTAACTGGGAGGAGTCTAGCCTGCAGATCAGAAGCTATGGACATGTCTACTTGACTACTAGGGACAGCTTGTCCTGTGGGGGCTGTGGGCGCAGTAACTTCGACAGGAGCCAGGGGTCCAGAAGATCTGAGGGAATGCCTTCTGCCCCATGTAGGTGAAAATTATCACCACTGGGTCCTACCAGGGTTCCACCTCTCAACTTGACTGGAGATCAAGCTGTCTGTACATAGCCCATTGCCCCACATTCAAGTACAGTGATTAAGGAGGTCAGCTGAAGAATTTCAGTTCCATTGCTAGACTCATATAAAGAACTTACTAATGGACCTATATAAATAGAGGGACGTGCTATTTGATACTGTTTTCATCCTCGTCAGCTGAGTGGCTTAGCTGCATTGGTTAATCAGGAGTAAGTACAATGATGTGATATCTCATACTTCTTTAAAGAAAATCTCGTTTTGTACTTTTCTAGAGTAAAGCCTATTTCATTTTTAATTAGTTATTTGAGAATAGCACACAATGTGTTTTGATCTTCTCCCTGCTTTCTATTACTCCCAGATCTATACCCAACCCACTTGTTGAACTTTGTACTCTCTCTCTCTCTCTCTCTCTCTCTCTCTCTCTCTCTCTCTTTCTCTCTCTCTCTCTCAACTGTTGTTTTTCATATAGTCTTGGATTGGGGGGCCTTCCACTGGAGCATGGTCAATCTGGTAAGCTACATACACAAAGAACACAGTTTCCTTTTCCCATGATGTATTATTTGTCAATATCTCATTTGTATTTGGGAGGGGTAACATTCTTTGCCCACCTCCCCTTTTCATGTTGGAATTTTGTCTTACTTGAACCTGAATGAGTCATCTATAAGCTGTATCAACTGCTGTGGGTATATATACATACACACACACACACACACACACATATATATATATATATATATATATATATATATATATATATATGTATTCATATGTATTCATATGTATGTATATATATTCATATGTATGTATATATACATGTATATTGCTATTGCAGCTGTACAATTGTACCAGTGTAGTCCTTCAGACATCCAACTCTTACAATCCTTTTGCCTTTCTGTCAAATCCCCTACAGCAAGCTTTAAATCCAATCCAAAGTTAGTTTGATATTTTTTTGCACTTTAGCCACTATTGCACTGCTCCACATGTCTTCTTGGGGTAGTCCTTCTTGTAGCTCACAGAATTCTTAGCTTGGTAAGACTGATAATTACTTCTCTCTAGTAGAGAATAGAGCAATTTCTGTCACAATGGGAGCGTGGCAATAAGAATGACACCTGTAGGTGAGTATCAGCATCACACTTTCCTTGTCCTGTGACTCAACTCTAAGATATCTTCAGCAATATATTTTTACCATCAAGTTCTGTAAAGTAACCACTATTGTTTGAGGTGATTCTCTGTCGTCTCATTCCATTTCATTTGTAAAATAGAGAGGACAAGAAAATTGAAGAAGGAGGAGGAGGAGGAGGAGGAGGAAGATTAGAAAGAGAAAGAAGAAAAGTACAAACCCAAACTATTTGTGGGTATATCTCTAAATATAAATTAAGTGTCGATTTAATTCAGATAATACTGTAAAATACAACATAACAATTCTTGGGAGTTAAGAGAAATTATTAAGCAATGACAACTTTCTACATTGATCATGGATCTGGTTCTAGCAGAGTCCTTGGTGCTACAGTTTATTGTATGTTCTGAATGATGATTTACAGAACAATTTTTCTAAATCTGTAACTTCAGTGTAGCAAAATCTCAATCAATTTTAAATTTTGAATGCAACAGAAAATCTGCATTCTGGTAAATCCATATTTCCACATTTGGATTTAACCCTCAGGAAAAAACCACGAACTTGGAATGTTTTGCTAACATTGACTGAAAAAGAGGTCAGAATTGAAGTTCTCTCCTCACACACCTCGAGGAAACTCTTCAGGTAATAGGTGATTAGTTATTCCATTGTTGTTAATTCAATTGTCTTCTTTCATTGCTTATGCATATGCCTTCTAAACCCTTGCACTGGTTCCCCTGAGTAACCAAGCAACCTTGCCATACTTCTTGTATAAGGGACTGTCTGAAGAAGCAAGTGGGACCCTATAAACTGATAAAATTTCCTGACTAGTTCTGCTCAATCATGTTTGTTTTCTTTTAGTGCTCAATGTTTTTATTAATTATATTTAGAATCATTCCACCCCTCCAGTCATCTCTTTATCCATTCCTACCATTCTATCAATTCCTATCAAACACTGAGATTTCTTCTTTCTTTCTTCTTCTTCTTCTTCTTCTTCTTCTTCTTCTTCTTCTTCTTCTTCTTCTTCTTCTTCTTCTTCTTCTTCTTCTTCTTCTTCTTCTTCTTCTCCTTCTCCTTCTTCTCCTCCTTCTCCTCCTTCTCCTCCTTCTCCTCCTTCTCCTCCTTCTTCTTCCTCCTCTTCTCCTTCTTCTACTCCTTCTCCTCCTTCTTTCCTCATGGGTTCAGTTTTCATCCCAGTTAATCTTGGAATTTGGGCTTGCTGTAGTTTATCAGCCTAGCAGGATTCACACCATTAAAACACATAAACAACAAAACTGATGTGCCCTCTCCCCGCAGGCATCAATGATAATAACTCCTCATCTAGTGGTGGGGTTACAGGTCTCCATGTTAGCTTTCAATGTAACTGACAGTAGCACTGTGAATAGGCTGAAAGAATGACACTGACAGGGTTATTATTCTGTGTTTATCAATTTGTTTTCAGGCTATGAGAAGCCACCTTAAGAAATGAAGAAAATTTAGGTTATGTATTCCTCTATAAGAGTTTCACGTATAATGCGAAAGTTTGTCATTCAAAAACTTGTCCTCCTATGGGATTCTTTCTCCATCTATCCTCAGTAAGTTTAATAACTCCCGTATCTCTTTGTTTTTTAGTGTGTTAGTAGCAATGCTGATGTTAGCCTTGGACTTCTTACATACTTCTATCTAACAACTTTGAGATTTTTGTTTCTATTTTGTATGTATTTATCATTGTGTGTGTGTTTAATGCATGTGTGTGTGTGTGTGTGCATGTGTGTGCATCATTAAAAACTTAGTACTTTGTGACAACCTCAAATGTCTGAGTTTAAAAATAAAAAACTAGCATATCAGTCACAATATATGAAAAATGCAGTTGTGGCTTACTTGTGATGGCTGAGACAGTTTTCCATGGATCCTTCACTCCCACTAACTTGGTCTTTCTTTTTATTATTTTCGTTTGTTTAGGTTGTTAAATTTTTTTTCTATAATATATTCCTCTACCCCAAATTCTTCCATATCCCTCCAAATCTCTACCCACTCAACTTTATGTTTGTTTTCTTTCCCTATTTCTTTAAAAATGAAAAGAAAGGAAAAGAAAAAAATTAAGAAACACAAAAAATGAAAATCAAAATAAGTAAGCAAAGAGCCAATAAAACAAAACATATGAAAACAAAGCAATATGAAATTTAAAAAGTTCATTAAGATGGCACTGAGTTTACTGTATGTTGTCAAACTATTTCTGGGCGTGACTCTATCCTGGGATGTGGTTGATATACCCAGTGAAATTCCAGTGGGCATAACCTTCAGTAACTTCTTTATTTAGGGTGAAATCCTGTCCTACTTTCCCTTCTCAGTACTTGGATCAAACCTGTACATCTGTAGGTTTTGCTCACACAGTCTGATTGAGCTAATATGTGCATCAGTCCTTTAGCTGAAAGGTACTGTTTTCTTAATCTTACCACTCACCTCTAGCTCTAAGTGTGACCTTGTTGGAATAAGTGTGGCCTTTATGGAGGAAGTGTGTCACTGATGGGGTGTTGTTCTATGCCTAAGCTCCCAGAAGTGTGGAATCAGAGCCTTCTCCTGGCTGCCTACAGAAGAAGTCCCCATTTGCTACTTTTCAGATCAAGATGTAGATCTCTCAGCTCCTTCTCCAGCCCTATGCCTGCCTGCATGCTGCCATGATTCCTGCCACAGAGTTAATGGACTAACCTTCTAAACCTGTAAACCAGCCCTGATTAAATGCTGTCCTTTATAAGAGTTGCCTTGGTCATGGTGTCTCTGCACATCAATAAAACACTATGACACCTGCTGTCCTTCCCCAAACAGGCTATTTCTAAGGTTACTTTATTTACTTATTTTTATTTTTTTTATTATGTATTTTCCTCAATTACATTTCCAATGCTATCCCAAAAGTCCCCCGTACCCTCCCTGCCCCACTTCCCTACCCACCCATTCCCATTTTTTGGCCCTGGCGTTCCCCTGTACTGGGGCATATAAAGTTTGCGTGTCCAATGGGCCTCTCTTTCCAGTGATGACCTACTAGGCCATCTTTTGATACATATGCAGCTAGAGTCAAGAGCTCCGGGGTACTGGTTAGTTTATAATGTTGTTGCACCTACAGGGTTGCAGAACTCATTAGCTCCTTGGATATTTTCTCTAGCTCCTCCATTGGGGGCCCTATGATCCATCCAATAGCTGATTGTGAGCATCCACTTCTGTGCTTGCTAGGCACTCTGATGAAGACAACTCCTACTTTTGAAATCAAACATGGAGAAGTTGAGCTGGTACCTAACCTAGAAGCTTCTCTACTGAGTAGCAGTCATGGTACAGGAAGGTACTCTGTATGTCAATAGCAGAGAAAGGTCATTATCAACATCACCCAGTTACAAATAACAGAACTTCAAACAGTGACCTTCCTGCAAGATATAATGATGCAGTAGTTGCACAACTTATTACAGGTATAACCAACTCCTTTTGGGTTGGATTTAAGGTACACTCCATGACATGGAGTCCATACCTGACATTGATTAAGTTGATAATACACTGAAATTAGATAAGTAATAGACCTGAAAGAAAATATGTTATTCAACCAAAGGAATACAGAAATAAAATAACTCCCTAATGACATCCTGCAATGCCTACAAATAAAAGTCTCACTCAAGCTATGTAAAAGAAGCATCTTTATACAGTAGATTTAAATTAGAAGATACTTACAACTGCACAATGTACAGAACATGAGACACTCAGCCATAATGGGATGTCAACAAACCCTCCCCTCAACAGTCAATGATATATGCATGTCATTTCTCTATCTAGAGAAAAGAGGAATAAAAAATCCTCTGTTTGGGGGCTGTAATTTCAAGGGAATTGTAGAATATTTGATTGTACTCTGAGCCCTGAGATTTTGTTATTTACTGAAAAAAAAACCTACTGGTTTTAGTTGTGGTGTGGGTCAGCCCTTAGTGTACACATTGAATCCCTTGTACTGGCTGATTTTGGGTATCAACTTGACACAGGCTGAAGTTATCACTGGAAAAGGAGCTTCAGTTGAGGAAATGCCTCCATGAGATCCAGCTGTGGGCTATTTTCTCAATATGTGATCAAGGGGGAAAGACCCCTTTTGGGTGGGACCATCTCTGGGCTGGTAGTCTTGGGTTCTATAAGAGAGCAGGGTGAGGAAGCCAGGGGAAGCAAGCCAGCAAAGAACATCCTTCCATGGCCTATTCATCAGCTCCTGCTTCCTGACCTGCTTGAGTTCTAGTCCTGAGTTCCTTCAGTGATGAACAGCAATGCAGAAGTGTAAGCTGAATAAGCCCTTTGCTCCCCAACTTCTTCTTGGTCATGATGTTTTGTCCAGGAATAGAAACTCTGACTAAGACATCCCTCTAGCTGGAATACAAACATGCCCATAGTACATACCTTTATCCAAAATAATGTAGGTAAAGTTAGTTCGTAGAGGGAAGCACCCATGTTTGAAAGCAATATCTAAATATGTGACAAAATGATGAATCAGAGGAAGATTTGACAGAATTTGACAGAACGACTCTCTTTCACTAGAAGAGAGAGGAAAGGAAAGCTACTTGAGGAGACGTGCCTCAAGGATGAAGCAGTGTTACTGGGAGAATTGTATAAAAACAAGCTACAGAGAGAACAAGCAAGACACAGGGAAAGACAGAATGAGCCAGAGAATGAGAAGGAGCCACAAGATCAGAATATATACACTTAGTTGTTAGCCAAGTAGATTAGATCAGTCAGCTAGGAGAGGAGGTTGATCACTAAGTCTCAGGGGCAGAAAACAATGTAGGCCTAGATAAAATTTTACAGATGCTAGATACATCTAGGATTAGGCAACAGGAGAATAAAGATAATTTTACAACTGACATTCAACATGGAGGTAAGAAAAATCCGAAGTAATTGGAGAAGAAGAAAACCCATAAGCACAACAGAAAGCAGGGGATACCTGACATAAACACAGCAGAAAACAGGTAACTTCTGGTCCACAGAGGAGAAATTCAACTGGGATAGACTCTGGAGGACATATCAGTTGTTCTAGTTGAACTTCATGCCCAGAAAGACTTGGTTAAATTCAAAGAAGTCTAAAGCAGGGAACATCACTGAGATAGTGAATCATAGTAAGCCATGTCAAAAGATATTTTTAATTATATAGACAGACTTTTCCTACATTAAAAACTGGGAAACTCCATTTCAATCCGTTAACACCAAGGGTAGCAATTGGGATAGAAACATTACTTGAAAAAGCTATCACAGTACTCTTTGCACCTTTAACCACTGGAGTAAATGCCTCCCTACATTTCAATTGCATTCTTTATGAATTTTTTCTAAGAAAAGGTTGAAAAGAATATTTGTACATGAAAACATCAGTTATAGTAGTACAAAAGCTTGACAGACAAAAGACAGAAGGAATGAGAGAACAGGAAGTGCTGAATTGTGAACTTATAGTACTTAATGAACCTGAAGATCAAGATAGCTAGCCCATGGACAATGGATAAGACGCTTGGCTCTCTAGAGTGGAGTCTGCCTCTAGTGTGGAGCCAGCTATGAAGTGCAAGTGCCTAATTGTCTAGTTTAATTGTGGATTCATAAAGATCTAATTGTACTCTGATAAACAGAAATGGAGAATAAGATTAGCTGAAAGACACTTGATTGCAAGCAAGACAAACAAAAATAACAACAACAAAAAACAGAAAACCAACCAAGCAAACAAAAAAATCTGCTGAATTAAATCAACCTTTAAAGATGTACACTTTAAAGATGTTTTAACATTAGAATGGAACTGAGGAAATGAAAAAAGATGGGGAAGAAGTTTTGCCTAAGAAAGACTATGAGTTCCATCCAAATGGATAAAGATCCAAGTAAGAGAAGTCTGTAGAAGGAACCACCCATGTTTAAGATTGACTTAGGTAGGAGAGGAGGTTGAGAAAGAACATCCGTGTTGAATCAGCCAGCCCAAAATCAGAAAGAACTAGGAAGGGGTGAGCTTGTTCATCAGAAAGTCTCAGAAGCTTAAAACTTTGAGGGCCTCCATAGGATTGTGCAGAGCCTAGAAGCTCCTGGCACAGAAGCCTGGATTAGCCCTCTGAAGCAGTGAGCATTGAAGACTACAGTTAAGTCTGATGAATAAAAAGCTACTGTATGCAAGGGTGTTGGTATAGTTACTTGGCTTATAGACTAGATTCACTCTGTGTTCTTTGTTTCTCCAACTCTTTGATCCTGACATCATCACCTTACAGTGTCAGAAAGAAGCACTGCCATTTTGCTATCTCTTGGTCTTTCACTCTTTTCTATACTGTTGCCAATCAAAGAGGGCAACTTTTATTTGGATCAGGATACATCTTAGATACAGTATTCAGAGTACATCTTTGAAATCTAGTGTGCTCTGCTTACTTTTCTTCTTTTATTTTATTTGCTTCCTTTCATTTTCCTTAGATAAATTTGAAGTTAAGATTTCAGTTTTTGTTATAACATATGAAAATCAAGAGCCTTTGGAATTTCTCTCTCTCTCTCTTTCTTTCTCTTTCTCTTTTTCTCTTTCTTTCTTTCTTTCTTTCTTTCTTTCTTTCTTTCTTTCTTTCTTTCTTTCTTTCTTTCTTTCTTTCTGACTTTTTTATTGGTTCTTTGTGAACTCTACATCATTAACCCCAAACCCACTCATCTTCTTTTCCCCCTGTACCCACTCTATGCCCTTCACCCTTGCAACTTGCACACAAAAAGGAAAAAAATCTTTGTGGAAGCTTTAGTGTGGGGCAGTGTGTCACAGTGCATCATCCAGGATATTCCTTTGTTCACATTTGCTTGTAAATATTCATTGTAATTGGTCATTGGTCTGGTTTGAGGCCTCTGGTTTCTGCTACACTATCACCAGGTCTGCTCTTGGATATATTGTTGTTAGCTTGTGTTATGGAGTTCCTGCAGCTGTATGACTAGACCAGGGCTCCTGTGGTTTCATTAATGATAACCACATACTTGTAATTAAAAAGCAACTGGGTTCTAAGAAGTTTGTTTCTTTGTTTTTTTATTTCTTTGGATGTTTTTGTGGGCATGAGTGAATTACAGCTCTTCACTGGATTCCAATCTGAATGGCCTAGTTTCCAATTTTTAATTAGCAAACTTTCTGCCTCAATATAAAACAATAATTGTAACAGAATTACCAAAGGCAACCTTCAGAAAAAGTGCAACAAAATATATTCCCTTAATCTGGTAGCTTTATATATAACTCATTTTCTCTGGCATCTACTGGCAAAACCAAACCTCAATAGCACCCGAGATGCATCCTAAACTGCTTGCCTGAAGACGGCAGCACACTCGGCTTATATACATTCTGAAATCTATCTATATTTTATTTTGTCTTGGAAAAAGATTAAGGAATAGAATTATATTAGAACTGGTGGAGGCATGATCCATGCCCCCTTGATTATATTGAAACATTAAAATGTCATCAGCATGTTAATTTTGTCATCTCAACTGCAAGAGATTTATTCAGCACTTCCATCTATTGCATTACTCTGAAAACACAATTTATTCTGATTGTGGAAATGTCATAGGCAGCGACTAAAAACATCTGGAATTCTTAGCTTAAAAAAGAATGCCTGGTTTCAATAATGTTATTTCTAAATTAATTTTATCTCTGAAGAAAGCGGCAAAGATTCTCAAATTATTCAAATTGAAATATTCATTTGATCTGCCAATTTTAATATAAGAGGTCACACTATCAAAAAATAAAGAAGAAGAAAAACAGATTTACCACATAAAAGTTTTTGTATTTTTTTTAATAATTGGGAGAAATAGAATTTTCTATAATGAAGACATTATTTCAGAAAACTGTGACCTAGTTTTATGTTTGTTTACTTCATCTTCATAAAAATACCTTGATTAAGCCTATGACATACCTAAAAGGTAAAAACAAGAGAAGGAGACAGATCAACCCAATCAGGCAAAAGACACAGAATGGTGACAATATAACAAAGGAATATTATTTTTGCTTTTGGTGTTTGCCTATATAAAAACAGCTGTGTCTGAGGTTAAAGCAAGTCCATTGCTGTGGATTTGTATAGGGACTTAGGACAGAAGGCAAGGGGAACAATAGCTGGTTGATGGTGATTTGTGGACATTCTTGGTATGCAAATGTACATACATCCTGTTATCTTAAAATCTGCATCTTGATAACCCACTCTTTAGAGCTCTGGTTATCCTGGAACTTACTCTGTAGACCAGGCTGGCCTGGAACTCAGAAATCCACCTGCCTCTGCCTCCCAAGTGCTGGGATTAAAGGCGTGCAACATCACTGCCCAGAGGATAAACCACTCTTAACACTGAAATAAATATCTACAGCTTGGGCATGGCAAAATAAATCGTGGACCAAAATATTTCAAGATGGTCTTTAGACAGTGCTACATCTGACCTCAGGTACGCTGCTCTGTATCTTCTTTCCTAGGATTTCAAATACTCTGAATTGTATATTACAGCTCTTCCTAAAGGATTTTTGATGCGGAATTGTGGTTCTGTATGAAATTCTAGAGAGTACTCAATACTAGATGCCAGTGAAGCATCTCTTTAACCCTGTGCTCACATCTTATCTATAATTCTATTCAGGTCTGCATGTAGTAGAAAAAATAATTTGGCAAACTGTATGGAAAATAAATATGTCATTATGCTTATTAGACATATGTAGCTGAGGGTTTTTATATGTTTTACTTTAAAAAAAACTTTTCAGTTTGGAAATATTTTTAGATTAGTAGGAATGTTGTGAAGATATTCAAGAGAATTCCCTTATACTGTCACCTTATTTCTCTTGCCACTATCTTATTATTAAACAACAACAATATCAACAGCAACAAAAACATGGTATACATACAGTGGAGGCTTAAGAGGCTGTTGGTTGGCCTTTGGATGGAGGCAAATGGAATTAATGTTTGGCAATTAAAGAGTTTGTCAATTTTAAATATAAAGGACAAGAGACTCTCTCAAGCTCCTGAAATATATGTTGAAATTTTACCAAAAATCTATCCCTGAGTGCCTGTGAACTCTGTCTGTAATCCAGCTAAGGCAGAAGACTCAAGTTCTTCTCATAGACTCTTCAGGATGTTTCAAAGAATTTCCTGTTTTTTTGTTATCCCAGGTCTCTTATCTAAGCTCTGGGAAACAGAATATTCTTTCCATTTTCCTTAGGTGAATGCTTATCTAATGCAAGCAGTTCTAAGACAACAGAAGCAAGTGTCAACTTGAGAGCTGAATATCTCTTAAACTCACACTCATTTCAAATAATACCATTGTCTTCATATCATAACTAATGGGTTGAACTTCAGAATTTCTTTTTCTTTTTCTTTCTTTCTTTCTTCCTTTCTTTCTTTTTCTTTTTTCTTTTTTCTCAAGCTCACAAACATTTTCTCTCTTTCCCCAAGGTCCAAGATACCCTGTCTTCCCTCAACCCCACCCTGCCTTTCTGGTCTCTCAAAATACCCAGTAGCCTGAAGGAGGTAGCATTGTCCATTTTACAAATTAGCTAGAAGCAAATCAACATCAACACATTTATTTTTTGCTACTGCTGGACTAAGGACCAAAATCTCTCCCAGCTTCTTCCTCTGTTTATGCAAAGAATATCCATTAGCATTTACATGCATTCTTTGTCTTCTAAGTGTAAGAGAGAAAGAGCAAAGCTACAGAGCCTGCTCTTTTATGTTCTTTCTTTTCATCTGAAGAACAAGCCATAAAATACCCTTAGAAAAGCACTTAAGAGGCTGAAAGAAAAAGAGGTTGTGAGACTATAGTCTTTTCTCTTTTTTCTTCCGTCTCTTTCTCCCTTTCCTTCTTTCTTCCATCCTGTCTTTCTTTCCTTCTTTCTTTTTCTTTCTTTTTAAACACATAGTGGTTTCCTTTGCATTACACAGAAAAATGGTTTAAAAAATACAAGACTGGAGATGCTTCTCAGCCAACTGGGATGTAACAGAGGTGAAGCCCATCTCCCCAGGGTTCCCACTACTCTGTAATCTCCACACTTGTACTGAACTGCCCTTTGACTCAGAGAAGAACCCTGAGAGGTGTGGCTTACATTATAAAAAAAAAATGTGCTCAGGTTTTAAACAGCTCATAATTTGGGTTCCCTGCTTAATTTACCCTCCCAGCTAAATCTAAAGTGTTGAGTTAGGGGTCCAACTCTGGAGGTTGGAATACATCTTGCTTACAAACCCAACCCTCTCCACAAAAGGCAAGAAAGGGTTTTACTTAAAATAGTTGTTTGTAAGATGGAAACTAAACTTTGAGGCTCATCTTGTGGGAACAACATTAAATTGAGGTTTACACAAAGATAGAACAGTGCAGAGGGCAAGAGGCGAGCATAATTAAGTGATCTTTGTTAAACTGAGTTGATTTATAGTGCACTGTCTTAGTTTAAGTTTTAAAAAGTTGCTTGAATGAGTCGGAAACAACCCAATTCCCAGAAGATTGCCCACAGTTTGAGATTTGTTTGAGGAGCTTACCTACAAGGTGATCGCATGTTTGTGACAATGATTGAAGAGATCTGGAACAGGTTATTGTAAAGTTAGCA
This sequence comes from Mus caroli, assembly GCF_978045245.1. Classification (NCBI taxonomy): domain Eukaryota; kingdom Metazoa; phylum Chordata; class Mammalia; order Rodentia; family Muridae; genus Mus; species Mus caroli. The sequence goes on from NW_028227257.1 coordinate 133,564,484, forward strand.
GTCAGATCCTTCAGCTGTCATTACTTTTGCTTCATTAGCATTGAAGAGGAATGAAATATGTTAGGAATCCTTGAGTGATTCGCTCATCTAGGTGCATAGTCTCCCTGTCTATTTGTTGTTATTAGAACAAACTCATAAGCACAGCATTGCTTTGTTGTCTCAGCATTGACTGCCTGCACATGTATTTCATGTATTTCAGAATCATCAGTTTCTAACATACGGAGAATGGCCACAGAAATGAGAAAGTGGGAATTGTTGGAAAGTTATTACAGGACATCCCAGAATGGTAAGTGTTGTTTGTATCAATTGTTTCCATGCTACACTGACCACTTGGGAAAAGCTAGTGCTCAATAAATGATGACTCACAAATGGGATCTCTAGGCAAGCTGAGCATTTTGAACTGAGATTGCAAAGACCACAGAAACACAGATTTTAGTTGCCTCCCACCATCATTTCTTGCTGGGATCCCCATTTTTCTCCAGTTTACAATTATTGGCTTATTACTCCTTCTCCCTAAAAAGTTTCTCTGCATCTCTTTACTTCTTTCAGCCTATGTGGAGTTTATCCTGGGCATTTGGGTTTTCACTTCTTTAAGCTCCATATTATTATTAAAATATTGGCTAGATAATTTCATTGTGCTAGTTTGTTAAGCTGTTAATCTTAACTAATTTATCTTAATTAACAGATTAAGAAGTTATTCCAATTGTTAACAAAAAAAAAAAAAAGATCAAAGTACCATAGTTTTGTCAGATTTCCTAATCTTCCTTTCAGAATGGTGATTTCTTGCTTTTTCCAGAAGGAGAAAACTGCCATAATTTCTAAGTAATTAATATTCAAATTTGTGACAACCTCTCCATGAATATCATTTCCCCCATTTTAAACCTCTTCTTTAAATCTATCTTTTCTGACTTTTGTTCCAGATGATAATATCTTCAGTTTCTACACCCATGTCAATGGATTATCCCGACTGCATTCTTTACCTACAATAAGTAACCTCTTCTAATTTTGTCAGGTACACTGCTGGTCCTCCAAGCAAGCCATTTGTTTCTTTTTCTACATTAAAAACACACATCATCACCACTATTGCTGTAACTACACTGATTTTTTTTTAGAAAATGTATCCGTGGGATGAAGAGAGAGGCACCATGGTCTCCTGTACCAGCTTGAGGAATAATGTTCGGGCTGTACACAGCCTGGGATCTCAAGTGGCTCTGGGCTACCCTGTGAGATTGACCTAAAGACTGGAGTCCAAGGCTTTGGTTGCTTCCTCTGTCTTCATGGAAATCTCTGATGGGAAATCGATGCTGTCCCTTACAGAGTCATGGTCTAGCAAATTAGATTCAAAAGACAGCCTGTCTAATCCTCTTTGGCCTTTGATTATGTAACTATACCTTTATTGGGTGGAAAAGCTATATATATGTTTTGTACTGAACAATAAAAGTTAGATCTGATGCTGGTCTTCGATGTCTGAAATCTCTGGGGCCCCAACTATATTTTCCCTCATTTCTCGATTGTGGTTCTGACATCAACCAAACTCTCTACTCCTATCACTGCTTGGCTACCATTGACTTGTTGTAAGGCAAATATTTCATACCTTAATAATTTATTTCAAGCCACTGATCTATTTTTTCTGTACAGCATCCAAATTTACCTTGTTTCATGAAATAATTCAGAATCGCATTATTAATTTTCTCATATTATTCATCTGATCCATTCCACTTATGTACTATTGTCTGGTTTACTGCAGAGCCTTCTGATCTGCTCCCGGCTTCTGCTTCCTCCATTTTTAATCTCATCTTCATTCTTCCCTTTCCCCTAATGTCTAGCCTTTGATTCCTCATTGTGTATGTTGTTCAAACTGTAGGAACTTTAAGCTCATCTTTGAGAATGTTTCAATGGCTCTACCATTAGAGCACAGAGGAAGTGAATTAAACACAGAGAGTCTTACCTCAAGGTGATGGTAGGTGAAGTTTCATTTTGTTTACTTTCTGGCTTGTGCATGACCTCCATCTTCATAAGTGCTTATGTATCCTTCTCTTTGGTTGTATTCAGAGAAAGAATGCTCTATTGCCTCTGTTTACAAGGACATGGCTCCTAAGAGACTAGAGCTAAATCTTCATGTTTTCATTTAATGTTAATTACTTCCTTTTTACCAATTTCTTCCAATACAGTCACACTGGGGCTTAGGGACTCAGCAATTGGATTTTAGTGGGACACAAAATAGTTTGTTCATAACAGTCTTCACCCTTATCTACACAGTGAAACTATCTTTGAAATGGCCCAAGTAGAATCTGTTCCCGTATCATTTTAAGTAATAAATTCTACTTTTATGAAACTTACACACGTATAGTTTTAAAACATCATACCTGGACTATTAAGAAAGGAGATATTTCGGTCTTATAGTTAATTTTCTACTCTGATACTTAGCATAGAACCTTTGATAGACAAGCTTCTCCTGGATGAGCCATGGAGAGAAGAGAAAGTCAATTTTAGTGTGTCCAGTTTTTGTGTTGGGTTATATGCTTAAGTTGAATTGTTTTAAATCTGATTCCCTGAATGTGACATTCATTAATTCTTCAAGAAAGAGTTTTAATTGAGCTCGAAGATCATTTGCTCCAATGTGATTGGCATAGGTCACCTTGAATAAATATATGAATATTGTGAGTTGGAAAAAGTTAAAACATGTTCATTATATTCCATTTCTTTATCTCAAAAGGTTGCTAGAACAAAACTGTTGCTAAAATTGGAAGGTAGTCATAAGATAGACATGGTATCTATTTAGGAAGATAACTTTCCAGGACCTGGGTACCTTACTCATAATATTTAAAGCTCTGAAGTTAGTGTCTCTCTTTGCTACTACATTGGCTTTGGCCTGATTTAGATGTATGGATGTATGTATTCACATAAAAGTGTGAATGTATATATTTTATAAATTTCATTTGCAATTACATATTAGACAATTTTGGGGTAGTTGTTTGTGATTATTATTACTAGTTCATCAATTCCATACTTGTCAGAAAGGCATTTTTGCATGAAATTTAATTTCTGCAATAAAGATTGAAAAATTATCTTGTCTCATAAATGTGGAAAACTCTCCCACATTTCTCCCCCTGTGTTTTGTCAGAATAGAATAATCTTTTGAATTATCTGTGGAAAACATTTTGCATTGTTCTGGCAATGATCTGGCTCCATCCCTTGATAGGAAATTGTGCATGTGTGGCTAGGCATCCAGAGGAATATGTTTACCAATGAATTATCTTCCAAGGTTTTGACACCACCATCAGTTATGCCAGATGCAAATCATTTACTCTCTGTCAGTTCAAATACACAGTCTTGTTTGCATGGCTTAAATCTATGTTGGCACCAAAATATAGCAAGCAATATTGCTCAACTTTTGAGTTGAAAGCATAGACAAATGTATACAGTGCCAAAACTAGGAAATAACACAGCATAGACTGAATTTTGCTAAGTGTTAGTTAATGTTAGCATAGCATAAGATTGTCAATGGAATAGTGACATTTCCTACTAGGAAAAGGAATATTCATCCATAGCAGTAGACCTAGTTTTTTTACATGAAGGTCTTAGGACAACTGTGATGTTCTATGCAGCCTGTAAGCCTGTTAGTGAATAAGATAAAAAAATATAGCTCCTAGGAAATGCATCAGAAATATACCAAATTTAGTTATAGAATTTAGAAATTTAAAAATGACTTCAGTGCTGCAATATTTCTGAAATTGTGTCATATGTATGACCATGAATTGATAGGACTAATGGCCTCAGAAGGAAAAATAGAATAACATATTTTTACATTATGGTTAGGAATCAAAGTAATTCATGGTATTGAAATTTGGTTTATCACGTCATGTATTGGCTTCTTATATGAAGAAAGCTGACATAAACAGAAATAACCACTATTTGTAAATACTTAGTAGATACAGTTTATATTTTTGAAAACAAGGGCAGAAATTAGTAATTCCTTCGTAGCTGCAGAAAAGGCAAAATTTAAAAGGCACTGAATTGGGTGAATAAGACTTGGAGGCTTTTGATAGATTAAGAAGGCAAATTGCCTGCTGTACAAGCACATGGACTTAGGGTTAGACCTCCAACACCAATAGCCAGGGATGCACATCTACAACCTCAGTACTGGGGAATCATTTGCAGGAGCATGCCTTCACATTGCTAGCCAGCAGGGCTAGTTAATAAACGAGATTCAGGCCAAATTAGAGGCCCACTTTCAAAAAAGTAAGTAAGTAAATAAATAAAATCAATAAATAAGATGAAGATGTGACTGAGGATGACACTATATGTACCTCTGACTTTCACACACATGCATGCACATGTGAAACACATGTGAAAACACATACACATAGTCAAAGACATGAATATTAATTCCACTACCTGATTTCAGTGCCTCAGTCTTCTGATCTATAATATAGAAATGGCTCCCCCTAATTTCTAAAAATAATCTATTGATTTAATATATCTGACACGTACATATGCATCACTGTTTATGTCATAAACAAGAATATGATTACATTTTTTAAAAGATTTATTTATTGTATATATGTGAATACACTGTCGCTGTCTTCAGACACACCAGAAGAGGGCACCAGATCCCATTACAGTTGGCTGTGAGCCACCATGTGGTTGCTGGGAATTGAACTCAGGACCTCTGGAGGAGCAGTCAACCACTGAGCCATCTTTCCATCCCAAGATGACAAGAATCTTAACTAATTAGTGATCATTTGGATGTAAAGAGCAAACCACAAAGCTGGACTCTACAAATCCTACTTTGTTAAAGGTTTCCGTATTTCTTTGTCTTTAACATTTCCTCCGGGTCAGATGTAACTTGGCTTAAATCATCATCTTTTACATTTATACTCCCATTGAAGCACAAGGTTAAAGAAATACCTAGATCCAGCAACAGGAAAGCACATACTTGGAAGCAATGTTATTTGAATGCTTCCACATGATTTGTTATAGAATGGTAAAATCTATAATTGACTGTGCAGTTACTTCACAATCTATATATTTATGACTATAGAGGATCATCCTTTGTTTCGGTCAATATAGTACTTCTTACTTATCTTTATGCTTTAATCTAAAGATTCTTAATCAGACATGAATTTACTTTTCAAGGAACATGTGACATTTTTAAAAGGTATTTATCATCATGCTGATGGTGAGGTATACCCAACATCTAGTTAATCTAGATTAAAGGTTATGTCAGATATTTCAAAGTACAGAGTGGCTCTTACAAGGAATTGTCTGGTCCCAAACATCAGTAATTCTTTTCTAGAGATGTTTAAATCTGTTGGGTTTATAACTTTTGGAAGTGAATTTTCTTATCTCAGATCTAGTACAGGGCTAATGTGAAGATGCTGTAATAAATCTGAATGTTTTGAGCATCTCAGGACTTGACATATATCATTAGGAAATCTCACACTCATTATCATTTTGTAAAGACAATGAGATTACAGCATGGGATGTAAAAGTATTCTAAGTTGAATCATAGGATAATAAGCTTATAATTTATTATTCCTTATGGGAAAGGAGTTTAATATACTTGTTGCTAACTTTTCTGCAAGAATTGAAAAAAATCCTCTTTTCGGTATCTAAAATAGACTTAATTTGCTTAATTTTTTTTTCCATTTGAACTGTCCTAGCAAATGTTGTCTGAACTGAAGTTTGCTGTATCCTGATACAGTCGGCAGAAGCATGAGAGCATCCTGATATCCATCGATGTGTTGATTTGGCAGCTGGGAGAACTGGGAGTGAAGGAACCTGAGCAGCTTTGCCAAAATTATATAAATCACTATGTGAAACCAGCACTCTCTTCCCAGTCCTTTTAGCCAATGGCCAATATTTTCATGGAGTACAATCAGTAATCAGAAATATCTTCAAGTTTATTGTAAAATGTTTTTCAAAGAACTGTTTCCTCAGCTTGTAACTTAAACTTCCCCTTTCAAATGTGAATGCTTTTACTAATAGTCTTTCTTTGTTCCTCTAATTTTAGTAGGCCATCAGTTGAGCTAATAGCATGAAATCTTTAATTTGAAACTTGGTCCAAAAGCCATTCTGGGAGCTCTAGGACCAAGCCAGACACCCTCAGTCTTAGAGGTGTGGATAAGTTAGATTTAGTTGTCTAAGGCTGGGCTGAGAATGAAGTAGCCCAAGTTGAGGTTCCTTTTTCTACATTTCCCAGAAAACATTTCTGGAAAATTTGTGGACAAGCTCTTCTCAGTTATGCTGCTTTAACACAGAGAGAGACTTTACTAATCTACAAAACAAGTGGGATATAAGATACAGATCTTAGACTCAGTTTATAAAGGCCTGTGCTTTCAGGAATGAAACTCACAGTGACAGTGATGTATGGTTTTCTTTATGAGTCCTGAAAACTGATGGATATGTGATCTTATAAATGCTTAGACAAACTAATGCACATAATTATATTTTCCATTTGAAGTCTATTGCTAGGCATTCTAATACAATATCATTAGTTGAAATGGCCACGATGATACAGCTTGGGCAGTTTGTCACGGTAATTACAGGGTGATTATTTTTGACTGGAATAAAGATTTCAGTTTTAGTATGGTGGCAAGCATCATCACAAATTACAAACTGTCTTAGAAAATAATAATAAAAACTTTAGGATTTTAATGCATTTTGGAGCATTATTCTGGAATAATTTCTCATTAAGGAAAAGGTTCGTAAGTTGGTTAAATAAATTACTTTTAAAGCGATTAAAATATAGCTTTGCCAAAAGGATCCCACTTATCTCATTAATGGTTCCTATGTATAAAAATGTCAACATTAGATAGAATTTGCATGTGGTAAATAAGGCTTATGTCATAATTAACAACCTTTAAAGATTTTTTTTCCTACAGATACAAAAGTATGACATTTATCTTCACTATTTTCAGAGTGCTTGATTAGAGTAGACAACGTCCTAACATCTGTATTGAAAACTATATTAATCAATTGATTAATCATGCAACATTAATCAAAAGCCTTCCTAAGTGTTTTAGTATTTGAACAGCTCTTAGTATTTTCTATCTGATCCCTTTTAAGGTGTCCATTAAAAAGATTAAATTTGGGTGGTAAATATGGAGAGGTTGTGGAACTTGTGGCTTCTCACTGGAAGGTCACAGTCACCACTCATTAGTGCTACTTTTAATGGGATCAGAAGTAAAGTTTTGAATATGTGACTGAATCAATTAATCAGCCCCACAGTTGACTCATTCCAGTAAGCCGTTTAGTATTTGCCGATTCGGCACGAGGGCCATCGGGATGATTTGTCCTTTAACTAAAGACTGTTTTTTACTTAGATTTTAAATTGAAGGTCTGATAAACTGATGCAGCCATTGCTATTCAGTCTGTTTGGTTTGCAGAAACTAGTTAAAAGTCAGCCTTTATTATTAAAAATGAATTTAAATGATCTAAGTTGTGCCACACAATTACTATAAAGCTTCCTATTACTGCGTTGGATGCCCCGAAATCAAATGAATTACTTCACCCTTTCGTGAGACTCAACTGGACTTTGAATCTTAGTTATCAACTATAAATTTCAGGATTGGTGGCTTACCACTAGTTACTTCATTTTCCAAACTCCTTTAGAGCTGAGATTAATCAAGACAATTCCTTCAGCCAATGTAGAGAGTGTCAGTATAAGAAGAAATAAAAATATTCAGGGCAGTTCTGAGCAGGACATTGTAATAAACATTCATTGGGAATGGACATAATTATCTGTCCTTTCAGAAGGGAGTACTTGACTCTCTTTGTGTCCTCTTATTTCTATTCAAAGTGCAGCACTTTCTCTCTAGCCACTTATTCTGGCTGTTTTGCCACATGACAAATGATTGGCTCTGCAAACTGGTTTGATCCTACAGCTTTCTATTATTGATAGGGAGCAATTAAAATTACTTTCTTTCTATTGTACAAATGATATGTCATTCAGTAAAATCAAGACTTATCATTTTTGCCTATATAGTTTTTCCAGTCTTTCCAGTAGGATCTAAACCTATAGACATTTTAAAATGTGATACAGCCCATATGTCTTTTCCTGCTGTTGTTTAAGGAAAAATTCTCCAGACTAGAGAGTCTCCAGAGTGTGTAAAAGTACTTTATGATTAGTGTGGTGGCGAGTTTTATGTTTTTCTTTTCCAGCAAAATGATTTGATGGCGACTTGAAAATCTGCACATATATATATATATATATATATATATATATATATATATATATATATTCTAAGGCTCCAGCAGCAGAAATACAGACTTAGGCAACTTCATTTAAACACATGCTGAAAGGCTTCCCTTTATACACAATTCTTTTCATTTTTATTTTTTTTTCTTTTTGTTGCCAATTACTCATAAGGCAAAAAGATATCTTAGTATGTGAGGTCTAGTGATGCTCACCTAGAAAAAGATACTGGCCATAAGTTCTATATTCTTTGTCTGGATAGAGGTGTCTGCAGGAAAAAAGATAAATTGTATCTGTACATTTGGCCACCAAGAAGCTACTTTACAGTGATATTTTTTTCAGCCACATACATTGTATAGAAATAACTTTAAGGTAGGATTTTACATAGCATTTAGTACTACAGAAATATAATTTAGATAATTCATTTTACTTACCAAAGTTGATTACCCAAGCGTATTACTTTCTTACCCTACCCAATTCTATGCCAGCAGCAGAATCGTGCTTTAAAGAGAGTTAAGAATAAATCCAATTGTGATAACATATTATACAAAATTGGTTTCTGTTAGCATGCATGATCTACATTATAATTCTGGGTACGTGTTTCAGTATGAAGTATCTGAATAATATTCTTAGTTGATTAATACTCAGTGCCATTCAGGTACCCAACAAATGCTATAAACCTTTATTTCAGTTCTTTGTAGTCAAATAATTACATGAAAAAGAAACATGTCTGAAAACAATCAGAAATAGCTTTGGTTATGTCTTTGTGTTTATGTTATTTCATATTTGAGTTATATTTTCATTTTGCTATTGACGTGAAGCTTGGATGCCTTCAGCAGGGAAGAAAATGCAATCTGCATAATTCCCATTAGTTCTTCATTGGGCAAATGCATTTTGATATTCTATAGTAGGTTGCTTTGTGGCTAATCATTTTTGTACTTAGCAGCAGGTGTTGCTACTATATAGGAAATATTAGACATTCTTAAAATGATGGCTATAATTTATTTCTGAAATAGAAAAGCTTCAATATTTATCAATCCATTAGTTTAGTCATTGGAAAACTTGCAAAGTAATTATTTGCTAATAAGATCATTGTTTTACCACCTAGATTTCTATGAGGAAAGCATTTCAGAGACCTGTACAAATTTGGTCTCACTTTTGTGCTATAATAAATTTACAGGGCATAATAAACTCAGAAGGGATCTTATTTACTGTATTTTTTTTCCTCTTGGGAAAACTTTTCAAAAATGACTTAGTTTCTAACAGATGAAATAGTATAAAATGGAGTTATTTTATTTTACTGGCTTCAACTAATTTTAAATTTAAGCATTTTTATTTGGATGTTCTTTTAGAACTTGACTTTTGTAGATGTCAAATTTGAAATTCAAATTTGCAATTGTCAATTGGATCTATCAGTATGCAACTAACTTTTCAGTAGTTGGGAGGCTGAGGCAGGAGAATTGCTTGATTCCAGCAGTTTAAACTCAATTTGGCGAATAAAGCATGAATGGCTTCTTTATTCTTTTTCCAGGAGAATTTTACTGGAGCACATCGGTTTCCTTAATTTGCAAAAGTAAGACTATTGCCAGTTCAGCTGCCTAATAACAGATTTGTGGCCAGTCTGAAGGAGATAGAAGAGTTAGGGACATTTTGTAAACATCTGTTTCCAGTGGCATGTACATTATTTTTTCCCTTTCATTACGAGTCATACTCTCATTTATGTATATTTATATTTTATGTATGTATATTATGTATATGTATATTATATATAATCTATATCTAGATTTAGATATAGATCTAGATATAGTCTAGATATAGTCTCAAAGTAGTATATGTATACCTTAGTCACAAGGGTTGAGATTATATTTTGTGAGCCTAGCCAGAATATTAAAGTCATAGTTCACACCCAAGTTCCCACTTATCTCTGCTCTTCTTAATGTCTGTGTAGACAAAAGGAAATGTACTTATCTGTCACTCATACAATTTTAGTTACTATGTAACCATATTGAAGGGATTGGGTGATTTAATGAGAAAATGCAACAAAGCTTTGCATATTTTAAGTTCAATGATAGAATAATAATACAATACACACAAACACACATACACACACATGCACAGGCACAGATACAAACACACACACACACACACAACACACACACACACACACACACACACACACACACACGTTTTCTGTAGCTCTAGAGAGTGAGGCAAAGGCCTTCAACACACTAAGAAAGTACTTTACCACTGAGCTTAATGGTATTTTTATTGAATTAAATTCTTGTGATAGAAGCTCAAGCCAGTGATAGGAGGAAAATACTCAGCCCAGACTTGCTCAAAAGATTCATAAAATACAATTCCAATTTGCCAGCAGTACTGATGTCTTTTCTAATAATAGAAACCTTGATAGAAAAGTAGAAACATGAAGGAAAATTCATCTTGACTGATGCAGAACATATGCATATTTTCCTTGTAACTTTCAGTAAGTGCATTTGTCTGCTGGGCTGTTAGTTTATAACTAGGACCATTCTAGCCATATGGTCCTACTTATAGTGAAGTTAACTTGTTTTAAAGATTCTGCTTATATTCAAATGCATATAGACACAGTCAGTGCTTGGTTGGGAAGTAATTCTGATCAAGTGTAGTCCTGCCATGCGATCCTGACCTCTAGTCAGACAATACACAGCATAGTAATTCCTTTGTGCTGAGATACACAATCCATTTATGTTGTTCACTACAAATGTTCACAGAATTTATCATTCTCATACCTGAGTCCACTATTATAATTAAGTCAGATGCCTGAAATTCTTTTTCTGTGCTAGTTTTTTAATAATCATTTTCAGTGTCAAATAGTATAATGATAGAAACATTAGTCCATATTACAGATTCATTTTCTCTCACATTGTTTCTTTACTTGGACATTTGAACATCTCCCATGTTCTCAAAGCTCACAGGACTACAAAGGCTCACCAAACATTTTATGCCATTACTTCCATTTGTGAGGTAGGTGGAAGTGACATTTTGATGTTTTACTGGAAATGACCTTTTTTTTTTATTTTAAGTTCCAACTAAGAGGACATAATTATTAAAGGTATATTTGATTCACTTTGAAACTACTTCAAATTTGTCCCATTATAAAAACTGGAATACTAATGATCACACTTCTCCTGTATCATGCAAAGTACCTACTAGCACCGTGCTCCCTAGAAGGGATATGTCTATTATGTGGGGACCAGAATGATTTCTCCATGTTTGATGACATAAAAACCTTGTGTCTTCAACAATATGGCCTTAGCATCAGGTTTTTGAAAGTAACCAACAATTGATGACTGCCAGTCAGGTGTCTATGGGATCCTTTTGGCCAATGACTCATTTTCGTTTCTTTCTTACTATCTTCTAAGTCTGACTATTTTAATTTTTTGTCTGTTTTTTTTTTTTTTTTGAGACATAGAAAGATCTTAAAGTTTGATGCGTGGAAAGGATCATGGAGAAATTGGAAAAGCAAAGCATATCATTACTATGTAGTGTAATAAAAATATTTAAATTAAACAATCAAATATTGAACTATTTGGACAGTGGGAAAAACAATTGGTCAAGAGTGAAAGCCACAAGTCAACAGGAACCTGGCAATCTCACTAAAAATAACATTCTCTATGTAGTTTCCCACCAGTCAGAAGTGAGGCCTCAATAGTCAATTCACTTAGAAGTGCTTCTTTCATTAGGGAGGAGAGAAAGAGAAAATTCTCAATTAGTCGCTATGTAATTAGGTTATAATAATTAATTAATTGGATTTTATCTGTGAAGACTTAGAAGTGTTACAAAGAGCACAGCTCTAGAGCATAGGCATACAGACCTGTTCCTAACCTGCTGCTCACTGATGTTGTAAACTCCCAGGACATCTCAGATGGTTTAACATCCTGCCTGTCAAACTTCTTCACTCAAGTAGGGGGAATGATATCTCATAATTTTGGTACTTTTCCTCCTAAAATTAGGAGCAAATTTCTATAAAGATTATTTTCCTTGCTTTAGAGGGTACAGTCTGTGTTGAATAAAAAATTGTAGCATTTTAAAGGAATAATTCTTATAAGGTCAAGAAATTATGAATAAAGCCTGTTTTCTTCTTTGTCTTATTATATTTATTATATACCTATGTGGTTTTTTTGGTGGTTATGTCTCTGTGTGTCTCTCATTGTATGTGTGTGTGTGCACGTGCGCATGCACACACACACACACACACACACACACACACACACACACACTTTAGCCTGTTTGTAATATGCACACACATGGAGTTCAGAGAACAAAATGCATGATCCAATTCTCCTCAATTACCATGTGGCTCCTGGGGATCCTTTGCAATCACATCTCTCTTCTCCAACCTCTCCCCAGCCTGGCTTATCTCTCCAGTGATGGTGAGGATGATTAAATTGTTTTGGTTGTATATTTCCACACATAAGATGGGTCTTTGATGGTTCTAAACAAATTTACAATTTAGAAGTAGTATCTGTACATTGCAAGCCAAAAGAAGTTATGTTAGTCAAATATATGCATTCTGATTCCATACTTCAAGGTCTTAACCCACTAGGTAATTCCATTCTATCACAAAGCCTTACATAATGTGAAAATACATACATGTGCACAACTATTTCTCTAGAAAACTCATTTTTGTTGCAGTCTTCATTGATAGAAATTTAATTTTTTTATTCTTCCTTTCCTTCAAAGAGTATTCACTTTTACTTTAAATATAATAAAAATACAATTCCTGTAATGAAAGCCATCTATTTTATCTTAATTTATAAAGAACTAATCAAGTGATTCACGGGAGGAGCCCTCACCACTCTAGAGAATGCACCACAGCCTCCCCTTCCCTGTCACTATCTTTGAACTTGTATTTACTCTCTTAATACATTCTAACTTTGGTTCAAGCATTCTCTTCAATTCTATGCTATGTCAAGAAAAAAAAATCTTGAAACACAAATGCCTGTGTTAGTAATCAAGATTTTTAATACATACAAATTTTCTGCATGTTTTGTGTTAATATTAATAGAAAATTAAACTTTATTGACTATATATTTGCATAACATTTTCTTCTTACATATGCACGTATAGACTGGTATAAATTAAAAACAGCATACATTTATTATAGTTCAGTTGAAACATGAAGATTATCAGATTCGAGTCTTAATTTATTTGAGACATTCTTTTGCTAATACATTGCTTTGTTTTGTTCAAAGCTTATGAAATAAAGTTTGCAAAGAAATGGTGTGTTTTTAACTACAGTCACGCATCTACCTTCACCATTGTTGGCTGGATTGTTATCTAATCTCATGTTAGACTCATTCTACTAACCCCCTGAATGTTTGTTAATTATTGCCAACTAAAATTTTAATTTGCTCCAAAACTGCACGGTGAACATGGTGATTGCAGTTAAGCTTATATTTCGAATTGGCACTAGAGGGAGCTAAGGAATTGTATCATTTGTGTGTTTAGGGAAACAGAACATTCATTTAAAAACTTGTATTTTTCTCAGAACCTGCTGATTTTACAAATATGGCAGCCATGCCTCAGCAAATTATAAGCAATAATGAATTAGTTAATTTTCTTTAGTGAAAACTGCTATGGCAAGATTATTAAATTACTGTATTTCTACTTATTGAAAGTAGCCACTAGTCAGTAAATTAGGATTTCTAGGACTCTTTAGGGAAAGAGATTATTACTATTATCTGTGTTCATCATTGTTTTGGCCCTAACAAAATTAAAAATGCTCAGAGTACCTGTTAAAATACAATATTTTGTTACTAAATTTATGCTTTGATTAGGAGATGCCCTTATTGAATAGCATCTCTGTGTAAATAGGAACGTGATTTTATTCTCATGGAATATTCTAGGAATTTAGATACTTTGATTACTTTGAAGGAATGATTCAATTCAATAATATTCTTTCTTAGCTACCTTACCATGATTTGAGTAAAGTTAAGTTATTTTCTAGGTTTATACTTATTTCTAAAATGAACAGCAGGTAAGTATTGCAACATGTTTAAATTACACAATTAATTAGTTAGATCCACTATAGAGTTTCTTGCATTTTCTATACTTTGTCCCAAGAAATGCCCCATCCGAAAAGGGCTTGCATACAGCCAACCTTTTAAGAAATAGAAAACCACATCATTGCCAGCAAAAGCAATGTTTACAAACCCTTACTTTGTAACAGCCCATCAAAACAACAAGTCAGGAAGTGAGAATATAATTGTTATGTTAAAACAAATATTTCACTTTGAAAGTACAATGGCAAAAAAAGTATTAAAATGAACTCATTTTTATGGCGAAATTCTCTCAGGTAACTTTCTTTGAATCCAAGTAACCATAAAATAAGTTTCTTTTTTCCTACTCTTTTAAAATACATAAATCTTCTGTTGGTACCTGGATACATTCAGATTTTTTACTGTATGCGTGTGTGTGTGTGTTGTCTTTGCATTCACATATATGCATTCATGCATGTGGGGGAGTGTGCATGTATGTGTAGGTCAGAAGTCAACATTGACTGTTTTCTATAATTGCTATAATTTTTGACTGACACCCTCTCACTAAAGTTGAAGCTCATTGATTTGACTAGACTAGCAAGTCTGTGAGATTCAGGATCTGTGTATTCCTGATACCCAGTTCTGGTATTAGAGAGATGTAGCATAGTATACAGCAATTATGTGAATAGGAAATAAAAAAATCCAGGTCTTCATGCTTGTGCTAGAGGCACTTCACTGACTGAATATTTCCCTACTCACAGGATTATTTTCAATATATTGATATATTAATATTAATGGGTTATCTAGGAATTAAATTAGTCAGTATACTGTAAGTGATATCCCACAATAATTTCAACAGCTTATTTCTTTTATGAAAATTTAACATTCTTTGCATTGTATATCTTTGTCTTATTTTTAAGTTACTTATTAATTTTGTACCTTTGCATATAAACATATTTGTGTGTACATATGTGCATATGGAGATGAGAGGTCCTCATCAATGGTCTATCCAGCTTTGAAAACTAAATTTTTCGCTGACACCATTGCATACACTAGCAAGATTTTGCTGAAAGGACCCAGATATAGCTGTCTCTTGTGATGCTATACTGGGGCCTAGCAAACACAGAAGTGGATGCTCACAGTCAGCTATTGAATGGATCACAGGGCCCTCAATGGAGGAGCTAGAGAAAGTACCCAAGGAGCTAAAGGGGTCTGCAACCCTATAGGTGGAACAACAATATGAAGTAACCACTACCCCCAGAGCTCATGTCTCTAGCTGCATATGTATCAGAAGATGGCCTAGTCGGCCATCAGTGAAAAGACAGGCCCATTGGTCTTGCAAACTTTATATGCCTCAGTACAGGGGAACATCAGGGCCAAGAAGTGGGAGTGGGTGGGTAGGGGAGTCGGGGGGGGAGGGTATGGGGAACTTTTGGGATAGCATTGGAAATGTAAATGAAGAAAATACCTAATAAAAAATAAACAGAAAGAAATTGTATACATTCACACAATACATATATTGACCATATCCACCCACCACTGTATCCTTCCAAACCTCGCTGGTGCTCTTCTCTTAACCTATTTCCCAAGTTTATGTTCTTCCATTTTTTTTATTAATAACCCTATGTCTAAATAATGTTATCCATGTGTCCCTGAATGTGTGGCCATAAACAACCTACCAGTGGATATATACATAATGAGAATGAATCCCTCTCTCTTTGTAGCTATCAGCTTCAAATGATTCTTCTGATACCCTTGCCATCTTAAAGCTTATGCTCCTATAGAGTTGCAGACCCCTTTAGCTCCTTGGGTACTTTCTCTACCTCCTTCATTAGGGGCCCTGTGTTCCATGCAATAGATGACTGTGAGCATCCAATTCTGTATTTGCCAGGCACTGGCATAGCTTCACAAAAGAGAGCTATGTCAGGGTCCTGTCAGCAAAATCTTTTAAAATAAAGAAAATATCTAATAAAAAAATGCCTTAATTAAAAAAAAAGCTTCTGCTCCTATCCATGATGGAACTTTTAACAGATAGCATGCTGTCCATTTGAAGAAAAAAAGAACTTTTTTGCATCTAAAAACTCCCTTTAAATTATTATATGATATTTCAATGATAAAAATGGAAAAATGTTACATGCTGAATGAGACTAGCAAGTGGGATATCTCTAAAACAGTGTTTAACATGCATTATTATTCATCTAAGGATTTAAAACAATACAGTTTTTGTTCAGATTATGCCCCAAGGTGAGACTGCTGTTTTCTGTGTATCCAGTTTTGAATATACCAATACTTTTCTCTTTCTTTGATCTTGATACATTATCTGGTTTGAAATAAGAATAGAAAGCATCTAGGGACAAAAATAAGGGTCGGACTTAATCTGGAAATCTGAGATGCAAATTGCAGCTGGAGGGCTGTGTTGATCTCCAGCATTGATCTTAGGAAATAAATCTGCACACACGAGGCCATTCACAAGCATTCACCTTGCCTACTATTAGACCTCTGTAATTCCATAGCAGGTAACATACCATTATGTTTAGCACTTAATATTTTCAATAGTTTTAAATATTTACAATATTTTAATAGATTGTAAAAAGATATTTAGGAGATTGGGAAATCTATACTGTATCACAAATAGGATTTTTTTAAACATCAGAGTCATTGAGATCTGGATTTCAGCTCTACTACACACTTCATTCATATTCTTAAGAAATTTATATAATATTTGAGGATCAGTTTTTCTATCATTTTAAAATATGGAAACCATAATAGACACATAAATTTGCTCCTTTTTTGAGCACTGCAATTCCCTGTTTGTTTGCCTTTGGTTACTGAACACCTAGAATATATACCATATACCCATACATTGACTATCAGGGCATTCTGTACTTCTTGTTTTGGTATGTAAAGATGATCAATTTCAATGTATGACTGGCAACAGAATATTTTTAATTATAGTCGGATATGATTGAAATGAGTAGCTTTGAGATATAGGGTACAAAAGAAAGCGAAGAACATTTTGGTGAGATAATGAAAAGCATCAGAGCTATGAGAGGTATTGGAATCTATTCTTTAGGAAGTGATGAACACAGAATATTTTGAACTGAGGCACAACATGAAAATATTTTAGCTTTTTCTAATTTTAACTCAAGTTTTATTTTGGATCAATAGCAACATTTCTTCCTGTGGTCAATACTGGGAGAGTTTGAATTCATTATCCAATATAATAGAAACAGAAAGTGACAAATTAGACAATGACAAGTTTGAATTCAAACTTCTGAGATTTAGTGAACATTTGAACCTGAGGTTTGAGTTAAGATGCTTTGATCTAACTCAATATTAAGGTCTATTGAGTATTTAGAAAAAAATATTTCCAAAAAGAAATTTAATAGGCAATGATGCCACATTTTTTTGTACTTCTTTTGATTGAGACACAGATGGCTGCTCAGATAGATATAGACATTTCTTAGTATGGTAGACTGTTTCTTGTGTTTCTTTGCTAAAGTAAGACAACTTCTCAGAAGTTTCACAGGCACTTTATTATGTTTAGCCTACTATGATATGCTAAGTGTGCTCAAAAAACAACCCCTAACAAGGGAGAGACCTCAAAGGTGGCTGAGCTATTCCTCCTGATATAATGTATTCAAGCCAGCTCTCCCACAGAATAAAACAGCTCTATTAGTATCCTGTCAGTAAGACCTGGGCTGTGTCTGAATTTGTGGTGGAAGAGAATGGTATAAAGTATATAGTATATTAAAGTCATTGACAATGTCTGATTGAGTGAAGAGAATTTGTAATTACAATGACAATATGATCTTATTAAATATTTATTTAATGTTTAATTAATTTGTTTAATGTTTGCTAGAGTGCATGTTAACATAATATTTGTAACCATTTGCATTTAGATCTATGTATTTTTCCTTCCATATTTTACCTTAGAATTGTGAACAACATCAAGCACATTGAAAGTTTTCAAGGAAAGTTATTTCAACATTTTCCCCTGAGGGTCGAGTGGCTTTTATATAAACACCAAACGGACTTTCCTGTTTTTTTTATTCATTTGTTTATTTGTTTTAAACTTATGCTTCTACAAAACGAACCAATAATTTGTCTCAGATCTTGCTCTTTCTTGTCTTTTCATTTTTCTATTCATATGTTTTTCTCTAAAACAATGCCTGGATATCTTATCTCAACTAATTCTCCCTGCCACACTGTTTGATATTTACTTTAGTATATTTCCTTGCACATTTCCTTAAAGGTATTTACTATAACAGTTAGTAAATAGATGCAGTATAGGCAGGTATAGATAGAGAGATGCCGATTAGATCTTTATTTAGAAAAATCCCATCTCCACTTTCATAACAGAGTCACCTGCAGAACTTAGTGAGGTATATTGTAAAGGGTTCTTCTCTATAAATCAGGAAAGAGCTCTGCATGAAGTTTTGTTTCTAGTTTGGGAACCATAGAAAGTGACCTTAATTAAACTAGATTTTTGAAATGTTCCACTTTCATAAAACAAAATTGTAGATTGCTGTCTATATGCAGGTGAGGGCAGGCACAAGATAAGGTCAGAGCCTGTGATTGGGCAGCAGAAAAAAGAAGGTGGGCTGAGAGATTTAGAGATGGGATGGATAGGGACAGAGAAGGGAGAAGGAAAGAAGATGGAGGAAGGAGAAGATGAACCCAATCCATGTGGCTTGAAATAGCCACAGTTAGCTATGAATATTATAAAAGGGAAAAATAATATAGGATAATTTGCCCAATCTAGGTGGGCAACTTGTATTAATATCAATTGGCTCTGAGTTCATTATGTAGGCATTTTGTGGGTTAAGAATATACTAACATACATCTGACTGATAAATTACAAGCCTCTAGAGTTTTGATTTCACTGAGTTACAGGGATTTGTGACAGCTAACCGCAGAGGTAGATGGCTGGTAGTGTGAGCTTATTGCACAGCAAATGAACCTCGAGTTGGGCGGCCTCTGCATGGGGCCAGTGATGGGTCTGGCAATAGCATGGGATGTTTTATAATATTTCAATTTGAAAAATTGAAAAAGGTGGGCTTTTAAAATTGGAGCTATAGAATGAAGAAGAAGAAAAAAAGGACAGTAATAGGATCTTACATCAATATTACTTGAGGAAATATTATAGAAGTTAATGCCATTAGCCTGCAAGGAGTCTTTATACCAGAATATTATAAGTACCTAGAGGTCATTCATTTAACTGTGTGAGTTATTCACGCTTTTACTTTTGTCCATGTCTTGAGGACTTATGCTTATATTGAACTTCAGATTTCACTGCAAAGGATCAAGGAAACAAATATGCCAGATAATGATGACAGTGTAATAAGGAACTCTGAGTTTTAAAGATAAATCACAGGTTTAAAGAAGTGACTATTCCCCAAATATAAAATGAAGGAAGGTATGGCAAAAACTTTGTTGGGAAACTTTTATAATAAGAAAACTAGGAAGAAATATATACACCCTATAGTTAGGGTTTTACTGCTGTGAACAGACACCATGACCAAGGCACAACTTATAAAAACAACATCTAATTGTGGCTGGCTTGCAGGCTAGAGGTTCAGTCCATTATCATCAATGTGGGAGCATGGCAGCATCCAGGCAGGCATGGTGCACGCAGAGCTGAGAGTTCTACATCTTCATCCAAAGGTTGCTAATGGAAGACTGACTTCCAGGCAACTAGGGTGAGGATCTTAATCCCACACCCACAGTGACACACCTTCTCCAACCAGGTCACACCTCCAAATGGTGCCACTCCCTGGCCCAAGAATATACCAACCATCACACAACCTAAGAACTTGAAGGTAATTTATTGTATGCTGTTTTTCTTACAGATAAAATATAAATCCAAAGGAAAGATTTTGCTTCTTCTGTTTTACAATGTATTCTACATGCCAAAACCAAAACCAAACCCAAAACAGACAAAGCAACACAAAAGAAACCAACTGTCTGGTACACGAGTGTCCTATAATAAATGTACTTTGTGAATAAAATTCCTGAGAAAAACTGCAGGGAAGAAATTAATGAGAGTTATGAGACACTTAGTGCGAGTGGGGCAATACATGGATAAATGCTTTTCTAGGTTTTTCAGCGAAATTTCATCTTCAAATAAAATTTGTTACAGTTTTTATCCAAAACACCACACCACATTCATTTCATTGGAAGAACGTAATGTGCAGAGAAAGGAATTTCCAAAATGTGACAATCATTCTAGAAGCTCTGTTCTTTGAACATGAATCAGATGAGAATCTGAAACAGCAGTTTAAAATTCAATGTTTACTTCTGTATTTATTTGTGAAAATAATATGCAGAACAGGACCAAGCATGGACCTATCTATTTGCATGATCTTCTGAGTTCAGAAGAATGGAGTCTCACTCTGAAGTGTCAGAGACAAAATCCATACTGGGAGGAAATGGGATAGTCTATATTTTCAGAGAGAATATGAAGCCAATAACCATATTACACAGAGTTATTGCCGCTTCCCTCTCCCTCTCCCTCTCCCCTCTTTTCCTCCCTCTCCTTCTATCTTTTTCTTCCAACAATTTATCCTTCTTCCTAACAGTGGTGATGGTCTATATTGAAAAGACACAGTCGGAAAATTGGGAGTTTTTGAATAAGCAGCTACTAGCCTGTATCTCTCCTAAGTTACTCTTTGAACACAATTGGGTAGAACGGTCATATGGGTTGCTTCAGTTCTAGGAGCTGTTGATATGAAGAGTAGCTAGATGTTATCCTTGGGAAGGTGCAGGCTCGTGCTATAAGTTCTCTTTTCCTCAACCTGTTCCTGCTTGTCTTCTGAAGCATATTCCTGGATGTGCCTATCACTGGGGGTAGGAGTCTCATTGTCACAGTATTATGAGGGCTTATGTTGTGTTTGGATTCGACTTTTAAAAATATGTTATATTGAAAATTTCTCAGCATATACAACAATAAAGAAATTAGTATAAAAAGTTAATTAAGCCAAATCATATCTGTACCTACACACAATAAAGTTAATCATGCATAATTTTCTTGCTGTGAAGTACAGCCCACCATCTGCTCTCCTCCTCTTTCTTTATATCAAAGTTGAACTAACATTTTATTATTGTTCATATTTATTAAACATTATTTTTAAGTCTATATACTTAAGGCACTGTAATAATTTAAATCATACAAGAAATGTTTGTTTCCTAGTAAATTAGCTAAAAT
The DNA here is from genome assembly GCF_978045245.1 of Mus caroli. Taxonomy (NCBI): domain Eukaryota; kingdom Metazoa; phylum Chordata; class Mammalia; order Rodentia; family Muridae; genus Mus; species Mus caroli. The sequence continues at coordinate 133,585,911 of NW_028227257.1, forward strand.
CATTTTCCTCAGAGACTAGCCACTATAACAGACTCTAACCCACTGATTGAATTTTAAGCCTTCTTTCCAATCAAAGATATCTTTTTCTCAATCTAGCCAGATATCTTTATATATCCATTAAATCATTAACATAAATATTCAATTTTTCTCAGAGAATTTGAACCAAATTATTTCTTCAACATAAAGATTTCTCCATCATCACCTCTCTCATCATTATTTGATCATCTCTACAAACATCCATGTCACTTTTACCAAGTCAAAGGGAATATCCCTGATTGCATCAGAACTTAACAAAGAGTTAACTTTTGATTATCCTAAATATAATTATATAAAGTTTATCTTATTTTATATTTGTCTTAATATTTTTTAATTATTTATTTTTATTTTATATATAGGGTACTTTACCTTTGTGTGTATGTTTGTTTGTATGTGTGTGTGTGTGTGTGTGTGTGTATGTATGTGTGTGTGTATGTATGTAGTGCATGTGGAGGCCAGAAGAAAGCATTGGATCTCCTGTAAATGAAATTAACAAATGGTTGATACCTGCCATATGGGGGCTAGAAATTGAACCCAAGTCCTCTGGTAGAGCAGCCACTGGTCTTAACTTTTGATCCACCTCTCCAGCCTTTTACTAACTTTTTCTTTAATTGTTTTGCTTTTTGAAGAATTTACTAATAGTACATTTGTACAGAGGGATTTATTAAATGTGAACTAGCAAATGCCAATATTGGTGCACACAATTATAAATTAGCATGTTTTTTTAACTAGGAAATCTTTTTTTCAGTTTTTTTTTCCTTTTTCTTTTTGATACTTTAGAAATCATTAAAAACTACAACTTCTTCACCTTCCCTTTCCTCCCTCCTCTTTCCCCTTCCAAACCCTCCCATATAGCTGTCACTGCTCACAAGTTCATGACTTTTAATTCATTTATTTTTATTGCATGCATATATGTATATACAGACTATTATAAAGATAGCCTGCTCAATATGTATTATGCTACTTATATTATGTTTTCAGGGATGATCATTTGGCGTTGCATACCTTGCGGTTAACAGCACCTCTCAAATTGGACTTCCTCAGGAAGGGAGGAACCCTACTGCATACTAGAGAACTATTCAATGCTAGTGAAATCATGGATATTTTAATAGAACATACAAATGCTATTTTACTAAACCAGGAAAATTCTTAACAATAATCTAAACATTTATTTTTTTACCCAGTTAGGTGTAACCTTCACCCCTCACCAAGGAAGCAGCTCTGTGCAACATAGAGAGACTACTACACACCACTCCCAAACAAATTGCAGAGTTGTGCATCCCAGTATCTATACATACATATACACAATACTACCACACCTAAGTCTCAGGGAAGATTGCCAGTGAGAGAGTTGGCAAAGTATTTGAAGGGACAGAAGATCAAGGATTTTGCTATGAGAATGTGTCTCTTTGGCATGTCAGAAGTTACACGGATAGTCTTACCAACATCAATGCCTAAACATGAACTGAACAAGATTAACACGAACAGACATGCCAAAGTGCACGGGAAAAGTCAGTGAAGCACAAACCCAATTACACTATTTCTTGGCAACTCTGGAATGCTGAGAACAGGAAAATTAGTCTTCCTCAAGCCGTAATGAAATATTTTGATGCTCCCTTTGAAATTCCTTCAGTTTCTTAGAGTAGCTTTCAAACATATCTGTTTTTAAAACTTCCTGCAACTGTGTACTTCAAGTCCCATAATGCACCAAGCTTGATGAGATTATCCACTTAAAATAAAACAAAACTTTCAGAAATTATTAGATTTACTTGAGATGGAGTCTGAGAATGTATTTAATGTTTTTTTACATATTTCATTTGCATTCAACCCAAGATTAATTTATGGATCAACAATTGTAATTTTCAAGCCGGGCAGTGGTGGCACACGCCTATAATCTCAGCACTTGGGAGACAGAGGCAGGAGAATTTCTGATTTCAAGACCAGCCTGGTCTACAAAATGAGTTCTAGGACAGCCAGGGCTACACAGAGAAACCCTATCTCAAAAAAAAAATTGTAATTTTCTTTTTGTTTTTATTAGATAATTTCTATATTTACATTTCAAATGTTATCCCCTTTCTAAGTTTCCCCTCCGAAAATCCCCCATCCCCTCCCACCTCCTCCTGCTCCCCAACCGACCCACTCCCATTCCCAGTCCTGGCATTCCCCTATATTGGGGCATAGAGCCTTCACACGACCAAGGGCCTCTCCTCCCACTGATGACCGACTAGGTCATCCTCTGCTACATATATAGCTAGAGCCACTAGTTCCACCATGTGTTTTCTTTGATTGGTGGTATAGTTCCAAGGAGCTCTGGGGTTACTTGTTAGTTCATACTGATGTTCCTCCTATGGGGATTCAGTCCCATAAAAAAATTGTAGTTTTCTAAAAAAATATGATAGTACTGAACTTATAACTTTCCCATACCTAATCTATACAGAAATCATTAAATCCACACATTGTATAGTAAACATTAAATATTTATCACATTACCTTGGCATACATATATGAAATATAAAATAAAATATATTTTAAAATAGTGCAGACCATGCAAACTTCTACCTAGAGTAAAGGTTCTCAACCAGTGTGTTCCAACGTGTTGGGGGGTCAGTCAAGTCCTTTATAGGGTCTCATTAGACCACTGGGAAATGTAAATATTTATATTATGATTCATAATTATAGCAAAATTATAGTTATGAAGCCACAGTAAAAATAATTTTGTGGTTGAGGGACTGTAAGAAAGGGTTGAGAATCACTAATCAAGACACAAATATTCCTTACTGAAAACTATTCTTTTTGAGAATAATATAAAATGAAGCAACTGCAATGTTTGTTTTACATCTTTCTAGTGTTTCATCTATATTCTTCAGTAAAAGTTAATTGAAGATGTTATCATTTACTTGTTACTTAATTTTCTAGAACCATCTACAGTGGAGGCCTAATGTTGAAAATCTCAGTTATACTCTTACTCTGTTTGCAAGTATAATCTTTTTAAATTTGAATAGTTTTGAAATATTTAGAAATCTATGTGCATTCCTATACTCCTGTGCATAATGCATATACATATACAATCAAGTTTAAGGACATATTCAAATACAAACCACAAAATTCTAGAATGTCAATAGATTTTTAAGCACTTACCACAATTAATATGATGTGCTACAAAAAAGATGGTCACAGGTGCTTAGTGATTTACAACATGGCATAATTGTTGACTAAAGACTATATTATAAATGATTTCAATGGTATGAGTATTTTTATGCATTGGATTATAAATAATTTTTAAATCACATGCATTTAATTTTTATTAGGTAGATATCTGTCATTTACTGCAACATCAATGAAAATTCTGTGAAAATATATAGTCAAAAGAGAAATAAATCTAGCGATTTTTTTCTTATGAAATACACAGTAGTGTTATATTAAAGAAAGATTACTGTTGTTAGCTAATTTTGCAAGTATATAGGCCAAAGAAATCTATAATGACAAACCTTTGAAGCATGAGTGATGTGGAAGAGTAATGGATATTAATTCAGTCTTTGCATGTGGTGTTCAGTGAAATATTAAGCTTTAGAGTCTGTGTGGGAGTGTATCTAAATATAGTTGTTATTTTGCATTTTTATTTTGCAGTTTTTCAGACATATTCATGGCAGGGGAAAAAAATAAAAATGTGTCTGCCACAAAGGCATAATTCTCAATTGTATGTTGTGGGGTAACTTCCTCAGAGCCAAAACACAGCGCAGGGAAAAACAAGACACGCCACCAGGTGATCTTCTGATTAGTTCTTCCCAGATTTCTTTTCTTCTGCTCCAGTAATGTGGGAAATCTACAACCATGTTTCTCCAGAGATGTCAACTTCCATGAAGATGTCCTGCATGGACTGTAACTGATCAGTTTGACTTACATATACCATTGACTGTTTCTCTGATATTCTTGTCAACAGTCTCTTGTACTGACTGAACGATGAAGCTCAATTTTAAAAGCATAGATAGAAATTGGGATTTTTGAATCAAGAACTCAAATTTGATCCAAGAATGCTTTGTTTGGCTAACATGCTTCTTTAAGTTTTTAAAACACTTAACATTTTAAGATATTCATCATTTCACATTATCTTCCATAACTGTTGTTTAACTGAAATTTGGGATTGCAGGGTTGCCTAGGTGGAAACCTTTATGCATTGTGTGCCACACATGGGTTGTACGCTCACAGTTATGTTTTGTTTGTTTTAGACTAAACCCTTTGTTTTTAGATTTTACTAAATAGAGGTAGAAAGATGAAGAAATTTATTTACAGTAATAAGCAGAAAGAAAGAAATGGAAGCTAACATTTGTAGCAAAAGTGAAATTTATCAGGTAATAAGGGATATATAGGTATTGAGAGGCCAAACCTATTCCATCTTGAGACCAGCCTCCATCTAAAAAACAGAAAAGCTTGATAACTTGGCTTGCAGCAGAAACCAAGCTGCACTTACATACCTGGAACCCCCCATGGCTTGTCCTTGGCCAGAGGTTCTTCCTAGCTACTTCCTAGCAACAGTTAATCAAAGATTAGTCTGATTGTTTCAAATATACTTTCAGACCATTGGTGATTGTATGCAGTCTTGATGCAGAGCTCAGCATACAATATTATGCTATTGTATATTCAGTTAGATACTTGCCAGGCTAAACTCCTCTAATTTGCTCACCATATCCTATGAAGCCTTGTCCCCCTAAGAGCTTGGGACTGCATCCTCACGTTTTGTTCTCAGAGAAGGCATTGTTGCCCAAGCTTGAGTTTGTAAATAAAAACCCTAATGCCATTGCATTGGGATCGGCTCCTTGGTGGACTTTTATGGTTCACAAATGCTTCCAGGCACAACAGTATCTCGACCACAACTAATTCTGATTTTGTCAACGAAAAGAAAGACTCTAATGCTAAATAGTTAAGTTAAGGAAGAGAAAATTGTAGACTTGGGAATCTAGTGCTGTTTGACTGGGCCAAAGCACATAATTCCATTGTTCTCAGAAACCTTTGACAATGTATGACAATATTACCTCTGTATTAGTCAATGCACTTTGTTACTCTGCATAAACAGCCACACTTGGATTTTCATTGCTTAAAATGCAAGAAGACTTATATTTTTGGTTGTGAGGCTAGCCTTTAATGGCTGAGTCATCTCTCCAGTGCAAGAAGAATCTTAAAGTTTCTGAATTTGATTTGTTAGCCCTGTTCTCATCATCCTTTTCAATAGGTCATTGACAACTTAATGAGTCACAAAGACAAAAAAGACAGATACCTCATTTCACCTGGATTAGGTTTCTGACTGCCATTTGTTAGCATCTGCATTCAGTGGATTACTAGGTTCCACTGTTTGGAGATCACAGGGATGTTCTACATTTCCTTGGCTTCTAGGAAATCACATCACATCTGGCTTCCTGGTGATTTAAGCTACTGTCAAACTAAGAAAAGGCTGAAAATGCCAAAACCAAAGTTAATCAGCAACTCTCACTAGCCATCACTTATACTTGAACGAAATTCCCAACTTCCATATAGAAGCATAGTTAACTCCAAAGAATTTTTATCTAGATTTCATACTGTATGCCAATGTACAGTTCACCACAGAGAGAGAACAAATTTAGAAGATTTCCATCTTTGCATGTAAGTATCTCTCAGGGAATATTCAGGCAGTGTGCATGCATAGCTAATGAGAAATTGACCTTAAGATAAAGGTGAAAGTCTTGACTGCTTGAGATAGTCAACTTATGAATGGATATTAGACTTGAAATTTCCCTAGAAGTTATGTCAAGGAGATTCATCAGACTTGCTTATGCAGAACAATTATTACTTAACAATAATAAAAATGAGACCTGTTGTCTATGGACCATGGAGTATGCCAAAATTATGCAGTTTGCTTTAACTCCTGGATGGAGCTATTAATGGCAGATGAATTTATCAATAGCAATGCATACAATGTGTCTGATAAGAATCTTAGGAGACAGATAATTTGGAATGCAGTACTCAAATAAAAGGTCAAAAATATTTTAAATAAAACACCAAGAAGCTAGTTACTATGGATATAAGATTATATGTTTAAATTTCTTATCTATAATTACTGAATATTTATGAATCAAGATTTGAAGTGATGGCCTCATAACAAAATTTTGTCTACATGTATACAAAGAGATGATGTTTATTTGATACACACATAAACCCAACTGTTTGACAGCTTATCTAGTTTTAAATTCTTATCCGTAAGTAATGTTTTTATATCATTTTTCCACTCCTATCCTTCCTCCATCCACTCTAGTCCCCACAAAGTCATCTCAAATTTATAACTTGTTTTTAATTATTATAATTCCACATATACATATATGAATAAACATAAATATCTTTTATATCTAGTTAGTGTTGTTCAATTTTAAGGCTGTTGTTCAATTTTAAGGCTGATTATTTTGTATTGGAAAGCAATTAGAAAGTTCTTCCCTGGAGAGACATTTTCTTTTCTCAGTAGTCCTTAGTAGCCTGTAGATTTACATCTTACAGGGGGTGCCCTATGATTCCCCCTCTCCACATAGGCTTAGCAACTGGGGTTATCACTGTTCAGGTCTTACAGCCTTACTGCTTCTCAACAATATTCATGAGTGCAACTTCCCTGTGATATATACAAGATTCAGCCTTGCAGCAGACAATATGGTCCTTTGGATCTTGTATTCCTTTCATCACATTTTCACCAGTATTCTGTGAGCCTTAGGCATAGGAGGTATATTCTAGAAATATCCATTATGGCTGGGCATTCCTTGGTCAGTTGTTGTCTACATTTTTACCAGTTATGGTTTCCTTTAGGTGTCTCCTGCATCTGAACAAAACCTCTTTGATGAGAGGCAAGACCTACACTTATTTGTTGGTATAAGGATAAGAATTAAGTTCGAGAGTATACTGATTTAGGTACATAGCAGTAGTTGTCTTATAGGTTGTATGGACTCATCAACCATGGGTAGTTGTCTAGGTTTACAGTACCAGATATGAATTCCTTCTTATTTAGAAGCCCTTAACTCCAGTCAGACACCTGCTTGTTTCCTTGTAGATATAATAGCACATAGCAGGTAAATATGGTTGCTCTAGAGTCCTAAATTAACTCATTAGTGTGTTCTGTTATGGGAGTCCCTTAATCTTTATTCTTCATCATCATACAATTTTGATTATAGTTTTAATTTTGTGCTGTTTTTGTTTTGGTTTGTTTTGGTTTGTTTTTTAGCCTACATCTTGATTGGTAGATAGGTAACTCTTACATATAATGCTAAAATGATGGAGCAGATATTTAATAGGGAGATCAGAGGAAAAATAACCATGAGACCTGGTAAAGAAGGTGATTTTCTTTGTTTTCAAAATGGGACTAACAAAGATGATGTGGGGGAAGACAGAAGTGTTTGGAAACTGCAAACTAGCCAAGTTGAGTGATTGAAAGCAAAAGGTGGAAGACTGAGCCTGAGGAAATTGTGAGGTCATAAAGGGGTGAATAAGCACCTTTTTGAAAAACAGTACCACCTTAAGAGTAGCATGGAAGAAAATGTTTAAAGACACTGGCTTAAAGTGAAAATTTATTCACAGTAGGGTAGGTCATTAAAAAGGTGAAGCAAGCCACTAGATCAAGGCTGGCAAATAGGTTTCATCTTGATTCCTAGTCTATTTGATTTGTAGTAGCTGTGTGGAGAGATGTGAACAAAAGGACTAAGATTTTTATCTAAATCCTACAATTTAGCACCCTGTGATTGATTAGTGATGTCTATGTGGGCATGGAAATGTGAGTTACAGGCATAGTCAGTGCAATGTTTCTTTCATCAGTGTATTAAATATCCTTTTATGGTTAGTTTAGTAAAAGGGTCTAAATCTGACTGATAGAAGTTTAGCTCATCAGTTAAACAACTTGATCATTGAATAAGAAACTTTTGAATTGTTCTTCTCATTTGATCCACTAGCCTGAGCAGACCTTGGGCACTAGCTCCACACCTAGTCCCACAACACCCAGAGGAAGCTGGACTCCCAGGTGCTCTAACATTCCTAGGATCATAGGTGAGAAGGCAACAGCATCTGTCCCAACACCAACACCAGGAGGAACTGGGACCCGAGGGATCCAGGGACACTGCAACATCCACCTGGCCAGTGGCACAGGTTTCTACAAGTCTGAGCCAGTGCCCTGAGTAGGCCAGGTGCTAGCTCCATACCAAGTCCCAAAACACCTAGAAGAAGCTTGAGTCTTAGGTGCCCTAACACACCCAGGATTACAGGATCTCAGGAGCTTGATCACAGCAGGATTTCAGGATTCCAGAAGCAGCTTGATTCCCAAGAGCTCTGACACAATCAGGATCTCAGGATCAAAGGATCCTAGAATCACAGGATCACAGAGAGCTGGAATCTGAGGTGTTCTG